>NC_092411.1:164481499-165933184 GCF_040894005.1 Engystomops pustulosus | reverse complement strand
CATGAAGTTAGTGAGTCTCTGTTAGATTAGAGTTGAATAGCGTCCTAGCTCATTCAGCAACAGAGACAATCACGATCTTAACTCTTTTAGCCAGAAATGCATTGAAAACAGTGTGTGTCTTATCATTGAGGTTGTCTGGTTAGGAAAATGAGTTAGGAGACAAAGTAACGGTGTTCCTACATGAAGTTAGTGAGTCTCTCTTAGATTAGAGTTGAATAGCGTCCTATCTAATTCAGCAACAGAGACAATCACGATCTTAGCTCTTTTAGCCAGAAATGCATTGAAAACAGTGTACGTCTTATCATTGAGGTTGTCTTGTTAGGAAAATGAGTTAGGAGACAAAAGTAACGGTGTTCCTACATGAAGTTAGTGAGTCTCTCTTAGATTAGAGTTGAATAGCGTCCTAGCTCATTCAGCAACAGAGACAATCACGATCTTAGCTCTTTTAGCCAGAAATGCATTGAAAACATTGTGCGTCTTATCATTGAGGTTGTCTTGTTAGGAAAATGAGTTAGGAGACAAAGTAACGGTGTTCCTACATGAAGTTAGTGAGTCTCTCTTAGATTAGAGTTGAATAGCGTCCTAGCTCATTCAGCAACAGAGACAATCACGATCTTAGCTCTTTTAGCCAGAATTGCATTGAAAACAGTGTGCGTCTTATCATTGAGGTTGTCTTGTTAGGAAAATGAGTTAGGAGACAAAGTAACGGTGTTCCTACATGAAGTTAGTGAATCTCACTTAGATTAGAGTTTAATAGCGTCCTAGCTCATTCAGCAACAGAGACAATCACGATCTTAGCTCTTTTAGCCAGAAATGCATTGAAAACAGTGTGCGTCTTATCATTGAGGTTGTCTTGTTAGGAAAATGAGTTAGGAGACAAAGTAACGGTGTTCCTACATGAAGTTAGTGAATCTCACTTAGATTAGAGTTGAATAGCGTCCTAGCTCATTCAGCAACAGAGACAATCACGATCTTAGCTCTTTTAGCCAGAAATGCATTGAAAACAGTGTGCGTCTTATCATTGAGGTTGTCTTGTTAGGAAAATGAGTTAGGAGACAAAGTAACGGTGTTCCTACATGAAGTTAGTGAGTCTCTCTTAGATTAGAGTTGAATAGCGTCCTAGCTCATTCAGCAACAGAGACAATCACGATCTTAGCTCTTTTAGCCAGAAATGCATTGAAAACAGTGTGCGTCTTATCACTGAGGTTGTCTTGTTAGGAAAATGAGTTAGGAGACAAAGTACTCACGGTGTTCCTACATGAAGTTAGTGAGTCTCTCTTAGATTAGAGTTGAATAGCGTCCTAGCTCATTCAGCAACAGAGACAATCACGATCTTAACTCTTTTAGCCAGAAATGCATTGAAAACAGTGTGTGTCTTATCATTGAGGTTGTCTGGTTAGGAAAATGAGTTAGGAGACAAAGTAACGGTGTTCCTACATGAAGTTAGTGAGTCTCTCTTAGATTAGAGTTGAATAGCGTCCTATCTAATTCAGCAACAGAGACAATCACGATCTTAGCTCTTTTAGCCAGAAATGCATTGAAAACAGTGTACGTCTTATCATTGAGGTTGTCTTGTTAGGAAAATGAGTTAGGAGACAAAGTAACGGTGTTCCTACATGAAGTTAGTGAGTCTCTCTTAGATTAGAGTTGAATAGCGTCCTAGCTCATTCAGCAACAGAGACAATCACGATCTTAGCTCTTTTAGCCAGAAATGCATTGAAAACAGTGTGCGTCTTATCATTGAGGTTGTCTTGTTAGGAAAATGAGTTAGGAGACAAAGTAACGGTGTTCCTACATGAAGTTAGTGAGTCTCTCTTAGATTAGAGTTGAATAGCGTCCTAGCTCATTCAGCAACAGAGACAATCACGATCTTAGCTCTTTTAGCCAGAAATGCATTGAAAACACTGTGCGTCTTATCATTGAGGTTGTCTTGTTAGGAAAATGAGTTAGGAGACTAAGTAACGATGTTCCTACATGAAGTTAGTGAGTCTCTCTTAGATTAGAGTTGAATAGCGTCCTAGCTCATTCAGCAACAGAGACAATCACGATCTTAGCTCTTTTAGCCAGAAATGCGTTGAAAACAGTGTGCGTCTTATCATTGAGGTTGTCTTGTTAGGAAAAATGAGTTAGGAGACAAAGTAACGGTGTTCCTACATGAAGTTAGTGAGTCTCTCTTAGATTAGAGTTGAATAGCGTCCTAGCTCATTCAGCAACAGAGACAATCACGATCTTAGCTCTTTTAGCCAGAAATGCATTGAAAACACTGTGCGTCTTATCATTGAGGTTGCCTTGTTAGGAAAATGAGTTAGGAGACAAAGTAACGGTGTTCCTACATGAAGTTAGTGAGTCTCTCTTAGATTAGAGTTGAATAGCGTCCTAGCTCATTCAGCAACAGAGACAATCACGATCTTAGCTCTTTTAGCCAGAAATGCATTGAAAACAGTGTGCGTCTTATCATTGAGGTTGTCTTGTTAGGAAAATGAGTTAGGAGACAAAGTAACGGTGTTCCTACATGAAGTTAGTGAGTCTCTCTTAGATTAGAGTTGAATAGCGTCCTAGCTCATTCAGCAACAGAGACAATCACGATCTTAGCTCTTTTAGCCAGAAATGCATTGAAAACAGTGTGCGTCTTATCATTGAGGTTGTCTTGTTAGGAAAATGAGTTAGGAGACAAAGTAACGGTGTTCCTACATGAAGTTAGTGAATCTCACTTAGATTAGAGTTGAATAGCGTCCTAGCTCATTCAGCAACAGAGACAATCACGATCTTAGCTCTTTTAGCCAGAAATGCATTGAAAACAGTGTGCGTCTTATCATTGAGGTTGTCTTGTTAGGAAAATGAGTTAGGAGATAAAGTAACGGTGTTCCTACATGAAGTTAGTGAGTCTCTCTTAGATTAGAGTTGAATAGCGTCCTAGCTCATTCAGCAACAGAGACAATCACGATCTTAGCTCTTTTAGCCAGAAATGCATTGAAAACAGTGTGCGTCTTATCATTGAGGTTGTCTTGTTAGGAAAATGAGTTAGGAGACAAAGTAACGGTGTTCCTACATGAAGTTAGTGAGTCTCTCTTAGATTAGAGTTGAATAGCGTCCTAGCTCATTCAGCAACAGAGACAATCACGATCTTAGCTCTTTTAGCCAGAAATGCATTGAAAACAGTGTGCGTCTTATCATTGAGGTTGTCTTGTTAGGAAAATGAGTTAGGAGACAAAGTAACGGTGTTCCTACATGAAGTTAGTGAGTCTCTCTTAGATTAGAGTTGAATAGCGTCCTAGCTCATTCAGCAACAGAGACAATCACGATCTTAGCTCTTTTAGCCAGAAATGCATTGAAAACAGTGTGCGTCTTATCATTGAGGTTGTCTTGTTAGGAAAATGAGTTAGGAGACAAAGTAACGGTGTTCCTACATGAAGTTAGTGAGTCTCTCTTAGATTAGAGTTGAATAGCGTCCTAGCTCATTCAGCAACAGAGACAATCACGATCTTAGCTCTTTTAGCCAGAAATGCATTGAAAACAGTGTGCGTCTTATCATTGAGGTTGTCTTGTTAGGAAAATGAGTTAGGAGACAAAGTAACGGTGTTCCTACATGAAGTTAGTGAGTCTCTCTTAGATTAGAGTTGAATAGCGTCCTAGCTCATTCAGCAACAGAGACAATCACGATCTTAGCTCTTTTAGCCAGAAATGCATTGAAAACAGTGTGCGTCTTATCATTGAGGTTGTCTTGTTAGGAAAATGAGTTAGGAGACAAAGTAACGGTGTTCCTACATGAAGTTAGTGAGTCTCTCTTAGATTAGAGTTGAATAGCGTCCTAGCTCATTCAGCAACAGAGACAATCACGATCTTAGCTCTTTTAGCCAGAAATGCATTGAAAACAGTGTGCGTCTTATCATTGAGGTTGTCTTGTTAGGAAAATGAGTTAGGAGACAAAGTAATGGTTTTCCTACATGAAGTTAGTGAGTCTCTCTTAGATTAGAGTTGAATAGCGTCCTAGCTCATTCAGCAACAGAGACAATCACGATCTTAGCTCTTTTAGCCAGAAATGCATTGAAAACAGTGTGCGTCTTATCATTGAGGTTGTCTTGTTAGGAAAATGAGTTAGGAGACAAAGTAACGGTGTTCCTACATGAAGTTAGTGAGTCTCTGTTAGATTAGAGTTGAATAGCGTCCTAGCTCATTCAGCAACAGAGACAATCACGATCTTAGCTCTTTTAGCCAGAAATGCATTGAAAACAGTGTGCGTCTTATCATTGAGGTTGTCTTGTTAGGAAAATGAGTTAGGAGACAAAGTAACGGTGTTCCTACATGAAGTTAGTGAGTCTCTCTTAGATTAGAGTTGAATAGCGTCCTAGCTCATTCAGCAACAGAGACAATCACGATCTTAGCTCTTTTAGCCAGAAATGCATTGAAAACAGTGTGCGTCTTATCATTGAGGTTGTCTTGTTAGGAAAATGAGTTAGGAGACAAAGTAACGGTGTTCCTACATGAAGTTAGTGAATCTCACTTAGATTAGAGTTGAATAGCGTCCTAGCTCATTCAGCAACAGAGACAATCACGATCTTAGCTCTTTTAGCCAGAAATGCATTGAAAACAGTGTGCGTCTTATCATTGAGGTTGTCTTGTTAGGAAAATGAGTTAGGAGACAAAGTAACGGTGTTCCTACATGAAGTTAGTGAGTCTCTCTTAGATTAGAGTTGAATAGCGTCCTAGCTCATTCAGCAACAGAGACAATCACGATCTTAGCTCTTTTAGCCAGAAATGCATTGAAAACAGTGTGCGTCTTATCATTGAGGTTGTCTTGTTAGGAAAATGAGTTAGGAGACAAAGTAACGGTGTTCCTACATGAAGTTAGTGAGTCTCTCTTAGATTAGAGTTGAATAGCGTCCTAGCTCATTCAGCAACAGAGACAATCACGATCTTAGCTCTTTTAGCCAGAAATGCATTGAAAACAGTGTGCGTCTTATCATTGAGGTTGTCTTGTTAGGAAAATGAGTTAGGAGACAAAGTAACGGTGTTCCTACATGAAGTTAGTGAATCTCACTTAGATTAGAGTTGAATAGCGTCCTAGCTCATTCAGCAACAGAGACAATCACGATCTTAGCTCTTTTAGCCAGAAATGCATTGAAAACAGTGTGCGTCTTATCATTGAGGTTGTCTTGTTAGGAAAATGAGTTAGGAGACAAAGTAACGGTGTTCCTACATGAAGTTAGTGAGTCTCTCTTAGATTAGAGTTGAATAGCGTCCTAGCTCATTCAGCAACAGAGACAATCACGATCTTAGCTCTTTTAGCCAGAAATGCATTGAAAACAGTGTGCGTCTTATCATTGAGGTTGTCTTGTTAGGAAAATGAGTTAGGAGACAAAGTAACGGTGTTCCTACATGAAGTTAGTGAGTCTCTCTTA
Organism: Engystomops pustulosus; assembly: GCF_040894005.1. NCBI lineage: Eukaryota > Metazoa > Chordata > Amphibia > Anura > Leptodactylidae > Engystomops > Engystomops pustulosus. The sequence goes on along the minus strand of NC_092411.1, from coordinate 165,927,785 downwards.
GATTAGAGTTGAATAGCGTCCTAGCTCATTCAGCAACAGAGACAATCACGATCTTAGCTCTTTTAGCCAGAAATGCATTGAAAACAGTGTGCGTCTTATCATTGAGGTTGTCTTGTTAGGAAAATGAGTTAGGAGACAAAGTAACGGTGTTCCTACATGAAGTTAGTGAGTCTCTCTTAGATTAGAGTTGAATAGCGTCCTAGCTCATTCAGCAACAGAGACAATCACGATCTTAGCTCTTTTAGCCAGAAATGCATTGAAAACAGTGTGCGTCTTATCATTGAGGTTGTCTTGTTAGGAAAATGAGTTAGGAGACAAAGTAACGGTGTTCCTACATGAAGTTAGTGAGTCTCTCTTAGATTAGAGTTGAATAGCGTCCTAGCTCATTCAGCAACAGAGACAATCACGATCTTAGCTCTTTTAGCCAGAAATGCATTGAAAACAGTGTGCGTCTTATCATTGAGGTTGTCTTGTTAGGAAAATGAGTTAGGAGACAAAGTAACGGTGTTCCTACATGAAGTTAGTGAGTCTCTCTTAGATTAGAGTTGAATAGCGTCCTAGCTCATTCAGCAACAGAGACAATCACGATCTTAGCTCTTTTAGCCAGAAATGCATTGAAAACAGTGTGCGTCTTATCATTGAGGTTGTCTTGTTAGGAAAATGAGTTAGGAGACAAAGTAACGGTGTTCCTACATGAAGTTAGTGAGTCTCTCTTAGATTAGAGTTGAATAGCGTCCTAGCTCATTCAGCAACAGAGACAATCACGATCTTAGCTCTTTTAGCCAGAAATGCATTGAAAACAGTGTGCGTCTTATCATTGAGGTTGTCTTGTTAGGAAAATGAGTTAGGAGACAAAGTAACGGTGTTCCTACATGAAGTTAGTGAGTCTCTCTTAGATTAGAGTTGAATAGCGTCCTAGCTCATTCAGCAACAGAGACAATCACGATCTTAGCTCTTTTAGCCAGAAATGCATTGAAAACAGTGTGCGTCTTATCATTGAGGTTGTCTTGTTAGGAAAATGAGTTAGGAGACAAAGTAACGGTGTTCCTACATGAAGTTAGTGAGTCTCTGTTAGATTAGAGTTGAATAGCGTCCTAGCTCATTCAGCAACAGAGACAATCACGATCTTAGCTCTTTTAGCCAGAAATGCATTGAAAACAGTGTGCGTCTTATCATTGAGGTTGTCTTGTTAGGAAAATGAGTTAGGAGACAAAGTAACGGTGTTCCTACATGAAGTTAGTGAGTCTCTCTTAGATTAGAGTTGAATAGCGTCCTAGCTCATTCAGCAACAGAGACAATCACGATCTTAGCTCTTTTAGCCAGAAATGCATTGAAAACAGTGTGCGTCTTATCATTGAGGTTGTCTTGTTAGGAAAATGAGTTAGGAGACAAAGTAACGGTGTTCCTACATGAAGTTAGTGAATCTCACTTAGATTAGAGTTGAATAGCGTCCTAGCTCATTCAGCAACAGAGACAATCACGATCTTAGCTCTTTTAGCCAGAAATGCATTGAAAACAGTGTGCGTCTTATCATTGAGGTTGTCTTGTTAGGAAAATGAGTTAGGAGACAAAGTAACGGTGTTCCTACATGAAGTTAGTGAGTCTCTCTTAGATTAGAGTTGAATAGCGTCCTAGCTCATTCAGCAACAGAGACAATCACGATCTTAGCTCTTTTAGCCAGAAATGCATTGAAAACAGTGTGCGTCTTATCATTGAGGTTGTCTTGTTAGGAAAATGAGTTAGGAGACAAAGTAACGGTGTTCCTACATGAAGTTAGTGAGTCTCTCTTAGATTAGAGTTGAATAGCGTCCTAGCTCATTCAGCAACAGAGACAATCACGATCTTAGCTCTTTTAGCCAGAAATGCATTGAAAACAGTGTGCGTCTTATCATTGAGGTTGTCTTGTTAGGAAAATGAGTTAGGAGACAAAGTAACGGTGTTCCTACATGAAGTTAGTGAATCTCACTTAGATTAGAGTTGAATAGCGTCCTAGCTCATTCAGCAACAGAGACAATCACGATCTTAGCTCTTTTAGCCAGAAATGCATTGAAAACAGTGTGCGTCTTATCATTGAGGTTGTCTTGTTAGGAAAATGAGTTAGGAGACAAAGTAACGGTGTTCCTACATGAAGTTAGTGAGTCTCTCTTAGATTAGAGTTGAATAGCGTCCTAGCTCATTCAGCAACAGAGACAATCACGATCTTAGCTCTTTTAGCCAGAAATGCTTTGAAAACAGTGTGCGTCTTATCACTGAGGTTGTCTTGTTAGGAAAATGAGATAGGAGACAAAGTAACGGTGTTCCTACATGAAGTTAGTGAGTCTCTGTTAGATTAGAGTTGAATAGCGTCCAAGCTCATTCAGCAACAGAGACAATCACGATCTTAACTCTTTTAGCCAGAAATGCATTGAAAACAGTGTGCGTCTTATCATTGAGGTTGTCTTCTTAGGAAAATGAGTTAGGAGACAAAGTAACGGTGTTCCTACATGAAGTTAGTGAGTCTCTCTTAGATTAGAGTTGAATAGCGTCCTAGCTCATTCAGCAACAGAGACAATCACGATCTTAGCTCTTTTAGCCAGAAATGCATTGAAAACACTATGCGTCTTATCATTGAGGTTGTCTTGTTAGGAAAATGAGTTAGGAGACAAAGTAACGATGTTCCTACATGAAGTTAGTGAGTCTCTCTAGATTAGAGTTGAATAGCGTCCTAGCTCATTCAGCAACAGAGACAATCACGATCTTAGCTCTTTTAGCCAGAAATGCATTGAAAACAGTGTGCGTCTTATCATTGAGGTTGTCTTGTTAGGAAAATGAGTTAGGAGACAAAGTAACGGTGTTCCTACATGAAGTTAGTGAGTCTCTCTTAGATTAGAGTTGAATAGCGTCCTAGCTCATTCAGCAACAGAGACAATCACGATCTTAGCTCTTTTAGCCAGAAATGCATTAAAAACAGTGTGCGTCTTATCATTGAGGTTGTCTTGTTAGGAAAATGAGTTAGGAGACAAAGTAACGGTGTTCCTACATGAAGTTAGTGAGTCTCTCTTAGATTAGAGTTGAATAGCGTCCTAGCTCATTCAGCAACAGAGACAATCACGATCTTAGCTCTTTTAGCCAGAAATGCATTGAAAACAGTGTGCGTCTTATCATTGAGGTTGTCTTGTTAGGAAAATGAGTTAGGAGACAAAGTAACGGTGTTCCTACATGAAGTTAGTGAGTCTCTCTTAGATTAGAGTTGAATAGCGTCCTAGCTCATTCAGCAACAGAGACAATCACGATCTTAGCTCATTTAGCCAGAAATGCATTGAAAACAGTGTGCGTCTTATCATTGAGGTTGTCTTGTTAGGAAAATGAGTTAGGAGACAAAGTAACGGTGTTCCTACATGAAGTTAGTGAATCTCACTTAGATTAGAGTTGAATAGCGTCCTAGCTCATTCAGCAACAGAGACAATCACGATCTTAGCTCTTTTAGCCAGAAATGCATTGAAAACAGTGTGCGTCTTATCATTGAGGTTGTCTTGTTAGGAAAATGAGTTAGGAGACAAAGTAACGGTGTTCCTACATGAAGTTAGTGAGTCTCTCTTAGATTAGAGTTGAATAGCGTCCTAGCTCATTCAGCAACAGAGACAATCACGATCTTAGCTCTTTTAGCCAGAAATGCATTGAAAACAGTGTGCGTCTTATCACTGAGGTTGTCTTGTTAGGAAAATGAGTTAGGAGACAAAGTAACGGTGTTCCTACATGAAGTTAGTGAGTCTCTCTTAGATTAGAGTTGAATAGCGTCCTAGCTCATTCAGCAACAGAGACAATCACGATCTTAACTCTTTTAGCCAGAAATGCATTGAAAACAGTGTGTGTCTTATCATTGAGGTTGTCTGGTTAGGAAAATGAGTTAGGAGACAAAGTAACGGTGTTCCTACATGAAGTTAGTGAGTCTCTCTTAGATCAGAGTTGAATAGCGTCCTAGCTCATTCAGCAACAGAGACAATCACGATCTTAGCTCTTTTAGCCAGAAATGCATTGAAAACAGTGTGCGTCTTATCATTGAGGTTGTCTTGTTAGGAAAATGAGTTAGGAGACAAAGTAACGGTGTTCCTACATGAAGTTAGTGAGTCTCTCTTAGATTAGAGTTGAATAGCGTCCTAGCTCATTCAGCAACAGAGACAATCACGATCTTAGCTCTTTTAGCCAGAAATGCATTGAAAACAGTGTGCGTCTTATCATTGAGGTTGTCTTGTTAGGAAAATGAGTTAGGAGACAAAGTAACGGTGTTCCTACATGAAGTTAGTGAGTCTCTCTTAGATTAGAGTTGAATAGCGTCCTAGCTCATTCAGCAACAGAGACAATCACGATCTTAGCTCTTTTAGCCAGAAATGCATTGAAAACACTGTGCGTCTTATCATTGAGGTTGTCTTGTTAGGAAAATGAGTTAGGAGACAAAGTAACGATGTTCCTACATGAAGTTAGTGAGTCTCTCTTAGATTAGAGTTGAATAGCGTCCTAGCTCATTCAGCAACAGAGACAATCACGATCTTAGCTCTTTTAGCCAGAAATGCATTGAAAACAGTGTGCGTCTTATCATTGAGGTTGTCTTGTTAGGAAAATGAGTTAGGAGACAAAGTAATGGTGTTCCTACATGAAGTTAGTGAGTCTCTCTTAGATTAGAGTTGAATAGCGTCCTAGCTCATTCAGCAACAGAGACAATCACGATCTTAGCTCTTTTAGCCAGAAATGCATTGAAAACAGTGTGCGTCTTATCATTGAGGTTGCCTTGTTAGGAAAATGAGTTAGGAGACAAAGTAACGGTGTTCCTACATGAAGTTAGTGAGTCTCTCTTAGATTAGAGTTGAATAGCGTCCTAGCTCATTCAGCAACAGAGACAATCACGATCTTAGCTCTTTTAGCCAGAAATGCATTGAAAACAGTGTGCGTCTTATCATTGAGGTTGTCTTGTTAGGAAAATGAGTTAGGAGACAAAGTAACGGTGTTCCTACATGAAGTTAGTGAGTCTCTCTTAGATTAGAGTTGAATAGCGTCCTAGCTCATTCAGCAACAGAGACAATCACGATCTTAGCTCTTTTAGCCAGAAATGCATTGAAAACAGTGTGCGTCTTATCATTGAGGTTGTCTTGTTAGGAAAATGAGTTAGGAGACAAAGTAACGGTGTTCCTACATGAAGTTAGTGAGTCTCTCTTAGATTAGAGTTGAATAGCGTCCTAGCTCATTCAGCAACAGAGACAATCACGATCTTAGCTCTTTTAGCCAGAAATGCATTGAAAACAGTGTGCGTCTTATCATTGAGGTTGTCTTGTTAGGAAAATGAGTTAGGAGACAAAGTAACGGTGTTCCTACATGAAGTTAGTGAGTCTCTCTTAGATTAGAGTTGAATAGCGTCCTAGCTCATTCAGCAACAGAGACAATCACGATTTTAGCTCTTTTAGCCAGAAATGCATTGAAAGCAGTGTGCGTCTTATCATTGAGGTTGTCTTGTTAGGAAAATGAGTTAGGAGACAAAGTAACGGTGTTCCTACATGAAGTTAGTGAGTCTCTGTTAGATTAGAGTTGAATAGCGTCCTAGCTCATTCAGCAACAGAGACAATCACGATCTTAGCTCTTTTAGCCAGAAATGCATTGAAAACAGTGTGCGTCTTATCATTGAGGTTGTCTTGTTAGGAAAATGAGTTAGGAGACAAAGTAACGGTGTTCCTACATGAAGTTAGTGAGTCTCTCTTAGATTAGAGTTGAATAGCGTCCTAGCTCATTCAGCAACAGAGACAATCACGATCTTAGCTCTTTTAGCCAGAAATGCATTGAAAACAGTGTGCGTCTTATCATTGAGGTTGTCTTGTAAGGAAAATGAGTTAGGAGACAAAGTAACGGTGTTCCTACATGAAGTTAGTGAATCTCACTTAGATTAGAGTTGAATAGCGTCCTAGCTCATTCAGCAACAGAGACAATCACGATCTTAGCTCTTTTAGCCAGAAATGCATTGAAAACAGTGTGCGTCTTATCATTGAGGTTGTCTTGTTAGGAAAATGAGTTAGGAGACAAAGTAACGGTGTTCCTACATGAAGTTAGTGAGTCTCTCTTAGATTAGAGTTGAATAGCGTCCTAGCTCATTCAGCAACAGAGACAATCACGATCTTAGCTCTTTTAGCCAGAAATGCATTGAAAACACTATGCGTCTTATCATTGAGGTTGTCTTGTTAGGAAAATGAGTTAGGAGACAAAGTAACGATGTTCCTACATGAAGTTAGTGAGTCTCTCCTAGATTAGAGTTGAATAGCGTCCTAGCTCATTCAGCAACAGAGACAATCACGATCTTAGCTCTTTTAGCCAGAAATGCATTGAAAACAGTGTGCGTCTTATCATTGAGGTTGTCTTGTTAGGAAAATGAGTTAGGAGACAAAGTAACGGTGTTCCTACATGAAGTTAGTGAGTCTCTCTTAGATTAGAGTTGAATAGCGTCCTAGCTCATTCAGCAACAGAGACAATCACGATCTTAGCTCTTTTAGCCAGAAATGCATTAAAAACAGTGTGCGTCTTATCATTGAGGTTGTCTTGTTAGGAAAATGAGTTAGGAGACAAAGTAACGGTGTTCCTACATGAAGTTAGTGAGTCTCTCTTAGATTAGAGTTGAATAGCGTCCTAGCTCATTCAGCAACAGAGACAATCACGATCTTAGCTCTTTTAGCCAGAAATGCATTGAAAACAGTGTGCGTCTTATCATTGAGGTTGTCTTGTTAGGAAAATGAGTTAGGAGACAAAGTAACGGTGTTCCTACATGAAGTTAGTGAGTCTCTCTTAGATTAGAGTTGAATAGCGTCCTAGCTCATTCAGCAACAGAGACAATCACGATCTTAGCTCTTTTAGCCAGAAATGCATTGAAAACAGTGTGCGTCTTATCATTGAGGTTGTCTTGTTAGGAAAATGAGTTAGGAGACAAAGTAACGGTGTTCCTACATGAAGTTAGTGAATCTCACTTAGATTAGAGTTGAATAGCGTCCTAGCTCATTCAGCAACAGAGACAATCACGATCTTAGCTCTTTTAGCCAGAAATGCATTGAAAACAGTGTGCGTCTTATCATTGAGGTTGTCTTGTTAGGAAAATGAGTTAGGAGACAAAGTAACGGTGTTCCTACATGAAGTTAGTGAGTCTCTCTTAGATTAGAGTTGAATAGCGTCCTAGCTCATTCAGCAACAGAGACAATCACGATCTTAGCTCTTTTAGCCAGAAATGCATTGAAAACAGTGTGCGTCTTATCACTGAGGTTGTCTTGTTAGGAAAATGAGTTAGGAGACAAAGTAACGGTGTTCCTACATGAAGTTAGTGAGTCTCTCTTAGATTAGAGTTGAATAGCGTCCTAGCTCATTCAGCAACAGAGACAATCACGATCTTAACTCTTTTAGCCAGAAATGCATTGAAAACAGTGTGTGTCTTATCATTGAGGTTGTCTGGTTAGGAAAATGAGTTAGGAGACAAAGTAACGGTGTTCCTACATGAAGTTAGTGAGTCTCTCTTAGATCAGAGTTGAATAGCGTCCTAGCTCATTCAGCAACAGAGACAATCACGATCTTAGCTCTTTTAGCCAGAAATGCATTGAAAACAGTGTGCGTCTTATCATTGAGGTTGTCTTGTTAGGAAAATGAGTTAGGAGACAAAGTAACGGTGTTCCTACATGAAGTTAGTGAGTCTCTCTTAGATTAGAGTTGAATAGCGTCCTAGCTCATTCAGCAACAGAGACAATCACGATCTTAGCTCTTTTAGCCAGAAATGCATTGAAAACAGTGTGCGTCTTATCATTGAGGTTGTCTTGTTAGGAAAATGAGTTAGGAGACAAAGTAACGGTGTTCCTACATGAAGTTAGTGAGTCTCTCTTAGATTAGAGTTGAATAGCGTCCTAGCTCATTCAGCAACAGAGACAATCACGATCTTAGCTCTTTTAGCCAGAAATGCATTGAAAACACTGTGCGTCTTATCATTGAGGTTGTCTTGTTAGGAAAATGAGTTAGGAGACAAAGTAACGATGTTCCTACATGAAGTTAGTGAGTCTCTCTTAGATTAGAGTTGAATAGCGTCCTAGCTCATTCAGCAACAGAGACAATCACGATCTTAGCTCTTTTAGCCAGAAATGCATTGAAAACAGTGTGCGTCTTATCATTGAGGTTGTCTTGTTAGGAAAATGAGTTAGGAGACAAAGTAATGGTGTTCCTACATGAAGTTAGTGAGTCTCTCTTAGATTAGAGTTGAATAGCGTCCTAGCTCATTCAGCAACAGAGACAATCACGATCTTAGCTCTTTTAGCCAGAAATGCATTGAAAACAGTGTGCGTCTTATCATTGAGGTTGCCTTGTTAGGAAAATGAGTTAGGAGACAAAGTAACGGTGTTCCTACATGAAGTTAGTGAGTCTCTCTTAGATTAGAGTTGAATAGCGTCCTAGCTCATTCAGCAACAGAGACAATCACGATCTTAGCTCTTTTAGCCAGAAATGCATTGAAAACAGTGTGCGTCTTATCATTGAGGTTGTCTTGTTAGGAAAATGAGTTAGGAGACAAAGTAACGGTGTTCCTACATGAAGTTAGTGAGTCTCTCTTAGATTAAAGTTGAATAGCGTCCTAGCTCATTCAGCAACAGAGACAATCACGATCTTAGCTCTTTTAGCCAGAAATACATTGAAAACAGTGTGCGTCTTATCATTGAGGTTGTCTTGTTAGGAAAATGAGTTAGGAGACAAAGTAACGGTGTTCCTACATGAAGTTAGTGAGTCTCTCTTAGATTAGAGTTGAATAGCGTCCTAGCTCATTCAGCAACAGAGACAATCACGATCTTAGCTCTTTTAGCCAGAAATGCATTGAAAGCAGTGTGCGTCTTATCATTGAGGTTGTCTTGTTAGGAAAATGAGTTAGGAGACAAAGTAACGGTGTTCCTACATGAAGTTAGTGAGTCTCTGTTAGATTAGAGTTGAATAGCGTCCTAGCTCATTCAGCAACAGAGACAATCACGATCTTAGCTCTTTTAGCCAGAAATGCATTGAAAACAGTGTGCGTCTTATCATTGAGGTTGTCTTGTTAGGAAAATGAGTTAGGAGACAAAGTAACGGTGTTCCTACATGAAGTTAGTGAGTCTCTCTTAGATTAGAGTTGAATAGCGTCCTAGCTCATTCAGCAACAGAGACAATCACGATCTTAGCTCTTTTAGCCAGAAATGCATTGAAAACAGTGTGCGTCTTATCATTGAGGTTGTCTTGTTAGGAAAATGAGTTAGGAGACAAAGTAACGGTGTTCCTACATGAAGTTAGTGAATCTCACTTAGATTAGAGTTGAATAGCGTCCTAGCTCATTCAGCAACAGAGACAATCACGATCTTAGCTCTTTTAGCCAGAAATGCATTGAAAACAGTGTGCGTCTTATCATTGAGGTTGTCTTGTTAGGAAAATGAGTTAGGAGACAAAGTAACGGTGTTCCTACATGAAGTTAGTGAGTCTCTCTTAGATTAGAGTTGAATAGCGTCCTAGCTCATTCAGCAACAGAGACAATCACGATCTTAGCTCTTTTAGCCAGAAATGCATTGAAAACAGTGTGCGTCTTATCACTGAGGTTGTCTTGTTAGGAAAATGAGATAGGAGACAAAGTAACGGTGTTCCTACATGAAGTTAGTGAATCTCACTTAGATTAGAGTTGAATAGCGTCCTAGCTCATTCAGCAACAGAGACAATCACGATCTTAGCTCTTTTAGCCAGAAATGCATTGAAAACAGTGTGCGTCTTATCATTGAGGTTGTCTTGTTAGGAAAATGAGTTAGGAGACAAAGTAACGGTGTTCCTACATGAAGTTAGTGAGTCTCTCTTAGATTAGAGTTGAATAGCGTCCTAGCTCATTCAGCAACAGAGACAATCACGATCTTAGCTCTTTTAGCCAGAAATGCATTGAAAACAGTGTGCGTCTTATCACTGAGGTTGTCTTGTTAGGAAAATGAGATAGGAGACAAAGTAACGGTGTTCCTACATGAAGTTAGTGAGTCTCTGTTAGATTAGAGTTGAATAGCGTCCTAGCTCATTCAGCAACAGAGACAATCACGATCTTAACTCTTTTAGCCAGAAATGCATTGAAAACAGTGTGCGTCTTATCATTGAGGTTGTCTTCTTAGGAAAATGAGTTAGGAGACAAAGTAACAGTGTTCCTACATGAAGTTAGTGAGTCTCTCTTAGATTAGAGTTGAATAGCGTCCTAGCTCATTCAGCAACAGAGACAATCACGATCTTAGCTCTTTTAGCCAGAAATGCATTGAAAACACTATGCGTCTTATCATTGAGGTTGTCTTGTTAGGAAAATGAGTTAGGAGACAAAGTAACGATGTTCCTACATGAAGTTAGTGAGTCTCTCTTAGATTAGAGTTGAATAGCGTCCTAGCTCATTCAGCAACAGAGACAATCACGATCTTAGCTCTTTTAGCCAGAAATGCATTGAAAACAGTGTGCGTCTTATCATTGAGGTTGTCTTGTTAGGAAAATGAGTTAGGAGACAAAGTAACGGTGTTCCTACATGAAGTTAGTGAGTCTCTCTTAGATTAGAGTTGAATAGCGTCCTAGCTCATTCAGCAACAGAGACAATCACGATCTTAGCTCTTTTAGCCAGAAATGCATTAAAAACAGTGTGCGTCTTATCATTGAGGTTGTCTTGTTAGGAAAATGAGTTAGGAGACAAAGTAACGGTGTTCCTACATGAAGTTAGTGAGTCTCTCTTAGATTAGAGTTGAATAGCGTCCTAGCTCATTCAGCAACAGAGACAATCACGATCTTAGCTCTTTTAGCCAGAAATGCATTGAAAACAGTGTGCGTCTTATCATTGAGGTTGTCTTGTTAGGAAAATGAGTTAGGAGACAAAGTAACGGTGTTCCTACATGAAGTTAGTGAGTCTCTCTTAGATTAGAGTTGAATAGCGTCCTAGCTCATTCAGCAACAGAGACAATCACGATCTTAGCTCTTTTAGCCAGAAATGCATTGAAAACAGTGTGCGTCTTATCATTGAGGTTGTCTTGTTAGGAAAATGAGTTAGGAGACAAAGTAACGGTGTTCCTACATGAAGTTAGTGAATCTCACTTAGATTAGAGTTGAATAGCGTCCTAGCTCATTCAGCAACAGAGACAATCACGATCTTAGCTCTTTTAGCCAGAAATGCATTGAAAACAGTGTGCGTCTTATCATTGAGGTTGTCTTGTTAGGAAAATGAGTTAGGAGACAAAGTAACGGTGTTCCTACATGAAGTTAGTGAGTCTCTCTTAGATTAGAGTTGAATAGCGTCCTAGCTCATTCAGCAACAGAGACAATCACGATCTTAGCTCTTTTAGCCAGAAATGCATTGAAAACAGTGTGCGTCTTATCACTGAGGTTGTCTTGTTAGGAAAATGAGTTAGGAGACAAAGTAACGGTGTTCCTACATGAAGTTAGTGAGTCTCTCTTAGATTAGAGTTGAATAGCGTCCTAGCTCATTCAGCAACAGAGACAATCACGATTTTAACTCTTTTAGCCAGAAATGCATTGAAAACAGTGTGTGTCTTATCATTGAGGTTGTCTGGTTAGGAAAATGAGTTAGGAGACAAAGTAACGGTGTTCCTACATGAAGTTAGTGAGTCTCTCTTAGATCAGAGTTGAATAGCGTCCTAGCTCATTCAGCAACAGAGACAATCACGATCTTAGCTCTTTTAGCCAGAAATGCATTGAAAACACTGTGCGTCTTATCATTGAGGTTGTCTTGTTAGGAAAATGAGTTAGGAGACAAAGTAACGGTGTTCCTACATGAAGTTAGTGAGTCTCTCTTAGATTAGAGTTGAATAGCGTCCTAGCTCATTCAGCAACAGAGACAATCACGATCTTAGCTCTTTTAGCCAGAAATGCATTGAAAACAGTGTGCGTCTTATCATTGAGGTTGTCTTGTTAGGAAAATGAGTTAGGAGACAAAGTAACGGTGTTCCTACATGAAGTTAGTGAGTCTCTCTTAGATTAGAGTTGAATAGCGTCCTAGCTCATTCAGCAACAGAGACAATCACGATCTTAGCTCTTTTAGCCAGAAATGCATTGAAAACAGTGTGCGTCTTATCATTGAGGTTGTCTTGTTAGGAAAATGAGTTAGGAGACAAAGTAACGGTGTTCCTACATGAAGTTAGTGAATCTCACTTAGATTAGAGTTGAATAGCGTCCTAGCTCATTCAGCAACAGAGACAATCACGATCTTAGCTCTTTTAGCCAGAAATGCATTGAAAACAGTGTGCGTCTTATCATTGAGGTTGTCTTGTTAGGAAAATGAGTTAGGAGACAAAGTAACGGTGTTCCTACATGAAGTTAGTGAGTCTCTCTTAGATTAGAGTTGAATAGCGTCCTAGCTCATTCAGCAACAGAGACAATCACGATCTTAGCTCTTTTAGCCAGAAATGCATTGAAAACAGTGTGCGTCTTATCACTGAGGTTGTCTTGTTAGGAAAATGAGATAGGAGACAAAGTAACGGTGTTCCTACATGAAGTTAGTGAGTCTCTGTTAGATTAGAGTTGAATAGCGTCCTAGCTCATTCAGCAACAGAGACAATCACGATCTTAACTCTTTTAGCCAGAAATGCATTGAAAACAGTGTGCGTCTTATCATTGAGGTTGTCTTCTTAGGAAAATGAGTTAGGAGACAAAGTAACGGTGTTCCTACATGAAGTTAGTGAGTCTCTCTTAGATTAGAGTTGAATAGCGTCCTAGCTCATTCAGCAACAGAGACAATCACGATCTTAGCTCTTTTAGCCAGAAATGCATTGAAAACACTATGCGTCTTATCATTGAGGTTGTCTTGTTAGGAAAATGAGTTAGGAGACAAAGTAACGGTGTTCCTACATGAAGTTAGTGAGTCTCTCTTAGATTAGAGTTGAATAGCGTCCTAGCTCATTCAGCAACAGAGACAATCACGATCTTAGCTCTTTTAGCCAGAAATGCATTGAAAACAGTGTGCGTCTTATCATTGAGGTTGTCTTGTTAGGAAAATGAGTTAGGAGACAAAGTAACGGTGTTCCTACATGAAGTTAGTGAGTCTCTCTTAGATTAGAGTTGAATAGCGTCCTAGCTCATTCAGCAACAGAGACAATCACGATCTTAGCTCTTTTAGCCAGAAATGCATTGAAAACAGTGTGCGTCTTATCATTGAGGTTGTCTTGTTAGGAAAATGAGTTAGGAGACAAAGTAACGGTGTTCCTACATGAAGTTAGTGAGTCTCTCTTAGATTAGAGTTGAATAGCGTCCTAGCTCATTCAGCAACAGAGACAATCACGATCTTAGCTCTTTTAGCCAGAAATGCATTGAAAACAGTGTGCGTCTTATCATTGAGGTTGTCTTGTTAGGAAAATGAGTTAGGAGACAAAGTAACGGTGTTCCTACATGAAGTTAGTGAGTCTCTCTTAGATTAGAGTTGAATAGCGTCCTAGCTCATTCAGCAACAGAGACAATCACGATCTTAGCTCTTTTAGCCAGAAATGCATTGAAAGCAGTGTGCGTCTTATCATTGAGGTTGTCTTGTTAGGAAAATGAGTTAGGAGACAAAGTAACGGTGTTCCTACATGAAGTTAGTGAGTCTCTGTTAGATTAGAGTTGAATAGCGTCCTAGCTCATTCAGCAACAGAGACAATCACGATCTTAGCTCTTTTAGCCAGAAATGCATTGAAAACAGTGTGCGTCTTATCATTGAGGTTGTCTTGTTAGGAAAATGAGTTAGGAGACAAAGTAACGGTGTTCCTACATGAAGTTAGTGAGTCTCTCTTAGATTAGAGTTGAATAGCGTCCTAGCTCATTCAGCAACAGAGACAATCACGATCTTAGCTCTTTTAGCCAGAAATGCATTGAAAACAGTGTGCGTCTTATCATTGAGGTTGTCTTGTTAGGAAAATGAGTTAGGAGACAAAGTAACGGTGTTCCTACATGAAGTTAGTGAATCTCACTTAGATTAGAGTTGAATAGCGTCCTAGCTCATTCAGCAACAGAGACAATCACGATCTTAGCTCTTTTAGCCAGAAATGCATTGAAAACAGTGTGCGTCTTATCATTGAGGTTGTCTTGTTAGGAAAATGAGTTAGGAGACAAAGTAACGGTGTTCCTACATGAAGTTAGTGAGTCTCTCTTAGATTAGAGTTGAATAGCGTCCTAGCTCATTCAGCAACAGAGACAATCACGATCTTAGCTCTTTTAGCCAGAAATGCATTGAAAACACTATGCGTCTTATCATTGAGGTTGTCTTGTTAGGAAAATGAGTTAGGAGACAAAGTAACGATGTTCCTACATGAAGTTAGTGAGTCTCTCCTAGATTAGAGTTGAATAGCGTCCTAGCTCATTCAGCAACAGAGACAATCACGATCTTAGCTCTTTTAGCCAGAAATGCATTGAAAACAGTGTGCGTCTTATCATTGAGGTTGTCTTGTTAGGAAAATGAGTTAGGAGACAAAGTAACGGTGTTCCTACATGAAGTTAGTGAGTCTCTCTTAGATTAGAGTTGAATAGCGTCCTAGCTCATTCAGCAACAGAGACAATCACGATCTTAGCTCTTTTAGCCAGAAATGCATTAAAAACAGTGTGCGTCTTATCATTGAGGTTGTCTTGTTAGGAAAATGAGTTAGGAGACAAAGTAACGGTGTTCCTACATGAAGTTAGTGAGTCTCTCTTAGATTAGAGTTGAATAGCGTCCTAGCTCATTCAGCAACAGAGACAATCACGATCTTAGCTCTTTTAGCCAGAAATGCATTGAAAACAGTGTGCGTCTTATCATTGAGGTTGTCTTGTTAGGAAAATGAGTTAGGAGACAAAGTAACGGTGTTCCTACATGAAGTTAGTGAGTCTCTCTTAGATTAGAGTTGAATAGCGTCCTAGCTCATTCAGCAACAGAGACAATCACGATCTTAGCTCTTTTAGCCAGAAATGCATTGAAAACAGTGTGCGTCTTATCATTGAGGTTGTCTTGTTAGGAAAATGAGTTAGGAGACAAAGTAACGGTGTTCCTACATGAAGTTAGTGAATCTCACTTAGATTAGAGTTGAATAGCGTCCTAGCTCATTCAGCAACAGAGACAATCACGATCTTAGCTCTTTTAGCCAGAAATGCATTGAAAACAGTGTGCGTCTTATCATTGAGGTTGTCTTGTTAGGAAAATGAGTTAGGAGACAAAGTAACGGTGTTCC
Source organism: Engystomops pustulosus (assembly GCF_040894005.1). NCBI lineage: Eukaryota > Metazoa > Chordata > Amphibia > Anura > Leptodactylidae > Engystomops > Engystomops pustulosus. The sequence goes on along the minus strand of NC_092411.1, from coordinate 165,912,597 downwards.
TACATGAAGTTAGTGAGTCTCTCTTAGATTAGAGTTGAATAGCGTCCTAGCTCATTCAGCAACAGAGACAATCACGATCTTAGCTCTTTTAGCCAGAAATGCATTGAAAACAGTGTGCGTCTTATCACTGAGGTTGTCTTGTTAAGAAAATGAGTTAGGAGACAAAGTAACGGTGTTCCTACATGAAGTTAGTGAGTCTCTCTTAGATTAGAGTTGAATAGCGTCCTAGCTCATTCAGCAACAGAGACAATCACGATCTTAACTCTTTTAGCCAGAAATGCATTGAAAACAGTGTGTGTCTTATCATTGAGGTTGTCTGGTTAGGAAAATGAGTTAGGAGACAAAGTAACGGTGTTCCTACATGAAGTTAGTGAGTCTCTCTTAGATCAGAGTTGAATAGCGTCCTAGCTCATTCAGCAACAGAGACAATCACGATCTTAGCTCTTTTAGCCAGAAATGCATTGAAAACAGTGTGCGTCTTATCATTGAGGTTGTCTTGTTAGGAAAATGAGTTAGGAGACAAAGTAACGGTGTTCCTACATGAAGTTAGTGAGTCTCTCTTAGATTAGAGTTGAATAGCGTCCTAGCTCATTCAGCAACAGAGACAATCACGATCTTAGCTCTTTTAGCCAGAAATGCATTGAAAACAGTGTGCGTCTTATCATTGAGGTTGTCTTGTTAGGAAAATGAGTTAGGAGACAAAGTAACGGTGTTCCTACATGAAGTTAGTGAGTCTCTCTTAGATTAGAGTTGAATAGCGTCCTAGCTCATTCAGCAACAGAGACAATCACGATCTTAGCTCTTTTAGCCAGAAATGCATTGAAAACACTGTGCGTCTTATCATTGAGGTTGTCTTGTTAGGAAAATGAGTTAGGAGACAAAGTAACGATGTTCCTACATGAAGTTAGTGAGTCTCTCTTAGATTAGAGTTGAATAGCGTCCTAGCTCATTCAGCAACAGAGACAATCACGATCTTAGCTCTTTTAGCCAGAAATGCATTGAAAACAGTGTGCGTCTTATCATTGAGGTTGTCTTGTTAGGAAAATGAGTTAGGAGACAAAGTAATGGTGTTCCTACATGAAGTTAGTGAGTCTCTCTTAGATTAGAGTTGAATAGCGTCCTAGCTCATTCAGCAACAGAGACAATCACGATCTTAGCTCTTTTAGCCAGAAATGCATTGAAAACAGTGTGCGCCTTATCATTGAGGTTGCCTTGTTAGGAAAATGAGTTAGGAGACAAAGTAACGGTGTTCCTACATGAAGTTAGTGAGTCTCTCTTAGATTAGAGTTGAATAGCGTCCTAGCTCATTCAGCAACAGAGACAATCACGATCTTAGCTCTTTTAGCCAGAAATGCATTGAAAACAGTGTGCGTCTTATCATTGAGGTTGTCTTGTTAGGAAAATGAGTTAGGAGACAAAGTAACGGTGTTCCTACATGAAGTTAGTGAGTCTCTGTTAGATTAGAGTTGAATAGCGTCCTAGCTCATTCAGCAACAGAGACAATCACGATCTTAGCTCTTTTAGCCAGAAATGCATTGAAAACAGTGTGCGTCTTATCATTGAGGTTGTCTTGTTAGGAAAATGAGTTAGGAGACAAAGTAACGGTGTTCCTACATGAAGTTAGTGAGTCTCTCTTAGATTAGAGTTGAATAGCGTCCTAGCTCATTCAGCAACAGAGACAATCACGATCTTAGCTCTTTTAGCCAGAAATGCATTGAAAGCAGTGTGCGTCTTATCATTGAGGTTGTCTTGTTAGGAAAATGAGTTAGGAGACAAAGTAACGGTGTTCCTACATGAAGTTAGTGAGTCTCTGTTAGATTAGAGTTGAATAGCGTCCTAGCTCATTCAGCAACAGAGACAATCACGATCTTAGCTCTTTTAGCCAGAAATGCATTGAAAACAGTGTGCGTCTTATCATTGAGGTTGTCTTGTTAGGAAAATGAGTTAGGAGACAAAGTAACGGTGTTCCTACATGAAGTTAGTGAGTCTCTCTTAGATTAGAGTTGAATAGCGTCCTAGCTCATTCAGCAACAGAGACAATCACGATCTTAGCTCTTTTAGCCAGAAATGCATTGAAAACAGTGTGCGTCTTATCATTGAGGTTGTCTTGTTAGGAAAATGAGTTAGGAGACAAAGTAACGGTGTTCCTACATGAAGTTAGTGAATCTCACTTAGATTAGAGTTGAATAGCGTCCTAGCTCATTCAGCAACAGAGACAATCACGATCTTAGCTCTTTTAGCCAGAAATGCATTGAAAACAGTGTGCGTCTTATCATTGAGGTTGTCTTGTTAGGAAAATGAGTTAGGAGACAAAGTAACGGTGTTCCTACATGAAGTTAGTGAGTCTCTCTTAGATTAGAGTTGAATAGCGTCCTAGCTCATTCAGCAACAGAGACAATCACGATCTTAGCTCTTTTAGCCAGAAATGCATTGAAAACAGTGTGCGTCTTATCACTGAGGTTGTCTTGTTAGGAAAATGAGATAGGAGACAAAGTAACGGTGTTCCTACATGAAGTTAGTGAGTCTCTGTTAGATTAGAGTTGAATAGCGTCCTAGCTCATTCAGCAACAGAGACAATCACGATCTTAACTCTTTTAGCCAGAAATGCATTGAAAACAGTGTGCGTCTTATCATTGAGGTTGTCTTCTTAGGAAAATGAGTTAGGAGACAAAGTAACGGTGTTCCTACATGAAGTTAGTGAGTCTCTCTTAGATTAGAGTTGAATAGCGTCCTAGCTCATTCAGCAACAGAGACAATCACGATCTTAGCTCTTTTAGCCAGAAATGCATTGAAAACACTATGCGTCTTATCATTGAGGTTGTCTTGTTAGGAAAATGAGTTAGGAGACAAAGTAACGATGTTCCTACATGAAGTTAGTGAGTCTCTCTTAGATTAGAGTTGAATAGCGTCCTAGCTCATTCAGCAACAGAGACAATCACGATCTTAGCTCTTTTAGCCAGAAATGCATTGAAAACAGTGTGCGTCTTATCATTGAGGTTGTCTTGTTAGGAAAATGAGTTAGGAGACAAAGTAACGGTGTTCCTACATGAAGTTAGTGAGTCTCTCTTAGATTAGAGTTGAATAGCGTCCTAGCTCATTCAGCAACAGAGACAATCACGATCTTAGCTCTTTTAGCCAGAAATGCATTAAAAACAGTGTGCGTCTTATCATTGAGGTTGTCTTGTTAGGAAAATGAGTTAGGAGACAAAGTAACGGTGTTCCTACATGAAGTTAGTGAGTCTCTCTTAGATTAGAGTTGAATAGCGTCCTAGCTCATTCAGCAACAGAGACAATCACGATCTTAGCTCTTTTAGCCAGAAATGCATTGAAAACAGTGTGCGTCTTATCATTGAGGTTGTCTTGTTAGGAAAATGAGTTAGGAGACAAAGTAACGGTGTTCCTACATGAAGTTAGTGAGTCTCTCTTAGATTAGAGTTGAATAGCGTCCTAGCTCATTCAGCAACAGAGACAATCACGATCTTAGCTCTTTTAGCCAGAAATGCATTGAAAACAGTGTGCGTCTTATCATTGAGGTTGTCTTGTTAGGAAAATGAGTTAGGAGACAAAGTAACGGTGTTCCTACATGAAGTTAGTGAATCTCACTTAGATTAGAGTTGAATAGCGTCCTAGCTCATTCAGCAACAGAGACAATCACGATCTTAGCTCTTTTAGCCAGAAATGCATTGAAAACAGTGTGCGTCTTATCATTGAGGTTGTCTTGTTAGGAAAATGAGTTAGGAGACAAAGTAACGGTGTTCCTACATGAAGTTAGTGAGTCTCTCTTAGATTAGAGTTGAATAGCGTCCTAGCTCATTCAGCAACAGAGACAATCACGATCTTAGCTCTTTTAGCCAGAAATGCATTGAAAACAGTGTGCGTCTTATCACTGAGGTTGTCTTGTTAGGAAAATGAGTTAGGAGACAAAGTAACGGTGTTCCTACATGAAGTTAGTGAGTCTCTCTTAGATTAGAGTTGAATAGCGTCCTAGCTCATTCAGCAACAGAGACAATCACGATTTTAACTCTTTTAGCCAGAAATGCATTGAAAACAGTGTGTGTCTTATCATTGAGGTTGTCTGGTTAGGAAAATGAGTTAGGAGACAAAGTAACGGTGTTCCTACATGAAGTTAGTGAGTCTCTCTTAGATCAGAGTTGAATAGCGTCCTAGCTCATTCAGCAACAGAGACAATCACGATCTTAGCTCTTTTAGCCAGAAATGCATTGAAAACACTGTGCGTCTTATCATTGAGGTTGCCTTGTTAGGAAAATGAGTTAGGAGACAAAGTAACGGTGTTCCTACATGAAGTTAGTGAGTCTCTCTTAGATTAGAGTTGAATAGCGTCCTAGCTCATTCAGCAACAGAGACAATCACGATCTTAGCTCTTTTAGCCAGAAATGCATTGAAAACAGTGTGCGTCTTATCATTGAGGTTGTCTTGTTAGGAAAATGAGTTAGGAGACAAAGTAACGGTGTTCCTACATGAAGTTAGTGAGTCTCTCTTAGATTAGAGTTGAATAGCGTCCTAGCTCATTCAGCAACAGAGACAATCACGATCTTAGCTCTTTTAGCCAGAAATGCATTAAAAACAGTGTGCGTCTTATCATTGAGGTTGTCTTGTTAGGAAAATGAGTTAGGAGACAAAGTAACGGTGTTCCTACATGAAGTTAGTGAGTCTCTCTTAGATTAGAGTTGAATAGCGTCCTAGCTCATTCAGCAACAGAGACAATCACGATCTTAGCTCTTTTAGCCAGAAATGCATTGAAAACAGTGTGCGTCTTATCATTGAGGTTGTCTTGTTAGGAAAATGAGTTAGGAGACAAAGTAACGGTGTTCCTACATGAAGTTAGTGAGTCTCTCTTAGATTAGAGTTGAATAGCGTCCTAGCTCATTCAGCAACAGAGACAATCACGATCTTAGCTCTTTTAGCCAGAAATGCATTGAAAACAGTGTGCGTCTTATCATTGAGGTTGTCTTGTTAGGAAAATGAGTTAGGAGACAAAGTAACGGTGTTCCTACATGAAGTTAGTGAATCTCACTTAGATTAGAGTTGAATAGCGTCCTAGCTCATTCAGCAACAGAGACAATCACGATCTTAGCTCTTTTAGCCAGAAATGCATTGAAAACAGTGTGCGTCTTATCATTGAGGTTGTCTTGTTAGGAAAATGAGTTAGGAGACAAAGTAACGGTGTTCCTACATGAAGTTAGTGAGTCTCTCTTAGATTAGAGTTGAATAGCGTCCTAGCTCATTCAGCAACAGAGACAATCACGATCTTAGCTCTTTTAGCCAGAAATGCATTGAAAACAGCGTGCGTCTTATCACTGAGGTTGTCTTGTTAAGAAAATGAGTTAGGAGACAAAGTAACGGTGTTCCTACATGAAGTTAGTGAGTCTCTCTTAGATTAGAGTTGAATAGCGTCCTAGCTCATTCAGCAACAGAGACAATCACGATCTTAACTCTTTTAGCCAGAAATGCATTGAAAACAGTGTGTGTCTTATCATTGAGGTTGTCTGGTTAGGAAAATGAGTTAGGAGACAAAGTAACGGTGTTCCTACATGAAGTTAGTGAGTCTCTCTTAGATCAGAGTTGAATAGCGTCCTAGCTCATTCAGCAACAGAGACAATCACGATCTTAGCTCTTTTAGCCAGAAATGCATTGAAAACAGTGTGCGTCTTATCATTGAGGTTGTCTTGTTAGGAAAATGAGTTAGGAGACAAAGTAACGGTGTTCCTACATGAAGTTAGTGAGTCTCTCTTAGATTAGAGTTGAATAGCGTCCTAGCTCATTCAGCAACAGAGACAATCACGATCTTAGCTCTTTTAGCCAGAAATGCATTGAAAACAGTGTGCGTCTTATCATTGAGGTTGTCTTGTTAGGAAAATGAGTTAGGAGACAAAGTAACGGTGTTCCTACATGAAGTTAGTGAGTCTCTCTTAGATTAGAGTTGAATAGCGTCCTAGCTCATTCAGCAACAGAGACAATCACGATCTTAGCTCTTTTAGCCAGAAATGCATTGAAAACACTGTGCGTCTTATCATTGAGGTTGTCTTGTTAGGAAAATGAGTTAGGAGACAAAGTAACGATGTTCCTACATGAAGTTAGTGAGTCTCTCTTAGATTAGAGTTGAATAGCGTCCTAGCTCATTCAGCAACAGAGACAATCACGATCTTAGCTCTTTTAGCCAGAAATGCATTGAAAACAGTGTGCGTCTTATCATTGAGGTTGTCTTGTTAGGAAAATGAGTTAGGAGACAAAGTAATGGTGTTCCTACATGAAGTTAGTGAGTCTCTCTTAGATTAGAGTTGAATAGCGTCCTAGCTCATTCAGCAACAGAGACAATCACGATCTTAGCTCTTTTAGCCAGAAATGCATTGAAAACAGTGTGCGTCTTATCATTGAGGTTGCCTTGTTAGGAAAATGAGTTAGGAGACAAAGTAACAGTGTTCCTACATGAAGTTAGTGAGTCTCTCTTAGATTAGAGTTGAATAGCGTCCTAGCTCATTCAGCAACAGAGACAATCACGATCTTAGCTCTTTTAGCCAGAAATGCATTGAAAACAGTGTGCGTCTTATCATTGAGGTTGTCTTGTTAGGAAAATGAGTTAGGAGACAAAGTAACGGTGTTCCTACATGAAGTTAGTGAGTCTCTGTTAGATTAGAGTTGAATAGCGTCCTAGCTCATTCAGCAACAGAGACAATCACGATCTTAGCTCTTTTAGCCAGAAATGCATTGAAAACAGTGTGCGTCTTATCATTGAGGTTGTCTTGTTAGGAAAATGAGTTAGGAGACAAAGTAACGGTGTTCCTACATGAAGTTAGTGAGTCTCTCTTAGATTAGAGTTGAATAGCGTCCTAGCTCATTCAGCAACAGAGACAATCACGATCTTAGCTCTTTTAGCCAGAAATGCATTGAAAACAGTGTGCGTCTTATCATTGAGGTTGTCTTGTTAGGAAAATGAGTTAGGAGACAAAGTAACGGTGTTCCTACATGAAGTTAGTGAGTCTCTCTTAGATTAGAGTTGAATAGCGTCCTAGCTCATTCAGCAACAGAGACAATCACGATCTTAGCTCTTTTAGCCAGAAATGCATTGAAAGCAGTGTGCGTCTTATCATTGAGGTTGTCTTGTTAGGAAAATGAGTTAGGAGACAAAGTAACGGTGTTCCTACATGAAGTTAGTGAGTCTCTGTTAGATTAGAGTTGAATAGCGTCCTAGCTCATTCAGCAACAGAGACAATCACGATCTTAGCTCTTTTAGCCAGAAATGCATTGAAAACAGTGTGCGTCTTATCATTGAGGTTGTCTTGTTAGGAAAATGAGTTAGGAGACAAAGTAACGGTGTTCCTACATGAAGTTAGTGAGTCTCTCTTAGATTAGAGTTGAATAGCGTCCTAGCTCATTCAGCAACAGAGACAATCACGATCTTAGCTCTTTTAGCCAGAAATGCATTGAAAACAGTGTGCGTCTTATCATTGAGGTTGTCTTGTTAGGAAAATGAGTTAGGAGACAAAGTAACGGTGTTCCTACATGAAGTTAGTGAATCTCACTTAGATTAGAGTTGAATAGCGTCCTAGCTCATTCAGCAACAGAGACAATCACGATCTTAGCTCTTTTAGCCAGAAATGCATTGAAAACAGTGTGCGTCTTATCATTGAGGTTGTCTTGTTAGGAAAATGAGTTAGGAGACAAAGTAACGGTGTTCCTACATGAAGTTAGTGAGTCTCTCTTAGATTAGAGTTGAATAGCGTCCTAGCTCATTCAGCAACAGAGACAATCACGATCTTAGCTCTTTTAGCCAGAAATGCATTGAAAACAGTGTGCGTCTTATCACTGAGGTTGTCTTGTTAGGAAAATGAGATAGGAGACAAAGTAACGGTGTTCCTACATGAAGTTAGTGAGTCTCTGTTAGATTAGAGTTGAATAGCGTCCTAGCTCATTCAGCAACAGAGACAATCACGATCTTAACTCTTTTAGCCAGAAATGCATTGAAAACAGTGTGCGTCTTATCATTGAGGTTGTCTTCTTAGGAAAATGAGTTAGGAGACAAAGTAACGGTGTTCCTACATGAAGTTAGTGAGTCTCTCTTAGATTAGAGTTGAATAGCGTCCTAGCTCATTCAGCAACAGAGACAATCACGATCTTAGCTCTTTTAGCCAGAAATGCATTGAAAACACTATGCGTCTTATCATTGAGGTTGTCTTGTTAGGAAAATGAGTTAGGAGACAAAGTAACGATGTTCCTACATGAAGTTAGTGAGTCTCTCTTAGATTAGAGTTGAATAGCGTCCTAGCTCATTCAGCAACAGAGACAATCACGATCTTAGCTCTTTTAGCCAGAAATGCATTGAAAACAGTGTGCGTCTTATCATTGAGGTTGTCTTGTTAGGAAAATGAGTTAGGAGACAAAGTAACGGTGTTCCTACATGAAGTTAGTGAGTCTCTCTTAGATTAGAGTTGAATAGCGTCCTAGCTCATTCAGCAACAGAGACAATCACGATCTTAGCTCTTTTAGCCAGAAATGCATTAAAAACAGTGTGCGTCTTATCATTGAGGTTGTCTTGTTAGGAAAATGAGTTAGGAGACAAAGTAACGGTGTTCCTACATGAAGTTAGTGAGTCTCTCTTAGATTAGAGTTGAATAGCGTCCTAGCTCATTCAGCAACAGAGACAATCACGATCTTAGCTCTTTTAGCCAGAAATGCATTGAAAACAGTGTGCGTCTTATCATTGAGGTTGTCTTGTTAGGAAAATGAGTTAGGAGACAAAGTAACGGTGTTCCTACATGAAGTTAGTGAGTCTCTCTTAGATTAGAGTTGAATAGCGTCCTAGCTCATTCAGCAACAGAGACAATCACGATCTTAGCTCTTTTAGCCAGAAATGCATTGAAAACAGTGTGCGTCTTATCATTGAGGTTGTCTTGTTAGGAAAATGAGTTAGGAGACAAAGTAACGGTGTTCCTACATGAAGTTAGTGAATCTCACTTAGATTAGAGTTGAATAGCGTCCTAGCTCATTCAGCAACAGAGACAATCACGATCTTAGCTCTTTTAGCCAGAAATGCATTGAAAACAGTGTGCGTCTTATCATTGAGGTTGTCTTGTTAGGAAAATGAGTTAGGAGACAAAGTAACGGTGTTCGTACATGAAGTTAGTGAGTCTCTCTTAGATTAGAGTTGAATAGCGTCCTAGCTCATTCAGCAACAGAGACAATCACGATCTTAGCTCTTTTAGCCAGAAATGCATTGAAAACAGTGTGCGTCTTATCACTGAGGTTGTCTTGTTAGGAAAATGAGTTAGGAGACAAAGTAACGGTGTTCCTACATGAAGTTAGTGAGTCTCTCTTAGATTAGAGTTGAATAGCGTCCTAGCTCATTCAGCAACAGAGACAATCACGATTTTAACTCTTTTAGCCAGAAATGCATTGAAAACAGTGTGTGTCTTATCATTGAGGTTGTCTGGTTAGGAAAATGAGTTAGGAGACAAAGTAACGGTGTTCCTACATGAAGTTAGTGAGTCTCTCTTAGATCAGAGTTGAATAGCGTCCTAGCTCATTCAGCAACAGAGACAATCACGATCTTAGCTCTTTTAGCCAGAAATGCATTGAAAACACTGTGCGTCTTATCATTGAGGTTGCCTTGTTAGGAAAATGAGTTAGGAGACAAAGTAACGGTGTTCCTACATGAAGTTAGTGAGTCTCTCTTAGATTAGAGTTGAATAGCGTCCTAGCTCATTCAGCAACAGAGACAATCACGATCTTAGCTCTTTTAGCCAGAAATGCATTGAAAACAGTGTGCGTCTTATCATTGAGGTTGTCTTGTTAGGAAAATGAGTTAGGAGACAAAGTAACGGTGTTCCTACATGAAGTTAGTGAATCTCACTTAGATTAGAGTTGAATAGCGTCCTAGCTCATTCAGCAACAGAGACAATCACGATCTTAGCTCTTTTAGCCAGAAATGCATTGAAAACAGTGTGCGTCTTATCATTGAGGTTGTCTTGTTAGGAAAATGAGTTAGGAGACAAAGTAACGGTGTTCCTACATGAAGTTAGTGAGTCTCTCTTAGATTAGAGTTGAATAGCGTCCTAGCTCATTCAGCAACAGAGACAATCACGATCTTAGCTCTTTTAGCCAGAAATGCATTGAAAACAGTGTGCGTCTTATCACTGAGGTTGTCTTGTTAGGAAAATGAGATAGGAGACAAAGTAACGGTGTTCCTACATGAAGTTAGTGAGTCTCTGTTAGATTAGAGTTGAATAGCGTCCTAGCTCATTCAGCAACAGAGACAATCACGATCTTAACTCTTTTAGCCAGAAATGCATTGAAAACAGTGTGCGTCTTATCATTGAGGTTGTCTTCTTAGGAAAATGAGTTAGGAGACAAAGTAACGGTGTTCCTACATGAAGTTAGTGAGTCTCTCTTAGATTAGAGTTGAATAGCGTCCTAGCTCATTCAGCAACAGAGACAATCACGATCTTAGCTCTTTTAGCCAGAAATGCATTGAAAACACTATGCGTCTTATCATTGAGGTTGTCTTGTTAGGAAAATGAGTTAGGAGACAAAGTAACGATGTTCCTACATGAAGTTAGTGAGTCTCTCTTAGATTAGAGTTGAATAGCGTCCTAGCTCATTCAGCAACAGAGACAATCACGATCTTAGCTCTTTTAGCCAGAAATGCATTGAAAACAGTGTGCGTCTTATCATTGAGGTTGTCTTGTTAGGAAAATGAGTTAGGAGACAAAGTAACGGTGTTCCTACATGAAGTTAGTGAGTCTCTCTTAGATTAGAGTTGAATAGCGTCCTAGCTCATTCAGCAACAGAGACAATCACGATCTTAGCTCTTTTAGCCAGAAATGCATTAAAAACAGTGTGCGTCTTATCATTGAGGTTGTCTTGTTAGGAAAATGAGTTAGGAGACAAAGTAACGGTGTTCCTACATGAAGTTAGTGAGTCTCTCTTAGATTAGAGTTGAATAGCGTCCTAGCTCATTCAGCAACAGAGACAATCACGATCTTAGCTCTTTTAGCCAGAAATGCATTGAAAACAGTGTGCGTCTTATCATTGAGGTTGTCTTGTTAGGAAAATGAGTTAGGAGACAAAGTAACGGTGTTCCTACATGAAGTTAGTGAGTCTCTCTTAGATTAGAGTTGAATAGCGTCCTAGCTCATTCAGCAACAGAGACAATCACGATCTTAGCTCTTTTAGCCAGAAATGCATTGAAAACAGTGTGCGTCTTATCATTGAGGTTGTCTTGTTAGGAAAATGAGTTAGGAGACAAAGTAACGGTGTTCCTACATGAAGTTAGTGAATCTCACTTAGATTAGAGTTGAATAGCGTCCTAGCTCATTCAGCAACAGAGACAATCACGATCTTAGCTCTTTTAGCCAGAAATGCATTGAAAACAGTGTGCGTCTTATCATTGAGGTTGTCTTGTTAGGAAAATGAGTTAGGAGACAAAGTAACGGTGTTCCTACATGAAGTTAGTGAGTCTCTCTTAGATTAGAGTTGAATAGCGTCCTAGCTCATTCAGCAACAGAGACAATCACGATCTTAGCTCTTTTAGCCAGAAATGCATTGAAAACAGTGTGCGTCTTATCATTGAGGTTGTCTGGTTAGGAAAATGAGTTAGGAGACAAAGTAACGGTGTTCCTACATGAAGTTAGTGAGTCTCTCTTAGATCAGAGTTGAATAGCGTCCTAGCTCATTCAGCAACAGAGACAATCACGATCTTAGCTCTTTTAGCCAGAAATGCATTGAAAACAGTGTGCGTCTTATCATTGAGGTTGTCTTGTTAGGAAAATGAGTTAGGAGACAAAGTAACGATGTTCCTACATGAAGTTAGTGAGTCTCTCTTAGATTAGAGTTGAATAGCGTCCTAGCTCATTCAGCAACAGAGACAATCACGATCTTAGCTCTTTTAGCCAGAAATGCATTGAAAACAGTGTGCGTCTTATCATTGAGGTTGTCTTGTTAGGAAAATGAGTTAGGAGACAAAGTAATGGTGTTCCTACATGAAGTTAGTGAGTCTCTCTTAGATTAGAGTTGAATAGCGTCCTAGCTCATTCAGCAACAGAGACAATCACGATCTTAGCTCTTTTAGCCAGAAATGCATTGAAAACACTGTGCGTCTTATCATTGAGGTTGCCTTGTTAGGAAAATGAGTTAGGAGACAAAGTAGCGGTGTTCCTACATGAAGTTAGTGAGTCTCTCTTAGATTAGAGTTGAATAGCGTCCTAGCTCATTCAGCAACAGAGACAATCACGATCTTAGCTCTTTTAGCCAGAAATGCATTGAAAACAGTGTGCGTCTTATCATTGAGGTTGTCTTGTTAGGAAAATGAGTTAGGAGACAAAGTAACGGTGTTCCTACATGAAGTTAGTGAGTCTCTCTTAGATTAGAGTTGAATAGCGTCCTAGCTCATTCAGCAACAGAGACAATCACGATCTTAGCTCTTTTAGCCAGAAATGCATTGAAAACAGTGTGCGTCTTATCATTGAGGTTGTCTTGTTAGGAAAATGAGTTAGGAGACAAAGTAACGGTGTTCCTACATGAAGTTAGTGAGTCTCTCTTAGATTAGAGTTGAATAGCGTCCTAGCTCATTCAGCAACAGAGACAATCACGATCTTAGCTCTTTTAGCCAGAAATGCATTGAAAACAGTGTGCGTCTTATCATTGAGGTTGTCTTGTTAGGAAAATGAGTTAGGAGACAAAGTAACGGTGTTCCTACATGAAGTTAGTGAGTCTCTCTTAGATTAGAGTTGAATAGCGTCCTAGCTCATTCAGCAACAGAGACAATCACGATCTTAGCTCTTTTAGCCAGAAATGCATTGAAAGCAGTGTGCGTCTTATCATTGAGGTTGTCTTGTTAGGAAAATGAGTTAGGAGACAAAGTAACGGTGTTCCTACATGAAGTTAGTGAGTCTCTGTTAGATTAGAGTTGAATAGCGTCCTAGCTCATTCAGCAACAGAGACAATCACGATCTTAGCTCTTTTAGCCAGAAATGCATTGAAAACAGTGTGCGTCTTATCATTGAGGTTGTCTTGTTAGGAAAATGAGTTAGGAGACAAAGTAACGGTGTTCCTACATGAAGTTAGTGAGTCTCTCTTAGATTAGAGTTGAATAGCGTCCTAGCTCATTCAGCAACAGAGACAATCACGATCTTAGCTCTTTTAGCCAGAAATGCATTGAAAACAGTGTGCGTCTTATCATTGAGGTTGTCTTGTTAGGAAAATGAGTTAGGAGACAAAGTAACGGTGTTCCTACATGAAGTTAGTGAATCTCTCTTAGATTAGAGTTGAATAGCGTCCTAGCTCATTCAGCAACAGAGACAATCACGATCTTAGCTCTTTTAGCCAGAAATGCATTGAAAACAGTGTGCGTCTTATCATTGAGGTTGTCTTGTTAGGAAAATGAGTTAGGAGACAAAGTAACGGTGTTCCTACATGAAGTTAGTGAGTCTCTCTTAGATTAGAGTTGAATAGCGTCCTAGCTCATTCAGCAACAGAGACAATCACGATCTTAGCTCTTTTAGCCAGAAATGCATTGAAAGCAGTGTGCGTCTTATCATTGAGGTTGTCTTGTTAGGAAAATGAGTTAGGAGACAAAGTAACGGTGTTCCTACATGAAGTTAGTGAGTCTCTGTTAGATTAGAGTTGAATAGCGTCCTAGCTCATTCAGCAACAGAGACAATCACGATCTTAGCTCTTTTAGCCAGAAATGCATTGAAAACAGTGTGCGTCTTATCATTGAGGTTGTCTTGTTAGGAAAATGAGTTAGGAGACAAAGTAACGGTGTTCCTACATGAAGTTAGTGAGTCTCTCTTAGATTAGAGTTGAATAGCGTCCTAGCTCATTCAGCAACAGAGACAATCACGATCTTAGCTCTTTTAGCCAGAAATGCATTGAAAACAGTGTGCGTCTTATCATTGAGGTTGTCTTGTTAGGAAAATGAGTTAGGAGACAAAGTAACGGTGTTCCTACATGAAGTTAGTGAGTCTCTCTTAGATTAGAGTTGAATAGCGTCCTAGCTCATTCAGCAACAGAGACAATCACGATCTTAGCTCTTTTAGCCAGAAATGCATTGAAAACAGTGTGCGTCTTATCATTGAGGTTGTCTTGTTAGGAAAATGAGTTAGGAGACAAAGTAACGGTGTTCCTACATGAAGTTAGTGAGTCTCTGTTAGATTAGAGTTGAATAGCGTCCTAGCTCATTCAGCAACAGAGACAATCACGATCTTAGCTCTTTTAGCCAGAAATGCATTGAAAACAGTGTGCGTCTTATCACTGAGGTTGTCTTGTTAGGAAAATGAGTTAGGAGACAAAGTAACGGTGTTCCTACATGAAGTTAGTGAGTCTCTCTTAGATTAGAGTTGAATAGCGTCCTAGCTCATTCAGCAACAGAGACAATCACGATCTTAACTCTTTTAGCCAGAAATGCATTGAAAACAGTGTGCGTCTTATCATTGAGGTTGTCTGGTTAGGAAAATGAGTTAGGAGACAAAGTAACGGTGTTCCTACATGAAGTTAGTGAGTCTCTCTTAGATTAGAGTTGAATAGCGTCCTAGCTCATTCAGCAACAGAGACAATCACGATCTTAGCTCTTTTAGCCAGAAATGCATTGAAAACAGTGTACGTCTTATCATTGAGGTTGTCTTGTTAGGAAAATGAGTTAGGAGACAAAGTAACGGTGTTCCTACATGAAGTTAGTGAGTCTCTCTTAGATTAGAGTTGAATAGCGTCCTAGCTCATTCAGCAACAGAGACAATCACGATCTTAGCTCTTTTAGCCAGAAATGCATTGAAAACAGTGTGCGTCTTATCATTGAGGTTGTCTTGTTAGGAAAATGAGTTAGGAGACAAAGTAACGGTGTTCCTACATGAAGTTAGTGAGTCTCTCTTAGATTAGAGTTGAATAGCGTCCTAGCTCATTCAGCAACAGAGACAATCACGATCTTAGCTCTTTTAGCCAGAAATGCATTGAAAACAGTGTGCGTCTTATCATTGAGGTTGTCTTGTTAGGAAAATGAGTTAGGAGACAAAGTAACGGTGTTCCTACATGAAGTTAGTGAGTCTCTCTTAGATTAGAGTTTAATAGCGTCCTAGCTCATTCAGCAACAGAGACAATCACGATCTTAGCTCTTTTAGCCAGAAATGCATTGAAAACAGTGTGCGTCTTATCATTGAGGTTGTCTTGTTAGGAAAATGAGTTAGGAGACAAAGTAACGGTGTTCCTACATGAAGTTAGTGAGTCTCTCTTAGATTAGAGTTGAATAGCGTCCTAGCTCATTCAGCAACAGAGACAATCACGATCTTAACTCTTTTAGCCAGAAATGCATTGAAAACAGTGTGCGTCTTATCATTGAGGTTGACTGGTTAGGAAAATGAGTTAGGAGACAAAGTAACGGTGTTCCTACATGAAGTTAGTGAGTCTCTCTTAGATTAGAGTTGAATAGCGTCCTAGCTCATTCAGCAACAGAGACAATCACGATCTTAGCTCTTTTAGCCAGAAATGCATTGAAAACAGTGTACGTCTTATCATTGAGGTTGTCTTGTTAGGAAAATGAGTTAGGAGACAAAGTAACGGTGTTCCTACATGAAGTTAGTGAGTCTCTCTTAGATTAGAGTTGAATAGCGTCCTAGCTCATTCAGCAACAGAGACAATCACGATCTTAGCTCTTTTAGCCAGAAATGCATTGAAAACAGTGTGCGTCTTATCATTGAGGTTGTCTTGTTAGGAAAATGAGTTAGGAGACAAAGTAACGATGTTCCTACATGAAGTTAGTGAGTCTCTCTTAGATTAGAGTTGAATAGCGTCCTAGCTCATTCAGCAACAGAGACAATCACGATCTTAGCTCTTTTAGCCAGAAATGCATTGAAAACACTGTGCGTCTTATCATTGAGGTTGTCTTGTTAGGAAAATGAGTTAGGAGACAAAGTAACGATGTTCCTACATGAAGTTAGTGAGTCTCTCTTAGATTAGAGTTGAATAGCGTCCTAGCTCATTCAGCAACAGAGACAATCACGATCTTAGCTCTTTTAGCCAGAAATGCATTGAAAACAGTGTGCGTCTTATCATTGAGGTTGTCTTGTTAGGAAAATGAGTTAGGAGACAAAGTAATTGTGTGTCCTACATGATGTTAGTGAGTCTCTTTTAGATTAGAGTTGAATAGCGTCCTAGCTCATTCAGCAACAGAGACAATCACGATCTTAGCTCTTTTAGCCAGAAATGCATTGAAAACAGTGTGCGTCTTATCATTGAGGTTGTCTTGTTAGGAAAATGAGTTAGGAGACAAAGTAACGGTGTTCCTACATGAAGTTAGTGAGTCTCTCTTAGATTAGTGTTGAATAGCGTCCTAGCTCATTCAGCAACAGAGACAATCACGATCTTAGCTCTTTTAGCCAGAAATGCATTGAAAACACTGTGCGTCTTATCATTGAGGTTGCCTTGTTAGGAAAATGAGTTAGGAGACAAAGTAACGGTGTTCCTACATGAAGTTAGTGAGTCTCTCTTAGATTATAGTTGAATAGCGTCCTAGCTCATTCAGCAACAGAGACAATCACGATCTTAGCTCTTTTAGCCAGAAATGCATTGAAAACAGTGTGCGTCTTATCATTGAGGTTGTCTTGTTAGGAAAATGAGTTAGGAGACAAAGTAACGGTGTTCCTGCATGAAGTTAGTGAATCTCACTTAGATTAGAGTTGAATAGCGTCCTAGCTCATTCAGCAACAGAGACAATCACGATCTTAGCTCTTTTAGCCAGAAATGCATTGAAAACAGTGTGCGTCTTATCATTGAGGTTGTCTTGTTAGGAAAATGAGTTAGGAGACAAAGTAACGGTGTTCCTACATGAAGTTAGTGAGTCTCTCTTAGATTAGAGTTGAATAGCGTCCTAGCTCATTCAGCAACAGAGACAATCACGATCTTAGCTCTTTTAGCCAGAAATGCATTGAAAACAGTGTGCGTCTTATCATTGAGGTTGTCTTGTTAGGAAAATGAGTTAGGAGACAAAGTAACGGTGTTCCTACATGAAGTTAGTGAGTCTCTCTTAGATTACAGTTGAATAGCGTCCTAGCTCATTCAGCAACAGAGACAATCACGATCTTAGCTCTTTTAGCCAGAAATGCATTGAAAACAGTGTGCGTCTTATCATTGAGGTTGTCTTGTTAGGAAAATGAGTTAGGAGACAAAGTAACGGTGTTCCTGCATGAAGTTAGTGAATCTCACTTAGATTAGAGTTGAATAGCGTCCTAGCTCATTCAGCAACAGAGACAATCACGATCTTAGCTCTTTTAGCCAGAAATGCATTGAAAACAGTGTGCGTCTTATCATTGAGGTTGTCTTGTTAGGAAAATGAGTTAGGAGACAAAGTAACGGTGTTCCTACATGAAGTTAGTGAGTCTCTCTTAGATTAGAGTTGAATAGCGTCCTAGCTCATTCAGCAACAGAGACAATCACGATCTTAGCTCTTTTAGCCAGAAATGCATTGAAAACAGTGTGCGTCTTATCATTGAGGTTGTCTTGTTAGGAAAATGAGTTAGGAGACAAAGTAACGGTGTTCCTACATGAAGTTAGTGAGTCTCTCTTAGATTACAGTTGAATAGCGTCCTAGCTCATTCAGCAACAGAGACAATCACGATCTTAGCTCTTTTAGCCAGAAATGCATTGAAAGCAGTGTGCGTCTTATCATTGAGGTTGTCTTGTTAGGAAAATGAGTTAGGAGACAAAGTAACGGTGTTCCTAGATGAAGTTAGTGAGTCTATCTTAGATTAGAGTTGAATAGCGTCCTAGCTCATTCAGCAACAGAGACAATCACGATCTTAGCTCTTTTAGCCAGAAATGCATTGAAAACAGTGTGCGTCTTATCATTGAGGTTGTCTTGTTAGGAAAATGAGTTAGGAGACAAAGTAACGGTGTTCCTACATGAAGTTAGTGAGTCTCTCTTAGATTAGAGTTGAATAGCGTCCTAGCTCATTCAGCAACAGAGACAATCACGATCTTAGCTCTTTTAGCCAGAAATGCATTGAAAACAGTGTGCGTCTTATCATTGAGGTTGTCTTGTTAGGAAAATGAGTTAGGAGACAAAGTAACGGTGTTCCTACATGAAGTTAGTGAATCTCACTTAGATTAGAGTTGAATAGCGTCCTAGCTCATTCAGCAACAGAGACAATCACGATCTTAGCTCTTTTAGCCAGAAATGCATTGAAAACAGTGTGCGTCTTATCATTGAGGTTGTCTTGTTAGGAAAATGAGTTAGGAGACAAAGTAACGGTGTTCCTACATGAAGTTAGTGAGTCTCTCTTAGATTAGAGTTGAATAGCGTCCTAGCTCATTCAGCAACAGAGACAATCACGATCTTAGCTCTTTTAGCCAGAAATGCATTGAAAACAGTGTGCGTCTTATCACTGAGGTTGTCTTGTTAGGAAAATGAGTTAGGAGACAAAGTAACGGTGTTCCTACATGAAGTTAGTGAGTCTCTGTTAGATTAGAGTTGAATAGCGTCCTAGCTCATTCAGCAACAGAGACAATCACGATCTTAACTCTTTTAGCCAGAAATGCATTGAAAACAGTGTGCGTCTTATCATTGAGGTTGTCTTGTTAGGAAAATGAGTTAGGAGACAAAGTAACGGTGTTCCTACATGAAGTTAGTGAGTCTCTCTTAGATTAGAGTTGAATAGCGTCCTAGCTCATTCAGCAACAGAGACAATCACGATCTTAGCTCTTTTAGCCAGAAATGCATTGAAAACAGTGTGCGTCTTATCATTGAGGTTGTCTTGTTAGGAAAATGAGTTAGGAGACAAAGTAACGGTGTTCCTACATGAAGTTAGTGAGTCTCTCTTAGATTAGAGTTGAATAGCGTCCTAGCTCATTCAGCAACAGAGACAATCACGATCTTAGCTCTTTTAGCCAGAAATGCATTGAAAACAGTGTGCGTCTTATCATTGAGGTTGTCTTGTTAGGAGAATGAGTTAGGAGACAAAGTAACGGTGTTCCTACATGAAGTTAGTGAGTCTCTCTTAGATTAGAGTTGAATAGCGTCCTAGCTCATTCAGCAACAGAGACAATCACGATCTTAGCTCTTTTAGCCAGAAATGCATTGAAAACAGTGTGCGTCTTATCATTGAGGTTGTCTTGTTAGGAAAATGAGTTAGGAGACAAAGTAACGGTGTTCCTACATGAAGTTAGTGAGTCTCTCTTAGATTAGAGTTGAATAGCGTCCTAGCTCATTCAGCAACAGAGACAATCACGATCTTAGCTCTTTTAGCCAGAAATGCATTGAAAGCACTGTGCGTCTTATCATTGAGGTTGTCTTGTTAGGAAAATGAGTTAGGAGACAAAGTAACGGTGTTCCTACATGAAGTTAGTGAGTCTCTGTTAGATTAGAGTTGAATAGCGTCCTAGCTCATTCAGCAACAGAGACAATCACGATCTTAGCTCTTTTAGCCAGAAATGCATTGAAAACAGTGTGCGTCTTATCATTGAGGTTGTCTTGTTAGGAAAATGAGTTAGGAGACAAAGTAACGGTGTTCCTACATGAAGTTAGTGAGTCTCTCTTAGATTAGAGTTGAATAGCGTCCTAGCTCATTCAGCAACAGAGACAATCACGATCTTAGCTCTTTTAGCCAGAAATGCATTGAAAACAGTGTGCGTCTTATCATTGAGGTTGTCTTGTTAGGAAAATGAGTTAGGAGACAAAGTAACGGTGTTCCTACATGAAGTTAGTGAATCTCACTTAGATTAGAGTTGAATAGCGTCCTAGCTCATTCAGCAACAGAGACAATCACGATCTTAGCTCTTTTAGCCAGAAATGCATTGAAAACAGTGTGCGTCTTATCATTGAGGTTGTCTTGTTAGGAAAATGAGTTAGGAGACAAAGTAACGGTGTTCCTACATGAAGTTAGTGAGTCTCTCTTAGATTAGAGTTGAATAGCGTCCTAGCTCATTCAGCAACAGAGACAATCACGATCTTAGCTCTTTTAGCCAGAAATGCATTGAAAACAGTGTGCGTCTTATCACTGAGGTTGTCTTGTTAGGAAAATGAGTTAGGAGACAAAGTAACGGTGTTCCTACATGAAGTTAGTGAGTCTCTCTTAGATTAGAGTTGAATAGCGTCCTAGCTCATTCAGCAACAGAGACAATCACGATCTTAACTCTTTTAGCCAGAAATGCATTGAAAACAGTGTGCGTCTTATCATTGAGGTTGTCTTGTTAGGAAAATGAGTTAGGAGACAAAGTAACGGTGTTCCTACATGAAGTTAGTGAGTCTCTCTTAGATTAGAGTTGAATAGCGTCCTAGCTCATTCAGCAACAGAGACAATCACGATCTTAGCTCTTTTAGCCAGAAATGCATTGAAAACAGTGTGCGTCTTATCATTGAGGTTGTCTTGTTAGGAAAATGAGTTAGGAGACAAAGTAACGGTGTTCCTACATGAAGTTAGTGAGTCTCTCTTAGATTAGAGTTGAATAGCGTCCTAGCTCATTCAGCAACAGAGACAATCACGATCTTAGCTCTTTTAGCCAGAAATGCATTGAAAACAGTGTGCGTCTTATCATTGAGGTTGTCTTGTTAGGAAAATGAGTTAGGAGACAAAGTAACGGTGTTCCTACATGAAGTTAGTGAGTCTCTCTTAGATTAGAGTTGAATAGCGTCCTAGCTCATTCAGCAACAGAGACAATCACGATCTTAGCTCTTTTGGCCAGAAATGCATTGAAAACAGTGTGCGTCTTATCATTGAGGTTGTCTTGTTAGGAAAATGAGTTAGGAGACAAAGTAACGGTGTTCCTACATGAAGTTAGTGAGTCTCTCTTAGATTAGAGTTGAATAGCGTCCTAGCTCATTCAGCAACAGAGACAATCACGATCTTAGCTCTTTTAGCCAGAAATGCATTGAAAACAGTGTGCGTCTTATCATTGAGGTTGTCTTGTTAGGAAAATGAGTTAGGAGACAAAGTAACGGTGTTCCTACATGAAGTTAGTGAGTCTCTCTTAGATTAGAGTTGAATAGCGTCCTAGCTCATTCAGCAACAGAGACAATCACGATCTTAGCTCTTTTAGCCAGAAATGCATTGAAAACAGTGTGCGTCTTATCATTGAGGTTGTCTTGTTAGGAAAATGAGTTAGGAGACAAAGTAACGGTGTTCCTACATGAAGTTAGTGAATCTCACTTAGATTAGAGTTGAATAGCGTCCTAGCTCATTCAGCAACAGAGACAATCACGATCTTAGCTCTTTTAGCCAGAAATGCATTGAAAACAGTGTGCGTCTTATCATTGAGGTTGTCTTGTTAGGAAAATGAGTTAGGAGACAAAGTAACGGTGTTCCTACATGAAGTTAGTGAGTCTCTCTTAGATTAGAGTTGAATAGCGTCCTAGCTCATTCAGCAACAGAGAAAATCACGATCTTAGCTCTTTTAGCCAGAAATGCATTGAAAACAGTGTGCGTCTTATCACTGAGGTTGTCTTGTTAGGAAAATGAGTTAGGAGACAAAGTAACGGTGTTCCTACATGAAGTTAGTGAGTCTCTCTTAGATTAGAGTTGAATAGCGTCCTAGCTCATTCAGCAACAGAGACAATCACGATCTTAACTCTTTTAGCCAGAAATGCATTGAAAACAGTGTACGTCTTATCATTGAGGTTGTCTTGTTAGGAAAATGAGTTAGGAGACAAAGTAACGGTGTTCCTACATGAAGTTAGTGAGTCTCTCTTAGATTAGAGTTGAATAGCGTCCTAGCTCATTCAGCAACAGAGACAATCACGATCTTAGCTCTTTTAGCCAGAAATGCATTGAAAACAGTGTGCGTCTTATCATTGAGGTTGTCTTGTTAGGAAAATGAGTTAGGAGACAAAGTAACGGTGTTCCTACATGAAGTTAGTGAGTCTCTCTTAGATTAGAGTTGAATAGCGTCCTAGCTCATTCAGCAACAGAGACAATCACGATCTTAGCTCTTTTAGCCAGAATTGCATTGAAAACAGTGTGCGTCTTATCATTGAGGTTGTCTTGTTAGGAAAATGAGTTAGGAGACAAAGTAACGGTGTTCCTACATGAAGTTAGTGAATCTCACTTAGATTAGAGTTGAATAGCGTCCTAGCTCATTCAGCAACAGAGACAATCACGATCTTAGCTCTTTTAGCCAGAAATGCATTGAAAACAGTGTGCGTCTTATCATTGAGGTTGTCTTGTTAGGAAAATGAGTTAGGAGACAAAGTAACGGTGTTCCTACATGAAGTTAGTGAATCTCACTTAGATTAGAGTTGAATAGCGTCCTAGCTCATTCAGCAACAGAGACAATCACGATCTTAGCTCTTTTAGCCAGAAATGCATTGAAAACAGTGTGCGTCTTATCATTGAGGTTGTCTTGTTAGGAAAATGAGTTAGGAGACAAAGTAACGGTGTTCCTACATGAAGTTAGTGAGTCTCTCTTAGATTAGAGTTGAATAGCGTCCTAGCTCATTCAGCAACAGAGACAATCACGATCTTAGCTCTTTTAGCCAGAAATGCATTGAAAACAGTGTGCGTCTTATCACTGAGGTTGTCTTGTTAGGAAAATGAGTTAGGAGACAAAGTAACGGTGTTCCTACATGAAGTTAGTGAGTCTCTCTTAGATTAGAGTTGAATAGCGTCCTAGCTCATTCAGCAACAGAGACAATCACGATCTTAACTCTTTTAGCCAGAAATGCATTGAAAACAGTGTGTGTCTTATCATTGAGGTTGTCTGGTTAGGAAAATGAGTTAGGAGACAAAGTAACGGTGTTCCTACATGAAGTTAGTGAGTCTCTCTTAGATTAGAGTTGAATAGCGTCCTATCTAATTCAGCAACAGAGACAATCACGATCTTAGCTCTTTTAGCCAGAA
Organism: Engystomops pustulosus; assembly: GCF_040894005.1. NCBI lineage: Eukaryota > Metazoa > Chordata > Amphibia > Anura > Leptodactylidae > Engystomops > Engystomops pustulosus. The sequence continues at coordinate 165,889,765 of NC_092411.1, read as the reverse complement.
ATGCATTGAAAACAGTGTACGTCTTATCATTGAGGTTGTCTTGTTAGGAAAATGAGTTAGGAGACAAAGTAACGGTGTTCCTACATGAAGTTAGTGAGTCTCTCTTAGATTAGAGTTGAATAGCGTCCTAGCTCATTCAGCAACAGAGACAATCACGATCTTAGCTCTTTTAGCCAGAAATGCATTGAAAACAGTGTGCGTCTTATCATTGAGGTTGTCTTGTTAGGAAAATGAGTTAGGAGACAAAGTAACGGTGTTCCTACATGAAGTTAGTGAGTCTCTCTTAGATTAGAGTTGAATAGCGTCCTAGCTCATTCAGCAACAGAGACAATCACGATCTTAGCTCTTTTAGCCAGAAATGCATTGAAAACACTGTGGGGCAAATTTACTTACCCGGTCCATTCGCGTTCCAGCGGCGGCTTCTCCGCTCTGGATTCGGGTCCGGCCGGGATTTAATAAGGTAGTTCTTCCGCCGTCCACCAGGTGGCGCTGCTGCGCTGAAAGTAATCTCATCGCGCCGGAATGCACCGAGCTGGACCAGGTGAAGGTAAGCGGTCCTTATGCGACACATTTTCGGTTTTTAAATGCGGCGGTTTTTCCGAATACGTCGGGTTTTCGTTCGGCCACGCCCCCCGATTTCCGTCGCGCGCATGCCAGCGCCGATGCGCCACAATCCGATCGCGTGCGCCAAAATCCCGGGGCAATTTAAGTACAAGCGGCGCAAAACGGAAATATTCGGGTAACACGTCGGGAAAACGCGAATCGGGCCCTTAATAAATGACCCCCTGTGCGTCTTATCATTGAGGTTGTCTTGTTAGGAAAATGAGTTAGGAGACAAAGTAACGATGTTCCTACATGAAGTTAGTGAGTTTCTCTTAGATTAGAGTTGAATAGCGTCCTAGCTCATTCAGCAACAGAGACAATCATGATCTTAGCTCTTTTAGCCAGAAATGCGTTGAAAACAGTGTGCGTCTTATCATTGAGGTTGTCATGTTAGGAAAATGAGTTAGGAGACAAAGTAACGGTGTTCCTACATGAAGTTAGTGAGTCTCTCTTAGATTAGAGTTGAATAGCGTCCTAGCTCATTCAGCAACAGAGACAATCACGATCTTAGCTCTTTTAGCCAGAAATGCATTGAAAACACTGTGCGTCTTATCATTGAGGTTGCCTTTTTAGGAAAATGAGTTAGGAGACAAAGTAACGGTGTTCCTACATGAAGTTAGTGAGTCTCTCTTAGATTAGAGTTGAATAGCGTCCTAGCTTATTCAGCAACAGAGACAATCACGATCTTAGCTCTTTTAGCCAGAAATGCATTGAAAACAGTGTGCGTCTTATCATTGAGGTTGTCTTGTTAGGAAAATGAGTTAGGAGACAAAGTAACGGTGTTCCTACATGAAGTTAGTGAGTCTCTCTTAGATTAGAGTTTAATAGCGTCCTAGCTCATTCAGCAACAGAGACAATCACGATCTTAGCTCTTTTAGCCAGAAATGCATTGAAAACAGTGTGCGTCTTATCATTGAGGTTGTCTTGTTAGGAAAATGAGTTAGGAGACAAAGTAACGGTGTTCCTACATGAAGTTAGTGAGTCTCTCTTAGATTAGAGTTGAATAGCGTCCTAGCTCATTCAGCAACAGAGACAATCACGATCTTAACTCTTTTAGCCAGAAATGCATTGAAAACAGTGTGCGTCTTATCATTGAGGTTGACTGGTTAGGAAAATGAGTTAGGAGACAAAGTAACGGTGTTCCTACATGAAGTTAGTGAGTCTCTCTTAGATTAGAGTTGAATAGCGTCCTAGCTCATTCAGCAACAGAGACAATCACGATCTTAGCTCTTTTAGCCAGAAATGCATTGAAAACAGTGTACGTCTTATCATTGAGGTTGTCTTGTTAGGAAAATGAGTTAGGAGACAAAGTAACGGTGTTCCTACATGAAGTTAGTGAGTCTCTCTTAGATTAGAGTTGAATAGCGTCCTAGCTCATTCAGCAACAGAGACAATCACGATCTTAGCTCTTTTAGCCAGAAATGCATTGAAAACAGTGTGCGTCTTATCATTGAGGTTGTCTTGTTAGGAAAATGAGTTAGGAGACAAAGTAACGGTGTTCCTACATGAAGTTAGTGAGTCTCTCTTAGATTAGAGTTGAATAGCGTCCTAGCTCATTCAGCAACAGAGACAATCACGATCTTAGCTCTTTTAGCCAGAAATGCATTGAAAACACTGTGCGTCTTATCATTGAGGTTGTCTTGTTAGGAAAATGAGTTAGGAGACAAAGTAACGATGTTCCTACATGAAGTTAGTGAGTCTCTCTTAGATTAGAGTTGAATAGCGTCCTAGCTCATTCAGCAACAGAGACAATCACGATCTTAGCTCTTTTAGCCAGAAATGCATTGAAAACAGTGTGCGTCTTATCATTGAGGTTGTCTTGTTAGGAAAATGAGTTAGGAGACAAAGTAATGGTGTTCCTACATGATGTTAGTGAGTCTCTTTTAGATTAGAGTTGAATAGCGTCCTAGCTCATTCAGCAACAGAGACAATCACGATCTTAGCTCTTTTAGCCAGAAATGCATTGAAAACAGTGTGCGTCTTATCATTGAGGTTGTCTTGTTAGGAAAATGAGTTAGGAGACAAAGTAACGGTGTTCCTACATGAAGTTAGTGAGTCTCTCTTAGATTAGTGTTGAATAGCGTCCTAGCTCATTCAGCAACAGAGACAATCACGATCTTAGCTCTTTTAGCCAGAAATGCATTGAAAACACTGTGCGTCTTATCATTGAGGTTGTCTTGTTAGGAAAATGAGTTAGGAGACAAAGTAACGGTGTTCCTACATGAAGTTAGTGAGTCTCTCTTAGATTAGAGTTGAATAGCGTCCTAGCTCATTCAGCAACAGAGACAATCACGATCTTAACTCTTTTAGCCAGAAATGCATTGAAAACAGTGTGCGTCTTATCATTGAGGTTGACTGGTTAGGAAAATGAGTTAGGAGACAAAGTAACGGTGTTCCTACATGAAGTTAGTGAGTCTCTCTTAGATTAGAGTTGAATAGCGTCCTAGCTCATTCAGCAACAGAGACAATCACGATCTTAGCTCTTTTAGCCAGAAATGCATTGAAAACAGTGTACGTCTTATCATTGAGGTTGTCTTGTTAGGAAAATGAGTTAGGAGACAAAGTAACGGTGTTCCTACATGAAGTTAGTGAGTCTCTCTTAGATTAGAGTTGAATAGCGTCCTAGCTCATTCAGCAACAGAGACAATCACGATCTTAGCTCTTTTAGCCAGAAATGCATTGAAAACAGTGTGCGTCTTATCATTGAGGTTGTCTTGTTAGGAAAATGAGTTAGGAGACAAAGTAACGGTGTTCCTACATGAAGTTAGTGAGTCTCTCTTAGATTACAGTTGAATAGCGTCCTAGCTCATTCAGCAACAGAGACAATCACGATCTTAGCTCTTTTAGCCAGAAATGCATTGAAAACAGTGTGCGTCTTATCATTGAGGTTGTCTTGTTAGGAAAATGAGTTAGGAGACAAAGTAACGGTGTTCCTGCATGAAGTTAGTGAATCTCACTTAGATTAGAGTTGAATAGCGTCCTAGCTCATTCAGCAACAGAGACAATCACGATCTTAGCTCTTTTAGCCAGAAATGCATTGAAAACAGTGTGCGTCTTATCATTGAGGTTGTCTTGTTAGGAAAATGAGTTAGGAGACAAAGTAACGGTGTTCCTACATGAAGTTAGTGAGTCTCTCTTAGATTAGAGTTGAATAGCGTCCTAGCTCATTCAGCAACAGAGACAATCACGATCTTAGCTCTTTTAGCCAGAAATGCATTGAAAACAGTGTGCGTCTTATCATTGAGGTTGTCTTGTTAGGAAAATGAGTTAGGAGACAAAGTAACGGTGTTCCTACATGAAGTTAGTGAGTCTCTCTTAGATTACAGTTGAATAGCGTCCTAGCTCATTCAGCAACAGAGACAATCACGATCTTAGCTCTTTTAGCCAGAAATGCATTGAAAGCAGTGTGCGTCTTATCATTGAGGTTGTCTTGTTAGGAAAATGAGTTAGGAGACAAAGTAACGGTGTTCCTAGATGAAGTTAGTGAGTCTCTCTTAGATTAGAGTTGAATAGCGTCCTAGCTCATTCAGCAACAGAGACAATCACGATCTTAGCTCTTTTAGCCAGAAATGCATTGAAAGCAGTGTGCGTCTTATCATTGAGGTTGTCTTGTTAGGAAAATGAGTTAGGAGACAAAGTAACGGTGTTCCTACATGAAGTTAGTGAGTCTCTGTTAGATTAGAGTTGAATAGCGTCCTAGCTCATTCAGCAACAGAGACAATCACGATCTTAGCTCTTTTAGCCAGAAATGCATTGAAAACAGTGTGCGTCTTATCATTGAGGTTGTCTTGTTAGGAAAATGAGTTAGGAGACAAAGTAACGGTGTTCCTACATGAAGTTAGTGAGTCTCTCTTAGATTAGAGTTGAATAGCGTCCTAGCTCATTCAGCAACAGAGACAATCACGATCTTAGCTCTTTTAGCCAGAAATGCATTGAAAACAGTGTGCGTCTTATCATTGAGGTTGTCTTGTTAGGAAAATGAGTTAGGAGACAAAGTAACGGTGTTCCTACATGAAGTTAGTGAATCTCACTTAGATTAGAGTTGAATAGCGTCCTAGCTCATTCAGCAACAGAGACAATCACGATCTTAGCTCTTTTAGCCAGAAATGCATTGAAAACAGTGTGCGTTTTCAACTGAGGTTGTCTTGTTAGGAAAATGAGTTAGGAGACAAAGTAACGGTGTTCCTACATGAAGTTAGTGAGTCTCTCTTAGATTAGAGTTGAATAGCGTCCTAGCTCATTCAGCAACAGAGACAATCACGATCTTAGCTCTTTTAGCCAGAAATGCATTGAAAACAGTGTGCGTCTTATCACTGAGGTTGTCTTGTTAGGAAAATGAGTTAGGAGACAAAGTAACGGTGTTCCTACATGAAGTTAGTGAGTCTCTGTTAGATTAGAGTTGAATAGCGTCCTAGCTCATTCAGCAACAGAGACAATCACGATCTTAACTCTTTTAGCCAGAAATGCATTGAAAACAGTGTGCGTCTTATCATTGAGGTTGTCTTGTTAGGAAAATGAGTTAGGAGACAAAGTAACGGTGTTCCTACATGAAGTTAGTGAGTCTCTCTTAGATTAGAGTTGAATAGCGTCCTAGCTCATTCAGCAACAGAGACAATCACGATCTTAGCTCTTTTAGCCAGAAATGCATTGAAAACAGTGTGCGTCTTATCATTGAGGTTGTCTTGTTAGGAAAATGAGTTAGGAGACAAAGTAACGGTGTTCCTACATGAAGTTAGTGAGTCTCTCTTAGATTAGAGTTGAATAGCGTCCTAGCTCATTCAGCAACAGAGACAATCACGATCTTAGCTCTTTTAGCCAGAAATGCATTGAAAACAGTGTGCGTCTTATCATTGAGGTTGTCTTGTTAGGAAAATGAGTTAGGAGACAAAGTAACGGTGTTCCTACATGAAGTTAGTGAGTCTCTCTTAGATTAGAGTTGAATAGCGTCCTAGCTCATTCAGCAACAGAGACAATCACGATCTTAGCTCTTTTAGCCAGAAATGCATTGAAAACAGTGTGCGTCTTATCATTGAGGTTGTCTTGTTAGGAAAATGAGTTAGGAGACAAAGTAACGGTGTTCCTACATGAAGTTAGTGAGTCTCTCTTAGATTAGAGTTGAATAGCGTCCTAGCTCATTCAGCAACAGAGACAATCACGATCTTAGCTCTTTTAGCCAGAAATGCATTGAAAGCACTGTGCGTCTTATCATTGAGGTTGTCTTGTTAGGAAAATGAGTTAGGAGACAAAGTAACGGTGTTCCTACATGAAGTTAGTGAGTCTCTGTTAGATTAGAGTTGAATAGCGTCCTAGCTCATTCAGCAACAGAGACAATCACGATCTTAGCTCTTTTAGCCAGAAATGCATTGAAAACAGTGTGCGTCTTATCATTGAGGTTGTCTTGTTAGGAAAATGAGTTAGGAGACAAAGTAACGGTGTTCCTACATGAAGTTAGTGAGTCTCTCTTAGATTAGAGTTGAATAGCGTCCTAGCTCATTCAGCAACAGAGACAATCACGATCTTAGCTCTTTTAGCCAGAAATGCATTGAAAACAGTGTGCGTCTTATCATTGAGGTTGTCTTGTTAGGAAAATGAGTTAGGAGACAAAGTAACGGTGTTCCTACATGAAGTTAGTGAATCTCACTTAGATTAGAGTTGAATAGCGTCCTAGCTCATTCAGCAACAGAGACAATCACGATCTTAGCTCTTTTAGCCAGAAATGCATTGAAAACAGTGTGCGTCTTATCATTGAGGTTGTCTTGTTAGGAAAATGAGTTAGGAGACAAAGTAACGGTGTTCCTACATGAAGTTAGTGAGTCTCTCTTAGATTAGAGTTGAATAGCGTCCTAGCTCATTCAGCAACAGAGACAATCACGATCTTAGCTCTTTTAGCCAGAAATGCATTGAAAACAGTGTGCGTCTTATCACTGAGGTTGTCTTGTTAGGAAAATGAGTTAGGAGACAAAGTAACGGTGTTCCTACATGAAGTTAGTGAGTCTCTCTTAGATTAGAGTTGAATAGCGTCCTAGCTCATTCAGCAACAGAGACAATCACGATCTTAACTCTTTTAGCCAGAAATGCATTGAAAACAGTGTGCGTCTTATCATTGAGGTTGTCTTGTTAGGAAAATGAGTTAGGAGACAAAGTAACGGTGTTCCTACATGAAGTTAGTGAGTCTCTCTTAGATTAGAGTTGAATAGCGTCCTAGCTCATTCAGCAACAGAGACAATCACGATCTTAGCTCTTTTAGCCAGAAATGCATTGAAAACAGTGTGCGTCTTATCATTGAGGTTGTCTTGTTAGGAAAATGAGTTAGGAGACAAAGTAACGGTGTTCCTACATGAAGTTAGTGAGTCTCTCTTAGATTAGAGTTGAATAGCGTCCTAGCTCATTCAGCAACAGAGACAATCACGATCTTAGCTCTTTTAGCCAGAAATGCATTGAAAACAGTGTGCGTCTTATCATTGAGGTTGTCTTGTTAGGAAAATGAGTTAGGAGACAAAGTAACGGTGTTCCTACATGAAGTTAGTGAGTCTCTCTTAGATTAGAGTTGAATAGCGTCCTAGCTCATTCAGCAACAGAGACAATCACGATCTTAGCTCTTTTAGCCAGAAATGCATTGAAAACAGTGTGCGTCTTATCATTGAGGTTGTCTTGTTAGGAAAATGAGTTAGGAGACAAAGTAACGGTGTTCCTACATGAAGTTAGTGAGTCTCTCTTAGATTAGAGTTGAATAGCGTCCTAGCTCATTCAGCAACAGAGACAATCACGATCTTAGCTCTTTTAGCCAGAAATGCATTGAAAACAGTGTGCGTCTTATCATTGAGGTTGTCTTGTTAGGAAAATGAGTTAGGAGACAAAGTAACGGTGTTCCTACATGAAGTTAGTGAGTCTCTCTTAGATTAGAGTTGAATAGCGTCCTAGCTCATTCAGCAACAGAGACAATCACGATCTTAGCTCTTTTAGCCAGAAATGCATTGAAAACAGTGTGCGTCTTATCATTGAGGTTGTCTTGTTAGGAAAATGAGTTAGGAGACAAAGTAACGGTGTTCCTACATGAAGTTAGTGAGTCTCTCTTAGATTAGAGTTGAATAGCGTCCTAGCTCATTCAGCAACAGAGACAATCAAGATCTTAGCTCTTTTAGCCAGAAATGCATTGAAAGCAGTGTGCGTCTTATCATTGAGGTTGTCTTGTTAGGAAAATGAGTTAGGAGACAAAGTAACGGTGTTCCTACATGAAGTTAGTGAGTCTCTCTTAGATTAGAGTTGAATAGCGTCCTAGCTCATTCAGCAACAGAGACAATCACGATCTTAGCTCTTTTAGCCAGAAATGCATTGAAAACAGTGTGCGTCTTATCATTGAGGTTGTCTTGTTAGGAAAATGAGTTAGGAGACAAAGTAACGGTGTTCCTACATGAAGTTAGTGAGTCTCTCTTAGATTAGAGTTGAATAGCGTCCTAGCTCATTCAGCAACAGAGACAATCACGATCTTAGCTCTTTTAGCCAGAAATGCATTGAAAACAGTGTGCGTCTTATCATTGAGGTTGTCTTGTTAGGAAAATGAGTTAGGAGACAAAGTAACGGTGTTCCTACATGAAGTTAGTGAGTCTCTCTTAGATTAGAGTTGAATAGCGTCCTAGCTCATTCAGCAACAGAGACAATCACGATCTTAGCTCTTTTAGCCAGAAATGCATTGAAAACACTGTGGGGCAAATTTACTTACCCGGTCCATTCGCGTTCCAGCGGCGGCTTCTCCGCTCTGGATTCGGGTCCGGCCGGGATTTAATAAGGTAGTTCTTCCGCCGTCCACCAGGTGGCGCTGCTGCGCTGAAAGTAATCTCATCGCGCCGGAATGCACCGAGCTGGACCAGGTGAAGGTAAGCGGTCCTTATGCGACACATTTTCGGTTTTTAAATGCGGCGGTTTTTCCGAATACGTCGGGTTTTCGTTCGGCCACGCCCCCCGATTTCCGTCGCGCGCATGCCAGCGCCGATGCGCCACAATCCGATCGCGTGCGCCAAAATCCCGGGGCAATTTAAGTACAAGCGGCGCAAAACGGAAATATTCGGGTAACACGTCGGGAAAACGCGAATCGGGCCCTTAATAAATGACCCCCTGTGCGTCTTATCATTGAGGTTGTCTTGTTAGGAAAATGAGTTAGGAGACAAAGTAACGATGTTCCTACATGAAGTTAGTGAGTTTCTCTTAGATTAGAGTTGAATAGCGTCCTAGCTCATTCAGCAACAGAGACAATCACGATCTTAGCTCTTTTAGCCAGAAATGCGTTGAAAACAGTGTGCGTCTTATCATTGAGGTTGTCATGTTAGGAAAATGAGTTAGGAGACAAAGTAACGGTGTTCCTACATGAAGTTAGTGAGTCTCTCTTAGATTAGAGTTGAATAGCGTCCTAGCTCATTCAGCAACAGAGACAATCACGATCTTAGCTCTTTTAGCCAGAAATGCATTGAAAACACTGTGCGTCTTATCATTGAGGTTGCCTTTTTAGGAAAATGAGTTAGGAGACAAAGTAACGGTGTTCCTACATGAAGTTAGTGAGTCTCTCTTAGATTAGAGTTGAATAGCGTCCTAGCTTATTCAGCAACAGAGACAATCACGATCTTAGCTCTTTTAGCCAGAAATGCATTGAAAACAGTGTGCGTCTTATCATTGAGGTTGTCTTGTTAGGAAAATGAGTTAGGAGACAAAGTAACGGTGTTCCTACATGAAGTTAGTGAGTCTCTCTTAGATTAGAGTTTAATAGCGTCCTAGCTCATTCAGCAACAGAGACAATCACGATCTTAGCTCTTTTAGCCAGAAATGCATTGAAAACAGTGTGCGTCTTATCATTGAGGTTGTCTTGTTAGGAAAATGAGTTAGGAGACAAAGTAACGGTGTTCCTACATGAAGTTAGTGAGTCTCTCTTAGATTAGAGTTGAATAGCGTCCTAGCTCATTCAGCAACAGAGACAATCACGATCTTAACTCTTTTAGCCAGAAATGCATTGAAAACAGTGTGCGTCTTATCATTGAGGTTGACTGGTTAGGAAAATGAGTTAGGAGACAAAGTAACGGTGTTCCTACATGAAGTTAGTGAGTCTCTCTTAGATTAGAGTTGAATAGCGTCCTAGCTCATTCAGCAACAGAGACAATCACGATCTTAGCTCTTTTAGCCAGAAATGCATTGAAAACAGTGTACGTCTTATCATTGAGGTTGTCTTGTTAGGAAAATGAGTTAGGAGACAAAGTAACGGTGTTCCTACATGAAGTTAGTGAGTCTCTCTTAGATTAGAGTTGAATAGCGTCCTAGCTCATTCAGCAACAGAGACAATCACGATCTTAGCTCTTTTAGCCAGAAATGCATTGAAAACAGTGTGCGTCTTATCATTGAGGTTGTCTTGTTAGGAAAATGAGTTAGGAGACAAAGTAACGGTGTTCCTACATGAAGTTAGTGAGTCTCTCTTAGATTAGAGTTGAATAGCGTCCTAGCTCATTCAGCAACAGAGACAATCACGATCTTAGCTCTTTTAGCCAGAAATGCATTGAAAACACTGTGCGTCTTATCATTGAGGTTGTCTTGTTAGGAAAATGAGTTAGGAGACAAAGTAACGATGTTCCTACATGAAGTTAGTGAGTCTCTCTTAGATTAGAGTTGAATAGCGTCCTAGCTCATTCAGCAACAGAGACAATCACGATCTTAGCTCTTTTAGCCAGAAATGCATTGAAAACAGTGTGCGTCTTATCATTGAGGTTGTCTTGTTAGGAAAATGAGTTAGGAGACAAAGTAATGGTGTTCCTACATGATGTTAGTGAGTCTCTTTTAGATTAGAGTTGAATAGCGTCCTAGCTCATTCAGCAACAGAGACAATCACGATCTTAGCTCTTTTAGCCAGAAATGCATTGAAAACAGTGTGCGTCTTATCATTGAGGTTGTCTTGTTAGGAAAATGAGTTAGGAGACAAAGTAACGGTGTTCCTACATGAAGTTAGTGAGTCTCTCTTAGATTAGTGTTGAATAGCGTCCTAGCTCATTCAGCAACAGAGACAATCACGATCTTAGCTCTTTTAGCCAGAAATGCATTGAAAACACTGTGCGTCTTATCATTGAGGTTGTCTTGTTAGGAAAATGAGTTAGGAGACAAAGTAACGGTGTTCCTACATGAAGTTAGTGAGTCTCTCTTAGATTAGAGTTGAATAGCGTCCTAGCTCATTCAGCAACAGAGACAATCACGATCTTAACTCTTTTAGCCAGAAATGCATTGAAAACAGTGTGCGTCTTATCATTGAGGTTGACTGGTTAGGAAAATGAGTTAGGAGACAAAGTAACGGTGTTCCTACATGAAGTTAGTGAGTCTCTCTTAGATTAGAGTTGAATAGCGTCCTAGCTCATTCAGCAACAGAGACAATCACGATCTTAGCTCTTTTAGCCAGAAATGCATTGAAAACAGTGTACGTCTTATCATTGAGGTTGTCTTGTTAGGAAAATGAGTTAGGAGACAAAGTAACGGTGTTCCTACATGAAGTTAGTGAGTCTCTCTTAGATTAGAGTTGAATAGCGTCCTAGCTCATTCAGCAACAGAGACAATCACGATCTTAGCTCTTTTAGCCAGAAATGCATTGAAAACAGTGTGCGTCTTATCATTGAGGTTGTCTTGTTAGGAAAATGAGTTAGGAGACAAAGTAACGGTGTTCCTACATGAAGTTAGTGAGTCTCTCTTAGATTACAGTTGAATAGCGTCCTAGCTCATTCAGCAACAGAGACAATCACGATCTTAGCTCTTTTAGCCAGAAATGCATTGAAAACAGTGTGCGTCTTATCATTGAGGTTGTCTTGTTAGGAAAATGAGTTAGGAGACAAAGTAACGGTGTTCCTGCATGAAGTTAGTGAATCTCACTTAGATTAGAGTTGAATAGCGTCCTAGCTCATTCAGCAACAGAGACAATCACGATCTTAGCTCTTTTAGCCAGAAATGCATTGAAAACAGTGTGCGTCTTATCATTGAGGTTGTCTTGTTAGGAAAATGAGTTAGGAGACAAAGTAACGGTGTTCCTACATGAAGTTAGTGAGTCTCTCTTAGATTAGAGTTGAATAGCGTCCTAGCTCATTCAGCAACAGAGACAATCACGATCTTAGCTCTTTTAGCCAGAAATGCATTGAAAACAGTGTGCGTCTTATCATTGAGGTTGTCTTGTTAGGAAAATGAGTTAGGAGACAAAGTAACGGTGTTCCTACATGAAGTTAGTGAGTCTCTCTTAGATTACAGTTGAATAGCGTCCTAGCTCATTCAGCAACAGAGACAATCACGATCTTAGCTCTTTTAGCCAGAAATGCATTGAAAGCAGTGTGCGTCTTATCATTGAGGTTGTCTTGTTAGGAAAATGAGTTAGGAGACAAAGTAACGGTGTTCCTAGATGAAGTTAGTGAGTCTCTCTTAGATTAGAGTTGAATAGCGTCCTAGCTCATTCAGCAACAGAGACAATCACGATCTTAGCTCTTTTAGCCAGAAATGCATTGAAAGCAGTGTGCGTCTTATCATTGAGGTTGTCTTGTTAGGAAAATGAGTTAGGAGACAAAGTAACGGTGTTCCTACATGAAGTTAGTGAGTCTCTGTTAGATTAGAGTTGAATAGCGTCCTAGCTCATTCAGCAACAGAGACAATCACGATCTTAGCTCTTTTAGCCAGAAATGCATTGAAAACAGTGTGCGTCTTATCATTGAGGTTGTCTTGTTAGGAAAATGAGTTAGGAGACAAAGTAACGGTGTTCCTACATGAAGTTAGTGAGTCTCTCTTAGATTAGAGTTGAATAGCGTCCTAGCTCATTCAGCAACAGAGACAATCACGATCTTAGCTCTTTTAGCCAGAAATGCATTGAAAACAGTGTGCGTCTTATCATTGAGGTTGTCTTGTTAGGAAAATGAGTTAGGAGACAAAGTAACGGTGTTCCTACATGAAGTTAGTGAATCTCACTTAGATTAGAGTTGAATAGCGTCCTAGCTCATTCAGCAACAGAGACAATCACGATCTTAGCTCTTTTAGCCAGAAATGCATTGAAAACAGTGTGCGTTTTCAACTGAGGTTGTCTTGTTAGGAAAATGAGTTAGGAGACAAAGTAACGGTGTTCCTACATGAAGTTAGTGAGTCTCTCTTAGATTAGAGTTGAATAGCGTCCTAGCTCATTCAGCAACAGAGACAATCACGATCTTAGCTCTTTTAGCCAGAAATGCATTGAAAACAGTGTGCGTCTTATCACTGAGGTTGTCTTGTTAGGAAAATGAGTTAGGAGACAAAGTAACGGTGTTCCTACATGAAGTTAGTGAGTCTCTGTTAGATTAGAGTTGAATAGCGTCCTAGCTCATTCAGCAACAGAGACAATCACGATCTTAACTCTTTTAGCCAGAAATGCATTGAAAACAGTGTGCGTCTTATCATTGAGGTTGTCTTGTTAGGAAAATGAGTTAGGAGACAAAGTAACGGTGTTCCTACATGAAGTTAGTGAGTCTCTCTTAGATTAGAGTTGAATAGCGTCCTAGCTCATTCAGCAACAGAGACAATCACGATCTTAGCTCTTTTAGCCAGAAATGCATTGAAAACAGTGTGCGTCTTATCATTGAGGTTGTCTTGTTAGGAAAATGAGTTAGGAGACAAAGTAACGGTGTTCCTACATGAAGTTAGTGAGTCTCTCTTAGATTAGAGTTGAATAGCGTCCTAGCTCATTCAGCAACAGAGACAATCACGATCTTAGCTCTTTTAGCCAGAAATGCATTGAAAACAGTGTGCGTCTTATCATTGAGGTTGTCTTGTTAGGAAAATGAGTTAGGAGACAAAGTAACGGTGTTCCTACATGAAGTTAGTGAGTCTCTCTTAGATTAGAGTTGAATAGCGTCCTAGCTCATTCAGCAACAGAGACAATCACGATCTTAGCTCTTTTAGCCAGAAATGCATTGAAAACAGTGTGCGTCTTATCATTGAGGTTGTCTTGTTAGGAAAATGAGTTAGGAGACAAAGTAACGGTGTTCCTACATGAAGTTAGTGAGTCTCTCTTAGATTAGAGTTGAATAGCGTCCTAGCTCATTCAGCAACAGAGACAATCACGATCTTAGCTCTTTTAGCCAGAAATGCATTGAAAGCACTGTGCGTCTTATCATTGAGGTTGTCTTGTTAGGAAAATGAGTTAGGAGACAAAGTAACGGTGTTCCTACATGAAGTTAGTGAGTCTCTGTTAGATTAGAGTTGAATAGCGTCCTAGCTCATTCAGCAACAGAGACAATCACGATCTTAGCTCTTTTAGCCAGAAATGCATTGAAAACAGTGTGCGTCTTATCATTGAGGTTGTCTTGTTAGGAAAATGAGTTAGGAGACAAAGTAACGGTGTTCCTACATGAAGTTAGTGAGTCTCTCTTAGATTAGAGTTGAATAGCGTCCTAGCTCATTCAGCAACAGAGACAATCACGATCTTAGCTCTTTTAGCCAGAAATGCATTGAAAACAGTGTGCGTCTTATCATTGAGGTTGTCTTGTTAGGAAAATGAGTTAGGAGACAAAGTAACGGTGTTCCTACATGAAGTTAGTGAATCTCACTTAGATTAGAGTTGAATAGCGTCCTAGCTCATTCAGCAACAGAGACAATCACGATCTTAGCTCTTTTAGCCAGAAATGCATTGAAAACAGTGTGCGTCTTATCATTGAGGTTGTCTTGTTAGGAAAATGAGTTAGGAGACAAAGTAACGGTGTTCCTACATGAAGTTAGTGAGTCTCTCTTAGATTAGAGTTTAATAGCGTCCTAGCTCATTCAGCAACAGAGACAATCACGATCTTAGCTCTTTTAGCCAGAAATGCATTGAAAACAGTGTGCGTCTTATCACTGAGGTTGTCTTGTTAGGAAAATGAGTTAGGAGACAAAGTAACGGTGTTCCTACATGAAGTTAGTGAGTCTCTCTTAGATTAGAGTTGAATAGCGTCCTAGCTCATTCAGCAACAGAGACAATCACGATCTTAACTCTTTTAGCCAGAAATGCATTGAAAACAGTGTGCGTCTTATCATTGAGGTTGTCTTGTTAGGAAAATGAGTTAGGAGACAAAGTAACGGTGTTCCTACATGAAGTTAGTGAGTCTCTCTTAGATTAGAGTTGAATAGCGTCCTAGCTCATTCAGCAACAGAGACAATCACGATCTTAGCTCTTTTAGCCAGAAATGCATTGAAAACAGTGTGCGTCTTATCATTGAGGTTGTCTTGTTAGGAAAATGAGTTAGGAGACAAAGTAACGGTGTTCCTACATGAAGTTAGTGAGTCTCTCTTAGATTAGAGTTGAATAGCGTCCTAGCTCATTCAGCAACAGAGACAATCACGATCTTAGCTCTTTTAGCCAGAAATGCATTGAAAACAGTGTGCGTCTTATCATTGAGGTTGTCTTGTTAGGAAAATGAGTTAGGAGACAAAGTAACGGTGTTCCTACATGAAGTTAGTGAGTCTCTCTTAGATTAGAGTTGAATAGCGTCCTAGCTCATTCAGCAACAGAGACAATCACGATCTTAGCTCTTTTAGCCAGAAATGCATTGAAAACAGTGTGCGTCTTATCATTGAGGTTGTCTTGTTAGGAAAATGAGTTAGGAGACAAAGTAACGGTGTTCCTACATGAAGTTAGTGAGTCTCTCTTAGATTAGAGTTGAATAGCGTCCTAGCTCATTCAGCAACAGAGACAATCACGATCTTAGCTCTTTTAGCCAGAAATGCATTGAAAACAGTGTGCGTCTTATCATTGAGGTTGTCTTGTTAGGAAAATGAGTTAGGAGACAAAGTAACGGTGTTCCTACATGAAGTTAGTGAGTCTCTCTTAGATTAGAGTTGAATAGCGTCCTAGCTCATTCAGCAACAGAGACAATCACGATCTTAGCTCTTTTAGCCAGAAATGCATTGAAAACAGTGTGCGTCTTATCATTGAGGTTGTCTTGTTAGGAAAATGAGTTAGGAGACAAAGTAACGGTGTTCCTACATGAAGTTAGTGAGTCTCTCTTAGATTAGAGTTGAATAGCGTCCTAGCTCATTCAGCAACAGAGACAATCAAGATCTTAGCTCTTTTAGCCAGAAATGCATTGAAAGCAGTGTGCGTCTTATCATTGAGGTTGTCTTGTTAGGAAAATGAGTTAGGAGACAAAGTAACGGTGTTCCTACATGAAGTTAGTGAGTCTCTCTTAGATTAGAGTTGAATAGCGTCCTAGCTCATTCAGCAACAGAGACAATCACGATCTTAGCTCTTTTAGCCAGAAATGCATTGAAAACAGTGTGCGTCTTATCATTGAGGTTGTCTTGTTAGGAAAATGAGTTAGGAGACAAAGTAACGGTGTTCCTACATGAAGTTAGTGAGTCTCTCTTAGATTAGAGTTGAATAGCGTCCTAGCTCATTCAGCAACAGAGACAATCACGATCTTAGCTCTTTTAGCCAGAAATGCATTGAAAACAGTGTGCGTCTTATCATTGAGGTTGTCTTGTTAGGAAAATGAGTTAGGAGACAAAGTAACGGTGTTCCTACATGAAGTTAGTGAATCTCACTTAGATTAGAGTTGAATAGCGTCCTAGCTCATTCAGCAACAGAGACAATCACGATCTTAGCTCTTTTAGCCAGAAATGCATTGAAAACAGTGTGCGTCTTATCATTGAGGTTGTCTTGTTAGGAAAATGAGTTAGGAGACAAAGTAACGGTGTTCCTACATGAAGTTAGTGAGTCTCTGTTAGATTAGAGTTGAATAGCGTCCTAGCTCATTCAGCAACAGAGACAATCACGATCTTAACTCTTTTAGCCAGAAATGCATTGAAAACAGTGTGTGTCTTATCATTGAGGTTGTCTGGTTAGGAAAATGAGTTAGGAGACAAAGTAACGGTGTTCCTACATGAAGTTAGTGAGTCTCTCTTAGATTAGAGTTGAATAGCGTCCTAGCTCATTCAGCAACAGAGACAATCACGATCTTAGCTCTTTTAGCCAGAATTGCATTGAAAACAGTGTGCGTCTTATCATTGAGGTTGTCTTGTTAGGAAAATGAGTTAGGAGACAAAGTAACGGTGTTCCTACATGAAGTTAGTGAATCTCACTTAGATTAGAGTTGAATAGCGTCCTAGCTCATTCAGCAACAGAGACAATCACGATCTTAACTCTTTTAGCCAGAAATGCATTGAAAACAGTGTGTGTCTTATCATTGAGGTTGTCTGGTTAGGAAAATGAGTTAGGAGACAAAGTAACGGTGTTCCTACATGAAGTTAGTGAGTCTCTCTTAGATTAGAGTTGAATAGCGTCCTATCTAATTCAGCAACAGAGACAATCACGATCTTAGCTCTTTTAGCCAGAAATGCATTGAAAACAGTGTACGTCTTATCATTGAGGTTGTCTTGTTAGGAAAATGAGTTAGGAGACAAAGTAACGGTGTTCCTACATGAAGTTAGTGAGTCTCTCTTAGATTAGAGTTGAATAGCGTCCTAGCTCATTCAGCAACAGAGACAATCACGATCTTAGCTCTTTTAGCCAGAAATGCATTGAAAACAGTGTGCGTCTTATCATTGAGGTTGTCTTGTTAGGAAAATGAGTTAGGAGACAAAGTAACGGTGTTCCTACATGAAGTTAGTGAGTCTCTCTTAGATTAGAGTTGAATAGCGTCCTAGCTCATTCAGCAACAGAGACAATCACGATCTTAGCTCTTTTAGCCAGAATTGCATTGAAAACAGTGTGCGTCTTATCATTGAGGTTGTCTTGTTAGGAAAATGAGTTAGGAGACAAAGTAACGGTGTTCCTACATGAAGTTAGTGAATCTCACTTAGATTAGAGTTGAATAGCGTCCTAGCTCATTCAGCAACAGAGACAATCACGATCTTAACTCTTTTAGCCAGAAATGCATTGAAAACAGTGTGTGTCTTATCATTGAGGTTGTCTGGTTAGGAAAATGAGTTAGGAGACAAAGTAACGGTGTTCCTACATGAAGTTAGTGAGTCTCTCTTAGATTACAGTTGAATAGCGTCCTATCTAATTCAGCAACAGAGACAATCACGATCTTAGCTCTTTTAGCCAGAAATGCATTGAAAACAGTGTACGTCTTATCATTGAGGTTGTCTTGTTAGGAAAATGAGTTAGGAGACAAAGTAACGGTGTTCCTACATGAAGTTAGTGAGTCTCTCTTAGATTAGAGTTGAATAGCGTCCTAGCTCATTCAGCAACAGAGACAATCACGATCTTAGCTCTTTTAGCCAGAAATGCATTGAAAACAGTGTGCGTCTTATCATTGAGGTTGTCTTGTTAGGAAAATGAGTTAGGAGACAAAGTAACGGTGTTCCTACATGAAGTTAGTGAGTCTCTCTTAGATTAGAGTTGAATAGCGTCCTAGCTCATTCAGCAACAGAGACAATCACGATCTTAGCTCTTTTAGCCAGAATTGCATTGAAAACAGTGTGCGTCTTATCATTGAGGTTGTCTTGTTAGGAAAATGAGTTAGGAGACAAAGTAACGGTGTTCCTACATGAAGTTAGTGAATCTCACTTAGATTAGAGTTGAATAGCGTCCTAGCTCATTCAGCAACAGAGACAATCACGATCTTAGCTCTTTTAGCCAGAAATGCATTGAAAACAGTGTGCGTCTTATCATTGAGGTTGTCTTGTTAGGAAAATGAGTTAGGAGACAAAGTAACGGTGTTCCTACATGAAGTTAGTGAATCTCACTTAGATTAGAGTTGAATAGCGTCCTAGCTCATTCAGCAACAGAGACAATCACGATCTTAGCTCTTTTAGCCAGAAATGCATTGAAAACAGTGTGCGTCTTATCATTGAGGTTGTCTTGTTAGGAAAATGAGTTAGGAGACAAAGTAACGGTGTTCCTACATGAAGTTAGTGAGTCTCTCTTAGATTAGAGTTGAATAGCGTCCTAGCTCATTCAGCAACAGAGACAATCACGATCTTAGCTCTTTTAGCCAGAAATGCATTGAAAACAGTGTGCGTCTTATCACTGAGGTTGTCTTGTTAGGAAAATGAGTTAGGAGACAAAGTAACGGTGTTCCTACATGAAGTTAGTGAGTCTCTCTTAGATTAGAGTTGAATAGCGTCCTAGCTCATTCAGCAACAGAGACAATCACGATCTTAACTCTTTTAGCCAGAAATGCATTGAAAACAGTGTGTGTCTTATCATTGAGGTTGTCTGGTTAGGAAAATGAGTTAGGAGACAAAGTAACGGTGTTCCTACATGAAGTTAGTGAGTCTCTCTTAGATTAGAATTGAATAGCGTCCTATCTAATTCAGCAACAGAGACAATCACGATCTTAGCTCTTTTAGCCAGAAATGCATTGAAAACAGTGTACGTCTTATCATTGAGGTTGTCTTGTTAGGAAAATGAGTTAGGAGACAAAGTAACGGTGTTCCTACATGAAGTTAGTGAGTCTCTCTTAGATTAGAGTTGAATAGCGTCCTAGCTCATTCAGCAACAGAGACAATCACGATCTTAGCTCTTTTAGCCAGAAATGCATTGAAAACAGTGTGCGTCTTATCATTGAGGTTGTCTTGTTAGGAAAATGAGTTAGGAGACAAAGTAACGGTGTTCCTACATGAAGTTAGTGAGTCTCTCTTAGATTAGAGTTGAATAGCGTCCTAGCTCATTCAGCAACAGAGACAATCACGATCTTAGCTCTTTTAGCCAGAAATGCATTGAAAACACTGTGCGTCTTATCATTGAGGTTGTCTTGTTAGGAAAATGAGTTAGGAGACAAAGTAACGATGTTCCTACATGAAGTTAGTGAGTTTCTCTTAGATTAGAGTTGAATAGCGTCCTAGCTCATTCAGCAACAGAGACAATCACGATCTTAGCTCTTTTAGCCAGAAATGCGTTGAAAACAGTGTGCGTCTTATCATTGAGGTTGTCATGTTAGGAAAATGAGTTAGGAGACAAAGTAACGGTGTTTCTACATGAAGTTAGTGAGTCTCTCTTAGATTAGAGTTGAATAGCGTCCTAGCTCATTCAGCAACAGAGACAATCACGATCTTAGCTCTTTTAGCCAGAAATGCATTGAAAACACTGTGCGTCTTATTATTGAGGTTGCCTTTTTAGGAAAATGAGTTAGGAGACAAAGTAACGGTGTTCCTACATGAAGTTAGTGAGTCTCTCTTAGATTAGAGTTGAATAGCGTCCTAGCTCATTCAGCAACAGAGACAATCACGATCTTAGCTCTTTTAGCCAGAAATGCATTGAAAACAGTGTGCGTCTTATCATTGAGGTTGTCTTGTTAGGAAAATGAGTTAGGAGACAAAGTAACGGTGTTCCTACATGAAGTTAGTGAGTCTCTCTTAGATTAGAGTTGAATAGCGTCCTAGCTCATTCAGCAACAGAGACAATCACGATCTTAGCTCTTTTAGCCAGAAATGCATTGAAAACAGTGTGCGTCTTATCATTGAGGTTGTCTTGTTAGGAAAATGAGTTAGGAGACAAAGTAACGGTGTTCCTACATGAAGTTAGTGAGTCTCTCTTAGATTAGAGTTGAATAGCGTCCTAGCTCATTCAGCAACAGAGACAATCACGATCTTAGCTCTTTTAGCCAGAAATGCATTGAAAACAGTGTGCGTCTTATCATTGAGGTTGTCTTGTTAGGAAAATGAGTTAGGAGATAAAGTAACGGTGTTCCTACATGAAGTTAGTGAGTCTCTCTTAGATTAGAGTTGAATAGCGTCCTAGCTCATTCAGCAACAGAGACAATCACGATCTTAGCTCTTTTAGCCAGAAATGCATTGAAAACACTGTGCGTCTTATCATTGAGGTTGCCTTGTTAGGAAAATGAGTTAGGAGACAAAGTAACGGTGTTCCTACATGAAGTTAGTGAGTCTCTGTTAGATTAGAGTTGAATAGCGTCCTAGCTCATTCAGCAACAGAGACAATCACGATCTTAGCTCTTTTAGCCAGAAATGCATTGAAAACAGTGTGCGTCTTATCATTGAGGTTGTCTTGTTAGGAAAATGAGTTAGGAGACAAAGTAACGGTGTTCCTACATGAAGTTAGTGAGTCTCTCTTAGATTAGAGTTGAATAGCGTCCTAGCTCATTCAGCAACAGAGACAATCACGATCTTAGCTCTTTTAGCCAGAAATGCATTGAAAACAGTGTGCGTCTTATCATTGAGGTTGTCTTGTTAGGAAAATGAGTTAGGAGACAAAGTAACGGTGTTCCTGCATGAAGTTAGTGAATCTCACTTAGATTAGAGTTGAATAGCGTCCTAGCTCATTCAGCAACAGAGACAATCACGATCTTAGCTCTTTTAGCCAGAAATGCATTGAAAACAGTGTGCGTCTTATCATTGAGGTTGTCTTGTTAGGAAAATGAGTTAGGAGACAAAGTAACGGTGTTCCTACATGAAGTTAGTGAGTCTCTCTTAGATTAGAGTTGAATAGCGTCCTAGCTCATTCAGCAACAGAGACAATCACGATCTTAGCTCTTTTAGCCAGAAATGCATTGAAAACAGTGTGCGTCTTATCATTGAGGTTGTCTTGTTAGGAAAATGAGTTAGGAGACAAAGTAACGGTGTTCCTACATGAAGTTAGTGAATCTCACTTAGATTAGAATTGAATAGCGTCCTAGCTCATTCAGCAACAGAGACAATCACGATCTTAGCTCTTTTAGCCAGAAATGCATTGAAAACAGTGTGCGTCTTATCATTGAGGTTGTCTTGTTAGGAAAATGAGTTAGGAGACAAAGTAACGGTGTTCCTACATGAAGTTAGTGAGTCTCTCTTAGATTAGAGTTGAATAGCGTCCTAGCTCATTCAGCAACAGAGACAATCACGATCTTAGCTCTTTTAGCCAGAAATGCATTGAAAACAGAGTGCGTCTTATCACTGAGGTTGTCTTGTTAGGAAAATGAGTTAGGAGACAAAGTAACGGTGTTCCTACATGAAGTTAGTGAGTCTCTGTTAGATTAGAGTTGAATAGCGTCCTAGCTCATTCAGCAACAGAGACAATCACGATCTTAACTCTTTTAGCCAGAAATGCATTGAAAACAGTGTGCGTCTTATCATTGAGGTTGTCTTGTTAGGAAAATGAGTTAGGAGACAAAGTAACGGTGTTCCTACATGAAGTTAGTGAGTCTCTCTTAGATTAGAGTTGAATAGCGTCCTAGCTCATTCAGCAACAGAGACAATCACGATCTTAGCTCTTTTAGCCAGAAATGCATTGAAAACAGTGTGCGTCTTATCATTGAGGTTGTCTTGTTAGGAAAATGAGTTAGGAGACAAAGTAACGGTGTTCCTACATGAAGTTAGTGAGTCTCTCTTAGATTAGAGTTGAATAGCGTCCTAGCTCATTCAGCAACAGAGACAATCACGATCTTAGCTCTTTTAGCCAGAAATGCATTGAAAACAGTGTGCGTCTTATCATTGAGGTTGTCTTGTTAGGAAAATGAGTTAGGAGACAAAGTAACGGTGTTCCTACATGAAGTTAGTGAGTCTCTCTTAGATTAGAGTTGAATAGCGTCCTAGCTCATTCAGCAACAGAGACAATCACGATCTTAGCTCTTTTAGCCAGAAATGCATTGAAAACAGTGTGCGTCTTATCATTGAGGTTGTCTTGTTAGGAAAATGAGTTAGGAGACAAAGTAACGGTGTTCCTACATGAAGTTAGTGAGTCTCTCTTAGATTAGAGTTGAATAGCGTCCTAGCTCATTCAGCAACAGAGACAATCACGATCTTAGCTCTTTTAGCCAGAAATGCATTGAAAACAGTGTGAGTCTTATCATTGAGGTTGTCTTGTTAGGAAAATGAGTTAGGAGACAAAGTAACGGTGTTCCTACATGAAGTTAGTGAGTCTCTCTTAGATTAGAGTTGAATAGCGTCCTAGCTCATTCAGCAACAGAGACAATCACGATCTTAGCTCTTTTAGCCAGAAATGCATTGAAAACAGTGTGCGTCTTATCATTGAGGTTGTCTTGTTAGGAAAATGAGTTAGGAGACAAAGTAACGGTGTTCCTACATGAAGTTAGTGAGTCTCTCTTAGATTAGAGTTGAATAGCGTCCTAGCTCATTCAGCAACAGAGACAATCACGATCTTAGCTCTTTTAGCCAGAAATGCATTGAAAACAGTGTGCGTCTTATCATTGAGGTTGTCTTGTTAGGAAAAATGAGTTAGGAGACAAAGTAACGGTTTTCCTACATGAAGTTAGTGAGTCTCTCTTAGATTAGAGTTGAATAGCGTCCTAGCTCATTCAGCAACAGAGACAATCACGATCTTAGCTCTTTTAGCCAGAAATGCATTGAAAGCAGTGTGCGTCTTATCATTGAGGTTGTCTTGTTAGGAAAATGAGTTAGGAGACAAAGTAACGGTGTTCCTACATGAAGTTAGTGAGTCTCTCTTAGATTAGAGTTGAATAGCGTCCTAGCTCATTCAGCAACAGAGACAATCACGATCTTAGCTCTTTTAGCCAGAAATGCATTGAAAGCAGTGTGCGTCTTATCATTGAGGTTGTCTTGTTAGGAAAATGAGTTAGGAGACAAAGTAACGGTGTTCCTACATGAAGTTAGTGAGTCTCTGTTAGATTAGAGTTGAATAGCGTCCTAGCTCATTCAGCAACAGAGACAATCACGATCTTAGCTCTTTTAGCCAGAAATGCATTGAAAACAGTGTGCGTCTTATCATTGAGGTTGTCTTGTTAGGAAAATGAGTTAGGAGACAAAGTAACGGTGTTCCTAGATGAAGTTAGTGAGTCTCTCTTAGATTAGAGTTGAATAGCGTCCTATGCTCATTCAGCAACAGAGACAATCACGATCTTAGCTCTTTTAGCCAGAAATGCATTGAAAACAGTGTGCGTCTTATCATTGAGGTTGTCTTGTTAGGAAAATGAGTTAGGAGACAAAGTAACGGTGTTCCTACATGAAGTTAGTGAGTCTCTGTTAGATTAGAGTTGAATAGCGTCCTAGCTCATTCAGCAACAGAGACAATCACGATCTTAGCTCTTTTAGCCAGAAATGCATTGAAAACAGTGTGCGTCTTATCATTGAGGTTGTCTTGTTAGGAAAATGAGTTAGGAGACAAAGTAACGGTGTTCCTACATGAAGTTAGTGAATCTCACTTAGATTAGAGTTGAATAGCGTCCTAGCTCATTCAGCAACAGAGACAATCACGATCTTAGCTCTTTTAGCCAGAAATGCATTGAAAACAGTGTGCGTCTTATCATTGAGGTTGTCTTGTTAGGAAAATGAGTTAGGAGACAAAGTAACGGTGTTCCTACATGAAGTTAGTGAGTCTCTCTTAGATTAGAGTTGAATAGCGTCCTAGCTCATTCAGCAACAGAGACAATCACGATCTTAGCTCTTTTAGCCAGAAATGCATTGAAAACAGTGTGCGTCTTATCACTGAGGTTGTCTTGTTAGGAAAATGAGTTAGGAGACAAAGTAACGGTGTTCCTACATGAAGTTAGTGAGTCTCTGTTAGATTAGAGTTGAATAGCGTCCTAGCTCATTCAGCAACAGAGACAATCACGATCTTAACTCTTTTAGCCAGAAATGCATTGAAAACAGTGTGCGTCTTATCATTGAGGTTGTCTTGTTAGGAAAATGAGTTAGGAGACAAAGTAACGGTGTTCCTACATGAAGTTAGTGAGTCTCTCTTAGATTAGAGTTGAATAGCGTCCTAGCTCATTCAGCAACAGAGACAATCACGATCTTAGCTCTTTTAGCCAGAAATGCATTGAAAACAGTGTGCGTCTTATCATTGAGGTTGTCTTGTTAGGAAAATGAGTTAGGAGACAAAGTAACGGTGTTCCTACATGAAGTTAGTGAGTCTCTCTTAGATTAGAGTTGAATAGCGTCCTAGCTCATTCAGCAACAGAGACAATCACGATCTTAGCTCTTTTAGCCAGAAATGCATTGAAAGCAGTGTGCGTCTTATCATTGAGGTTGTCTTGTTAGGAAAATGAGTTAGGAGACAAAGTAACGGTGTTCCTACATGAGTTAGTGAGTCTCTCTTAGATTAGAGTTGAATAGCGTCCTAGCTCATTCAGCAACAGAGACAATCACGATCTTAGCTCTTTTGGCCAGAAATGCATTGAAAACAGTGTGCGTCTTATCATTGAGGTTGTCTTGTTAGGAAAATGAGTTAGGAGACAAAGTAACGGTGTTCCTACATGAAGTTAGTGAGTCTCTCTTAGATTAGAGTTGAATAGCGTCCTAGCTCATTCAGCAACAGAAGACAATCACGATCTTAGCTCTTTTAGCCAGAAATGCATTGAAAACAGTGTGCGTCTTATCATTGAGGTTGTCTTGTTAGGAAAAATGAGTTAGGAGACAAAGTAACGGTGTTCCTACATGAAGTTAGTGAGTCTCTCTTAGATTAGAGTTGAATAGCGTCCTAGCTCATTCAGCAACAGAGACAATCACGATCTTAGCTCTTTTAGCCAGAAATGCATTGAAAACAGTGTGCGTCTTATCATTGAGGTTGTCTTGTTAGGAAAATGAGTTAGGAGACAAAGTAACGGTGTTCCTACATGAAGTTAGTGAATCTCACTTAGATTAGAGTTGAATAGCGTCCTAGCTCATTCAGCAACAGAGACAATCACGATCTTAACTCTTTTAGCCAGAAATGCATTGAAAACAGTGTGTGTCTTATCATTGAGGTTGTCTGGTTAGGAAAATGAGTTAGGAGACAAAGTAACGGTGTTCCTACATGAAGTTAGTGAGTCTCTCTTAGATTAGAGTTGAATAGCGTCCTATCTAATTCAGCAACAGAGACAATCACGATCTTAGCTCTTTTAGCCAGAAATGCATTGAAAACAGTGTACGTCTTATCATTGAGGTTGTCTTGTTAGGAAAATGAGTTAGGAGACAAAGTAACGGTGTTCCTACATGAAGTTAGTGAGTCTCTCTTAGATTAGAGTTGAATAGCGTCCTAGCTCATTCAGCAACAGAGACAATCACGATCTTAGCTCTTTTAGCCAGAAATGCATTGAAAACAGTGTGCGTCTTATCATTGAGGTTGTCTTGTTAGGAAAATGAGTTAGGAGACAAAGTAACGGTGTTCCTACATGAAGTTAGTGAGTCTCTCTTAGATTAGAGTTGAATAGCGTCCTAGCTCATTCAGCAACAGAGACAATCACGATCTTAGCTCTTTTAGCCAGAAATGCATTGAAAACACTGTGCGTCTTATCATTGAGGTTGTCTTGTTAGGAAAATGAGTTAGGAGACAAAGTAACGATGTTCCTACATGAAGTTAGTGAGTTTCTCTTAGATTAGAGTTGAATAGCGTCCTAGCTCATTCAGCAACAGAGACAATCACGATCTTAGCTCTTTTAGCCAGAAATGCATTGAAAACAGTGTGCGTCTTATCATTGAGGTTGTCTTGTTAGGAAAATGAGTTAGGAGACAAAGTAACGGTGTTCCTACATGAAGTTAGTGAGTCTCTCTTAGATTAGAGTTGAATAGCGTCCTAGCTCATTCAGCAACAGAGACAATCACGATCTTAGCTCTTTTAGCCAGAAATGCATTGAAAACACTGTGCGTCTTATCATTGAGGTTGCCTTTTTAGGAAAATGAGTTAGGAGACAAAGTAACGGTGTTCCTACATGAAGTTAGTGAGTCTCTCTTAGATTAGAGTTGAATAGCGTCCTAGCTCATTCAGCAACAGAGACAATCACGATCTTAGCTCTTTTAGCCAGAAATGCATTGAAAACAGTGTGCGTCTTATCATTGAGGTTGTCTTGTAGGAAAATGAGTTAGGAGACAAAGTAACGGTGTTCCTACATGAAGTTAGTGAGTCTCTCTTAGATTAGAGTTGAATAGCGTCCTAGCTCATTCAGCAACAGAGACAATCACGATCTTAGCTCTTTTAGCCAGAAATGCATTGAAAACAGTGTGCGTCTTATCATTGAGGTTGTCTTGTTAGGAAAATGAGTTAGGAGACAAAGTAACGGTGTTCCTACATGAAGTTAGTGAGTCTCTCTTAGATTAGAGTTGAATAGCGTCCTAGCTCATTCAGCAACAGAGACAATCACGATCTTAGCTCTTTTAGCCAGAAATGCATTGAAAACAGTGTGCGTCTTATCATTGAGGTTGTCTTGTTAGGAAAATGAGTTAGGAGACAAAGTAACGGTGTTCCTACATGAAGTTAGTGAGTCTCTCTTAGATTAGAGTTGAATAGCGTCCTAGCTCATTCAGCAACAGAGACAATCACGATCTTAGCTCTTTTAGCCAGAAATGCATTGAAAACAGTGTGCGTCTTATCATTGAGGTTGTCTTGTTAGGAAAATGAGTTAGGAGACAAAGTAACGGTGTTCCTACATGAAGTTAGTGAATCTCACTTAGATTAGAGTTGAATAGCGTCCTAGCTCATTCAGCAACAGAGACAATCACGATCTTAACTCTTTTAGCCAGAAATGCATTGAAAACAGTGTGTGTCTTATCATTGAGGTTGTCTGGTTAGGAAAATGAGTTAGGAGACAAAGTAACGGTGTTCCTACATGAAGTTAGTGAGTCTCTCTTAGATTAGAGTTGAATAGCGTCCTATCTAATTCAGCAACAGAGACAATCACGATCTTAGCTCTTTTAGCCAGAAATGCATTGAAAACAGTGTACGTCTTATCATTGAGGTTGTCTTGTTAGGAAAATGAGTTAGGAGACAAAGTAACGGTGTTCCTACATGAAGTTAGTGAGTCTCTCTTAGATTAGAGTTGAATAGCGTCCTAGCTCATTCAGCAACAGAGACAATCACGATCTTAGCTCTTTTAGCCAGAAATGCATTGAAAACAGTGTGCGTCTTATCATTGAGGTTGTCTTGTTAGGAAAATGAGTTAGGAGACAAAGTAACGGTGTTCCTACATGAAGTTAGTGAGTCTCTCTTAGATTAGAGTTGAATAGCGTCCTAGCTCATTCAGCAACAGAGACAATCACGATCTTAGCTCTTTTAGCCAGAAATGCATTGAAAACACTGTGCGTCTTATCATTGAGGTTGTCTTGTTAGGAAAATGAGTTAGGAGACAAAGTAACGATGTTCCTACATGAAGTTAGTGAGTTTCTCTTAGATTAGAGTTGAATAGCGTCCTAGCTCATTCAGCAACAGAGACAATCACGATCTTAGCTCTTTTAGCCAGAAATGCATTGAAAACAGTGTGCGTCTTATCATTGAGGTTGTCTTGTTAGGAAAATGAGTTAGGAGACAAAGTAACGGTGTTCCTACATGAAGTTAGTGAGTCTCTCTTAGATTAGAGTTGAATAGCGTCCTAGCTCATTCAGCAACAGAGACAATCACGATCTTAGCTCTTTTAGCCAGAAATGCATTGAAAACACTGTGCGTCTTATCATTGAGGTTGCCTTTTTAGGAAAATGAGTTAGGAGACAAAGTAACGGTGTTCCTACATGAAGTTAGTGAGTCTCTCTTAGATTAGAGTTGAATAGCGTCCTAGCTCATTCAGCAACAGAGACAATCACGATCTTAGCTCTTTTAGCCAGAAATGCATTGAAAACAGTGTGCGTCTTATCATTGAGGTTGTCTTGTTAGGAAAATGAGTTAGGAGACAAAGTAACGGTGTTCCTACATGAAGTTAGTGAGTCTCTCTTAGATTAGAGTTGAATAGCGTCCTAGCTCATTCAGCAACAGAGACAATCACGATCTTAGCTCTTTTAGCCAGAAATGCATTGAAAACAGTGTGCGTCTTATCATTGAGGTTGTCTTGTTAGGAAAATGAGTTAGGAGACAAAGTAACGGTGTTCCTACATGAAGTTAGTGAGTCTCTCTTAGATTAGAGTTGAATAGCGTCCTAGCTCATTCAGCAACAGAGACAATCACGATCTTAGCTCTTTTAGCCAGAAATGCATTGAAAACAGTGTGCGTCTTATCATTGAGGTTGTCTTGTTAGGAAAATGAGTTAGGAGATAAAGTAACGGTGTTCCTACATGAAGTTAGTGAGTCTCTCTTAGATTAGAGTTGAATAGCGTCCTAGCTCATTCAGCAACAGAGACAATCACGATCTTAGCTCTTTTAGCCAGAAATGCATTGAAAACACTGTGCGTCTTATCATTGAGGTTGCCTTGTTAGGAAAATGAGTTAGGAGACAAAGTAACGGTGTTCCTACATGAAGTTAGTGAGTCTCTGTTAGATTAGAGTTGAATAGCGTCCTAGCTCATTCAGCAACAGAGACAATCACGATCTTAGCTCTTTTAGCTAGAAATGCATTGAAAACAGTGTGCGTCTTATCATTGAGGTTGTCTTGTTAGGAAAATGAGTTAGGAGACAAAGTAACGGTGTTCCTACATGAAGTTAGTGAGTCTCTCTTAGATTAGAGTTGAATAGCGTCCTAGCTCATTCAGCAACAGAGACAATCACGATCTTAGCTCTTTTAGCCAGAAATGCATTGAAAACAGTGTGCGTCTTATCATTGAGGTTGTCTTGTTAGGAAAATGAGTTAGGAGACAAAGTAACGGTGTTCCTGCATGAAGTTAGTGAATCTCACTTAGATTAGAGTTGAATAGCGTCCTAGCTCATTCAGCAACAGAGACAATCACGATCTTAGCTCTTTTAGCCAGAAATGCATTGAAAACAGTGTGCGTCTTATCATTGAGGTTGTCTTGTTAGGAAAATGAGTTAGGAGACAAAGTAACGGTGTTCCTACATGAAGTTAGTGAGTCTCTCTTAGATTAGAGTTGAATAGCGTCCTAGCTCATTCAGCAACAGAGACAATCACGATCTTAGCTCTTTTAGCCAGAAATGCATTGAAAACAGTGTGCGTCTTATCATTGAGGTTGTCTTGTTAGGAAAATGAGTTAGGAGACAAAGTAACGGTGTTCCTACATGAAGTTAGTGAATCTCACTTAGATTAGAGTTGAATAGCGTCCTAGCTCATTCAGCAACAGAGACAATCACGATCTTAGCTCTTTTAGCCAGAAATGCATTGAAAACAGTGTGCGTCTTATCATTGAGGTTGTCTTGTTAGGAAAATGAGTTAGGAGACAAAGTAACGGTGTTCCTACATGAAGTTAGTGAGTCTCTCTTAGATTAGAGTTGAATAGCGTCCTAGCTCATTCAGCAACAGAGACAATCACGATCTTAGCTCTTTTAGCCAGAAATGCATTGAAAACAGTGTGCGTCTTATCACTGAGGTTGTCTTGTTAGGAAAATGAGTTAGGAGACAAAGTAACGGTGTTCCTACATGAAGTTAGTGAGTCTCTGTTAGATTAGAGTTGAATAGCGTCCTAGCTCATTCAGCAACAGAGACAATCACGATCTTAGCTCTTTTAGCCAGAAATGCATTGAAAACAGTGTGCGTCTTATCATTGAGGTTGTCTTGTTAGGAAAATGAGTTAGGAGACAAAGTAACGGTGTTCCTACATGAAGTTAGTGAGTCTCTCTTAGATTAGAGTTGAATAGCGTCCTAGCTCATTCAGCAACAGAGACAATCACGATCTTAGCTCTTTTAGCCAGAAATGCATTGAAAACAGTGTGCGTCTTATCATTGAGGTTGTCTTGTTAGGAAAATGAGTTAGGAGACAAAGTAACGGTGTTCCTACATGAAGTTAGTGAGTCTCTCTTAGATTAGAGTTGAATAGCGTCCTAGCTCATTCAGCAACAGAGACAATCACGATCTTAGCTCTTTTAGCCAGAAATGCATTGAAAACAGTGTGTGTCTTATCATTGAGGTTGTCTTGTTAGGAAAATGAGTTAGGAGACAAAGTAACGGTGTTCCTACATGAAGTTAGTGAGTCTCTCTTAGATTAGAGTTGAATAGCGTCCTAGCTCATTCAGCAACAGAGACAATCACGATCTTAGCTCTTTTAGCCAGAAATGCATTGAAAACAGTGTGCGTCTTATCATTGAGGTTGTCTTGTTAGGAAAATGAGTTAGGAGACAAAGTAACGGTTTTCCTACATGAAGTTAGTGAGTCTCTCTTAGATTAGAGTTGAATAGCGTCCTAGCTCATTCAGCAACAGAGACAATCACGATCTTAGCTCTTTTAGCCAGAAATGCATTGAAAGCAGTGTGCGTCTTATCATTGAGGTTGTCTTGTTAGGAAAATGAGTTAGGAGACAAAGTAACGGTGTTCCTACATGAAGTTAGTGAGTCTCTCTTAGATTAGAGTTGAATAGCGTCCTAGCTCATTCAGCAACAGAGACAATCACGATCTTAGCTCTTTTAGCCAGAAATGCATTGAAAGCAGTGTGCGTCTTATCATTGAGGTTGTCTTGTTAGGAAAATGAGTTAGGAGACAAAGTAACGGTGTTCCTACATGAAGTTAGTGAATCTCACTTAGATTAGAGTTGAATAGCGTCCTAGCTCATTCAGCAACAGAGACAATCACGATCTTAGCTCTTTTAGCCAGAAATGCATTGAAAACAGTGTGCGTCTTATCACTGAGGTTGTCTTGTTAGGAAAATGAGTTAGGAGACAAAGTATCGGTGTTCCTACATGAAGTTAGTGAGTCTCTCTTAGATTAGAGTTGAATAGCGTCCTAGCTCATTCAGCAACAGAGACAATCACGATCTTAGCTCTTTTAGCCAGAAATGCATTGAAAACAGTGTGCGTCTTATCATTGAGGTTGTCTTGTTAGGAAAATGAGTTAGGAGACAAAGTAACGGTGTTCCTACATGAAGTTAGTGAGTCTCTCTTAGATTAGAGTTGAATAGCGTCCTAGCTCATTCAGCAACAGAGACAATCACGATCTTAGCTCTTTTAGCCAGAAATGCATTGAAAACAGTGTGCGTCTTATCATTGAGGTTGTCTTGTTAGGAAAATGAGTTAGGAGACAAAGTAACGGTGTTCCTACATGAAGTTAGTGAGTCTCTCTTAGATTAGAGTTGAATAGCGTCCTAGCTCATTCAGCAACAGAGACAATCACGATCTTAGCTCTTTTAGCCAGAAATGCATTGAAAACAGTGTGTGTCTTATCATTGAGGTTGTCTTGTTAGGAAAATGAGTTAGGAGACAAAGTAACGGTGTTCCTACATGAAGTTAGTGAGTCTCTCTTAGATTAGAGTTGAATAGCGTCCTAGCTCATTCAGCAACAGAGACAATCACGATCTTAGCTCTTTTAGCCAGAAATGCATTGAAAACAGTGTGCGTCTTATCATTGAGGTTGTCTTGTTAGGAAAATGAGTTAGGAGACAAAGTAACGGTTTTCCTACATGAAGTTAGTGAGTCTCTCTTAGATTAGAGTTGAATAGCGTCCTAGCTCATTCAGCAACAGAGACAATCACGATCTTAGCTCTTTTAGCCAGAAATGCATTGAAAGCAGTGTGCGTCTTATCATTGAGGTTGTCTTGTTAGGAAAATGAGTTAGGAGACAAAGTAACGGTGTTCCTACATGAAGTTAGTGAGTCTCTCTTAGATTAGAGTTGAATAGCGTCCTAGCTCATTCAGCAACAGAGACAATCACGATCTTAGCTCTTTTAGCCAGAAATGCATTGAAAGCAGTGTGCGTCTTATCATTGAGGTTGTCTTGTTAGGAAAATGAGTTAGGAGACAAAGTAACGGTGTTCCTACATGAAGTTAGTGAGTCTCTGTTAGATTAGAGTTGAATAGCGTCCTAGCTCATTCAGCAACAGAGACAATCACGATCTTAGCTCTTTTAGCCAGAAATGCATTGAAAACAGTGTGCGTCTTATCATTGAGGTTGTCTTGTTAGGAAAATGAGTTAGGAGACAAAGTAACGGTGTTCCTACATGAAGTTAGTGAGTCTCTCTTAGATTAGAGTTGAATAGCGTCCTAGCTCATTCAGCAACAGAGACAATCACGATCTTAGCTCTTTTAGCCAGAAATGCATTGAAAACAGTGTGCGTCTTATCATTGAGGTTGTCTTGTTAGGAAAATGAGTTAGGAGACAAAGTAACGGTGTTCCTACATGAAGTTAGTGAATCTCACTTAGATTAGAGTTGAATAGCGTCCTAGCTCATTCAGCAACAGAGACAATCACGATCTTAGCTCTTTTAGCCAGAAATGCATTGAAAACAGTGTGCGTCTTATCATTGAGGTTGTCTTGTTAGGAAAATGAGTTAGGAGACAAAGTAACGGTGTTCCTACATGAAGTTAGTGAGTCTCTCTTAGATTAGAGTTGAATAGCATCCTAGCTCATTCAGCAACAGAGACAATCACGATCTTAGCTCTTTTAGCCAGAAATGCATTGAAAACAGTGTGCGTCTTATCACTGAGGTTGTCTTGTTAGGAAAATGAGTTAGGAGACAAAGTAACGGTGTTCCTACATGAAGTTAGTGAGTCTCTGTTAGATTAGAGTTGAATAGCGTCCTAGCTCATTCAGCAACAGAGACAATCACGATCTTAACTCTTTTAGCCAGAAATGTATTGAAAACAGTGTGCGTCTTATCATTGAGGTTGTCTTGTTAGGAAAATGAGTTAGGAGACAAAGTAACGGTGTTCCTACATGAAGTTAGTGAGTCTCTCTTAGATTAGAGTTGAATAGCGTCCTAGCTCATTCAGCAACAGAGACAATCACGATCTTAGCTCTTTTAGCCAGAAATGCATTGAAAACACTATGCGTCTTATCATTGAGGTTGTCTTGTTAGGAAAATGAGTTAGGAGACAAAGTAACGATGTTCCTACATGAAGTTAGTGAGTCTCTCTTAGATTAGAGTTGAATAGCGTCCTAGCTCATTCAGCAACAGAGACAATCACGATCTTAGCTCTTTTAGCCAGAAATGCATTGAAAACAGTGTGCGTCTTATCATTGAGGTTGTCTTGTTAGGAAAATGAGTTAGGAGACAAAGTAACGGTGTTCCTACATGAAGTTAGTGAGTCTCTCTTAGATTAGAGTTGAATAGCGTCCTAGCTCATTCAGCAACAGAGACAATCACGATCTTAGCTCTTTTAGCCAGAAATGCATTAAAAACAGTGTGCGTCTTATCATTGAGGTTGTCTTGTTAGGAAAATGAGTTAGGAGACAAAGTAACGGTGTTCCTACATGAAGTTAGTGAGTCTCTCTTAGATTAGAGTTGAATAGCGTCCTAGCTCATTCAGCAACAGAGACAATCACGATCTTAACTCTTTTAGCCAGAAATGCATTGAAAACAGTGTGTGTCTTATCATTGAGGTTGTCTGGTTAGGAAAATGAGTTAAGAGACAAAGTAACGGTGTTCCTACATGAAGTTAGTGAGTCTCTCTTAGATTAGAGTTGAATAGCGTCCTAGCTCATTCAGCAACAGAGACAATCACGATCTTAGCTCTTTTAGCCAGAAATGCATTGAAAACAGTGTGCGTCTTATCATTGAGGTTGTCTTGTTAGGAAAATGAGTTAGGAGACAAAGTAACGGTGTTCCTACATGAAGTTAGTGAGTCTCTCTTAGATTAGAGTTGAATAGCGTCCTAGCTCATTCAGCAACAGAGACAATCACGATCTTAGCTCTTTTAGCCAGAAATGCATTGAAAACAGTGTGCGTCTTATCATTGAGGTTGTCTTGTTAGGAAAATGAGTTAGGAGACAAAGTAACGGTGTTCCTACATGAAGTTAGTGAGTCTCTCTTAGATTAGAGTTGAATAGCGTCCTAGCTCATTCAGCAACAGAGACAATCACGATCTTAGCTCTTTTAGCCAGAAATGCATTGAAAACACTGTGCGTCTTATCATTGAGGTTGTCTTGTTAGGAAAATGAGTTAGGAGACAAAGTAACGATGTTCCTACATGAAGTTAGTGAGTCTCTCTTAGATTAGAGTTGAATAGCGTCCTAGCTCATTCAGCAACAGAGACAATCACGATCTTAGCTCTTTTAGCCAGAAATGCATTGAAAACAGTGTGCGTCTTATCATTGAGGTTGTCTTGTTAGGAAAATGAGTTAGGAGACAAAGTAATGGTGTTCCTACATGAAGTTAGTGAGTCTCTCTTAGATTAGAGTTGAATAGCGTCCTAGCTCATTCAGCAACAGAGACAATCACGATCTTAGCTCTTTTAGCCAGAAATGCATTGAAAACAGTGTGCGTCTTATCATTGAGGTTGTCTTGTTAGGAAAATGAGTTAGGAGACAAAGTAACGGTGTTCCTACATGAAGTTAGTGAGTCTCTCTTAGATTAGAGTTGAATAGCGTCCTAGCTCATTCAGCAACAGAGACAATCACGATCTTAGCTCTTTTAGCCAGAAATGCATTGAAAACACTGTGCGTCTTATCATTGAGGTTGCCTTGTTAGGAAAATGAGTTAGGAGACAAAGTAACGGTGTTCCTACATGAAGTTAGTGAGTCTCTCTTAGATTAGAGTTGAATAGCGTCCTAGCTCATTCAGCAACAGAGACAATCACGATCTTAGCTCTTTTAGCCAGAAATGCATTGAAAACAGTGTGCGTCTTATCATTGAGGTTGTCTTGTTAGGAAAATGAGTTAGGAGACAAAGTAACGGTGTTCCTACATGAAGTTAGTGAGTCTCTCTTAGATTAGAGTTGAATAGCGTCCTAGCTCATTCAGCAACAGAGACAATCACGATCTTAGCTCTTTTAGCCAGAAATGCATTGAAAACAGTGTGCGTCTTATCATTGAGGTTGTCTTGTTAGGAAAATGAGTTAGGAGACAAAGTACCGGTGTTCCTACATGAAGTTAGTGAGTCTCTCTTAGATTAGAGTTGAATAGCGTCCTAGCTCATTCAGCAACAGAGACAATCACGATCTTAGCTCTTTTAGCCAGAAATGCATTGAAAGCAGTGTGCGTCTTATCATTGAGGTTGTCTTGTTAGGAAAATGAGTTAGGAGACAAAGTAACGGTGTTCCTACATGAAGTTAGTGAGTCTCTGTTAGATTAGAGTTGAATAGCGTCCTAGCTCATTCAGCAACAGAGACAATCACGATCTTAGCTCTTTCAGCCAGAAATGCATTGAAAACAGTGTGCGTCTTATCATTGAGGTTGTCTTGTTAGGAAAATGAGTTAGGAGACAAAGTAGCGGTGTTCCTACATGAAGTTAGTGAGTCTCTCTTAGATTAGAGTTGAATAGCGTCCTAGCTCATTCAGCAACAGAGACAATCACGATCTTAGCTCTTTTAGCCAGAAATGCATTGAAAACAGTGTGCGTCTTATCATTGAGGTTGTCTTGTTAGGAAAATGAGTTAGGAGACAAAGTAACGGTGTTCCTACATGAAGTTAGTGAATCTCTCTTAGATTAGAGTTGAATAGCGTCCTAGCTCATTCAGCAACAGAGACAATCACGATCTTAGCTCTTTTAGCCAGAAATGCATTGAAAACAGTGTGCGTCTTATCATTGAGGTTGTCTTGTTAGGAAAATGAGTTAGGAGACAAAGTAACGGTGTTCCTACATGAAGTTAGTGAGTCTCTCTTAGATTAGAGTTGAATAGCGTCCTAGCTCATTCAGCAACAGAGACAATCACGATCGTAGCTCTTTTAGCCAGAAATGCTTTGAAAACAGTGTGCGTCTTATCATTGAGGTTGTCTTGTTAGGAAAATGAGTTAGGAGACAAAGTAACGGTGTTCCTACATGAAGTTAGTGAGTCTCTCTTAGATTAGAGTTGAATAGCGTCCTAGCTCATTCAGCAACAGAGACAATCACGATCTTAGCTCTTTTAGCCAGAAATGCATTGAAAACAGTGTGCGTCTTATCATTGAGGTTGTCTTGTTAGGAAAATGAGTTAGGAGACAAAGTAACGGTGTTCCTACATGAAGTTAGTGAGTCTCTCTTAGATTAGAGTTGAATAGCGTCCTAGCTCATTCAGCAACAGAGACAATCACGATCTTAGCTCTTTTAGCCAGAAATGCATTGAAAACAGTGTGCGTCTTATCATTGAGGTTGTCTTGTTAGGAAAATGAGTTAGGAGACAAAGTAACGGTGTTCCTACATGAAGTTAGTGAGTCTCTGTTAGATTAGAGTTGAATAGCGTCCTAGCTCATTCAGCAACAGAGACAATCACGATCTTAGCTCTTTTAGCCAGAAATGCATTGAAAACAGTGTGCGTCTTATCACTGAGGTTGTCTTGTTAGGAAAATGAGTTAGGAGACAAAGTAACGGTGTTCCTACATGAAGTTAGTGAGTCTCTCTTAGATTAGAGTTGAATAGCGTCCTAGCTCATTCAGCAACAGAGACAATCACGATCTTAGCTCTTTTAGCCAGAAATGCATTGAAAACAGTGTGCGTCTTATCATTGAGGTTGTCTTGTTAGGAAAATGAGTTAGGAGACAAAGTAACGGTGTTCCTACATGAAGTTAGTGAGTCTCTCTTAGATTAGAGTTGAATAGCGTCCTAGCTCATTCAGCAACAGAGACAATCACGATCTTAGCTCTTTTAGCCAGAAATGCATTGAAAGCAGTGTGCGTCTTATCATTGAGGTTGTCTTGTTAGGAAAATGAGTTAGGAGACAAAGTAACGGTGTTCCTACATGAAGTTAGTGAGTCTCTGTTAGATTAGAGTTGAATAGCGTCCTAGCTCATTCAGCAACAGAGACAATCACGATCTTAGCTCTTTTAGCCAGAAATGCATTGAAAACAGTGTGCGTCTTATCATTGAGGTTGTCTTGTTAGGAAAATGAGTTAGGAGACAAAGTAACGGTGTTCCTACATGAAGTTAGTGAGTCTCTCTTAGATTAGAGTTGAATAGCGTCCTAGCTCATTCAGCAACAGAGACAATCACGATCTTAGCTCTTTTAGCCAGAAATGCATTGAAAACAGTGTGCGTCTTATCATTGAGGTTGTCTTGTTAGGAAAATGAGTTAGGAGACAAAGTAACGGTGTTCCTACATGAAGTTAGTGAATCTCTCTTAGATTAGAGTTGAATAGCGTCCTAGCTCATTCAGCAACAGAGACAATCACGATCTTAGCTCTTTTAGCCAGAAATGCATTGAAAACAGTGTGCGTCTTATCATTGAGGTTGTCTTGTTAGGAAAATGAGTTAGGAGACAAAGTAACGGTGTTCCTACATGAAGTTAGTGAATCTCTCTTAGATTAGAGTTGAATAGCGTCCTAGCTCATTCAGCAACAGAGACAATCACGATCTTAGCTCTTTTAGCCAGAAATGCATTGAAAACAGTGTGCGTCTTATCATTGAGGTTGTCTTGTTAGGAAAATGAGATAGGAGACAAAGTAACGGTGTTCCTACATGAAGTTAGTGAGTCTCTCTTAGATTAGAGTTGAATAGCGTCCTAGCTCATTCAGCAACAGAGACAATCACGATCGTAGCTCTTTTAGCCAGAAATGCTTTGAAAACAGTGTGCGTCTTATCATTGAGGTTGTCTTGTTAGGAAAATGAGTTAGGAGACAAAGTAACGGTGTTCCTACATGAAGTTAGTGAGTCTCTCTTAGATTAGAGTTGAATAGCGTCCTAGCTCATTCAGCAACAGAGACAATCACGATCTTAGCTCTTTGAGCCAGAAATGCATTGAAAACAGTGTGCGTCTTATCATTGAGGTTGTCTTGTTAGGAAAATGAGTTAGGAGACAAAGTAACGGTGTTCCTACATGAAGTTAGTGAGTCTCTCTTAGATTAGAGTTGAATAGCGTCCTAGCTCATTCAGCAACAGAGACAATCACGATCTTAGCTCTTTTAGCCAGAAATGCATTGAAAACAGTGTGCGTCTTATCATTGAGGTTGTCTTGTTAGGAAAATGAGTTAGGAGACAAAGTAACGGTGTTCCTACATGAAGTTAGTGAGTCTCTGTTAGATTAGAGTTGAATAGCGTCCTAGCTCATTCAGCAACAGAGACAATCACGATCTTAGCTCTTTTAGCCAGAAATGCATTGAAAACAGTGTGCGTCTTATCACTGAGGTTGTCTTGTTAGGAAAATGAGTTAGGAGACAAAGTAACGGTGTTCCTACATGAAGTTAGTGAGTCTCTCTTAGATTAGAGTTGAATAGCGTCCTAGCTCATTCAGCAACAGAGACAATCACGATCTTAGCTCTTTTAGCCAGAAATGCATTGAAAACAGTGTGCGTCTTATCATTGAGGTTGTCTTGTTAGGAAAATGAGTTAGGAGACAAAGTAACGGTGTTCCTACATGAAGTTAGTGAGTCTCTCTTAGATTAGAGTTGAATAGCGTCCTAGCTCATTCAGCAACAGAGACAATCACGATCTTAGCTCTTTTAGCCAGAAATGCATTGAAAGCAGTGTGCGTCTTATCATTGAGGTTGTCTTGTTAGGAAAATGAGTTAGGAGACAAAGTAACGGTGTTCCTACATGAAGTTAGTGAGTCTCTGTTAGATTAGAGTTGAATAGCGTCCTAGCTCATTCAGCAACAGAGACAATCACGATCTTAGCTCTTTTAGCCAGAAATGCATTGAAAACAGTGTGCGTCTTATCATTGAGGTTGTCTTGTTAGGAAAATGAGTTAGGAGACAAAGTAACGGTGTTCCTACATGAAGTTAGTGAGTCTCTCTTAGATTAGAGTTGAATAGCGTCCTAGCTCATTCAGCAACAGAGACAATCACGATCTTAGCTCTTTTAGCCAGAAATGCATTGAAAACAGTGTGCGTCTTATCATTGAGGTTGTCTTGTTAGGAAAATGAGTTAGGAGACAAAGTAACGGTGTTCCTACATGAAGTTAGTGAATCTCTCTTAGATTAGAGTTGAATAGCGTCCTAGCTCATTCAGCAACAGAGACAATCACGATCTTAGCTCTTTTAGCCAGAAATGCATTGAAAACAGTGTGCGTCTTATCATTGAGGTTGTCTTGTTAGGAAAATGAGTTAGGAGACAAAGTAACGGTGTTCCTACATGAAGTTAGTGAGTCTCTCTTAGATTAGAGTTGAATAGCGTCCTAGCTCATTCAGCAACAGAGACAATCACGATCGTAGCTCTTTTAGCCAGAAATGCTTTGAAAACAGTGTGCGTCTTATCATTGAGGTTGTCTTGTTAGGAAAATGAGTTAGGAGACAAAGTAACGGTGTTCCTACATGAAGTTAGTGAGTCTCTCTTAGATTAGAGTTGAATAGCGTCCTAGCTCATTCAGCAACAGAGACAATCACGATCTTAGCTCTTTTAGCCAGAAATGCATTGAAAACAGTGTGCGTCTTATCATTGAGGTTGTCTTGTTAGGAAAATGAGTTAGGAGACAAAGTAACGGTGTTCCTACATGAAGTTAGTGAGTCTCTCTTAGATTAGAGTTGAATAGCGTCCTAGCTCATTCAGCAACAGAGACAATCACGATCTTAGCTCTTTTAGCCAGAAATGCATTGAAAACAGTGTGCGTCTTATCATTGAGGTTGTCTTGTTAGGAAAATGAGTTAGGAGACAAAGTAACGGTGTTCCTACATGAAGTTAGTGAGTCTCTCTTAGATTAGAGTTGAATAGCGTCCTAGCTCATTCAGCAACAGAGACAATCACGATCTTAGCTCTTTTAGCCAGAAATGCATTGAAAACAGTGTGCGTCTTATCATTGAGGTTGTCTTGTTAGGAAAATGAGTTAGGAGACAAAGTAACGGTGTTCCTACATGAAGTTAGTGAGTCTCTCTTAGATTAGAGTTGAATAGCGTCCTAGCTCATTCAGCAACAGAGACAATCACGATCTTAGCTCTTTTAGCCAGAAATGCATTGAAAACAGTGTGCGTCTTATCATTGAGGTTGTCTGGTTAGGAAAATGAGTTAGGAGACAAAGTAACGGTGTTCCTACATGAAGTTAGTGAGTCTCTCTTAGATTAGAGTTGAATAGCGTCCTAGCTCATTCAGCAACAGAGACAATCACGATCTTAGCTCTTTTAGCCAGAAATGCATTGAAAGCAGTGTGCGTCTTATCATTGAGGTTGTCTTGTTAGGAAAATGAGTTAGGAGACAAAGTAACGGTGTTCCTACATGAAGTTAGTGAGTCTCTGTTAGATTAGAGTTGAATAGCGTCCTAGCTCATTCAGCAACAGAGACAATCACGATCTTAGCTCTTTTAGCCAGAAATGCATTGAAAACAGTGTGCGTCTTATCATTG
The DNA here is from genome assembly GCF_040894005.1 of Engystomops pustulosus. Taxonomy (NCBI): domain Eukaryota; kingdom Metazoa; phylum Chordata; class Amphibia; order Anura; family Leptodactylidae; genus Engystomops; species Engystomops pustulosus. Next base: position 165,849,348 of record NC_092411.1, on the reverse strand, counting down.
AGGTTGTCTTGTTAGGAAAATGAGTTAGGAGACAAAGTAACGGTGTTCCTACATGAAGTTAGTGAGTCTCTCTTAGATTAGAGTTGAATAGCGTCCTAGCTCATTCAGCAACAGAGACAATCACGATCTTAGCTCTTTTAGCCAGAAATGCATTGAAAACAGTGTGCGTCTTATCATTGAGGTTGTCTTGTTAGGAAAATGAGTTAGGAGACAAAGTAACGGTGTTCCTACATGAAGTTAGTGAATCTCTCTTAGATTAGAGTTGAATAGCGTCCTAGCTCATTCAGCAACAGAGACAATCACGATCTTAGCTCTTTTAGCCAGAAATGCATTGAAAACAGTGTGCGTCTTATCATTGAGGTTGTCTTGTTAGGAAAATGAGTTAGGAGACAAAGTAACGGTGTTCCTACATGAAGTTAGTGAGTCTCTCTTAGATTAGAGTTGAATAGCGTCCTAGCTCATTCAGCAACAGAGACAATCACGATCGTAGCTCTTTTAGCCAGAAATGCTTTGAAAACAGTGTGCGTCTTATCATTGAGGTTGTCTTGTTAGGAAAATGAGTTAGGAGACAAAGTAACGGTGTTCCTACATGAAGTTAGTGAGTCTCTCTTAGATTAGAGTTGAATAGCGTCCTAGCTCATTTAGCAACAGAGACAATCACGATCTTAGCTCTTTTAGCCAGAAATGCATTGAAAACAGTGTGCGTCTTATCATTGAGGTTGTCTTGTTAGGAAAATGAGTTAGGAGACAAAGTAACGGTGTTCCTACATGAAGTTAGTGAGTCTCTCTTAGATTAGAGTTGAATAGCGTCCTAGCTCATTCAGCAACAGAGACAATCACGATCTTAGCTCTTTTAGCCAGAAATGCATTGAAAACAGTGTGCGTCTTATCATTGAGGTTGTCTTGTTAGGAAAATGAGTTAGGAGACAAAGTAACGGTGTTCCTACATGAAGTTAGTGAGTCTCTGTTAGATTAGAGTTGAATAGCGTCCTAGCTCATTCAGCAACAGAGACAATCACGATCTTAGCTCTTTTAGCCAGAAATGCATTGAAAACAGTGTGCGTCTTATCACTGAGGTTGTCTTGTTAGGAAAATGAGTTAGGAGACAAAGTAACGGTGTTCCTACATGAAGTTAGTGAGTCTCTCTTAGATTAGAGTTGAATAGCGTCCTAGCTCATTCAGCAACAGAGACAATCACGATCTTAACTGTTTTAGCCAGAAATGCATTGAAAACAGTGTGCGTCTTATCATTGAGGTTGTCTGGTTAGGAAAATGAGTTAGGAGACAAAGTAACAGTGTTCCTACATGAAGTTAGTGAGTCTCTCTTAGATTAGAGTTGAATAGCGTCCTAGCTCATTCAGCAACAGAGACAATCACGATCTTAGCTCTTTTAGCCAGAAATGCATTGAAAACAGTGTACGTCTTATCATTGAGGTTGTCTTGTTAGGAAAATGAGTTAGGAGACAAAGTAACGGTGTTCCTACATGAAGTTAGTGAGTCTCTCTTAGATTAGAGTTGAATAGCGTCCTAGCTCATTCAGCAACAGAGACAATCACGATCTTAGCTCTTTTAGCCAGAAATGCATTGAAAACAGTGTGCGTCTTATCATTGAGGTTGTCTTGTTAGGAAAATGAGTTAGGAGACAAAGTAACGGTGTTCCTACATGAAGTTAGTGAGTCTCTCTTAGATTAGAGTTGAATAGCGTCCTAGCTCATTCAGCAACAGAGACAATCACGATCTTAGCTCTTTTAGCCAGAAATGCATTGAAAACAGTGTGCGTCTTATCATTGAGGTTGTCTTGTTAGGAAAATGAGTTAGGAGACAAAGTAACGGTGTTCCTACATGAAGTTAGTGAGTCTCTGTTAGATTAGAGTTGAATAGCGTCCTAGCTCATTCAGCAACAGAGACAATCACGATCTTAGCTCTTTTAGCCAGAAATGCATTGAAAACAGTGTGCGTCTTATCATTGAGGTTGTCTTGTTAGGAAAATGAGTTAGGAGACAAAGTAACGGTGTTCCTACATGAAGTTAGTGAGTCTCTCTTAGATTAGAGTTGAATAGCGTCCTAGCTCATTCAGCAACAGAGACAATCACGATCTTAACTCTTTTAGCCAGAAATGCATTGAAAACAGTGTGCGTCTTATCATTGAGGTTGACTGGTTAGGAAAATGAGTTAGGAGACAAAGTAACGGTGTTCCTACATGAAGTTAGTGAGTCTCTCTTAGATTAGAGTTGAATAGCGTCCTAGCTCATTCAGCAACAGAGACAATCACGATCTTAGCTCTTTTAGCCAGAAATGCATTGAAAACAGTGTACGTCTTATCATTGAGGTTGTCTTGTTAGGAAAATGAGTTAGGAGACAAAGTAACGGTGTTCCTACATGAAGTTAGTGAGTCTCTCTTAGATTAGAGTTGAATAGCGTCCTAGCTCATTCAGCAACAGAGACAATCACGATCTTAGCTCTTTTAGCCAGAAATGCATTGAAAACAGTGTGCGTCTTATCATTGAGGTTGTCTTGTTAGGAAAATGAGTTAGGAGACAAAGTAACGGTGTTCCTACATGAAGTTAGTGAGTCTCTCTTAGATTAGAGTTGAATAGCGTCCTAGCTCATTCAGCAACAGAGACAATCACGATCTTAGCTCTTTTAGCCAGAAATGCATTGAAAACACTGTGCGTCTTATCATTGAGGTTGTCTTGTTAGGAAAATGAGTTAGGAGACAAAGTAACGGTGTTCCTACATGAAGTTAGTGAGTCTCTGTTAGATTAGAGTTGAATAGCGTCCTAGCTCATTCAGCAACAGAGACAATCACGATCTTAGCTCTTTTAGCCAGAAATGCATTGAAAACAGTGTGCGTCTTATCATTGAGGTTGTCTTGTTAGGAAAATGAGTTAGGAGACAAAGTAACGGTGTTCCTACATGAAGTTAGTGAGTCTCTCTTAGATTAGAGTTGAATAGCGTCCTAGCTCATTCAGCAACAGAGACAATCACGATCTTAGCTCTTTTAGCCAGAAATGCATTGAAAACAGTGTGCGTCTTATCATTGAGGTTGTCTTGTTAGGAAAATGAGTTAGGAGACAAAGTAACGGTGTTCCTACATGAAGTTAGTGAGTCTCTCTTAGATTAGAGTTGAATAGCGTCCTAGCTCATTCAGCAACAGAGACAATCACGATCTTAGCTCTTTTAGCCAGAAATGCATTGAAAGCAGTGTGCGTCTTATCATTGAGGTTGTCTTGTTAGGAAAATGAGTTAGGAGACAAAGTAACGGTGTTCCTACATGAAGTTAGTGAGTCTCTGTTAGATTAGAGTTGAATAGCGTCCTAGCTCATTCAGCAACAGAGACAATCACGATCTTAGCTCTTTTAGCCAGAAATGCATTGAAAACAGTGTGCGTCTTATCATTGAGGTTGTCTTGTTAGGAAAATGAGTTAGGAGACAAAGTAACGGTGCTATTGCCCGCGCAAGACTTGTTAAGGCCTGGGCAGGACTCGATAAGGCCAGGGAAGTACTTACTAAAGCCCGGGAAGGACCTTTTAAAGCCTGGGAAGGACATGTTTTGCCGCGGATATGACTAGTTAAGGCCCGGGAAGGATTTGTTAAGGTCCGGGCAGGACTTGTTAAGGCCCAGGCAGGACATTTAAATATTTGTTAAAGCCCGGGAAGGACTTGTTAAGGCTGGAGCACGATGTGTTAAGGCTTGGGAAGGACTTTTTAAGGCCCAGGAAGCTCTTTATTAGGCCCGGGAAGGACTTATTAAGGCCCAGGAAGAACTTGTTAAGGCCCGTGAAGGACATGCTAAGGCCCGTGCAAGACCTGTTTAGACCCGGGTAGGACTTGCTAAGGCGCGGGCAGGACTTGTTAAGGCACTGGGAGGATTCGATAAGGCCTTGCCAGGACTTGTTAAGGCACTGGCAGGATTCGTTAGGGCCCGGGCAGGACTTGTTAAGGCCAAGGCAGGACTTATTAAGGCAGGGGCAGGACTTGTTAAGGCCCAAGCAGGACTTTTTAAGGTTAATGTAGATCTTGTAAAGGTCCCGGAAGGACTTGTTAAAAAGCCCGGCAGGAGTTGTTAAGGCCAGGGCAGGACATGTTAAGGCCCTGGAAGAATTTGATAAGGTGGAGCAGGACTTGACTTGATAAGGCCCAGGCAGAACTTGTTAAGGCCTGGGAAGGAATTACTAAGGCCCGTGAAGGACCTGTTAAGGCACAGGAAGGATTTGATAAGGCCTGGGCAGGACATGTTAAGGCCAGAGAAGGACTTGTTAAGGCCCGGGAAGGACATGTTACGGCCCTGGAAGAACTTGTTAAGGCCATGGGAGGACATGTTAAGGCCCGTGCAAGACTTGTTAAGGCCCGGGCAGGACTTGTTGCGTCCAGTGAAGGACATGTTTAGGCCTGTGCAAGACATGTTAAGGCCCGGGAAGGACTTGATAATACCCGGGCAGGACCTTTTAAGGATCTAGAAGGTCTTGTTAAGGCGCGTGAAGGACTTTTTAAGGTACTGGCAGGATTTGATGAGGCCTTGGCAGGACATGTTTCGGCCTGGGCAGGACTTGTTAAAGCCCGTGCAAGACTTGTTAAGGCCCGGGCAGGACTTGTTGCGTCCAGTGAAGGACATGTTAAGGCCTGTGTAAGACATGTTAAGGCCCGGGAAGGACTTGATAATACCCGGGCAGGACCTATTAAGGATCTGGAAGGTCTTGTTAAGGCGCGTGAAGGACTTGTTAAGGTACTGGCAGGATTCGATGAGGCCTTGGCAGGACTTGTTAAGGCCCTGGAAGGACTTGTTAAGCCCCTGGCAAGACTTTTTAAGGCCCTGGAAGGACTTGATAAGGCCCGGAAAAAACATGTTTAGGCCCGGGAAGGACTTACTATGGCCCGGGAAGGACCTGTTAAGGCCCAAGCAGGACGTGTTACGGCCCGGGCAGGACATGTTAAGGCCCGGGCAGGACTTGTTAAGACCCTGGAAGGACTTAAGCCCCTGGCAGGACTTGTTAAGGCCTGCACAGGACTTGATAAGGCCCAGGAAGGACGTGTTAATGCCCAGGCAGGACTTGTTAAGGACCGGGAAGGACTTGTTAAGGCCTAGGAAAGTATTTTTAAGGCCCGAGCAGGACGTGTTAAGGCCCGGGCAGGACATGTTAAGGCCAGAGAAGGACTTGTTAAGGCCCGGGAAGGACATGGTACGGCCAGCGAAGGACTTAATAAAGCTCGGGTAGGACTTGTTATGCCCCGTGCAAGACTTGTTAAGGCCTGGGCAGGACTTGTTCAGTCCAGTGAAGGACATGTTAAGGCCCGTGCAAGACATGTTAAGGCTCGGAAAGGGCTTGATAATACCCGGGCAAGACCTGTTAAGGATCTGGAAAGTCTTGTTAAGGCGCGTGAAGGACTTGTTAAGGTACTGGCAGGATTCGATGAGGCCTTGGCAGGACTTGTTTCGACCTGGGTAGGTCTTGTTAAAGCTCGAGCAGGACTTGTTAAGGCCAAGGCAGGACTTGTTAGGGCCCTGGATGGACTTACTAAGACCCAGGAAGGACTTAAGGCCTGGGATGGACTTGTTAAGGCCCTGGAAAGACTTGTTAAGGCCCGGCAGGACTTGTTTAGACGAGAGCAGGACTTGTTAAGGCCCTGGGAGGACTTGTTAAAGCCCGATAATGTCTTGTTAAGGCCTAGGAAGCACTTGCTACGGCCCGGCAGGACTTGTTAAGGCCCGGGAAGTACTTGATAAGGCCAGGAAGAACATACTAAGTCCCGGTAAGGACTTGCTAAGGCCTGGGAAGGACTTGTTAAGACCGGAGATGGACTTGTTAAGGCCTGAGCAGGACTTGTTTAGGCGCATGAAAAACTGAGACACTGAACAAACTCTGATTGAACTCTGATGCAAAATGTGCGTTTTTCACTGACCAAACCCTGATCGCACCCTGATCAAACTCTGACGTGATCTGCAACGCAAGTGTGGAAGGGGCCTTAGGGCTACTTCACATGCACATGGTTGCTCAACTGCTTAATTTCAGTTTGGTCTCCATTTTGTCTCTGTTTTTAGTCCATTTTGTCTCCGTTTCCTCCACAATAATGCTCAAAATTTTAAATACAAACCAATTTGAAAGACCCCTGTATAAAACAATGGGTTGATGAGGCATTGTTTGAAATCACTAAACCACAGAACAGCAAAGGCAATGTGAAAAAGCCTTAGTGTGGTGGCATTTTTAGGACGTTTTAAAGCAGTCCACATGATTATCACAATTATTAAAAAAGGAGAAAAAATAAAAAAATGGATGCATTTACAAAAAAAAAGATGTGTTTTCAAAAACGGTCTGCTTTTAAATGACCCAAAAAACGGCCTCCAAATGCCACATGTGCCACCAACCTTAAGGGAGAAAGTGAATAAGGAGCAACATTACAAAAATATCAGGGGGAAATGCACCCTTGGCTTCTGTTTTTGTAAAAATACAAGTGTGAGCCTATGCAGCACATTTAAAATCAAAACCTTCAACATTTGGTTATTTCACTTAATTGGATCTTATTGACAAAATATACTGTTTAGCTAGCTTTAGAAACTTATTTATGCATTATCTTTTCACAAATATAAATTTTCATCATAATTAGAAAAAAATGGACACAGTCATGCTTTTATTTTGGTTAATAATAAGAAGGAAGCTTTAAAAAAAAGAGATGACTGTTAGGATCAGTGGATCCTCTGGACCATACTTGCCGGACAAAGAGAGGCGTAGCCTGGGTTCAGCAGCAGGAAGATAAGCCGGGGTAGCAGGGGTCGCAGCGGCCGCTTCAGGAGACTGTTGCTGATGTTGGGTAGCTAGTAGTTGTTGTAGCATGGCGGTGACTTGCTCTAGCTGATTTCGCTGTGCTGCAATCTGCCGGGAATGGTGGATCACGATGGTGGCGAGATCAGGCTGACTGGGAGAAGGAGCCTCGGCGGGATCCATGGCCGGATCTTACTGTTAGGATCAGTTGATCCTCTGAACCACCGCGGGAGATGGAACTAGCCAACACCCGGAACCGGAGCCTAGCGGCACCTGGTATTCACCAGAGCCCGCCGCAAAGCGGGTTGGACTTGCTGCGGCAGGATACCACTAGGTCGTTCCCAGGTGTGACTAACCCATGGTGGCAGCCGAGGTCGAGGTACCTTAGCGGATGACAATCTCGTAGACAGGTCCAGGCACAGGGTCAGGGCAGGCGGCAGAAATGCAACGTCAGGTCCAAGTCCGGGGTCAGCAACAGGAGGTCCAGGCAGGTGGGAACGGGAACACAGGCACACAGCAACACGGAGGAACTCAGGTAACACGGCAACACAGGACTCAGGAGCGGGAACACACAGGAATACACAGGAACGCAGGAATACAGGAATACGCAGGAATACAGGAATACTCGCTTGGAAGCTTTCTCTAAGGCTATGAGGCACAAAGATCTGGCAAGGAACACAGGAAGAGGCAGGATTCTTAAAGGTGAGGTGTTCAGCCAGTGCACCAATTAGCGGTGCGCTGGCCCTTTAAATCTTCGGCAGGAGCCGCACGCACGCCCTAGGAGGCGGGGACGCGCGCGCACGGCAGTCCGGGGAAGCACAGGAGCCGGGAAAGGTAAGTGAGACCGGGCAGCAGCGGGGGCACATGGAGGAGCACAGATGCGCCCGCGATCCGAGACAGGGATCGCGGGAGCACCCGTGACAGTACCCCCCCCCTCCCTCTCTCTTTGGGCCTGAGAAAACATTGGAGCAGGCTCTTGTCCAGGATGTTATCCTCTGGCTCCCAAGATCTCTCCTCAGGACCAAATCCTTTCCAGTCTACCAGAAACAACCGCCTACCTCTCACAGTCTTAGTATCCAGGATCTCTTTCACCTCGAAGACATCGGTGGAATCAGCTTGTGGTGCCGGAGGAGGAATAATTTGTCGGTTGAAGCGGTTGAAGATGACTGGCTTAAGGAGAGAAACGTGGAAAGAATTAGGAATGCGCATGCTGGGAGGCAGACGCAACTTGTAAGCCACCGGGTTGATGCGGCCGAGAATTTCAAATGGACCCAAGAACCGGGGTCCCAATTTATAGCTCGGGATCTTCAGCCGAGCATACTTGGCGGACAGCCAGACCCTGTCACCAGGAGCTAAAATAGGAAATGGTCGGCGTCTTTTGTCTGCTTGACGCTTGGTCTGGGCTGTAGCTCGGAGCAATGAGGTGTGGACTTGCTCCCAGATGGCTCACGTGCCAGGTCCTCCACAGCAGGAACATCAGCAGACGTGGGTAACGGAAGAGGAGGCCGAGGATGCAGTCCGTAGTTAATAAAAAAGGGAGCAGAACCGGCAGAAGTGGAGTCCAGGGAATTGTAAGAGAACTCCGTCCATGGTAGAAGAATGCCCAGTCGTCCTGACGGGCAGAGACGAAGTGGCGGAGATAGCAACCTAAAGTCTGATTCACGCTCTCCACTTGGCCGTTAGTCTGTGGGTGATAGGCAGAAGAGAAGTCCAAGTTCACCTGCAACTGGTTGCACAGAGATCTCCAGAATTTGGACACAAACTGAACTCCTCCATCCGAGACGATGTGCTGAGGGAGACCATGAAGCCGGAAAATATGCTGGAAGAAGAGGCTGGCGAGACGTGGAGCAGAAGGCAAACCTGGTAGAGGGACAAAGTGAGACATCTTCGAAAAGCGGTCAGTCACCACCCAGATAACGGTGTTGCCAGAAGATGGCGTTAGATCCATAACAAAGTCCATAGCCACTTGAGACCATGGGCTGGTAGGCACGGGTAACGGCAACAGAAGACCAGCAGGTTTTAGTCGTGAGGGCTTGTTGCGGGCACAAGAGGCACAGGAACCCACAAAATCCCGAACGTCCTTGACCAAATCAGGCCACCAGTAGAATCGGGAAATTAAGGCCACAGAGCGCTGCACCCCAGGGTGCCCAGCCACACGAGAAGAATGTCCCCAGGTCAGAATCCTCTTTCGGAGACCAGTTCGCACATAAGTCTTGCCGGGAGGCAGCTGCCGGAGGTCCACCGGTGCGGCAAGCACAAGTCTCTCTGGAGGAACAATATGCCTCGGAGCAGAGTCCTCCCCCATAACATCAGAAGCACGGGACAAGGGTGTCGATGTTTTTCTCTGCAGGGCGAAAATGGATTCGGAAGTCAAATCGAGAAAAGAAGAGGGACCACCGGGCTTGACGTGGATTCAAACGCTGAGCCGTCTGAAGGTACTGAAGGTTTTTGTGGTCCGTGAAAATGCTGACGCCACTCTTCCAAAGCCAGCTTGATGGCTAGAAGCTCCCGATCTCCAATGGAATAATTTCTCTCCGCGGAGGAGAAGGTTTTGGAGAAGAAACCACAAGTGAGTGTTCGTCCCCTGGGACCCTTCTGGATAAGGACTGCCCCAGCACCCACGGAGGAGGCATCAACCTCCACCAGGAACGGATTTTCAGTATCCGGTCGGGTAAGGACTGAAGCGGAGGAAAAAGCAGTTTTTAATTTTGTGAAGGCTTCTTCTGCTGCTGGTGGCCAGACACGGGGATTAGCACCCTTTTTCGTAAGACCAAAGATGAGAAATGTGGGATAAATTGTCTATAATAATTAGCAAAGCCCAGAAATCTTTGTATAGCTCGCAGTCCCACTGGGCGTGGCCACTGAAGAACCGCAGATAACTTGGCAGGATCCATCTGCAAACCTTTATCAGAAATTATGTAGCCAAGGAATGGAAGGCTCCTCTGATGAAAGTGGCACTTCTCCAGCTTGGCATAGAGGTGGTTTGTCCTGAGGCGGCTGAGAACTTGCCGTACATGAGACTGGTGGGACTCCAGATTGGCAGAATACACAAGGATGTCATCCAGGTAAACCACAACACAACTGTACAATAAGTCCCGGAAAATATCATTTACAAATTCCTGGAAAACGGCTGGCGCATTACAAAGTCCGAAGGGCATAACTAGATATTCAAAATGCCCATCACGGGTGTTAAAGGCGGTCTTCCACTCGTCACCCTTCCTGATGCGGATGAGGTCGTAGGCCCCATGAAGATCCAATTTGGAAAAAATTCTTGCACCCCGCAGACGATAAAATAGCTCCGTGATAAGCGGCAGAGGTTCTTAACGGTGACCTTGTTAAGACCGCAATAGTCTATACAGGGGCGGAGAGAGCCATCCTTTTTAGTGACAAAAAAGAAACCAGAGCCAGCTGGCGAGGAGGATTTGCGGATGAAACCTCTTTGCAGATTTTCCTTAACATATTCCGACATAGCGGCAGTCTCAGGAGCCGAGAGCGGATACACCCGACCCCGTGGTGGAGAAGATCCAGGCAGCAGGTCAATGGGGCAATCATAAGGACAATGTGAATGAAGGGTCTCGGCTTGTTTTTTAGAAAACACGTCTGCAGAGTCCCGGTACGGAGCTGGAAGTCCCTCCAGAGGCTTGAGAGACAAGGTAGCAGTCCTGACAGGGAGCGGATGTGGAACCGTCATGCAGCGTGAGGAGCAATCTGGACCCCAACGGAGAATCTCCCCAGAAGACCAGTCCAGAACAGGGGCATGATGCTGCAACCAGGGGAGACCCAGCAGGAGAGTGGAAGTGCACTGTGGCAGCACAAAAAAGGAGAGTCTCTCTTTATGTAATGCACCAACAGAACTGCCGCTCACTGGATGTTTTTTCTTTTTCGGGCCAGCCCTTCTGGCACCAACAACCATTCCACGTTCAAAGGCACTCAAATCCCCTTTCTTCCCCATACTGATGCTCGGTTTGAACTGCAGGAGATTGTCTTGACCACTTGATTAGAAATCAAGTGTTAACAAGCAGTTGGACAGGTGTACCTAATAAAATGGCCGGTGAGTGTACTTGAATACACATAGTTTTGCCCTTATACAAATCGGTAGTCAGACCACACATGGAATATTGTGTACAGTTTTGGGCACCAGTGTATAAAAAGGATATAGTAGAGCTGGAACGGGTGCAGAGGAGAGCAACCAGGATTATTAGGGGAATGGGGGGATTAGAATACAATGACAGATTACAAAATTTGGGATTATTCAGTTTAGAAAAAAGACGACTGAGGGGAGACCTCATTACAATGTACAAATACCTGAACGGACAGTACAAGGATCTCTCCAAAGATCTTTTTATACCTAGGCCTGTGACCAGGACAAGGGGGCATCCTCTACGCCTAGAGGAGAGGCGATTTTACCATCAACATAGACAAAGGTTCTTTACTGTAAGAGCAGTGAGACTATGGAACTCTCTGCCGCAGGAGGTTTTATGGCGGACTCTATGTACATGTTCAAGAGAGGCCTGAATGCCTTTCTGGAGAGCAAAAATATCACGGGTTATGGGTATAAAACATTTATTTAATTCTTAACCCCTTAAGGACGCAGCCATTTTACATCTTAAGGCTCAGCCCCATTTTTTGGATTCTGACTTGCGTCACTTTATATGGTTATAACTTTTGAACACTGTTACTTATCAAAGCGATTCTGAGATTGTTTTTTCCCCACATGTTGTACTTCATTTTAGTGGTAAATGTTGGCTGATAAGTTTTGCGTTTATTTTCCAAAAAATGAAAAATCTTTTTTTTTTGAAAAATCTTACTTTTTTGAAATTCAAAATCATTACATTTTCAGGTAGATAGATTTACCACCTAAATAAGTTGCTGCATAACATTTCCCATGTGTCTACTTTACATTTTCATAATTTTTGAAATGTCTGGATAATATATTTTGATGTCGCTCGGCTTACAAATCGAATAGCGATTTTCCGTATTTTCCGAATTTACTCTTTTGCGGATAAATACAGTTTTGAATGAAATGTTACATATTTAGTATCAAAACCCCCGTATATAATCAACCCATTTTCAAATCTGCACCCCTCAAACTATCAGAAACAGCTTTTAGGAAGATTGTTAACCCCTTGAGATCTTCATAGTAATTGAATCAAAATGGAGGTGAAATTTAGATTGGTCAAATTGTTCCGGTTATATGCTCATTTAGCCCTAAAATTTACACATTTCCAAAAGATAAAAATAGAAAACCCACCATACAATTTGTTCTGCAATTTCTCCCGAGTGCAGAGACCCCCCACATGTGGACGTTACTTGTTTTATGGGTACACAGCGAGGCGCAGAATGGAAGGAGGGACCTGCAGCTGCCAGGATTTTAGTTTCCTCTTTGGTCCCTTTTGTAGGCTATAAATTTTCGCTTTTTCGTTATTGGAGCCATGTGCTGGCATTTTTTTTTTGCGGGATGAAATGCTTTTTCCAGTGTTGCCATTTTGGGATTGGTATCACCTATTGTTGAAAATTTAGGAACTCGTTTTTGAGGGTATGAGTAGAAAAGCATCAATTCTGTACTGGATTTTTGACTCTTTTTTTTTTTTCGTGTTCACCGTTTAGCCTAATAATCATGTTAGCTTTATTCTATGGGACGATACGATTATGGGGATACCAGACTTGAATATATTTTCTTACATTTTACTAAATTTGTCAAATAAAACCGTAATGTGGGAAAAAATCTAACATTTTTGCATTGCCGTCTTCCAAGGGGCATAACATTTTTACTTTTTTGACTTGGGAGCTGGTTGATGGCTTGTTTTTTGCAGGACATGCTGTACTTTGCAGCAGTATCATTATGGAGTACATATGTTTTTTTGATCACTTTTGATGGCATTTTTTGTAAGATTGAATAGGTAAAAATGTTAATTTTTGGTGGGTTTTCAATAGTTTTTTTTAACGGCGTTCATCGTACGGGTTCAATAATGATTTACTTGTATTCTACGGGTTGTTATGGACACTGTGATACTATATATGTGGGGTTTTTGTTATGATTTAGACTTTATTGGGGTTATATGTCTCTTTATATGTTATGGGGCTTATGGGCATTTTTATTGATTTATTACTTTATTTTTTATTGAATAACATTTTTTTTTTTTACTTTTTCACTTTTTCCACCATGGGAAATGACCAAGCAATCATCTGATTGCTTTTTCATGATAATACTCTGCAATAATCATGTATTGCAGGGTATTATCAGTGTTAGCCTATGCGCTTGCATAGGCTGGCACTATGCCAGTAAGATGACGTCACAGACGCCATCTTACTGGCACTGCCTTCAGGCAGTGCTGGGGACCAGATCGGACCCCAGCACTTCCATAGCAGCGATCGGCCTTCCCCCGAAAACGGTTCAGGGGGGCCGATCGTGGGGGAAAGACCCCCAGAGGCATGTTAGATGCCACGGTCGTGCTGACCGCGGCATTTAACGGGTTACACACCCGCGATCGGAGCCCACTCCGACCGCAGGTGTTACACTGGGGTGCCGGCTATTAGTTACAGCCGGCACCCCGTGTTTCCCGATGCCGGTTCGGCTCTGATCCATCCATCTGATATATCCGCCACTGAGCACTAAGTCACTGCGCTCCGTGGCGGATATATCCGCCACGGAGCGTGAAGGGGTTAAAGGTTGAACTTGATGGACTTGCCTCTTTTACTATGATACTATGAATATAGCCAGCTGGCTCACCATTTCCAAAAAGGCGTTTTTGATGGATGTATACTTTTAGGTAAGAGTGTTTGTTTGTACCTTTCACATTTTGGTGTGTGTGCACAAATCGTATTTAACACCAACAAACAGAAAAACTTGCTTGAAAAAAATAAAAGGTATATGCAAAAAGTATTAAACATGAAAACATTTCATAACCCATAACATGACACAGGTCACATTGTCCTTTAGCATTGCACACTGGCTTCACAGGCAAAGAGACTTTGATGTATCCCTTTATTTGGACATAGCATGATTTAGACTCTGCACATATGATTCTTTTATTTTCCCCTTTGGTGTTTGAGTTTCTCCATTTTCCAAAAAAAAAAAAAAATGTTTACGTAACTTTGCATCAAAGTGTGGACAATTTTTGAGACTTACTGTGATTTCCCTAAGGATTGCTCCATACATTTGCTTGTGTAAGAGTGTGAACCTAGGGGGCGCTGGAGAGCGACCCACAACCAGGGTTGAAAAGGACCTTGACCACTCCCTTCCCTGGCCAACTCCAGAGGGAGAGCTCACAGCAAGCCAGTGCTGTGTATCCTGCAGTCAGCAGGAGGACTTGGGACCAGTTGGAGACAGACAGGTGGTCTGTCCCAATAGGACTGGAATCCAGTAAGGACATTGTTTTGTTTGAGCTCACTGAGAGCCAGAGCTCTGAGGAGGAACCCCAGCAATGTTCCCTGAACCTAGAAGGGAGTTAGGGTTCAAGAAGTGAGGTAGTGCCCTAAGTAGAGGCTAGGCTGTTTGTTATTTTTGTTCCTGTAAATGTTTTAAAGCTGAATAAAGCCGTTTTCTTTTGGATTGCTACAAGCTCCTACGTTACTGTTTTTGGCGCTCAGCACCACAAAAGTCGCCTGTGAGGTCCAGAAGCTTCTACCTTTGATGCTAAGTTACCCCCAAACCCTACACTTGTTTGCAAGATTTTACTAAATACTCTGTCGAGTTTTATTAATGTTAATATAATTTTTATTGACAAATCGTTAAATAACCTTAAATATTAAAAAAAATGATGACACATTTTTGGAGCTAATATTTCTTAAAGTTACAGCCTTAAGAAATGGCTAATGACCCCATTCATGCATCCACAAACAAGGCCGGAGGAAAAATATAATATTGCTCACCGAAAAAACAGATCTCTAATTGAACTCTTATTTGGCATTATCAAAAGCCAATTTTGTTGCTTAGACCATACAGGAGGAGCATTTCTGTACAGACCTGAATTTGTGTGCAAAATTATTATGGTTTGTGCAATGAAACATCATCTGACAGTTGATGTAGCACATGATCTTCGTGAAGAAGTAGCTTCTCAGGGTGATGAAACATCTAACCATTTCTTAGATGGACAGCGACTACACAAGCACATATGTGATAGTTTTTTTTCCCTAATTTCTATGTGTCATCTGTTAATGTGAATTCACCCAACAAATCATTTAGAAACAACTGTGACAAAAAACATCAACCAAAAATGACAAATAGCTGTTCTGTTGTGTGTTATATATTTTATTATTCAAAAAATTGTTAATGCTGACAAATCAACAATGCTGAAATGTAATAAAAAAAGGACCCTTTTTTAGAGGGCTTCATTTTTGCAAACATTTTCTTTATGCATAAATCAAAAGGAATGACACCTGATTTCTAATCAGCCAATCACATGTCGGCAGCTCAGTGCATTTAGGCATGTAGTCATGGTCAAGACAATCTCCTGCAGTTCAAACCGAGCATCAGTATGGGGAAGAAAGGTGATTTGAGTGCCTTTGAACGTGGCATGGTTATTGGTGCCAGAAGGGCTGGTCTGAGTATTTCAGAAACTGCTGATCTACTGGGATTTTCACGCACAACCATCTTTAGGGTTTACAGAGAATGGTCCGAAAAAGAAAAAACATCCAGTGAGTGGCAGTTCTGTGGGCGGAAATGCCTTGTTGATGCCAGAGGTCAGAGGAGAATGGGCAGACTGGTTCGAGCTGATAGAAAGGCAACAGTGAGTCAAATCGCCACCCGTTACAACCAAGGTAGGCAGAAGAGCATCTCTGAACGCACAGTACGTCGAACTTTGAGGCAGATGGGCTACAGCAGCAGAGAAGACCACACCTGGTGCCACTCCTTTCAGCTAAGAACAGGAAACTGAGGCTACAATTTGCACAAGCTCATCGAAATTGGACAGTAGAAGATTGGAAAAACGTTGCCTGGTCTGATGAGTCTCGATTTCTGCTGCGACATTCGGATGGTAGGGTCAGAATTTGGCGTCAACAACATGAAAGCATGGATCCATCTTCCCTTGTATCAGCGGTTCAGGCTGGTGGTGGTGGTGTCATGGTGTGGGGAATATTTTCTTGGTACTCTTTGGGCCCCTTGGTACCAATTGAGCATCGTTGCAACGCCACAGCCCCTACCTGAGTATTGTTGCTGACCATGTCCATCCCTTTATGACCACAATGTACCCAACATCTACTTTCAGCAGGATAATGCGCCATGTCATAAAGCTGGAATCATCTCAGACTGGTTTCTTGAACATGACAATGAGGTCACTGTACTCAAATGGCCTCCACAGTCACCAGATCTCAATCCAATAGAGCATCTTTGGGATGTGGTGGAACGGGAGATTCGCATCATGGATGTGCAGCCGACAAATCTGCGGCAACTGTGTGATGCCATGATGTCAATATGGACCAAAATCTCTGAGGAATGCTTCCAGCACCTTGTTGAATCTATGCCACGAAGAATTGAGGCTGTTCTGAAGGCAAAAGGGGGTCCAACCCGTTACTAGCATGGTGTAACTAATAAAGTGGCCGGTGAGTGTATATATAGATAGGGAATAGAGATATAGATATGGAATAGAGATATATTCCCTATCCATATACTGTATATATCTCTAATCCTATTTATATACTGTATATGTCTCTGCATCCTATCCATATATTGCATCTATATACTATATACACTATCCATACACTATATGCTCCTTGCGGATCTTGGACCAGCAGCACTCAGCTGTCTCCACTAGTTGGCTACTACCATATAATAACACATAATCCATTGAATAAAAAAAAAAATCAACTTGATTGAAATAAAAAAAACCTGGTATACTCAGTCTAAGCATGATTCGCGCACCCAGAGTGCAATAATGTGGTGCACTTTGCACCATTGGCCCAAATTTATCAAATGTAGTGCAGTTTTCCTCACTATCAATAAATCTGGCCAGTGTGTTCACCACACTGTGATCAAGTGCCATAGACCTCTATGCGGGCTGTGATCTGGATGCAATACGGTCGTATGAACATAGCTTAAATTATTACTACAGCCAAATACAAAAAAATCAGTTATATACAATTTAATTGTCTAATTTAATTTAAATGGGACTATTCACTATTTTTAAAAATAGCGTTCACATGTTGCGTTTTGGTTTCGTTTTCATTGTGTTATGAACGCGGCGCAAGCGGAACGTGTGAACACGCCCTTAGGTTAAACATGAGATGGTAAAAGAAGGTGGGAATAGAGCTCCTGTAACAACAGCCTTTCTAAGCTGAGTGCTTCTTGTCAGATCGCAGCAGCAACGCAACTTAAGGCTTGGCATGTACCATCAGCATGGGAGACTGGCTGCCAATCCCAAGTTCTGTTGATCTTTTTGAACCTGAAAACTGTGTTAGCTTTATCATGAGATAATAAAAGAAGGTGGGAATGAAGCAGCTGTCGTCATCTGCCATTCTAAGCTGAATTCGACAGTTTCGTTGTTTTGCAGCAGCAATGTAGCTTAAGGCTTGGCAAGTACAAGCATGGGAGACTGGCTGGGAATCCCAAGTTCCGTTGACATTTTTGAACCTGAAAATTGTGTTAGGTTTAACATGAGATGGTAAAAGAAGCTAGGAATTAAGCAACTGATCAACGTCCATTCTAATCTGAATTTGACAGCTTCCGTTGCTTTGCAGCAGCAATGCTGTTTAAGGCTTGGCAAGTACCAGCATGGAAGACGGGCTGAGAATCCCATGTTCCGTTGATTTTTGTGAAACTGAAAACTGTGTTTGGTTCTCCATTAGAGAGTAACAAAAGGTTGGAATAATGCACCTGTTGTCCACAGCAAATCTAAGCTGAATTTGCCTGCTCTTGCCAAATTGCAACAGCAATTCAGCCTAAGGGCGCGTTCACACGTTGCGTTTTGGTTGCGTTTTCATTGCGTTTGAAACGCATATACAACAGCTGATGTGAGGTAATTTGCCTAATTACATTACCGTTTACGTTTGTAAACGCAATGTTAATGCATGTGTTAACAAAATGCATGCATTAATGCTTTGTTAACGCATGTGTTAACATCACATTTACAATGCGTTTTGTAAACGGAAACATTAACAGTGATGTAATTAGGCAAATCACCTCTCCTCAGCTGTTGTATATGCGTTTCACAGGTCAAAACGCAACGTGTGAACCCGCCCTAAGGCTTGGCAAGTACCAGCATGGTAGACTGGCTGGGAATCCCAAGTTCCATTGATATTTTTGAACCTGTAAACTGTGTTAGGTTCTCCATGAGATGGTAAAATAAGGTGGGAATTAAGCACCTGTCGTCAACGGCCATTCTAAGCTGACGGTTCCTGCTTGAATCAGATTACATCAGCAATGCAGCTTAAAGGGAACCTGTCACCAATTAAAAATTGGTTTTATAGAAAAAAAGATACCGGTATGTTATATTGTACCTTTCATTAGCATCTGCTGTGTGACTAGGCAGTTGCCCACTGGGAGGGCCTGGAAAGGAGCAGTTCCCCCCCCCCCCCCCACACATTTCTGGTGCTCGGGACAGATTTTGGTCCAAGGGACAGAAAATGGTCTCGGCGCCAAAAATGTCTCTGCACAGCTCCACAATATTAAATGTGTATCTTCTTTCCGAGAGCAGGTCGGTAACAAAGCCAATACAGACACTGACACTTTAAGTAAATGTCCCCCAATGTGTCTCCTCTCGTCAGATCACAGCAGCAATGCAGCTTAACCCCTTAGGGACGCAGGGTTTTTCGGCTCATTTCTCGCCCTCCAACTTCAAAAATCCATAACTTTTTCATTTTTACGTGTACAGACCTGTGTGAGGGCTTATTTTGTGTGTAAAAAATTTTACTTTCCCGTGATATTATTTATTTTAACATGCCGGATACTGCGAAGCTGAAAAAAAATTCCAAATGTGGAAAAATTGAAAAAAAACCGCACGTGCGTCACGTTGTAAAAAGATGTAAAAGTCGCATTTCGGACGTTTGGGCGCCATTTCCCGCCTCGGAGGTCACCGCCGCCCGTAACCGTTTTTATATTTTGATAGATCGGGCATTTTGGGACACGGCAATACCTAATATGTTTGTGATTTTTACTGTTTATTATGTTTTATATCCGTTCTAGGGAAAGGGGGGTGATTTGAACTTTTAATATTTTATTAATTTTTTTTATTTTTTAAACTTTTTTTTCTCTTTTTTTCACTATTTTTTAGACCATCTAGGGTACATTAACCCTGGATGGTCAGATCGCTCCTACCATATACTGCAATACTACAGTATTGCAATAAATGGCATTTTTGCAGGTCATACATTACAATGAGCCACATTACATAAGCCATGTAGCCTCGTGTCAAAAGATGACGTTCGGGGGCGCGGCGATCGGAAAAAAGATGGCGGCGCCCGTGCGCCGCCGTTTTTTAAACACCGCCGGCGACTTTGCCGGCGGCGTTGAGACGGTTGATAGCCGCGGTCGGGCAAGCACCGACCGCGGTTATTAGCAGTGGGGGTTTTGTGCAAAATGCAAAAACCCCCACCTCTGTATGAAGAGGACTCAGCCCGTGAGCCCTCTTCATACATCCCTTATACCTCTGCGCCGTAGAGCTACGGCGCAGAGCGTTAAGGGGTTAAGGCTTGGCAAGTACCAGCATGGGAGATTGGCTGGGAATTCCAATTTCCTTTGACCTTTTTGAACCTGAAAATTGTGTAAGGTTCTCCACGTAAATGGCCATTCTAAGCCTTATGATAACATCATTAGTGTAAAATCTACTTGGTTTTGGGGTGCCATTTAATATTAAATTAACAGCAATACTCAATGAATCTTTATAGGGGATTTATTAAGGTAACAACACAGGGGAATATACATAGAGGGTAAACTAACTAAGGGACAGAGAGAGAGAGAGAGTAGGGGAGGAATTGTTCTGACTAAAGATCTGTATACAAAGTTATATACATACACACATAGCTCACACACATTGCCCATCCCCATACCACCTCCAACACTGTCTTGGCCAATCCAATTATGATGTAGAGTCAATAGGTGGCCTCCTTGCTTTCATGTTTTCTTATATCACAAACAGGACATGTAATTTGAGTCTTTGCTGGGAGAATTCCCAGGGGGCAATGACATGCAGCTGTCCTTGAGGGCGCGTTTTGGTTGCGTTTTCATTGCGTTTGAAACGCATATACAACAGCTGATGAGAGGTGATTTGCCTAATTACATTGCCGTTTACGTTTGTAAATGCAATGTTAACGCATGCGTTAACAAAACGCATGCGTTAATGTGATGTTAACGCATGCGTTAACATCACGTTTACGATGCGTTTTGTAAACGGAAATCTTTACAGTGATGTAATTAGGCAAATCACCTCTCCTCAGCTGTTGTATATGCGTTTCAGACGCAATGAAAACGCAGGTCAAAACGCAACGTGTGAACGCGCCCTAACCCCTTAACGCTCTGCGCCGTAGCTCTACGGCGCAGAGGTATAAGGGATGTATGTAGAGGGCTCCCGGGCTGAGTCCTCTTCATACAAAGGTGGGGGTTTTTGCATTTTGCAGAAAACCCCCACCGCTAATAACCGCGGTCGGTGCTTGCCGCGCCCCCATCGTCATCGGGGGGCGGCGATTGGTTGCCATGGTAGCCTCGGGTCTTCTTTTGACCCGAGGCTTAATGGCTTCTGCAGATTCGTTACAATGAGCTCATTGTAATGAATGTGCTGCAAAAATGCCATATATTGCAATACAGAAGTATTGCAGTATATGGTAGGAGCGATCTGACCATCTAGGGTTAATGTACCCTAGATGGTCTAAAAAATAGTGAAAAAAAAAAAGAAAAAAAAAGTTAAAAAAAGAAAAAAAATTTATAAAATATAAAAAATTGAAATCACCCCCCTTTCCCTGGAACGGATATAAGACATAATAAACAGTAAAAATCACAAACATATTAGGTATTGCCGCATCCCAAAATGCCAAATCTATCAAAATATAAAAACGGTTACGGGCGGCGGTGACCTCCAAGGCAGGAAATGGCGCCCAAATGTCTGAAATGCGACTTTTACACCTTTTTACATCACATAAAAATTTATATAAAAAATGAGCAAAATGTCGCACAGACCTCAAAATGGTAGCAATGAAAACGTAGCCTCATTTTGCAAAAAATTAGCCCTCACACATCTCTGTGCGCCAAAAGTTATTAGCGTCAGAAGATGGCAAAATTTTTTTTTTCTTTTTTGTACACATTTGTTTAATTTTTGAAAATGTATTAAAACACAATAAAACCTATATAAATTTGGTATCGCCGCGATCGCACCGAACCAAAGAATAAAGTAGGCGTGTTATTTGGAGTGAAGAGTGAAAGTTGTAAAAACTGAGCCCACAAGAACGTGACACATGTGCGTTTTTTTTTTCAATTTTTCCACATTTGGAATTTTTTTTCAGCTTCGCAGTACACGGCATGTTAAAGTAAAATTTGTTATGCACAAAATAAGCCCTCACACAGGTCTGTACACGTAAAAATGAAAAAGTAATGGATTTTTGAAGTTGGAGAGCGTGAAATGAGCCGAAAAACCCTGCGTCCTTAAGGGGTTAATCTCTTCTTGTCTGCTGGATGGCCTTAGCCTCCAGGTATAATAACATAGTCCATTGTTATCACAGGCTGTGTCTACAATATTTATTACAGGCAATGTAATCATTTATGGCTTAGTTCTTCTGTCCACAAAGACCATTACATTGTCTCAAGTCACATCATGTTTCACTTCTAACATTATGCCCCTTTGGGCCTGAAAGGCCCACAAGCCTTTAACCATGCCCAGAACAGTAAATAGAATCCACTTCTCCTCCATTATCTTCTTTAGATGTGGAATTGATCTTTCTTATTCTGGTTTTACTCAGGGCGCGTTCACACGTTGCGTTTTGACCTGCGTTTTCATTGTGTTTGAAACGCATATACAACAGCTGAGGAGAGGTGATTTGCCTAATTACATCACTGTTAATGTTTCCGTTTACAAAACGCATCGTAAACGCGATGTTAACAGCGATGATAAAAGCGTAAACGCATGCGTTTTGTTAACGCGTGCGTTAACATTGCATTTACAAACGTAAACGGTAATGTAATTAGGCAAATTACCTCACATCAGCTGTTGCATATGCGTTTCAAACGCAATGAAAACGCAACCAAAACGCAACGTGTGAACGCGCCCTGAGCCCTTCATCTACCCTCTAATATTGGTAATCTTACTTATTAAATATAATATGCAATGTAGTTATGTAGTTGAGAGATTAATGACTATGCTGGGAGGCCTCCATAGAGACAGACACGCATAGATTAAGAAAATTTCAAATTAAAAATTCTAACTGAATGCTGCTATTAATACCCTATTTCCTTCTTATATATGCTTCACTGGCGTAAAGGAGCATGCAGTTTGTTTAAAAAAAGTTTTAAACTAAGTTACCAGTGAGATAAATGTATCAAAATAAATCTTTATAAAAATATGCAAACATCTACACAGCAGAATGTAGCTGAGACTGCATCCTGTTTACAGTCAATCACATTTATAGAAAATTTTTAATGTACACAAAGCATTATAAATACCCACTTTGATACTTGTCTCACACTAGGAACAAATTGGGGCAGATTTAACTACCCGGACCATTCGCGATCCAGCAGCGCGTTCTCTGCGGTGGATTCGGGTCCGGACAGGATTTACGTCCTCCGACGTAAGCGAGTGTCAAGCGACACTTTTTAAAAAAAAAATGCGGCAGTTTTTCCGAATCCGTTGTTTATTTTTTACGGCCACGCCCCCGATTTCCGTTGAGTGTATGCCGGCGCCAATGCGCCACAATCCGATTGCGTGCGCCAAAATCCCGGGGCAATTAAGGAAAAATCAGCGCTAATCTGAAATATTCGGGTAACACGTCGGGAAAACGCAAATCAGACCCTTAGGGCGCGTTCACACGTTGCATTTTGACCTGCGTTTTCATTGCGTTTGAAACGCATATACAACAGCTGAGGAGAGGTGATTTGCCTAATTACATCACTGTTAACATTTCCATTTACAAAACGCATCGTAAACGTGATGTTAACGCATGTGTTAACAAAGCGCCAACGCATGTGTTTTGTTAACACATGCGTTAACATTGCGTTTACAGGCGTAAACGGTAATGTAATTAGGCAAATTACCTCTCATCAGCTGTTATATATGCGTTTCAAACGCAAGGAAAACGCAACCAAAACGCAACGTGTGAACGCACCCTTAGTAAATGACCCCTATTGTCTTCTATTCAGCTGATAATTCTAACTGGAGTAGTCATACAGGTAGGTAAAATATATTTAAAATAACCCCAGTGTGACATACATAACATATATATCCAGAATGTACAATGTGTTAAATGACATTCTGCAGAGCCAGGAATGAGTTAAATATTGCTGCGGAAAAATTGAAATACCACAAGCAAATCCAATTTATTGCTAATATGGGCAACCTTGGTCTAGGTTGAAGTAGCAGAAGTTTGTATTAGGCTGCCATACGATCCCTCCGTGATAAAAGGTCGTATTACTTCTAACCCTATTGCCCAATAATCTAGCTCAAAATAGCTACAGTTAGTTTATAGTCTCCTAATCCCTGTGCTCAGGCTCTACGCGTTTCGCCCTGGATGCAAGGGCTCATCAGGAGACATAGAGCTGGGACGCTAAATGCTGTTATGTCTAATCTACCACATACAGACAGAGACAACATAAAACAATGTAGAACGCCGGCGTCCTGGTGGCTACGACTAATACACACCGGCGCCCACCATCAGTGCAGGCGTTTGGGGAAAGTAAAACCAACCAAAAGTTATCACTCCGGAATTTATTTCACCTGACTAATTATTTAATTTAAAAGGCTTCTCCTTAAAAATACAAAAAATTATAAGGTCCTCTGGTAAAAGCCTACAAGGAAAAAGTAAAGTTAAAGATCAGCTGTTCCTAATCCTCATTTTTTTTTCCATTAAAAAAGTAAACAAAATATTCATGCCTTTGGTACTGCTTTACTTATCTCTAAAATGCCCCTTTGGTACCATAAAGTGGTAAAGTATAATGACGCAGGATAGATTTGAATTTCTCCTATTTAACATTAGTATCATCATTTGACAGTATTTGATCCTAGTCTGTATCCTGTAGTGCAGCCCTGAATTTCTGGAAATTATCCTTCTTAAAATGCAATGTTTTTGCTTTTTACAGTTTAAGAGGAAAATAATTGTTATGTTATGTCTACAGGTAACCCATCCCTGCTTGCTGTTATATCTCTGCAATTTTCATCTGTGTGTCCTGATCTGCTGTATGTAATGGCAACCCATCCCTGCATCAAATTCTTCTTCCTAAAGTTTACAACCCTGTTTGATCTTCGTTAATTAACCCCTTATCACCGACACTAGTTTTCAGCTCAATGACCAGACTCGATTTTTCAAATCTGACATGTCTCACGATAATTGGTTATAACTTCGGAACGCTTTAACATATCCAGGTGATTTTGAGAATGTTTTCTCGTGACACATTGTACTTCATGTTAGTTATAAAATTTAAGTGATAAGTTTTGCGTTTCGTTCTGAAAAAAAGTGAAAATTTGGCAAAAGTTTGTAAAAATTCTTCATTTTCCAAGTTTGAAATGTTCTGGTTTCCAGACAAGATGTAAAACTACCCAAAAAGTTTGATAATTAACATTTACAGAATATCTGCTTTATGTTGGGATGATATTTTATGCTTCCGGTCATTTTTCTAGGATGTTATGAGGTGCGATTTTTCTTATTTTCATGAAAATTGCCAAAACTCACATTTTGAGGGACAACTCAGCTTTCAAGTGACTTTGAGAGGCCTAAATAATAGTAAAACCCCATAAATTACCCCACTATAGAAAGTTCACCCCTCAACATATGTAAAACAACTTCTATTAAGTCTATTAACCCTTTAAGTGTTTCACATGGGTTAAAAAATATGGACCTGCGATTTAGAAACTATCAAATTTTTTTTGGAAAATACATTCATTTAGGCCAAAACTGACATTTTCAGAATAAATTAAATGATGAAACGCACTGCAACGCTTGATGCCCAATTCCTCCCGAGTGTACTGATACCACATATGTGGTGGTAAACTGCTGTACGGGTGCACGGCCGAGTATAGAATGAATGGAGGCGCCATTCACAGCAGATTTGTATTGTCACATTGTACGACCTATACATTTTTTTTTTTTTTTGGTAATGCGAACATATGAGGGCTTATTATGTACGGGATGAGATACAATGTATAGATAATTCATTTAGGGGGTCCATAGCTTATTCATGAGATTTTATTAACTATTTCAAGGGGGACACAAACAAAATCATCAATTTTTATTTTGGATTGTTAGCATTTTTTTTCCCCCGCTCACCGTAATGTAAAAATAATATTTTATCTTTATTCTCTGGTTTACTACGATTGCGGTGTTACCTCATTTATATAGTTTTTCTTATTTTTGCTCAATTTTCCTGAGCAAAACCAATATTGGAGAAAATCGCATTGTTTTTACTATTGACAACTTTTCAGGGCCATAACTTCTGTATTTTTCTGTTGTCAGATCTGGTTGAGGGCTTATTTTTTGCGAAAACAGTTGTTCTTTTCAGTCGTATCATATTAGGTAACGTAACTTTTTTTGATCACTTTTTAGAACATTTTTTGTGATGGTGTTTGATGGAAAATTGTATATTATGGGAAGTTTTTCGAGTTTTTTTTTTACGTAGTTCACCGAGCGGGTTCAATATTGATTTAGATTTATTGTACAGATTAATACGGATGCGGTGATACCAAATATGTATGTGTTTTTGTGTTTTATTTACTTTATTTGCATTTTATGTGTTACTGGGGAGATTATGGGACTTTTATTTTATTTATTTATTTAATTATATTATAAAAAGATTACATTTTTTTTAAACTTTTTTACACTTTCTACTTCTTGGCTTGAATAAGCGATCATCCGATCGCTTATTCAAGCCTATACACTGCAATACACTTGTATTGCAGTGTATACTGTAAGTAACTGAGCATGCTGAGCATGCTCAGTTACACACAGCCGGGTCCTGCCAGGAGGCGGAACCCGGCACAGAGAGGAGCCGACAGCCCCGGGTCACTCGTCGGAACCCGGGGCTGTCGGCAGGAGGGATCGGATCCCCCGGTAAGCACACCGGGGGGGGGGGGGGTCCGATCCACGGGGGACACACTTGCACGCCGCGGTCAAGCATGTAAGGGGTTAAACACCCGGGATCGGAGTTTTTCCGATCCCGGGTGTTAGTGCCGGGTCTGGGCTGTGATATCACAGCCCGACACCGGCACCAGCGAGACCCGGTGTCCCGAAAACTTCTTCTGACGCGCCGCCGTAGAAAGGCGTACGCGTCAGAAGAAGTACCCTTAATGACCGCCGTAAAAAGCCGATAGGGCGGTCATTAAGGGGTTAACTGATCTTTATATCTAGAAACTTGTATGTTTTTCTTTGCAAGAGAAACTTTCACTTATGTGTCCTGCATTTGGGGCCTAATGATTTTACAACCCAAGTATGGCTCTGCCCCTTCCCTTTAAATTTAGTTTCCTCTAGGCTGCAGACCATCCTATACGAAGCCGCAGGGTGAAACGTACGTCGAGGTTCTTGGACCGCGGCGTGTCTGTGTTTTTCCTGGCAAGATGACACAAGGTATACATGGGTCTGACTAACGCATTTATTTGTGGGAGAGATTCTCTTATCATGCGACTTTCTTCCACTGCTTTATCCTCAGCTCGCTAACCCTTGTATTTAACTCGTGTTAGTGATCACTTATATCCTTATCTCGAGTAGTACCATAGTATATTCATATTCCTTGTGTTTGCTAATATCATTAGCACATCTATGAGGACATGTTATAACTGGTATTGTCCTCATAGGTTTTCTGACATCAGTCCCTTGCCAGGCACACACACACGCTGCGGTAGCTTCTATATCTACCCACTTTGTAGCCAGTCATACTCATATGTGATATGCTTTCTGGTTTCTCCATATGATAATTTGTCTCTGGAATTTGTACATTTACATATATTTTTTATGTCACTATATCAAATAAAATTTTGAAATTTTACATTTGTTTGCATGATTATTATATTCCCGCCCTCCTTTTTTTGGTGCATAGCAGTGGCTCTTTGAGCCGAGCAA
Organism: Engystomops pustulosus; assembly: GCF_040894005.1. NCBI lineage: Eukaryota > Metazoa > Chordata > Amphibia > Anura > Leptodactylidae > Engystomops > Engystomops pustulosus. The sequence goes on along the minus strand of NC_092411.1, from coordinate 165,822,412 downwards.
GTGGGGACATTGGGTGATGACCCCCTTTTCTTTTGAGGTCCTTTTTTGGTTAAACTGCAGACCATCCTATAGCTAGAGTGTCCTATAGATCGAGTTTCACGCAATACTTTGAGAATGGCAATTATAAAAGCGGCAATTAGAAAGGGCAATAGAAAGGTAAACTTGCTTAGAAATGCAAACAAAACACAAGTTCACCTTCTCATAAATCGCTTAATCATCTTCTTTCCTTGTCTATTCTCTTCCTACTTGCAGCAGGTGATATCTCTCCAAACCCTGGTCCTCCTTCTTTCAGCTCAAAACTTTCCACCCCTCATAGGAACCCTACTAACCTCATCAATATCCAATGCACCCTCTACTATCTCCCCTTCCTGTCTTACAACTCCTTTCAAATGTGCCCTCTGGAATGCCCGCTCTGTGTGCAATAAACTGGAGTCCATCCACAACCTGTTTCTTTCCAAGTCGTTTGACTTGCTGGCTATCACCGAAACATGGATCCAGCAGGATGACACTGCATCACTTGCTGCACTGGGCTATGATGGTTTGCACTTCTCTCACTCCTCCAGACCTGAGAACAGACAGGGAGGAGGGGTAGGCATACTCCTCTCTCCACGGTGCACTTTCCAGGTCATTCCTCCTGTCCCCTCTCTTACTTTCCCATCTTTTGAGATCCACACCCTCAGACTTTTCCGCCCATTCTCTCTTCGTGTGGCTGTGGCTCCTGGCTCACCCTATCAGTTCCTTGACCACTTTGCTTCCTGGCTCCCTCATTTTCTATCGTGTGATATCCCAACACTCGTCATGGGAGACTTTAACATCCCTATGAACACCCCCATCTCCTCTTCTGCCTCTCAGCTTTTATCACTTACTACCTCTCTGGGACTAGTACAACTCTCCGATTCTCCTACCCATCAGGAGAGGTCTTTGCCCGACTCTCTTCTGTCTCTGATTTTTACTAACAATGACTTTCCACTTTCAGACCATAACCAGAGAAGTTTTTTACTGTAAATGGTTCTTGTCCTGTACAGAATAAGTCCATTTATCACACATACCGGAACCCACGTGCCATTAGTGTTCCCTACCTCATAGAAACTGTGCAGCCATCGCTGTCCCCCATCTCCTCTCTCTCCTGTCCTAACCTGGCTACTAATCATTATAATGATGCTCTCAAAAGTGCCCCAGATAAGATGGCACCCCCATCAGTTCGAGCCTTTCAACAGAAATGTAGGCAAGCTTGGCACACGGTACAAACCCGTTTCCTTCGTAAGTGCTCCAGGAGTGCTGAACGTCTGTGGAGAAAATCGGGCACTTCCTCTGACTTTCTTCACTTTAAATTTGTGCTCAAATCCTATAACTCCGCTCTCCATCTTGCTAAACAGGTCTATTTTACTAATCTAATAACTTCCCTTTCTAACAACCCCAAAAGGCTCTTCACTCCTTACTAACACCTGTCAGGGAAATATCCCTTTATCTCGATGTGATGGTGGTCCAAATCATTGTATAGTACGAGCTGCTCGGTGAATCACTCAGACCTTCACATGTTGTTTGAGAGGATTCCAATTTATTTAGGTTGCAGACAGTTTTTATAGGTTCTTGAGACAAAGGAGCCTACTGACCATACCCACATTCCATTAGCCTCTGAAAGATGATCAGTGTCCTTGGGGGGATGGTGCTATTCATAGGGATCTTTTCTATCAATAGAGCCAAAGATCTTTGTATAGATACATGATAGAAGAACAGATTCAAAAATTGATTAGATTCCCTCACAATTCCTCCCTTTTTGTGAATAATTTCAGGTACTGCTCAGGTGGTACATTGACATGTGCTAGTCACACATCCAGGACTTATCTAACCCCTTCACCTGCTTCCCTCCTGAGCATCCTGAACATTATATCACAACACAATTAATTCGGTCCTAATATTAATGGTAGGTTCTCTACACTCTCTTGGCCAAATTGTACATAGGTATAACCACTCCCTCTGTAGAATTAGGTGTATACCTAGGTTGATATCGCACAATCCTTGGTTTCCTTCGCCACAGTTTTACAACAAGCCAGATTACTGCTCTTATGCAGATATAAACAAATACACATAACAAAATGATTTGAAACATTGCTTGCAAAACTCCCATGAGCCACCCAAAAATACCCTTAAACCAATTGGCGGGGTTTAAGGATGCGAATGTGTCAGACCACCAGCTGTCCTTATTACTATCATGCTCCTTGAGCCATCTATCTCTAAAATCAGCAATTTTTGCTAAATTCGTCTTAATTTGCATGTTGCCTTGAGGATCGATGTAATGACAACATGTTGGCCCTATGACTTGACACATGCCACCCTGGGGCGCAGTGATGTAATCTAAAACTAATGTATGTTGGTTGGTTACCACAATTAACTGTCTCTGGATGACATTTGTCTTATTCACAGCCCCCAAAATCTGAAAAATTTGTTGATCTAGATAATCTGTGGCTTCTACCAATTTATCCCACATCTGCATTATCATAGGATAAATAAAAAGTGTGCTGAAGATTGTGTTAGCTGTTCCCATCTCCACCACATGTGGGCGTCCGTCTGGTCTAGGAAGATTATCTGCTTTTTCTCTTGTGTAATGTATGCTTGGGAATAAGATTTACATTTACATTGGTATTGGGGACAATAAAAGTGGCAGGAGTAAGGCGAGCCAGTGTACAAACTCCTGTAAAATTGCTAGGAAGCCATTTATAAGCCTGATGGCCACATACAACATATATGTTTTTCGGTACTCCAACGACAGTGCCATTAAAAAGCTCTGCTACCCATCTGACTAGCATGTTCACCTTCAGGATTTCACTCACTTCCTGTTGGAAAAAGGTGTCATTTGAAAGGAAACCTGCAACAAGGTTTTGCAAGGACATGCTAACACAGGGGAGTGTAGAATTAATAGTGGCATCGACTCCTACACATTGAGTGATGTCAGATTTGTTACCATCATACTCTGTATAGTTGGAGTTAGAGAAAAACATTCCTTTAGATCTAATTTGGATACAACTGCAAGATGTAAAATTGGGATAACAGGCAAGATTAACATTATTTAAAGCCCAAGGAATGACTGCTCTAATGGTGGACCGCTCCTATTAAATATCATCCACGGCTCTTCCACCCACGCAGCTACAGGTAATGGTACAGTCATCTCCTTATGTTCACTCTCCAGCACAGCTATTACTGTATTGTTACAGATAGAAAATATTTCCTCTAAAGTCACTGGGATAGCTAGATAAGGCATACTGCTAGAGCTGACAGGACTGTGGGTACAAATCCAACAATCTTTGGGTAATACATCATCTCCCATATCTTTTAAAAGGACTTGGTGATGCTTAATGAGCAAGTTATCCCAATCCCCGCTCAACATCTCGTTGAAAGTTCTTCCAAGGGGTAATATCAATAGTATCTTAAGTAATATTAACATTTGGAGATACAGATTCATCTTCATGAGCAGCTGGATTCAATACTCTTTTGCAATGGCTGGCGTGAATCCAATTAGGCTTCCCTTGTAACTTCATGGAAGTAGATGTGGTCAGAAGGACTTGAAATGGTCCTTCAAAACGTGGCTCAAGGCTTTTTCTCACATGTCGCTTCAAGACCACCCAATCTCCAGGTTGTAGATTATGTGATCCTCCTACTGCATCATGGTCTGGAATAGAAGCAAAAACTTGTTTATGCACCATAGCTAGATGTTTTTGCAGGGCTTGGACGTATCCTGTCAATTCTCCATGGTACATCTGTAAAACTTGTGGAAAATATAAGCCCATTCTAGGGGCAGATCCAAAGAGAATCTCAAAAGGTGAGAGGCCTGTTTTCCTGTTGGGAGTGTACCTTATAGAAAATAAGGCCAAAGGAAGACAATCAACCCAGTTCTTCCCTGTCTCTTCCATGGCTTTCTGAATTTTTAACTTAAGAGTCCCATTTAACCTCTCCACCTTCCCACTACTCTGTGGATGATAGGGGGTACGGAAGGCCTGTTCAATCCAAAGTGCTCCCATTACCTCCCTCATCACCTCCCCTGTAAAGTGGGAACCTCTATCACTCTCTATGGTCTCTGGAATCCCAAATCTACAGACTAGCTCCCTCATTAACTTCTGTGCTGTGTTTTTTGCTGTGGCTTTTGTCACAGGATAGGCTTCAGGCCACCCAGAAAAGAGGTCCACACACACAAGTACATATTCATAGCTACTTACCTTTGGTAGCTGTATATAGTCAATCTGCAACCTCTGGAAGGGGTAAAGCGGCTTTGGAGTGTATATATGAGGGTCTTCACTACTCTCCCTACATTGTACTAGGTACATATAAACATACTTGTGTAAATGGACAGTAGCAAAAGTGAATCTAAGTGATACTCAATACTTATCCACCACGGAGCATATAGAGTCTTAGCCTGGTCCTCACCCTGTGGGTGCACTGAACCATCATAGGGTAAAGGGCCCTTGGCAGACATTGCTTGTCACCTCTTTGCCGTAGTCCACCCTCCATCCATTGGGTCCCAGTTACTCCGGTCTTGCTTCCTCACCTGTGAGGCCGGTTTCTATAAAGACAGGAGTATAGATAACCCTACTGGGCCAGCGAGGGTCACGGACTGTACTGATCCAGGCTCCTTTCCCCTAGGCTTTCCTAGTAACCAGTATGGTCACTTCATGTGTTATAGCTTATAGGTTCTAGCATGGACCTTCATTGTAACACTAAGGCCTCTATCAGCTATTTCAAAGTCTCATAGTTGTTGATAAACTTACTATATGAAGTTAGAAATCATAAGGAATCCCAAAAGACTCACATTCTTACCCTCTGCCACTTTACACTCCTCCATCAGCGCCTTCACCTCCGCCTCCTGTACAGACAGGTAGGTTAGGAGTGGTTCTGCTGCTGTTACCTCATGTTGTGTGACCGCTGCACATCTGATGTAGAATTAACCCCATTCCTGGTTTCTAAAGCCATCTACAAAAAACTCAAAATGCAGATTAATGATATATTAAAAGGTAACTGGTTCATTAATCATTAAGTTAATAGAAAATTTTAAATACAACCCGTCTACCTCATGTCTCCCCCCTTTGAATCTAGCGAAAATAGTGGAGCTGGATTCAATGTAATAAAGAGGGCACATTGTAACCAAGGTTTCTAGTTATGAAGAGGTGAAATAGTAACAGGATAGTCCAAAACTACTACAGAAGCTTTTTATACACAGGCAGCAGTAGGATACAAAACCAAGAAGGGTCCAGGTTGTCATGTGACACACGATCAGCAGCTTCCGGCCTGTGTCCTCTCCTCTGAGTTGCTTGGCTTAAACTTAAATGAGAACAATAGAAAGTGAACAATATACTCCAGAAAAACACAGTTTTGGGACCAATGCCGATGTATCAATGCTGTATAATAGGAGACACACAGCATACAAATACCTTAGATCTTATTATAACCTATACAGTCATACTGGGGGCACATACTGGGAGACAGCGTTACTGAGCAGAAGCATCACTAGAGACAGTGACGTAGGAGGCTTCTAGGGGTGTTATAACTTCTGCTTAAAAAGCTCCTTAATAATAATCTCAGTCATAGCTGCTGAATAGGACTAATAGTGTAGGGATCATAGGGAGGTTTTACTCCTGGTTAAAACAATAAAATTACAGATGTTGCACTGAATCAATCCCAAAATCTGCCATGAGGGTTATCAGTAATGAACACACATTCTCATTGTTCCTTTCTTCTCTTAACATTCCAACATGTGCTCCCCCTCCCCCCCCCTCCTGTGTTCACTGAGACAAGGGGGGAGGCAGCCCCCTCCTTCTCCCTGTGGTGTCTGTAGTACTACGTGTCCCAGCATACCAAGAGAACAAAGAAAGAATCCAACACACCATTGTAACATCTAAGATCACTCCATCATCCTACACAAATTGCAAAAACTTTTGACCACACCCTTCAAACTTTAGGTGTATTATAAAGTTTTACACTACATGTCTGATGTTTTTAAACATAAATCACAGGATTTCTCAGGTCCAAGCCTGCAATGAACAATGTCCATAATTGTGTGCTGTGCTTTCCTCACATCTGGTAACTGATGAAATGCCATTAGCACTATACATGATATAGACAAAACACATATTTATCTCTTTGCCATTATCTGCAGGACTGTATAATGGAATAAACTCATACATAGAACATCTACAGTATCTGGCAAGGGTCAGCTCAGGGAATCCAATTGGGACTGCACAACCGTCCAGGAGCTCTCCCCACAGAAGACCAAAATCCGTAACAAATATGTTACTACCCGGGTTTTTGGACCTTGTAGTTCTGAGAGGTGACTCTTAGATAAGCAGGCACAGTCTCCTACATTTATTCCCTGGGTACTATATCTTAGTTGTCTTCTAAAGTTACAACAATACAGCTAAATACAGCTGAGCGGACTGTAAGATGCAAATCCAAAGATCTTTAGGCAATGCATCATTACCCATACCACTGGTCTACTAAAATATATCAAAGTGAGAAACATCTGCCCCCTACAGGAGAAACATCTGAACGCTACTACTTTGTCCTGTTGGAGCCCGCACTTTTTCAAATCTAGTCTTGACTGGATATATTCCAGTGTGGGGGTTGGGTCTAGGTGCCACATTGCATGCACATGTCTCCGCCAGTCTGTTTCTTTGTTTCCATACATCAATTCATCCACCATTTTAGGGTGGAGACCGAAATTTTTCTGAATGTTGTCTTTTGTCTGTCCAACGTTTTTGTCCGTCATCGTCATAACACTCATACAACACACAATTTCCTATGGCTGTTTCTTTATAACCTCCTCTGGTCACTTCCTCTGTAACTTTCTTCTATCCACTTGCAATTTCCATCATATCATTATCATTATGCAACCAGCCTTTGTTCTTTTAAGAACCTTTCCATTTACCAACATACAAACAACCATCTTTTTGATATACTTGTCCTTTTTCCAACATTCTCTGACATCCATGTACAGCTTTTTTTTTTTTTTTTTTTATCATTCAAGATCCGTACGTCTGGTTTTCCCTCTGAATTGCCTCTCATCCTACCTAGCAATTTTTTCCATCATTTTCCTATATTATATCTCTAGTGCCGGCACACACTCGCAGTCCCCCACTCTTCCTTAGGGCAGTTTTAACCACTTCTAATTCTAAAATTTTTTTTTTTTTTTTTTTTTTAAACCGTTTGCCCGTCAAGAGATGACTGCATTCCCCTTCCATGAAGCAGCTCTGGAACCTACCACACAAAATAAATTTATAAAGTCCGACTGTCCAAACTCAGTCTACTTTGTCTCAAGCGAATTACGTTCCAAAAAGCTGCTTGTCTAAGAGACTCTTTAGGTAGGGGCGATTCCTGGATGTAACGTTCTTAAAACCAGTACAGTACAGTATCACAATAGCGCTATCAAACACACATGTTCAAACTCACACAATACCCATATACACTACCACACATCACATGGAGTTTTCAAATAAACTAACAAGATTCTTTGGACTGGGCAATATAGGCATGCAACTCACCGGATGTGGGAAATCCAAACTAGGAGCGACAGAGCAATTTGTAAGAAAAAAACTTCTTACCTTTTTGTGCAGCTGCATGGTCTGTCTGTCCTGAAAGGATTATCCCTAAATTCTCCGGTAGGCGTCATGCAAACCCAGGTCGCTGTTCGAGCGCCATGTTTTGTCAGGGAAATATCCCTTTATCTCGATGTGATGGTGGTCCAAATCATTGTATAGTACGAGCTGCTCGGTGAATCACTCAGACCTTCACATGTTGTTTGAGAGGATTCCAATTTATTTAGGTTGCAGACAGTTTTTATAGGTTCTTGAGATAAAGGAGCCTACTGACCATACCCACATTCCATTAGCCTCTGAAAGATGATCAGTGTCCTTGGGGGGATGGTGCTATTCATAGGGATCTTTTCTATCAATAGAGCCAAAGATCTTTGTATAGATACATGATAGAAGAACAGATTCAAAAATTGATTAGATTCCCTCACACACCGAAGGTGCAGCCACCTGTCACCTGGGGGCTGAAGACTTGGCCACCTACTTTAAAGAGAAAATCGACTGCATTCGCCAGGAAATAATTTCTCAGTCCACTAACTCCATAAATCCCCTTCCCTCCAGTACCTTACCCTGTTCACTCTCTTCCTTTGAGCCAGTCACAGAGGAAGAAGTGTCCAGGCTCCTCTCCTCTGCTCTCCCCACTACCTGCATCATTGACCCCATCCCCTCACATCTTGTACAGTCTCTCTCCCCAGTCACTTCTCACCTCACTAAAATCTGCACTCTCTATCTCTCTTGTGTCTTTCCCTCATCTTTCAAGCATGCTGTTGTTACCCCTTTACTAAAGAAACCTTCACTGGACCCATCCAGTGCTGCTAACTACAGGCCAGTCTCTAATCTCCCTTTTATCTCCAAACTCCTGGAATGCCTGGTCTATTCTCGACTTTCCCGTTTTCTCTCAGCTAATTCGCTCCTTGATCCCCTGCAATCTGGTTTCCACTCTATGCATTCTACTGAAACGGGCGGCACGGTGGCTGAGTGAGTAGCACTTCTGTCTTGCAGCACTGGGGTCCTGGGTTCGAATCCCACTCAGGTCAACATCTGCAAAGAGTTTGTATGTTCTCTCCGTGTTTGCGTGGGTTTCCTCCCACACTCCAAAACATACTGTTAGGCTGTTTAGATTGTGAGCCCCATGGGGACAGGGACCAATTTGACATGCTTTGTGCAGCGCTGCGTAATCTGTGTGCGCTATATAAATAAAGAATTATTATTATTTATTATTACTGAAACTGCTCTTACTAAAGTCTCCAATGATCTCCTCACTGCAAAATCCAAAGGGGATTATTCTCTCCTCATTCTTCTGGATCTCTCGGCAGCGTTCGATACTGTGGACCACCAGCTTCTCCTCAGGATGCTTCACTCCATTGGCCTAAAGGACACTGCACTCCTATCTCCCTCCTATCTCTCTAACCGCACTTTCAGTGTCTCCTTTTCTGGATCTCTCTCTTCTTCTGTTCCCCACTGTCGGGGGTTCCTCAGGGCTCAGTCCTAGGTCCTCTTCTCCCTCTATACTGCCCCCATTGGACAAACCATCAGCAGATTTGGTTTTTAATATCATCTTTATGCTGATGACACCCAGCTGTATACTTCTGCATGTAACATCACCCCTGCCTTAATCCAGAATGCTAGTGACTGTCTCTCTGTTGTCTCTAACATCATGTCTTCTCTCTTCCTGAAACTTAATCTTTCTAAGACCGAACTTCTTGTCTTTCCACCATCCACTAACAGAGCCTTTCCTAACCTCTCCATATCAGTCTGTGGGGTCACCATAACCCCAAAGCAGCAGGCCCGCTGTCTTGGGGTTGTGTTGGACTCTGACCTCTCCTTTGAGCCACACATTCAATCTCTTGCTCGCTCTTGCCGGATGCATCTCAGAAACTTCTCTAGAATCCGACCGTTTCTCACATTTGAAACCTGTAAAATGCTAACTGTTGCTCTGATTCACTCTCGTCTAGACTACTGTAACTCTCTACTAACCGGTCTTCCACTCGCCAAACTCTCTCCTCTCCAATCGATTCTTAATGCAGCAGCCAGGCTCGTTTTTCAGACTAAACGCTACATGGAGGCCTCCAGTTCATGCCAGTCGCTGCACTGGCTGCCAGTCTCCTTTCGAATACAGTTTAAAATAATAACCCTCATCCACAAAGCTCTGTATAATGCTACACCCCCCTACCTCTCTTATCTCAGTCTATCGCCCAACTCGTGCTCTTAGATCCGCCAGTGATCTTAGATTAACCTCTACCCTAGTGCGGACCTCCCGCTCGTGTCTCCAAGACTTCTCTAAAGCTGCACCCATTCTATGGAATGCTCTGCCCCGGACTATCAGAATAACACCTAACCTCCAAAGTTTCAAACGTGCTCTTGCAACCCATTTCTTTAGGCAAGCTTATAACACTCATTAACTGCATGAAGTTTTAACTCTTCTACTAACCCGTCCTGTGTCCTCCTCCTATCTGTTATCCAGCAGGCACCAGACTTCTCTGCGGTCCCATTCACCATGGACCTTGTATATAAGATGACGGCTGATGATTGGTTCAAGCTACAGCAATCCCATTTATTATATTTTGTTCTATTCCCTTAAGAAGAATGGCTTGACCATTATTTTCATTATTCTCATTTCATTATTTCATTATTCTCATTCTTTTACCTCTTGTGTCTCCCCACTCCTCCTCATAAACTGTAAGCTCTTGCGAGCAGGGACCTCACTCCTCTTGTTCCATACGAATGTTTGTGCTCTGTCATGTTTTATTACATTTGTACTTGTCCCCATTGATTTGTAAACTGCTACGGAATATGATGGCGCTATATAAATAAAGATTATTATTATAAATTACACAAAAAATAATTCAAGCTCTCTTGGCTTTGAATTTCAACCCACAAAGTTTCAGCCTCCTCACATTCTTCTGAGACCACTGTCTCATGCACAATTGATTTTAAGTCTCTTCTGACATAAATACATACACCACCCTACACTCTTTTGGAAAGACAGGGCAAATAGGTGGGGATCCTATTTGCCCTGTCTTTCCAAAAGAGTGTAAAACCTTAAATATAATAACACCCCAATTATGTGACACATCGCTACACCAACAACATCTAACTTTGAGAGGGCCCTAGATTTATTAGTGTAGTACATCAGACACAGAAAAGATGAGGCAATGAGGTGAATCAGAACTTACTTTATTGAAGGAATGACAGCAAAAAATCACCCATACAATATTGTTAGGGATGTTTGTCCATAACCTAGTTCTATTTTATGCTAGATATATCCTGCTTCAGCTATTTTGTGAGCTCTCATCATTTTGTATTTGTTTTCCAAATCTTGACATCTTGGCATCTTGTTCATGAAAATATGAAATATAGACGGCAGCTACACTTGAAAATGACCTACTTCAGCTACCCTTCTTGCTTACAAAGCAAAGCCGCCCACCACAGCTTTAAACACATGTTGATTGGAACAACACCTCCACACGCTGTGAGTCTAAGACATACAAGACAATGTTTTAACTAGTTTGATTGACAATTTGAACTTTGATTAAAACTTTCCCTAAGTCAATATGCTAATGTGGATTTGTAACCTCATGTCAGAAACTATAGGGGCTGTACTATTTTAACATCAGATGAGGTGGGGATATGTTAATTTATTAATGTCCTGTGATAATGTCACATCATTATAGATATATACATGCATGTATGAACAAAAATTTAACAGAAAGCTTTTGTTCATGAACATTTTGTGTTTGTGATGACTATCTTGGCTTAAGCCTATAATTAATTAATTAATAATTAATTTCAATCAGTTTGGAACATTAATCCTGTTTTGACAGGCTGCTAGGATGGCTGGGTGAGACCTAGAGGCAGGTGATGCATTGTACTTGGCTTTTTCTTATCTTTGGAAGCTGCTTTATTCAGTTTCATTATTCTACAATAATTTTTCTAGTACAATGCATTATCCATAATTCCCAGAAACGGGGTGTGGACGGGGTGTGGAGCTATGCATTTAGGTAGCTTGGAAGTTACTCCTCTATTTCTGGAGCATGGCTCATAGAAACAACCTTGGGCAAAGCCTGATACCTGTAGATGCTACCCCCGGCATCCATCCCACCTCTAGTTCTATAAGGGTGCTTTCAAATGTTTAGTTTTTACAATGCAGTTTTTGATGTCCAAACCAGGAGTTGTGTTGACTTTAAAAAAAGGAGGAATAGCAGCACTCATATGCTCTCATCCATTATGATCCACACCTGCTTTTGGCTGTAAAAACTGTATCTGAATAATAAACTTGTGAATGAACCATCAGAAAAAGGTGATGATACGGTGAGCCTCTTCCCATTCCCCACAGCTCTCCTCTTCTTTCTTCCACTGCTATGTGTGTGTGCGACTGCATGACATCCTGCCTGCCAGGAGGTAATAGCAGCAAGGCAGCAGAAAGAAATACTTCTGGGGAATGGAAATTACACTGCGAGGAGAGGGGGTCTAACTAAGGGGGAAATTAGAGGAGGCGATGAGTGGACGACGATATGTGGGTGAGATAAGGGGATCACAATATGATGGCTGCACAGTCAATATTAGGGATAATAAGGAGGTCCCCAATATGAAGGAGAGATGGGAGGGTCACAATATGAGGGGGACAACAGTATAAAGGTGGGATTAACGTTAGGGAGAGCTAGGAGGGGCATAGATTGCATTTGATAAAAAGTCCCATAAGTGTGCATTCAATTGTGGTGTTTACATTGAGTTTTAAAACGCAATTCAAAAGCTGTTTTGAGGAGATTTGCAGAGATTTGAGGAAAATTGCACTTTGTTTATGAAAAAGCAAGTAAATGTCATGTTAATATAATACAATTCAACTCAAAACAGCCTTTCCATTGCATTTTAATACACAATGTAAAGGCCGAGCGTGAACGATATTCACAACATGTCACAACACATTGGGGCACATTTACTTACCCGGCCCATTCGCGATCCAGCGGCGCGTTCTCTGCACAGGATTCGGGTCCGGCTGGGATTTAAGATGGTAGTTCCTCCGCCGTCCACCAGGTGGCGCTGCAGCGCCGAAAATAATCTTAACGCCCCGGAATGCACCATCCCATAGAAGGTGAAGGTAAGCGCTCCCCAAGCGACACATTTTCGGTTTTTAAATGCGGCGGTTTTTCCGAATACGTCGGGTTTTCGTTCGGCCACGCCCCCCCGATTTCTGTTGCGCGCATGCCGGCCCCGATGCGCCACAATCCGATCGCGTGCGCCAAAAACCCGGGGCAATTCATGTACAAGCGGCGCAAATCGGAAATATTCGGGTAACACGTCGGGAAAACGCGAATCGGGCCCTTAGTAAATGACCCCCATTGTGTTACTTGCCAAACACAGACATTTTATTTAAAAACATGCTTTTGAGGAGGAAAACTACTGATGGTCTTGAAATACAAATGCAATTCAAGCTTATTGCTTGAACATGTTTTAAAATGCAACTAAACACAAACTAACCAAATACAAACCCAACTAAAAACAACTCAATCCATCAGAATTATTAGCATAATTAAAGAGGACCTGTCACCCTGAAAAAGTGTACTAGGAGCTGCTTACTAAAGTAGTACTTACTAAACTAGTGCTAAAACAAACGCATCAGTGTTATACTGTTAGCGTTATCTTAAACCTCCGATGTACCTTATCTTAAAACGCTAACACCGCTGCGATGTACAGTACTGCATGATAAACGGCACTCACCGCTGCCCTTTGGAGCGAGCAGGGCAGTTTGGGAAAGAGGCAGCGCCTTGAGAGCGGTCCTGCATTAAAATTGTACATCGCAGTGGTGCACTTACTCATAGATCCTGGCGATGTGACTTAGGTAATCTTTTTATATTTTTTATCCATGGCCTCCTTCGTTATAAAATCAACTTTTATAATTATGCTCGTAAACCTGAAGGGCTTTGAGGGGTGTTACCAGAGCCAGTCAGTGCTGTAGGTTCACAGGCTGTTACAACAGGTAGAGTAGGTCTCCCCTCCCCTGCACTTCCTGCTGCTTCTAGATTACACAGGCAGAGGGAGGAGCAGGAGACTGGGTGACACATGTGCTGCTCATTGTAATAGCCTGTGAATCGCCTGTGAATCCTTTTAGACTGATGGAAGCCATGGATAACAAATACAAGAAGATTAGCCCAGTCACGGTGCCTGGTTCTTTAATTAAGTTTCCTTGGTTTATCCATGCATGATTTTAATGGTAGATTCTCTTTAATAATGATTTGGGATGCTTTTTGCATATGTGTTTCAAAATGCAATGCAAATGTGTGAATGTTCATGTAATATTTACATTTAATATTTATTAGTAGGTGGGCGCATGTAATAAATATCGATTCAGGGAAATGTTAACTTTCCAATATACGGTAAACAAAAAATATAAAATTGTTTGCACAATAATGTGTTTTCTCACAGAACTTTCTTTGATTTCTTTGTATTATTTAAACATTTGGTATACTTTAAGTTAGGTTTCTTGCAAATCCTTCATAGTGGGAGAATGCGTAGCTGGACCTTCTTCTATAACTTCCTCTATGTAAAACTGAACGTAGTTCCACATTCTTCTCATTTGCTGGTGCCTAAAATACAGTAGTCAGCAATGAAACCTAATATGTTGTTAAACAGCATATTATTAACAATAATAATAATTTAAGTACTGCAAAATATTATTTAAAGCTTTACTTCATGTCCTCACTGTACATCATCTTTAGAGAAGAGCAAATCGAATTTGCCAAATCAGAATTTCATCCAAACTTCAGCAATGGTATGACCTGCCCCAAATTAAAAAAAGTAAAAGAAAATACATTTGGAAGCGGTCCATAAAGTGCAGATGATCAATCACGTCATAGCTTCTTTTGATGGGGTAAAATCTGGTGACAGGTTCCTTATAACATTTCACATTTGCCTGGGTTGTTTTTAGGGTCAAAATTATTATTTCATTTAAAATATGGAACGTGGCCTGTATTAAATCCCTAACTAATATCTTGCAATTGCCTAGTTTGTTTTGGGGGTCATCATCCAGGTTGTCTCCTTTCAAAAAATATGCATTAAAATGTCTAGCTCAAAAGCAGATTTTTGTTTAAGGCTATATTCACACGGACATATGAAAACGTCCATATCCGTACCGTTTTTTTACGGGTTACATACGGCCACATTCATTTCAATGGACAATACGTCTAACCATTTATATTGCCGGTTTTTACACTGTAGAGTACCGTATACTGGCCGAATAAAAATATAGAGTATGTCCTATTTTCTCCCGTATTTAAGTTCTGTAGGCCCTAGAAGTCTATGGGGACGTATAAAATACGGGTCACATACGTGCTGCATACGGATGAAAAACGTCACGTATACACGGGCTCATACGGCCCGTAAATACGGGACTGGAGAAATCATACGGTCGTGTGAATGTAGCCTAATTCTAATTAGACATGTTTTTGCTTTTAGAAAATATAGTTATGTCCCATTTAAGTTCCAGTGCAGCCTGCATTATACGTAGGGTTTATATTAGGTGTGTTCATTAACTGTATGTAATAAATTTATATGTTTGTATTGTTACATGTATTCATATTTTACAACATAAATCATGGCAATTGTTCATATATGGGGTGAGCTGGTGCCGGAGCTTAGTTTCGTTAGTGTTAAAACCGCGGTATCGCGGTTTTAACACTTTTTAAACTTTATAGCAGAAACTGCTTCGGCGCTGCATGCGTGCGCCTACATAGGAAATGCCGCAGGCGTTGCGCGCGCACGGTCGCGCGCAGAGCCGAAGCAGCTTCTGCTATAAAGTTTAAAAAGTGTTAAAACCGCGATACCGCGGTTTTAACACTAACGAAACTAAGCACCGGCACCAGCTCACCCTGAGCTGGTGCTCGGTGTTTAAAGCTTACACCTACCATTTGAAATGGTAGGTTTTCTTTAATGTAGAGTAGAGATAACAATAGCCTATCTTAAGGATAAGCCAACAGTTCTATAGGAAAAATGTTAACTTTCCAATATACGGTAAACAAAAAATATAAAATTGTTTGCACGATAATGTGTTTTCTCACAGAACTTTCTTTGATTTTTTTGTATTATTTAAACATTTGGTATACTTTAAGTTAGGATTCTTGCAAATCCTTCATAGTGGGAGAATGCGTAGCTAATCACTGAGACCCCCACTAATCAGCAAGTTAAGCCTTTTCCTGTGGACTTGTGTTTGTGGGAAAGCACCTTTAAAACATTCTTCTACTGTACTGTCTGGAACAGCAGGGGGAGCAAGGAGGTGTGGACAGGGCAGGATTATAAGTGAAGCCCCTCCCCGAAATTCTTCCTGTTCAAGGGGACTTTGGAAGGAGGTTACAATGATGTTAATGATGATGATCTTAATTTCCCTTCCTTCTTTCAACAGTATTGGTGTCGCCAACATGAATGAGAGCAGTGGAAGAGCAGGAAGCTATAGCTCTAAAAGTTGCTGTGTTGGTGTAATGGCAGGACACAAACAAGGACATTGAGCCCTGGCACTGAGACCCCCAATCTGTCCCTACCCACTTATTGTGTCCCCCCTAAACAGAGGCCAATAACTGGGTGACATTCCCTCCCTGGGTAAGGTGTGAACAAGTACAGACAAACAAACACAATAGGCGAGGTATACAATCCGAGCTGGTAGCAGCGGGGAATAACAGTAACCAAATCACAATCCAAATAGAGAAGTCGAGACACAGGCAATAGATCAGAAACCAGAACTAGAAAATGCAAGAGAAGCTAGTGAACACAGCAAGAAAGCAGTTTGACCAGCAAGGTCTGATGTGAGCAGGCAGGTATATATGCAGTTCCCAGACACGCCTCCAGCAGCACACTGGAGGAACTGTCAATCAGGCTAGTAATTCTTGCTGGGCAGTGCTGAAATGCAAGGAGCAGGGTGTGGCTTAATAAATCCAAGCCACAGTTCACACACAAATCAACACCACCTATTCGGCCAATTGCAGATAGTGCGACGTTTTGGCACGGACGTTACAGTACCCCCCCCCACACCTTTTATGAGGGGCCACAGGACCCTCACCATTGGGAGGAGGGCAATGGTCCATCTTGAGGGAAAGAGTCTTAGAGCTGGCACATACCTTGTATTCGGCCACAAAATCACAAATTTCCTGTGACCATGAGGGCCACCAATAAGAGCGAGCCACAAGACACTTGGTATCAGCAACACATGAATCCCCTTTAGGACTCTGCGGCGAAGAATTAGGGGTACATATAGAAGGGGTGTCTCTGGGTGCCAGGTCCTGACAGTTAGCAATAAACTTAGCAAGGCCGTTATCAATGGTAGCAAGAATATTATCAGAGCACAAGATTTTTTCAGCGGAATTCTCATAGGTTATGAGCATTATCTCGCATGGGCTCATGCACTGGATGAGATAAGCTTAAATCCCCTTCCTTGGGGCACTTAGTTCCTGGAGAAATATCAGTCTCACAGTTGAGAGGCCTGTGTGGGGTTAATGACACTGCAGACTCTTTGTCCATAAATTTAGTGGTAGAAACAAGAAGTTAAGTACAATGAGAGGAACACTTTAGCGCCCATTCAACAAACTTCCCAGAACTCCAATCTAAAACAGGGTTATGCAGTGCTAGGAACACCCAAAATGACATCAGAGGACAAATTATTCAAAACAAAAAACTCCATATGCTCAGTGTGAACTGAGTCAACCTACACAGAAATATGAGGAGTCTTGAAATAAACTTTTCCCCTCCTTAAAGAGGCAGAATCCGCTCCTATAATCTGCTATGGCGGATCCATTTTAACCAACTTCAGATCTAAGGCTGAAACAAATGTAAAATCAACAAAATTAGTAACAGGGCCTGTGCAGACACGGACTTATCTTTAGCATTCAAGGTGACTGTCAAAAGAATCTTATGATCAGACCCATAGGGTACCTGGGTGTCTGGGTGGCCTCCGTGATTACCACTCAGACACAGCAGATTTTCTGTCGATGTCCTGGGTGTGGTAGAACGATTCCGTAGAAAATGACCGAAGAACCACGAGGAGTCGCCCCGTTCTGGAGGCGCTGTCACACTCAGAGAATAGACTGGGATGGTGTATCCATAAAACCAGTTTTAATAAAAAGTAAAAGGTAAAACACTACGCGTTTCGGCCCCGGGCTGGAGCCTTCGTCAGGTGGAAAATTACATACAATTCTGTGGGTGTATTGCACATTTTTATACATAAAAAACTCGGATATGACGTGTCAAGAGTATTAATAAAGATACATTGTGAGCAAAAAAAGAAAGAAAAAGGGAAGAGCAGTGTAATATATGTATTATTCTTGCTATATAAATACTCAGGGTATTGACAACCTAAAACTCAATGATTTATGAGTCTTTACGGGAGGATAGAGAACACGGGGATTTTTCTTTTCAGCGGAGACCTTGTGCAGAGGAAATTGTTGATAGTTACTAGGCAACATATTGACACATTGTGTCAGTGTGTGGAGTGAGTTGCTAGGTGACCCAGAGGGGTCACGTGTAGTACCAGTTCAGCGGAGAGAGATTGTGAAAGGGATGCATTATGAGATATGAAGCAATCCAGGGAGGAGACTGCGGGTGAGTGTCAAAGAAGTAGCTGTCTGTTTTGTTAACCCATTATGTGTAGGTGTGGGAAGGAACACATACACACACACATATACATATAAATATATACACATGTATACACACACACATACACATACAAAATTGGTTGTCACTAGCAGAGGTGGTAGATGAATGCATTCTGATTGAAAAACAGAATATATGTAGTTAATTCAATAGTAAGAGGAGTAATTGTAATTTTTCTTTTGTTTTTATACATGTTCTATGATTTCATTGAGACCATCAGGTTGAAGGCATTTCAGCTTGTAAATCCAAAAAGATTCTCTTTTATTTCAGTATATGTATATGTGTGTGTGTATGTGTATATGTATATGTGTGTGTGTGTATGAGTATATGTATATGTGTGTGTGTATGAGTATATGTATATGTGTGTGTGTGTATGTGTTCCTTCCCACACCTACACATAATGGGTTAACAAAACAGACAGCTACTTCTTTGACACTCACCTGTAGTCTCCTCCTGGATTGCTTCATATCTCATAATGGCATCCCTTTCACAATCTCTCTCCGCTGAACTCATACTACACGTGACCCCTCTGGGTCACCTAGCAACTCACTCCACACACTGACACAATGGGGCAGATTTATCAAGCTGTCTGAAAGTCAGAATATTTCTAGTTGCCCATGGCAACCAATCACAGCTCATCTTTGATTTTACCAGTGCTCATGAATATTTTAAAAGGGAGCTGTGATTGGTTGCCATGGGCAACTAGAAATTTTCTGACTTTCAGACAGCTTGATAAATCTGCCCCAATGTGTCAATATGTTGCCTAGTAACTATCAACAAATTCCTCTGCACAAGGTCTCCGCTGAAAAGAAAAATCCCCGTGTTCTCTATCCTCCTGTAAAGACTCATAAATCATTGAGTTTTAGGTTGTCAATACCCTGAGTATTTATATACATATATACATATATTACACTGCTCTTCCTTTTTTTTTCTTTCTTTTTTTGCTCACAATGTATCTTTATTAATACTCTTGAAACTTCATATCCGATCCACGTCATAAATGTCGTAGAGTTTTTTATGTATAAAAATGTGCAATACACCCACAGAATTGTATGTAATTTTCCACCTGACGAAGGCTCCAGCCCGGGGCCGAAACGCGTAGTGTTTTACCTTTTACTTTTTATTAAAACTGGTTTTATGGATACACCATCCCAGTCTATTCTCTGAGTGTAGAAAGAGGTATCCCAGCACTCACGGCAGATTTCTATGCAATCACTTTATTAGCATAAGTCATAGACAGAACGCGTTTTGGCTTACAAAGCCTTTATCAACTGCTAAATGTACATGCTACAGACTTTATTTATATAATGTGAATAGGTCCCTTGTTGTTGACGTCACATCCTCGGTAAATCCAGATCGAGGTGTGACAACGTCAGGAGGCGGTACCTCAACACATCGTTCATTTCGCCAAACGTTTCTATGGGTGGGAAAACAAAGTAATAAAGAGAAATAATAATAAAAGGAAACAGCTCGTCTATAAGTCTAAACAGAGTCATAACCTCGTAACATTGAAATCGCGGTTTAACCCCTGGGGTTCCAAAGTGTTCAACGTATAAATCCAAAACGCTTCTCTGCGTAACAGGAGTTGTTTCACACTACCTCCTCGTCTCGGCTGCTCAATCTTTTCAATAACCATAAATTTAAGTTGTGCAATGGTATGCTCACATTTCTGAAAGTGTGAAGGAATAGGTTGAAATATATCTTTGCATCGGATTGTGGACTTATGCTTATCGATGCGTTCAGAGATACGCTGCATCGTCTCTCCAATGTAAAAATAACCACAGGGGCATCTGATTAGGTAAACCACATTGGTGGAATTACATGTGAAGAAACCTTTTACTTTAAATGGATGACCTGACCGGGGATGATAAAATGTGTCACCTCTCATTATGTTGGAAATGTCCCATTCTTTCTGGAAGCCAGAAAGGTTTGCCGTGGCACCCTTGATGTGCTACCAATGTCTGCTTTAACTAATTTCATACGCAAATTGGGCGCTTTCTTATTACAGATCAATGGAGGGTTTTTAAATTCTTCTATATCTGGAAATGAAGTTCCCAAGAGTTTCCAATGTTTCCTGACAATCGTGTCAACTCTCCATCCTCTCAATCTGCCGTGAGTGCTGGGATACCTCTTTCTACGTTATCTGGCGGATTCCTCGCCTGTCCTCGTGCACCACAACCAACGCGGCGTGCCGTCCTACCTGTATGTTGTATTCTCTGAGTGTGACAGCGCCTCCAGAATGGGGCGACTCCTCTTGGTTCTTCAGCACACAGCCAAGTCCGTCAACTCTGGTTTGCCCGGACCTGAGTCCCGTCGGCAGCAGTCCCTCCATTTATTTTACGCTCTATCTTTCACTGAACCAGGTGAGAGACATTCTATTGTATATTTTTTCCTTATCAAACAATACACTTGAATCCTTTGCGCTTTCTGTCTCCCCCTCCTATTGGCCACGTTGATGCATACCTGTGGATCCCCACATTAACGCATCTAACACCAGCCCTCCATTTGTAGAAAATGACCGGACTTTCCACAGTAGAGACACAAAGTGTTCTTCAAACGATGTTCCCTCCTTGCTTTGGCATCCATGAATCCCAGTTCCATTGGCTCATCTGGTTCAATAGTCATGGGTTTGACAGTTTTTTGCAAGGTTTCTTTAGATAAAGCAGGAGAGCGGAGGAAGGCAGAGAGGGAGAAACAGGAAAAGCAGACTCACGTTCACGTTTACGTTCTCTATGACATCTGTCTACTCTGACCGCCAAAGACATGGCCTGTTCTAAGGTCTTAGGCTCAGGATGTCCCATTAACAGATTTTTAATAGTATTAGGTAAGCCCAATCTAAACTGGTATGTTAAGGCTCTATCATTCCAACTTCTTGGAATTGACAATCTCCTGAACTCAGAGCAATAATCTTCAATGTTTTCCCTGGCGCAAAGCAGTTAACTGACCTTCAGCAAAACTGGTTTTGTCTGATTCCTCATATAAAGACCCCAAGGCTGAAAAGAAAAGGTCTACTGAGGACATTTCTGAAGCATCAGGGGCTAAAGAAAATGCCCATTCCTGAGGGCTTCCACGCCCTCTGGGCATCATTATCAAAAGACTGGGGCCTAAGACGAAAATACAAGTTACAACTCTCCCTGAAGGAAAAATAAAGTTTCCTATCACCACTAAAGAGATCAGGCAGCTTGACTTCAGGTTCACACTTCAACAAACCTGAGGTAGCAGGGGGGCACTGTTCCTGCAACTGAACCCGCAAGGCTTAAGCCATGTATCCTTTTGCTAATAGCCTCCATAATACTGGCCCAGTAAGGATATAATTAGGGCTGGTCAAAATGTAATGGCTGGACACAAACAATGACAGTGAGCCCTGGCACTGAGACTCCCAATCTGTCCCTACCGAGGGTCCCCCCTAAACAGAGGCCAATAACTTGGCGATGTTCCCTCCCTGGGTAAGGTGTGAACAAGTAACAATACAGACAAACAAACACAATAGGCGAGATATACAATCCGAGTCGGCAGCAGCGGGGAATAACAATAACCAAATCACAATCCAAATAGAGAGTCAATAGAGAACTAGAGAATGCAAGAGAAGCTAGTGAACACAGCAAGATAGCAGTTTGTCCAGCAAGGTCTGATGTGAATAGGCCGGTATAGGCCAGTATATATGCAGTTCCCAGACACGCCTCCAGCAGCACATTGGAGGTACTGTCAAGCAGGCTAGTAACCGTTGCTGGGCAGTGCGGAAATGCAAGGAGCAGGGTGTGGCTGCTCCAGCCACAGTTCACACACAAATCAACGCCACCTATTCTGCCAAATGCGGATAGTGTGACGTTTTGGCGCGGACGTTACAGTCGGCACTTTATGATAAACAAGTTGGTTTTTGGCTGTATTTTTGGAACTATGAGGTTCCTGGTAACAGTTTTATAAGGTTTAGTAGTATTATTTATTATAAGAGTAGTGTGAAGGAAACCGCGATATTCCGGACCCCTGAAGGTCACTCAGTTATCCTTTTACAGACACTCCCAGAACACACGGGTTCTGAGAGGCGCAGGAAGTGATTTAAAGTTGTCCACACAACTTCCATCCGGCACAACCCTAAATCAAATCCCTGAATGGCTAAAAGATCCCTCTCACTAGCCGCAGTGAGACAGAATATTATCAGCCTTATGCTGCCACCAGTTCTCCTTTAATATAAGCCCGGTCCGTAACGGGATTATATAGGGTGAGGAACCAACCTGGTAGCATGTATATAAGCGAGAAACCCGGACGTAAGATTTGTGATCGAGATAAAAGAGCAACACAGATTAGATTTTATATTTAATTGCCTTAAAGGCACACTAGACAATAAAGTACACACAATAGATATATACAGTAATCAGAGCACAAATTACATGGGTAGCACTACAAGTCTAAGCAGTTCGGTGAGTTAGTTACCTTGTGTGTAGCCTAATGGGGATGGATAGTCCACACTTTTAAATCCTCCCGGCGCTTGGTTGATGTTAAAGTTTCCCCCAGGTGAAAAGACAAAGACCCCTTCAGTGGTGCCTGATTATATCAGGTGTGGACACACCTCTGTCCACCCTAAGGAGGGGTCAATGGTCACTCCTACCTGGTATTACATCCAGAGCCCTGGAGAAGCCACAGCTACCCCATGGGAAGGTCCTGGGGTCATGGTTCCGGGTGAATCCCAGGATCGCATTGATACCAAACCTAACCTAGTTGCTATGGTCCTATCCAGAGATATTGATATCTCTGGAACTGAGTATCCTAGAGCTACGAACCATGAATTGTTATGAATTCCTGAGATTACCCAATCCAAAAATGTATTTGGTGTTCTGGTGAGACGGACCATAACTTCATAACTGTCTCTATTCAA
This sequence comes from Engystomops pustulosus, assembly GCF_040894005.1. NCBI lineage: Eukaryota > Metazoa > Chordata > Amphibia > Anura > Leptodactylidae > Engystomops > Engystomops pustulosus. The sequence goes on along the minus strand of NC_092411.1, from coordinate 165,799,333 downwards.
CCTGGTGATTTGAGAGTTTTAATGGCTCTTTGTTTGAGACTTGAAAGGCGAGGGGGGGTGATGCCTGGAGTCGGTTTGTCTGTATAGGTTTTGAAGCATGGCCACATGCTGGTTCTGTCAACAATCTGGTTCAATTAGGTTAATTTATGGTGGTGAATTACCAGCAGGCCTCCCCTTCCCCTGGTCACATTATCACAAGTAGTATAGGGTTAACCTATGAGGAAGATTTATCATATGCAGGCAGTCCTGTGCCGATGTATGATTGCGGCCACGCCCCCCCCTTGTTGCACCAGACAAATCAAGAGGCTTATGCCCCCTCCACTGTCTGCCGTACTTCTCTTCTCCCCCCTCCAGGCGCACATGGCATAAAGGTGTCGTACTCCCTATTTTAATTGCTAATTCTTGCGAATTTGTTTTTATTTCACTGCTTGTATGGCAGAAAACTATGCCAGAATCCCCCCCCCCCCCCCACATATCATTTTTAGCCACCCAACATCCAGCAACGTAATAAGACAAAACAAAACACTCAAAATGTACTTATTGATTCACCTATAAGTACCCTAGTAACCAGTGGCTCCAATTGCTCTGTCCTGGAGCTGTTTTGTTTTAATTAATGTTTTTATTAAACACATTGCACAAGAAATTTACATTACTTATTTTAGCAAAGCAATGTACATTTTTACATAAAGAACCAGACTTTACACAAAGTTCCCATAAAGAGCCGCCTCTTCACTTTACACATTGTTTTATACATTGTTTGTCCCTGTGCTGCCAATCTGCAGTACCCACGGTTCAATTAAATGACATAGGCAGAAAAGAGTTCGTCAGCATCCTTATGATGGGTGGGTTGAACATACTTAAACAAAACATAAGAAAAATGGTTTACATTTGGGGTGAGGGAAAACAGGGTGATGGGAAAAAGGGGGAGGGGGTAAAGGGAAGTTGGGTTATCATTCCTGACTTTCTCTGTTATATGTTAGACTGCTATAGCAGGAGATCTAGGAGAACCGGATATATATGTTTGCCAGGGGGCCCATGTTTTAAAAAATTTGTCTCTATTGTGTCTCTCCCAGATTTCATAAACTTTAGCCTTTCATTGGGAGATAGCAGGTGGGTCCTCTTTTTTTCCAGATGGTTGGAACTATTAGTTTGGAAGCTGTCAGAAGGTAGGACATAGGTCATATTTGCACCAGACATAATCACGGTGCGTTCTCCCTAGAAGAACTGAGCATAGTGACCAGGGAATTTTAGTGGAGTAAATCCTATTAGTTGTGTGTATTACTTTCTCCCAATATGTTTTAAATTTGGGGCAATCTCACCAGATGTGGCTCATGCTACCAACCTCCATTTAACATCTCCAACAGGTATTGGGTACTGTCGGGTATCTTTTATGAAGCCATTCAGGTGTCTTATACCATGTTGAGGTAATCTTATATGCATTTTCTTTCATTCTTATACCAATTGAGAGACCGCTAGAAAGGCCTAATATGGATTTGCAGTCCTTCTCTATCAACTGTTCTCCTATTTCTAGTTCCCATTGCTGCAAGAAATATGGTTTAGGCTCATTATCGAGCATGATAATCTCTGAGTACGCTCTTGAGAGGGGTTTTCTCTTCAGTGGTGGCCATCTTAGAACTGTTAATTGCCTATGACTATACTCTGTTGGCAGCCATAAAGGCGGGTTGAGGATAATAGTTGTTGTCCTGTATTTTTTGTTGTAGTTTAGCAGCTGAGCACCCTTGGAGATTCTTGACAGATGTCTGGAACAAGAGCTGGCAAGAGGTGATACTTCACTAATTCCAGATTTCTGCTAACATAATTCTTGGAGTGGGAAATTGTTCTGGTTTATTATGGTCCAGTTAAAACTTATTTGATCCAGACGATTGTAGAAAAATAATTATGAAAAGTGTTGCAATGTCTCTGATACCAGCTTTTTGGAGTTTAAAGGGTAAATGAGGGAGAGCGAGGGGGGCATAAATCTGCATTTTGTTATGCTCAGAACTGACAGGCAAATGATGTTAATCCCTTAATGACCGCCGTATTGGCTTTTTACGGCGGTCATTAAGGGTACTTCTTCTGACGCGTATGCCTTTCTACGGCGGTGCGTCAGAAGAAGATTGCGGGACACCGGGTCTCGCTGGTGCCGGTGTCGGGCTGTGATATCACAGCCCAGACCCGGCACTAACACCCGGGATCAGAAAAACTCAGATCCCGGGTGTTTAACCCCTTACACACTGCGGTCAAGCATGACCGCGGCGTGCAAGTGTGTCCCCCGTGGATCGGACCCCCCCCCCGGTGTGCGTTTCATCATTTCATTTATTCTGAAAATGTCAGTTTTGGCCTAAATGAATGTATTTTCCCAAAAATGAAGCCATTCAGGTCCATATTTTTTAACCCATGTGAAACACTTAAAGGGTTAATAGACTTAATAGAAGTTGTTTTACATATGTTGAGGGGTGAACTTTCTATAGTGGGGTAACTTATGGGGTTTTACTACTATTTAGGCCTCTCAAAGTCACTTGAAAGCTGAGTTGTCCCTCAAAATGTGAGTTTTGGCAATTTTCATGAAAATAAGAAAAATCGCACCTAAAGTTCTGTGCCTCATAACATCCTAGAAAAATGACCGGAAGCATAAAATATCATCCCAACATAAAGCAGATATTCTGTAAATGTTAATTATCAAACTTTTTGGGTAGTTTTACATCTTGTCTGGAAACCAGAACATTTCAAACTTGGAAAATGAAGAATTTTTACAAACTTTTGCCAAATTTTCACTTTTTTTCAGAATGAAACGCAAAACTTATCACTTAAATTTTATAACTAACATGAAGTACAGTGTGTCACGAGAAAACATTCTCAAAATCACCAGGATATGTTAAAGCGTTCCGAAGTTATAGCCAATTATCGTGAGACATGTCAGATTTGAAAAATCGAGTCTGGTCATTGAGCTGAAAACTAGTGTCGGTGATAAGGGGTTAATGACCCTGTAAGTGTAGAGAAATAAGAATTTCTCCATATTGAGCTGCTTGGAATGCTTGGAGGAGACAGGCCGGTTGACCTTGGAAAAAGGTGTGTGTGTGGGAGGAGGGGGGCAACGCTGCATCCAATGTTTTAGCTCAAGGATTTTGCTTGTGATGCAAGAATGCAGTTTTCCCTGTGTACTCCACGAACAGACCAACACTTCATTTAAGTGTACCTGACTTCTGTATGAGACTTAGAGTCTGGCCAGTACTTTATAGGTAGCACAGAATGCTGGGCTAGACATAGTGAACACATATCCCATATGTCTAGATGAGATAAAGTGGAGACATAAGCAGTTAGGGCGGACTATAGACAGACTGACGTACATTGGGACTGATAAGACTGTGACAGGGGGAACAGAGACCAGGATCAGTAGTTTCACAGACCACTGACAAAGTGAGACTGACAACACTTCCAGAAGTACCAGCCGATAGACCCAAGTGGGTGTGTTTCAACTGCAGGGAGGAATATCGATGGAGGAGGCCACAGCTCCCAATGAGCCTGAAGCCGAAGCTATAGAGTTTAGAACTTTTTCCAGTTCTTTGTCTGTAAAAGGTTCTAATAATTTTTGGCCTTGCTTGGACTTTATTGGGGGGAGCTTACATTCGTCTAAAAATTTGTTCAGTTTATCTAACTATGCTTGGGAGTGAATTGGATCAGCTTGGATCGGGTCTGGTAAGTTGTAAAGGCTCTTATAAAATGTGTGGAATGCCTCAGCTATCTTGTCTGTCTGGTCTACCTCATGACCTGCTTCAGATTTGATAATGTGGATATAGGATTTTTCTTTTTGTCTACGTACCATTGCCCCTGTCGCTGTGTGCATATTGTTTTTATCTCGCTAACTGGTAAGATTTAGCTATTCTTACATTCAGGACATCTTTAACTTTATTGCGGAGGTGTGTCAACTCCAATCAGATATTCTTATATCTTATAGCAATCATATTGCTGGATATCGTCATCCCATCCACAGTAAGAAGGAGAAAAAGAATAATACTTTGTTTTCTGTCTTATCAGTAAAATACCTCATGGAGAATACCATTTAAGTATTCCCCTGGGGCCGTAATTTTATTAATATGATCACTCTTTATCTCTACTTACCCTTACGATGTGTTATGTCTGTCATCTTTGCGTCAGTGAAACGCATAAAGGCTCCTCCTTCATTCCTTGGAATGCTACAGCCCACTATCGGGTTGATGTGCTTCCGGTCTTACACACCGGAGCTGATTCTCTGTGCGTTGTTGCACTCAGCTGGCTGTACTCTGTCACAGTAGTAGAAGGTATTTAAAGAGCACCTGTCACCTCAGTTTTCGGCACCAGGAGCTGCTTACTAAAGTAAGCAGCTCCTAGTGCTTGAACAAATGCCACAGTGTTACCTCCGGTAACGGTATCAAACACTGCGGCGGAGTACAATGTAATCATCGGACAGCTCGCAAAGCTGTCCGATGTATTCATGAGGGGGCGGTCCGAGGCGCTGCCTCTTCCCCGGACCGCCCCGCTCACTCCATAGGCCGGCAGTGACTGCCATGCGTTAGGCGGCAGTCACCGCCCCTAGCCACTCCCCAACCCCGCCCCCTCATGGCCGGCAGTGACTGCCGTGCGTTAGGCGGCAGTCACCGCCCCTAGCCACTCCCCAACCCCGCCCCCTCATGGCCGGCAGTGACTGCCCTGCGTTAGGTGGCAGTCACCGCCCCTAGCCACTCCCCAACCCCGCCCCCTCATGACAATTACACTGCACCCCGCCACAGTGTTAGATAGCGTTACCGGAGGTTTCTGGTAACGCTATCACTCTAACACTGGGGCGTTTGATCAAGCACTAGGAGCTGCTTACTTTAGTAAGCAGCTCCTAGTGCCGATAAATTGGGTGACAGGTCCTCTTTAAGGACAGCGTGATCAACACGCTGGTGGTCCACTGATGAAGCCCAGTTGGTGGGGCAATCTCACTCTCCCCTTCCTGGATCATTGTTCAGGTAATGTAATTATTCACCATGCGCTGACTTCTGTTTGTATTTGTAGGCACTGAGTTTGATCATCTATACCTGGGTTGATACAGCAGGCACTTGCCTATTATCGTTGGTTTCTATATCCTGTATACCCATTGTACACCTGTATGACACATGTGCCTACATTTAATATACATGCATAATACTGTGTTTTGGATTTGTATACCTTTTTGGGGGGATTTTGTTTGGTGTGTAACCCTTTCTTTGGGTTTTTAAATGTTTTTAGTCCATTTATTTACTCAGTAAAAATTAATTTCCCTTTACATCTGCTTTCTCTTGTTTTGACATTGTATAGCATGCTTTCAGATGTGGGAAAGCAAATATTTTGTCACCCCACCAATCAATTGTAATAATCTGCTCTGAATGACGCAGACGCAATGCCCTGGCGTGTGCCCATACAGCAGGTTACCACCACATATGGTGTACTCAGGAGAAATTGGGTATCAAAACTTTGTGGAGTGTTTTGGTATTTTATCCACTGAGAATTTGTAAATTTTTTGAAAAACACATTCATTTCGCCAAAAAAATTAAAATTTCAAAATTGCACATGATTTAGTTTTATTCCCTGTAAAACAATTAAAGGATTAACAAACTTCATGAAAGTTGTTTTACATATGATTAGAGGTGTAGTTTCTATAATGGGGTAATTTATCGGGTTTTACTTTTATTTAGGCGTCTTAAACTGACTTGAAGTCTGAACAGGTCCCGCAATTGCATGATTTTGTGTTTTTTATGAAAATGTGAAAAATCACACGTTCAAAGCCAAAAAACATGTCCACATAAACCAGAAATTTGTTTAATGTTAGTTATCAAGTTTTTGCTGTTATGACTTTTATGAAAATGTAAAAATTTTCACCAAATATGAGTTTTTTCATAAATAAACGCAAAACATACCAGCAAAATTGTCCAGCTAACATGAAGTAGAAAGTGTCACGAGAAAACCGTTTCAAAATCGCTTAGATGGGGGGGGGAGGTGGGGGCTTGTCCTCATTAGGCTCTGGCTCCGTTGCACGGTGGTCAATAGCAGCACACAGGATACAGCCTAAGGGCAGAAAACTCCCCCGATTCCTCCTAACATCACAGAGAGATCGTGGGAATGGCTAAAGGGAGAAGAAAGAAGAGCCCACTGAAGTTAACTAAGTTTTTTACGGTGACTGAGAACACAACCTGAAGAGGACCTTCTGCTGTCGGAGCCACTGCTATCTATGGTCTCTTCAATTAGCAGTCCGCAATCAGCGAAACATGAATCAGTACTGGATATGGAGGTGCCTAACACTCCAACTCTGCCACTCAAAGCTACTCCGCAGCAAGAACCAGTATATATCTCACAGCAACTGGGGAATCCTCAAACACTAGTATAACTCCTCTGCAGCTTGCTCCTCGTGGGGAGTCATGTCAAGCAGCTCTTACCATGCAATCAATGAAGCTCTGTTTGCAGACCTGCAAGTAAATATCACTAAGGAGTTGCACCGTTCCATACAATCCCTTAAGTCTGAAGTTAATTCTCTGCACCTCTCATATTGAGACTAAGGTTGCAGAGCTAACTACTGCCCATAATGATGTAGTGGAAGTGACCACCTCAATAGCTGATATTGAAGACCGGTTTCGCCGGAATAACTTGCGGTTCAGGGGCATACCTGAGGCAGTCAAGACCAAGGATCTGGTGAGCTTCCTTACTGATTACTTTGCAAGTTTACTCCCTGATGCTAATCAACTGGACCTTACGATTGATAGGGCGCATAGGTTTCCTAAGCCAAAACATGTAATTGTGCACGTTAAAGAGAAAATAGCGATGGCGGCAAGGAATACACCAACTCTTCCGCCTTGTTATGTGGACTTATCGGTTTATACAGATTTGTCGGCAACACTGGCTAGAAGAAGAGCATTCTCGAGTTGCATGAATGCTTTACATGCTCATAATATACCATACCGCTGGGGGTTTCCAGTAAAACTGATCATCTCACGAAACGGCTCTAAAGTGGTTGTTAACTCTCCCGAAGAAGGAATTCGTTTTATGCAACCAGCGGGACTTAACTATTATGGATAGCACCGCCTCAGCAAATAAACGCTCACCTATTGTTGTTGTTATTTTCGTTTATGTTTCATAGTTGCCTCGCTTAGGCTATTATGTTATGCTTAGTTTACCGCTTTTATTGGACACATCCTCTAATATTATCATTAGACTTGGCCTGAGACCGTGGCTTAAAATTAAGTGGGGGGCTCTAGTCCAGGAGGTTTTTCTTAGTTTTAGCATACATAAGCTAACATTTAATATTACTTAAAAATGGTATTTAAAATACTATTGATTAATTTCAAAAGGCTTAATTCTCCCTGCAAAAGGTCTTCCGTGTGTAGAGAAACTCATAAAGCTCGAGCGGACATTATATGTTTGCAGGAAACAAGACTGAACCTTACAGATAGATTAAAAATTTAAAAAATTCAGTTTATTTTTCACGCACATGCTACGGACAAGAGATGTGGAGTCTCCATTGCCGTTCTGGATACACTATCCTTTGTTAAAGGACACCTGTCATCAGGTCTGTGTCACTAGTCCTGTCACCTCTACCTGTTGGAGCAGCTCACAAGGATCCCATCCCAGCCTTTATCTAGTTATTTCATACATTAATCATTGTAAAATCATCTTTTCTTTATTATGTAAATGAGGCTGGTCACATGGTCAGAGGCAGTGATGTCACCACCGTTCCCCCTCCCCTCTCCTCCCCCTGCTCATGTCTGTGTGTAATGTATAGTAAAGCATTGCTAGTGTGTGCGCTGTTTCTGCTGACATGCTGCATCCTCCTAATATACAGTTGAGAGACACAGACATCAGCTACACATGAATCTGACATGTTCTGCTGTAACATGGCTGCCTGGAGCTGCTGTATCTCTCCTATACACAAACACATACACACACAGGCTGCAGGGGGTGTGGCCAGCAGCACCAGGAAGCACATCATTATACAGCCTCACATCATTATACAGGCTGTCAGTCATGCACTGGGGGTGTGGCTGTACCTCCCTCTCGTGAATAGAGTGGACAGCTTGAATATGCTAATGCTTCATTGGACATTTCACAGGTCATTTGCATACAGCTTTAGGACCTCATTGCTTAGGTTTACAGGCATGTAAAGGGACAATGAAGGGATAGAGGCAATGCTCTCTAATGGCAGTTTATGAAAATATATTTAGTTTAGGAGGGTTATTTTGCATGACTCTTTAAACACAATGTAAGAAAGGTCGTTATGTTATTGCCTTATGCTCCATTAATAAGGCTCAGTACACCATTGCCTCAGTATATGGGCCTCTAATTATTAACGAAACTTACAAAAGTAGCTAAGGGCCCGTTAATATTAACAGGGGACTTTAATCAGGTTGTATGGCCATCAATGGATTCAACATCTAAGAGTGTACACCATAAAACCACACCCTATACACATACTCTGTTCACCACCCAACTGAGAGAGACTTCACCTTTTTCTCCAACGTTCATAGAGTCTATACAAGAAAAGATTATTTCTTGATCAATAAACAATTGCTAGATTTGGTGCAGGATGTCTCTATAGGGACGATTTTGTGGTCTGACCACGCCCCCATTACTTTAATATAAGGGAAGAATATATATTCCTAATATTCCTAACTCAGTGTGGCGCATTAATAACTTTATCCGCCAACACGCTAAATATTCTCCTGTTAACCGCACAGGTATTAGAAGAATTTTTTTGTATTAACGACAATAGTCAAGTAACGGAGTCAATACTGTGGTGTGCCCACAAAGCTACGCTAAGAGGACATTTTATAAACCAATCCTCCCATGCCAAAAAGATCCATACAGCTAAAGAAAATACAATTCTGGTGGAATTGGCTAATCTTCATAGATCAATCCCTTAATGCCCAAGCCACTTTTCACCTTCCTGACACGGCCCATTTTTAAAAAAATCTGACATATGTCACTATAAGTGGTTATAACTTTGGAACGTTTTAACATATCCAAGTGATTTTGAAATTGTTTTCTCGTGACACATTGTACTTCATGCTAGTTAAAAAATTTTGGTGGTATGTTTTGCATTAAATTTATGAGAAAATCAGATATTTGGTGAAAATTTGGAAAAATTCTAAATTTTCAAAATTCTAAATGTTCTTTTTCCACACATAGTCATAACAGCAAAAAACTTAATAACTAACATTCACCGAATGTCTACTTTATGCCTCCGTGTTTTTTTAAGCATCTCCTCATATTTTGTAAGATGTTATGGGGCTTTGAACATCAGGTGCAATTTTCACATTTTAATAAAAAACGCAAAATCACGCTATTGAGGGACCTGCTCAGGTTTCAAGTCACTTTGAGAGGCCTAAATAAAAGTAAAACCCCATAAATTACCCCATTATAGAGACTACACCCCTCAACGTACGTAAAAACAAGTTTTATGAAGTTTGTTAACCCTTTAATTGTTTTACAGGGGTTAAAACAAAATTGGATGCAATGTTTTTCATAAAATGTACAAATTCTCAGTGGATAAAATATCAAAATGCTCCACACAGTTTGATACCCAATCTCTGCCGAGTATAACAATACCCCATATGTGGTGTTGACTGCTGTATGAGCAGATTATTCATTGTCACGTTATATTGGCAATACAATATTTATTTTTTTGGTAATTTGGACACATAAGGGCTTATTTTTTGCGACGTGGGATGCTTCATTTTAGTGGGTCTATAGATTTTTGTTGAGGTTTTATTAACTCTTTAATGTATGGAGAAAAAAAAATTTGGTTTTCTTTTTTTTGTATCTTTTGGGAGTTGTACATCATACACTAAAAATACTATATTATCTTTATTCTATAGATCACTACAAATATGGTGATACCTTATTTATATAGTTTTTTTAAAATATTTTTACAATTTCACTGGAAAAAACCTAATATAAAGAAAATCTCATTTGTTTTTGCATCGCTATCTTTTCGAAGATATAACTTTAATATTTTTTGTTTGACAGAGCTAGTTTATGGCTTATTTTTTTGTGTTGAGTTGTCCTTTTCAATGGTACCATTTTGGCGCACATTACTTTTTTTGATCACTTTTTGGAACATTTTTGTGAAGGGATTTAATGAAAAATGTAAATTTTTGGCAAGTTTTTCGGGTTTTGTTTTAACGACGTTTGTGTTTAGGGGACTTTAACTTTATTTAATTACGGCAATTCTTTTTATTAAAAAGTGTGTTTAATTAGTGTTTGTAACTTTTTTAATTTACTTTTACAGGTTGGCTAGAACAGATGTATTACACTGTTATATGTGACACACTGAGCATGCGCATCAGGAGGCAAGACCAAGCTCCCAGAAGAGGATCGCGCAGCCCCGGGACACTGGCAGATCCTGGGGCTCCGATTGGAGCCATGCCCCCCCCCGGTCAGCGCGACTGCGGCGTGTTAGGGGTTAAGACCCGCGATCAGATAAATCTCCGACCACTGGTGTTAGAGGCAGGTGTCGGCTATCGTATACTGCCGACACCTGCAGCTTCTGGCGCCGGCTTCGTTAAGGAACCGGCACTAGAAGCATGGCGTAATATTACTGCATAATGCGGGAACACACCTCTCGCCATAATATTACGTCAAATGTCGGGAAGGGGTTAAACAAGCAAACTTTCTCCTCAGATAGGGCTAAAGCTATAGCATCTCTATCAATTACAGGTACTTAATGCAGACAATTTTGCTCTCCAAAAATTAAAAATGTCACAATATTGGTTGGGGAACAAACCAGGGGCAGTTCTGGCCAAGTGTTTAAAGGCTAGAGATGCCAAATCGCGTATCCCCTCTAAAGTTAACCAGCATAAAGTAAAAATAATGGACCCACAGCACTGGAGCTGAGTTTGGAGGGCTTCAGACACCAGCCGCGTGAAGCGTCCACCCCGTCGGTCAGGTCCAACATGGCGCCCACTCCACCTGCAGCGTGCCACTGGGCCGGGGGAACTGACAGAGAAGCCAGGAGTGGCGCGGACTCCGCGCATGAAAGCGGGAATCCCCCTACAGGTCAGGAAACAGTGGAGGAGCACAGGTACCGGGGGCAGGAGCACAGGGATCCGGCTCGCTGTCAGTGGCGCCAGTCCCTGCAAGTAACCACCCTCCAGACACCATTAATAGGAGGCACAATGACCCATCCACCCTACAGGGGAGTCCACACTCCTCACAAGTCGGGGATGATGCCCAGTCACCAAGCTCTGGATGGATAAGTCAGCAGGCAAGCCCCATGAGCCATGTCACCCCCTCCCCTCCTCCCCTAGATGAACATAGAGGAATAATTCACTCTGAACTGCAGCTCCTTAGAGAGTTGATTCAGGCTCTTCCTACACGACAGGACTTGGATTCTGTGCTTCAGAGAGTAGAAGCCTCTCATCAGCAGGCTCTTGAAGGTATTAGAGAAGATATTGAAGCGCTCACTACCCGTACTGTGAACACTGAGAATGCCACTGCCCTGGAACAAGAGGCCAGCAGCTCCAGACAACATTTGCAACGTCTGTCCCTCCTCTTAGATGACCAAGAGAACAGAGGTAGAAGGAATAATGTCCGCATTAAAGGCCTACCTGAGAATCTTCCTCATGACAATCTCCTGGAGAGGGTAACGTCCATCTTCAACAAACTGCTAGGCCATCCACCTGACACGGAACTACTCATGGACCGCATCCACAGGGTATCTAGGATGTCAACGGCAGATCCTCCCTCACCCAGGGACATACTTTGCAGTCTCCACTACTTCACAGATAAGGACAAAATTATTCATGCCGCCTGGTCTGAAGGCACAATTCGGATTGATGGATCTGAGATCCATGTCTATCCAGATGTCTCCACCCGCACACTCAGCATGAGGCGCATGCTACAACCGCTGTTACAATGCATTAAGGAATTGGGAGCCACCTATCGCTGGGGACATCCCTTCCACTTAATTATCAGATATAACGGAGACAATTTTTTCCTAAGAAAACCGGAAGACAAGGACCTGTTTCTCTTCCTGAACAGACGACTGAGGGGAGACCTCATTACAATGTACAAATACCTGAACGGACAGTACAAGGATCTCTCCAAAAATATTTTTATACCTAGGCCTGTGACCAGGACAAGGGGGCATCCTCTACGCCTAGAGGAGAGGCGATTTTACCATCAACATAGACAAAGGTTCTTTACTGTAAGAGCAGTGAGACTATGGAACGCTCTGCCGCAGGAAGTTGTTATGGCGGACTCTATGTACATGTTCAAGAGAGGCCTGGATGCCTTTCTGGAGAGCAAAAATATCACAGGTTATGGGAATAAAACATTTATTTAATTCTTAAAGGTTGGACTTGATGGACTTGCGTCTTTTTCAAGCCTTATATACTATGATACTATGATACATGGCTCCAGTTGAAGTACCTAACTGGCTGTGTCTAGACCAAATTAGGACTGGCGCCGGACTTCCCGGAAGAAGGAGAGACTCTCTGAGAAGAAGACGCCCCTCATTTACGGGGTCAAATGCTCCACCCGCTCAAGAGCTGGTGGAAAGAGACACACCGATGGGCCCGGATTTATCAATTGCCCTCCCTTCAGAGGCCTGAGAGAGTTTCTACTGCTGCCATGCACTGCCCTGGGAGCAAGATCGACCTCCAACGACACTACAGCTTGACTTTGCCCTGACCCTGAAGGGTTCCAGAGATTGTCACATTAGGGCTATGGCATCACCTATAAAGGTTTTTTTTTCTTGTTATATGGGACTGTTAATGTTGGTTTCTTCATAGTTATCAGTGATGATTATTGTCATGCAAACCGCTAGTTCTCATCTCTCTAATGTTACTATGCCATGCTCTTTGTTTTAAGCCTGTGCCTCCCCCTCTAGCCGGCCCTATAACGCATTGGCTTTTTTTTTTTTCCTCAACTCTTTGTTTTTGTATTTTTTCATAGAGATAAGAACAATCATATATATGCTGATTCGCAGGAGGCATACAAAAGTATTAAAAATACTATTACATCTTGCAATTGCAAAATATTGAAAAACAATAAAAAAAAGTCATATAATCACTCTTAACATTTAGGAAATCAATCTAGCATTATATACGTCCCATTGAGTCCAGATCTTCTCAAACTTAACGCACTGGCTTTTAAGGCTATTGCTATGACGGGGATGATGTTATTGGACCACGATGTATATTTTGTTGACGTTTACTGCCTTCTAGTCCGTGAGCTCCGCCCACGCTTTTCTACACCTCCTACTCACACCAGCTACTGGTGTTCCCTCGTGCGTGCACTTGGGACTTAGGGGAACTCTTTGTTCCCCCTCATACTCACTCTCTTTTGCCTTAGGCTTCCCCTTTCCTACTGCTTCACATAGATTCCTATCTCAACCACTCTACTTTCTTTCCCTCCCCCCCTTTTTCCCCTCCCCTCCTTCCCTCATGTCTCGCCCGGGGGGCTCCGCGGTACACTGACTGTTGGCTCCCTTAACGTGAAAGGGCTTCACAGCCCCGAAAAGAGATCTATTCTCTTTAATTTACTCAAACCTAGAAAGATTCAGATCGCTTTTGTCCAAGAAACCCACCTCACTGAATCCAGGCCGTAAAATTTTAAACATAGGTTGTTTCCGCACTCGTATCATAGCTATACTGACGATGCGAGATCCAGGGGTACGTCCATCCTTGTATCAAGCTCACTTCAGTGACATTTATAGATACCCGCAGCGATTGTGAGGGACGCGTTGTTATGTTAAAAGGTAAAATAGCAGACACCCTATTCACCTTTGCATCTCTTTACATCCCGAACACAGGGCAAGCACATGTCATTCCTTGACATGATAGATGAGTTTGCAGAGGGCACTTTAGTGATTGGGGGAGACTTTAATGTGGCGATCGACCCTCTGATGGAGACGTCTACTGGCACTTCAGTAGTCACACACGCCAGTTTACATAGAATAAAAAGCCTTCTGCACGAACATCAGTTGATAGATTCTTGGAGACTACTCCATCCCTCCGACAAAGACTTTACGTTTTACTCAACAGCTCATGACAACTATTCCAGATTAGATTACCTGTTTGTATGGCGAAGTGACTTAGGCCTACTGTAACAGGCTGTTATAGATAAGCAACAGATTGCTTTCTCCGATCACACGCTGACTTCTATTACCATCTCACTTCCAAACTCTTCAGATTTCCAGTGGCAATGGAAGCTCAATGCCTTCCTGCTGGAAGACCCTCTAGCTTTAGAGGACATTAAGAGTTCGATAACTACCCACTTTGCTAGAACGGTGGCAGAGGACATAAACCCATGTATAGCATGGGAGGAACATAAGTTCAATATCCGTAGTGTATTAATCACACACGGTAAAAGAGAGAGGGTCCAAGCCATTGTCTCATTATTGGACCGAATTAGAGCTTTCTCACAAGAGATCACCCACCTCTGATGTTAGATCCGCCCTCCTGACAGCTAGAGAATCCCTGCGAACTTTACTGGTAGACGAGGCCAAGAGCACCCTTGCAAAATGCAAATGGCATCTCTATGAATACAGCAATAACTGTGGCAGAATCCTCGCCAGGGCGCTGAGAGAGCAAAGGGCTCATACTTATGTCCCCAAGATCTCTTCCCCAACTGGTAGAGTTCTACACCTCAGCCGAGACATAGCAGCAACCTTTAGGGACTACTACCAATCCTTATACAACTTAGAACAGCCGACATCCCCACAACTTAGAGAAGAACTTCGACGCAAAATACGTTCCTATATAGCAGAGTCCGGTCTTCCTTCCTTAACGACTGAAGAGGCAGAGACTCTTGAGACACCCATAACGGGACTTGAATTCACTACCGCCCTGCGGGAGACACATACAGGTAAAGCCCCTGGTCCAGACGGCTTCTCGCTACCTTACTATAAGACCTTTGCGGAACAGCTTGTACCACACTGGACAAAAGCATTTAATGCCATGGCCTCTGGTTCCTCTCTCCCGAAGGAGGCGCTGCACGCTACCATCACTGTTATAGCGAAGCCGGGGATGGACACAACCTCATGATCCAGCTATCGACCAATTTCACTGCTGAACCAGGACCTCAAGCTGTTTTCAAAGGTCCTTGCAACGAGACTGGCCCCGTTGCTGACGCGAGCCATCCACTCAGACCAAGAGGGATTTATTCTAGGGAGAGAGGCCAGGGACAACACCATTAAAGCTATAAATCTCATACATAAAGCACATTTGAAGAAAATCCCTCTCATGCTTCTCTCTACAGAGGCTGAGAAGGCATTTGATAGAGTCAACTGGTCCTTTATGTCTAAAGTATTGTGCCATTTTGGATTACACAACTGTATGCTTGCTTGTGTGCCAGTGTCCCAGTACTCCTCCCCTTCGGCGACGATTTGCGTGAATGGCATCTTGTCAGACAGTTTTCGTATTCAGAATGGTACACGACAGGGCTGCCCACTCTCTCCATTGTTGTTCGTCCTGTCGATAGAACGCTTCCTACGCAGGATTCGCGATAACTTAGATGTCTCTGGCATCACAACTAGCGGCTCCATACATAAAATAACGGCTTATGCGGACGACCTCCTTTTCTGCCTCTCCAACCCACAGGTCTCTCTGCCCAACCTCATGAAAGAAATACGCAACTTCTCGCTGCTTTCCAATTTTAAAATTAATTGGGGCAAGTCTGAAGCGCTCAATGTATCGCTACCCACCTCTTTGCAGGAGACGCTTCAAGCCTCCTTTGGTTTCAAATGGGCTGCAGACAGCATCAAGTACCTGGGAATTAACCTTCCGGCAGCACTATCCAAGCTGTACCTGCTAAATTTCCCACCTATACTTCAAAACATCCATAGGGACTGCTCTAGATGGTCCAAGGAACTGTTCTCATGGTTTGGGAAATGCGCCATTTTCAAAATGAACATCCTTCCACGTCTCTTATATTTATTCCAGGCCATCCCCATCCACTTGCCCACAGCCTTCTTCCACTCTCTGAACGCCCTACAACATGACTTTGTTTGGGCGGGCAAACCAGCAAGAATCAGTCGCGCAACTTTATTTAGGCCTAAAAGATTGGGCGGTCTGGGACTCCTCGACCTTCAGAATTACTATTATGCAGCACACATGGTGAGGGTTCTTCACTGGTGCTGCAATCAGAACTCTAAACACTGGGCCCAACTAGAGCAGTCCTTCACTCAAATGCCCCTACAGCTTTTACCTTGGTTGGAACCTTGTAAGACCTTACTTTTGAAACGCCACCCCACTATTGGCCCTACTTTGTCGATATGCCAGTTAGTAAGTTAGTTCGAGAGAAACTGCTGCCACTGAAATCTCCTCTTACACCGACTCTTGGTAATCCCGATTTCCTGCCTGGTTGTGAAGAAATAGTTTTCCAACAGTGGAGGAGGTCTGGGAAGTTCAGAGCGGAGCACTTCATTAAGGACACGGCCTGGAACAGAACCCAGTAACTGACTGCACAAACAGACCCCTGCCCCCTGGGTACTTGGAGAGCTGGACAGCTTAGACACTACTTGACATCTTTACAGTATGCCACAGAAAAACCTCCTTTGAGTGCCTATGTGACAACACAACTGGCCTGAGACATACACTATCTTCATCTTACTCATGCCTACTGTCATTTCCAAATGACCCAGGTCCTCCTTACCTCCAGCGTTGGGAGGAAGACCTAGACATCTCACTGACGGACGAACAAAAGGACAGGATCTATGAACTCTGCCACTACGCAATGATCAGTTCTCACTACCAGGAAGCAGGTTACAAATTATTGGCAAGATGGTACAGAGTACCCACTAGGCTACACACGATGTTTCCTCAAGTCTCTGATATCTGCTGGAGATGTTACGAGGAGGAGGCTCTTTCCTACATATGTTCTGGTCCTGTAGAGTTCTATCACAGTTCTGGCTCGATCTGGGAAATGTAATATCCCAGATATCCCGCTTGTGTGGAGAGTCAATAGTATTGGAACCAGCCCTCTTCCTCCTCCATTGTGATATGTATGTGCAGCGATACAAGAACTCTTGTTCGTTTCCTCATCATTGCTGCGAGGGCCTGCATCCCACTTTTATGGAAGCAAACGATACCACCGACGATGACTATGTGGACAGCGAAGGTGAACGACCTGATGTATATGGAAGATCTCACCTCCTCGATGCATGGTACACATGATAAGTTTCTCAAAACATGGCAACCCTGGATCCAATTTAAGCTATCTCCCGAATATAGGGAGCTATTGTAAAGCATTCCGTGACCCTCACTCCTCCTGGTTGAGACAACCCGCCCCACTTCCTTTCCCCTCACTCCCCTCTTTTATCACCTCTTTCTCCCTCCCATACCCTTATTCAATTCTTCTCCTGCACCTTTGCCGCCCCTCCCCATCAAAATGCAGAACTATTTCCCTCCTCTTTTCTGCTTCTTATTCTTCGTGCTCCTGGCAGGCCACTATGGGGCCACGGGGGTCTACTGTTCTAGCTCTCCCCTCACTGGAGAATAACGGAGAATAACGGACGGACAGGCAGATTCAACGTGATTGCACAATTTCTGATTCTAAACCTTACAATGATGTGCGGAAACCTCTCTCAGTGTTATATCCCATGGTCTTTACTCATCCTATGCCACGTAGCTCTGAGATTTTCCTCTACTCGACAGCTTCTGCTCTGTAAATATTATGTGCACTCGTGTTATTGTAACCTGTTCTGTTGTTCGTCAAATAAAGAAAATTATTAAAAAATCCAGAGCTTTCTTTAACTGCAGCATACTCTTTAATAAACAAATTTGGCACTTTAAGCTACTACAAACTAAACGCTAAAAAATCAGTAATTTTGGGGATTCACATACCTCAGACCATGAAAGAGAGTTTGGTAAGAGATTTCCCCTTTAAATGGGTCTCAGAAGCTATTCCTTTTCTAGGTATTACCCTCACCTCGCCAATCAGTAAACTTGTTCCTATCAACTTCAACGCTCTTAAACAAAATATAATGAAGGTCCTGCAGACCTTAGATAAGATGCTATATCTTGGGTGGATAGAATATCGGGCCTTAAAATGTTAGTGATGCCTAAAATCCTTTACTGTTTCCGCAATCTTCCTATAGTGTGGTCTAAGTCATACTTAGCTCATATACAGAAGTTTCTAACTACATTTATCTGGAAAGGCCAGAAGGTGAGGGTCCCATTAAAAATGCAACAAATTGTTAGTGGATATTCAAAGGGACATAGCGGGTTCTTCATCACTCCAAGCGACAACTACCTGTCTATCTGCACAAACACCTAAAATGCTAACTCCGCCTATGACAGCCGCCCTGAAGATCTTAATTGCCCAGATAGGTTCCCTCTTAATGTTCTAAATTTACCCTTTTCCCACATGCAGTATGTGATTCCGGGTCTACAAATAGATACATGGGTAAGGAAGGGAATCAAAAGGGTAAATTATTTATTCGAGAACCAAACGCTCCTTTCCTTTGGGGAGCTCTCCCAAACATTCTCGCTTCCTAAATCAGAGTTTTTCAAATATTTACAAATACATCATTTTATTAAAGGTTTAGGTCCCCGCAGTAGCCATGTAGTATCCCAGTATGCGCTTTACTTCTCCTTCCAGATTAAAAGGAAAAGAGGTAAGAGGTAATAGCTTATGCTACCATTATAAAACCCCCTGAGGCTAGCACTTTCTTACCCAGAGAAAAATGGGGAAGAGAATTGCAGCTACAGTTTACTGATAAGCAGTGACTTGAGGCCTTCACTCTAAGTCCCAAGGCAGCTAGATGTATAAATCATTTGGAATCCTCCCGTAAGCTCCTGTATAGATGGTACAGACTTTCCAAAATCTAAATGGTGCTGGAGATGAAATTCAGAAATAGGCTTATTGACCCACATATGGTGGTCATGTAAGGCTTTGGCCCCAATGTGGGCCTCAGTATTATTACTATTTAAGAAAGTGCTCAGGTTCCCTCCTCCATGGGGCCCTCAAGTGGCGTTACTTAATCTGGGATTAGAGTTTCATAAAAAAGGGGATACGTTTGTGATGTTTCATATATTAACAGTTACAAGAATTAATATTGCTAGAAGGTGGAAGTCAATTGAGATACCCAATACATCGGCCATCATTCAACAAGTTCAGCAGAATGAAAAAATGAAAGGTCTGATTAGCGCTAGGTTAGGCGGAGAAAACCTACACATGAAATTGTGGTCTAAATGGCTGGACTTTCAACCTTGCCTAATAGTTCATATGGACATGAGGTACCACCCTGATATTAAAAACAAACAAAAGGATTGACCACCTTATACTATAGGTTAAAGAACCTATGATGCATGCACACAGTCATAAACATAGACCTTATATGGAATTATGAATTATGTCTACTGCAACAAAAGTTGCTACGGCATCCATATTATTAATGGCTTCATTATAATCTCAATAGTACAGACTTCTTAAGTGGCTACACAGCATATGGCCAATGGCTGCAGACAAAAAAAAAAAAAAAAGGACATGCAGATACACAAACATAATAACGTAGTGGTTTAAATAAATGGAAAGGGGCCATGTAACCTGTTTGCATGTGATTGTGTTTATCTTTTCTCACTTTGTATCGTCATAGCTTGCATCTATTGTTATGATGCTGCAAAACAGAGTATACATTGTATTCAGTCTTGGTTGCTCCGCCATTGTGATGTGATGTCATCATTGGGCGCCGCCATTGGCTTGCTTCTCCCTGCATGTGATTTTACACTTCTTCACCTGAATAAAGGACAGTACACTTTACTAACAAGTGGGTGAGTGCCGTTACTTTCTTCTACGTATTGCTTATGGACTTTTATGTTTATTAACTGAGCACCACTGCATGGTCCTGTACCGCGATCTCTGGTTCCAGGATTGGTCTGTGGCTTAATGTGTGTTGAGTGGGGATGCTGCTCTGATGGAAGATAGTGCCTGCCAGTTTTCCTTCATGTTAATTTCAACAGTAAATTCTAAAATAGACAACCAATTGCACATTCGTACATTAACATACAGAGTATTTCTTATTAATAGAAAGACCAAACATAGATGGTCTGTACTTTATATGCTTGCTGGAGCACATCCAAAACAATATGAGGGTTCGCATTAGCCAGTGGAACGCTTGTTGAATGCTCCCAGGTACGGAAGCCAAGAGCGGTCAACATGGAAACCATAAATGCGGAGTGCTCGTGTGTGTTACAGTTCTTGGATTTATAGAAGAAGAATGAAGTGGATATCGGGTGGGATACATCTAAGGTACTGAATAAGGTTTCAAACATCTATCCATTAGGTAATGCATAAAAGCTTATGTTTCAGTAATTTTGTTTAGACCAGGGGCGTAACTAGGAGAGCCTGGGCCCTATAGCAGATTTCTATATGGGGGCCCCCTTACCCATAAAAAAAATGTACATATTTAGGCTGCATTCACATAAACGTGTGCGCGCCCGGCTATAGCATGGCAGGCACACGTCGGGCGCGATGGAGAGGAGAAAAGGTGATCGCAGATCACCCTTCCACTCTCCATAGAGAATAGAGCCACATGGTCGTTCTTATGGCCATAGATAGAGCAGGCTCTCTCTTTTGCGGCCACAGCTCGAAACAGTGAGTACTCGTGGTGCTCACGGTTCCAAGCCCAGGCGTATAGAAGCCTATGGGGAAAGTATATCCGACAGCAAATTTGCAGCCAGATATATGTCCCTCATACGTTCTTATGAAGTATCTTTATACAGACATGTTTATACAATTACACACATTTATACACTCCTATATACATACATTTATATACTTATATACACACACATACATTTTTACACTTGTATACTGGCACCTAAATACATACAAGTATACACTTACACACATATTTATGCACTCTGTTACACTGTATATACAAACTCAAAAATATATACACATCACACATACTGCATACACATTATAAACTATATATATTAAACACACATACAGTAGACACTGACCATATATACACATACATGCAGTATAAAAACGCACATATATACACACATGCTGCATATACATACAGAATATACACACATACAGCAAACACACACACATTCAGTACATACAGCATATACACACGCATACGGGAAATACACACACATTCAGTATATAGAGCATATACATACATACCATATACACAGCATATGCAAAAACATGTGCACATATATATGCTTATATACAGTAAATGTGTGCGTCTATAAATACAGTAGATGCATATGTATACATATACACAGTATATACATATATACACAGTAGATGCATATATACACAGTACATACACAGTATATGCATATATACACAGTACATACACAGTATATGCATATATACACAGTACATACACAGTATATACATATATACACAGTACATACACAGTATATACATATATACACAGTATATACATATATACACAGTAGATGCATATATACACATATACACAGTAGATGCATATATACACAATATACACATATATATATTTATACACAGTATATGCATATATACAATAATACACAGTATATAAATATATACACAATATATACATATATACACAATATATACACATATATACAGTAGATGCATATATACACAAATACACAGTATATACATTTATACACAGTATATACACATATACATAGTATATAGACAGCATATACACATATACATAATATATACATATATACACATAGATAAATACATATGTATATAGTATATACTTACCTTTTCAGATGTTTTGGGGCTGTATGGGTGAACACTCGGCCTTGGCTTCAGGCGGGTGTTCTGGCGGGTAGGTGGGTGATCGCATGGGTACTCGTTCGTCCGGGGGGTTCGGACGGCGGCTTGATCAGACGGGGGGGGGGGGGGCGGGGACACACTCTGGGGGAGTCGGTTGGTGCCTGTTCTGCATCGCGGGGGGCCTTTGCTTGTTTGGCCTGGGGGGGGGGTCGAGCGGGCGCTTCTTCGTCCGCATGTGCGGGGGGCGGGGTTGTTCGGGCGGGTGCTTGTACGTCCGCCGGGGCGGGGGATCTGGTTAGTGGGGCTGTTACTTATTTGACCGCAGGATGGGTTCTAGACCGGGACGTAGAGTGGGGAGGAGGGACATCCGTCCGCTCTGTCAGCGGCCGGCTGTGCCAGCATGCGGGGGGATGGCCGGGCGGTCACCGGTGCCGGGGGGCGGACGGTGTCCTGTGCAGGGGGCTGACGGCTCACGGAGGAGGTGGGTTTAGGAATGGACACAGAGGTAAGGGCCCGGGGGCACGATCCGGCAGGCACGGACACTGCAGGGACACATGGAGTCCGTGCGTCCCGGGCCCTTTAACCTCACGGGCCCCGTAGCAACCGCTAAGGCTGCTACGGCGGTTGTTACGCCACTGGTTTAGACCTTCTGGACTTAGGGTGTGTAATTTGTACATCCAAAAAACTTCTCTCCTACTTAAAGTCTGATATCTGTTACCGTATATACTCGAGTATAAGCCGACCCGAGTATAAGCCGAGACCCCTAATTTTACCGCCGAAAACTTGGAAAACCTATTGACTTGAGTATAAGCTGAGGGTGTAGTATACAGCCAGCCCCCATGTAGTATACAGCCAACCAGCCCCCATGTAGTATACAGCTTGCCCCCAGTAGCCTGCCCCCCAGTATTATACAGCTTGTCCCCTTGCAGTATACAGCTTGTCCCCTTGCAGTATACAGCCTGCCCCCAGTAGTATACAGCTTGCCCCCAGTAGTATACAGCTTGCCCCCCGTAGTATACAGCCTGCACCCAGTAGTATACAGCCTGCCCCCAGTAGTATACAGCTTGCCCCCAGTAGTATACAGCCTGCCCCCAGTAGTATACAGCCTGCCCCCAGTAGTACACAGCACAGCCCCCAGTAGTATACAGCTTGTCCCCAGTAGTATACAGCCTGCCCCTATTAGTATACAGATAAAGAAATAAACTTAATACTCACCCTCCGTTGTCCCGATGTTCGTCGCGGCTCCCGGCGGCTTCCGATCCCCATCGCAGCTCCCGGCGGCCGCGACAGGGATCGGGAGCCGCTGGGAGCCGCGAGGAACATCGGGGACACCGGAGGGTGAGTATTAATGTATTTATTTTTATCATTGACTCGTGTATAAGCTGAGGCGAGGTTTTTCAGCACATTTTTTGTGCTGAAAATCTAGGCTTATACACGAGTATATAAGGTAGTTATATTCTCATCGATGTGGTCTATAGGGCTGATAATAATTAATTTTTCATTTTTCTGATGTTTAAAAGAGAAGTGTTTGGAGAGACTGTGTTTCAGGAATCCTTTTTTAAAGTTACTTATCATAGTATCATAGTATATAAGGCCGGAAAAAGACGCAAGTCCATCAAGTCCAACCTTTAAGAATTAAATAAATGTTTTATCGCCATAACCCGTGATATTATTTCTCTCCAGAAAGGCATCCAGGCCTCTCTTGAACATATACATAGAGTCCGCCATAACAACCTCCTGTGGCAGAGAGTTCCATAGTCTCACTGCTCTTACAGTAAAGAACCTTTGTCTATGTTGATGGTAGAATCGCCTTTCCTCTAGGCGTAGAGGATGACCCCTTGTCCTGGTCACAGGCCTAGGTATAAAAAGATCTTTGGAGAGATCCTTGTACTGTCCGTTCAGGTATTTGTACATTTTGAAGAGGTCTCCCCTCCCCTTTTTCTAAACTGAATAATCCCAAATTTTGTAGTCTGTAATTGTATTGTAGCCCCTTATTCCCCTAATAATCCTCGTTCCGCTACTGTGCACCCGTTCCAGTTCTGCTATGTCCTTTTTTATACACTGGTGCCCAAAACTGTACACAATATTCCATGTGTGGTCTGACCAGTGATTTGTATAAGGGCAAAACTATGTCTTTATCATGAGAATCTATTCCTCTCTTGATACATCCCATAATTTTATTTGCTTTAGCAGCAGCCGCCTGGCTCTGGTCACTAAAATTAAGTTTTAGGTTAATTAAGTCCTTTTGTAAACCACCTACAAGGTCATTAATAAAAATATTAAAAAGAAGTGGCCCCAATACTGACCCCTGTGGCACTCCACTGGTAACATCAATCTGAGAATGTGCCATTAATGATGACCCTCTGTTTTCTATCACTAAGCAAATTACTTACCGAAATACACAGATTTTCCCCTAGTCCCAGCAGTCTCATTTTATATACCAACCTTTTATGTGGCACAGTGTCAAATGCCTTTGAAAAGTCCAGATATACAACATCCACAGCTTCCCCCAGATCCAGTCTGGAACTTACCTTCTCCTAGAAACCAAATCAGATTAGTCTGACAGGACCGATCTCTCATAAACCCATGCTGACGTTGGGTTATAAGGTTATACACAGTGAGATACTCCAAGATCGCATCTCTTACAAACCCCTCAAATATTTTCCCCACCACAGAAGTTAGACTCACAGGTCTGTAGGTTCCAGGATCGCTTTTTGTATATTGGTACCAATCACTTCTGTGATTTGTGATGCGGTTATGCAGAGGTTGAGTTGTTCTGCCAACGTACTGTAAGCCGCACGGACATTCTATTAAGTATATGACATACTTAGTTTGGCATGTCATTGTATACTTGAATTGAAACATTTCTTGTGTTTTATTTGATTTAATCTTAGTGGTGTTGTTATTGCTTTTGGCACAGCACAGACATAACTTATGACTGCAATTTTTAATTTTTGCTATCCCTTCGGAGGTCGATTCCTTTCCTTCCTGATGTTGTTTTATCTGACTTGGGGCTAGAAGGTTTTTAAGAATAGATGCTCTTCTGTCTTTGGAATGGGGATCGTTGTAAAAGTAGATCGCAGCACATCCATAAAAGTAAATATCTTTATTCCAAACGATTTAAAAACATAGTAGGACAGGTCGCTTAACACCGACACGTTTCGGCAGCTCGTGCCCTTAGTCATGGCATAGAAACAATAAATCACAATACAAATTTAAAGGAAACATCCACCAATCTCAAACTAGAGGTGTGTATGTGTCATGTGATGCACCACGTCATCAAAGGGGCGTGTGCAGCAAACGGCACCGGGAACAAAGACAGAGTTCAATAATTCTTCCCCATACAATGATAAATATCATACAAAATTCATATATGAATACAAAAAATCCAGGTATATTGATACAATAGTAGAAAAAAGACTTCAATTACAGAGCAGCTAGCATTTCTTTGGAATGCTAGCTGCTAACAGGTGGTCCTTTTCTAAGTGGTGACAATGTTTCCTCAAGATATTGGTGATTTCCTTTGTTTTATCATTATAATGGGTGATAAAGTTTATGTTGTATTTTTCATTTGTCTGATCACGTTTCTTTGAACTACTGGCTTTTGACAGAGAGTCCTGTTGGGTGAGGGATATGGTTTTCTGGTAGGCTTGTCTTAAAATGTGGGGCGGATAACCTTTTTCTAAAAATCTTTTCTTTAAAATGAATGCTTGTTTAAAAACAGCTATATCTGAACAATTTTTCCTCACTCTCTTGTACTGGGGATGTTATCCTTCCATTTTCTGTAGTGGGAGCTATCATAGTTAAGGTAGCTGTTGGTACCTACCTTTTTAAAAATGTAGATGTAGAGATAGACCCTTCGTGAATGTGTAGCTTAAGATCTAGAAAAGTAATAGATTTTTCTTGGTGTTCCACTGAAAAGGTAAGTTGGGGACTTACCTTTTCAATGGAACACCAAGAAAAATCTATTACTTTTCTAATTATTGTTAAGATATTCAGAGAAAGCCAGTGCTTCATTTTTTTTTAATAAACTTTTTATTGGATCCAAGAAAGCAAATACAAACAATAACACATATGTCATGCAGACACATACTTGGTTCAGAGTAAGGACTAATTTGTTTTACAATAATAAGAATAACAAAATAATACAAACCATACAAACAGGTTATCAGGCTTATAGTGAACGTTAACGTTAGCACTACCCATACACACACAAATGTACCATGGTTTGAAGTGAGTTTTCCATGAACCATAGCGTAGACCCTAGTTGCACTTTAATAATGTGCATATATTCAGACTCTCTATGTGTATATTGCCATAATTGTATGTTGTGGAGAGGCCTTGTAGTAAGGAGTGTCCATCCACAACTACCAATTTTTGTGATATTTAATTTGGTATCCTTCATTGTATGCAAAGAATCTCTCTAAGATACAGTTGTTGTTTATCCTCCTAGTTTGGTAAATGAAGGGATTTTGTTTGATTTCCATAAAGACGCTATAAGGTTAACCGCTGTGACTGTGATATGAAACACAATTCTCTTTCTTTAGGTAACAAACTCGCCATTCCCACTCCTAGTAAAGCCATAGCTGGAGATAGAGTCAAGTGAGAACCAATTATGTTTTTTAGCATTACTTCCAATTGATTCCAAAATCCCCTTAGCGGAATGCTTCCCAAAATACATGAACCAGAGTGCCTTTAGCACTTGCGCATCTCCAGCAAAGCATAGAGACATTAGGATAGATTTTGCTAGGTTTTTTACGGGGTATAATGCCAACGGTACAGTATTTTATGTCTTGTTTCTAAATGTAATGCACATTTAGACAGTGCCCTTGGGGAGTCAAAAATGAATTCCCACTCCCCTGGATCTAAGTTTATCTAAATCTCTTTCCCACTTCTCTGTACATGGTAGTTTTTTAAATTGTTAAAGAGAGAAACAAAGAATAATCTCCATTTACTCTAATGCAAGCCCTCGGGGCAACATAAAATAATTTAACCCATTCCAAAAACTTACTACCCAAACCGAATCTATGTATAACCTCCCAGAGGAAGTCCCACTCCACCCTGTCAAACGCCTTAGAGGCATCCAGTGGCAGAGTGGAGCGGGAACCCCCCTGGCCTAACTGCAGACTCGCAAAAAGCCGCCTAATATTTGTACTAATGTGGCGTCCTGCCACGAAGCCACATTGATCTTTATGTACTATTACTGGAACCACCTTTTTAATCTATTCGCCAGTAATTTAGCCAACAGCTTAGCATCCGCGTTTAAGAGTGATGTCTGTCGGTACGATTCTCCTTCTAATGGATCTTTATTCTTTTTATGTATCAAAACTATTCCTGCCTCGTACCAAGACTCCGGAAGTTTGCCCCTCGCCTGTGCATCTTCCCAAACTTCAACCAAGAGAGGCATTAGAATAGACCCAAATCTCACAAAGATTTCCAGTGGTAACCCATGCAGACCCGGGGCAGCATTGTGTCTAGAGGACATCAACGTACCCTCAAGTTCTTTAGCTGATATTGGTTGGGATAATAAATTACTCTTTTCTTCTTGTACTTTGGGAAAGCTAATCACATCCAGATACTTTTTGATATTCTCTGGAGTGGCCTCTAGGTCAGATGAATAAACTGTATGAAAAAACCTCAAAAATTCAGCCTTAATTTCACTTTGGCTATACACTATCTCTCCCAAGCTATTCCTGATTGCCTGGATTCTATATGTCTCCTGATTTTGCTTTACTTTCTGGACAAGCCTTCTTGAGGATAGTCCACTCTCACAGTGGGCCGACTGATTTAGAAAAAATAGCTTTTGTATGGCTTTATTAGTGACAAATTTATTATACTTCTCTTGGGCCTGTTTCATATTATCCAAACAATCTTGTGCTTTATTCTCCTGAAAAGCCTTCTCCCACTTTTGGACTTCTACCTTTAACTGCTTTTCTTGTTTTGCAAACTGCCTTCGTAAAAATATCACTTCAGAATCTAAGAGGCCTCTCAGGAAGGCTTTCGTCGAATCCCATAATAAACCATAATTGTTAACCCCTCTGTTTACTGTGATAAAGTAGCACAGTTCTCTCTTTAACTTATCTTCATTCGAGATCAGTGACAGCCTATTTCCTGGCAAAATCTCGCAAACGGAGTAACACCTGTTGCATGGGTAACGGAATGGTTACTCATCACCCGGTCTTTACTCTCCGAAAATACAGCATTGAAGTCTCCTAGTACTAGCACCGGACACTCACCTATTTTCTCAATAAACTTGATAAGCTTTAAAAGCACCTCATATCTAAAGGGCGGTGGTATATAAATCCCCGCCATTACACATCTAGTGCCTTCCAGAATACCATGCAGGAACACAAATTTTCCGTCCACATCACACTGGCAATCAAGGACTTGGAATTCAATAGATCTATGAATTAATATAGTAACACCCCTAGAAAAGGAGGAGAAGACTGAACTATATGACTGGCTTGCCCATCTTCTCTCTATTTAATATAAGGTCTCTTTCACAAGATGGGTTTCCAAGAGAATTACAATGGCGGGCAATTGTTTACAAATATAATTAAAGATAATGCAACGTTTCAATCGATCCTTCATCCCTCTAACATTCCAAGCGATAAATCTTATAACAGACATCTCTCTCAAAAAAAAAAATACACACACAAAACAAAAAAAAACCCTACCACTTCCAGCGCCCACCCCCCCCATCTCCCACCCCTCCTCTACCCATTCCATCTGTCCTACCATAGTAGCACTCCTCCTACTAGAGCCACTTTCCCACCCTCCACTTTACCTCCCTAATGCTAAGCAGCTATAATAAGATCACGAGGCAACCTACTTCAGAGCCCCTTCAAATCCAACCAATCAGAAGCTTCTTCCGGTGAAGTAAAAAAGTGGGACTGATTTTGATAAATAACTTTAAGTTTAACTGGAAACAAGAGGGAATACATAATGCCTTTCTCCCTCAATCTTTTTTTCACTTCCATAAAACTTTTCCTTTTCTGCAGGGTATCCTTAGAAAAATCGGGATACATGGCCACCTTTGCTTCTTGAATAGTCAGATCTTTGTGTTCACGGGCCACCCTCAATATCGTATCCCTATCCTAGCGTTTTACAAATAATGGTATGTGGGGAATTACCGGGGACTCTTAATACATGTGGGATTCTATGCGCTCTTTTGATTTCAAAGTTAGCTGAAAGATGTTCTCTACCTATTTTCTCAAGTAGCCAATCTTTAATAAACTGGACTATATTTTCCCCTTCTTCCTTTTCCGGGACCCCAATTATCCTCAAATTGGCCCTTCTGGACCGATCCTCCATATCTGTCAATCTACTTTTAAGGAACTCATTCTCCTTTTCCAAAGCGCCTATTCTTTTCTTTATTGCACCAACCTCCTATTCCACTTTTAATATCTTCTCTTATGTCATTTTCTGTTTCTCTCTAACTTTATTGAGGTCTTCCCTCAAAAGGGACATATCTCCTCTCAGGGCCCCCACTTGCTCCGTCTATTCACCAATTGCATTACTACAATTTTTTATAGACGCTAAGATTTTTTTGAGCATCTCATTGTCTCCTCCTATCCCTCGATCTTCTTCCTCCTGTTCTTCTCCCTCAAGTGCTGCAAATCTTGATCCCTGCGATCTCTGCTCCTCGCCTCCCTTATTTTTCTGTATTGTGTGAGTTTAACCGAGGTGGAATTCCATAGTTTATCTATTTTTGCTGTATTTTCCCCTTACCCTAAACCCCCTTTCTCTTTCGGAGACGCTGCTCCTAAAGATTTACGTGCTGAATTTTTTGGGGGCATAGTGATGCCTTAATCTCTTTACACCTGATATACCAGTCTCCCACAGATTTACCTCGATACCCCTGTGATCCAGCCCAGAATATAAGCGTGTAAGAACTCACAAAAATCGAATCCCAATACTAAATCTAAACAGAGACAATTTCAAAAATAGTTGTAGATGCCCTACGGATCTGCTTAGATACATCCGCCAATACAGGAATGTCTACTAAATACACAACATCATATTGCGGTTCAACACAATACCATATATGTCCTATTCTATACCGCCCACTGGAACACCATCAATTAATGTACAAGATAACCAAACACAAAGTTTGGCTACGTTAATACAAAAATACAGTGTGCCAATAGAAACAGAGTTATCTTTTAGTTTACAAATCACAGCCGCCCCAGGCCTCACACTTCTCCTCTTATGGAACTAAGGCGCATGCCGTGATTATGAACCAAAGTATTTACAGGAATACATAAATAAAGTACATATAGACCGTTCTTTCCTGTGAATCAAGAGGGATAGCAAGTTAGAAATCATTAGTTAATTAGTATAGTTGTGCTGTGGAAAAGGGATTAGTGATAGTCCACAAACAGGGCCTAACAGACAAAGTATATGCAGATGGCTTCCTCTCATACGATTTTAGGAGGTGACAGGTTAAAAACCATTAATTAAATAACATAGTTCAGCACTGAGGAAAAATTCATCGCATTCAGCGTCCCAAACCCATCTTAAACATAGAAACAGTATTAGCAGTGGAGCACGGTTAGTCATAAGCGTTATATGAAAAAAAAAAACTATTTTCCAGCAACTCAGAATAGATATGCAGAAAATGCCTTTGAAGAGTTAAGGTACTTTGGCAGTGAAGAAAAGTTAGTCATAACTATTGCACATAGCCGGGCGGTCAGAGAGTTATAAGCATAAGCCAGAGAAGGGATCTTTAAAAAGATGGAGCTGGTAAAAATGTAATGTAATCACCACCAAGCCTTGGTACAATCTCACCCAACCGGAATGCAGAATTAGCTTTAGGCGATTGCAGTTTCCATCCATAAAGCAGCCAACTTGTGGATAAAACAGTGTCAGCTTCAATAGTAGCCTCAATAGTAGCGTCCCCTGGTCCTGCTCACGACGTCCCCACTGAAGCCTCCTCAGCCCCAACACTCCCGCGCCGGGTCTCAGGATCTCTCCACACCAGGCAGCGCGCCTCAGAACCAAGGTCCGCAGTGCCGACTCCTCACCGTCCGTCAGCCACTCTCAGCCTGTCTTCCGGGCGGCAGTCGGAGCACGTGACCATGCGTCCGACAATCTCCAGCGTCAGGTTCCAGATCCCTCGGCCGGCTTGCCTCACCGCCCCAACAACGGAAGCCCGACATGGCTTGTCATAGCTCGGCCCCTCTGCACATCTTGCTCAGGTTTGCATCGGGAGGTTAAGGGAGGGGAAGGCAGCAGGTGTGCAGCGTGACTACGTCATGCCGTTACGCTCCCCCCTCATAACTGGTCGAAGCAGAAAATTCTTAAGACGCCAGGGCGAAGAATGAGGGAGACTGTATTTCTCAGCTATTTCTAGATGTATCGGAGCATGATCAGTCCAGCTAATCACATCTATTTTAGATGAAGTCACTCTCTTCGAAATAGCTGGTGATTGGCTAAAAACATATCTGTTCTAGAAAAATGCTTGTGTGGGTGCGGAAAAAAGATTAATATATATCTACTGGATGCTGTAGCCTCCAAACATCCAGGTATGCGTCTTTATGTGTATACTGGAATAATTCTGTAGGTTCATCCAAATTAGTAAATTTAGAGGTGTTCACTGCGGGCCATATTGACATATTGAAGTCACCTGCTATCAAAACTGATCCTTGCTTGTACTTATTTATCAGGGGAAAACATTTATGAAAAAATCTATTTTGATGGGTATTAGGTGCATAAATAGAAACTATTGTATACGTGATATTGTTAAGTGAGCAGACAAGTATAACATATCGTCCTACAGGGTCTATAATTTGGTCTATAATTTTGTTCTTAATAGCTATTAATACTCCCCTTTTTTTTGTCTACGGCTGGCGCTATAAACAAATGAGGGTATTGTCTGTGTTTAAGTCAATACAGATCTTCCTCGTTCAAGTGTGTCTCTTGTACACACAAAACATCTGCTCTCGAACTCTGTGCTTCCCTCCACAAATGTGACCTTTTGAAAGGACTACTGAGCCCTTTAGCATTAACTGATGTAACTCTAATTACCATGGTGCTCTATTCTGTGTGTATATTACATTGCGGTAAAGACAATCTCTTTTCAGCCTTATAACTAAATAGTGGGTAGTTAGAGCTACCCAGGAACACAAAACCTTGATCCCCCTCGGGGATCTGTAGGGGAATGAAATGTGTATACTAGACATTATTTATCTAGCATAAAACTGTAACCCGGCCTAAAATTATTCGGCTATAGGGCATAAATTCACACTATAAAAGGAAATATAAAAGGAAACACAGGTAAGGAAAGTCACCTATTGTCCTGGTACCATAGGACTGATCCATCATATAATCAGGTTTCCTTTACTGCGTGCCACTCTTCTTTCAGTCTGGTCATCGTTGATGGGGTGCTTCCTTCAGGTGATAGCCCCCATTCTTGCAGAAGTTGCAGAAGTTTCGCCGGCAAGGTGGCTACAATTTGCCTTCCATCTTTAGAGATAATCAATTTTACTGGAAACCCCCACTTAAAGGGAATGCCATGTGCTCATAGGACTTTCGCGGTCTCCTGGAATTCTCTCCTAGAGACATTGTATATAGAACAATGTCTCTAAATCTTTCTGGAAGTTCGGCTGTTTTCCGCGCCTCCTTCATGAGCTTCTCTTTAAAGTGAAAAAAATGCAAGCGGGCCATTACATCTCTAGGAACTGTGGCTGGTAAAGCCTTGGATTTTGTTAGCCTATGCACACGATCAATTAGTAGATCTGCTTGTGGAGCGTTGGGTATTAAAGACACAAAATAATCCATGAGAAATTCTGCTAATGCTTCAGGCTTAACGGATTCCGGAATACCACGGAACCGCACATTATTCCTCAGGGATCTGCTACTTTTAGTCGTAATTCACGCACTTCTTCCTCCAAGTTATTGTTCATATCCACAAGCTATGAGCCACTGTAATTTCAGCCATTTTATTTTCTACATGTGAGGTACGCTCAACTAGCTCTGTACATTCTTTTTGGAAGGACTGGAGCGCTCTCTGAATATTCTGCTGCAAGCATGATCTTAAAGGAAACCTACCATTTCAAATGGTCGGTGTAAGCTGTAAACACCGAGCACCAGCTCAGGGTGAGCTGGTGCCGGTGCTTAGTTTCGTTAGTGTTAAAACCGCGGTATCGCGGTTTTAACACTTTTTAAACTTTATAGCAGAAGCTGCTTCGGCGCTGCGCGCGACCGTGCGCGCGCAACGCCTGTGGCAGTTGCTGGTAAGCCATTAAGCTAGGGCTTCCCACCGGAGTGCTCATCTCCCCTTGCTGAAGTTGTTTTAGCAGGTTAGTAGGAGTTGGTGCTGGCGATGGGCTAGATGAGCAGCCCTGCGATGAAGACGGGGATGTTGCAGGCTGTGTAAGGGTGTGCAGTGCTCATGTGCGGCCGCCGCCATCTTGCGACCGCGTGGAAGGGAAGAATTCCGTGAGTTTCACCAGCTCACCTCGCTTTTTTGTCTTTCCGATAGTAACAGGTAAGAATGGGGTGCTCAGGGGATCTGTTGGGGTGCAAATTATTCTGCCCTTCTGCTGCTATGAGCCGCTTGCAGGTCAGGTCGCACGGAGCAGCAGAATATGCGTCCTATTCCGTGAACAGCCAGCCATGCCCACTAGTGCTTCTGTTTTAGTCCCAGTCCAAATAATAAATAAATCGCGATATAACACCTATAATAATGGATATGGGTATTAAAAAGATGGCTAGATGTTATGTGTTGGGTTTCAAATATGCCCTAAAGCGGTTGGCGTAGGCAGGTGCTAGTCTTGTCCCCATTGCCGTACCGCTTTTTTGATGGTACAATGTTGTCCCATATAAGAAATAATTACTCTTGACTACTATCGCTAAAAGTTCTAGTAAAAAATCTTTAAAATCTGCTGATTTTGTGTCGTCCTGTAGTAAAAATGTACTTATACATTCTATTCCTTTTTCATGTCGTATATCTAAATAAAGTGCACTCACATCTAGTGTTAAAATAGAGAATGAGGAGGGAAGATCAATCTGAGTCTTAAATGGCTGGACAATTTCAAGACATATGGTTGTAAATAGAGGCCCACAAAATGTGATAAATTACTGGCAATGGACCCGATGCTCGATATGATCGGACAACCTGGGGGTTTCTTGACATCTTTATGAATTTTTGGGAGAAAATAAAAAAAGGGCATAGTAGGAAATGGAATGAATAAAAATTTGGCTTCGTCTTTGCTGATTGTTTTGTGTATCTGTATCTAGACAGCTGTATCTAGTTCTTTGATGTATTTTCTTAGGGGAGTAATAGGGTCTATTATAATTGCAGTATAATAGTAGGGGTCCGATAGAATATTCAGGGCTTCTTGTTCATAATAAGAGTAGGATAGGATGACAAGACCTCCTCTCTTATTGGCCGATCGAAATACTATGGCTCTATTTTTTGAAAGTTTTTTTAGAGCTAGAGTTTCACCTTTAGTGAGGTTGCATTGGTTTGCCATAGAGTAATTTTCTTTGGTTTTAGTCTTTGGTTTAGCATTGTGGTCTTCTTGTACCAAGTCATGAAACATTTTAATGTAGTGGCCTTGATTGTGTACAGGATAAAATTTGGATTTATTCTTAATCAGAACTGCTCATTCGTTCTCGTTGTCGTTAGTCGTACTCTTTTCCACTTTTTCCTCAAGGGAAAAATGGTGTTTTATAGTTAGTTTGCAAATAAATAAATTAATATTTAAAAAAAAAGCTCGAATTCATCTGGTGATTGATTGGGACAGAAAGACAAGCCCTTCAATAATAGGGATTTTTTATCTGGTGAGAGTTCGTAACCAGTAAGATTGAAAATTTTTACTGAATTGTTTTGTTCGGTGGTTTCAGTTTGGACAAAGGTTCTCCTACTATTCTTTTTCTTGCTACCTCCTCGTGTTCCTCGTTTTGTTTTTTTGCTTTTTCTTTGTGAATGTACAGGCCGAAAAAAAAGTGACGATTTTCTTGTTTTTTATTGTGAATGGGTACTCGTCTGTGTGTTAATTGGGAGATCTATAGTATTAATGGTCACATGAGTAGGGTCTTGATCGGTATTTGGCTGTATCATTTCTTTTTGAGAACATGGGTAGATACTGATGTCATGCAAAGTTTCTGCCTGTGGTGGCTGCTCTATTGTGAAGGGTGGAGGTTTCCTACCTACTAGTTTCCCTAGAGTGTCTATGTTCTTTTTGATTTTATCTGGGGTGTCTGTTGGGGATGTAGAGTCTGATAAGATACGAATGTCTTTTCTCAGTTGACCTACTGTATCGGAGAATATTTGATCATGTTGTTTCCTAGTTGTGGGGGTCTGATGTAAAACGGAGATAGAGCTCGATTGGTCATAAACTGCTTCAATAATTTGTTGCTAACTTCTTGGTCCATTTTATTGGAGTTGTGGTTAGATGGGGTGCTCACACTTTTAGGACATTGATTTGTGGACAGAACAGCGTATCGATTTTTTTCTTATTATTATTATTAATAATATTTTTAATATATGTTGTGAACTTTTCTTGTAGGGTACCATTCGATATCGAGAGTGTGTCGGGGAAACAATGTCTACATTTTGGATTGATGATGGTTTCTCTGGTGGACCCTTATTCATGTTTAGATTCTGTACATTAGTTCATTCTCTATTTTGTGTAGTTTCTCCTCAATGTTTTTATTAATTCTATGATAATCTTGGTGTGTTTTATATTTATTAAGTTTTGCAGTGAGGTAGTGAATTTTACCGACTGTTTTCTGACACATAGAACCTCTCTGGTCTTTGATCTTGTTTTTTGAAAAATCCAACAAAATTTTCATAATAAAAAACATCGTTTAAATATGTTAAAGCGTTCCCAAGTTATAACCACTTATAGTGACACAGGGCAGATTTGAAAAAACATATATTTGTTTTCAGGCAAAGTTAATAATTACTTACATCCTGTTTTCTCCACCCACTATAAGATACAAAGGATTGTGGGTAGAAGGAGGGCAGTTCCCATCATGTCTACACAGAGAGAAGACCTATATTTCATCCATCTTAACCCTTGTTGTAGTATAGACAGTAAGAAGACTGTCTATATGAATTTCTAGCTACGAGCAGCTATAGGACCACTCTCACAGATAGGTACAATCTCATGCTCGGCCATGTTTGGTCTTAGACTGTATCTGTATCAGCTTGTTTCCAGTTATATGCTAATCTTATGTATGTAACATGCTCCTGTTAATTTATTGTGGTATTCTAAAAGCTTGAATATTCTTATTTTTTTCAGTTTCACCCTAATCCTAAAGCAGTTTAATAAAGCTACGGACTTTCACCCAGTCTCGTTTGTTGAGCTGTAAGAAGGCGTTTCACTGCCTATTCATCTCCACATGGACCCTGGCAGTGCGTGAAGTGGAGGCAGGAAAGTGAAATGGCTGCTGGAAACAAGTGGGAAAGATTAAGACAACAAAGAGGTCAGTTACTGTCTACGCAATACAGCAATCTCTAAACGGTCAAAGGATGTCACAAAGTTTACTATCAAGACAAGATCACGGGCCAGTTCCGCAAAAGCATCTATCGCTAGCAATGCAGTCACCATTGCCCGCACAAAAGTGGAAGCAGCAAGGATACAGGCTACCTTTGCTGAACAAGAGATGCAGTTGAAATAACAAGCCTCCTAAGAAGCAGAGAGGGCACAACAACAAGCCTCCTTAGAAGCAGACAACAAGAACAAGAACAGGCTTCTCTATACTTGGAAAGGGTGCACTTGGAAGCAACACTTGAGAAGCTGACAATTGAAAAGAAGGCAGCAGCTGTCATGGGAGGCAGAAATCTTAGAGGCATTCACGTTGCCTCATAGCGTGCCAAGCAGACACAGTAGCATGCCTGATCTGGAACAGGAACCCCAGGGTTCACTAGAACACACTGCAGAATATGTCCTTTAACATCCTGCGTATAATTCTCAGTCTACACTTGAAACAAAGGTTACCCTCAGTGAGTCAAGTCCAAGACATCATACTTTATGTCAAGGTGCTGACCTCAGACCACAGTTCTGTAAGCAAGAGAATGACAGGGCTCAAGTCAACCTCCCTGTTACCAGAGAACTCATGCTTCATCCCAGCATCCAGGAAGTTTTTACAATCCCAGACAATGTGGCACTGTGAATCCCAAAGCAGAGACTTCTGACTACACACCACACTCTCACCATGGCAACCATCTGCCAACCTGCCTCAGCACAAACCAAGCCACAATAGACTTTGCTAAGTTCTCTGCTCAACGTGAGCTTAAACAGGTTTAAAGATCATCTGGGACAGACTTGATGAGTGTAATGGCTCAGCAGAGATTATAGAAAAATACAGTCCAAACAAATAGCACACCTGTGGTCTAAATGATGGGTGAACGCCTGTGCAATCCTTGCAACACTGTAACATTTTTCAATAGATCCAAGAGACCGACAGTGTATTGTCAGGCTTGCAGGTGTGGATCCCCTGGACCACTGCAGACGATGACACAAGTCTAAGTGGGACCAGAGTCTAAGTGGTACCCGGTTTTCACCAGAGCCCAATGGAGGCAAGTACAAAGTCTCGACCAATACCTTTTGGGATAAGTAGAAAAAGCAATATATCTCCACACTATAACCAAGAAACAAATGGCAGAAAACTAAACCCAACCTCAAAATCAGTGATATTGTGCAAAAAGACTTCCAATCACACAGAAATGCGTGACCAGGGCCAGATTATAGGAGGGGACAATACATTCCCTGCTCTGCTATTAGATGGTCCGGGGAAACTCAAGATGGCGGTGCCCTGCTGCTGGTGCAATGTGAGACGTCACTGAACTTCCTTCGGCTGGGCGCCGCCGTTTTGGTACACCTCCGAGGGACACCATGAGGGAAGATGATGAGCACGCATCGGAGGAACGGAGGAAGGTGAAGTATAATTTAATTATTTTACCTTGGACTATATATAGGTTTTATAGGGCAGTTGTATATAGTTAGTTATTATAGGATGTGTATATAATTATAATAGGAAGATTGTATATAGCTAGTTATAATAAGGGGGTGTCACGAACCCCACGCGCTGGAGTCCAAAGACGGGTCCACCTACGCCAGGAGATTTAGCAAATTAGCCATTAAGTATTAACCAGTACCCACCAGTCACAAAAGTTACAGACACACATACAGTATATACACTTCATACATCATTTAAACACATATACAGCATAAACAGACACACATGCAGTATATACAGACACACATACAGTATATACACATCATACATCATTTGCACACACAGATACAGACACACATACAGCATATACACATCATTTACACACACAGATACAGACACACATGCAGTATATACTAGAGATGAGCGAGCACTAAAATGCTCGAGTGCTCGTTACTCGAGGTGAACTTTTCCCGAGGCTCGAGTGCTCGTATCGAATAACGAACTCCATTGAAGTCAATGGGAGACTCAAGCATTTTTCACTGAAAGAACACATTGAAAGAACACATTGAAAGAACACATTGAAAGAACACATTGAAAGAACACTGAAGAACACATTGGGGCAGATTTATCAAGCAGTCTGAAAGTCAGAATATTTCCAGTTGCCCATGGCAACCAATCACAGCTCAGCTTTCATTTCACCAGTGCTCATGAATATTTTAAAGGGGAGCTGTGATTGGTTGCCATGGGCAATTGGAAATATTCTGACTTTCAGACTGCTTGATAAATCTGCCCCATAGTAGATGTTTGCAGATGTTTTCACTGAAAGAACACATTGAAAGAACACTGAAGAACATATTGCAGATGTTTCCGTACATCTGCTAACTTATCCGAAGACACGAGTGCCGAACGGTGTTCTTCACAATAGTGAACAATGGGGGTCATTTACTAAGGGCCCAATTCGCGTTTTCTCGACGTGTTACCCGAATATTTCCGATTTGCGGCAATTTTCCCTGTATTGCCCCAGTTTTTTGGCGCACTCGATCGGATTGTGGCGCATCGACGCCGGCATGCACGCGACTAAATCGGGGGGCGTGGCCGAACGAAAACCCGACGGATTCGGATGGTGCACTCCAGCGGACCTTTAGGAACTTCAGTGCCTGGTGAGCTGGTGCCAGGGCTTACTTTCATTAGTGTTATTAACCGCTGTATCGCGGTTTAAACACTTTTTAAAGTTTATAGCTGAAGCTGCTTCATCTCCGGCACTTCCTATGTAGGCGCGCGCACACCTATAAACTTTAAAAAGTGTTTAAACCGCGATACAGCGGTTAATAACACTAACGAAAGTAAGCCCCGGCACCAGCTCACCCTGAGCTGGTGCTCAGTATTTACAGCTTACCCCCTACCATTTGAACTGGTAGGTTTCCTTTAACTGTGTTTTTCACTGTGTTCTTCACTTAAATGATCCTGTGTTCACTGTTTTCCTTAAGTAAATGCTCGATCTCGAGCCGGCGAGATACTCGTCCGAGCAACGAGCCTTTTCAAGTACGCTACTACTCGAACGAGCATCAAGCTCGTACAAGTATACTCGCTCATCTCTAGTATATACACATCATGCATCATTTACACACACAGATAAAGACACACATAATGAAAATACACATCATGCATCATTTACACACACATATACAGCATATACAGACATACATATAGTATATATACATCATTTACACACAAAGATACAGACACACATACAGTATATACACATTATACATCATTTCCACAAACAGATACAGACACATACAGTATATACACATGGTACATCATTTACACACTCATATAGAGACACATACAGTATATACACATCATACATCATTTACACACACACACACACATACATACAGTATATACACATCATACATCATCATTTACACACACAGATTCAGACACATACAGTATATACACATCATGTATTATTTACACACACAGATACACATATACAGTGTGTTCATACAGCATTTGCACAAACAGATACAGACACACATACAGTATATACACATCATACATCATTTGCACACATAGATACAGACAAACATACAGTATATACACATCAAACATCATTTACACACACAGATAGACACATATATAGCATATACACATCATACATCATTTACATACACAGATACAGACACATATACAGTATATACACATCATACATCATTTACACACACAGATACAGACACACATACAGTATATACACATCATGCATCAGTTACACACACATATACAACATATACAGGCACACATATACTATATATACATCATTTACACACACAGATACAGACACACATACAGTATATACAAATCATACATCATTTGCACACACACAGATACAGACACACATACAGGATATACACATCATACATCATTTGCACACACAGATACAGACAAACATACAGTATATACACATCATACATCATTTACACATAGAGATACAGACACATACAGTATATACACATCATCAGGGCCGGTTCTAGACAAAGTGGGGCCCTGGGAAAAACTAAAAGTGGGGCCCCAAAATAAAACTATTTTATGACCAGTCACAGTCAGTAAGAGGTTCCTTTGGTATGGTAAAACAAACTGTAATATGGGAGAATTTTATAGGAGATAGATAGATGATAGGGAGATTGATGGGCAGCACGATGGCTCAGTGGTTAGCACTACAGCCTTGCAGCGCTGGTCAACTGGTAGAACTATTAAGTAGATGATATATACAGTAGATGGATATGAGAGATAAATACAGTAGAAGAGAAATAGAAGATTGATTAATAAATAGAGAAAAAGCGAGATATATAAATGGTCAGATTATAGGAGATGGATAACTAGACAGATAGATATATAGACAGTAGATAGATGATAAGCATCTTCACCCGGGAATTCAACCAAGAGGCATCAAC
The DNA here is from genome assembly GCF_040894005.1 of Engystomops pustulosus. Taxonomy (NCBI): domain Eukaryota; kingdom Metazoa; phylum Chordata; class Amphibia; order Anura; family Leptodactylidae; genus Engystomops; species Engystomops pustulosus. Next base: position 165,758,735 of record NC_092411.1, on the reverse strand, counting down.
CCTTTCCCTGCCCGGCATTTCTGCATATTTTGTCGCGTTATCGACCAGAGCAATTTTTACAATTTTGACGTTTAAAAATAAAATTGAAATTACAGCGAAAAGAATTTAAAGAGAACCCGTCATGCAAAATAACCCCCCTAAACTAAATATATTTTCATAAACTGCCATTAGAGAGCATTGCCTCTATCCCTTCATTGTCCCTCTACATGCCTGTAAACCTAAGCAATGAGGTCCTAAAGCTGTATGCAAATGACCTGTGAAATGTCCAATGAAGCATTAGCATATTCAAGCTGTCCACTCTATTCATGAGTGGGAGGCACAGCCACACCCCCAGTGCTTGACTGACAGCCTGTATAATGATGTGAGGGTGTATAATGATGTGCTTCCTGGTGCTGGTGGCCACACCCCCTGCAGCCTGTGTCTGCATGTGTGTGTGTGTGTGTTTAGGAGAGATACAGCAGCTCCAGGCTGCAGCCATGTTATAGCAGAACATGTCAGATTCATGTGTAGCTGATGTCTGTGTCTCTCACCTGTATATTAGGAGGATGCAGCATGTCAGCAGATGCAACGCACACACTAGCCATGCTTTACTATACATTACACACAGACATGAGCAGGGGGAGGAGAGGGGAGGGGTAACAGGGGTGTCATCACTGCCTCTGACCATGTGACCAGCCTCATTTACATGATAAAAAATAGATGATTTTACAATGAATAATGTATGAAATAACTAGATAAAGGCTGGGATGGAATCCTTGTGAGCTCCTCCAACAGGTAGAGGTGACAGGACTAGTGGCAGAGACCTGATGACAGGTGTCCTTTAAGTAAAGCGCAGCAAACCAGATATTTTCTGAAAGCAGACACTTGCCCCATTTTCAAAATTGCATTAAAGAGTTTGTAGACGCCTTCATGCAATTTTGATTCAAACTGAAACATTTTATAAAAAATACTTAAAATTTGACTTTGATGGCAAAAAATGTGCTGCAAACAGAAAATATTTACCTTCACATCTCCTAAATGTAATAGATGGACATGTGTAGAGTTAACATTCAACATTTCCTCTATAATATGTACAAATCCAGAATACTTATATAAAAAAATGTATTTTCCTAAACCAAGATGTGATGAGATCATACAGACCCCACTTGTGTATATGCACCAAAATATGCAGCAAACGGAACGTTAAATCCACAGGGGACACCAAACTAATTTTGCAGAAAATTGCACTGAGCGTCACACAGATCTATCACTGTATGTTCCTTACACAATGGTCACCCAAATAATAACTACCGTATATACTCGAGTATAAGCCGACCCGAGTATAAGCCGAGACCCCTAATTTCAACACAAAAAACTGGGAAAACATATTGACTCGAGTATAAGCCGAGGGTGGGAAATGCATTGGTTACAGCCTCCCAGTATATAGTCTACCAGCCCCTGTAGCATACAGCCTGCCCAACCCCTGTAGCATACAGCCTGCCCAGCCCCTGAAGTAGGAAAAAAAATAACACTGTACTCATCTTTCCAACGTCCCCCATAGGTCCTCTTCTGTCTCAGACTGTCTCAGACAGAAGAGAACCTATGGGTGACGTCAGAAAGGTGAGTTTTGTCTTTATGTTTTTAGTTGACTCGAGTATAAGCCGAGTTAGGGTTTTTGAGCACAAATTTTGTGCTGAAAAACTAGGCTTATACTCGAGTATATAAGGTATATATCCATAACCCAAGCTAATGAGATAATAAAAGTCACTTTTAGATGTCGCCGATGTATTAGCTGCACAATAACAGAACCCTCCGCGCTTCATAAGAATGACAGTGAGAACGTCATAACATGGGTGTAAATAATGGAGGATGGTGGGAAATAAAAACTTTATTCCAGAACATGTGTGTTGTTGGTGTTACATAAAACTTTATGGACATGTTCTGGTCGCAGGGTTAATATGTAGTAACTAGAGATGAGCGAACATACTCGTCCGAGCTTGATGCTCGTTCGAGCATTAGCGTACTCGAAACTGCTCGTTGCTCGGACGAATACTTCGCCCGCTCGAGAAAATGGCAGCTCCCGCCGTTTTGCTTTTTGGCGGCCAGAAACAGAGCCAATCACAAGCCAGGAGACTCTGCACTCCACCCAGCATGACGTGGTACCCTTACACGTCGATAGCAGTGGTTGGCTGGCCAGATCAGGTGACCCTGGAATAGACTAGCCCCTGCCTGCGCTGCTCGGATCATTCTGTGTCTGGATGCCGCTAGGGAGAGAGCTGCTGCTGGTCAGGGAAAGCGTTAGGCTGTTCTATTAGAATACTGTTAGGCAGGAGTGATTCTACAAGAACCCAACAGCCCTTCTTAGGGCTACAATAACGTTATACTTTTTTTATTTTTTATTTGCAGCTAGTACCATATTGTGAGGAATTTGCAGGGGGACTTGCTACCGTTGTGTTTAGCTCTTAGTGACACACATATCCACCTCAAACACCAAAGTGGGAAAATTTATTAGGGGTTTGATTTCAATTAAGCACAGTCTGCCATTTACTTTTTATTTTACGTTTATTTTTTCATAACTCAGCGTCATCTCATCTGGCATAGCAGTGTGCTTTCATACTTGGCTAGAAAATAGCCATAGGAGAATCCAAACGGCTTACTTAGGCCTACAATAGCGTTATATATTTTATTTCTGGTTGATCTGCTGGTGGCTGTCCTTGCTGCAGTGCATCTACTACCATATTGTGAGGAATTTGTAGTGAGACTTGCGACCGTTGTGTTTAGCGCTTAGTGACGCACATATCCATCGCAAAGACCGAAGTGGGAAAATTTATTAGGGGTTTGATTTCAATTAGGCACAGTCTGCCATTTACTTTTTATTTTACGTTTATTTTTTCGTAACTCAGCGTCATCTCATCTGGCATAGCAGTGTGCTTTCATACTTGGCTAGAAAATAGCCATAGCAATAGGATAGCATCGTTTTGTTTTAAAAACAAAAAAACACACAAAAAAAGTTAAAAAAAAATTAAAGTTATAACTTTCATTTTCAAAATGTTTAACCCGAGGGCTAGGGGTAGAGGACGAGGGCGGGGACGTGGGCGTCCAACTACTGCAGGGGTCAGGGGCCTTGGTCCTGGGCGGGGTGAGACACCACCTGCTGATGAGGGAGCAGGGGAACGCCGCAGAGCTACACTCCCTAGGTTCATTCTGAAGTTACTGGGACTCGTGGTAGAGCACTGTTGAGGCCAGAACAGTGCGAACAGGTGATGTCGTGGATTGCCGACAATGCTTCGAGCAATTTGTCCACCAGTCAGTCTTCCACGCAGTCCACCCATGTCACCGAAATCGGCACTCCTCCAGCTCCTGCACCTCAGCCTCCTCCCCCCCAGTCTGCCCCCTCCCAGGAAAATTTGGCATTTGAACCGGCATACTCTGAGGAACTGTTTTCTGGACCCTTCCCATAGTCACAAACCACTTGTCCGGTTGCTGCTGAGCAATTTTCCGATGCCTAGGTTTTCCACCAGTCGCAGTCTGTGGGTGATGATGACCTTCTTGACGTAGTGGAAGAAGTGTGTAAAGAGGTGTCCGACGATGAGGAGACACGGTTGTCAGACAGTGGTGAAGTTGTTGTCAGGGCAGGAAGTCCGAGGGGGGAGCAGACTGAGGGATCGGAGGATGATGAGGTGACAGACCCAAGCTGGGTTGAGAGGCCGGGTGAACACAGTGCTTCTGAGACGGAGGAGAGTCCTCGACCAGAACAGGTTGGAAGAGGCAGTGGTGGGGCCAGACGGAGAGGCAGGGCCAGAGCAGGTGCATCAGCGCCAAATGTGTCACGTAGTGAAGCTCCCGTGGCGAGGGCTCCCGCGGCGAGGGCTAGATTTTCAGAAGTCTGGAGGTTCTTTAAGGAAACACCGGATGACCGACGGACTGTGATGTGCAACCTTTGCCAAACCAGGATCAGCAGGGGTTCCACCACTACTAGCTTAACTACCACCAGTATGCGCAGGCATATGAATGCTAAACACCCCACTCAGTGGCACCAAGCCCGTTCACCTCCGGCCGTGCACACCACTGCTCCTTCCCCTGTGTCAGCTGATAGTCAGCCCCCTGCCCAGGACCCTGGCACAAAAACCCCATCGTCGCCTCCACGATCCTCCACAGCATCCACCAGCGTTCAGCTCTCCATACCCCAGACGCTGGAGCGGAAACGCAAATATAGTGCAACCCACCCGCACGCCCAAGTCCTTAATGTCCACATCTCCAGATTGCTTAGCCTGGAGATGCTGCCCTATAGGCTAGTAGAGACCGAGGCCTTTCGCAACCTCATGGCGGCGGCTGCCCCTCGGTATTCGGTCTCCAGCCGCCACTACTTTTCCCGATGTGCCGTCCCAGCCCTGCACCAGCACGTGTCAGACAACATCATCCGTGCCCTGACCAACGCCGTTTCTGACAAGGTCCACCTGACCACGGACACGTGGACGAGTGCTGCCGGGCAGGGCCACTATATATCGCTGACGGCACATTGGGTTAACTTGGTGGAGGCTGGGACCGAGTCTGACCCTGCGGCTGGTCATATACTGCCGACGCCGAGGATTGCGGGGCCTACCTCGGTCCAGGTCTCAAAGGCCTACTATGCCTCCTCCTCCTCCCACCCCTCCTCCTCCTCCGAACTACCATCCGTGGGCATGGCGCCATCAGTCGCTAGCTCTAGGCAAAGCAGCAGTGCCGTCGCTAAGCGACAGCAGGCGGTGCTCAAACTGCTGAGCCTAGGCGATAAAAGGTACACCGCCCAAGAACTATTACAGGGCATCACGGCGCAGACTGATCTGTGGCTGGCACCGCTGAACCTGAAGCCAGGCATGGTTGTGTGTGACAACGGCCGTAACCTGGTGGCGGCTCTGCAACTCGGCAGACTGACACATGTGCCATGCCCGGCCCATGTGTTAAATCTGATAGTTCAGCGTTTCCTCAAGACATACCCCAATCTGTCTGATTTGCTCACGAAGGTGCGCCGCATCTGTGCGCATTTCAGGAAGTCCAGCACAGATGCTGCCACTCTCAGGGCAACGCAGCGCCGCCTCCAACTGCCCGCTCACCGACTGTTGTGCGACGTGCCCACGAGGTGGAATTCAACATTAACCATGTTATCCAGAGTTAACCAGCAGCGCAGAGCGATTGTAGACTGCCAGATGTCAACTTCCACTAGAACTGGTAGTCAGGTCAGTCAGCTTCCTCAAGTCTACAATGAGGAGTGGACGTGGATGTCTGATATCTGTCAGGTGCTGAGTAACTTTGAGGAGTCAACACAGATGGTCAGTGGCGATGCCGCCATCATCAGCCTCACCATCCCGCTGCTTGGCCTGTTGAAAAACTCTCTGATCAGCATGAAGTCGGAAGCTTTGCGCTCGTCACAAGAGACGGGGGAAGAAGATTCCCTTGTTGATAGCCAAAGCACCCTCAGGTCTGTTTCTCAGCGCATATCGGAGGAGGTGGAGGAGGATGAGGAGGAAGAGGAGGAGAATGTTGGCGAGACACAAGAGGGGAGCATTGCTCAGACCTTCACTGTTCAGCGTGTATGGGCAGAAGAAGAGGAGTTGGAGGAGGAGGAGATGGACAGTCAGGCCAGTGAGGGGAGTGAATTCTTGAGAGTTGGGACTCTGGCGCATATGGCAGATTTCATGCTAGGCTGCCTATCCCGTGACCCTCGCGTTCAAAGAATTTATTCCAGCACCGATTACTGGGTATTCACTCTCCTGGACCCACGGTACAAGCAAAATCTTTCCACTCTCATCCCTGGAGAGGAAAGGAGTGTGAGAATGCATGAATACCAGCAGGCCCTGGTGCACAAGCTGAAACAGTATTTCCCTTCTGACAGCGCTAGCGGCAGAGTGCGTAGTTCTGCGGGACAAGTAGCGAGGGAGAGTTGGCGAGCTGGCAGCTTGTCCAGCACTGGCAAGGGTACGCTTTACAAGGCTTTTGCCAGCTTTATGTCACCCCAGCAAGACACTGTCACCTGTCCCCAGTCTCGGCAGAGTAGGGCTGATCTTTACAGAAAGATGGTGAGGGAGTACGTAGCTGACCATACCATCGTCCTAAATGATCACACAGCTCCCTATAACTACTGGCTTTCAAAGCTGGACATGTGGCACGAACTGGCGCTGTACGCCTTGGAGGTTCTTGCCTGCCCTGCCGCTAGCGTGTTGTCCGAGCGGGTTTTCAGTGCAGCTGGTGGCATCATCACCGATAAGCGTACACGCCTGTCGACTGACAGCGCTGACAGGCTGACGCTTATTAAGATGAATAAAGCCTGGATTTCTCATAATTTCCAATCTCCACCAGGTGAAGGAAGCTCAACCTGAATAATTTATGCACTCCTCCTCCTCATTTTCCTCCTTCTCCTCCTCTTTGTACACTAAAGCAGAGGAAACTGGCTATTTTTTGACAGGGCCCACTGGCTCTAGCTATAGTACTTTATGCATTTAATTTTTCTGGAGGGCCACCTACCCGGTCCTCTGTTTTAAACAATTTTTGGGACTGCCACATACAGGCACTCAATCTATTTCATTTTTCTGGAGGGCCACCTACCTGCTCCTCTGGTTTGAAAACTGCCACATACAGGCACTATCCAAATTAAATTGTCTCCATAGCAGTCTCCACACGTTGTCTCCATTGCTACCTCCAAAAGTCGTCCATATAGCTGCCTCCATACATCGTCCCCTTATCAAACGAGGTGTGTCAGACAGAAATTTGGGTTGTTTTCATGGATTCCACATCAAAGTTGTTAACTTTGTCGCCACCCTGCTGTGTTATCCACAAAATATACTGGCAAACTTTTATGATTAACCGATATTATTTCAGCGCTTCTTGCGCACCTGTTGATTACACTGCTGTGTAATCCACAAAATATACTGCCAAACTTTTACCATTTACGGATATTATTTCAGCGCTTCTTGCGCATCTGTTTACATTCCCCTCACCCGCCATATCCCAAACTTATAAGAACGCTACTACACTTAACTTGGTGGAGGCTGGGACCGAGTCTGACCCTGGGGCTGGTCATATACTGCCGACGCAGAGGATTGCGGGGCCTACCTCGGTCCAGGTCTCAAAGGCCTACTATACCTCCTCCTCCTCCCACCCCTCCTCCACCTCCTCCTCCTCCGAATTACCATCCGTGGGCATGGCGCCATCAGTCGGTAGCTCTAGGCACAGCAGCAGTGCCGTCGCTAAGCGACAGCAGGCGGTGCTCAAACTGCTGAGCCTAGGCGATAAAAGGCACACCGCCCAAGAGCTATTACAGGGCATTCCACATCAAACTTGTTAACTTTGTCGCCACCCTGCTGTGTAATCCACAAAATATACTGGCAAACTTTTATCATTTACCGATATTATTTCAGCGATTCTTGCGCATCTGTTTACATTCCCCTCACCCGCCATATCCCAAACTTATAAGAACGCTACTACACTTGATCTTATACAAAAGGTTCTTAGAAGTGCTGTTTGGGGAGTAGCCTAGAGACAGGGGCTTGGATTGGCGAAAGCTCGCCTGGAAGCGGAGCGCCAGCTCCATCCCAAGATCCAACTAACATAGTTTTAACTGCAGCACCTTTAATCTACTACTAGTTCACTGCCTCCATACATTGTCCCCTTATCAAACGAGCTGTGTCAGGCAGAATTTTCAGGTGTTTCACCAGATACATAGTGGAACGCGGCCCATCTGTCGCCGCCATGCTGGAGACCTGAAGTTGCAATCATAGCAGCGCAATATGAATGCCCCATACTGTCGCTCTTAATCATGGAAGTTGTCTCCATGGCTGCCTCCACATGTCATCCCCTTATCAAAAGAGCTGTGTCAGGCTCATTTTTCGGGTGTTTCACCAGATACGTTATGGAACTTGGTCACTATGTCGCCACCATGCTGTGTTATCGACTAAATATACCTTCAACCTTTTGTTCACATAGGAAATCATTTCACCTCCTTTGGTGAAACCTGAGTCCATTTAGGGTATGTCACCATGACACTCTCTAGCCTGCTGCCGCTGCCTCTGCATCCCGTCCCCTATAGTGTCAGGGTCAATTATTGGATGTTTTAGATGCTATCTAGCCTCATTCGGTCACTCTGTCATGGCCATGTTGTTGCCCATAATTTTGGCTTAATGGTGCGATTAAGCAGCCTCAGAGGCATCCATGCATGCTGCCCCTGCTGTTTCCTGTCCATTTCCGTGGTGTTTCCATCCTTTTCTGAGGTTCCCAGGTGTTTGGCCAAGCTTCCCTGTGCAGAGCCTTGGTCCCCTTGAAAAATGCTCGAGTCTCCCATTGACTTCAATGGGGCTCGTTATTCGAGACGAGCACTCGAGCATCGGGAAAAGTTCGTCTCGAATAACGAGTACCCGAGCATTTTAGTGCTCGCTCATCTCTAGTAGTGACAATAGGTGAAGAGGATCGAATGTTCATCGTATCAGTCAATTTATCCCCCACAATATAAAAGGCAATAAGAGAGAAAGTGTGTTTTTAGAAGGGTTAAAAACATGATTATTAGTTGATATTATTCCTTCTCAAAATGTAGTAACATATAAAGTGAATATTTCCATTATCTGTGAGGTGCAGCAGCTCCTGTGTGCAGCAAATTCTCCCTGTATCCTGATGCTAAGAATCTGGAGGGGGGGGGTGCAATTCAGGGGGTTGTATCTCTGTCTCTGTGACACATAGAACCTCACTTCTTTTTTCCTATGAAAGAAGAGTATCTAAGTGTCAGCAAAACGGAGATATTAACTGTTAAACTGCCATCTGGAGTGATTTTTATATATAAAAATGGCACCTGATATTCTCAATTTAAACCTGAATATCTCTGGATCCATAGCACCTAGAAACAAAATTCAAGATCAATTTGAAAGAAGAGATTCTCCTCTTTCAGAGGGCCCTGGGTAATTTCCCACTTTGCCTACCCATAGCGCCGGCCCTGCACTTCATACATCATTTATACACACAGATACAGACACACATACAGTATATACACATCATACATCATTTACACACAGATACAGACATATATACAGTATTTACACATCATACATCATTTGCACACACAAATACAGACAAACATACAGTATATACACATCATACACCATTTGCACACACAGATAAAGACAAACATACAGTATATACACATCATACATCATTTGCACACAGATACAGACACATATACAGTATATACACATCATATATCATTTACACACACAGAGAAAGACACATATACAGTATATACACATCATACATCATTTACACACACAGATACAGACACACATACAATAAATACACATCATACATCATTTACACACAAAGATACATTTACAGTATATACACATCATACATCATTTACACACACAGATAGACACATACAGTAAATACACATCATACATCATTTACACACACAGATACAGACACACATACAGTATATACACACCATACATCATTTGCACACACAGATACAGACACACATACAGTGTATACACATCATACATCATTTACACACACAGATACAGACACACATACAGTATATACACATCATACATCATTTGCACACAGATACATACACATACAGTATATCCACATCATACATCATTTATACAGACACACAGACAGTATATACACATCATGCATCATTCACACACACAGATACAGACACAAATACAGTATATACACATCATGCATACCTCCCAACCATCCCGCTTTCAGCGTGACAGTCCCGTTTTTTGGGCTCTGTCACGCTGCCACGGAAGGGGGAGAGAATGTCCCGGGCCCCGCCCACTTTCCCTGCTTTGTCCCGCCTCCTCAAGCCCCCGTAGTTTAGAGCTGCAGAGCAGCCAAGGCATGGGGACCGGGAGGAGGCGGACCAGCCCCTGCTACCCCCTGCACCAATCATGTGAGGAGCGAGCTCCGCCCCCAACTGGCCACGCCCCCTCCGCGAGTCAGTCGGACTCCAGGGGAGAAGATGGAATGACAGCAGGTAAGAACCTGAGGGGACAGGGGGGCCACAGGAAGAGGAGCCAAGAGGAGGATAGAGGACAGGGGGGGGGCTGGAGGCTACTGGAGGAGGAAAGGGGGGGGGGGCTGGAGGCTACTGGAGGAGGAAAGGGGGGGCTGTGGCACAGGAAGAGGACAGGGGGTGCTGGAGGCTACAGTGGGACCTGGGGCACAGGAGGAGGACAGGGGGTGCTGGAAGCTACAGGAGGACAGGGGGGCTGGAGGCTACAGGAGGACAGGGGGGGCTTGGGCACAGTAATAGGACAGGGGGGGTGCTGGAGGCTACAGTGGGGGCTGGGGCACAGGAGGAGGACAGGGGGTGCTGGAAGCTACAGGAGGACAGGGGGGCTGGACGCTACAGGAGGACAGGGGGGGCTTGGGCACAGGAGCAGGACAGGGGGGCTGGAGGTTGCTGGTGGGCAGGAGGAGGCTGCTGGTGGGCAGGCGGAGGCTGCAGGGAGACAGGAGGAGGCCGCAGGGGGACAGGAGGAGACCGCAGGGGGACAGGAGGAAGCTGTTGGTGGACAGGAGGAAGCTGTTGGTGGACAGGAGGAGGCTGGAGACAGGAGGAGGAGGCTGGGAACAGGAGGAGGCTGGAGCACAGGAGGAGGCTGGGGACAGGAGGAGGCTGGGGACAGGAGGAGGCTGGGGACAGGAGGAGGATGCTGGAGGACAGGTGGAGGCTAAGGACAGGAGGATGCTTGAGTAGGCTGGGGGACAGAAGGATGCTGGAGGACAGGTGGAGGCTAAGGACAGGAGGATGCTTGAGGAGGCTGGGGGACAGGAGGACAGGTGGAGACTGCTGGGGGACAAATGAAGGCTGGGGGACAGGAGGAGGAGGCTGGGGGACAGGAGGATGCTTGAGGAGGCTGGGGGACAGGAGGACAGGTGGAGACTGCTGGGGGACAAATGAAGGCTGGGGGACAGGAGGAGGAGGCTGGGGGACAGGAGGCTACAGGAGGAGGCTGGAGGACAGGGGGCTACAGGAGGAGGCTGAAGGACAGGAGGAGAAGGCTGGAAGACAGGAGGCTACATTATGAGGAGGATAGAGAACAGGGACCACACCATGTGAGGAGGGGTGGGGGTAGGAGTACAGATAGGATTATGTGTAAGTTTGGGGAGATAAATGAAAGTGGAAAACGAAATGTAAAGGGAGGATAAAATTAAAGAGGGGGTTTTATATGTTGCAGATTTGCTTTAGGGGATATTGTACGGGTCCATAGGGGTGGCCAAAGTAAGGGGCACTGTACTATGTGGGGACCGTCAATGTTGCTTGTGGGTGGGACAATGGGCGTGGTTTAGAAAAAGGGTGAGGGGCTTTTGTCCCTCTTTCTCTTGTCCAAAAGTTGGGAGATATGCACAGATAGTATACAGGCAGTGTGATGTTACATCTCATAGGATACACTGGAGATCCTGTATAGAGCACACAGATAGTATATACAGGCAATGTGATATTACATCTCATAGGATACACTGGAGATCCTGTATACAGCACACAGATAGTATATACAGGCAGTGTGATACTACATCTCATAGGATACACTGGAGATCCTGTACACAGCACAAGGATAGTATATACAGGCAGTGTGAGTCAGGGGAGAGCAGGAGTTCATTGGAAACCTGTATACTCAGAAAGCTCCCCCTAGTGGGGGATTCTTGGGGCTCCAGCATAAACATGTAAGTTTGGTATATATGTGCTTCCTCCACCTGAAGAGAGACCATCACCCTAATAATCCATAGCTCCCAATCATCCCGGATTGGCCGGGACAGTCCGTTTTTTTTACCTCTGCCCCGCGGTGACGGGCAGCTGGGAGATTGACCCGGATATTCCCTCCAGGTCCTGCACTGGCTGGGGTTGTCCTAGCTCTGTGTCCTGCCTAGCAAAAACTTTCAAAGCCTGAACCTGCATTACTGAATGGCTTCTACAGACATCGGGCAGAGAATCCTTTTAGAGAGATGTGTCGGGTTAGCACAAAGCAGGGACCACGTCATTAGGGAGAGATCACCATCTGTCCATATATGGTGTCTACATCTCCTAGGGTTCCCCCAGACACAAGGTTAAATTTAATAAATTTTAGCCCATCCTGGTATTTGAACCCAGACCCTCTGCAGTCCAATTGCCATAGAGACACACAGCCTCTATCCCAGTGGTACCCAAACTACGGCCCGCGGGCCACATGCGGCCCATGGCCCGTTTTTATCTGGCCCCCGCCGCATCCAGGGCTTGGAGCACCAGCTGCTGAGGCCCCCGGCAGGTCGCGGCAGTCGGGCAGGAGCCTCCGTCCATCCGGACACATCATACATCATTTACACACACAGATACAGACACATACAGGATATACACATCATACATAATTTATACACACAGATATATATACACATCATACATCATTTGCACACACAGATACAGACACACATACAGTAAATACACATCATACATAATTTACACACAGATACAGACACACATACAGTATTTACACATCATGCATCATTTACACACATATACAGCATATACAGACACACATACAGTATATACACATCGTACATCATTTACACACACAGATACAGACACACATACAGTATATACACATCATACATCATTCACACAGATACAGACACACATACAGTATATACACATCATGCATCATTTACACACACATATACAGCATATACAGACACACAAATAGTATATATACATCATTTACACACACAGATACAGACAAACATACAGTATATCCACATCATACATCATTTACACAGACAGATACAGACACACATACAGTATATACACATCATACATCATTTACACACACAGATACAGACACACATACAGTATATACACATCATACATCATTTACACACACATACAGTATATACACATCATACATCATTTGCACACACAGATACAGACGCATACAGTATATACACACCATACATCATTTACACACAGATACAGACACAAATACAGTATATACACATCATACATAATTTACACACAGATACAGACTCACACACAGTATATTCACAGCATGCATCATATACACACACACACACACACACACACACATATTGTATATATACATCATTTACACACACAGATAGACACACATACAGTATATACACATCATATACACACACATATAAAGACACACATACAGTATATACACATCATACATCATTTACACACACAGATACGGACACACATACACTATATACACACACTATATACACACACAGCACTTACTTACCATAAGATGTATCCTCTCTGCAGCCTCCTGACTGCAGCCTCCTCAGATGATAGTTTGTGATGCTCGGGAACTCCCTTCTCCTGGAACCTAGTCTCTCTGCTCCTAAGTTCCCGGTAGGGCATAGTATTCCGGCCGGCCTGTGTTTCATGCTGTGTGGCTGGGGCTGCTGCCATTCCTCAAGGCCCCAGAGGCTCAGCAGCACTGTATCCATAAAGTGCAGCAGGGAGCAGCCCGAGCCTCGCTGCTGCTGAATGACCACTGGCCAGGAAAACAGTGGGTACTCTAGGGAGCCGGCTGCAGGAACTCACAGGGACTTCCAGCATACAGACCGCCGAACCTGTGCCTTTGATGCCGTACAATGTATGTGGCCAGGAGGGGACCATCACCCAGTCTGCCTGGGACTAGAGGTGGCGTGGGAGACCCGAACAGCATTCCCTTCTCCTCTCTGTGGTGGATCCCAAAGGGAAGTCGCGGCGCAGTCGGGCGCGGGAGTGCGGGCCCCTGGACCACTCGCCCCCCGTAGCAAATGCAACAGCTGCTACTGCTGTAGTTACGCCCCTGGGTAAATAGTTATAGGGGGACTGTATATAGCTAGTTATTATAGTGGGGATATATAGTTATAATAGGGGGACTGTATATAGCTAGTTATTATGGGGGATATATAGCTATAATAGAGGGACTGTATATAGTTAGTTATTATAGGGGGTATATATAGTTATTATGGGTGCCTGTATATAGTTATTATAGGGGATGTAAATAGTTATTATGGGTGTCTGTATATAGTTAGTTATAATAGAATGTGTATATAGTTATAATAGGGGGACTGTATATAGCTAGTTTCTATATGGGGTGTATATAGTTATTATGGTGGGTATATAGTTATGATAGGGGGAATTGTATATGGTTAGTTATAGGGGTGTCTATAGTTATTATGAGGGGGTGTATAGTTATTATGGACGTCTGTATATAGTTATTATAGGGGGTGTAAACAGTTTATGGGTGTCTCTATATAGTTATTATATGGAGTGTATATAGTTATTATAGGTGTATGTATATAGTTATTAAAGGGGGTGTATATAGTTGTTATAGGGGAACTGTATATAGTTAATGCTGGGGGACTGTATGTAGATAATGCTGGGGGAGACTATACATAGTTAATGCTGGGGGTGCATACAGCGATTACTGGGGAGCTGTATACAGTGAATACTGGGAGGCTGTATATAGTGATTACTGGGGGGCTGTATATAGTGAATGCTGGGGGGCTGTATATAGTGATTACTGGGGAGCTATATATAGTAATTGCTGGGGGGCTGTATATAGTGATTGCTGGGGTGTTGTATATAGTGATTACTGGGGGGCTCTAAATAGTGATTACTGGTGGGTTTTATATAGTGAATACTGGGGGGCTGTATATAGTGGTTGCTGGGGGGCTGTATATAGCGATTACTCGGGCTGTATACAGTCATTTCTGGGGTGTTGTATATAGTGATTACTTGGGGCTGTATACAGTGATTGCTGGGGGGTTGTGTATAGTGATTACTGGGGGCTGTATATAGTGAATACTGGGAGCAGTGTATAGTTATTACTGGAGAGGCTGTATATAGCGATTACTCTACCCTGTCTAAACTACATTCAATGGGGGCCCCCACCAGATTTTGTGCCCAGGGGCCCCCACCTGCCTTACTCCGGCCCTGCGCATGACCATTGGCTCTTGTTATTAAAACTTTCTCAGGGGAGGATGGTATCATCCACAAAGTTTAATTCAAGGTCCATGATCAGAATGAAACCAAAACGTTCTTCAGACTAGTAACTCAACTAATCTTACTGCTTTCATCTGAGGACTCTTATGGTGGCATCAATTGACTCCAGGCGAGGAGTGTGCTGCCCACTGGCAAATGCTGTGCAGGTTAAATGATGTTCATAAATCAATGAATATTTTTTCTTATGTTTTATTAAATTTGCCAAATAAAACCCTAATGTGGGGGAAAATCTATCATTTGTGGATTGCCGTCTTCCAAGTGGCATAACATTGTTACGTTTTTGGAAACAGAGCTGGTTGATGGCTTGTTTTTTGCGGGACATGTTGTACTTTGCATCCGTATCATTGAGGAGGAAATATGTTTTTTTGATCACTTTTTATTGCATTATAAATGGGATTCAATAGGTAAAAATCATAATTTTTGGCGGGTTTTTAAAGTTTTTTTTTACGGCGTTCATCGTATGGGTTGAATAGTTATTTAGTTTTATTCTACAGATTTTTACGGACGCAGTGATACTATATATGTGGTACTTGTGTTATGATTTAGACTTTTTTGAGCGTTCTATGTAGTAAAAATCAAGTAAAAATTGTAAAAAAAATGTTTTTCAATAAAAATGAACTTTATAAATCACTAAAACTGCCCATTAGCCCCAAAACATATAAAGAGTTATATGTTTTGGGGCTTATGGGCAGTTTAAGTGATTTATAAAGTTCTTTTTTATTGAAAAACATTTTTTTTTTACAATTTTTACTTGATCCACCATGGGACATGAACAAGCAATCATCCGATTGCTTGTTCATGGTAATATTCTGCAATACTTATATATTAAACAAAACCTTAAAGAGCACATGAGTGATATCTGGTCCATATATACTTCACTACACCGTTTAAAATTTGAAACTTCTTTTATTGATCAATACCATCTAAAAACATCAATGTAACAGTATGACTACAATATATTGATTCCACTATTGCATCCACGCAACACAGATCAGCAGTTAAGCAATGTAAACCCAGGTATATTAACATGTATAGGTTAATGGAAAAATCTTATAAAGTGCCTGTGCAAAAAAAGAGTTAATAATCCAACCTAACATGAATTTGTAACATCATGGTAAAGTGCTATGTGCCTTTCCTAACAAAATAATGGTTAGGAAGCTTACCCATGCTGTGTGTTGCTGGGACGCCAGTACCCCGACGCGCGTTTCGAGTTAATGCTTCCTCAGGGGGCCTGTGTGTGTCTGTGTGTGGTCTCTTAGTATTTAAGTACAACAGCGTGTCACGTGGGGAGCAGGGGAACACGCCCACACTATGGCCGGGAACAGACACAGCAAGAAGCCACGCCCACGACATCGCGGGAGTGGCCCGTGCCGCATCATGTGGACCGCCCGAGTGCCCACGTCACCTCTATCTCCCCGCTGCCTCCCTGGTCCCAGCCCCCCAGTGTCAGACGGAGAACACACCCCTGGCTCTGGGAACATGTTACCCAGAGACCGCGGCGCGTCTCCACCACACGGTACAGCCGGTATCCAGGGAGAGCAGTTTTTGGACAAGCTGTGTGAACGAGGATGGAGAAAAATGTCTAATAAGAAGAGTAACTAAGAGGTGTTAAATGGAGAAAACATCATAGTTTATAATGATATAGAGAGATTATATCTGTATATGGGGAAAATTTGAATAATTATTACTTATAGACTAGATAGTGAATGAAGTGGGAAACTGAGTGTGAAAATTGATAAATAGTTCATGCTTATGCTTATAATAGTGTATATGAGTGTATGGGTGTAACAAAATAGTGATATGAAATTGAATTGTGCATCCTAAATACATACGTGTGTTGCGCATCAACATGATGTGTTGTGTTATTATGTAAAAATTATAGTGCTCATATTATATTTAGTCCAAAATTTGATTTATACATATGCACAATTTTTCCCTTTTCCTTCAAAAACGGAAGAGGAACTAAATTGTGGTTGTGGTAATGTGAGTATCAGTGCACCCTAATGCCCCTCCTCCCTCCCTCCCACCCCCATGTCAGTCCCCCCACACAAAAAAAAAAGCGCATGAAAAGCACAACACCACCCCATTGAGTGCCCACCCACTTAAACCCAACTCACTCCCACGATCTTACTCAAGCTCCAGACATATGTATAGTCCTGTCAAAGTCCTAAAGAAGAGGACCCAAAGGGATCCTAATTCCAAGTTTTGTTGGGTGATATATGTATATCTCCATCTCTTGCATCATCTTTCTTATGTCTTCTTATTTTCATGACGTCAAGCATTGTCATCGCGTCAAATTCCATCTCGGGGGCCATCAGACAGCACATCACAGGAAGATATGTCAAACATCGTGTTTGTATGTTCTACAATAAATCGTTGTATAGAAAAATATCTCCAAGTCATTCTGTTTTCAAAACAAACAAGATAAAAACAAGTGGAGGGGGGGGGGGGGGGGGGGAGAGGAGAAGGGAAAATATGGAAACGTAAGAGAAGTAGAAATTTCTTAAGCCACTATGGTCTATACATGTATTCAGAGGCTATAGAGTATATGGTTGAAACAGGGCAATTTCAGGAAAAGCATTAATATGGATCTTACAAAAACGGGCAGAAGGTTAATGCTTCATTCAGGTCTTTTGGAACCTTTGCATCTAAAAGTACAATCCATGCATGCAGCAGCTGAACCGAAACAAATTCAATATAAAACTCATGTATAAGCACAGTCAAAGCATGATTGACTTTTTGGACATTCAGATCGTGGTGGGACCGCAGGGCCTACTGCAGACTGACATGTACAGAAAATCCACCTCTGTAAATTCGTTACTACATGCCTCCTCGGCTCAACCCCCTTCTACCATCAGGGCCATACCTTTAGGCCAATTTTTAAGTGCCCGTCGCTTATGTTCATCAGAAACAAGCTTTAGACATCAATGCGAAGATCTTAGAGGGAGTTTTCAAGACAGGGGTATAGTAACAGAAGCATAAAAAGAGGCTCAGATAGGGTTAGAAAACAATCAAGAAATGTTTTGTTGATCACCGGATCCACTCACAAAAAAAGAACAATTGAGGACAATTGTGTCAGATTCATTGCAACATACAATGATAAATGGCCTGAAATGAGAGCAATCTTAACGAAGTACTGGCCCATTTTACAGACAGATGGCGTACTAAAAGATGCTCTACAAGATAGACCAGCATTAACTGCCAGACGAAGTAAAAATTTAAAAGATCTACTGGTTAGTAGCCACTATATACCCAAAATTGAGAGACCATTTGGTGAAGGAAGTTGGGATGTTTCCCATGCGGTGATTGTGTAGCCTGCCAAAACATCTTGAGGACGCAAGAATTTGACACCACCGACGGAAGTAGGACATTCAAAATAATGGAATACATCTCCTGTAACAGTACCAATGTTATATATTATGCAACCTGTGGTTGCCCTTTGGTGTATATAGAGATGACAATCAGAGAACTACGGGTTCGCACAAGGGAACACGTAAGGGACATAATGAAGGCCCAACAAGTGACGACGCCTCTAGAACTGAGCCAACTGAAAACAATCCCCAGACACTTTAGAACACACCATGACTGTGATCCCAAGACCTTTATGGTCCGCAGAATTGAGAAACTCCATCTGGGTATTAGAGGAGGTAACACAAAGAAATTACTGGCACAGAGGGAGTGCAAGTGGATTGTACTTTTAGATACAAAGGTTCCAAAAGGCCTGAATGAAGCATTAACCTTCTCCCCATTTTTGTAAGATCCATATTAATGCTTTTCCTGAAATTGCCCTGTTTCAACCATATACTCTATAGCCTCTGAATACATGTATAGACCATAGTGGCTTAAGAAATTTCTACTTCTCTTACGTTTCCATATTTTCCCTTCTCCTCTCCCCCCCCCTCCACTTGTTTTTATCTTGTTTGTTTTGAAAACAGAATGACTAAGAGATATTTTGCTATACAACGATTTATTGTAGAACATACAAACACGATGTTTGACATATCTTCCTGTGATGTGCTGTCTGATGGCCCCCGAGATGGAATTTGACGCGATGACAATGCTTGACGTCATGAAAATAAGAAGACATAAGAAAGATGATGCAAGAGATGGAGATATACATATATCACCCAACAAAACTTGGAATTAGGACCTCTTCTTTAGGACTTTGACAGGACTATACATATGTCTGGAGCTTGAGTAAGATCGGAAGCCCAACCGACCCAATCTTACAATCATGTCTTGATCTGTTTTTTATCTGTGTGGTGGCGGGAGTGGGAGGTGGGGGGAGGGAATAGGGGGAGGCATTGGGATAGGTGGGGGGAGAGTCGAGTTTGTAGTTTCGTCTGAATGGGGGGGGTGATGGTGGGAGTGAGTTGGGTTTAAGTGGGTGGGCACTTAATGGGGTGGTGTTGTGCTTTTCATGCACTTTTTTTTTTTGTGGGGGGGGACTGACATGGGGGCGGGAGGGAGGAGGGGCATTAGGGTGCACTGATACTCACATTACCACAACCACAATTTAGTTCCTCTTCCGTTTTTTGAAGGAAAAGGGAAAAATTGTGCATATGTATAAATTTTGGACTAAATATGAGCACTATAATTTTTACATAATAACACAACACATCATGTTGATGCGCAACACACTTATGTATTTAGGATGCACAATTTTGAACATTCATTTTCACTTCACCTAATTTCATATCACTATTTTGTTACACCCATACACTCATATACACTATTACAGTATATAAGCATGAACTATTTATCAATTTTCACACTCAGTTTCCCACTTCATTCACTATCTAGTCTATAAGTAATAATTATTCAAATTTTCCCCATATACAGATATAATCTCTCTATATCATTATAAACTATGATGTTTTCTCCATTTAACACCTCTTAGTTACTCTTCTTATTAGACATTTTTCTCCATCCTCGTTCACACAGCTTGTCCAAAAACTGCTCTCCCTGGATACCGGCTGTCCCGTGTGGTGGAGACGCGTCGCGGTCTCTGGGTAACATGTTCCCAGAGCCAGGGGTGTGTTCTCCGTCTGACACTGGGGGGCTGGGACCAGGGAGGCAGCGGGGAGATAGAGGTGACGTGGGCACTCGGGCGGTCCACATTACGCGGCTCAGGCCACTTCCGCGATGACGCGGTCGTGGGCGTGGCTTCTTGCTGTGTCTGTTCCCGGCCATAGTGTGGGCGTGTTCCCCTGCTCCCCACGTGACACGCTGTTGTGCTTAAATACTAAGAGACCACACACAGACACACACAGGCCCCCTGAGGAAGCGTTAACGCGAAGCGCGCGTCAGGGTACTGGCGACCCCGCCACACACAGCATGGGTAAGCTGACTCTGCCATTATTTTGTTTGGAAAGGCACATAGCACTTTACCATGATGTTACAAATTCATGTTAAATTGGATTATTAACTCTTTTTTTGCACAGGATAAGATTTTTCCATTAACCTATACATGTTAATATACCTGGGTTTACATTGCTTAACTGTTGATCTGTGTTGCGTGGATGCAATAGTGGAATCCCGAGGACAATATATTGTAGTCATACTGTTACATTGATGTTTTTAGATGGTATTGATCAATAAAAGAAATTTCAAATTTTAAATGGTGTAATGAGGTATATATGGACCAGATATCACTCATGTGCTCTTTAAGGTTTTGTTTAGCTAGGAATGGAGTGGGTTCATGCAAAAGAACGTATGGACAAATGTCTTTTCATTATTTCGTGCTAATCTCTTGGTTTAGAATACTTATGTATTGCAGAGTATTAGCAGTATCAGCCTATGCTGACACGATCGGGGGCGCCGATCGTGGGGAAAAGAACCCCGGAAGGCAGGTTAAATGCCGCGGTCACGTTGACGGGGGTGCCGACCCCGATGCCAGTTCGGCTCCTGTGCAGAGATGAACTGGCATCGTCTCTGTGCAGTAGCTGTACACCGCTGAGTGCTATTCGCAGAACTCATCGCAGTACGGCCACGGCGCAGAGCTCTAAGGGGTTAAAGGACACTTGTCATCAGCTCTCTGTTACTATTTCTGCCACCTCTACCTGTTGGAGCAGCTCTTATGGATTCCATCACAGCCTTTATCTAGTCAATTCATACATTAATCATTATAAAATCATTTTTTCTTTATTATGTAAATGAGGCTGATTACATGGTCAGAGGCAGTGATGTCACCCCTGGTATCCCTCTCCTCCCCCTGCTCATGTCTGTGTGTAATGTGTAGTAATATTTTACAAAACTGCCTTTGGGCAGTCAAGATTAACCCATATCCAGACAAATGAAAAAATAAAGTAAAACATCACTTTTATTAGGGATTCTTAAAAAAGATTGCACTATATTACAAGCTATTGTGGCACAAACCACTAGATGCACAGGACAAACAGTGGATTAAAAGCACAGTGTGAACTGGGTCATAGGCAGTTTGCAGGTGGTCAGTGGTATGAAATGTGAGATAGTGGGCACAAGGGCCGCATCTGCCATGAGGCGAGATGAAAATCTCGCCTCAGGCGGCAGATGTCTGAGCCTCAGGGGGGGCGGCGGCAGCAAACAGGTGAGAGTCTGTTCGCTTTGTCATACAGTTGCAAGTGTTGCTGCCAGCAGCCCAATGGTGACACTGCATTCACTGTTAGTGTGCGCCTACGCGGGGTTACCCGTGCCCTTCCACACTTCCTGTCAGCTGCGGAAGTGGAGTGAAATGGGAGCGGAGAGGAGCTGTGCAGTGGGTACTGGAGAGGATCGGAGAGGAGCTGTAAAGAAATGAGCGGTGGAGCGAAGGCGGAAGAGGTCCGGAGCAGAGAGAAGTGAGGATGAAGGGAGCAGAGAGGAGGAAAGAGGAGCGCTGCAGAGAGGAGCAGAATGGAGAGAGGAAGAACGGAGCAGAGAGGAGAAGAGGAGCGCTGCAGAGAGGAGCAGAGTGGAGAAAGAAGGAATGGAGCAGAGAGGAGGAAAGAGGAGCGCTGCAGAGAGGAGCAGAGTGGAGCGAGTCATAAGTGTGGTAAGGTACTTCAGCACAGTCCATCTACCTGCACCCCAATATACAAGCATCAGGGCCAGTGCACCAACAAGTGAGCCGTGCCCTGGTGTTCTAAGGGTTAACAAAGTAGGCACCTTCAGTGGGGCAGACACAGCCCCTGCTGCTTTGTTAACCCTTAAAATGCTAGCAGAGATTGCTAGCTACTCACTGCACTATGTAGAAATGTAAGGGTATATATATATGTGTGTGCACCTATATTTGAGTTACTTATAATATGGTGTGGGTGTATTTGAATGTGTATATATATAGTGCATGTTATGCACATATAGTGCCTGTGGAGTGTGTATATAATATATATATATATATATATATATATATATATATATATATATATATATGGGATATGTTTACTCTGAAGAATAATGTGAGGACTGGCAGCAAGGGTTTAGGTATGTGGGGGCCCTGATTCTAAGTTCGCACCAGGGCCCACTGGGGTCTTGTTACTCCACTGGACTTCACTGCTTACTTACTTAACCCCTTAGCGATCCGCGCCGTAGCTGTACTGCGCAGCTTCCCACTATTGGCGCTCAGCGCAGTACAGCTACTGCGCGAGCGCATACTATTTTAGAATTGTCACCACGTCGTGAGACGTGGTGACATCGGGATGAGATTTGGGTCTCCGTCACCCGACCAATCAAATCGGTCCCGCCCGCCGATCGCCGTGATTAGCCAGTCAAACCTGACTGGCCAATTACAGCGATTTTAGGCTAAAAAACGTGGTTTTAGCCCTTTCCTCTTCCTCCAGCGGCACCATTTTGGTTTGGTATCGCTGGAGAGAGGAAAGAGCATTACTGTGTGCACCAAAATACACTTTTACACTAGTGTTCTGATCCCTATTGTTCCTTACAAATCCCTATCCCTATCTGTTTTTTCCTGTGTCCTGTGTGTTCCCTGTGTGATCGCCTTGTGTGATCCCACGTGTCTTCCGTTTTTCCCTGTCTGTCCCTTCTGAACCCAAACGCACTTTTCAGTGTGCTGTGTTAGCGTTGTTCTGCACTGGATGCACTTTTCAGTGCGCCGTGTGAATAGCGCTGCACAGAATCTTTAGCAGTCTTAGCGGTAGTTAGTTTGTCTTAGGGCAAGCTAGGTGCATTTGTAGCGCCTTTTTGCGTGGTGCACATAGGTTTTTTTTCAGTGCCTGGTAATATTTTTTTCCAGAGCGCCATAGCTGTACCCGTACTTAGCTATTTTTTGTGTGTGCCATCTGTGCGGCTGGTCTGTGTGGTTTGGTGTGCATTACCTTTTTTTTTGTGTGCTATCTGTGCGGCTTGTCCGTGTACCGTATTTTCCGGGCCATTAGACGCACCGGAATATAAGGCGCAACAGTCCGATGCGCCTTATATATGGAATTATTACATATATAAGGCGCATCGGACTATAAGGCGCAGGGTCGGGGGCGTGGCGGAGATCCGGGGGCGGAGCGGAGACCCGACGGGACGCGACGCCGAGAAGAGACGCGGAACGCGGGGAAGGTGAGGGGGAGGTGGAGAATGGATTACTTACATAGGTTCCCGCTACCGGAGACAGCAGATCTCCAGCGGGAACTGCAGACCACACGACAGAAGTTGTTTGTGCCGCGTGGTCTGCAGTTCCCGCTGGAGATCTGCTGTCTCCGGTAGCGGGGACCTATGGAAGTAGGGTCCGCTGCCCTCATATAGGGCGCACCGGACTATAAGGCGCACTTTGGATTTCCAAGGAAATCCAAGGCTTTTAAGTGCGCCTTATAGTCCGGAAAAATACGGTAGTTTAGTGCGCATTGTTTTTTTTGTGTGACATCTGTGCGGCTTGTCCGTGTAGTTTAGTGCGCATTATTTTTTTTGTGTGCCATCTGTGTGGCTTGTCCGTGTAGTTTAGTGCGCATTATTTTTTGTGTGTGCCATCTGTGCGGCTTGTCCGTGTAGTTTGGTGCGCATTATCTTTTTTTTTTGTGTGTGCCATCTGTGCGGCTTGTCCGTGTAGTTTGGTGCGCATTATATTTTTTTTTTTTGTGTGCCTGCTAGACGGTTTATCCGTGTAGTTTGGTGCACATTATCTGCAGGAGAAGTGCCTGGGACTTCTGCAGGAGAAGTGCCTGGGACTTCTGCAGGAGAAGTGCCTGGGACTTCTGCAGGAGAAGTGCCTGGGACTTCTGCAGGAGAAGTGCCTGGGACTTCTGCAGGAGAAGTGCCTGGGACTTCTGCAGGAGAAGTGCCTGGGACTTCTGCAGGAGAAGTGCCTGGGACTTCTGCAGGAGAAGTGCCTGGGACTTCTGCAGGAGAAGTGCCTGGGACTTCTGCAGGAGAAGTGCCTGGGACTTCTGCAGGAGAAGTGCCTGGGACTTCTGCAGGAGAAGTGCCTGGGACTTCTGCAGGAGAAGTGCCTGGGACTTCCACTGACCCCACATGGGTAGCCCCAGATAATTATACCCCTCAGGTCCCTGACTTTTTGGGCCATCCTGGCATTAACTTTGACACGACAGGGCTCAGAGCTGTGGACTTTTTTAAGTTTTTTTTTTATGAGGAGCTGCTGAATATTATTATATTTCAGACAAATCTCTACGCTGCACAACATATTGCCCAAAACCCCACGTCCTTTTATGCACAACCCTACAGGTGGACCCCTGTCACTGCAGCAGAGATGCACAAGTATTGGGGCATAATACTCCTCATGGGGATAGTAAAGAAGCCTTCAATCAGGGACTACTGGAGCACAGATATACTGTACCACACCCCCATATTCTGCATGGCAATGAGCAGGATGCGCTTTGAAGCCATCCATAAGTTTTTACACTACACTGACAACACACAGTGCCCACCCAGAGGTGACCCCAGTTATGATCGGTTATTTAGGGTCAGGCCCATATTAGATCATTTTAGTGCCAAGTTTGCCCAGGCATATACTTCCGCCAAACATGTGAGCATAGACGAGTCCCTGGTACAATTCAAAGGGAGACTTCAATTCCGCCAGTACCTGCCCAATAAGAGGGCAAGATATAGTGTGAAAATGTATAAGCTGTGCGAAAGTTCATCAGGGTACACATACAAGTTCAGGGTATATGAAGGGACGGACTCCAAGAGTCTGATGCTTCTGAATTTATCATACATCCCTGGATTTTTAGAGTACCCTGATGTTACCCTGACGCACAGCTTATACATCATGCCGCACCTTCCATTCTAAGCCCTGCCATGTGCCCAGCCTGTAGATTACTGTCCCGTATGCTTTACCCGGGAAAACATGCATCATGATTTTTAGGGTGTTTGTCTCCCATGGCAGCAGCTGGGCACAAAATGACATAATGGATATTTTTTACTATGCACTATCCATTTTGCACTTTTTCAGGGGTCCACCTGTGGGGTTAAAATGCTAACTATACCCCTCGATTAATTCATGGAGGGTTGTAGTTTCCAAAATAGGGTCAGTTCTTAGGGGTTTCTACTGTACTGGCCCCTATTGGCATCTACAAATCTTTCATGATGCCAAAAAGAAAAAAAAAAAATGTACAATGTCTGTGCTCCAACAAGTTATTCCCTTTTGAGCCCTGCCGTGTCTCCATCCTACAGATTATTGCCTCCTATGGGGTATTGCCCTAACCGGGGTAACCCGCAGAATGATTTTTGATGTGTTTTTCCCCAGTGGCATGAGTTGGGCAAAATACTTTTGTCACTTCAATGGCATATTTGATAAATTGCAATACAATTGTTTCTCTGCACTACTCACTTTGTATTACATTTGAGCCAGCACATTAGGGGTTAAAATGCTCATACAAGCCTACATACATTCTTTGAGGGGTGCCCTTTCCAAAATGGGTTCACTACTTGGGGGTTTCTATTGTACTGGTACCTTGGGGGTACCCCCCATTACCAATCTAGTGAAAACGAAGCTTGAAAACCTAAATTGTGCTTCTTTCTTCCTGACCCCTGCCGTGTGCACAGCCTGTAAATTATTGGCACATGTGTGGTATTGCCGTACTCGGGACAACCCGCAGAATGATTTTTGGGGTGTTTGTCTAAAGTGGCATGGGTTGGGCACAGTATATGAGGCACTAAATTGACTTTTTTGAGATAAAAACGCAATTTTTACGCTGCACAATTTACTTTGCATTCAATTTTGACCAGCGTGTCGGGGGTAAAAATGCTCAACACAACCACCGATAAATTCTTTGAGTGGTCTAGTTTCTGTAATGGTATCATTTATTGGGGGTTTCTATTGCACTGGCACCTCACGGGCCCTGCCAGCATGACATGGCACTCCAAATCCAAACGTGTGAAAACGGAGCTGGAAAATCAAAATTTCACTCCTTCCGTTCTCATCCCTTCTGTGTGCCCAGTCTGTAAATTATTGGCACATGTGTGGTATTGCTGCACTCGGGACAACCCGCAGAATGATTTTTGGGGTGTTTGTCTAAATTGGCATGGGTTGGGCACAGTATATGAGGCACTAAAATGACTTTTTTGGGATAAAAACGCAATTTTTACTCTACACCATTTACTTTGCATTCAATTTTGACCAGCGTGTTGGGGGTTAAAATGCTCACCACAACCACCGATAAATTCTTTGAGGGGTCTAGTTTCCGAAATGGTGACATTTTGGGGGGTTTTCTATTGTACTTTTACTTCGGGGGCTCTTCAATTACACTGTGGCACCACAAAATATTTACAGCCAAATTGGCCTTCCAAATTCCCAGTATCGCTAACTCTGTTCTGGACATCACTGTGCGGGGAAACAGCAGCTGACATCCACATGTCTGGTATTGCCGTACTCGGAAGAAGCAGGGCAAGAAATTAGGAATATATATTTACCTCAAATTCCTTCTGAATGTATCCATTTTAGGGCTAAATTGGAAAGATTGAAATCAAAAATTGAAATTTCAAAATTTGCACTCCATTTTCATATGCTTCCGGAAAAATAATTAAAGGGTTAACAGACTTCTTAAATGCTGATTTGAATAGGTTGAGATGTTAGGTTCATAACTGAATTGATCACCAAAAAGTTCGCATTTTTCAAATATGGATTAGAGCCCTAAAATGACCACCTAGACCAGTGATGTCAAACCTTTTAGAGCCCGAGTGCCCAAACTTCAACCAAAAGCCACTTATTTATTGCACAGTGCCAGCGCAGCAATTTAAGCAGTAATTTATTTCTCCTTGTTCATTGACAACTTTCAATCGTTCCGCCTCCTAAAGACACCAACGCAGTTGAAAGGAGGAGGGCAAATTCGCCTATCATTGTAGGAAGATTCTTTGAGTCCTGTTTGGTGAACTTCATGCTGGGGTGATGGCCTGGGTGCCCACAGAGAGGGCTCCGAGTGCCGCCTCTGGCACCAGTGCCATAGGTTAGCCACCACTGACCTAGACCATGAATAACAGTGTTGCCTGTACTGCCCCAGCAGGGGCCGCTGTGGTAGCAGGCTGTATTGTTATAAATACTGTATGGAGATCCTAGTCCTATCGTTAGAGATATAGTGGACTGAACGGTCAAGGTGTGATCTAGGTCTGATACTATCTATCCCTATTGCAACTGATGGTATTATAATTATTGCCACTGCCTGCCTAGGATTCTGCTGATTAAAATTTTCCAAACATTAGCCCCCCGACATGTTTCACCAGTACAACTGGCTTCATCAGGGGTTTGGGCTAAATGCTAAGCTGTCACGCCGAGTATATAACAATGAAGCCCCTCCCCGTGGGACCAAGTTGAACCTATGAAAGTGGGTCCTTCATAAAGAGGCGCATCCCATTTAAAACATCAGTGATGGGCACCATGATACACCAATGAAGTGTCCAGGAGGAGGCAATGACTCCTCCCAGTAGGAAATGATGGGGGTGTAGCCCGTACTATTCTCCAATAGCGGCTCAATATGTCATCAAGCCCCCTGATCAGCTGACTCATGGACTGTCCGTCAGCTGACTGTCAGCTGACTGTCGTCCCCACGAAAACACGCGCATGACATTGGACTTAGTACAAATATCGGCACCAAGCCCTGTCAAGATGCGCATGACTGTGGACTTAGTGCAAGGTACATCATTAGCCTTGGGAAATGATGGTCTGCATGACAGTACGTATGACAGCAGACTTGATGCAAGCTACGCCACTGATTTAGGATGTGACAATCAGCATAATATTTGGCAAGTATCTTTAGAAAGTGAAATATCCTCAGTATGTATTAAGCATAGCTTTCTAGATTTGATACCTCATAGGCTTGATGGTATATGTGCAAATTACATTGGATAGACATTGTGCACCACAATGGATGCATGATGAATCGTTACAGGTAACCCCAGTGGTATGTTGGACCGGGAGTAGCACTTAAGATGGTTACGAGGAAGGTTGTGAGAGTTGTAGCAAATTACTTGGGGTACATGTTTGTGATATGACTCCAATCATTATGAGTCATATTGGCTGTTTTGAAAAATTATGCATATATTCTCAAATATATGGATCACATGTCACACAATTTTCAGTGGCCTGAAGAATTTTATTGGGGTATTGCCTTCTATGGAGAGAGTTGTTAGGGAGAATAGATCTGAAAAACATTTTTTTTTTGTTTTGAAAAAAATTTAAAGGGATGCATATTGGAGAAGGAGTAAACATTGGTCAAAGTAGCCTCTAATGGGGCCTACAGGGGAGGCTGTAGTGTCCACATGCAGAATAGTGGAGTACTGATGTTTTAAATGGGATGCGCCTCTTTATGAAGGACCCACTTTCATAGGTTCAACTTGGTCCCACGGGGAGGTGCTTCATTGTTATATACTCGGCGTGACAGCCCCGCGCTTAGCATTTAGCCCAAACCCCTGATGAAGCCAGTTGTACTGGTGAAACATGTCGGGGGGCTAATGTTTGGAAAATTTTAATCAGCAGTGTGGCAGAATCCGAGGCAGGCAGTGGCAATAATTATAATACCATCAGTTGCAATAGGGATAGATAGTATCAGACCTAGATCACACCTAGACCGTTCAGTCCACTATATCTCTAACGATAGGACTAGGATCTCCATACAGTATTTATAACAATACAGCCTGCTAGCACAGCGGCCCCTGCTGGGGCAGTACAGGCAACACTGTTATTCATGGTTTAGGTGGTCATTTTAGGGCTCTAATCCATACAATAAGATACATTACTGTAGCAGACAATAATGCTTAGGACAGTCCTCTTTATCTGGCCAATAGTGGACTTATAGCAATTATTATAGGTGGATATGGGCCCCGTATTGTGCCCACCAGGGCCGATTCCGGCCTTTTTGCTGCCTGAGGCGAAAATTTAAATGCTGCCCCCCCCCACCTTCCCCTATTTCTCAGCACCCTACTTCCAATCCATTTCTCACTGAAATTGCAGGGAAATCTTTAAAAAGTATCTACAACCTGATCTGAATATGCCCATGACATTAACAACAATTGATAACATACTAACACAGCGCTACCAGATCACTAGGACTACACACGCTGGTGCTGTTTCACACATTAGTATTCAATAAGTGACACAGACATATACTGACAGAAACCCCTAACAGTATATACAGCCAAAACCCTCTATAGATAGTATATTCTGCCAGAATCCTTTGTAGGTGGTATGCACAGCCAGAACCCCCTCAGTAGATAGTGTATATACAGCCAGAACCCTCCATAAATAGCATATACAGCCAGACCACCACCTATAGATAGTATATACAGCCAAACTATCCCCCATAGAAAGTATATACAGCCAGACTTGTGGATAACTCAAATAGAAGAGAAGCTTTTGGCACTGGTTGCAGCAAGTGATTTGGTTTAATCCTTGGTTAAAATCTCAAAATTCTTTATTAGGGTATCAAAAAGTTGAAAGATCAAATTCATCAGGATGAAATACAAGCAATTTCATCCTGATGAATTTGATGTTTTAACTATTTGATACCCTAATAAAGATTTTGGATTTTAACTACTTACTAAACCCAAGTCATTTGCTGCAGCCTTTAACCCCTTAAGGACGCAGCCTGTTTGCAGGTTAAGGCTCGCTACTTTTTTTAAAATTTGGCCAGTGTCTCTTCCTGTGGTAATAACTTTTCAACGCTTTAAGATATCTCTGTGATTTTGAGATTATTTTCTTGCGAGACATTGTAGTTTATGTTAGTAGTGTCATTTCGGTGATCCGTTCCTACTGACTAAACCCAAGTGATTTGCTGCAGCCTTTAAGTAAGTAAGCCGTGAAGCCAAGTGGCGTAACAAGACCCCAGTGGACCCTGGTGCGAACTTAGAATCAGGGCTCCCATATACCTAAACCCTTGCTGCCACAGGCACTATACGTGCATAACATGCATAAATAATCACAGCACTATATATATGCACACACACTACACATAGAAATACACCCACACCATATTATAAGTAACTCAAATATAGGTGCACACACACATATATATATATATATTGTAGGGATTCACTCAAATGGTAGCCTTTAGAGAAGCGCCAGGCAGCAGTCTTTCAGGTGAACAAAACAGGCGTCTTTATTTAGACATAAAAATAACAGGGAAAAGAGCTTGCTCCAGCCAGCAAAACAAAATGCATAGTCCATATGATAAATCTCAGTCCATGTTATCAAGCACAGTTCACATTCACAGACACAGTACCGTACTTCACCCTCCTGGGTTAGGAGAACCTTTTCAGTCCTCAGACTTCCCCACACAGCAAGGCTCAGCTCTGGCTCTGCTATTCCCTGTGTTCCACTCAGCTACACCCAGGTAGGGAACCACCCACACTTCTCCTGACAGGTGGCTTTACATAGGGCTGCAAGCCCTGGCCTGGAACGTGGGAGCAGCCATCCCACCCAGCACTGTGACTGCTCCAGAAAAAACCCGTCCCGGATCTGCTGCATTGCAGCCATGCTAAAATAACAAAAGTGTGTCAGTGGCCAAACACCGCTGACACCAGCATACCTCCCAACCGTCCCGTTTTGGGCGGGACAGTCCCGTTTTTTAACCCTTGTCCCGCCTGCACGGACCGTTAAGTGAAAGTCCCGGTTATTTCTGCGTTTTCACGGATTTTTCCGTCTTGTCCCGCCCCCGAGTCCCGCCCCCAAGTCCCGCCTCCTTCCTGCTCAGGATACAGAGAAGCCAGGGGGCGGGGTGCAGCGTCCTCCTCCTCTCCAGCTCCTGGGCTGTCTGCTGCAGAGCCGGCACCTCCCCCATCCCCTCCCCTGGGAGGCAGAGCCCTCCCTGTCCTCAGGCTGCCACTTGCAGGCACATGGATGGATGGATGGATGGAGCAGTGCAGAGTGTCATATTCTCTGTACTGCCCCTGCACAGCAGCCCCAGGGGATCAGCCTCCGTGCAGGCAGGAGCTCTCCAGCACTGCTACATCAATAGCTCCCTGCCCCCACCTCCTCCTGCTCCTCACTGAAGTTCGTCTGATGAAGCAGAGCCGAGTGTGTGCAGCTGCTGCAGTGTGATAACAGGTACTCTACAGTGACTGCAGGCAGCAGCTAAAGGGTTAAACACTTCACTTTCCTCCATAGACCCCCTGCCCCCACCCCTAACCCCCCCAGTGCCCTTCTATTCTGTTTTTATTGTACCATATACTTAAAGGAAACCTACCACTTGTAGTGGCAGGTTTCTGATGGAAATACCGGGCACCAGCTCAGGGTGAGCTGGTGCCGGAGCTTATTTTCGTCAGTATTTTAAACCGCGGTATCGCGGTTTAAAACACTTTTTAAACTTTATAGCCGGCGCAGGCAGGTACGCGCTCGGCGCTTACCGTGCGCGCGGCTCTCATTCACTTCCTATGTAGCCGCGCGCATGGTAAGCGCCAAGCGCGTACCTGCCTGCGCCGGCTATAACGTTTAAAAAGTGTTTTAAACCGCGATACCGCGGTTTAAAACACTAACGAAAATAAGCTCCGGCACCAGCTCAGCCTGAGCTGGTGCCCGGCGTTTCCATCAGAAACCTGCCACTACAGGTGGTAGGTTTCCTTTAATCCCTTAACCCCTTAAGGACGCAGGGTTTTTCGGCTCATTTCTCGCTATCCAACTTCAAAAATCCATAACTTTTTCATTTTTCCGTGTACAGACCTGTGTGAGGGCTTATTTTGTGCGTAACAAATTTTACTTTCCCGTAATGTTATTTATTTTAACATGCCGTGTACTGCGAAGCTGCAAAAATTCCAAATGTGGAAACATTTTTTTAAAAAACGCACGTGTCACGTTCTTGTGGGCTCAGTTTTTTCGACTTTGACTGTGCACTCAAAATAACACCTCAGCTCGGTGCGATCGCGGTGATACCGGATTTATAGGTTTTATTGTGTTTTAATACATTTTCAAAAATTAAACGAATGTGTACAAAAAAAATAAAAAATGTTGCCATCTTTTGACGTTCACTGCTACCATTTTGAGGTCTGTGCGACATTTTGATCATTTTTAATTTCATTTTTTATGTTATGTAAAAAGGTGTAAAAGTCGCATTTCGGACATTTGGGCGCCATTTCCCGCCTCGGAGGTCACCGCCGCCCTTAACCGTTTTTATATTTTGATAGATCGGGCATTTTGGGACGCGGCGATACCTAATGTGTCTGTGATTTTTACTGTTTATTATGTTTTATATCTGTTCTAGAGAAAGGGGGGTGATTTAAATTTTTTATATTTTATACATTTTTTTTATTTTTAAAACTTTTTTTTTTCTTTATTTTTCCACTATTTCTTAGACCCTCTAGGGTACATTAACCCTAGATGGTCAGATCGCTCCTACCATATACTGCAATACTTCTGGCTCATTGTAACGAATCTGCAGAAGCCATGTAGCCTCGTGTCAAAAGAAGACCCGAGGCTACCACGGCAAACGATCGCCGCCCCCCCGATGACGTTCTGGGGCACGGCAATCGTAAAAAAGACTTTGCCGGCGACAATGATTGACCGTGGTTATTAGCGGTGGGGGTTTTCTGCAACATGCAAAACCCCCCACCTTGTATGAAGAGGACTCAGCCCGTGAGCCCTCTTCATACACTCCTTATACCTCTGCGCTGTAGAGCTACGGCGCAGAGCGTTAAGGGGTTAAAGGGGTTTTCCCACAAATACAAGTTAGGCCCTATCCATAGGACAGGGCTTAACCTGCTGATGTGTGGGGGTTTCAGTGATGTGACCCCCACAGATCATGAATACAAGGGGTCTGTTGGGGTCCACATAAGGTACATGTCATCGCTCTATGACAGTAATGGAGCAGAATGGTCATACACGGCACAATTACTCTGACGGAGCGACGAGGGGTCCGACGGAGGTATGTAAGATCCCTCGTTTTCATGATCTGTGGGGATCTCATCACTGAGACCCCACTGATCAGCAACTTAGGCCCAATCCTGTGGATAGGAACTAATTTGTATTTGCAGGAAAACCCCTATAAGGACTTGGCCCTTTTTAATTTTTGCGTTTCCATATTTCACTCCCCACTTTCAAAAATCAATAACTTTTTTATTTTTCCATGTACAGAGCTGTGTGCGGCCTGTTTCTGCATAACAAATTATACTTCCTAGTGACAGTATTAAATATTCCAGGCCCTGTACTGGGAAGCGGGAAGGAAAATATCAAATGTGGTTTTTATGGACTGCGCTCCATAGGACTCCTCCCCTTTACTGCGCTCCATAGGACCCCTCCCCTTTACTGCGCTCCATAGGACCCCTCCCCTTTACTGCGACAACGAGCATTTCCTCCCCCCCCCCTAGACAACAAGCATGTCCCTCCCCTAGACAACGAGCATTTCCCCCCCCCTAGACAACGAGCATGTCTCCCCCTGACCCCTAGACAACGAGCATGTCCCCCCCCCAAGACAACGAGCATGTCCCCCCCAGACAACGAGCATTTCCCCCCCCCAGACAACGAGCATGTCTCCCCCCGACTCCTAGACAACGAGCATGTCCCCCCCCTAGACAACGAGCATGTCCCCCCCCTAGACAACGAGCATTCCCCCCCCCCTAGACAATGAGCATGTCTACCCCTGACCCCTAGACAACGAGCATGTCCCCCCCTAGACAACGAGCATTTCCCCCCCCCCCCCCTAGACAACGAGCATGTCTACCCCCGACCCCTAGACAACGAGCATGTCCTCCCCTGTGGCTGCGTGGCCTTTTTTGTGTGTAGGTTTTTTTGATTTTTGTCTTCCAGGACCGTGCCTGCTGTGGACTGCTTCGGATTCGAAGGATTACGTCGATGACCGACATTTCTAACAAATAAAATGGTCAACGAGGGTGTGTCTGCGTTTTTTGTTCAATAAAATTTTCTGAAAACGGTGTGATTATTTATTTTTTTGCGACACTCTTCATAGTTTGCCATAGTAGTGGTGCCGGCTAGGTGACGGTGCTCATTACTAAGGGCTGGCCTTAGTGTTTGCTTTAATTTTTTTGGCAAATTCACACTAACGCCCATACCATTACCCCGGTACCCACCGCCACCAGGGGTGCCGGGAAGAGCCGGGTACAAACCAGTACCTGACCGTCTATAGATGGTCAGGCAGTGGGGCGGCTGCAGGCTGTTATTGTTGCGCTGGAATAGCCCCCTAACAGTGGCCTATCCCAGCTCAGTAATGGCAGGCTGCTGCTGCTTTTTTGTATCAGGCTGATTTGAACAATAGGGGGCACCCCATGCCGTTTTTCCCCCCATTTTTTTGTAAAAATGGGGGAAACAGCCTGGGAGCCCCCTTTAAAGGGGGAACCCCACGCATATTTTTATCAAAAATTTGAAGAAAAAACGGCATGGGGTGCCCCCTATTTTTCAAATCAGCCTGATACAATAACGCAGCAGCAGCCTGCCATTACTGAGCTGGGATAGCCCACTGTTAGGGGGCTATTCCAGCGCAACAATAACAGCCTGCAGCCGCCCCACTGCCTGACCATCTATAGACGGTCAGGTACTGGTTTGTACCTGGCTCTTCCCGGCACCCCTGGTGGCGGTGGGTACCGTGGTAATGGTATGGGCGTTAGTGTGAATTTGCCAAAAAAATTAAGGCAAACACTAAGGCCAGCCCTTAGTAATGAGCACCGTCACCTAGCCGGCACCACTACTATGGCAAACTATGAAGAGTGTCGCAAAAAAATAAATAATCACACCGTTTTCAGAAAATTTTATTGGACAAAAAACGCAGACACACCCTCATTGACCATTTTATTTGTTAGAAATGTCGGTCATCGATTTAATCCTTCGAATCCGAAGCAGTCCACAGCAGGCACGGTCCTGGAAGACAAAAATAACACAAACACACAAAAAAGGGCACGCAGCCACAGGGGAGGACATGCTCGTTGTCTAGGGGTCAGGGGTAGACATGCTCGTTGTCTAGGGGGGGGGGAATGCTCGTTGTCTGGGGGGGACATGCTCTTGTCTAGGGGGGGACATGCTCGTTGTCTGGGGGGGGACATGCTCGTTGTCTGGGGGGGGGACATGCTCGTTGTCTGGGGGGGGACATGCTCGTTGTCTAGGGGAGGACATGCTCGTTGTCTGGGGGGGACATGCTCGTTGTCTGGGGGGGGTATGCTCGTTGTCTAGGGGAGACATGCTTGTTGTCTCGGGGGGGGACTTGCTCGTTGTCTAGGGGAGACATGCTTGTTGTCTCGGGGGGGGACTTGCTCGTTGTCTAGGGGGAGTGGAATATGCCCCCCAATTATATACATAAATATACATTGGTGCCAGTGGATGCGTTGGAGGTATGAGCAGTGGCGTGACCAGGGGGTGTGGTTAGGGGGCGTGGCTAGGGTGTGGCTTCTGCGGGTCAAAAAAAAAATCGCCGCGGCGCGCTTCGCGCGCAACCATTTTGTCCCTCTTTCTCCTCTGCAAAAGTTGGGAGGTATGCACCAGCAATACTGGTTTTTACTTCACCGAGGCCAGGCACCACGGTGACACGTATCTACCATCCACCACAACACCTTGTGCCTTTCTACATACCCCCCTCTGCCCAAAATCAGGGGCTATCAACACTGGATGTCTACAGAGAGCAACCTTAAGCTTCTGGAAAGCCCCCTCAGCCTCTGGGGACCACTTGATCATGGCCATTTTTTTTCCCTTTGTAAGGTCGGTAAGGAGTACTGCTATTTCAGCAAAGTTTGGGATAAATCTCCTATAATATCCCACAATACCGAGAAATGCCCTCACTTGTTTCTTTGTAAGTGGGCGGGGCCAGTCCTGGATGGCTTCTACCTTATTTATCTGGGGCTTAATCTCACCTCTCCCCACGACATAGCCCAAGTATCTGGCTTCTTCCATCCCAATGGCGCACTTACTTGGATTTATAGTAAAACCGGCCTTTCTAAGCGCATTCAGGACTGCTTGGATTTTACCAAGATGACTCTCCCAATCCCGGCTAAAGATCACTATGTCATCCAAGTAAGCGGCTGAATATTCTCTGTGAGGTCTTAAGACCCGATCCATAGCCCTTTGGAAGGTCGCTGGGGCCCCCTGTAAACCGAACGGCATCCTGACATACTGGAAGGATGCCTCAGGTGTGGAAAAGGCTGTCTTCTCCCTGGCTTCCTTAGATAAGGGAATTTGCCAATACTCCTTGGTGAGGTCTAAGGTAGTGATATACCGGGCTGGTCCTAGCCTCTCAATAAGCTCATCTACCCTGGGCATGGGGTATGCATCTACCTTTGACACCTCATTTAATTTGCGATAATCATTACAGAATCGCCACTCTCCATTGGGCTTTGGGACTAGCACTATGGGACTGGACCACCCACTTTTAGATTCCTCAATGACCCCTAGTTTCAGCATTCTGTGCACTTCCTTGGTGATGACTGCCCTCCTGGCCTCTGGAATCCGATATGGTTTTAGGTTCACTCTCACATGAGGCTCAGTAACTATCTCGTGTTCAATTACATTAGTTAGTCCTGGTGCTTCTGTGAACAGATCTCTATTTTTCTCCAACAATTGTCTGCACTGGTGTTTTTGAGAGGAGGACAGGGTCTCTGCTATCTTCACATTCTCTGTATTGACCTCTGATTGGGTCATAAGGCAAGAGGCCTCTGGGGCATCTCTATGTTTCCAGGGCTTAAGCAGGTTAATATGATAGACCTGATAGGGTTTTCTTCTGCCTGGCTGATGTACTCGATAGTTAACTTCGCCCACCCTCTTGTCAACCTCATAAGGCCCTTGCCACCTCGCCAAGAATTTGTTCTCCACCGTAGGTACTAACACCAAAACTCGATCCCCCGGACTAAACTGTCTAAGACGAGCCGATCTGTTATAGACTCCAGCCTGTGCTTCTTGAGCCTGCAGGAGATGCTCTTTGACAATAGGAGTGACCTGAGCTATCCGATCCTGTAATTGGGCAACATGTTCAATGACACTTCTGTAGGGTGTAACTTCGCTCTCCCATGTCTCTTTTGCTATGTCTAACAGACCTCGTGGGTGTCGGGCATACAACAGTTCAAATGGAGAGAACCCTGTGGAGGCTTGGGGTACCTCCCTAATGGAAAACAACAGGTAAGGTAAAAGGTAATCCCAGTCCCTACCATCTTTAACATAGCCTTCAAGGTCTTGTTGAAACGTTCCACCAACCCATCTGTCTGTGGGTGGTAAACAGAGGTGCGTAGTTGAGTAACCTTCAGTACCTTACAGAGATCCTGCATGACCCTGGACATGAATGGAGTCCCTTGGTCAGTCAGAATCTCCTTACGTAGCCCTGTTCTAGAAAATATCTGAAACAATTCTCTGGCGATAACCTTGGATGAGGCCTTTCTCAGGGGAACTGCCTCTGGATACCTGGTAGCATAATCCACTAGCACTAGTATATACTGGTGACCCCTAGCCGATTTTACCAGAGGCCCTACCAAATCCATGGCAACCCTCTCAAAGGGTACTTGGATAATCGGCAATGGTATTAGGGGGCTGCGAAAGTTTGCCACCGGGGAAGTTACTTGGCACGTAGGACATGACTGACAATAATCTCTGACCTCCCGGTAACATCCCGGCCAGTAGAATCTGCGTAGAATCTGCGTAGAATCCTCTGTACTGTCTTATCTGCCCCAAATGCCCTCCTAACACATGGTTATGTGCCAGGTCCATGACCAGGCGCCGATACTGTTTGGGAACCAGGAGCTGTTCCACTATGTCCTCACGGATTTTAGTCACTCGGTACAACAAATTTTCATTCATGGCAAAATGAGGAAATCTTTTGTCTGCCCCTAGCTCTTGAGGAACCCCATTAATTACCATTACATTAGTAAAAGCACCTTTTAGAGCTTCATCTTGAAGTTGGGCCGTCCCAAAGTTACCCCTAGACACCTCCAGGTCTGGGACAGTATCTTCAACAGTTAACTCTTGCTCCCTGTCCCCCAACATGACAGAGAATGGAAATTCAGGGACTACCTCAGGGTCTGTGCTCAAGGGGCTGTCCTTTTCTTCTGGGAGTCTCGGCTGTACCACCTTATCCCAAAGACCCCAGAACAAAGGACAGTCCTGACCAACAATTATGTCATGCATCAGTCCTTGCACTATTCCCACCTGGTGGGATATTGTACCCCCATCTGTTTTTAAGGTAACCTGGGCCACTGGGTACACCTTGGTATCCCCATGTATACAAGTGACCCCCAAAGTCTTCCCAGGGACCAACTCATGAGATATACGGGCTGTCACAAGTGTTACCAGACTCCCTGAGTCAAGGAGTCCGATGATGGGGGTACCATTCACCCTGATTGCACAAAGTGGTCCCTTCTCCATATTTGGCACAGCACTGCACACAAGATGCGCAAACATAGAGCTCCGCCTCCCAACGGAACAGTCCATGGGTTCCGCATTGAGAGGGCACTGAGCCGCCTTCCTTTGGCCTCCAGAGTCACTTCGGGCACACCAGTAAGGAGAGGTCAGGGGTGCTGGGTCCGCAATAGAGTTCTCAACCGCCTGATATCTCTCCACCAGACCCACTAAGTCATCTGCGGTCTGGGGATTTCCCTGTGCAACCCAGCATTGCACTGGCTTGGGGAGTGCATGAACATAGCGATCCATCACCACACGCTCCACCATTTTTGCTGGGGAACAGACATCCGGCTGTTGCCATTTCTGGACAAGGTGCAGAAGGTCGAACATTTGGGACCTTGGTGACTTGTCCCTCTTGTAACCCTAAAGATGCACTCTCTGAGCTCGAACCGTAACAGTTACACCAAGTCGTGCCAGAATTTCAGCTTTCAACTTTTCATATTCCCGGGCATCTTGCAGAGACAAATCATAGTAGGCCTTTTGTGGCTCACCTGTGAGAAACGGGGCCAAGACTTCAGCCCATTGCTCAGCTGGCAGTCTCTCACGTTCAGCGACCCTCTCAAAGACTGTAAGGAAGGCTTCCACGTCATCTTCTGGAGTCATTTTCTGCAATGCCTCACGTACTGCCTTTCTCAAACGCTGCCAATCCACCTGGCTAGGTGGCGCTGTGGTCTCCTTGATGCTGATTGCTTCTGCCATCATGGCCATCTGTTTAATGAGCAGCTGGTTTGTCTCTTGCTGCTTAGCGCTGGCCTGCACCAAATGCTTTACAAGGTCCTCCATTTTCTCTCTGTGGACTTTTATGTCAGCAGCAGCCTTAACCCAGGACATGCAGTCTTTTAAAGGGGAATCGTGCCCGCAATCCAAAAACCAGTTGTAGGGATTCACTCAAATGGTAGCCTTTAGAGAAGCGCCAGGCAGCAGTCTTTCAGGTGAACAAAACAGGTGTCTTTATTTAGACATAAAAATAACAGGGAAAAGGGCTTGCTCCAGCCAGCAAAACAAAATGCATAGTCCATATGATAAATCTCAGTCCATGTTATCAAGCACAGTTCACATTCACAGACACAGTACCGTACTTCACCCTCCTGGGTTAGGAGAACCTTTTCAGTCCTCAGACTTCCCCACACAGCAAGGCTCAGCTCTGGCTCTGCTATTCCCTGTGTTCCACTCAGCTACACCCAGGTAGGGAACCACCCACACTTCTCCTGACACAGGTGGCTTTACATAGGGCTGCAAGCCCTGGCCTGGAACGTGGGAGCAGCCATCCCACCCAGCACTGTGACTGCTCCAGAAAAAACCCGTCCCGGATCAGCTGCATTGCAGCTATGCTAAAATAACAAAAGTGTGTCAGTGGCCGAACGCTGCTGACACCAGCAATACTGGTTTTTACGTCACCGAGGCCAGGCACCACGGTGACACGTATCTACCATCCACCACAACACCTTGTGCCTTTCTACAATATATACCCTTACATTTCTACATAGTGCCAAAAAATGTATTGCACACCAAGGCTGCCATCAGGCAGATAAAGACAACACTTACTGTATAAATCAGTAGCTCCGACCTTCTAACTCTGATCTGTCGTGGTCTTCATCTTGGTGGCACCTTACAGATGAAAATTCTTCTCCATCAGTAACACAATTTTGATAATTTCTCTCGCTGTGACTTCTCTCAGCAAAATTCAACACAAGACGTCTTCAGCTCTGGGCAGGACATCTCAAACTGCATCCCTAAAAACACCACATTCACAGTATAATGTCACATAAAGACGCTAGATAAAATGGCCGCCAGCACCAAGTGTCTTCAACTTAAATAATAAAAAAACAGCAGGTGCTCGTAACTGATTGCATGCGCTTGAATGGAAACGCATGTGGTTGGGTCAAGTAACGCCCACTGAGATTTGCCGTAAAGCCATGTGTGAATGCAGCCTTATATTTCTTATATATACTGTATCCCTCACAAGCACCTGCAGCACCTCTTATACATGCTCACTACTGTCACCTTTGATAGCTATCCCAGCACATGTTATTGATCAACTTGCTATAGGTAATGTCAGATGTACAGAAAACTGGAAGAAGTTATATTCAGACAGATTACAGCCATCCAGGGGAAATGAGCCGCAAGGTTGATCAGCAAAGTGTGTACTGGGCTCTGTGTCTATGTAAGGGTCTTGTAATTTATAGTCTTCAGTGACAGCTTCTAACCTCTGCTCAGTGGTGTCACAGGTCTCTGGTGCTCACCTCCTCCTCCCTGCAGCCTCGTCCTTCATGACATGGAGTCGGCTGGCAGAGGCAGACTGCAGTGAGTAGCAGACCCAGCTCTGTGCACCCTGCCCCCACAGATAGGAGTCAGAGAGCAGGAGCTAGGACCCTGCACATCACTACAACACTAGTGAGGCTCATAGAGCTCCAGTCACTCTGGAACTTGGTCTCTGGACATATCTATCCTGTAACAGCAGGATTGCTCTGTAACTGGGGCACAGTGCTCCTCCTGGGTTGGGAAAAGTCTAGGTGTGAGACTTTTTTCATAGAGTATGCAGAGGCATTATCACAATCTCTGCTAGCATTTTAAGGGTTAACAAAGCAGCAGGGGCTGTGTCTGCCCCACTGAAGGTGCCTACTTTGTTAACCCTCACTTGTTGGTGCACTGGCCCTGATGCTTGTATATTGGGGTGCAGGTAGATGGACTGTGCTGAAGTACCTTACCACACTTATGACTCGCTCCTCTCTGCTCCTATCTGCAGAGCTCGTCTGCAGTCCTCTCTGTGCTGCTCCTCTCTGCTCCGTTCTACTTCACTCTGCTCTGCTCCTCTGCTTCGTTCCTTCTCTCTCCACTCTGCAGCGCTCCTCTTTCCTCCTCTCTGCTCCATTCCTTCTTTCTCCACTCTGCTCCTCTTTGCAGTGCTCCTCTTCTCCTCTCTGCTCCGTTCTTCCTCTCTCCACTCTGCTCCTCTCTGCAGCGCTCCTCTTCTCCTCTCTGCTCCGTTCTTCCTCTCTCCACTCTGCTCCTCTCTGCAGCGCTCCTCTTCTCCTCTCTGCTCCGTTCTTCCTCTCTCCACTCTGCTCCTCTCTGCAGCGCTCCTCTTTCCTCCTCTCTGCTCCCTTCATCCTCACTTCTCTCTGCTCCGGACCTCTTCCGCCTTCGCTCCACCCCTCATTTCTTTACAGCTCCTCTCCGATCCTCTCCAGTACCCACTGCACAGCTCCTCTCCTCTCCCATTTCACACCACTTCCGCAGCTGACAGGAAGTGTGGATGGGCGCGGGTGATCCAGCGTAGGCGCACGCTAACAGTGAATGCAGTGCCACCATTGGGCTGCTGGCAGCAACACTTGCAACTGTATGACAAAGCGAACAGACTCTCACCTGTTTGCTGCCGCCGCCCCCCCTGAGGCTCAGATATCTGCTGCCTGAGGCGAGATTTTCATCTCGCCTCATGGCAGATGCGGCCCTGGTGCCCACTATCTCACATTTCATACCACTGACCACCTGCAAACTACCTATGACCCAGTTCACACTGTGCTTTTAATCCACTGTTTGTCCTGTGCATCTAGTGGTTTGTGCCACAATAGCTTGTAATATAGTGCAATCTTTTTTAAGAATCCCTAATAAAAGTGAAGTTTTACTTTATTTTTTCATTTGTCCGCATATGGGATAATCTTGACTGCCCAAAGGCAGTTTTGTAAAATATTTCCTCTGAGTCTAATCCCTGCCATGACAATAAGGTCCATTGTTTGTTGTATATAATGTGTAGTAAAGCATTGCTAGTGTCTGTGCTTTATCTGCTTACATGCTCCCCCTCCTAATACACAGAGACACAGACATCAACATGTACCTGACATGTTCTGCTATAACATGGCTGCCTGGAGCTGTTGTATCTTTCCTATACACACACACAGGCTGCAGGGGGTGCCAGCACCAGGAAGCACATAGAGGAGCCATTACACCATTATACCTCACACCATTATACGGGCTGTCAGTCAAGCACTGGGGGGTGTGGCTGTGCCTCCCACTCATGAATAAGGTGGACAGCTTGAATATGATAATGACTCATTGGACATCTCACAGGGCATTTGCATACAGCTTTAGGACCTCATTGCTTAAGTTTACAGGCATGTAGAGGGACAATGAAGGGATAGGGGCAATGCTTTTCAATGGCAGTTTATGAAAATACAGGCAGTCCCCGGGTTACATACAAGATAGGTTCTGTAGGTTTGCTCTTAAGTTGAATTTGTATGTAAGTTGGAACTGTATATTTTATCAATGTAATCCCACAGAACTTTTTTTGTCTCTGTGACAATAGGATTTTAAAAATGTTGGGTTGTCATAAGAATCAATATCAACACTAAAGATTAATTACAGACACATTTAATAACTGTTATTGTAGCCTAGGACTAAAGTACAATAAATTACCAATATCCAGAGGTCCGTTTGTAACTAGGGGTCGTATGTAAGTCGAGTGTTCTTAAGTAGGGGACCGCCTTTATATTTAGTTTAGGGAGTTAATTTGCCTGACGGGTTCTCTTTAACTCTAGGTTGTTTGTTTGTTCCTACTATATACTGTGCTGGAAGCATTCCTCAGAGATTTTGGTCCACATTGACATGATGGCATCACACAGTTGCCGCAGATTTGTCGGCTGCACATCCATGATGCGAATCTTCCGTTCCACCACATCCCAAAGATGCTCTATTGGATTGAGATCTGGTGACTGTGGAGGCCATTTGAGTACAGTGAACTCATTGTCATGTTCAAGAAACCAGTCTGAGATGATTCCAGCTTTATGACATGGCGCATTATCCTGCTGAAAGTAGCCATGAGATGTTGGGTACATTGTGGTCATAAAGGGATGGACATGGTCAGCAACAATACTAAGGTAGGCTGTGGCATTGCAACGATGCTCAATTGGTACCAAGGGGCCCAAAGAGTGCCAAGAAAATATTCCCCACACCATGACACCACCACCACCAGCCTGAACCGTTGATACAAGGCAGGATGGATCCATGCTTTCATGTTGTTGACGCCAAATTCTGACCCTACCATCCGAATGTCGCAGCAGAAATCGAGACTCATCAGACCAGGCAACGTTTTTCCAATCTTCTACTGTCCAATTTCGATGAGCTTGTGCAAATTGTAGCCTCAGTTTCCTGTTCTTAGCTGAAAGGAGTGGCACCCGGTGTGGTCTTCTGCTGCTGTAGCCCATCTGCCTCAAAGTTCAACGTACTGTGCGTTCAGAAATGCTCTTCTGCCTACCTTGGTTGTAACGGGTGGCGATTTGAGTCACTGTTGAATTTCTATCAGCTC
This sequence comes from Engystomops pustulosus, assembly GCF_040894005.1. NCBI lineage: Eukaryota > Metazoa > Chordata > Amphibia > Anura > Leptodactylidae > Engystomops > Engystomops pustulosus. Next base: position 165,714,704 of record NC_092411.1, on the reverse strand, counting down.
GAACCATTCTCCTCTGCCCATTCTCCTCTGACCTGTTTCTTCTTTTTCGGACCATTCTCTGTAAACCCTAGAGATGGTTGTGCTTGAAAATCTCAGTAGATCAGCAGTTTCTGAAATACTCAGACCAGCCCTTCTGGCACCAACAACCATGCCACGTTCAAAGGCACTCAAATCCCCTTTCTTCCCCATACTGATGCTCGGTTTGAACTGCAGGAGATTGTCTTGACCATGTCTACATGCCTAAATGCACTGAGTTGCCGCCATGTGATTGGCTGATTAGAAATTAAGTGTTAACAAGCAGTTGGACAGGTGTACCTAATAAAGTGGCCGGTGAGTGTATATATATACACACACACATATTTAGGCTGCATTCACATGAATGTGTGTACGGGCGCACTAGAAAAGAGGAGAGGTGATCGTTGCTCACCCCTCCAATCTCCATAGAAAATAGAGCCACCGCTCAGAACTGTGAGCCCTTGTTGTGCTCACCTTACTGCACCCAAGATCCCAAGACGCCTATGGGGGATGTTTGTGACCGGATAAATGCCTCCTATACGTTCATGTGAATGTACCCTTATACAGACATGTTTATACAATTACACACATTTATACACTCATATGTACACACATTTATATACTTATACACACACACATAAAGTTCTACACTCATATACTCTCACCCACATACATACATGTATACACTTATACCTACACAGATTTATGCACTAATACATAGAGATTATACAAACTCACACAGTATATACTCATCAAATCTGCACACATACTGTATAGTATACACATTAGTGCAGATTTCAAGTTTTCTGAAAGTCCGAATATTTCTACTTGCTCATGGCGACCAATCAAAGCTCAACTTTTTCATTTTAAAGGAGAGCTGTGATTGGTTGCCATGGGCAACTAGAAATATTCTGAGTTTCAGATAGCTTAATAACTCTTCCCCATTATTTACATATAATATGCATATATATTTATGCATACTATATACACTCTCACTTGATATACACATAAATGCAGTATAAACACACCATATACACACATAATGGGGCAGATTTACTTACCCGGTCCATTCGCGATCCAGCGGCGCGTTCTCTGCGGTGGATTCGGGTCCGGCCGGGATTCATTAAGGTAGTTCCTCCGCCGTCCACCAGGTGGCGCTGCTGTGCTGAAAAGCATCGGAATGCACTGGAGTTAACCGAGCCGGGCTGAGTGAAGGTAAGTGCAAGCTCCGCGACAGATTTTATTTTTTAAATGCGGCGGTTTTTCAGAATCCGTCGGGTTTTCGTTCGGCCACGCCCTCCGAAATCAGCGCAAATCGGAAATATTCGGGTAACACGTCGGGAAAACGCAAACCGGGCCCTTAGTAAATGACCCCCAATGTGTATACATACGGAATGTGTAGTGTCCCATTACCTCATCCCAGCTACTGGTTAATATAGTTGTTGGGTGGTTGAGGTTGAGTGATTCAGTTAATGTTTGCACTATGCTGCCACCTACTGGCATAATTGTATATGTGTAAGAGTTGTGGTCACATGACATTGCCTCAGACAGGCTGCCTGTGAAGCCTCTAGAATCTTCTGAGGGAGGAGTCTCCCACGTCATACCTGTGTTAATTATATATTCCTCTACAGCGGCCATCTTGGACCAAGAGAACCGAAAATCATCCATTTTAGGTCCTAGCCGGGGGTCATGCCGGGGGTAAAGCACTGTCCAGCTAATGTCATGATTCAAACTTCATTTTTATGTACAACAACCCAAAAGAGAGTCGAAAAAAAACATCAAAGATAAAATTAATAATATCTTTTATTATAAATATAATGCACAATATGCAGAAAAATAATAATCACATAATAGGGAAAGAAATAAGCCCCTGATGGAAAATGGGGCAACCACGAAAACCATAAGCGCCCTGCAGACACCCCAGAACCTAAAGGTAAATGGTAGTATAAAGACAAAGAAGTCTAATATATGGTAAATGATGCAGACGGGAACATAAATAAAGGAATAATTCCTTGGTAGGGTCCTATGTGAGGTGGGGGACCGGAGGTACCTTCCGGCTCCCATTGTGCACAAAGTCAATTTTAGTCCTTACCCGTAAGCATGATGATAGGTACAATGGGGGTCCCCAGGAGGCCAATAGGCTACACCCCTATTTTTCGACTCTCTTTTGGGTTGTTGATTATATTTGGTTGAGAGTTGTAGTGACATAATATTTAATGAGGCTCCCTTCTCTTTTTTGGTTGTTGTTCATTTTTATGTAACCTGTTTGCTTGCCTGCCAGCTAATTCCCTTGACATTTAATGAGAAGCCAGTCTGTCCTTCACTATTATATATTATATATTTTGGTTCTAGCACCTGCTTATCTCCGGTTTTGACGTGCCCGAGTCTTCTTCTCAGGGAAATTAGTATAAACAAGGTCTGAGAAGAAATAGTTAACCTTTTCGGAGAATGTCCTGGTAAAATTCATTATGGCCAATAGCATTGCAGTATTCTATCTCCTTGTCACGCAGTTTTTTCTGTTTTTATATACACAACTGCAGTTTTGAAATAAACAGTGTGATTTGAGTGCAGCTGAAGACCGTGTCTGAGTCTTGGGTTTGTTCTCTCATCCCGGTACTGGGAGCCATGAAAGGGTTAATTTGAAAGTCACCATACAACATGAAGTAAGGGCGGTTTAAGCCCCAGATAAAAATCTCTAACACCTGTGAACCAGAGGGAGGAGCCAGTTATGACTTGATGACTTTCAGTCAAGATTTTGAATATACATCTATTTAGGCTGCTCTTCACATTCAGCCTAGGTCCCAGCTTCCAATTCCCTGATCACTGTGAAAGAATTACCTCAGAATGCATCAAGCTGCTTACATTCCATGCCAGGAGAGCGTCCTCATCTATAACCTCATATAGCCTGCTCCACTCAGCGCCTGTAAGCGCCAGCCAGCGTGAGTGCCATATGCCTAAGGAAACCTACATCTATCACTGTACACCCTGCAATAGGGAGCCGTGCCAGTAACCTCCGTGAGTACAAATGTCCTAAAATGAGTTCTTACAGTGAGCCAAACTTTGTAGGCCCATCCACAGTAGTGTAATATAGGATTGGACTGTACCTGTTGCCAGTAGCATCCTGATATAAAATACCCAACACGTTATGTCTCCATAGCCAGTATTACTGTATATTCCGGCATATAAGACGACTTTTGAAGACAGAAAAATCTTCTGTCTAGTCTGGGGTCATCTTATACGCTGGTAATCGCGACCGCCCGCCGTGTATTCACGGGTCGGGTCGCGCTGCATGGAGAGGGCTCACGGGCTGAGCCCTCTCCATAGCCGGTAAGTCTTTGCTGCATATTGCAGCAAAGGCTTACCGGTAACACCCGCGATCGGTGCTAGCACCGATCGCGGGTGTTTTCACAGCGATGGCTGCCGGCAAAGATGCCGGCAGCCTCAAAAAGATAGCGACGCATGCTATCAAAAAGATAGCGACGCGATCCGTCTCCATGGTAGACTAAGGTCTTCCGAAGACCCGAGGCTATTTCGTTTTAACCCCTGATAGCACATTGTAATGAATGAGGAGGAAAATCCCCATATAGTGCCATACTATAGTATGGCAGTATATGATAGGATCGTACAGACAACCTAGGGTTAAAGTACCCTAGGGAGTCTGAAAAATAGTAAAAATAAAAATTAAAAAAAGTTAAAAAAAAAAATTATAATAAAAAAACCTAAAATTTCAAATCACCCCCCTTTCCCTAGAACTGACATAAATATAAATAAACACTAAAAATCATAAACACATCAGGTATCGACACGTCCGAAAATGCCCGATCTATCAAAATATGATAACGGTTTTTCAATGCGTTTAACGCCGTAACGGAAAATAGCGCCCAAAGTCGAAAATGGCACTTTTTTGCAATTTTGAAAAATATAAAAAAATCTATAAAAAGTGATCAAAAGGTCGAACAGTCCTAAAAATGATATCATTGAAAATATTATAAAATTTCGCAAAAAATGACACCACCCACAGCTCCGTACACCAAAGTATAAAAAAGTTATTAGCGCCAGAAGTTGGCAAAATCAAAAAAATTATTTTTGTATAGGAGGTTTTCATTTTTGTAAATGTATGAAAACATTATAAAACCTATACAAATTGTGTATCCCCTTAATCGTACCGACCCAAAGAATAAAGTAGACATGTCATTTGGGGCGGTCAGTGAAAGACATAATATCCAAGCCCACAAGAAAATGGCGCAAATGTGTTTTTTAACCATTTTCATTGCATTTGGAATTTTTTTCCCGCTTCTGAGTACATGGCATGGAATATTTAATAAAATAAAAATTTAAGGTACAGTATGGTAACATTTACAGTAAAATGGACGATGGTAATGTTGTTGTTGTATGCCTTATGTTTATGAGCGACAGTTTTCCTGCTATATACCTGCATGTCATAAGAATTTAAATTAAAAAAGGACCATGTTAAATTCAAATCTGTTTTTTAAAATTTTTTTACCGGTGTTTTGTATGCGTTGGAAAAGGGGTAGTCTTATACGGCGAATATATCTTAAACTCTATATTTTAACAGGAAAGTAGGGGGGTCGTCTTATACAGCAGGTCGTCTTATACACCGGAATATACGGTAAATCTGCTGAAGATTATGTAAGGGAATCGTGACCAATACTTTTAATAGGCCTAGTAGTGCAGTAGGGACACAGACCGCTATGGCAGCTACGGCAGTAGTTAAGTCACTGCATTCGCCTCCAGCTATTCAAGTCCAATGAATCTGAAGATCGTCAACTGTAAGTTACTACATTCTACTTATACCTGTGTCTGGAGTACTGTAGACCCTCACTAACCTCCACCTGTGAACTTGCCCGTTGTGCTCTTTACCTACAGTTGGCTGCAAACATACATGCTTTGTCTGTGAAAACTGAATTGGTTGAATTTCTTGGACTGAGCACAGTGTAAAGAAAAGGAGTCCCTGCCTGACGGAGGAATAGCAGCTGCTCCTGTCCTCATGTCTGCTACTGCCCTTAGTCTGCAATGTGCTTGATTGGTGGAATTTGACCAGCACACTGACCCCATTCCATGAATCAAGCACATTTTTATGCAGCTGGTCTAAAGGTATATTCAGAGGGTGAATAATTTTTATTGTGTTTTTAAAAAAAAATCACGTGCCCTTTTTTAAATACAGTTTTGATGTTTTTTTTTATAGATCAGCAATTTCATCTGAATAAATGCCAAACAAATTTGTGAAAGGACAGATGGAGGTTTTTAAAGCTGCAATTTAATTTTTTTCTGAGCATTTTTATGTGAAATTATCGCTTTTCAAATTGCCTTAAATTTAACAATTAAATAAAGCAAAAACAGCATTTTTGTCTAGTAGTTGATACTCTTACAGACTGCAGAACTGAACTTTTTATGTACTTTCTAATTTTATGTTAAATTGCTACAAAGCCTAAAGGCAAACATTAAAAACTCACTGCAGGTTAGGTTTTTTTCATGTCAGTCTTATTTGACATCCATGCTACAGTGTTTTCACTGAAGCCTTACTGAAGCATTTATTTTGGCTTATGCACACTTAACTTCTTTTTTCACACTTCAGTTTTTTCCACTGATGTTGTCAGTGAAAAAAAAGGACGAGCTCTAAAACTGAATATGCACTGGATCACTGGTTTCCTTCAATTCACAAGCTGTGGAAAAACCCTCAGCTCATTTACTTATGAATTTGGAAATTATATAGAGTATTACGTTCAAACGTTGTAAACATTTTTACTCTTTTGCTCATCAGTTAGTCCTAGTACTTTGGGTCTAAAAATTATGGATTACAAAACTATATTATTATTGTATATATTTACAGTATTCTAGTTGCACCTGGTGCAGCGCTTGTCAAAAATAATATACATCGGCATATTTCTTTTTACATATTTTAACATTTCATAGTTTCATAGTTTATACGGTTGAAAAAAGACACTTGTCCATCAAGTTCAACCAAGAAAGGGAAGGGATTGGATGAGGAAGGGATTTAGGGGAAACAATTCTATATAGCGTAACAATCAATGTTATTTAGGTGTAAAAAGGCATCTAGACCCTTCTTGAAGCTCTCCGCTGTCCCTGCTGTGACCAGCGCCTGAGGCAGGCTATTACACAGATTGACAGTTCTCATAGTAAAAAAGCCCTGTCGACTCCGGTGATTAAACCTTGATTTCTCCAAACGGAGACAGTGCCCCCTCGTCTTTTGATTTGATTTAATCTGAAACAAGTTACCACCATATTTTTTGTATGGACCATTCATATATTTATATAAATTAATCATGTCCCCTCGTAGTCGTCTCTTTTCCAGACTAAATAAATCTAGTTGTTTTAATCTTTCCTTATAACTAAGACCCTCCATACCCCTTATCATTTTTGTGGCTCTACGTTGAACCCTCTCCAGCTCCAGGGCATCCTTTTTATGGACCGGTGCCCAGAACTGGACAGCATATTCCAGGTGTGGCCGAACCAGTGCCTTGTATAGTCATATATTATCATATTATCAAATTACATCCCTATCACGAGAGTCCATACCACTTTTGACACATGACAAGATCCTACTAGCTTTAGAGGCAGCTGATTGACATTGCATGCTGTTATTCAATTTATGATCTACTAGTACTCCCAGGTCCTTCTCAACAAGGGACTCTCCCAGATTTACTCCCCCAAGGACATATTTTGCCTTTGGATTATTGGCCCCCAGGTGCATAACCTTACATTTATCCATATTAAATTTCATTTTCCAAGTGGATGACCAAACATTCAGTTTGTCCAAGTCACCCTGCAGCCTATGAACATTCTCCATAGACTGTATTACACTACACAGTTTGGTGTCATCTGCAAAAATAGACACAGTGCTATTAATTCCTACCTCTATATCATTAATAAATATATTAAATAGTAGTGGGCCAAGCACAGAACCCTTAGGTACACCACTCATAACTGGTAACCATTCCGAGTAGGAATCATTGACCACAACTCTCTGGATACGATCCTTCAGCCAGTTTTCAATCCAATTGCAAATGATTTCTGCCAAGCCAATAGCCCTAATTTTACCCATCAGGTGTCTATGAGGGACAGTGTCAAATGCCTTTGCAAAGTCCAAGAACACAATATCCACAGCTGCTCCTCCATCCAGGCACCTGCTCACCTCTTCATAGAAGCAGATGAGGTTAGTTTGACAACTTCTATTCTTAGTAAACCCATGCTGGCTGTCACTTATTTTTCTATTTGATGTCACATACTCCAGTATGTAGTCTTTTACTAACCCTTCCAATACTTTCCCCACAATGGAAGTTAAACTTACAGGCCTGGCGAAATTCTAGAGCCCTTTTTATATATTGGCACCACATTTGCCTTGCGCCAGTCACTTGACACCACACCAGACATTACGGAATCCCTGAAGATTTTAGACAGCGGTACAGCAATAACAGAACTGAGTTCTTTAAGAATTCTGGGGTGTAACCCATCTGGTCCAGGAGCTTTGTACACATTGATTTTATTAAGCTTAGATTGGATCATGTCTACATTCAGCCAGTCTACTATATTACAGGGTGAATGACCCGCACTGGCACCACCCAAGTCAGAAGTTCTCTCTTCTATTGTATAAACAGAGCTAAAAAAACCTATTAAGTATCTCCGCCTTCTCTTGGTCTCCAGTCACCAATGCCCCATTTTCAGAATAAAGGGGTCCAACCTGTTCTGACCCATTTTTTTTTTGCATTGATATACCTAAAAAATTTCTTGGGATTTGTTTTGCTATCTTTAGCCACCTGTCTTTCATTTTGTATTTTGGCTGATTTGATTTCCTTTTTACCGATTTTGGTAAGTTTTTTGTAAGTATTGAAAGCCTCAAGTGACCTGTCAGATTTATATTTTTTAAATGCCCTCTTTTTCTCCGATTTTCCCACCTGTTTCTGCTTTTTAAAGTTTAAGAGGAAAATAATTATATTATGATCGCTGTTCCCAAGGGGTTTCCAGATACTGACATTTTGGACAATCTCCTCATTGTTAGAAATCACAAGATCCAACAATGCGTCACCTCTTGTGGGATCTTCTACAAGCTGCACCATAAAATTATCCTGAAGAATGTACATAAAATGTCTCCCCTTCACAGATGAAGATGAAGACGAGCCCTGACCCCAATTTATTTTTGGAAAGTTACAGTCTCCCATTATCACATATAAATGTATGTTAAAGTAGGAGAGAAGATTTAATTTTTAAGATTAACTTTATACTTTATGCATAGAAAAGACTTACCATTTGTTTCTCAACAGGACTTGATAGTATGCTCCATAAGCGACAAAATAGAGAGGGCATAACACTCAGAACTGTCCCCAAAAGAAACAGAAACCACATGTAGCCGCTGCTTATGGAATTAAGCATTGCACCTTGTTAAAAAAAAAAAAAAAAGGAAAAGTTATTTTATTAACAAGTGACACGGCGAGGACGCCGCCACCTCATCACGTGACGTGGGGTGCAACTGTACGGGTTAATTTAGCTTACTCAACCTTGCGCTCACCTTTCACTCAGGACACACATTTGAGCATAAATCACACCTCATACAGCTCCAGCACCAGACTCGCTGCCACCACTTATTGCATTTATACTGGGACCAATAAGTATCCCACTCTACATCAACTCTTCCTTCTCAGGCAGTCACCTTGTTATACCACTAGACATGCACACTCAGCACTTTACCAGTAACACAGCTAACCATACTTCACAAGGCTATGAGTTCGCAGAGCATACAGGGACCAAAATTAAAGTGAAAATCTTTAATTACAAAAAGTTGGTCAATGCATAAAAAAGATATTAAAAACAAAAGAATTACAAAATAAAAGGACACACAACACGGCAAAACAGTTATAAAATAACAGAAACTTACAAATTAAAGTTAATCCTGATTCCCTGGAGGTAGGAGAAATAAGAAACACACTCAGCTTGTCAAGCAGCCCCCAAAATGTGAACGCCATTTCCTGTATTTCATATTGTTTTATTTCTCCTCAGTTTGGTTCAGGTTTCAGAACCTCCCATTCATTAATTAGTCCAGAGGGTCATTCAGGATTGGGCAAAGTTTTAATGAGGGAGGAGAGTCCAGGAATATTTAAACAGTCTTTTGTTTCAAAATCCTATTGCAGAAGAGGGGGTGGGGAGACCAAAATGTCCTTTGGGGTCTGAACAGACCAGTCTTCAGTTTAGAGGTTATCAGGCTGTAAAAGCTCCAGGATGTCATAAAAGCTGCCTGGAGATTTTCACTTCAGAAGATGCCAATTGTCATATATTTAAACAAAGTTTGTAATTACCCTGTAGTTAAACCAATCTTATACATTCACGATTAATATCTCCTTGACAACAAGTGATAATCATTTTCTGCATAAAGTTGATTTAATTTAATCTGGGCATAATTTTTATATGCACCACTATTTTAAAAATTTCTAGTCTAGTTTTTTTCTTTTTAAAAATAGACAAAAAATTAGTATGGCATCATCAAAGGATCAAGGGATATCGCCAAATGTGCAATACTGCTTATCCTAAGTACATAGGATACTGTAAAAAAAAAAAGGGGGAAAGGTATGGAGCAGCACCGTGTAGAAAGAAATCGGGTGCAGGTCTTTTCGAAAGAGTCCGACAGCGACCCCCAAATCCAAAATCAAATAGCAATGAAGCAGCACTCGTTAAATAAAGTGAAGTGTATTTATTCCACCATAATGATGCAACATTTCATCTCTTAAATCAAGACATTCTCAGGCATAGTGAGGGAGCAGTCCGCCCATTTAAATAGTGGTGAGATAATCACCAACACATGTGTAAAATCGTACATATACATACATAAAATATCATAAAAATACAATATATTTACAGTAGCACATAAATAAAGTACAGCAAATACCAAACATACTAAATATGCAAAGTGAATAAGGCTGCTGGGTAAATCATGCGTCTCCGTGGTTAACACCGCAGCGCCAAACTTGATAGCAGAGGAGCAATCCTTGTGTATACCTATGTGTCAAACAAAGTGCTCAAGTGCAAAATGAAAAAGCAGGGAATACAGAAATGTACAAACACATTTATAAATTGCGATTTATATAACTCAATGCTATTTCAGCTCCAAAAGCTGTAAAGTGTCCATCAAACATCATTGCATAATCAAAGTTAATGGGGCAGATTTACTTACCCGGTCCGTTCGTGATCCAGCGGCGCGTTCTCTGCACTGGATTCGGGTCCGGCCGGAATTCATCAAAGCAGTTCCTCCGCCGTCCACCAGGTGGCGCTGCTGTGCTGAAGTCCGCTGGAATGCCTCGAAATACACGGGCCTATCCAGGATGAAGGTGAGTGAAATTTCCGCGACACAATTTTTTTTTTAAATGCGGCGGTTTTTCCGAATACGTCGGGTTTTCGTTCGGCCACGCCCCCCGATTTCTGTCGCGCGCATGCCGGCGCCGATGCGCCACAATTCGATCGCGTGCGCCAAAAACCCGGGGCAATTCAGGTACAATCGGCGCAAATCGGAAATATTCGGGTAACACGTCGGGAAAACGCGAATCGGGCCCTTAGTAAATGACCCCCAATGTGCGCATGAGTAGAGAGAATAGAGAGCACATAGTAGCCATCTTGTTTACGGGAAACTCCCGAACTTGAGACTCCACACAGCCTAGAACAAGTGAAGAACCTGGACGACCCAAACGGGACATAGAAGGACATCACGGCAAGGTGCCAGGTGGCCGAAGGTAAGCAAAATGTGCAAGGTACGGAAATCAACATATTGCCAGACAGCTAGAGGAAATCCCGCCTGCTGTTGGTCCCATCCCGGATCAATGCTCCCTCATAAGGATCCACCAGCTCCAATATATCCCAATCGTCTAATCATCACCGTATTCCAGGGAAGTCCACAAGGTCCAATAACATGTCACATAAAAGCTGCAGAGTATAGAAATAAAAAAATTAACACAGACAGCACCAATATAGGCTCCACAGACATGAATTTATATACTGTATATCCCCAACTTGATAAACAAATAGCAAAGACATAATAAATCTCTTACCGAAAACATCAGTCACTGTACACAGAAAAAACGAAAAGCTGGAAAGAATCCTTTTTAGCTTAAGGAGGCACAAATCAAATCATAGAAACACATTTAGGGGAAGATCCCTATTAAGACCATGGGAGCTAATGGACCCTAATCTATGGATCCATTGAACATCCCTCCGTTTTAATAATAATTCTCTGTTCCCACCCAGTGTAAGTGGGGGAATCCCGTCTATGATTGTGGATCTGAGATCATAAAGTGTGTGGCCAGCTTCAACAAAATGGCTTGCAACAGGTAGATCAAGTTTGTTAGTACGTATGCTGGATTTATGATTATTTAGACGTAAGCTACATTCAGTTGTCGTCTCGCCAACACATAAGGCCATACATTGAAAGCAACCCTTATGAAATGTTTTATCCTTCTTTAGGGCTACATCAGTTTTAACCAACATGTCTCTAAGATTTTTGTTTCTCCTATAGGAGATAAGTGGCGGTGATTGGAAGTCCTGTACATCCTTATTGAATGTTTTTAAATACACCAGTTCCTGCAAATAATGAGGCAATATGTTGACTATGTTGGGTGTATGTAGCCACCATCGGTATACGTGTACCTCTATTTCTCACTTGCTTATTAGAAAGTAAAGACATACGACCCAGGTTTTGTACTCTCTCAATGTGTTCACCTACAAGCGATTAGGGATTCCCTCTTTTAATAAACTTCCTACCAATTTTAAATAGCTCAGTGTGTTGTGTGTTCTTATTGTCCACAATCCTTTTCACCCTCAGTAACTGGCTATAGGGTAAGGAGCGTAACATGCTCGGCGGGGGGGGGGGGGGGGGTTGTTGACTCCGTTGCCTTTACATTTAGATTGGTTGTCAAACCATTGTCTACTATATACACATTAGTGTAAATTAGAGTTCGAAACAACCATAGTAAATTTTATACATGGATCCACACTATTAAGAAAGTCCAGGAATAAATCCAAAGAGGGGGGGTCCCCTAGCCAGATGGAGAAGACGTCGTCAATGTATCTCCACCACGTCAGTACTTGACTGAAGTGGTGGGACACATAGACGCATAGATAGACGCATAGATGACCAAATCGGCCATCAAAGTGTTGGCATAGGCATGGGACACATTGGACCCCATTGCCATACCACGTAACTGTACATAAAACTCATTGTTAAACCTGAAATAATTGCACGTAAGAATCATTTCCAAAAGACCTAATGCAAATTCTTTACCCACATTAGTGTAATGAGAACTGGATAGGGCTTTGCCAACACTGGCCAAGCCACGATCACGGTTGATCGATGTATAATGACTAGGGACATCGAACAACACCAGGAGGGCCCCTGTTCAAACATGAATGGAAGCAATCTTATTCAAAAAATCGGTGGTATCCCTAACAAATGATGTAGCATTTATCGCATAAGACATGAGGACTTTATCCCAAAAAATAGATGCAGGACTAAATAAAGAATCATGCCCGAAACTATCGGTCTGCCAGGTGGAGATGACAGACATTTATGTATTTTAGGCAAACAATACAGAAGTGGTGTTTTGGGAAACTTAGGAATAAGAAACTCATGTAAATCCTTGTCAATGAAATCTAATGCAAATGCATGATCCACAAATATCTCTTGAGGGGTTGGTCCATAACGACAGTCTCACTATAAAACTATAAGGGGGGGAAGATTGTCGTTATGGACCGCTCCATGTAATTGAATGAAATTTATGGACAGTTGGGAGACACCTCGGTATACAAAAAAGTAGACATAGATCCTACACAGACACTTAGAATATTTGTGGATAATGCATTTGCATTAGATTTCATTGACGAGGATTCACATGAGTTTCTTATTCCAAAGTTTCCCAAAACACCACTTCTGTATTGTTTGCCCAAAATACATAAATGTCTATCGTCTCCACCTGGCAGACCCATAGTTTCAGGGCGTGATTCTTTATTTAGTCCAACAGCCTTTTTTTTTGGATAAGGTCCTCAGGTGCTACATCATTTGTTAGGGATACCACCGATTTTTTTTTAATAAGATTGCTTCCATTTATGTTCGAACAGGGGCCCTCCTGGTGTCGTTCAAAGTCACTAGTCTTTACACATCGATCAACCATGATCGTGGCTTGGCCAGTGTTGGCAAAGCCCTATCCAAATCTCATTACACTAATGAGGGTAAAGAATTTGTATTAGGTCTTTTGGAAATGATTCTTATGTGCAATTATTTCAGGTTTAACAATTAGTTTTACGTACAATTAGGTGGTATGACAATGGGGTCCAATGTGGCCCGTGCCTATGCCAACATTGTGATGGCCGATTTGGAGGAGACGTGCGTCTATGTGTCCCACCACTTTAGTCAAGTACTGACGTGGTGGAGATACATTGACGACGTCTTCTCCATCTGGCTAGGGGACCGCCCCTCTTTGGATTCCTAGACTTTCTTAATAGTGTGGATCCATGTATAAAATTTACTATGGTTGTTTCGAACTCTAATTTACAATTCCTTGACACTAATGTGTATATAGTAGACAATGGTTTAAAAACCAATCTCCATGTAAAGGTGACGGATTGTAATACACACCTCAAGTATGAGGGTCAACACCCCCGAGCATGTTTCGCTCCTTACCCTATAGGCATTTACTGAGGGTGAAAAGGATTGTGGACAATGAGGACACACAATGCACTGAGCTATTTAAAATTGGTAGGAAGTTTATTAAAAGAAGGGATCCCAAATCTCTTGTAGGTGAACACATTGAGAGAGTACAAAAACAGGATCGTATGTCTTTACTTTCTAATAAGCAAGTGAGAAATAGAGGTACACGTATACCGATGGTGACTACATACACCCCACATAGTCAACATATTGCCTCCATTATTTGCAGGAACTGGTGTATTTTAAAAAAAACTCTTTAAGGATTTACAGGACTTCCAATCACCGCCACTTATCTCCTATAGGAGAAACAAAAATCATGTTGGTTAAAACTGATGTAGCCATAAAGAAGGATAAAACATTTTGTAAGGGTTGCTTTCCATGTATGGCCTGTGACAATTGTGCATTAATATTGAAGGGTGACATGTTTGTCCATCCTATTACTGGGAAAACATTTAAGAAAAATTATTTACTTACCTGTAAAAGTGATTATGTGATTTATGTTCTCCAATGCCGTGTAAACTTTTATATGTTGGCGAAACGACAACTGAATGTAGATTACATCTAAATAATCATAAATCCAGCATATGTACTAACAAACTTGATCTACCTGTTGCAAGCCATTTTGTTGAAGCTGGCCACACACTTGATGATCTCAGATTCACTATCATAGACAGGATTCCCCCGCTTACACTGGGTGGGAACAGAGAAATATTATTAAAACGGAGGGAGGTTCAATGGATCCATAGATTAATAGGGATCTTCCCGTAAATGTGTTTCTATGATTTCATTTGTGCCTCCTTAAAGGGGTATTCTCATCTGGGCACTCACATTCAGTTTCATTAATCTGCCATATATAAACATTTCTTCAATTGGATGTTATTAAAAAAAATGCTCCTGTGTGAAGATAATTTCTCATAAATGTAGTAATTTGGTCCCTTAGAAACGAGATAGCTTCTTCGGATACGGCCACCTCTACTGGAGAGATTGCACAAAGAAACAAAAAGTTTTTGTATATGAAATGTCCAGGAGTAACTGCATGTCCCACAGCCGTCCTGTGGTAATGATTGCTGAATCCTGGTGGTCCGGCAGGGCTCAATAGCGCATGTGTGGCCACCGCTGCCAGAATGTGACGTGGTTGTATCCGAGGAAGCTATCTGGTTTCTAAGGGAGCATATCACTACATTTATAGAAAATTATCTTCACACAGGAACATTTTTTTTATTAACATCCAATTGAAGAAATGTTTACATATGGTAAATGAATTTAATTACATGTAAATGCCCTGATGAGAATACCCCTTTAAGCTAAATAGGATTCTGTCCAGCTTTTTCTTTTTACTGTGTACAGCGACTGATGTTTTCGGTATATTTATTATGTCTTTGCTATTTATTTATCGAGTTGGGGATATACAGTATGTAAATTCATGTCTGTGTAGCCTATATATTGGTGCCGTCTGTGTAAACTTTTTTTAATTTCTATACCCTGCAGCTTTTATCTGACATGTTATTGGACATTGTGGACTTCCCTGGAATACGGTGATGATGAGACGATTGGGATATATTGGAGCTGGTGGATCTTTATGAGGGAGCATCGACCCCGGACTGGCCTATAGCAGGCCGGATTTCCTCTAGCCGTCCAGCAACATGTTGATTTCCGTACCTGGCACCTTCCCGTGACGTCCTTCTATGTCCTGTTTGGGTCGTCCCGGTTCTTCACTTGTTCTAGGCTGCGTGGAGTCTCAAGTTCAGGAGTTTCCCATAAACAAGATGGCTACTATGTGCTCTCTATTCTTTCTACTCATGCGCGCATTAACTTCGATTGCGCAATGATGTTTGATGGACACTTTTACAGCTTTCGAGGCTGAAATAGTATTGAGTTATATGAATTTATAATAATTATAATTTATACATTTCTGTATTCCCCGCTTTTTCATTTTGCACTTGAGCACTTTGTTTGACACATAGGTATACGCGAGGATTTCTCCTCTGCTATCAAGTATGCTGCTGCGGTGGTAACCACGGAGACGCGTGATTTACACCACAGCTTTATTCACTTTGCATATTTAGTATATTTGGTATTTACTGCACTTTATTCACTTGCTACTATAAATACAATGGGGCAGATTTATCAAGCAGTCTGAAAGTCAGAATATTTCTAGTTGCCCATGGAAACCAATCACAGCTCCCCTTTAAAATATTCATGAGCACTGGTAAAATGAAAGCTGAACTGTGATTGGTTGCCATGGGCAACTGGAAATATTCTGACTTTCAGACTGATTGATAAATCTGCCCCATTGTATTTTTATGATATCTTATGTATGTATATATTCGATGTCATTTTTGTTACACATGTGTTGGTGATTATCTCACCACTATTTAAATGGGCGGACTGCTACCTCACTATGCTTGAGAATGTCTTGATTGAAGAGACGAAACGTCACATCATTATGGTGGAATAAATACACTTCACTTTATTTAACGAGTGCTGCTTCATTGCTATTTGATTTTGGATACTGTAAAAAATAGCAATATGCACCAACTGTATGTCAGGATCAGTGGTAGTGGATCCCCCGTACCACCTCGGACAATGATGTAAGCTAACACCTGGGACTAGAATCCCAGAGCCGCCACAAAGCAGATTGGAATTGTTGCGGCGTGGTTCCACCAGATCGTTCCACAGTTGGGACTTTGTCTATGTTGGCGGCCAAGGCGAACTCGTGGTCCTGTACAGGCAGGAGATCAAGACAGGCAGCACAGGATCAGAGTCGGGGACATAGCAATAGGTTAAGGCAGGCAGTGGAGAAGCGTACTCAGGAATGGAACCAGGGTCACAACAGGAAATCACAAAAACAGCACAGAGCATGGAATACAGCTTTCTCTAGGGCAGAAGGCACGAAGATCCGGCAGGGAACATGGGAAGGAGCTGGAATTTAACAGGGCAGGCAGCTGGCCAGCACCAATTATCAGCACGCTGGCCCTCTAAACCTTACAGAGCCGGCACGCTCTGTAGATGGGAACACGCTCGCTGGAGCGCAGACATCGTGGGGACCGCCGCTGGAGACGGGAAAGTTGAGTCTGCAGCTGGGGCACACGGAGGCACATGGATGCGCCTACGACCCTCGATATTTATGTTAGTCTATAAAGTATTCCTCTTGTGTTAAAACATTGTTGTATGAGCATGTGCCGTATATAATGTAGATTTTAGTTTCTTTTCACCGCTGAAAATGCTAGTTTTTTTATTCAATAATACAATTGTTGTAGATTCCTATTGAGTAAGTAGTTACATAAGGAGGTATATTCAACTTACCACCTGCGTTCCAGGGACAAGTATCGTGTTAGTATCTTACTCTACTCCCATGCGCAGTATGCATACTCAGTAGCATACCTCTTGCTACTGATGAAGAAGGCAAAGCCTTTGAATCGCATTTAGTGAGATACTGACGCTAAAGATCGGCCGATTCAAAGCTACAAAGGTCTAAAAACCCTTTTTATCGTCATCCCCAAATAGGAATAGAGTGAAGTATTAAGTAAAAGCACAGGACTAAACAATATGAAGAGTCTGTGACAAGTTACCTTTGCCATTTATAATCACAATTCAGCCGCTGCCATTCCTACACCTGTGGTGTGCCAAGATTGCAATGTGCACAGACTTTTGTGCGAATAGAGTAAGATACGAACACGCTTAGTTGAATATACCTCCTTTATTGGCATATTTACAGTTGGTGCATATTGTTATTTCTTTTTATTCTTTTTAAAAATCATTCAAGTAAATCTGCCCTTTTCTGTTTAAGGGATAAATTAAAAAGATTTCCCAGTTTAACTTAAAGAGGACCTTTCACTATCTCACTTACATGGAGATTAGCATACCCTTCTGTAGGGGTGGCTACACAGATTCACAGGCATTTTGAATTTTCCTTGTAACCCCATGCAGTGGCGTAAAAACCGCCGTAGCAGCCGTAGCGGTTGCTACGGGGCCCTCTGTGTCCACTCCTAAATCTGCCCCCTCCGTGAACTGCCCGCCCCCTCCGTGAGCTGCCCGCCCCCTCCCTCTGTGAGCCGGCCGCCCGCCCCCCGGCACAGGTGACCGCCCGCCCCCCGGCACAAGTGACCTCCCGGCCATCCCCCTGCATGCTGGAGCCGGCCACTGTCATTGCGGACAGATGCCCCTCCTCCGCACTCTACATCCCAGTGTACAACCCCCCCCCCCTCCCCAGGGCAACACAAGCAACCGTCCGAGTAAGCAAACACCCGCCAAGGCGGCCGAACAAGCACCCGCGCGCACAATCCCCCGCGCGGCCAAACAAGCTGCCGCCCGACTCCCAACTTTCACTCACGCAAACCATCCAACCACCCCCCCGGCCCAACCGAACAAGCAAAGACCCCCTGCGCGGCAGAACTGGCTCCCGCCTGACTCTGCCGATCGCCCCCCCCCCCCCGGGGGGAACAAGCAACGTACCAACCTTTCACCGAACCCCCTCCCCCCCGGGACCGAACAAGCTGCCGCCCGACTCCCAACTCACGCAACCGCCCCCCTCACCCCCCGGCCCGACCGAACAAGCAAAGACCAGACCCCCTGCGCGGCAGAACTGGCTCCCACCTGACTCCGACGATCACCCCCCCCGGGGGGCGAACAAGCACCGTACCACCCTTCCACCGAACACCCCCCCCCCCCCCGGGGACGAACCCATCCGATCACCCACCTACCCGCCTGAACACCCGTCTCAAGCCACGGCCGGGTGGTCACCCATACAGGCCCAAAACATCTGAAAAGGTAAGTATATACATATGTATTTATCTGTGAGTGTATATATGTATTCACTGTGTATATATGTATATCTGTGTATATGTAGTGTATTATTGTATGCATGCATATATTGTGTATTAATGTATATATGCATATATTGTGTATTATTGTATATATGCATATATTGTGTATTATTGTATATATGCATATACTGTGTATATGTGTATATGCTGTGTATATGTGTATATATGTATATACTGTTCATATGTGTGTATATGTGTATATATTGTGTATTATTGTATATATGCATATACTGTGTATCATTGTATATATGCATATACTGTGTATATGTGTATATATGTATATACTGTGTATATGTGTATATATTGTGTATTATTGTATATATGCATATATTGTGTATTATTGTATATATGCATATACTGTGTAATATTGTATATATGTATATACTGTGTATTATTTTATATATGCATATATTGTGTATTGTATATATCTATATACTGTGTATTATTTTATATATGCATATATTGTGTATTATTGGATATATCTATATACTGTGTATATATGTATATCTGTGTATATATGTGTATATATAGTGTATTATTGTATATATGCATATATTGTGTATTATTGGATACATGCATATACTGTGTATATGTGTATATACTGTGTATAATCACCAATATAGGCAGCACTCCAAGACGTCCAGCATTAGGTGAAAAAAAATGTTCTTCTTTATTCCATGTTTAAAAAGTTCAACAAAGTACAGCGACATTTCGGCTCGCTTGGAGCCTTTTTCAAACATGGAATAAAGAACATTTTTTTCACCTAATACTGGACGTCTTGGAGTGCTGCCTATATTCGTGATTATATATTGTGTGTGCTGTTTGTATTTCCCTTGAGTAAATACTGTGTATATATGTATATACTGTGTATATGTGTATATATGCATCTACTGTATTTCTACACACACATATTTATATAAGCATATGTATGTGCACATTTAAATATATGCACATATATGATGTATGTGTGTTTTTGCATATGCTGTGTATATGGTATGTATGTATATGCTCTATATACTGAATGTGTGTGTGTGTATTTCCCGTATGTGTCTGTATATGCTGTATGTGTGTATATTCTGTATGTATATGTCGCATGTGTGTATATGGCATTTTTATACTGCATGTATGTGTATATATGGTCAGTGTATACTGTATGTGTGTTTAATATATATATATAGTATATAATGTGTATGCAGTATGTGGGATTTTTATATACAGTATGTGTGTTACACTGTATATAACTCATAAAGTATATACAGAGTGCATAAATGTGTGTGTATAAGTGTATACTTGTATGTATATAGGTGCGAGTATATGAGTGTAGAAATTTGTGTAAGTATATAAATGTATGTATATATGAGTGTAGAAATGTCTAATTGTATAAACATGTCTGTATAGGGGTACATTCACAAGAACGTGTGAGGGACGTATATCTGGCTGCAAATTTGCTGCCGGATATACTTCCCCCATAGGCGTCTATAGCGCCTGGGCTCGGTACGGTGAGCACAACGAGTACTCACTGTTTCGAGCTGTGGCCGCAAAAGAGATAGAGCGTATCTATGGCTGTAAGAACGACCATGTGGCTCTATTCTCTATGGAGAGGGGAGGGCTGAGATGTGCCTGCCACGCTATAGCCGGGCGCGCACACGTTTATGTGAATGCAGCCTAAATATGTAAATATTTTTAGGGGGAAAGGGGGGCCCCATGTAGAAATCTGCTATGGGGCCCAGCCTCTCCTAGTTACGTCCCTGACCCCATGGTTGCGGAGTCATTAGTCCCGAGATCTGGCCATTGCAATCTGTGTTCGATCAGAGAGGAGAAACTGGGGGTCGGGCTGGAGGCATGTGTTATGCTAATCTTGTCTCATACTGTCAGTAGTGACCTGTAATTTCTCTATGTGCATCTAAAGGCTATGTTCACACAAATATTCTGTTGACATTCCATTTACACGGTGATTACAAAAAGGCAATGTTACAAACGCAATGTAAACAGAAATAAGCGTAATTGCGATGCAAAGAAGACATAAACGCGAACGGCAAGTAAATGTAAGTGTAAACGCAAATCTGATGGCACGGAAGTGTAAATGCAAGTGCCATTTAAATAAGATTTAACACGAGTCAGACTCGTCAAACGCAAATGTTGCATAAGCTTAAACGTGACGTAAAGGCAAATACCACGTAAGCTTATACACAATACAAATTTGACAAACTTGCAAAATCTGTGAAAGCGTAAATGTGACACAAATGCTGCGTAAGCGCCACACAAATGCTGCATAAGCGTAAGCGCGGCGCAAGCGCCACGTAAGCGTAACCTTGATGCAAACACCTTGTAAGCGTAACGTTGACCCAAATGCCCCGTAAATGTGAAGCAAACGTTTCATAAGCATAAACGTGCTGCAAATTATGCGTAACTGTGACACAAACTATTAAGCATAAAGTTCACGCAAAGGCACGTAAACGTGTCACGAACGTCAGATAAGAGTAAACATGACTCAAACACATGTAAGCGTAACGCAAACACCACCTAAATGCGACGCCAACACTAAATAAGCGTAAACACAACACAAACTACATGTATGCAGAAGCGCAAATGCCATTTAATTGGAAATGCAACGCAAATGCCATATATGCCATGTAAACATCAATGCAACCCAAGCGCCACATAAGCCACATTAAATTCAAACGGTACATAAACACTATGCAAACACCATGTAAAATGCAAATGTAACCTAAAAGCAATGCCATCATTTTGCAAACACAAAGTAAATGTAAACACCATGAAAACCTAAGTGTAAACGCACTACAGGGTCACAACGGGAATTCAATAAACAATCGAAAGGCAAAGGGAACAAGCTTTCTCTCAGGCACAAGGCACAAAGATTCAGTTGGGGACACAGGCAGGGACTGGCAATTTATCAGAGCAGGTGGCCATGCACTAGGAGGCAGGGAGGTGCGCCCTAACCCACTGGAGGACTGCCACTGGAGCCAGTGAAGGTAAGTGAGGCTGCTGAGAAGAGGGGGCACAGGGAGGCACACAGACACGCCTGCAACCCAGGATATGGGTCACAGGAGCACCCATGACAGTACCGCCCCCTCTGCCTCCCCTTCTTCTTGGTCCAAAAATTTGGCAGGAAAGTACGGTCCAGGATGTTATCCTCAGACTCCTATGATCTCTACTTAGGCCCGAACCCCTTCCAGTCGACAAGGAAGAACTGCTTCCTTCGTATCCAGGACCTCCTTAACCTCAAAGACATTGGAGTAATCAGCCACAGGAGCCATGGGAGGTACTTGCCGGGAGAAGTGGTTCAGGATGACTAGTTTCAGGAGAGAGACATGGAAAGAGTTTGGGATGCGCATAGTGGGAGGGTTTATGCACTTCAGCACCTCAAATGGACCCAGAAAATGTGGACCAAGTTTGTAGCTGAAATCTTCAGCCGGATATACCAGGAGGACAGCCACACTTTATCACCTGTAAAAAAGATCGGAGTAGGCCTGTGTTTTTTGACAGCCTGGGTCTTGGTTTGAGCAGAAGCCTCTAGCAAGGAGAGTCGAGTCTGCTCCCAGATAAACTTGAGATCTTAAACCAACTCTTCAACAGCAGGAACAAATGGAAATGGAATTGACCCCCGAGGAAGCCACATTTGGTGGCGATACGTGTGGGGCTCTCGAAGCCCTTCCCCCCTTCTTTCTGGCTCATCTGGTAATTATAGTGACTGGCATTGTACTTGATACTTCCATTTATCTTTACACCTTTATTTATTTGTTTGTTTAGCCCTGCCTATAACTGGTTATAATGCCTGGTCTGTACATCATGGTCATAGTTGCTAGCATTATCTACTATTTGACTTCCATTAATGTTTGGATTATTCTAGTGCCGATTTGGGGCATATTGTATAGCTTCTAGAACTGGTCAGTATACAGGTTTCATCTTTTTCGGGGTGCCAATTTTCAGTCTTTTGCCTTTATTGTCACTTTTGTATATTCGCTATTTGTGTGGTTGGACATTTACAGGGGTTGGGGCTGGGTTGGGAGGTTTTTTTGGCGGGCTTTATCATATGCTCTAACCCTCCCATGAGTTTTGTTTAGAGGATTTTGTTCCCCTTTTTAGATGCTTTTATATGTTTTGTCTGGTGTAAATAATTGTCTTTTTGTGTAAACCTAATAAAGATTGTATAGTTTTTGGTATAACACATGTCTTTTCTTCATTTGTTTACTTTCCCTCCATGTGTTCAAATTTACTTGTATTATTCACATGTGTAGTTCCCCCTTATTTATTTTGTGTATACGTGCAAACTGCAAGAGAATGTATAACTGTGTGTGTTATGTATATGCTGTATGTGCACATATGTTGTGGATATGCTTTGTGTATAACTATTGTGTATACATTGAATGTGTGTTTATGGTGTGTGTTTATATATCACATATAAGGTGAATATTAGCTGTGTGTTTATGATATACAGACGGTCCCCTACTTAAGAACACCTGACTTACATACGACCCCTAGTTACAAACGGACCTCTGGATGTTGGCAATTTACTGTACTTTAGTCTTAGGCTCCAATAAACACCTATAACAGTTATCAGAGGTGTCTGCAATGAAGCTTTATTGTTAATCCTGGTTCTAATGACAATCTAACATTTTTAAAATCCAATGGTCACAGAGACCAAAAAAAATTTGACTGGGGGTTACAATGATAAAGTATACAGTTCCGACTTACATACAAATTCAACTTAAGAACAAACCTACAGTCCCTATCTTGTATGTAACCCGGGGACTGCCTGTATGTCTGTGTATATACTGTGAGTATATGCTGTGTGTGTATATATGCTATATGTCTGTGGATGAAATAGCTTGTTGTTTCCTCAGTATATATGTACCATAGTGCATATATACTGAGGAAACAACAAGCTATTTCATAAATGTCAAGGCCATTAGTCCTATAGAAATATATACTAGTGTGTAAAATACTCTAAACCAAGAAATTAGCACTAGAGATGAGCGAACATACTCGTATTAGCGTACTCGAAACTGCTCGTTGCTCGGACGAATACTTCGCCCGCTCGAGAAAATGGCAGCTCCCGCCGTTTTGCTTTTTGGCGGCCAGAAACAGAGCCAATCACAAGCCAGGAGACTCTGCACTCCACCCAGCATGACGTGGTACCCTTACACGTCGATAGCAGTGGTTGGCTGGCCAGATCAGGTAACCCTGGGATAAACTAGCCGCTGCCCGCGCTGCTCGGATCATTCTGTGTCTGGATGCCGCTAGGGAGAGAGCTGCTGCTGGTCAGGGAAAGCGTTAGGGTGTTCTATTAGCTTACTGTTAGGCAGGAGTGATTCTACAAGAACCCAACAGCCCTTCTTAGGGCTACAATAACGTTATACTTTTTTTATTTTTTATTTGCAGCTAGTACCAAATTGTGAGGAATTTGAAGGGGGACTTGCTACCGTTGTGTTTAGCTCTTAGTGACACACATATCCACCTCAAACACCAAAGTGGGAAAATTTATTAGGGGTTTGATTTCAATTAGGCACAGTCTGCCATTTACTTTTTATTTTACGTTTATTTTTTCATAACTCAGCGTCATCTCATCTGGCATAGCAGTGTGCTTTCATACTTGGCTAGAAAATAGCCATAGGAGAATCCACACGGCTTACTTAAGCCTACAATAGCGTTATATATTTTATTTCTGGTTGATCTGCTGGTGGCTGTCCTTGCTGCAGTGCATCTACTACCAAATTGTGAGGAATTTGTAGTGAGACTTGCGACCGCCGTGTTTAGCGCTTAGTGACGCACATATCCATCGCAAAGACCGAAGTGGGAAAATTTATTAGGGGTTGGATTTCAATTAGGCACAGTCTGCCAGTTTCTTTTTATTTTACGTTTATTTTTTCATAACTCAGCGTCATCTCATCAGTGTGCTTTCATACTTGGCTAGAAAATAGCCAAAGGAGAATCCAAACGGCTTACTTACGCCTACAATAGCGTTATATATATTTTATTTCTGGTTGATCTGCTGGTGGCTGTCCTTGCTGCAGTGCATCTACTAGCAAATTGTGAGGAATTTGTAGTGAGACTTGCGACCTTTGTGTTTAGCGCTTAGTGACGCACATATCCATCGCAAAGACCGAAGTGGGAAAATTTATTAAGGGTTGGATTTCAATTAGGCACAGTCTGCCAGTTTCTTTTTATTTTACTTTATTTTTTCATAACTCAGCGTCATCTCATCAGTGTGCTTTCATACTTGGCTAGAAAATAGCCAAAGGAGAATCCAAATGGCTTACTTACGCCTACAATAGCGTTATATATATTTTATTTCTGGTTGATCTGCTGGTGGCTGTCCTTGCTGCAGTGCATCTACTAGCAAATTGTGAGGAATTTGTAGTGAGACTTGCGACCTTTGTGTTTAGCGCTTAGTGACGCACATATCCATCGCAAAGACCGAAGTGGGAAAATTTATTAGGGGTTGGATTTCAATTAGGCACAGTCTGCCAGTTTCTTTTTATTTTACGTTTATTTTTTCATAACTCAGCGTCATCTCATCAGTGTGCTTTCATACTTGGCTAGAAAATAGCCAAAGGAGAATCCAAACGGCTTACTTACGCCTACAATAGCGTTATATATATTTTATTTCTGGTTGATCTGCTGGTGGCTGTCCTTGCTGCAGTGCATCTACTAGCAAATTGTGAGGAATTTGTAGTGAGACTTGCGACCTTTGTGTTTAGCGCTTAGTGACGCACATATCCATCGCAAAGACCGAAGTGGGAAAATTTATTAGGGGTTGGATTTCAATTAGGCACAGTCTGCCAGTTTCTTTTTATTTTACGTTTATTTTTTCATAACTCAGCGTCATCTCATCAGTGTGCTTTCATACTTGGCTAGAAAATAGCCAAAGGAGAATCCAAACGGCTTACTTACGCCTACAATAGCGTTATATATATTTTATTTCTGGTTGATCTGCTGGTGGCTGTCCTTGCTGCAGTGCATCTACTAGCAAATTGTGAGGAATTTGTAGTGAGACTTGCGACCTTTGTGTTTAGCGCTTAGTGACGCACATATCCATCGCAAAGACCGAAGTGGGAAAATTTATTAGGGGTTGGATTTCAATTAGGCACAGTCTGCCAGTTTCTTTTTATTTTACGTTTATTTTTTCATAACTCAGCGTCATCTCATCAGTGTGCTTTCATACTTGGCTAGAAAATAGCCAAAGGAGAATCCAAACGGCTTACTTACGCCTACAATAGCGTTATATATATTTTATTTCTGGTTGATCTGCTGGTGGCTGTCCTTGCTGCAGTGCATCTACTAGCAAATTGTGAGGAATTTGTAGTGAGACTTGCGACCTTTGTGTTTAGCGCTTAGTGACGCACATATCCATCGCAAAGACCGAAGTGGGAAAATTTATTAGGGGTTGGATTTCAATTAGGAACAGTCTGCCAGTTTCTTTTTATTTTACGTTTATTTTTTCATAACTCAGCGTCATCTCATCAGTGTGCTTTCATACTTGGCTAGAAAATAGCCAAAGGAGAATCCAAACGGCTTACTTACGCCTACAATAGCGTTATATATATTTTATTTCTGGTTGATCTGCTGGTGGCTGTCCTTGCTGCAGTGCATCTACTACCAAATTGTGAGGAATTTGTAGTGAGACTTGCGACCGCTGTGTTTAGCGCTTAGTGACGCACATATCCATTGCAAAGACCGAAGTGGGAAAATTTATTAGGGGTTGGATTTCAATTAGGCACAGTCTGCCAGTTTCTTTTTATTTTACGTTTATTTTTTCATAACTCAGCGTCATCTCATCAGTGTGCTTTCATACTTGGCTAGAAAATAGCCAAAGGAGAATCCAAACGGCTTACTTACACCTACAATAGCGTTATATATATTTTATTTCTGGTTGATCTGCTGGTGGCTGTCCTTGCTGCAGTGCATCTACTAGCAAATTGTGAGGAATTTGTAGTGAGACTTGCGACCTTTGTGTTTAGCGCTTAGTGACGCACATATCCATCGCAAAGACCGAAGTGGGAAAATTTATTAGGGGTTGGATTTCAATTAGGCACAGTCTGCCAGTTTCTTTTTATTTTACGTTTATTTTTTCATAACTCAGCGTCATCTCATCAGTGTGCTTTCATACTTGGCTAGAAAATAGCCAAAGGAGAATCCAAACGGCTTACTTACGCCTACAATAGCGTTATATATATTTTATTTCTGGTTGATCTGCTGGTGGCTGTCCTTGCTGCAGTGCATCTACTTCCAAATTGTGAGGAATTTGTAGTGAGACTTGCGACCGCTGTGTTTAGCGCTTAGTGACGCACATATCCATCGCAAAGACCGAAGTGGGAAAATTTATTAGGGGTTGGATTTCAATTAGGCACAGTCTGCCATTTCCTTTTTATTTTACGTTTATTTTTTCATAACTCAGCGTCATCTCATCTGGCATAGCAGTGTGCTTTCATACTTGGCTAGAAAATAGCCATAGCAATAGGATAGCATCGTTTGGTTTTAAAAACTAAAAAACACACAAAAAAAAAAAACACAAAAAAAAGTTAAAAAAAAAATTAAAGTTATAACTTTCATTTTCAAAATGTTTAACCCGAGGGCTAGGGGTAGAGGACGAGGGCGGGGACGTGGGCGTCCAACTACTGCAGGGGTCAGAGGCCGTGGTCCTGGGCGGGGTGAGACACCACCTGCTGATGAGGGAGCAGGGGAACGCCACAGAGCTACACTCCCTAGGTTCATGTCTGAAGTTACTGGGACTCGTGGTAGAGCACTGTTGAGGCCAGAACAGTGCGAACAGGTGATGTCGTGGATTGCCGACAATGCTTCGAGCAATTTGTCCACCAGTCAGTCTTCCACGCAGTCCACCCATGTCACCGAAATCGGCACTCCTCCAGCTCCTGCACCTCAGCCTCCTCCCCCCCAGTCTGCCCCCTCCCAGGAAAATTTGCCATTTGAACCGGCATACTCAGAGGAACTGTTTTCTGGACCCTTCCCACAGTCACAAACCACTTGTCCGGTTGCTGCTGAGCAATTGTCCGATGCCCAGGTTTTCCACCAGTCGCAGTCTGTGGGTGATGATGACCTTCTTGACGTAGTGGAAGAAGTGTGTAAAGAGGTGTCCGACGATGAGGAGACACGGTTGTCAGACAGTGGTGAAGTTGTTGTCAGGGCAGGAAGTCCGAGGGGGGAGCAGACTGAGGGATCGGAGGATGATGAGGTGACAGACCCAAGCTGGGTTGAGAGGCCGGGTGAACACAGTGCTTCTGAGACGGAGGAGAGTTCTCGACCAGAACAGGTTGGAAGAGGCAGTGGTGGGGCCAGACGGAGAGGCAGGGCCAGAGCTGGTGCATCAGCGCCAAATGTGTCACGTAGTGAAGCTCCCGTGGCGAGGGCTCCCGCGGTGAGGGCTAGATTTTCAGAAGTCTGGAGGTTCTTTAAGGAAACACCGGATGACCGACGGACTGTGGTGTGCAACCTTTGCCAAACCAGGATCAGCAGGGGTTCCACCACTACTAGCTTAACTACCACCAGTATGCGCAGGCATATGAATGCTAAACACCCCACTCAGTGGCACCAAGCCCGTTCACCTCCGGCCGTGCACACCACTGCTCCTTCCCCTGTGTCAGCTGATAGTCAGCCCCCTGCCCAGGACCCTGGCACAAAAACCCCATCGTCGCCTCCACGATCCTCCACAGCATCCACCAGCGTTCAGCTCTCCATACCCCAGACGCTGAAGCGGAAACGCAAATATAGTGCAACCCACCCGCACGCCCAAGCCCTTAATGTCCACATCTCCAGATTGCTTAGCCTGGAGATGCTGCCCTATAGGCTAGTAGAGACCGAGGCCTTTCGCAACCTCATGGCGGCGGCCGCCCCTCGGTATTCGGTCCCCAGCCGCCACTACTTTTCCCGATGTGCCGTCCCAGCCCTGCACCAGCACGTGTCAGACAACATCATCCGTGCCCTGACCAACGCCGTTTCTGACAAGGTCCACCTGACCACGGACACGTGGACGAGTGCTGCCGGGCAGGGCCACTATATATCGCTGACGGCACATTGGGTTAACTTGGTGGAGGCTGGGACCGAGTCTGACCCTGCGGCTGGTCATATACTGCCGACGCCGAGGATTGCGGGGCCTACCTCGGTCCAGGTCTTTCAGGCCTACTATGCCTCCTCCTCCTCCCACCCCTCCTCCACCTCCTCCTCCGAACTACCATCCGTGGGCATGGCGCCATCAGTCGCTAGCTCTAGGCACAGCAGCAGTACCGTCGCTAAGCGACAGCAGGCGGTGCTCAAACTGCTGAGCCTAGGCGATAAAAGGCACACCGCCCAAGAACTATTACAGGGCATCACGGCGCAGACTGATCTGTGGCTGGCACCGCTGAACCTGAAGCCAGGCATGGTTGTGTGTGACAACGGCCGTAACCTGGTGGCGGCTCTGCAACTCGGCAGACTGACACATGTGCCATGCCTGGCCCATGTGTTAAATCTGATAGTTCAGCGTTTCCTCAAGACATACCCCAATCTGTCTGATTTGCTCACGAAGGTGCGCCGCATCTGTGCGCATTTCAGGAAGTCCAGCACAGATGCTGCCACTCTCAGGGCAGCGCAGCGCCGCCTCCAACTGCCCGCTCACCGACTGTTGTGCGACGTGCCCACGAGGTGGAATTCAACATTAACCATGTTATCCAGAGTTTACCGGCAGCGCAGAGCGATTGTAGACTGCCAGATGTCAACTTCCACCAGAACTGGTAGTCAGGTCAGTCAGCTTCCTCAAGTCTACAATGAGGAGTGGACGTGGATGTCTGATATCTGTCAGGTGCTGAGTAACTTCGAGGAGTCAACACAGATGGTCAGTGGCGATGCCGCCATCATCAGCCTCACCATCCCGCTGCTTGGCCTGTTGAAAAACTCTCTGATCAGCATGAAGTCGGAAGCTTTGCGCTCGTCACAAGAGACAGGGGGAGGAAGATTCCCTTGTTGATAGCCAAAGCACCCTTAGGTCTGTTTCTCAGCGCATATCGGAGGAGGTGGAGGTGGAGGAGGATGAGGAGGAAGAGGAGGAGAATGTTGGCGAGACACAAGAGGGGACCATTGTTCAGTCCTTCACTGTTCAGCGTGTATGGGCAGAAGAAGAGGAGTTGGAGGAGTTGGAGGAGGAGGAAATGGACAGTCAGGCCAGTGAGGGGAGTGAATTCTTACACGTTGGTACTCTGGCGCATATGGCAGATTTCATGCTAGGCTGCCTATCCCGTGACCCTCGCGTTCAAAGAATTTATTCCAGCACCGATTACAGGCAGTCCCCGGGTTACATACAAGATAGGGTCTGGAGGTTTGTTCTTAAGTTGAATTTGTATGTAAGTCGAAACTGTATATTTTATAATGGAAGTTCTAGACAATTTTTTTTCTTTTGCCCCAGTGACAATTGGAGTTTCAAAATTTTTGGTGTAATTGGACCAAGAATTATCAATAAAGCTTCATTACAGACATCTTACAGCTGATCATTGCAGTCTGGGACTATAGTAAAGCATCCAGAGAGCTTCACCAGAGGTCACAGTGGGCAGAGGGGTCCGTCTGTAACTATGGGTTGTCTGTAAGTCGGGTGTCCTTAAGTAGGGGACCGCCTGTACTGGGTATTCACTCTCCTGGACCCACGGTACAAGCAAAATCTTTCCACTCTCATCCCTGGAGAGGAAAGGAGTGTGAGAATGCATGAATACCAGCAGGCCCTGGTGCACAAGCTGAAACACTATTTCCCTTCTGACAGCGCTAGCGGCAGAGTGCATAGTTCTGCGGGACAAGTAGCGAGGGAGAGTAGGCGAGCAGGCAGCTTGTCCAGCACTGGCAAGGGTACGCTTTACAAGGCTTTTGCCAGCTTTATGTCACCCCAGCAAGACACTGTCACCTGTCCCCAGTCTCGGCAGAGTAGTGCTGATCTTTACAGAAAGATGGTGAGGGAGTACGTAGCTGACCATACCATCGTCCTAAATGATCACACAGCTCCCTACAACTACTGGGTTTCAAAGCTGGACATGTGGCACGAACTGGCGCTGTACGCCTTGGAGGTTCTTGCCTGCCCTGCCGCTAGCGTCTTGTCCGAGCGGGTTTTCAGTGCAGCTGGTGGCATCATCACCGATAAGCGTACACGCCTGTCGACTGACAGCGCTGACAGGCTGACGCTTATTAAGATGAATAAAGCCTGGATTTCTCATAATTTCCAATCTCCACCAGGTGAAGGAAGCTCAACCTGAATAATTTATGCACTCCTCCTCCTCCTCATTTTCCTCCTTCTCCTCCTCTTTGTACACTAAAGCAGAGGAAACTGGCTATTTTTTGACAGGGCCCACTGGCTCTAGCTATAGTACTTTATGCATTTAATTTTTCTGGAGGGCCACCTACCCGGTCCTCTGTTTTAAACAATTTTTGGGACTGCCACATACAGGCACTCAATCTATTCAATTTTTCTGGAGGGCCACCTACCTGCTCCTCTGGTTTGAAAACTTTTTTGGACTGCCACATACAGGCACTCAATCTATTTCATTTTTCTGGAGGGCCACCTACCTGCTCCTCTGGTTTGAAAACTTTTTTGGACTGCCACATACAGGCACTCAATCTATTCCATTTTTCTGGAGGGCCACCTACCTGCTCCTCTGGTTTGAAAACTTTTTTGGACTGCCACATACAGGCACTCAATCTATTCCATTTTTCTGGAGGGCCACCTACTTGCTCCTCTGGTTTGAAAACTTTTTTGGACTGCCACATACAGGCACTCAATCTATTTCATTTTTCTGGAGGGCCACCTACCTGCTCCTCTGGTTTGAAAACTTTTTTGGACTGCCACATACAGGCACTCAATCTATTTCATTTTTCTGGAGGGCCACCTACCTGCTCCTCTGGTTTGAAAACTTTTTTGGACTGCCACATACAGGCACTCAATCTATTTCATTTTTCTGGAGGGCCACCTACCTGCTCCTCTGGTTTGAAAACTTTTTTGGACTGCCACATACAGGCACTATCCAAATGAAATTGTCTCCATAGCAGCCTCCACACGTTGTCTCCATTGCTACCTCCAAAAGTCGTCCATATAGCTGCCTCCATACATCGTCCCCTTATCAAACGAGGTGTGTCAGGCAGAAATTTGGGTTGTTTACATGGATTCCACATCAAAGTTGTTAACTTTGTCGCCACCCTGCTGTGTTATCCACAAAATATACTGGCAAACTTTTACCATTTAGGGATATTATTTCAGCGCTTCTTGCGCATCTGTTTACATTCCCCTCACCCGCCATATCCCAAACTTATAAGAACGCTACTACACTTAACTTGGTGCAGGCTGGGACCGAGTCTGACCCTGGGGCTGGTCATATACTGCCGACGCAGAGGATTGCGGGGCCTACCTCGGTCCAGGTCTCAAAGGCCTACTATACCTCCTCCTCCTCCCACCCCTCCTCCACCTCCTCCTCCTCCGAATTACCATCCGTGGCCATGGCGCCATCAGTCGGTAGCTCTAGGCACAGCAGCAGTGCCGTCGCTAAGCGACAGCAGGCGGTGCTCAAACTGCTGAGCCTAGGCGATAAAAGGCACACCGCCCAAGAGCTATTACAGAGCATTCCACATCAAACTTGTTAATTTGTCGCCACCCTGCTGTGTAATCCACAAAATATACTGGCAAACTTTTATCATTTACCGATATTATTTCAGCGCTTCTTGCGCATTTGTTTACATTCCCCTCACCCGCCATATCCCAAACTTATAAGAACGCTACTACACTTGATCTTATACAAAAGGTTCTTAGAAGTGCTGTTTGGGGAGTAGCCTAGAGACAGGGGCTTGGATTGGCGAAAGCTCGCCTGGAAGTGGAGCGCCAGCTCCATCCCAAGATCCAACTAACATAGTTTTAACTGCAGCACCTTTAATCTACTACTAGTTCACTGCCTCCATAATAATAATAATAATAATCTTTATTTATATAGCGCCATCATATTCCGTAGCGCTTTACAAATCATAGGAAACAAATACAAATGTAATGTAACAGAGCACAACATTTGTATGGAACAACAGGAGTGAGGTCCCTGCTCGCCAGAGCTTACGGTTTATGAAGATGATGGGGTAACACGAGGTAAAAGAATATTTAATGGTCAAGCCATTCTTCTTAGGGAATAGAACAAAATATAATAAATGGAATTGCTGTCGCTTGAACCACTCAGCCGTCATCTTATATACCAGGTCCAGGGTGAATGGGACTGCAGAGAAGTCTGGTGCCTGTTGGTTGCTGGATAACAGATGGGAGGACGACACAGGACGGGTTAGTAGAAGAGTTAAAACTTCATGCAGTTAATGAGTGTTATAGGCTTGCCTAAAGAAATGGGTTTTAAGAGCACGTTTGAAACTTTGGAGGTTAGGTATTAGTCTGATAGTCCGGGGCAGAGCATTCCATAGAATTGGTGCAGCTCTAGAGAAGTC
Organism: Engystomops pustulosus; assembly: GCF_040894005.1. Lineage (NCBI taxonomy): Eukaryota > Metazoa > Chordata > Amphibia > Anura > Leptodactylidae > Engystomops > Engystomops pustulosus. Next base: position 165,681,683 of record NC_092411.1, on the reverse strand, counting down.
TTGGAGACGCGAGTGGGAGGTGCGCACTAGGGTAGAGGTTAATCTAAGATCACTGGCGGATCTAAGAGCACGGGTTGGGCAATAGACTGAGATAAGAGAGGAGAGGTAGGGGGGTGCAGCATTATACAGAGCTTTATGGATGAGGGTTATTATTTTAAACTGTATTCGAAAGGAGACTGGCAGCCAGTGCAGCGACTGGCATGAACTGTAGGCATACATGGTCCCCTTATCAAACGAGCTGTGTCAGGCAGAATTTTGGGTTGTTTTCATGGCTTCCACAACAAACTTGTTAACTTTGTCGCCACCCTGCTGTGTAATCCACAAATTATACTGGCAAACTTTTATCATTTACCAATATTATTTCAGCGCTTCTTGCGCATCTGTTTACATTCCCCTCACCCGCCATATCCTAAACTTATAAGAACGCTACTACACTTGATCTTATACAAAAGGTTCTTAGAAGTGCTGTTTGGGGAGTAGCCTAGAGACAGGGGCTTGGATTGGCGAAAGCTCGCCTGGCAGCGGAGCGCCAGCTCCATGCCAAGATCCAACTAGCATAGTTTTAACTGCAGCACCTTTAATCTACTACTAGTTCACTGCCTCCATACATGGTCCCCTTATCAAACGAGCTGTGTCAGGCAGAATTTTGGGTTGTTTTCATGGCTTCCATGTTAACTTTGTCGCCACGCTGCTGTGTAATCCACAAAATATACTGGCAAACTTTTATCATGTACCGATATTATTTGAGCGCTTCTTGCTCACCTCCTTTGGTTCCTCTCTGCCACCCATTGGTTTGAAGCCTGAGTCCATTTAGGGTATGTCGCCATGCCACTCTCTAGCCTGCCGCTGCTGCCGCTGCCTCTGCATGCCGTCCCCTATAGTGTCAGGGTCAATTATTGGATGTTTTAGATGCTATCTAGCTTCATTCTGTCACTCTGTCATGGCCATGCTGTTGCCCATAATTTTGGCATAATGGTGCGATTAAGCAGCCTCAGAGGCATCCATGCATGCTGCCCCTGCTGTTTCCTGTCCATTTCCGTGGTGTTTCCATCCTTTTCTGAGGTTCCCAGGTGTTTGGCCAAGCTTCCCTGTGCAGAGCCTTGGTCCCCTTGAAAAATGCTCGAGTCTCCCATTGACTTCAATGGGGCTCATTATTCGAGACGAGCACTCGAGCATCGGGAAAAGTTCGTCTCGAATAACGAGTACCCGAGCATTTTAGTGCTCGCTCATCTCTAATTAGCACCAAATAAAACATTTTAGTGCTCGCTCATCTCTAATTAGCACCAAAAAAACGTTTGTCTATAAGTTCTCTTACACGAACCCACTCCATTCCTAACTGAACAAGACCTTAAAGAGCACATGAGTGATATTTGGTCCATAGATACTTCATTACGCCATTTAAAATTTGAAACTTTTTTATTAATCAGTACCATCTAAAAACATCAATGTAACAGTATGACTATTGAAACACAATAAATTGTCCTCAGGATTCCACTGATGCATCCACGCAACACAAATCAGCAATTGAGCTATGTAAACCCAGGTATATTAGCATGTATAGGTTAATGGAAAATCCTATAAAGTGCCTGTGCAAAGAAATGAATGATCCAACCCAACATGTAATTATGACATCACGGTAAAGTGCTGTGTGCCTTTCCTAAAAATATAATGGCAGAATCAGCTTACCCATGCTGTGTGTAACGAGGACGCCAGTACCCCGATGCACGTTTCGCGTTGTTGCTTCCGGAGGAAGGTGAATAATAAAATAAAATATCTTTATTTCTATATATTAAAAACAGTTTGTGAAAATACCACTGCACGCAAAAAATTAGAAATCTACAGTGAGTAATTTTTAATTTTGATTTTGAATTTTTTGCTTGCAGTGGTATTTTCACAAACCGTTTTTAATACATAGAAATAAAGATATTTAATTTTATTATTCACCTTTCCTGACCAATGGGTCTTAGTGAGGCCTCCTTTAGGTCTTTTTTTGTGATATTTGTTCAAGGACCCAATCAGACACTTTTCCACGACTTTGGTCTCTTGTTATTTGATCAGCGGGGTAAACCGCACACTTAGTGGATGGGAACAAACATTAATGTTGTCCCACAAATAAAAATTAGGACAACCAAAAAAACCCTAATTTTCGTTTTGCTTTATAGCCACCCTTTACTATTTGCATTGACGTACCTTTTACACTACAGTAATATTGAGAACTAGTATGGCAAATTTCCTTTCTCAAAAATTAATTATGAAAATATATCTGGTGAAGCTTCACAAGTTTTTTCAAGGGAAAACATTCCCCTGAATCAAACAGTTATAAATACAGCGTTCTGCAACTTACAAAAAACATACAGACAATATGTAAAATCAACCTGGGAAGTAGCCAGTTTTGACACATACCTAAAGCAAAACTTGGTGTATAGAGGTCTACGGATTAACTTGTTCTCCAATTCACACCAAGATGATGGGGACTTTATGAAAGGCTGGCAAAAGCTACTTACAGAGAACTCACTCCGTCTAATTCAATACTTGTTTGAGTATGAAAAGGTCTTTCTTACCCGCACAGGTGAGAATCTGGATAGGGAGATCAAAGAAATCCAGACCTTTAATATGAACCCTGACTTTCAGAACCTTGAAAACAAATTACAAAAAAAACTCACGTCTTTAACCAACGACATTCAAGAGCGAAAACATCGCAAATTTATATGTGACTGTGAGGATTTTGAAATGGGGCAAATTTATCATAGAAAAACAACAATATAATAGTAGACCAGTGTCATACACTGACATCTCAGAATCGGACTTTTTCTCATCAGAGGATAAACAACTAGAATCTTATCGGACACGGGACAGTTATAGCACTAAGAGGAAATTTAGCAAACATAAGGAAGGACAACAGAACAAGAGGAGTTTTAATAATCGAAATACTGAAAAATGCCATACTCCCACTATAAATACTCTTGGTGGACACTCATCTTATGTCTCCTCCTCTACCCCTCAGAATACGGTTCTTTCTATCCCCAATGGGGAGGGAATTGTCCCCCAAACAATAACAGACATGCCCCATGTAATTGCGATCCCTTTTCCTATGGGAATAAGTACTGCACCCTCATTAAATATGCTGAACCAACCATCAACAACACAAAATTGGTTGGCACAGAGCATCTTAAATACAGGAGCCATACCAAAGACCCCTTTTTTAGCCCAACTGGCCCCGATCATGCAACTCAGGGACTGGGACAAATGAGGTTTCAACAGCAAATAAGAGACACTTAAATGAATTTTGATGAGCTTAAAATTAAAAATGAAGAAGACAAGCTTGTGATAAACTAATCTTCATATGTATTAGATGAGAGTGAACTGAGACTCCTGAGAAAGGGCCTGTCTTTTACCCCGACCCCGGCTTTTGACTGTTTCCTATGGGTGAAAGACATAAACTTATTTGCCAGGTAACTAGCGTTACACAAACAACGCCTTAAAGACGGAGTTAGAACGGGCTGATCTAATAGACAATAGAGTGTTACACGTCACAGGTGGTCCCGCGACCCATATCGCAGGTTGTGGGCTCACCTGTGCTTCTCTGCCCCCGCCAGCGCATTGCCAGCGCTGCTTACCTCTCCCGGCTCATGACTCCCTCCCTTCCGCTGTGCGCGCGGCCCCGAATGCTAGGGTGCGCGCGCGGCAGCTTTTCAAAATTTAAAGGCCCAGAGCGCCATTAATTGGCGCTGGCCATTTAGCAATATCTACTTAAGCCTGCCTCTTCCTGCAAGCCCCTGCCGGATCTTCGTGCCTAGCACCCTAGAGTTTTTCTGATGCCTTGTGCTCTTTCTGTGAATTCCCGTTGTGACCCTGGTTCCGTTTCTGACATTGCTTCTTTGCCGCCTGCCCTAACCTGTTGCTACGTCTCTGACTCCGATCCTGTGCTGCCTGCAATGACCTCCTGCCTGTCCTTGACTACAAGATTGCCTGCCGTTTCTGTACCTCGACCTTGGCTGGCACTGCGGACAAGTCACGCCTGTGGAACGACCTGTTGGTACCACGCCGCAGCAATTCCAAGCTCTGGTGAAAACCGGGTACCACTTAGACCAGTGATGGCTAACCTATGACATGCGTGTCAGTGCTGACACACCTAGCCATTTTCAGTGACACGCGGCCGCCGGAGAGTTAAGTTTCATCCTCGGCTCCTACACGGCCAGGTGAAGTAGCCGGTAGGCTGAGAGATTGTCATGCACTGAGCTCACAGCACTTCCTCCTCCTCTACCGAGCCGGCCCCTCCCGTTGTGTGAGCTGTGCCTCGTGTCTCCAGTCAGCACAGGTATCATCCCGGGGATCAGCACCAGGAGAGGTGACCCGACCATCAACTCCAGAAACTCCTCTGCAGCTCCTGATAGTTGTGCTGGGAGGAGTTGTTGTGGTAGGTCACCTCTACACTGACCATCTCCACAGCAGGGATGAGGGAGGACAACCACTCTCATCATACATACAAGACATCATACAGTGAGTAATGTCAGTGGACTGCATGATAAAAGTCATCTGGGCTTGTGTGTCAGTTTTGTGACGTACAAGCCCTGAAATAATCACAACACCTTGCAAATCGTCAGACATTGTGATTATTTTGCTCCTCATGAGGGAGATGCAGACAGCGGCACCTGCGACTCACTATAACCTATGAACTTTCATGACGAAGTTTGCAGGTTACTAAGCATTTTCACACGTGTCTGATTGTAACGATCTATTACAATGTGCGATTTGCACATTGTAATAAATAGATGATGTGGAAAATCCCCAAATACTGCCATACTAGAGTATGGCAGTATATGGTAGGATTAATCAGACAACCTAGGGTTAAAGTACCCTAGAAGTTAAATAATTATACATATTTGTTATTTAAACTATAAATATCACAAAATTATGTTTTTTTTCTCAAGGTGACACAACACCCGAGTTATGCTTGGTTTTTTGGCGAATTTTGACACACCAAGCTCAAAAGGTTGCCCATCACTGACTTAGACTCCTGTCCCAGGTAGTGGCTTGTGCCATCGTCCGCAGTGGTTCGGAGGATCCACAACCTCTAAGCCTGACAGTAAGATCCGGCCATGGATCCTGCTGAGGTTCCACTTCCCACTCTGCCGACTCTGGCTACCATTGTGGTCCAGCAATCCCGAGAGATTGCCACTCAACGCGAACAGCTGGAACAGGTGGCCGCCATGCTGCAGCAGCTGCTAGCCACCCAGCAACGACAACAGGTTCCTGAGCCTGTCTCCGTGGCTCCCGCAACCCCGGCTTGTTTTCCGGCCGTTGAACCCAGGCTACCTCTGTCTATGACCGGCAAGTATGATGGCGATCCCAAGATGTGCAGGGGCTTTATAACCCAGTGCTCCCTGCACATAGAATTCATGCCATCTCAGTTCATCATGGAGCGATCCAAGGTGGCCTCCATCATCCTCCTCTCCCAGCCTCCTCTCTGGGAAAGCCCTGGCCAGGGCTAATCCGCTTTGGGATAGAGACAATCCGGTCATGGCTAATCTCACAGCATTTCTCGCAGAGTTCCGGTCAGTCTTTGAAGAACCTGCATGGGCCTCTTCTGCTGAGACTGCACTCTTGAATCTACACCAGGGGAACTCATCTGTTGGAAAATACGCTGTCCAGTTTCATACCCTGGCTTCTGAACTCTCCTGGAACGAAGGGACTCTGTCCGCAGCTTTCAAGAAGGGACTTTCTTCTTAAGTTAAGGATGCCCTGGCCACTCGGGATCTGTCGTCTTCCCTGAGTGGTCTTATCACCTTAGCCACCCATATTGACGTGCAATTTAGGGAGCGTGCTGAAGAATTGCGCCTAGAACAACCCCAAGTCCGCCCATGACGTCTCTCTCGCCTGGCTCCTTCTTTCCAAAGACTGCTCCAGTCTCCATTTGTACCATCTACAGAGGAGCCTATGGAGGTGGACAGGGCCAGACTCTCTCCTCAGGAACGTATCAGAAGACATCAGGGAAACCTTAGTCTCTATTGTGCCAGTCCTGAGCACTTCTTGGGGTCTTGTCTTATCCGTCCTCAGCGTCCGGGAAACGCCAGCACCTAGGGTTCTTGGGAGAGGCATCCCTAGGTGTAAACAAAGCTTCTCCACGCCTGATGATACCGGTGCTCCTCTGCGTTGGCACCAGCACCCAGATCCAGGTCTCTGCTTTCTTGGACTCCGCAGGGAACTTCATGGATGCCACTCTGGTCTCCCGACATCACATCGCCCTTGGTTCGCCTTGAAAAGCCATTGGTCATCTCTTCTGTTAGTGGACAAATCCTTTCCGACCTGGTCCGGTATTGCACCAAGCCTCTGTCGGAGGCAAGTTGGAGTGCTACACAAGGAAAGACTGTCCTTTTATGTACTTCCACGGTCCACGTCCTTCATCCTGTTGGGTCTACCATGGTTGCAGCTCCTCGCCCCCGTCCTTGACTGGAGGACGGGGGAAATCCTCCAGTGAGGACCTGACTGCCAGTCTCTCTGTGTGAAGATGCCCCATCCAGTGCCTGTCCTAGCTTCGTCTGTGGCTTCCAAGGTCCTGGAGGGCTTTCCCGCTTGCTATAAGGACTATTATGACGTCTTCTCAAAGAAGCAAGCCGAGAGGTTGCCACCTCACTGGCCTTATGTCTTGTGGACCTGTTGCCGGGTATGTCCCCTCCGCAGGGTCTCTCTGTACCAGAAACCGCAGCCATGTCGGAATATATCCAAGAGAACCTGCAGAGGGGATTCATACGTAAGTCCTCTTCTCCGTCTGGTGCAGGTTTTTCCTTCGTGACCAAGAAGGACGGGTCACTCGGTCCATGCATAGACTACCGCGGTCTTAACAAGATCACAGTTAAGAACCGTTACCCGTTTCCGCTGATTACGGAATTGTTTGACCGTCTTCATGGAGCCAAGGTCTTCTCCAAATTGGACCTATATACATAGGGGCCTATAATCTTATTCGTATCCGTCAGGGAGACGAGTGGAAGACCGCTTTTAATACACGTGATGGACACTTTGAGTACCTGGTAATGCCGTTTAGACTCTGTAACGCTCCAGCCGTTTTCCAGGAATTTGTAAATGACATTTTCAGAGACTTGCTTTATGTCTGCGTTGTGGTCTATCTGGATGATATCCTGGTATTCTCTCTGGACCTTGAGACACACCAAGTCCACGTACGGCAAGTTCTCAATCGTCTAAGGGCCAATCGTCTTTACGCCAAACTTGAATAGTGTCAATTTCAACAGCGAAGTATTCCATTTCTCGGCTACATCATCTCCGACAAAGGTCTCCAGATGGATCCTGCATAGCTGTCTGCGGTTCTTCAGTGGCCCCGTCCAGTAGAACTACGTGCTACAGCGGTTTCTGGGATTCGCAAATTACTACAGGCAGTTCATCCCACACTTCTCCTCGCTGGTGTCTCCTATTGTGGCGCTCACCAATAAGGATGCCAACCCCCGTCTCTGGTCCTCGTCTGCTTATGAGGCCTTCCCAAACTTAAATACTAAGTTTTCTTCTGCTCCAGTCCTGGTGCGTCCCCACACTGAGAAGCCTTTCCATCTGGAAGTAGATGCCTCCTCATTAGGGGCCGGTGCAGTGCTGACACAGAAAAGTTCCAAAGGCCGAACCGTCACCTGTGGATTTTTTTTCCAAGACATTCTCCTCTGCAGAGAGGAAATATTCTATAGGGGACCAAGAACTGTTGGCGATTAAGCTTGCCTTAGAAGAATGCTGCTACCTCCTGGAGGGAGCTCGGTTTCCGGTCAGCATCTATACAGACCATAAGAACCTTCTCTATCTCCAGACTGCTCAGCGAGTTCTTTGCCCTGTTCGATTTCCTTATTCATTTCCGTCCAGCCGAGAAGAACATCAAGGCAGATGCCCTCTCTCGTGCCTCAGATGTCATTGGGGAGGAATTGGCTTCTCGGCATGTTATTCCTCCTGATCGACTGGTACTGGCCGCACCTGTGGATCTCCGTCAGCTACCCCCTGGCAAGACATATGTAAAACCTGCTCTACGGAGGAAGATTCTATCTTGGGGACATTGCTCTCGTGTGGCTGGGCATCCTCTCTCCTTCATTTCCCGATTCTACTGGTGGCCAGAGCTGGCCAAGGATGTTTGGGACTTTGTGGGTTCCTGTGCTTCCTGTGCCTGGAATAAGCCATCACGTTTCAAGCCAGATGGTCTTCTACCCTTGCCGATACCCAGCTGGCCGTGGACTCACTTGGTGATGGAATTTGTCACAGACTTGCCGCCTTCATCTGGCAACTCCATCATCTGGGTGGTAACCGACCGTTTTTCTAAAATGTCGCATTTTGTCCCTCTGCCAGGTCTGCCGTCTGCTCCACACCTTGCCAGCCAGTTCTTCACCCACATCTTTCGCTTGCATGGACTTCCGTTGCACATCGTCTCGGAACGTGGGGTCCAGTTTGTCTCTCGTTTCTGGCAATCCTTGTGCAGTCAGTTACAAGTGAGACTGGACTATTTGGGAACAGACTCATCAGTTCCTGCTTCAGGCATCTGCCCGCACCAAGGCTCAGGCTGACTAAAAACGCAGGCCTCCTCCCATTTTCTCTCCAAGGGATCAAGTGTGGCTGTCTTCAAAATATGTCCGGTTGAAGATTCCCAGCTACAAACTCGGTCCTCGCTATCTGGGTCTATTTGAGGTGCTGAAGCGCATTAACCCCGTGACCTAAAAGTTACGCCTTCCTCCCACCATGCGCATCCCGAGCTCCTTCCATGTCTCCCTGCTCAAGTCTCGCTTCTCCTGGCAAGTTCCGCCCCCCACTGCAGTGGCGGACTCCACCGACACCTATGAGGTAAAGGAGATCCTTCATATGAAAACGGTAAGGGGGAAGCGGTTCTTGGTTGACTGGAAGGGGTTCGGGCCAGAGGAGAGATCTTGGGTGCCAGAGGACAATATAATGGACCGTGATCTCCTGCAAGGATTTCTCCAGCCCAGGAGGAGGGGAGGCCGAAGGGGGGGGGGGTACTGTCACGGGTGGTCCTGTGACCCATATCGTGGGTCGCAGGCTCACCCGTGCGTCTCTGCCCCCGCCAGCGCGTCGCCAGCGCTGCTTACCTCTCCCGGCTCCCTTCCTTAAGCTGTGCGCGTGCGGTCCCGAATGCTAGGGCGCACGTGCGGAGCTTCTCAAAAATTCAAGGGCCAGCGCGCCATTAATTGGCGCTGGCCATTTAGCAATATCTACTTAAGCCTGCCTCTTCCTGCAAGCCCCTGCTGGATCTTCGTGCCTAGCGCCCTAGAGAAAGCTTTTCTGATGCCTTCTGCTCTTTCTGTAAATTCCTGTTGTGACCCTGGTTCCGTTTCTGACATCGCTCCTTTGCCGCCTGCCCTGACCTTTTGCTACGTCTCTAACTCCGATCCTGTGCTGCCTGTCCTGACCTCCTGCCTGTCCCCGACTACGAGATTGCCTGCTGTTTCTGTACCTCGACCTTGGCTGCCACTGCGGACAAGTCACGCCTGTGGAACGACCTGGTGATACCACGCCGCAGCAAGTCCAACCCGCCTGACATTACAGACACTAATGGACCTAGAACAAGAGAATTTTGTTCCTCCGCAGGGATACCTGAAGAACTCCAGGACAAGCTGAAGCTTCCTATTAGGACACAGCTACCTCCCAGCCTGCCCTCTGCATCCAGGCTGGCGATCTACCTCCTGTGGCTCCCTCCAACTGCATCTCAGCACTCCACTACTCTGTTAAAGGCACGTTGCTGCGGTTCCTGTCGGTTCCAATAAAGAACTGTAAGTTGTTTTTGTTCAACCTCTGCCTCCGTCTGGTCCCTGCTACTACGGCTGTCACCATCACGGCACTCCTGTCCACCACACAGAGACTCATACTCTAGACACCAAAGGGTTGCCCCAGGGAGATCCGCTATAGCAGCCTCTCCCTCATCATTTCTTGCCAACACCACCCTGCTGGAGACCTGCCAGGCTGTAGGACAGCCCTACGGTTCCCCATACCAAGCACCGTGACACTAGCGTGCTTAGGCCGCAACCGCCAGCCACTCAGGTACTGCGGGCCCCGGCTGACTCCAGGCCCCGAGAAAAGGCTAGGCCCCGGTGGGGGATGTTGCATATGTATGTTGTATATACTGGATGTGTGTGTATATATGCTGTATATCTGTGCATATGTACAGGCAGTCCCTGGGTTACATACAAGATAGGGACTGTAGGTTTGTTCTTAAGTTGAATTTGTATGTAAGTCGGAACTGTATACTTTATCATTGTAACCCCCAGTCAAATTTTTTTTGGTCTCTGTGACCATTGGATTTTTAAAATGTTGGATTGTCATTAGAACCAGGATTAACAATAAAGCTTCATTACAGACACCTCTGATAACTAGGTGTTTATTGTAGCCTAAGACTAAAGTACAGTAAATTGCCGACATCCAGAGGTCCGTTTGTAACTAGGGGTCTTATGTAAGTCAGGTGTTCTTAAGTAGGGGACCGCCTGTATTGTATATACTGAATGTGTGTGTATATATGCTGTATATCTGTGGGTATGTATTGTATATACTGGATGTGTGTGTATATATGCTGTATATCTGTGTGTATGTGTTGTATATACTGGATGTGTGTGTATATGCTGTATATATGTGTGTGTATGTTGTATATACTGGATGTGTGTGTATATGCTGTATATATGTGTGTGTATGTTGTATATACTGGATGTGTGTGTATATATGCTGTATATCTGTGGGTATGTGTTGTATATACTGGATGCATGTGTGTATATGCTGTATATTTGTGTGTATGTTGTATATACTGGATGTGTGTGTATATATATATATGCTGTATATCTGTGTGTATGTGTTATATATACTGGATGCGTGTGTATATATGCTGTATTTGTTGTATATACTGGATGTGTGTGTATATATGCTGTATATCTGTGGGTATGTGTTGTATATACTGGATGCGTGTGTATATCTGCTGTATATCTGTGTGTATGTGTTGTATATACTGGATGCGTGTGTATATATGCTGTATATATTGTATATACTGGATGTGTATGTATATCTGCTGTATATCTGTGTGTATGTGTTGTATATACTGGATGCGTGTGTATATATGCTGTATATGTGTGTGTATGTGTTGTATATACTGGATGTGTGTGTATATATGCTGTATATGTGTGTGTATGTTGTATATACTGGATGTGTGTGTATATATATGCTGTATATCTGTGTGTATGTGTTGTATATACTGGATGCGTGTGTGTATATGTTGTATATACTGGATGCGTGTGTGTATATGTTGTATATACTGGATGAGTGTGTATATATGCTGTATATGTGTGTGTATGTTGTATATACTGGATGTGTATGTGTATATATGCTCTATATCTGCATGTATATATTGGATCTGCGTATATATATGCTCTATATCTGTGTGTATGTTGTATATGTTGTAAATTTGATGTCTATATACTTATGTGTGTAAAAATGATTGTACTTGTGTAAATGTGTGTATATAAATATGTATGGGGAAGAGAAGGGGGCCCCATTCAAAGGTCTGCTATGGGGCCCAGCCTCTGCTGGTTACGCCCCTGGTCTAGACGCATGCACATATGAAACACACTTCAGGCGCATGCGCCTAAAGGGCATCACAATGTATGGATCGGATTTCTAAGTCCACGCACATGCGCCAACTTCTGATGCATGCGCACTATATTTTCTTTCGAAACAATTCTTTCAATACTTCACGCAACATATAGAAATAAAGATATTTCATTTTATCATTTACCTTTCCAGACCAATGGGTCTTAGTGAGGCCGCCTTTAGGTCTTTTTTGTGATATTTGTTCAAGTCAATTGAGGACCCAGTTAGACACTTTTCCACGACTTTGGTCTCTTACTGTTAATATGAAACTCTTAAGTATTAACCGCGATACGTGTATACTTAAAATAAATCCTTTTACTGATACTATAAATTGGCACATGCCCTCCACATACTTCTGTTTTTATATATTGTAGGCGGGGCTCCTGGGGCCCCCACCAGATGACAATGTCTGACTGACACTGTCAGTTAGACATTTGTATGCTTAAAACGCGCCGTGCGCTGTTAGCGATATGGGATAGTGGGGTGGTGCCGCAGCACAAAGATCTGAGGGAGTAGGGAGGGGCTTGCAGTGAGCTCCCTGGGTGCGCTGCGCTGGCTGCTGTGCTGCGAGTCCCATACAGTCAGCTGTAAGCTGACTGCTTCTGGCTGGAGCAATACTCAGCAGCACTGAGTTGTATGCTACATGGGGGTGTCTGGGGGTGGATGAGGTGTACATTACATGGGGCTGTGTGTCTGGGGTGGATGAGGTGTACATTACATGGGGCTGTGTGTCTGGGGTAGATGAGGTGTATATTACATGGGCCTGTGTGTCTGGGGGTGGAGGAGGTGTATATTACATGGTGCTCTGTGTCTGGGGTGGATGACGTGTATATTTTTTGGGGCTGTGTTTCTGGGGATGGATGAGGTGTATATTACAGGGGGCTGTGTGTCTGGGGGTGGATGAGGTGTATATTACATGGGGCTGTGTATCTGGGGGTGGATGAGGTGTATATTACATGCGACTGTGTGCCTGGGGGGGGGGGAGAAGTGCATATTATATGGGACTGTGTGTCTCGGGGTGGATGAAGTGTATATTATATGGGGCTTTGTATCTGGGTGTGGATGAGGTGTATATTACATGGGGCTGTATGTCTGGGGTGGCTGCGGAGTATGTTACATGGGGCTGTGTGGCTGGTGCGGGCTAAGGTGTATGTTACATGAGACTGCGTGTTTGGTGTGGACTGAAGTGTATGTAGATGTATTACTGGGAGGGGGGGGGCTGGCGGCTTTATGTAGCTTTATTACTGGGGGGGGGGCTGGCGGCTGTCTGTAGATGTATTACTGGGGGGTTGGCGGCTGTATGTAGATGTGGTACTGGGGGGTTTACAGCTGTATGTAGATGTAGTACTGGGGGGTTGGCAGCTGTCTGTAGATGTATTACTGGGGGGTTGGCGGCTGTCTGTAGATGTATTACTGGGGGGTTGGCGGCTGTATGTAGATGTGGTACTGGGGGGTTTACAGCTGTATGTAGATGTAGTACTGGGGGGTTGGCGGCTGTATGTAGATGTAGTACTGGGGGGGTTGGTGGCTGTATGTAGATGTAGTACTGGGGGGGTTGGCGGCTGTATGTAGATGTAGTACTGAGGGGTTGGCGGCTGTATGTAGATGTAGTACTGGGGGGGGTGGCGGCTGTATGTAGATGTATTACTGGAGGATTAGCAGCTGTATGTAGATGTTGTACTGGGGGATTGGCAGCTGTATGTAGATGTAGTACTGGGGGATTGGCAGCTGTATGTAGATGTAGTACTGGGGGATTGGCAGCTGTATGTAGATGTAGTACTGGGGGGTTGGCGGCTGTATGTAGATGTAGTACTGGGGGATAGTCGATAGTGAGTAGGAGGATATGTATGTTTGCTACATTCATTGGGGGCCTCCACCAGACTTTGCGCCCAGGGTCCCCCACCAACCTTAATCCAGCCCTGATTTAACGTCTATATACAAGTATATATTTATTGTATTTAGAGTTTTCGCCAGAGCTCTTGATGTCCGTTACTCTATTCCACTGTGAAAGAGCATAACTGTCACCTAGACCTGATGGTAAACGGAAGACCTTCCATTTCTCATCTGTTGCCATTGCCTTGCACATGTTACCCATCCATTATTAACAATGGCAAAAATAGTGCTGCAGCCCACATTATTTATGGCATAAAACATTTGCTGTGGACACCACAATTACTTTACTATACTATCCCATGCTAGATATGTAGAGGACGAAGAGCATTCTATGATCTCTGTCTGACTAATGTAACAACATGTACCTATTTAATTTGTAAGTTGTCTTGAGTAGGTATCATTTTTTTTCATGCATCATCATAGGTGAAAGTATTGAGCCTGTTGTTTAAAATTTGAATCCCACCCCTAGACAGAGGCCATGCTTCACCCATGGCTAGCTGACATTTTTAATAACATTTTACTGAAGTGGTTTAAAAAAATATAATAATTTGATTTGGTCCTGGAAAATGGCACGTGTGCTTTATCTACAAATAGATCCACTCATCTCTAACTGCAAATATAAAAATATACTAGCGGTTGGGGAGCAGGGCCAAGGATATAGAGATTAGGAACAGTAAGGAGAATGATTAAGTAGTGTAATATATTTTTGTAGGAAAAGTTTATAATCATAAACTTAGGGACAAACTTGGAAACTTGAAACTTAGGAACAAATCTGGGTTTGGCTAGCCTTTGCAATAAAGAGTGCACCATGTATCCTGGTCCAAACTTTACAACTTATTATGGTTGTGGTGCTGGTCATTAGGTCAAATATAAAAAAGTGGGTGCACAGTTTGGGCTGTGTATCATTTAATTCTATGTTGAATAGTTTCCTGTCATTACCAGGAAAGAAAAAATTAAAGCGTAAGTCTATGCCAGTCTATGCCCTCAAGCTGAAGCCAGTTATCTTGCCCACAGATTCCACAATGCCTTGTGGTATATCTTAAAGTAATTTAGCTTTAAATCCATTTAGTTTCCCACAATTAAATCCCCTTAACACTGCAGTGCACCATACAGGATGTATATGGTGACTAGCCTGGCAGCTTCCATCACATGGAGGAGCATGGAAAACGAAATAACTAGAAGAAATCCAAGTACACCAGTTACGTGAAGTCTATATCCTGTGCTATGTGAGCACTAACGGTTAATAACTGAGCTGATGCTGCTGATGACAAGGTGGTGTTGGGGAGCAGCATGAGGTGCATAGACAGACGGAGAAAGTTCTGTAGAATCACATACTGGGATGGAAGGACTGATAGGAACAGGGGAGATCTTGTACTTCACTATTTTGTGCAGAAGACATCTGTATCCACTGATCTATACACATCCAGGTCTGCTACATATACAGAGAGAGCTCTGTCACTTAACCTTCTCCCCTGTGATCAGGGAGCAGCAGCTCCTCCCTTCCCATGAAACTGACTGAGAAACAAAGTATAAACGTACAAATTCACATGACTTATGGGGAGGAAGCAGCTATTGCAGCTCTGAGGTAAACTGAGGTAAACTGAAGGAAACTGCTAACTGGTGCTGCTACTGGTAACAAAGATAATGAGCAAAGTTGTTTTACAGCTATTGATTTGTGGAAAAAATAACCTTTACAGTTACTCTTTAATGCAAGTTTAAGACAAATAAATTTTACTGTTTATTGTGTAGGTGCGGCCTGTCAGTTAAATACAGCAGTGTGTCTATCCAAACAGATTAAAACATTCATCTGTAATATCCTTAGATGTACAGTGCTCTATAGATGATAAGTAATTGCTAGAGAGGAGCAGGTTGATGGGTTAATCTAAATTTTGTGACAAAATTCGATTCAGGACCCGAAACTTTGCCAAACTTTGAC
Organism: Engystomops pustulosus; assembly: GCF_040894005.1. Lineage (NCBI taxonomy): Eukaryota > Metazoa > Chordata > Amphibia > Anura > Leptodactylidae > Engystomops > Engystomops pustulosus. The sequence goes on along the minus strand of NC_092411.1, from coordinate 165,666,232 downwards.
CTGAACATGAACCCCTAGAGAACTGAAAAATGGCGGGAACAACAGGGCACTTCCTGTGCCCAGAACTGGCTAAGTAAAGTTTTTGAAATTGTTACATAACATTAAAAGGAAAAAATAAATAATGATTAAATAAAACATAATTAATGACCAGGCCTTTTTGCTTATCCATTTTTCACTCCTCAAAAATCTGTAACTTTCTTTTCCATACAAGGCGCTGTATAAGGGCTTGTTTTCTGTGTAATAAATAGCACTTCATAGAGACAGTATTTAATATTCCATGACTAGTACTGAGAAGTGGGAAAAAATTCTAAACGCAGTAAAATTGGTGGAACATTTGCGCCATTTTGTCAGCTTTTACAGCTTTCATTGTGCACCTGAACTACATGTTCTCTTTATCTTTTGGGTCAGTACTATAACAGGGATACTAAATTTATACAGGTTTTATTGCGTTTTAATACATTTAAAAAATGAAAACATTCTGAATCAAAAAAAAAAATTCTGCTATCTTCTGGTGCTAGTAACTTTTTTATACTTCGTGTACAGAACTGTGTGACATGTCTTTTTTTGCGAGATGAGCTGATGTTTTTATAGCTACCATTTTGAGGACTTTACAACCTTTTGGTCACTTTTCATTAAATTAAACACAGTTTTTTTTTTCTTTTTAAACGTTTTAAATTTCTTTTTTCTATTTTTCAGGCCCCCTAGGGTACTTTAACTTTAGGTTGTCTGATTAATCCCACCATAAACTGCCATACCGCAGTATTGCAGTATATGGGGATTTTACTGATGATGTATTAGAATGTGAAGAGAAAATACACCAAGCACCAATTCACACTGATTTCGTAAGACAGTTAATATAGAAGTTTTAATCGAGTTGTGGTCTCAATACATCAAAAAAAATAAAATAAAATACACATCCTTATTCTCACATATTAAATTTTAATGTTATACATAAGCAACAATAGATAAAATACATAACAGTACTGAATATCAAACGATTATAAAAAAATCAGTCCTATATAAGAAGGCAGCAATATAGAGCTGCAAAAAAAATATACGTAATGTTTATACCCAATTAGGACATTAAAAGGCATCACGGTGTGATCTCAGGCAGGGCAAAAAGGTAAGGTGGCACTCAAAGGGACCCACGTGCTTAACCTATACCTCAAAAATATGTTTAAAATGTAAAAAAGATAAAAAAGGTCTAATTTCTTGTTCCGTATAAGCATATCAAAGTCCATATATTCGATTAAATTGTATGACCAGTCACATGCTCATATGGTTCAGTTGTTTCCACAATTGGATCTTTTAAGCTGCAGTTCACACAGGATGATTTTACACTGGGTGTGGACTTCAAATTAGGTGGCCAGTAGAGATGAGCGAACATACTCGTCCGAGCTTGATGCTCGTTCGAGCATTAGCGTACTTGAAACTGCTCGTTGCTCGGACGAGTATTTCGCCAGCTCGAGAAAATGGCATCTCCCGCCGTTTTGCTTTTTGGCGGCCAGAAACAGAGACAATCACAAGCCAGGAGACTCTGCACTCCACCCAGCATGACGTGGTACCCTTACACGTCGATAGCAGTGGTTGGCTGGCCAGATCAGGTGACCCTGGAATAGACTAGCCCCTGCCTGCGCTGCTCGGATCATTCTCTGTCTGGATGCCGCTAGGGAGAGAGCTGCTGCTGGTCAGTAAAAGCGTTAGGGTGTTCTATTAGAATAGTGTTAGGCAGGATTGATTCTACAAGAACAAGAGTCCTTCTTAGGGCTACAATAACGTTTTATTTTCCTTTTTTTTGGTTGGCTGGGCTTGCTGCTATTAGTAGTGCAGCTAGTACCATATTGTGAGTAATTTGCAGGGAGACTTGTGTTTAGCTCTTAGTGACACACATATCCACCTCAAACACCGAAGTGGGACAATTTATTAGGGGTTTGATTTGAATTAGGCAGAGTCTGCAGATTTTTTTTTTTTTTTTACGTTTATTTCTTTTTAGAACTCACAGTAATCTGCTAAAGCAGTGTGCTTTGAGTGTGGGATAGAAAATAGCCATAGGAGAACCCCAACGGCTTATTTAGGCCTACAATAGCGTTATATTTTCCTTTTTTTTTGTTTGCTTGTGGCTGGGCTTGCTGGCATTAGTAGTGCAGCTAGTACCATATTGTGAGTAATTTGCAGGGAGACTTGTGTTTAGCTCTTAGTGACACACATATCCACCTCAAACACCGAAGTGGGACAATTTATTAGGGGTTTGATTTGAATTAGGCGCAGTCTGCTGAATTATTTATTTTTTACGTTTATTTCTCTTATAACTCAAAGTCATCTGGCACAGCACAAAATCCAGTTGTGTGCTGTCAGTGTAGGTTAGAAACTAGCCATAGCAATAGGATAGCATCTTTTTGTTTAAAAAAAAAACACAAAAAAAAAAAATTTGAAGTTTACACTTTAATTTTGAAAATGTTTAACCCGAGGGCTAGGGGTAGAGGACGAGGGCGTGGACGTGGGCGTCCAACTACTGCAGGGGTCAGAGGCCGTGGTCCTGGGCGGGGTGAGACACCACCTGCTGATGAGGGAGCAGGGGAACGCCGCTCGTGGTAGAGCACTGTTGAGGCCGGAACAGTAAGAAGAGGTGATGTCGTGGATTGCGGACAATGCTTCTAGCCATTTGTCCACCAGTCAGTCTTCCACGCAGTCCACCCATGTCACCGAAATCAGCACTCCTCCAGCTCCTCCACCTCAGCCTCCTTCCCCCCAGTCTGCCCCCTCCCAGCAAAATTTGGCATTTCAACCGGCATACTCTGAGGAACTGTTTTCTGGACCCTTCCCACAGTCACAAACCACTTGTCCGGTTGCTGCTGAGCAATTTTCCGATGCCCAGGTTTTCCACTGGTCGCAGTTTGTGGGTGATGATGACATTATTGACGTAGTGGTAGAAGTGTGTAAAGAGGTGTCGGACGATGAGGAGACACGGTTGTCAGACAGTGGTGAAGTTGTTGTCAGGGCAGAAAGTCCGAGGGGGGAGCAGACTGAGGGATCGGAGGATGATGAGGTGACAGACCCAAGCTGGGTTGATAGGCCGGGTGAACACAGTGCTTCTGAGACAGAGGCGAGTCCTATAGCAGAACAGGTTGGAAGAGGCAGTGGTGGGGCCAGACGGAGAGGCAGGGCCAGAGCTGGTGCATCAGCGCCAAATGTTGCCCGTAGTCAAGCTCCCGTGGCGAGGGCTAGATTTTCAGAAGTCTGGAGGTTCTTTAAAGAAACACCGGATGACCGACGGACTGTGGTGTGCAACCTTTGCCAAACCAGGATCAGCAGGGGTTCCACCACTACTAGCTTAACTACCACCAGTATGCGCAGGCATATGAATGCTAAACACCCCACTCAATGGCACCAAGCCCGTTCACCTCCGGCCGGGCACACCACTGCTCCTTCCCCTGTGTCATCTGCTAGTCAGCCCCCTGCCCAGGACCACGGCCCAAACTCCCGTGCGAAAACCCCATCTTCGCCTCCACAATCCTCCACAGCATCCACCAGCGTTCAGCTCTCCATACCCCAGACGCTGGAGCGCAAAAGGAAGTATAGCGCAACCCACCCACACGCCCAAGCCCTCAACGTCCACATCTCCAAGTTGCTTAGCCTGGAGATGCTGCCCTATAGGCTGGTAGAGACTGAGGCCTTTCGAAACCTCATGGCGGCAGCCGCCCCTCGGTATTCGGTCCCCAGCCGCCACTACTTTTCCCGATGTGCCGTCCCAGCCCTGCACAAGCACGTGTCAGAGAACATCATCCGTGCCCTGACCAACGCCGTTTCTGACAAGGTCCACCTGACCACGGCAGGGCAGGGCCACTATATATCGCTGACGGCACATTGGGTTAACTTGGTGGAGGCTGGGACCGAGTTTGACCCTGGGGCTGCTCATATACTGCCGACGCCGAGGATTGCGGGGCCTACCTCGGTCCAGGTCTCAAAGGCCTACTATGCCTCCTCCTCCTCCCACCTCTCCTCCTCCTCCTCCTCCGAATTACCATCCGTGGGCATGGCGCCATCAGTCGGTAGCTGTAGGCACAGCAGCAGTGCCATCGCTAAGCGACAGCAGGCGGTGCTCAAACTGCTGAGCCTAGGCGATAAAAGGCACACCGCCCAAGAGCTATTACAGGGCATCACGGCGCAGACTGATCTGTGGCTGGCACCGCTGAACCTGAAGCCAGGCATGGTTGTGTGTGACAACGGCCGTAACCTGGTGGCGGCTCTGCAACTCGGCAGACTGACACATGTGCCATGCCTGGCCCATGTGTTAAATCTCATAGTTCAGCGTTTCCTCAAGACATACCCCAATCTGTCTGATTTGCTCACGAAGGTGCACCGCATCTGTGCGCATTTCAGGAAGTCCAGCACAGATGCTGCCACTCTCAGGGCAGCGCAGCGCCGCCTCCAACTTCCCGCTCACCGACTGTTGTGCGACGTGCCCACGAGGTGGAATTCAACATTAACCATGTTATCCAGAGTTTACCAGCAGCGCAGAGCGATTGTAGACTGCCAGATGTCAACTTCCACCAGAACTGGTAGTCAGGTCAGTCAGCTTCCTCAAGTCTACAATGAGGAGTGGACGTGGATGTCTGATATCTGTCAGGTGCTGAGTAACTTTGAGGAGTCAACACAGATGGTCAGTGGCGATGCCGCCATCATCAGCCTCACCATCCCGCTGCTTGGCCTGTTGAAAAACTCTCTGGTCAGCATGAAGTCGGAAGCTTTGCGCTCGTCACAAGAGACGGGGGAAGAAGATTCTCTTTGATAGCCAAAACATCCTCAGGTCTGTTTCTCAGCGCATATCGGAGGAGGTGGAGGAGGATGAGGAGGAAGAGGAGGAGAATGTTGGCGAGACAGAAGAGGGGACCATTGTTCAGTCCTTCACTGTTCAGCGTGTATGGGCAGAAGAAGAGGAGTTGGAGGAGGAGGAAATGGGCAGTCAGGCCAGTGAGGGGAGTGAATTTTTGCGCGTTGGGACTCTGGCGCATATGGCAGATTTCATGCTAGGCTGCCTATCCTGTGACCCTCGCGTTCAAAGAATTTATTCCAGCACCGATTACTGGGGATTCACTCTCCTGGACCCACGGTACAAGCAAAATCTTTCCACTCTCATCCCTGGAGAGGAAAGGAGTGTGAGAATGCATGAATACCAGCAGGCCCTGGTGCACAAGCTGAAACAGTATTTCCCTTCTGACAGTGCTAGCGGCAGAGGGCGTACTTCTGCGGGACAAGTAGCGAGGGAGAGTAGGCGAGCAGGCAGCTTGTCCAGCACTGGCAGGGGTACGCTTTACAAGGCCTTTGCCAGTTTTATGTCACCCCAGCAAGACACTGTCACCTGTCCCCAGTCTCGGCAGAGTAGGGCTGATCTTTACAGAAAGATGGTGAGGGAGTACGTAGCTGACCATACCATCGTCCTAAATGATCACACAGCTCCCTACAACTACTGGGTTTCAAAGCTGGACATGTGGCACGAACTGGCGCTGTACGCCTTGGAGGTTCTTGCCTGCCCTGCCGCTAGCGTGTTGTCCGAGCGGGTTTTCAGTGCAGCTGGTGGCATCATCACCAATAAGCGTACACGCCTGTCGACTGACAGCGCTGACAGGCTGACGCTTATCAAGATGAATAAAGCCTGGATTTCTCCGGATTTTCATTCTCCAACAGGTGAAAGAAGCTCCACCTGAATAATGTATGCACTCCTCCTCCTCATTGTCCTCCTTCTCCTCCTCTTTGTACACTAAAGCATAGGAAACTGGCTATTTTTTGCCAGGGCCAACTGGCTCTAGCTATAGTAATCTATGTATTTAATTTTTCTGGAGGGCCACCTACCCGGTCCTCTGTTTTAAGCAATTTTTGGGAATGCCACATACAGGCACTAAATCTATTTAATTTTTCTGGAGGACCACCTACCTGCTCCTCTGGTTTGAAAACTTTTTTGGACTGCCACATACAGGCACTCAATTTATTTAATTTTTCTGGAGGACCACCTACCTGCTCCTCTGGTTTGAAAACTTTTTTGGACTGCCACATACAGGCATTATCCAAATTAAATTGTCTCCATAGCAGCCTCCACATGTCGTCCTTTTAGCTGGCTCCACACGTTGTCTCCATTGCTAATTCCACACGTCATCGCCATAGCTGCCTCCAAAAGTCGTCCATATAGCTGCCTCCATACATGGTCTCCTTATCAAACGAACTGTGTCAGGCAGTTCATGGCTTCCACATCAAACTTGTTAACTTTGTCGCCACCCTGCTGTGTAATCCACAAAATATACTGGCAAACTTTTATCATTTACCAATATTATTTCAGCGCTTCTTGCGCATCTGTTTACATTCCCCTCACCCGCCATATCCTAAACTTATAAGAACGCTACTACACTTGATCTTATACAAAAGGTTCTTAGAAGTGCTGTTTGGGGAGTAGCCTAGAGACAGGGGCTTGGATCGGCGAAAGCTCGCCTGGCTGCGGAGCGCCAGCTCCATCTCAAGATCCAACTAACATAGTTTTAACTGCAGCACCTTTAATCTAATACTAGTTCACTGCCTCCATACATCGTCCCCTTATCAAACGAGTTGTGTCAGGCAGAATTTTCAGGTGTTTCACCAGATACATAGTGGAACGCGGCCCATCTGTCACCGCCATGCTGGAGACCTGAAGTTGCAATCATAGCAGCGCAATATGGATGCCCCATACTGTCGCTTTTAATCATGGAACCATTTCCGTAAAAACTATTAAAAATAGAACCACTATGCTATTCCATTATTCCTAGGTGAAATATTCAAACGACCCGGCCTGCTTTGAAAATTATAATTTTTTCAAAGTAAACGCTTCTGGCCCCCAGGCCCATTTTGGGTGGGGAGGAGCCGAGAGACAGGGGCTTGGACAGGCGAAAGCTCGCCTGGCAGTGGACCGCCAGCTCCATCCCAAGATTAGGCAGCCTCAGAGGCATCCATGCATGCTGCCCCTGCTGTTTCCTGTCCATTTTGCCTCCACAATCCTCCACAGCGTCCACCAATGTCTCATTTCAACTCTCTATACCCCAGACGCTGGAGCACAAGAGGATATGCAGCACATCATCCCCTTATCAAACGAGCTGTGTCAGGCAGAATTTTCAGGTGTTTCACCAGATACATAGTGGAACTCGGCCCATCTGTCGCCGCCATGCTGGAGACCTGAAGTTGCAATCATAGCAGCGCAATATGAATGCCCCATACTGTCGCTCTTAATCATGGAAGTCGTCTCCATGGCTGCCTCCACATGTCGTCCCCTTATCAAAAGAGCTGTGTCAGGCTCATTTTTCGGGTGTTTCACCAGATACGTTATGGAACTTGGTCACTATGTCGCCACCATGCTGTGTTATCGACTAAATATACCGTCAACCTTTTGTTCACATAGGAAATCATTTCACCTTCTTTGGTGAAACCTGAGTCCATTTAGGGTATGTCGTCATGACACTCTCTAGCCTGCCACTGCTGCCGCTGCCTCTGCATGCCGTCCCTTATAGTGTCAGGGTCAATTATTGGATGTTTTAGATGCTATCTAGCCTCATTCGGTCACTCTGTCATGGCCATGCTGTTGCCCATAATTTTGGCATAATGGTGTGATTAAGCAGCCTCAGAGGCATCCATGCATGCTGCCCCTGCTGTTTCCTGTCCATTTCCGTGGTGTTTCCATCCTTTTCTGAGGTTCCCAGGTGTTTGGCCAAGCTTCCCTGTGCAGAGCCTTGGTCCCCTTGAAAAATGCTCGAGTCTCCCATTGACTTCAATGGGGCTCGTTATTCGAGACGAGCACTCGAGCATCGGGAAAAGTTCGTCTCGAATAACGAGTACCCGATCATTTTAGCGCTCGCTCATCTCTAGTAATGATTCATACACCACTATGGTTTAATTGGAATCTTCCCGGTCTCTGGGGCCTGCCGAACCCCTCCTTCTGGATAGAACGGGGTGTCCGCCATGTTTCACAGATTTGGGTGGAGGGTAAGATAAAGACATTTGAGGAAATGCAGAATTTGTTTCACTTAGGTAAAGGGGATTTTCTCAGATTTTTTCAGGTGGCACATGCTTTGACAGTGGCAAAGGATAAGAGGAGTTTGAAAATTGAGAGTCACGAATGCATTGATTATTTGCACACATCAACTAGCTCAAATAAGGTGATTATGAAGGTTTATAGGTTAATTATTAAGAGTTACACTAGAAACATTCTGCATAGTTCTAGGACCAAATGGGAAGGCAGTTTAGGACCTATAGTAGAGGTTAGGTGGGCACAAGTTTTGAAGAATATAGCATCATGTTCCTTTAATTGGAATCACAAAATAATACAACACAATATAGTACATAGGTTATATTTTTCACCAATGGATTTAGTTAGAATGAAATATAGGGGGGATGCACATTGTTAAAAATGTCAACAATTGAATGCAGATTTTTTGCACGTAATATGGAATTGCCCTAAGGTTGGCCAATTTTGGGACAAAGTATATGGAACAGTGGAGAGAGTTTTGGGAGCGCGACTGGAACCATCGATGCTTGTATCTGTTTTTGGGCTTACTGATGAGTTAGATATGGAACAGAGGGATAGAGACATAGTCAGGAGAGTCATGCATATAGCTTGCGTGTGCATAGCAAGGAAGTGGGGAGGTAAAGAAGCCCCAACAATGGAATACTGGTTAAATCTGACTCTCAGAATTAAGCAATATGAAAAGATTCGTTCTTTAGAGGTAGGCAGCTACAAGAAGTGTAAGTGTTTCTTTCGATTGTCGCCGATCGTCTTCCGAACGTCATGGGGGGGCGGGGATTGGTTGCCATAACAGCCTCGGGTCTTCATCAGGCTGCATCGTTACTGCAGATTTATTACAATGAGCCAGTGGCTCAATGTAATGAATCATAAGCAAAGATTCCATATACTGCAATACAGTTGTATTGCAGTATATGGTAGGAACGATTTGACTATTAAGGATTAATCCCTTAAGGACGCAACCTGTTTGTACGTAAAGGCTCGGTCCTTTTTTTAGATATTTGACCAGTGTCTCTTCCTGTGGTAATAACATTGCAACGCTTCAAGATATCCTTGTGATTTTGAGAATCTTTTCTCGTGAGACATTGTAGTTTATTTTTGGAGTATCAATTTGGTGATCCGTTCCTTTTTTGGGGGGTAAAAATTCACAAATTTAAGAAAAATTTGAAAAAAATTACAATTTTCAAAGTTTCAAATGTTATACTTTTTAGACAAAAAGTCACACCACAATTTTTTTTTTGGTAGAAACCTTTTGCAATTGGTCTTTTTCCTTATTTCCATTAATTGTTTTATGTTTACATTTTTTTTTACGGATGTGAGAAGGTTTGAACTTTTACTAGCAAATTCTCAGATTTTCTTGAAATTTGAAAACATTTTTGGTGATCAATTCAGTTTGGAAGTGCCCTATAAAGGCTTATGTACTATATACCCCCCACGAGTAGCACCATTTTATGAGCCAAACATCTCAACCTATTATAATCAGCATTTAAGAAGTCTGTCAACCCTTTTATTATTTTTCCGGAAGAAAACAAAAATGGATTTGAAATTCTGAAATTTCAATTTTTGATTACGATTTTTCTCATTTAGCCCTAAAATGGACAGATTCATTAGAAATTTGAGGTAAATATATATCCCAAAATTATTGCCCATGCAGGTCAAAATTGAATGCAAAGTAAATCGTACATAGTAAAAATTGCGGTTTTATTGCAAAAATGTTATTTTAGTGCCTAATATATTGTGCCCAACGCATGGCAATTTAAACATACACCCCAAAAATAATTTTGTCCCGAGAACGGCAAAATGACACATGTGCCAATAATTGACAGGCTGGGCACACTGCAGGGCTGAGAAGGGAAGGAGTGAAATTTTAGCTTTTCCAGCTCCTTTTTTATACGTTTGGATTCGGAGTGCCATGTCATGTTTGCAGGGCCCGTGTGGTTATACCATTTTGGAAGCTAGACCCCTCAAAGAATTTATCTCAGGTTAAGGTGAGCATTTTAACTCCCAACATGCTGGCCAAACTCTAATGTAAAGTAAATGGTGCACATTAAAAAAATGCGTTTTTATTTCAAAAATGTCATTTTAGTGCATCATATACTGTGCCCAACCCATGCCACTTTAGACAAGCACCCCAAAAATCATTCTGCGGGTTGTCCCGAGTACAGCATTATCAGACATGTGCCAATAATTGACAGGCTGGGCACACAGCAGGGCTGAGAAGGGATGGTGTAAGATTTTGCTTTTGGAGCACCCTTTTCACTAGAATGTTATTGGGGGTGCCCCTGAGGTACCAGTGTAATAGAAACCCCCAAGTAGTGACCCCGTTTTTGGAAAGGGAACACCTCAAAGAATTGATCTAGGGTTGCACGAACATTTTAACCCCTGAGATGCTGTCCCTATTGTAATACAAAGTGAATGGGTCAGTGTAGAAATTGCATTGTTTTCTCAAATGTGCCATTGTAGTGACAAATGAAAACAGCCCAACTCATGCCACTGTGGATGAACACCCCAAAAATCATTCTGTGGGTTATTACAGGTATGGAAATACCCCATGTGTGGCAATAGGCTACAAGGTGGAGACACGGCAGAGCTCGGAATAGAATGGTATTTGGAGCACAAACATTTAATTTTTTTTTTTTACATCATAAAACATTTGTAGATGCCCTTAGGGATCAGTACAGTAGAAACCCCTAAAAGTTGACCCTATTTAGAAACTACACCCCTCCATGAATAAATCTAGGGGTGTAGTGAGCATTTTAACCCCACAGGTGGACCCCAAGGATGATGCATAATGGATAGAGCATAGTACAAAATATCCATTATGTCATCTTATGCCCAGCTCCTGCCATGGGAGACAAACACCCCAAAAATCATGATGTACGGCAATACCCTATATGTGGCAATAATCTACAAGCTGGGCACACAGCAGAGCTCAGCAGGGAAGGTGCGGCATGCAGCATGATGTATAATCTGTGTGCATCAGGGTACAATTATACACCCAGATATATCCTAAAACACTCCTTCATGCATAACCCTGGTTTGTCGGGGCATGTGTCACACTGGTATATGGATTCCCTCCTTATGCCCCTTTTGTGGCAAACCCTGCACCTTTTTTGATTCCTTCCCTTGCTGGCTGTTTGGGGAACTTCTCCTGGAAAGTGCTGCCCTGGTACAATCCGTGATGTGGCCTCACTATCAGACGTACTCCCCCCTTGCTGATCTCTACAAATCAACTTCTTCACTACCACCTCTTGAAATTCCAGGAAAGTTTTCCTCTGGCCGGCACATCGATGCAGCACGTAAGCTTTATACAGTGCATGGCCAGCTTCTTGTACTACACCCATGACTTCCCCTTGGCATTGTATGGCTGAAGCACCTGGTCCGACAAATCCACCCCTCCCATGTACTTATTGTAATCCAGAATATAGTCTGGCTTCTGCACTGGTACCTTGTACATGGGCAGGGGTGGTGCTGTGCTCATGTATTGTTGTTAGTACAAGGACATCCCTCTTGTCCTTGTACCTAACACACAATACTGAGTCGATGCTTAGTGCTCAGCTCTTGTGCCTTCTGAGCTTTTCCCCTAGCAGCGACTTCGGGAGACCTCTCTGATTTTTCCTAACAGTGCCGCATGCCACAGTTTGTCTGGAAGCGAGGCACTTGAACAGGGTAATACTCGTATAAAAATTATCCAGGTAGAGGTGGTAGCCCTGGTCCAATAGTGGGTGCACCAAATCCCAAACTATCTTTCCGGCAATTCCCAGGAAGGGGAAGCAGTATCCTAGAGTCCTTCCCTTCATATACCCTGAACCTAAAAGTGAATCCTGATGCACTCTCACACAGCTTATACATCTTCACGCCATACCGTGCCCTCTTATTGGGCAGGTCCCGGACGGAACTGAAGTCTCCCTTTGAATTGTACCAGGGACTCGTCCACTGATGTGTGCCTCTTTGGAGTATCCATAAATTGGGCACTCAGGTAGTCTAATATGGGCCGGACCTTATACAACCTATCATAACTGGGGTCATCTCAGGGTGGGCACTGAGAATTGTCAGCAAAATGCAGAAACCTATGGATGGCTTCAAAGCGTAACATCGGGGCATGGTACAGTATGTCTGTGCTCCAATAGTCCCTGATAGTGGGCTTTTTGACGAGTCCCATAAGAAGTACTATGCCCCAATACTTCTCCATTACTCCAATACTTCTCCATAGTGCAGCAGAGGCTGCACTATCAGGGGTCCACCTGTGGGGCTGCGCATAAAAAGAAGTGGGGTTTTGGTCAATGTATTGCGCAGCATAGAGATTGGTCTGGGAAACCAATAACTACTGGGGGTCACCCATGTGGGGTCAGAAGTCCAGGGCACTCCAGCAGAAGTCCCGGGCACTTCGACACTACTACGTGAGCGCCTTCTCGGGGGTTCCTCGGAGTCGCTTTATGAGGACGAGGTAGACAAATAAAACGGACACTCATCCCCACTAGCTGACTCCGTATCGGAGGCCATATAATTATATACCTCCAAATCCGTATATGTCTTCTGGGACATGATGGGGGGGATAGTATGCAACCTATACTACACCTACTCCACTACACCACACAACGCCTTCTCCTCCACTAAACGCCTTCTCCACCACTGAACGCCTTTTCCACCAATAAACGCCTTCTCCACCACTAAACATCTTCTCCACCACTAAACGCCTTCTCCTCCACTAAATGCCTTCTCCTCCACTAAATGCCTTCTCCTCCACTAAATGTCTTCTCCACCACACACGCCTTCTCCTCCACTAAATGCCTTTTCCTCCACTAAATGCCTTCTGCTCCACTAAATGCCTTCTGCTCCACTAAACGTCTTCTCCTCCACTAAAGGCCTTCTCCTCCACTAAACGCCTTCTCCTCCACTAAACGCCTTCTCCTCCACACACGCCTTCTCCTCCACTAAACGCCTTCTCCACTACACACGCCTTCTCCACCACACATGCCTTCTCCTCCAATAAAAGCCTTCAACTCCACTAATCGCCTTCTCCTTCACTAAACGCCGTCTCCTCCACTAAACGCCTACTCCACACGATTCGCACTTAAAAGTGCGGTATGGGGGGGGGGGGATAGTACAGTGAAGTGGGATTACACTGGGAGGGGATGGTGGATGGGTGTAGTGATTTGTGCACACTCTCTACAGGACAGATCCTAAGACGCTCTCCAACACTACCAAACACCGAATGGCGGCATTGGAGAGCATGGAGGGTCTTGGACCTGCCATCCACAGTCACTGTTCACTGCGATTGGCCAGTTTGTACAGACGACCCAATCGCAGCGATCGACATCACAGGACCAATGAGATCTCCTCCACTAAACGCCTTCTCCTCCACCAAAAGCCTTCTCTACCACACACGCCTTCTCCTCCACTAATCGCCTTCTCCTCCACTAAATGCCTTCTCCACCACACACACCTTTTCCTCCACTAATCGCCTTCACCTCCACTAATCGCCTTCTCCTCCACTAAACGCCTTCTCCACCACACACGCCTTCTCCTCCACTAAATGCCTATTCCACACGATTCGCACTTAAAAGTGCGGTTTGGGGGGGAAAGGGAATACAGACGATGGGGGTGATAGTACAGTGAAGTGGGATTACACTGGGGGGGGATGGAGGATGGGTGTAGTGATTTGTGCACACTCTCAACAGGACAGATCCTAAGACGCTCTCCAACACTACCAAACCCCGAAAGGCAGCGTAGGAGAGCATGGAGGGTCTTGGACCTGCCCTCCACAGTCACTGGTCGCTGCGATTGGCCAGTCTGTACAGACGACCCAATCACAGTGCTCGACATCACAGGACCAATGAGATCGGTCCTGTGATGTCAGAGGGGGACGTCCCCTCACGATCCTGGCATGCTCCTGGCATGCAATCGCAGCGACTGACATCACAGGACCGACATCACAGATCCTGTGATGTCAGAGGGTAGATGTCACCTCTCAATTCCGCCCGGTATCGGCGGTCTGTCATCCCGTCTTGCGACGGGATGACCGAATGTTTGCATGTCGCGCCGCTGGAGAATATATCCGCCACCGAGCACTAACTCACTGCGCTCGATGGCGGATATATCCGCCACCGAGCATGAAGGGGTTAATGTAGCCTAGGGTCTAATAAATATAAAAAAAAAAGAAAAAAAGTTTAAAAAAATGTTAAAAAATCTATGAAATATTAAAAATTCAAATCACTCCCCTTTCACTAGAACTGATATAAAACATAAAATCACAAGCCGAAACGCGTAGGTGGCTCGCCTACATGTACACCGCACAATTCTTTTAATGTAAGAATAAAAGTCACTTTTTATTGGATGTGCCGCGTCTACCTCCCTTTTCTTTTTTGGACCTATTCTGATATAAAACATAATAAACAGTTCAAATCACAAACACATTAGGTATCGCTGCGTTCAAAATTGCCCAATCTATCAAAATATAAAAACGATTATTGCCGGCGTTGACCTCCAAAACGGGAAATGGCGCCCAAATGTCCAAAACACAACTTTTACACCTTTTTACTTGACATAAAAATTGAGTAAAAAGTGATCAAAATGTCGCACACAGTCCTCAAAATGGTAGCAATGAAAACGTTGGCTAATTTCTCCAAAAAATTACCCCTCACACAGTTTCATACACCAAAGTATGAAAAAGGACAGATCCTAAGACGGCAACATGGCAACATTTTTTTTTCCGTACACATTCATTTAATTTTTGTATGTTGTATGTATCATTTAAAAATGTATTAAAACGCAATAAAACCTGTATAAAGTTGGTATCATTGTGATCGTACCAAACCGAAGAATAAAGTAGAGGTGTTATTTGGACCGCAGAGTGAAAGTGGTAAAAACTGAGCCCACAAGAACGTGACGCACATGCCCTTTTTTAAAAATGTTTCCACATATGGAATTTTTTTCCTGCTTAATGGCATGGAATAATAAATAACATTACAGGAAAGTAAAAATTTGTTATGCACAAAATAAGCCCTCACACAGCTCTGTACACGGACAAATGAAAAAGTTATGGATGGAAACCCAGCCCCTTTGGAGCCACCTGTCAGGCGGTTGACTGAGCTGACAGCCAAAACTACACTAACTGGTAGCTGGTGTAGTTTTGCTCAAAATCTGTGCAAACGTTAAAGGTGTCAGGATACCATTGTGCTTGAGCTCATCAAAATATTCCAACCCTGCACTTTGGGTATTATTTCTACTATACTTATTTTTTTATCATGTTCTGTTTATTGATTATGCAACACATTGTTTAGAAATTATGATGATAGTTATCATTTAAATTTACAATTTTAATTTCATAATAAAAAGCTAATAAAAATACCTAAATTGTTGAAATTCATTGTGTTGGCAAAGTATGCTCCTGGCAGCGTAGTTACAAGTGAGATTACAAAGTATCCGATAACTGAGATTCCAATTGCAAGTAACAAAAGCAAAGTGTATGAGAATGCTGCCAACAAGACCTGAGGAAAGAGTAATTATTTATATGAATAGAAAGAACAGAAAGCTTATGTAAAAAAAACATAGACATGTTTGGTTGCTGAATTTCACTACCGATACATAACTTTAATAGCTATATTACCTCCAGTAATATTATATAACCGTTGTCTGATTAAATTAGCTTTAAATAAAAAATGCATTTGTATAAATTATTTGTAACCGTGCCCACACAGTAGTAAATACAGCAACATATAAATGCTGCATAAATAAATTTGAGAACAAAGAGATGTGAATATGGACAAAAATGCTTTATTTAAAAAAAATGCTTTATGTGTGTAGATTATTTTTAAATAAAGAATTTTTGTCTTTATACACATCTCTTTGTTCTTTTATATCTGTGTTATGGTTTCGATGTGTGGACATATTTTTGCATTTGTACAGTATAGTCCCTCTGCTTTTGTATTACAAACATATAAGACTATGAAGGGACCCTGCATAATTCATTATGAGAGCATAGTGTGGTCAGTTGTGGTGTGAGAAGTTTATACGTGGGGAACACAGTGTGGTCAGTTGTGGTGTGAGAAACAACATATATCATACCCAATATATATGAAATATGCCCCTTAAATCACAACTAACCACTTTGTGCCCTTACATATCTACATATTTCCTATATACCCCTCACACCACAACTGACCACACTGCCCTCACATATACTATATATATTATATATGTGGGGGAGTGCAGTCAGTTGTGGTGTGAGGGGTATATAGGATATATGTAGGGGCACAGTGTGGTTAAATGTGATGTAAGGGGCATATAAGATATATGTGGGGGCACAGTGTGGTCAGTTGTGTTATGAGGGGTATATATATATATGATAAATGTGGGAACACAATATCGTCAGTTGTGGTAGGAAGAGTATATATGATATATTTGGGGTTCACAGTGTGGTTAGTTGTGGGGTGAAGCGTATATAAGATATATTTGGGGGCACAGTGCGTACAGTTGTGGTGTGAGGGGTATATATGATATATTTGGGGTGTACAGTGTGGTCAGTTGTGGGGTGAAGGGTATATAAGATATATTTGGGGGCACAGTGTGGTCAGTTGTGGTGTGAGGGGTATATAGGATATATGTAGGGGCACAGTGTGGTTAGTTGTGATGTAAGGAGCATATATGATATATGTGGGGGGCACAGTGTGGTCAGTTGTGGTGTGAGGGGTATATCTTATATATGTAGGGGCTCAGTGTGGTTAAATGTGATGTAAGGGGTCTAAGCTCACTTCATGAGTATGTTGGCTTTGTGGCATTACTTACTGTGTATGATAACACGCTCCACACTGTTTGGTATATGTAAGGGCATATATGATATATGTGGGGGCACAGTGTGGTAGTTGTGTTGTGAGGAGTATATATATGATAAATGTGGGAACACAGTATGGTCAGTTGTGGTGTGACAGGTATATATAATATATGTGGGGGCACAGTGTGTACAGTTGTGGTGTGCGGGGTATATATGATATATTTGGGGTGCACAGTGTGGTCAGTTGTGGGGTGAAGCGTATATAATATATATTTGGGGGCACAGTGTGTTCAGTTGTGGTGTGACAGGTGTATATGATATATGTGGGGCCACAGTGTGTACAGTTGTGGTGTGAGGGGTATATATTATATATTTGGGGTGCACAGTGTAGTCAGTTGTGGGGTGAGGGGTATATAAGATTTATTTGGGGGCACAGTGTGGTCAGTTGTGGTGTGAGGGGTATATAGGATATATGTAGGGGCACAGTGTGATTAGGTGTGATGTAAGGAGCATATATGATATATGTGGGGGCACAGTGTGGTCAGTTGTGGTATGAGGGGTATATATGATATATGTGGTGAATACAGTGTGGTCAGTTGTGGGGTAAGATGTATATAAGATATATGTGGGGGCACAGTGTGTACAGTTGTGGTAAGAGGGGTATATATAATATATGTGAGAGCTCAGTGTGGTCAGTTGTAGTGTGAGGGGTATATAGGATATATGTAGGGGCACAGTGTGGTCAGTTGTGGTGTAAGGAGTATATATGATATATTGGGGGAGGCACAGTGTGGTCAGTTGTGGTGTGAGGGATTTATATGATATATTAGAGGGGCACAGTGTGGTGAGTTGTGGGGAGAGGGGTATATATGACATACATGGGGGCACAGTGTGGTCAGTTGTAGTGTGAGGGGTATAAAGGATATATGTAGGGATACAGTGTGGTCAGTTGTGGTGTGAGGGGTATATATGATATATGTGTATATAGGATGATGCCAACCATGTCTGTTTTATAAACCAACAGAGATCAATTGTGGCTGCAAGAAGTCGCCTGGAAGATCAGACAGAAGGGAAGAGACAACATCAGTGACGTCACCTGTAAGTCATTTGATTACTTTTCAGAACTGACACCTAGTACTATATGGTGGTAAATACTGGTCTGTGTAGGCTATCATTTAGCATTGCAGTATTATTCAGTCATTATGTAGTGGTAATAATTATGATGTAGTATTATTGTTTTGGCCTTGTACAGAGGTGCTCAGTGGTGTTTGTATAACAACAATATGTCAGTAAAGCTTATCAATAAATGAAGTATATAGTTGTTAAATTATTGGTAATACTGGTCTGTGTATAGAGTCTTGTGTTTATTATCAGGATGGTGTGGGTCGCAGTTTGGAGGGGTCATTTGGAAATTGTAGCGTTATTGTTGGTCTTATGGTTGTTTTATTTGGTAACAGTATTGTGGTATCATTATTTGGTAATAATATGTCAGTAGTATTTTTTTGGTTCATCATGGACCAAAATTTGAATTGGTTTAGTAAAGGTAGGAATTTATGAACCAGTCTCAACTAAAGATACCACTGTTTCTAATATCTCAAGAGAATAGTATTACTATGTGGTGTCTTTTTACATATTTTGTTGTGGGGGGGGGCACATTGGCTGCCGAGCTGGGGGGCCCCATAATAAATCAGGCGCTCAATGCCTTTGGGATCCTTAATCTGGCCCTGCTGATACCCACTATATCATATTTGCGTTCCAACATTAAGAGTTCCAGTTCCTCCATTTTTAAACAATACTTGTAACTGGGGGTCATATCTGGAGGACAGCCAGACTTTGTCTTCTGGAGAGAAGATGGGAGGAGGCCTGCGTTTCTTATCAAAATGAGTTTTCTTGTGGGAGGACGCCTGAAGAAGAGACTGTTCCCCGATGGATTTAAGGTCTTCCACCAATTCTTCCACGGCAGGAACATCAGCAAACACGGAGAGAGGAAGAGGTGGACGTGGTTGTTGTCCATAGATAACAAAGAAAGGAGTGGCACCCCCAAACTCAGAGACCAGAGAGTTGTAGGAGAATTCTGCCCATGGCAGCAGAGTGGACCAGTAATCCTGTAGGGCGGAGACAAAATGGTGGCATCCATGATCTGATTAACCCTCTCGAGGATTGAGGCGCTGAGCGGTCTGGAGATAAAGGAGATTCTTGAATAACAAGCTCCTTCCAGAAGATGACGCCATTCTTCCAAGGCTAGCTTTATGGCCAGAAGCTCCCGATCACCTATGGAATAATTCCTCTCTGCGGCAGAGAAGGTTTTAGAGAAGAAGCCACAAGTGAGTTTTTGACCTTTGGGCCCTTTCTGGGTGAGAACGGCTCCAGCACCAACTGATGAGGCATCAACCTCTAGCAGGAAAGGTCTCTAAGTATCAGGCCGGGTGAGAACAGAAGCAGAGGCAGAGACTTTTGCTTGGAGCAAGCTTCTTTAGCCATCAGAAGCCAGAGTTTTGGATTAGCGTTTTTTTTAGTCAGTGCCACGATGGAAGACATGAGAGAGGTGAAATGCAGTATAAACTACCGGTAGTAGTTAGCGATAACTTGCCAGGGTCCATCTGAAGTCCTTTAATGTACCCGATAAAAGGAAGACTCTTTTGGTGAAACTGGCACTTCTTGAGTTTAGCATAAAGACGATTGGCCCTTAGCCATCTGAGAACTTGCCTTGCCATCTGAGAAGTAAGTCTCTGAAAATGTTGGATTGGACAAGTCTCAAGAAAATGCTCTGGGGTAGCACAATAGAGGCAGAGATTTTCCTGTTTTCGCCTGGAATGCTCTTGATTAGTCAGATGAGCTCTATCAACCTGCATCGGTTCCCCTGCAGCTATCACAGAATGTGACTGAGAAGGTTTTTGGAAGACAGGAGCCAGACGGGGCAGAAGTCGGGTCCTGACTTGCAGATGTTCCAGATGCTGCTCCTCAGAGAGCTCAGCAAACCTGAGGTCAATCTGGTTGGCCAGAGAGATAAAACCACTTACATCAGATGGCAAATCACGTGCATCTTTAATCTGTCCTGACCTCATTTTTTAAAGGTTGGGACCATGGTGGCTTCATTCCAGACTAACTCAGAAGCCAGGTTACGGAACAGCAGGGCAGTGTCAGCAGAAGACACCCAGGCCATTCTCACCTTGTTCCTTGCTGAATTCCAGAGAGGAGTAGCCCAGGCCAGGGCTTACCTGGAAAGAAGTCTGATCACGAAAGCCACCTTAGCTCGTTCTGTGGTGAACTGGGAAGGCATTAGTTCAATATGTAAGGAGCACTGGGTAATGAAGTGCTTTGCCTCACCGTCATACTTGGCCTCACCCTCATTCTTGGAAGGCATGGAAAGAAGCAGTCTGGGTTCAGTAGTAGACAATGCAGTAGTAGTAACAGTAGGTATCATAGGTACTGGACACTGGTTCTGGGTAGCCAACAATTGCTGCAGGTCGGCGGTGAGTTGTCCAAGTTGCTGACCGTGCGCAGCAATCTGTTGAGACTGCTGGACCACAATGGTAGTAATATCAGCCAGTTCAGGTTGCAGAACCTTGGTGGGATCCATGGCCGGATCTTACCGTCATGCTTCTGGTGCAGTGTACCTGCTGTACCACCGTGGACAATGACGTAAGCAGACACCTAGGAGTGGAGTCTAAGTGTTTTCACCAGAGCCTGCCGCAAAGCAGGTTGGACTCACTCGACAGGCGCAACTTTTTCAGATCTGTGTATGCTGATTCATACACCTGATTTGATGGACAATATCGATGAACTGGTAAACAAGGGTGTGTCGAGGAGTTTTTATTTTATTTTAATATATTTTCTTAAAGGGAACCTGTTACCAGGGGCCTCTCTGCCTTTTCTAAGCATTTGCATTACAATATAAATGTGTATTATAACTTACCTTGAACCCTGACAAAACCCTGTGACTTGTGACCTTTGTCCTCCTGTACAGCTCCTCCCTCCTGCTCCTTCACAGAGCTCACAGCCTTGTGAGATGACATCAGTGGGATGTTTACTTTCAGTGATTGGTGGAGCTACAGACTTTGTCTGCCTCTCCACCTAAGTGCAGTAATTACATCATACAGCTGAGTAGCTTAGCTGTGCCCTCCCTCTGGTCTGCAACTACAGCTAGCTTGCCATTGATAAAAAATATCCTAATTTCCTTTAAGGTCTGTAAGACCCCTTCCACACTTGCGTTTTTCACACTCGTGTTCTTTGTGTGCTTTTGACATGCAGAACTTGCATTGCACTCTGACCCATTGTAATCAACAGGCTTTTTCAGACGTTTAAATCTCAGCATGCTCTACTTTTGCAAGTCACGCGCGTGAAAAACGCACCAAACAAATCTATGGAGATGCATAAAAAACACAATGCACCCAGATATGCATTGCGTTTTTTACACATCAATTGCCATAGAAAAGATAGTCCTGAGTCCTTTTCACACTTGTTTAGAATTGCACTGAAAATGCATTGAAAAACTGCGCATGAAAAACTGAGACACTGAACAAACTTTGAATGAAAACTGATTGAACACTAATGGAAAATGTCAGTTTTTCACTGACCCAACCCTGATCGCACACTGATCAGACTCTGACTTCATCTGTAATGCAAGTGTGAAAGAGGCCTTAGGCAGAATTTTACCATTCTGACCAACAAGGCCTGCTGATATAGGATTACAAGTACTCCCCCTATTACCTAATATTAGCTGCAAGTGAGGCACTCTACCTTAATTACAGTCATTTTTCTGATATGCATAAAAGCTTTTCTCACTCATGTCTGCTGGTTTTTACTCTTCTCTCTCCTAGGCTGTATCACAGGCTGAGTCACCCCCTGTATCACAGAGTCGAAGCGATGCCTCATCACTAGAGATAGGTGAATCGATTCTAACGAATCGCAATTTGTTTAGAATTTCAGAAAAACTTCGATTTGTCACAAATCCGAAGTTTACGGTGATTCGTGGCAACGAATTTAATTTTTTTTTCCTTTATTAGAAAATTCCCATGAGCACAATGGGGGTCATTTACTAAGGGCCCGAATCACGTTTTTCCGCCGGGTTACCCGAATATTACCAATTGCGACGATTTTCCCTGAATTGCCCCGGGTTTTTGGCGCACGCGATCGGATTGTGGCACATCGGCGCCGGCATGCATGCGACGGAAATCGGGGGCGTGGCTGTCGGAAAACCAGACAGATTCTGAAAAACCGCCGTATTTTTTTAAAAAAGTGTCGCAGTGGACTTCAGCGCAGCAGCGACACCTGGTGGACATCGGGCGCACTACCTTAGTGAATCCCGGCTGGACCTGAATCAGCGTCGGAGAACCCGCCACTGGATCGCGTCAGGAGCGGGTAAGGAAATGTGCCCCAATGTGTTGCAAGGGGCAGAAAGCTCTGGGAAGAAGAAAAGTGTTCCTCACTGTTTGGCGGTAGTGTTCCTCACTGTATGGCTGCTTTCTTCAATATATGGTGGTAGAGTTCCTTACTGTATGGGGGTAAGGATACCACAAGTTAAAACCACCTGTACAAAAAAATCTAAATTATTTTTCCATCTTCTGGTGCTAATTACTTTTTTATACTTTGGTGTACGGTGGGTGGTGTCATTTTTTGCGACACTTTTGATGAAATTTTCATTGCTATCGATTTAAAGAGTGCACAACTTTTGGATCACTTTTTATGTAATTTTTTTATATTTTTCAAAATGGCAAAAAAGTGCCATTTTCGACTTTGGGCACTATTTTCCGTTATGGGGTTAAAAAAAAAGTTATTATATTTTGATAGATCGGGCATTTTCTAGGGAAAGGGTGGTAATTAGAATTGTTAGGTTCTATAATTAAATATATATTTTTTTCATGCCAGGTCCGTGAGCCCTCTCCATGCACACGCACTCGGCAAGTGATGTATTATTATGTCACATGCCGTGATTGGTTATGATTCGATTCAAATCAAATTTTCTCTGAAAAATTTGGCGAACGGGGTCAAATATAATTTAGATAAATTCGCCCATATCTACTCGTAACTTGATATGGGGTGCGATTGTATGGGTTAATTTAACTCAAACTTGCACTCACCTTTCACTCAGGACACAAATTGAGCATAAATCACACCTCCTATAGCACTCCAATTATGAGTATTTGCTGCCACCACTTATTGAATTTACACTGGGACCAATAAGTATCCCAATCTACATCCACTATTGCTTCTCAAGCAGTCACCTTGTCACACCACTAGACCAGGGCCGCATCTGCCATGAGGCAGGATGAAAATCTTGCATCAGGCGGCAGATATCAAAAGCAGCATGGATGATTTAGGAGGCAACTCTTGACCTGATCTATCACCCAGCAGAAATTCCTTGTGTCTGGATCCTTTTAGCCATCAGCCAATTAACTCCTCAAGCCACCATGACGTTACCCCAATGTTATGGGTAGCAGTGCATGAAGACACCATGACATTGTGGAACGTCATGACTTCTGTTACTCTGACAAAATGCAGGGTAACAGTATCAAAGATCCTGTAGTTTCTGAGAGCCAAGGCTCTGAGCAACATGTCAGGGGAGGAATAGAAGTCCCCCCCACCAAAAAAAAAACTTTCCCTGGCTGAACTCACCTTATCAGTATCCGAAAGGAGATCAGATGCCTACAGTGACCCTCCACACCATAAATCATTGGCACACCACACACAATTAACCCCTTCACTGCCCAGCTGCATACCTCTACAATTTGTGCTCTCCTCTACATTTTGATTTAACTTTAAAGAAAACCCAAAGGGTTAATTAAGCTCTTTAAAGATGTTTTTTGAATAATTTAAGGGGTGAAGTTTCTTAAATGGTCTAAAGTATGTGTTTTATGAAATTGCCCTAAAATGAATTTGGAAATGTTCTTGAAAATAGCTACTAAACATAAAAGCCTTCTACCATCCTACAGATACAAAAGAAATGTAAAAAAAAATGTTGCCATCACAAAGCAGACATATGGTGAATGTTATTTCTTAAGTATTTTTTGTCTTATGACTTTTGTCTTTGTTCAAACATTATAAGAGTTCAAAAGTTTAAAAAAGAGCTAATTTTTACAAATTTTTGCTTTTTTCAGTTTTTTCATAAATAAATTCAAAATATATCACTCAAATGTTTCAAATAACATGAAGTTCAATGTGTCACAAAAAACTATCTCAAAATAGTGTTCCAAAGTTATTACAATTTGAATTGACACATGACAGATTGGAAAAATCTGGCTGGGTCCATAAGGTGAAAATAGGCTTAGTCCTTAAGGGGTTAACTGGAAGAATAATGTCATGTGACCTTCTCCTGTCTCTAGTGAAAGAGAAGAGCTTTTAGTGGTATCTAGCCCTGTGTCAAAGCAGGAGCCAAGCAGGGGCTCCTTTATACTCTAAAGACCAGGCCACTGGGGAAAAGTGAGGACAAATAGCTGCCTCTTATTCTGCCCCTGTTCATACTCTGTTCAGAGCCTTCCCTCCCATGTTAATCCAGGATATTACTGCAGGTCAGAGAAGAAGGGGGAGCAGGGTGATGGTGGCTGTGCTGCACCTGCTGTAAAGACCTCTAGGATGTTGTAAAAGCTGCCTAGACACTTCAAGAGATACTAATTGTTCAACAATTCTACACACTTTTTAAGTTTTTCCATGACACCCCCCTTTTATGATTTTGGAAATTTAGAATGAACAATGCCATTTTTTATTTTCCCAAGCTATGTACCTTAATAGACAGTGGTAGTTCAGTACCATAAAAACCTTTCCCAAAAGATGTGATTACCTGTGCACATCAACCATCTGGTCTTTGGTCCTCCATTCCTGGGATACATCATTTCTGAGGACTACAGATGGAACCTGCCAAGTCTGCTGTACTTCAGTGGCCTCGCCGAGTGGGACTACATGCCAGACAGAGATTTGTAGGCTTTCGCCAATTATTATCTGCAATTTATTCCACATTTCTCCTCTATTGTATCTCCCATTGTGGCGCTGAATAAGAAGAACACCAATCCAAGACTCTGGCCTCAGGCAGCTGCAGAAGCCTTCACTAAGCTGAAGTCTGCCTTAGCCTCTGCACCAGTTCTCACACGGCATAATACGGAGGAGCCATTCCACTTGGAGGTCTAAGCCTCATCTGTTGGTACTGGGACCGTCCTCACCCAGAAAGGGCCCAAAGGTCCAACCCTCACCTGCGGCTTCTTCTCAAAGACCTCCTCAGCCAAAGAGAGGAATTATTCCATTGGTGCCTGTGAAATAATAATGTCCATAAAGCTTGCTTTGGAGGAACAGTGGTATCTTCTGGAAGGATCTCTTCATCTGTTCTATATCTACACTGACCACAAGAATCTCCTGTATCTCCAGACTGCTCAGCGTCTCAATCCTCGTCAGGCTCGCTGGTCCCTCTTTTTCTCGCAATTCAACTTCCTGATTCACTTCTGTCTAGCAGAGAAGAACATCAAGGCTGATGCCCTCTCTCGTGCCTCTGATGTTGTTGGGTAAGAATTGGCTCCTCATCATATCAGGTTGCTGTGGCTCCTGTGGACCTATGGCAGCTCCCTCCTGGCAAGATCTATTTCCGTCCTCCCCTTTGGAAGAGGATACTAACTTGAGGACATTGCTCTTGTGTGGCTTACTACTGGTGGCCAGATCTGGTCAAGGATGTTTGAGATTTTGTGCGTTCCTGTGCTTCCTGTGCCCATAAGTCATCACGGCTCAAGCCTGCAGGTCTGCTGCTCCCGTTGCCGATACCCAGTTGCCGTGGACTCACATAACCATGCCTGAGAGAAAGCTGTATTCCAAGCCCTCTGTGATTATCCTGATTTCCCTTTGTGACCTTGATTCTGTTCCTGATTCCGATCCCGTGCTGCCTGTCCTGACCTACCGCTATGTCCCCGACTCTGATCCTGTGCTGCCTGTCTCGACCTTCTGCCTTTCCCCAGGCACAAGTTTACCTTACGTCTCTGTACTAAGCTTTGGCTGTCACTGCGGACAAAGTCATGCCTGTGGAACGACCTGGAGGTACCATGCCACAACAAGTCCAACCTGCTTCGCAGCAGGCTCTGGGGAGAACCGGGTACCACTCCGGTCCCAGGTGTCGACTTACATCATCGTCCGCGGTGGTACAGAGGATCCACTGCCACTGATCCTGACAGTACTTTTTAATCGGAGCAGCTTTTATAGCAGTGTAGTCCTCATCAAGCTCAAGAGGAAGGTCAGCAAATACTTCCAGGGCTTTGTCTCTTAACCCTGGGCTTAAATCTTGTTCTTGTTCTCGGGCAGATGGTATTGCAGGACTTCTCAGATGAGTGCAGAAAATTGTCCAAATCCCCGTCGTTGTCCAATACTCGGAAATATTCTTGACAAGGTCTTTTGGGGTTTACAATATGGGATTGGGGTTGCACAGAACTGATAAGAAATTATCTCACCACTGCCACCAATTTGTCATGGAGAGGACGCTCTGCTTCGTCACTTGACTTGGGGTGCGATTGTATGGGTTAATTTAACCCACTCAAACTTGAGCTCACCTTTCACTCAGGACATAAATTGAGCATAAATCACACCTCATATGCACTCCAATTATAAGAATTTGGTGCCACCACTTATTGAATTTACACTGGGACCAATAAGTATCCCACTCTACGTCCACTCTTGCCTCTCAAGCAGTCACCTCGTCACACCACTAGACATGCACACTCGGCACTCTAGCAATCCACACATTACAATGCTATGAGGAGGCTTCTGTGATTTCATGTAATCAGGTACATACATGGAGTACATTTTGCAAATGTAAAGGGTACAGGACCTTTGATGACATCACCCTGGTCACATGGCATGAACTGCTGAATAATAAGGAGGAATAAGGCATGGGAAAGAGTAGATGGGACGGGCAAGCCGAGCAAGACACATCCCCTCTGATTTATAATCTAAAATATAAAGCTGAGAGTGTATATGTATGTATGTCCGCTAAAGGAATCTCCACCGTCACATTTACAATCACCAAATTTTGCGCAGCCGCTCCCTGTTAGTCAGGGAACATCATAGACTAGGTTTTGAGCTGAAATTTTAACCCTGCATTTTCCAAACTAAACTTATTAACTACCATATACAGGAGCCATTAGAAGCTGAGCCATTATTGGTTGCTGTTCTGCCACAGGTGATTAATATGAGCTTTGAACTTTGATTGGTTACATTAGGCAATGAGTGTGAGACAGGTTGTGTGGGAGGTAAGATAGATAGTGATACAGAGGTAGGGGGGGATTTATCAGAAACAGAGACAGTCGGAGACAGAAAGACACAGTCAGAGAAACTCAGAGACAGACAAAGACAATCAGAGACAAAGGCGGTCAGACAGTCAGAGACAAAGATGGTCACAGACAGACAGTCTGAGAAAGTAAGAGACATGCAGAGACAGAGACAGTCAGAGAAAGTCAGAGACAGAGACATTTGGAGACAGATAGACACACTCAGAGACACTCAGAGACAATGCCGGGAGCTACAACTAGTAAAAGATAAAATTGATTTACGGGGATGTGAAGGAAACAATTTTTAGCTTAAAAATGGGTGTCGGATAGGTAATGGGGCTCTATCGGAACCTGTCACTATCTGTACATGTGCAAATGTGGTGACAGGTTCCCTTTAAATAAAATCTTGAATTTCCGAATTTGAGTTGGAATGGCTTACCTAGGGTACACCATTAACACATTAACATTTTATTATAGTATTTAACTAATTGCTGTTTATTATGTGGTCATTTAAATTTTTACCTTTAAAATGGCACAATCATTAATAATTAATTCTAAACCAAACTGACATGATTCAACCATATAATAGAATTTAACTCTTATACATTTTCATTACTAACACCCTCCTTTGGGCTGGGTTTGCACAGACAGATTTGCATAGATTAGATTCTAAATGAAAGTTCAGGGCAATAATGGCAGGTTCAATGTAGATAATTGTAAGTGTATGCTTCTGAGGATTAATAATTGATATACAACATATGTAATTGGGGACCATAATCTGGGAGAGTCCTTTGTGGTAAAAGACCTCGGTCTATAAGTAGATAAAAGTTTAAATAAAGCACGCAATCAGCTACCTCTAAAGCAAGATCTTGTCATGTATCAAAAGAGGTATACAGTCTGGGGAAAGGGATGTAATATTACCATTGTACAAGGCAATAGTTTGGCCTCATCTGGAATATGCAGTTCTGTTCTGGCCAGCAATCCAGAAGGATGCCCTGGAGTTGGGGAGGGTACAATGAAGTACCACAAAAATAAGGGCTTTAGCGAATATGAGGAAACATTAAAAGAATTAAGCCCCTTTGACACTTGCATTGCAGACCACGTCAGAGTGCAACAGACGTTTTGCCTGTTATTTTCTTTAGTTTTTTATGTGATTTGTCATTGTTTTCAAGTGATTTATCTTTCTTATGGCAATTGATCAATTTGTCAAAAACACGTGCAGAACACATGCTTTAAATGTCAAACTACAGGGAGACATGATTAATTTATAAACGGCCCATAAAAATGTGGTGGAAAGCTGTTTTTTGGAGGAGAAAAAGCTTATGTATTGTAAGAACTGTGAATCTGTGGAATAGCATGCATCAGAATCTTATCACAGTAGAGAGCTTCAAAAAGGGTCTAGATGCCTTTTTACATCAAAATAAAATTAATGGTTATGTTATAATACATAATTATGTTACATGTCTTCCTTATCCCATCCCTCTCCTTTCTTTGTTGAACTCAATGCTTTTATTCAACCATAATAACTATTCAACATATTTTTTTTCTATTTTAACACAATTTCCTTACCTCGGATAAAATAGCCAGAATATAGATGTTAGACATGGCATATATAAAAACCTGATAGTCAAATATGCCTCCAACTGTATCAAAGAAGCCAAAATATGGTACAAAAAACATAACCAATGAAGTGTAAATGCCATACAGAATGTTTATAAAAATCTTGATGCAAAGATGTGAGTCACTTTGTCCTCTGATGTACAGATGTGGATAACGAAGACTAGTTTCACTGTCCAGATCCTGTATAACAAAAGACACAAGGCTGATGGAGATACAAGTAGTATGAACAATATAAAGAAATACAGAAGAATACATGTATTGTCTCTGCAGTATACCAAGTAAATATATTACAGTATCCATCTTAAAATGATAGTAGTAGGGTTATGTTGTATGACACAGGTGACAAAAAACCCAAAACAAAAGGTGGACATTCCAACAGCGAAGCAACTCAAGCATTTAATAGTGTCAAAATCTGTTTATTTGAAAACAAAGGTACGCGAATGCATTTCTCACCTCTACTGCAGATACTACATCAGGTCTAAAAATAGCAAAAAAATTCTGCATGTCCATTAAAAAACATTCAATATTTAAAGGACTTCTACCACGAGGATGAAAGTCCATATATAAATACACATAATAATCCACATGCAACATCCACATGCAACATACATCCTTGGGGGAGTAAACATTGCTGACAATGACCTGCGTGTACTAGTAGATCATAAATTAAATAACAGCATGCAATGTCAAAGTCACGGATGCACCCGCAATCTGCGACAAGGATCCCGTGCCTCTTCGTGTGGCGCGGTGCCCCCTGACCTGGACTTACCTTTCCACAAGCCTAATGAAGTAACAGGAGAAGGACCGGCGCTTCAGGATCCAAAAAACCTCTAGGAACCAGTATTTTTAAGTTACAAAAATGTAGGGTTTTATTTTATAAAAAGTATAAAGTATAAAATGTGCTAAAAGAACAGGGAAAACAATGATAAACCGGCACACACGATAGCCTTCACATGGGTACGATGCCAATATTTTCCTCCTTTATTAGTTAAAACGCCATATACATGAGGATACAGGTAGGTTGACGCGTTTCGACGGATAACCGTCTTAATCTTACCTTTTGTACCTTTTTCTACTCAGTAGTGGAGGTTTCATTTTTTTTTTTGTGTGCTAAAAGAACGGTACAACGCATTTCGGCTCAGTACATGAGCCTTCGTCAGGGGTAATAGGTGCACCGGGATTAGCCCGGGAAAATGCATCGGGTTATGTAAACAAAGTTTCTAAACCATATTAGGAATAATAATATAATGACAGAATTAAAAAGGATGATTTACCATAAAGAATCAATACAATGATCAAAAGATATGATATTAAAAAACATACAGCAAAATGTTCATATTTACTAATTCACGGAGGACCGGAAGGACCGGACATGTGATCGTATCAGAATGATGAAGCCGCAACAGGGAACAGGGAAGCCTCTGTAGTCCGTAGTCCCATGAAGGGATCCCATGTAGGGATCTCATCCAATCCCTACCCTTCCTTGGTTGAACTTGATGGACAAGTGTCTTTTTTCAACCGTATAAACTATGAAACTATGAAGATTGACCCTACCAGGCTTCCGTAGATTCCTCATGTCATGACAGGGCAATCCCCGTTGCCATGTTACCAGACGCTACCTCCGCTCTCCGCTCCCTGTTGCAGGTTCATCATTCAGATACGCTGTATGTTTTTTAATATCATATCTTTTGATCATTGTATTGATTCTTTATGGTAAATCATCCTTTTTAATTCTGTCAATATATTATTATTCCTAATATGGTTTAGAAACTTTGGTTACGTAACCCGATGCATTTTCCCGGGCTAATCCCGGTGCACCTATCAAATTCTTGGTATTTGTGTATATAAATGCTCTTGGAATTCTGTTTCTTTATACCTGACGAAGGCTCATGTACTGAGCCGAAATGCGTTGTACCGTTCTTTTAGCACATTTTATGCTTTATACTTTTTATAAAATAAAACCCTACATTTTTGGAACTTAAAAATACTGGTTCCTAGAGATTTTTTGGATCCTGTAGCGCCGATCCTTCTCCTGTTACTTCATTGGGTACCCACATTGCTTTACTGCCACCCCGCCTTCTGGATCGGGTAAAGCGGACATCAGGAAACAACCGGCAGCTACATGCTTTATACTCCCTGGATAAGGTGAGCAGCGATACTGCCACATTTCCCTACTTCTTTACGCCAGTTTGAGATACCTCACGAGGTTAGCGCCTCTTGTTTCTCTTTCTTTTTACCCTTCTTATATCCGCTGGACCTACCACCTCCAGAGCTTATGAGAGGGCATTGTTCTACCAGACCCCTACACTTTCCACAAGCCTGCTTCCTGTCCGACTAGGACACAGGCGCGCGCCACTTATTCTGCACTTAAAGGGCCAGCTTCATCCTCATTGACGCTTTCTAATCCGGCTCATCCCTTATAATCCGGCACCTCCCTTCCTGCCTCTCTGGATCTGCAGCATTTCCTAGGAACTTCCAAGGTTTCCAGACCATGCTTCCCATAGTGGTTCCTGTTGAAGAGAAATCACTTCCAGCATTTCCAGACGCTACTGTGTCTCCAGTGTTCCCAGACGCTCCTCTACGTCTCCAGCGTTCCCAGATGCTCCCATATCTCCTGTTTGCCTTCAGCATTCCCACAGGTCCCTGTGTGTCTCCAGCATTCCCATACACTTCCAAGTCACCAGCATTCCTCTGTGGGACTGTCTGTTCCTGTCTGCCTGTGCCAGCTCCATGAGTTCCAGCTCATCCTTCCAAACCGTTCTCCTGCTGTCACCCCAGGCTCAGACTGTGTCCTGCATTTCCTCCTGTCCCTGAGTCCTGCTACCCTGGCTGCTACCGGGTGCCCAGTAGCACCCGTGTAACGACCTGGTGGCACCCCACCGCAGCAAGACCATCCCGCTTTGCAGCAAGCTCTGGTGAATACCAGGTGCCACTTAGATTCCGATCCCAAGTTTCAGCAAGTACCATCTACATCTCCCGCGGTGGTCAAGAGGGTCTACAGACTCTTGCTCTTGGTACTCCCTACAGTACCCCGACAGTAGTCCATATGAACTATCGACAAACTTCCATTGTGACAGTCAATCAGCTTTCTTACTATGAGAACTGTCAATCTGTGGAATAGCCTGGCTCAGGGCCTGGTCACAGTAGGGACAGCAGAGAGCTTCAAAAAAGGTTTAGATGCCTTTTTACACCTAAATAACATTGCTGGTTATGTTATATATAATTGTTTCTCCTAAATCTGGTTGAACTTGATGGACATGTGTCTTTTTTCAATCCTATAAAACTATGAAACTTAAACATATGACATGAATATAACATGATGTAAATAATAAATTATCCAAAGAATTTATACATATAAAGTCATAGATCCATACATATAAATATAAAAATATTAAAATAAATACATGGATATATAAATGAATGATTCAAGTAGGTTATTTGAAATATGATATGCAGATGCTGAATAAATCTTTAAATCCGTATGTGTTAAATGCCTAACTTATGTTGATCATATTTAATTTAAATTAATTAATGTTGCTCATAAGTAAATGTTACTCATAAAAAATGTTGCTCATAAGTAAATAAAAATTGCTCATGAATATTTATACAAACAAATTAATGAATAAAGAAGGGGGAAGAATAAAGGGTAAAGGGAACCTGTCAACTGAAGTCAGTCAGAAGGCCTACATGACACCCTGTTTGATAGCTCTGCTCCCCTCTGTTCACATGATATTTCCTGATAATGGGTATATAACTCACCACGCAGGCGCGAGACTTCCTGTATGGCGAGCTGACATCACACTCAAAACTAGCAGAAAGTGAGGGGGAAAATAAGGGAATATTAAGCTGCGGGGGCCGAGCAGAAAGTTATGAAAATGGAGAGGTGAGCGTTGAAATTTGAAATGCGGCATCACCCCAGGACTTGGCAAGGACTTTTGCCAGAGAGCCAGGTAATCTTTATCAGGGATATTATGGGAACGGAGGGGAGCAGAGCTATCAATCAGGGTGTCATGTAGTGTACTCTGCAAGGCCTTTCCAGACCTGTCCCCAGTGCAATTCTGACTTCTGGTGACAGGTTCCCTTTAACAAATAAACAATTCATTAGTTTTTTTTTTTTTAAAGAATTTTATTAATTATACACATTATAACCATAATATTAATCCATACAAAAATTATTTTCTGTCTTTTCTTTCCCCAAAATAACCACATTACATAGCCTTCATTAGTAATTGCCGTTTCATAGGCTTACCGTATTAAAAAAATCAAACAGTGTTTATACAGTTTTAACAATGCATATCAAACCACACATAAATCAAACAGTTTCTTGGGAATTACCTTATAGACCTATATCAGGTATGTTGGCATATTTTACCATAAATGACATAGCAATTCCTTAACCCCTCCCCCCCTTCCCAGCCCCAAAAGAGAAAAAAAAAAAAAAAAAGAGAAAGAAAGAGAAATTTGTCTATCTCCTCTCCCCCCTCCCCCCCCCCTCCCCGATCCCCCTTGGCGTGAATCTCATCTTCTCTTCTCATCTTAATACTGCGCTTTCCTCCCTGCTAAAGTTTTTATGAATCCAAGAGTTCCATGTAAACTTAAACTTTTCGTACGCTCTTTTACTTCCCTTCATTTTAACTTGTGCCTCTGCCAGAATCGTATTATTAACTACTCTTTTAATCAGAGTGCAAAACCAGAGAATATGAGTGTCATCAGTGAGAATTTGTAGTTATGTATAAAGGCATGAATCATCTAACCCATATTGCTCCTGTATATGGCTAAATGTTTTTAGCAGTCCACTATCGAAGATCTGATACATATATTTAATACCTTTATCTATCCATTTTGTGTAGTTGACTACCGGAACCTGCCATTTCCTATTTTCCCACAAAGGAGTATACTGGTTATACCCCTTCATTTTTGTTATCTTCTGGAGCTCCCTCCAGACTTGAAGCATTAATTGAAAAGTGTATTTGGGGGGGACCCCTTTTAGGTAGTTCCCAGTATTCCGCCTGTAGGATTTCCCAGATGTCATAATTGAGGCAGGAATTCGTTTTTTTACCCACTAGACTATGCGGGTTGGAATCCCAGGTAGAAAGATATTTAACTTGCGCTATTATATAATGGGCCCGTATATCCGGAACTCCAAAACCCCCTTTTCCTATGGGTATCATCATTCTTTCCATCTTTAAGCGTGGCTGTTTCCCCCTCCAAACCAGCTCTGCAAACAAACTTTCTATAATTTTAAAGATCTTATCTGGAACTATTATTGGAGACGTTTTGTAGAGTAACTTCGGAAGTAATATCATGTTAATGAGCGCAATTCTCCCTAACATGTTAATTGGTAGCTTTTTCCACAACTGAACTTTTTTCCTAATCTCACTTATAATCGGGATGATATTTTTATCTATAAATTCCGTAATGTCCTCTGAGATATTAATCCCTAGATACCTGGTACTTATGATTTATGCCAGTTTATGCCCAGACCAGAGAACCGCCCATACTCCTCAAATATTTCAAATACTTTATCAATTGAGCTATGGGTTCCCAGATAAAGAAGAACGTCGTCCGCATACAAGGAAATTTTTTCTTGGATACCCCCCAACCTAAAGCCTATAACATTCTGTTTCTGTCTAATCTTGCAAGCCAGCGGTTCCATAGCAATAGCGAATAGGAGAGGGGATAACGGGCATCCCTGTCTGGAACCTCTTCCAAGTCTAAATGACCTTGAGATTTCCCCGTTTACTAAGACCCGTGACAGTGGCTCCTCATACAAAAGTTTTACCCATGAGATAAATTGGGCTCCACAGCCCATTTTCTCCAAGGTAAACCAGAGAAAGGACCATTCGAGGGTATCAAAAGCACGGGAAGCAACAGAGACCTATGACCAGGGCCGGATGGCTCCATCTGCATGTTTATAAATAACCTCCGTAAGGCATAAAGCCTTTTTGGTCCGGATGTATAATCTCTCTAATTATTTTTTTAAGTCTTTCTGCCAACACCTTGGCAAGCAGTTTGTTATCTACATTAATTAACGAAATGGGACGATATGAGTCCACTTTTCGCTTGTCTTTATCTGGTTTTTTAATTAAAACTATCAATGCCTCCCTCATGGATGGAGGAAGAGATCCACTTTGGAGAGAATAATTCCAAATCTCAATCAAGTGGTCCAGCAATTCCTCCTTATATAACATGTAGAATTCGGGGGGCGTGCCCAACCACCGACCGAGATGGCCGCTTAGGTGCTGAGCTCCAGATCCCTGGTGCCGAATTTGCCCCTTTACAGCCTAGCACCCTGGCACCGAAATTGAGAAAACGCTCCAGCAAGGAGCCAGTTCACCCCCCGACCGGACGGAAGCTGAATCGGGAGGTAATCTCCCCTATAAGCCGGTACCTGCAGCCACTTAGACCCGCGGCGGTCCTTCCCGCTCCGCACGTGCAGGCGCCATCTTGCAGAGCCGCGGCGGCGGAGAGCGGAGGGGAGAACACACCAGCCATGGCGCCCACGGCACCAGCGAAGAAAGCGGCACAGCCGCTGATGACACCTAGGGGTGAGTCCTCGGGGAACAAACTGCCTGGGAATACAGCAGGGTCAGGCAGCGCACCCACAGGCAGACCAGCAGCAGGTGCGGGGGAAGAGTGGCCCCCCTCCCTGCATGTGGAGACAGAGAACAGCAGCGCTAAGGGGAATCTCCCCTGCTCAGGGAATTTAAAGCCACACAGCGCGGCAAGTGCTGAGAACCCCCGGGGACCCCAAAAGAGCACTCACACCCCTACTGCTGACCTAGCCCCCCCATCCTGGACAGGTCCAACGTCTCCTCACCTCCCTAAGCCCCAAAGACAGCAGCCCTGCCAGCAGGAGCAGTCGCCAACACCCCTCTGTTGGGTTTCTGAAGATATACAAGAAGATGACATAGGGGCTACCCCAACATTTACAAGATACCAAGAACCCTCCCCAGTGTGGGCATCCTCACCAGAATCGAATTTGGCTACACAATTGAATGGGAATCCCCCAAAGGAGCTTGCCCCCATCCAATCTTTTTTGCAGAATCTCCCCACTAAGGAGGATTTCAAACTACTGATAACAGAAGTGAAAGATGCATTTAAGACCAAGATAGCAGAAATGCGCAACGATTTCCACACTATGGCGGGCAGAGTTGATACTCTGGAGTCAGCTACAGACGAAACTAGAGACACTCTATCCCAAGTTCAAATGGTAGTTGCCTCCCAAACGGATGCTCTGAGAGAAATGTCCAGGCATTTAGAAGATTTAGACAACAGAGGGAGACAAAATAACATTAGAGTACGGGGGGTTCCGGAGGTTGAAGGACGGGAGGATGTAAAAGCCACCTTGAACTCCCTGTTCATAGCAATTCTGCGAGATAACACTGTCCGGATAAAATTTGACAGAGCTCATAGGGCACTACGCCCGAAGTCCTCAGCTGCGAACCCTAGAGACATTATATGTCGCCTACAAGACTTTGAACTGAAAGAGAGAATTATGATAGCAGCAAGGAAAAGTGGGGATATCGATTACAAAGGGGTTTAAGTCCAGCTATATCAAGATTTGTCCTGGCTGACGCTACAAAAGAGAAAACACCTGCGCCCCCTACTGGACATCCTTCAGCAACATGGTATCACATATAGATGGGGCTTCCCATTTGCCCTCTCTGCTATTAAAGAGGCAGATCAGCTACGCTACGCTCCCTCTGGGACCTTGAATCCTTTTGCAATACCTGGGAGCTCCCGATTCCACCCATACACGATTGGGAGCTGAATTACCCTCCTCCCACTTTGCCTCCTATTCGACCTGCGCCCCAGAAGAAGAGGGGACGGGAACCACCCAGAAGCCTGTCCAGGGACTCACAGCCTTGAAAATACCCTCTCATGGAGGGATATATCCTTTTATTTTTGCCTCCATTGTTATTATCCTAAAGACGTTATGCTGTTGTTTAAATTTAGGCCTGAGCTGGGTCATGATCTTATATGGCACTAGGGATCGAAGTTATATGGTTTTTTGTTAGTAGATAATTTCTTTTTCTGTGATTGGTTAATATCACCCTTGGACGGTGTTTGGGTCACGTACTGCCCCACTCTTGGGGTCCTACTTGGGCTCATACCTTTTAAGGTGAGCTCAAGACAACCGGTTCTCTCTCTCTAGTTTGGAGGGAAAGTTGGTTGATCCTCACCCCACCCAGAGGGAGGTGAATTAGACCTCCTTACTTGGGTAATACTACTGAGATAGTAGAATAGAATTTGTATTGTGTTACCTTACCTCTCCCACTACCCCTAGTCTTTCCTTTCCCCTCCCCATCCCTACCTTTTCGCTAAAAGAATCGCAGAGATTTAGATAGAGCCTAGTACACAGTACTGTCTTCCTAGCCCCATATCGGTAGTGCAGGAAGGGACCTGAAGACGCGCAGCAGCTCAATACTCATCTCCCCACACGATGGTTAAAATACTCACGCTCAATGTTAAGGGATTGAACTCCCCAGTAAAAAGACGGTTAGCATTAAGGGAACTTAAGCAGAGTAGGGCAGATGTGGTCTTTATCCAAGAGACGCACTACGACTCCAAAGGTACCTTTGCTTTTGCCAGCGAGTTATATCCAACAGCGTACGTAGCCTCACATGATAGTAAAAAAGCTGGCGTAGCAATTTTGCTTTCCGCCACTTGCCCCATGAAGGTGTCATCAGTAGTAACTGACCCAATGGGCAGATACATCATATTAAGAGCCACGCTATATGGAATGCCTGTACACTTATGTAATGTCTATGTACCGAACTCGGCCCAGATCCGATTCCTCAGTAAA
The DNA here is from genome assembly GCF_040894005.1 of Engystomops pustulosus. Classification (NCBI taxonomy): domain Eukaryota; kingdom Metazoa; phylum Chordata; class Amphibia; order Anura; family Leptodactylidae; genus Engystomops; species Engystomops pustulosus. Next base: position 165,628,760 of record NC_092411.1, on the reverse strand, counting down.
GTCCTGAATAAAGTAGCTAAATCCCCTGCAGCACCCCTGATCCTTGGGGGGGATTTCAACCTCATATTCTCAGAATCCATGGACAGGATGACGGTGAGCGGAACACCCTTAGGTAGGTCTCAAAAAGGAATGGCCACTTCCTTTCGCAGCTTAATCAGGAGATTTGGCTTGTATGACCTGTGGCGGGTTGGGAATCCCAAGGATAAGACATACACCTTTTATTCTGCACCACATGGGACACACACCCGCATCGACTACATTTTCGGGGATGTTCAGATCTTACGTATGCTACAGGAGGCAGAAATAGGTGTTATTTCATGGTCGGACCATGCCCCCGTATCGGTGCACCTTAGGGATGGATACCAATACACCCGCACTTGTCACTGGAGACTAAATGAGGCCCTGCTGAAATCCACCCATACACAAGGAGAGTTCACAACAGCACTGCAGGAGTATTTCCGCATTAATGTTGACACAGTACCATCTGTGTCCACGTTATGGGAAGCGCATAAAGCGGTAATAAGAGGTCACTTTATCGAGCAGGGAGCAAGATCCAAAAAAGAGAGAAGGAAACAGGAACAAGAGCTACACAAAGCTATTGTTGAAATGGAAGCGAGTATTACGGCCAATCCCACCACTAGCCGGCTGCGTCAGCTGGTTGAATTAAGAGAACTACTAAGGGAAATTCAACTAAAACATGTAGAAAAATTATTAACCTTTTCCAGGCAGCGATATTATGAAAGAGGAAATAAATGTCACACACTGTTAGCAAGACAGCTTAGAGAGCGGAGACTACATCAGGCCCCACATGCTGTCAGGGATAATATGGGAACACTGCTCCATGATCCGGAGGCAGTTGCCAAACAATTCCAGGACTACTTCTCTAAACTATATTCCCTTCCGGACCCCCTCCCTAAATCACAAACAGAGAGGGAGGAGGTTCTGAAGGAGTTTCTAGACTCCTGCTCTCTCCCCCGACTAACGAGGGAAGCCGCTGAACGTCTTAATGAACCAATAACCTCGGAAGAGGTGGAAGAGGTGGTTGGGGACCTCCCAAACGGAAAATCACCTGGCCCTGATGGCCTAACGTACTTATATTACCAAACATTTCTAAAAGTATTGATCCCACATATGGTGAAATTATTTAATGCCTTTTTAAAAGGGGAGATACCCCCGGCCACCCTCACACACTCCTATCTGACCCTTGTCCCTAAAGTGGGCAAAGACCCTACGGACTGTGCCAGCTACAGACCGATAGCATTATTAAATGCCGATTTAAAAATATACACAAAAATTTTAGCCAATAGGCTAATTCAGTGGCTCCCCCAGCTGATCCACAAGGATCAGGTCGGTTTTATCCCTGCCCGTCAAGGGGGAGATAACACGAGAAGGACAATTGACATTATTGACGCGCTGAATAAGATGGATAACCAGGCCCTCATCCTTGGTTTGGATGCTGAAAAGGCCTTTGACAGGCTGAACTGGTCCTTTATGCTACAGGTATTAAAACATGCAGGTATCAACGGGCCGTTCCTAACCGCGATTTGTGGTCTATATTCCAACCCGATGGCCACGATTAAGCTCCCACACGCAGCTTCACCCCAATTCCCGATAAAAAACGGCACTCGGCAGGGCTGTCCGCTCTCCCCCCTCCTTTTTGTCATGTGCATCGAGCCCCTAGCGGCGATAATCCGACAGGACGCTAACATAAAGGGAGTGCAAATCCGTGGTAAGGAATTTAAACTTTCCCTTTTTGCGGACGACGTACTCCTGACCTTGTCCCAACCATTAACAACACTTGCCAACCTTCTGGCTAGGCTGAAACAGTTTGGGTCCCTGTCGGGCTATAAAGTCAACGCGTCTAAAACAGAAGCGTTACCGGTAAAAAGCAAACTATAAATTTACTTGGAAGACTAGATCTATAAAGTACTTAGGAGTCAACCTAACCCCCTCATATGCCACATTATATGAGCACAATTACCCAAGCGTGATCAACGAGATTAGATCGCTACTATCTAAATGGACTAGTCTTCCGATCTCCCTGTTTGGGAGGATAGCTGCCATTAAGATGACCATCCTGCCCAAACTGATGTACTTATTTGAGACACTGCCAGTATCTATCCCTATCCGAGTGCTTAAGAACCTACAGGCCTCTTTGCTCCGCTTTGTCTGGGCCCAAAGGCGACATCGAGTGGCGAAATCTGTTCTGTTAGCACACAAATCGAAAGGGGGATTATCTATGCCTGACCTTGTGAAATATTATTGGGCAGCGCATCTTAGACGTATCCCAGCGTGGTCAAACCTTTGGGCCTATTCAAAGTGGATGGAGATAGAAAAACTGTGGCTTGCTCCATACCACCCCAATTCGTATTTGTGGACTCCCGGGTCCCATCAACCCCCTGCTCCGTTACTGGGACCTATAGCATTTACTTTAAAAATCTGGCGGACCTGTAGCACAAAATTCCCACTTATATCAGAAACTTCTTCCATGCAATCGTTCCTCCATACCCCAGCTATGCCCAAAATGCTAAAGGGACTAGACGCCAAACCATGGCATGAGAAATCATTATTTCGGTTTGCGGATATAGTAGACCACACAACTTTGGAGATCTTATCCTTTGAGGCACTTAGGGAAAAATTTGGCATACCGTGGTCATCTCACTATCACTATCTCCAAATACAACAGCTGTTACAGACAGTGGGAAGAACTGATAGGGTCTCTAAACCCACAGAATTTGAATACATATGTAAAATGACAACACACACAGCAGGACTGATCTCTAGTATCTATGCCCTTCTGCTGCACCCAGACCCAAAGAAACAGGTCTCACATGCATACATGGCCAAGTGGGAAGAGATCATTGGGACCCCAATCACACAAGATACTTGGCAACAAATCTGGAAATACGCAGCGCAAACGTCAACATGCACAACACATAAAGAAAACCAGTATAAATTACTATTCCATTGGTATCACACGCTGGCTACACTACACCGTCTCTTCCCAGATACTCCAGACACTTGCTGGTGGTGCGGGATGCCAGGGGGAACTCTGAAACATATTTTCTGGTCCTGTGCACACATCCGACCGTTCTGGGAGGAAGTGATGAGGCTACTTCAAGCAGTGCTTTCATTAAAGGTTCCCTTAAACCCATTGTTCTATCTCCTGAATGTAACTGAAGTACGCATGGCTAAACCTGTCAGGAAGCTTAGCCTCCACATCACCACGGCAGCACGTTGCTTGATTGCGCAATCATGGAAGAAGCCGAATCCCCCCTCCCGATCACAACTAATGGCTAGGATAAGGGAAGTACGCAGCATGGAAACCCTGACGGCTTCTCTCAACAATCAATCAGATCTTTTCATCAAGGTATGGGAACCATGGGACACATACTGGGGATTGACCGCGTGAGAGTCAGCCCCCACAACCTCGGAGACAAACAGAAGTCCTCCCCCCCTCCCCCCCTCTTCCCCCTCTCCTTCTCTTCCCTCCTATGTCCGTCTAACGTCTTTAATGTCTTCATAGTACACTTGGCTATTTGTTTGCCTGCCCAATCCAGACCAGGGATACAGGGTAGGGATCCAGATATGATATGCAACTTACGGTTTTCTTTGGTTTTACTTTGTAATGATAATGAGTGTACTTAGTCACCTAACTCAGCTCTATTAGGAGCAAATAGCCGATTTTCTGTTAATGACGATCTTGTTGCACTTTTTGTATCTGACAAACATATGTATAATTTGTTAAAAAATTGTGAAAATAAATAAAAACACAGTTAAATAAAAAAATAACATGTAGAATTCAAACGGAATCCCATCCAGCCCCGGTGCACTGACCCCCGCCGCTCGAGATAACACCTCCAATACTTCCGATCGCGAAATTTCCTGGTCCAATTGGTCTTTCCCTGTCTCTGAGATCTTGGGAATTATAGTATCCCCAAAATAGCTCTCCAGTTCCGCCCTTGAATTGCTACCTTTTGAGGTGTATAATTCTTCATAGTATTTTGTAAAGTGTTCTAGGATCTGTACTGGGTCATCCGTCATACTCCCATCAGGTCTTTCAATAATAGTGATAAGTTCTTTTTCCTTATCCGCTTTGGCTAATTTAGCCAGCATCTTACCCGATACATTAGCTTCCAGGTACCCTCTTCTGGCCTGCGCAGAAACCCTTCGATCCGCCTGTAATTTAGTCAGGTCCATATAACACAACTGGGCCTCTTCCCAAGCCCGTCTGTTCTCATCAGAGGGGTTAGAGATGAATGAGTTTTCCAATCTTTCTACCTGTGCTTCCAACTCCTGCATCCCCTTGTTCTCCTTCATTTTATAATAGCACACCTGGGATTTATATTCTCCTCTTATAAAGGCCTTAGCCGTATCCCATATCATTTCCTCCGTAGTTGTGCCCTTATTAGAACTAAAAAACCTTTTTATTTCATTCCCAAACTGATCCTGTTTCCCTAATAAGTTTAACCAGAAGGGTGATATCCTAATAGTCCTAGAACTTCGTGATTTATTTTTCTCTAGTGTAATAACTAAGGGTGAATGGTCTGAGACCCCCCTTTTCCCGTACACCACTTTCTTAACTAGCTGTGCAGCCTTACTATTTAGGAAGGCCATATCCAATCGTGAGAAAACCATGTGCGATCCCGAAAAACAAGAATATGCGCGTTTATTAGGATTATGTGCCCGCCAGACCTCAATCCAATTAAAATTTTACACCATCCCAGATAGTGTTGAGTTCCTGTGTGAGGACCTAGATCCTTATGTGACCTGGAATGTATCTAAGTGATAATCCAAAACAGTGTTGAAATCCCCTATCATCAAGATGAATGGATTCTCCCATGCAGAACAAAAAGTATAAAATTTAGTTATTATATTTGATGAATATGGTGGGGGAATATATATATTTGCTATAGCCCATTTTCTCCCTTCCAAGGTCCCATAAATAAAAATATATCTACCTTCCGCGTCTATTGTGACCTTTTCATGTACAAAGTGTCAATCCCTATGAAATAGAAGTGATACCCCTCTAGAATAGGCAGAACAAACCGAGTGATAACCTTTCCCTATGCAGCTTTTTTTTATTATATCAACTTTATCCTATGTAAGGTGTGTTTCTTGGAGAGCTATTATATCAGGGCGATGGCAATTTATTAAATCCCAGACTGCTACCCGTTTTTGTGGGGATCCTAGTCCTCTGACATTCCAGGATAATATTTTCATATCCTTATGCATTTCTTAATCCGTGAGTCATAAGAAAAAATTAAGGGGAGAGGGAGATCAGGTTGAACCAACATTGAGAAGTGCCAAAAAAGAGTATGGCCATCCCACCCGGGAGAATAGATGGGGACCAGCAGCGAAGGGGAGGAGGAGGAGGAGACAGCAAAACAAGAGAAAAAAAAAAAAAACACAGACGAACCCCTGAATACCCCCCATACCCTACAGTCCGTCTCCTCTGCCTTCTGCTTCCTAAGGAGCAGGGCAAAGCCGAGACTCTCAACCTAAGCATCCCTTAGCCCCTCCCCACCCCATCCAGAGCAAATAAATTCTTATTTCCTATTTCCCCCCAAACAAAAAAAAAACAATTCAGCTGATATTATGATTAAACCAGTCCATAGCTTCATCTGGTGCGTCAAAGAATAACATCTTCTCTTTCCATATAATTCGGAGTTTAGCTGGAAATAACACTGAGTATACTATATTCTTCTGTCTTAATTTGTTTTTTATCTCCATGAAGCCCTTTCTCATTTTTTGGGTCTCACTAGCATAATCCGGGAAGATTTTTACCAAATGGTTCTTAAACTCTAATTTCTCTATCTTCCTTAGTTTATGCAAAATAAGGTCCCTATCTTTTGAAACTATCAACTTTAGTAGTATTGGTCGGGGGTATCCCCCCACCACTGGGACTCTCCCGAGTACTCTGTGGGCCCTTTCAATAAAGGAGGGGAAGGTGGCAAAACCCTCTCCTAATACCTCATTAAACCAGTTTTGCATAAATTTAATAGGGTCTTCCCCTTCTGCCCCTTCCGGGAATCCTAAACATCTGAGATTTGCTCGACGAGAGTGATTCTCCAAATCAATAATTTTCTTTTTTTGCTCTTCACACCTAGTTTTTAATGTTCGCATTTCCGTTTTCATCACATTTTGCGCATCCTCTAGATCAGAGACTCTAGTTTCTACTTGGTCAAGTCTTGCCTCGTGCTTGCGTAAATCCGAACCCATCCGGACCAGCTCTTCTTGGAACTGGCCCACATCTTTTGTTAGGACCCTTATTGCCCTATTACACTGCTTAATTGCCTCATAGATTTCAGTCTGCGACGGGGCCAGTGGATCCCCACCAACCCCCATATTTTCTCGACCCCCTGGCAGCTGTCCCATTTTTTCCACCTCTAGTGCTTTCTGGGTGTGGGTTTCCGTTCCCGGGATGTCTTCCTCCATCAAACCTAGGGCTTTCTCTTGTAAAGTGGTCTTTATTCGACCGGTATTATCTATATCGCACCTCTCTTCACCGCTCCCTTCCCCATCCTTATTGTTCTTTTTTGAAACTGGTAGTGTGCTCCCAGCACTTTTTGGAGATAGAGCAAATTTATGTAATTTCCTTAAAGCATTTTCCCTTGCTTTTTCTACTCTATTCTGTGTTTTAGGGGTTTTTGTTGGGGAGGACACCGGCGTAGTGCTCGCACCCTTTTTTTTTACATTTGGGCGCGTCAGCTAGACAGATGTACTAGTCTTATAAAAGAGGGTGGATTTCCCTGAACAATATTTTTACTTGGGTTGTCTTAACAGTGTACTTGTATTTCCACAAAACCTTGTTTTTTAACCAACACTCTTATTTAAATAATTACACAGGAGCGTATTTCCACACGGATAAGGGGTAGGGAGGATCTCAACCCTGGACTATTAAAAAAAAAAAGAACTGATATACACCCGATTAATACATGATCGTGGCACTGACAAACTTATAATGGTCTTACAATAGACAATTTAAACAAGGAAATTAAATAAACAATCAGAGGGTTACTGCAGCTGTCTTTTTAAACCTTAGTGCGAATACATTGGCAGTCAGTGCAATGCTAGGTTAGTAGGAACAGAAGCAGAATATTGGGTGCTACCACAGGCAGGCCGACTGGGGCACAAACAGTAAGTCCAAGGAAAATTACAATATGTTAGTAAACGGACATTTTCTTCTTAGGCAATAATACAAATGCAAGGCAGTGTTCCACGAAGCAGTTTTTGGTTAGTACATTGCAGTATTAGTAAGCACCTTAAGCATACAAGCAAACTGCCGAAGTTCCAATAAACCATGTACTGCAGAGGTGAGAGAGTCTTCTATTTTACCTCCTCACTCCTTGCCAAAAAAAGATGGACATGCACCCTCCCCATAGATTGGAGGATTGAAGGTCAATACTATAGGCAATTAGAGCTTTGCTATGGATTTGCTATAGATTTTATCTTTAAGCTAAGATGCAGCCGCGTGGCGAGTTAGAACTGGGGCAATTATTGTATTAACAGAGCCAGGAGAAAGTTAGTAACCATTAGTATAGTTCCGGTGAAAACATGCCATATAAGCAAAGAAGTAAGAGTTCATACGACCTGTTTAGGAGTGAGGATCGCTCCGGTAAACCTCAATGACCCCAACGGATCTAGTCCAATCCCCAGGACAAAGCCCTCGAACCTCCTCTTCAGGAAGATGATGGCTAGCCTGCCAGGTATCCACCGATCCCCCGGAGTCTTCTTATTACTTAAGGGACGATCCTCTCAAAACTTCTCTCTGCTTAACTAGCAGATTTCCATCCAGGTCGTATGGTTCCTCCGGCTCCTAAGGCTCACGCCACCGCGGCGTACTGCTCCAACCTGCGTGCTCGGTGCCGCAGCTGCTCTTCTCTCCCAACGCGGCTCTAGGACCACCTCACATGCACCCGCAGTTCCGGACCTCCAGGACACATCAAACCCCCGCCAGAGGAGGGCACCCAGCCAAGCCGGGACGCCGGCACCAACAAGCTCCAAGTACGGGCGGGAGTAGCGGGGCGGCGAGGAAACACCATCAGCGGGGGGTGCTCAGCATATCCGGAACGCCGGGATCGACGTGCTCTGGATGCGGGCGGGAGTCGCGGGGCGGCGTGAGATCACATCCGCTCACATGCTCCTCCTCTTTACCAAACAATTCATTAGTTAATGGAAAGATAATACAAATATTAAAAGTAGTGTAAATTGAAGCGTTATGAATTCTATCCTTTTTATGTATGCAGTAGAAATCAATGCAGCATTCTAGCAGACTTTTAAATACTAATGCTCATGGCAGAGTTGTTCTTGATAAAAGAGAAGGTAAGTGAATCTACTTATTATCTAGAAATATAATCATATTATTAAGCGTTACCTAGGTAGTGCTGTTTCTCTGGGTTTTTTTGGAACACTGATTGGATTTTAGTATTATAGATTATACATTTTTGGACTACATCAGAAGTCAGAGTCAAAGATCATATAATTGTATATTTGATAGTTGACAATTTACTCCTAAGTTTGATATCAGAACTGCAGCTCCATAGAGCTTACCTAAACTGCTAACAAAGTAGCCATCATTCTTCTGCAGCCCCAAAAAATAGGACCAGGGCTGTGAGCTACTGTTAAAAAGTATATATCACAATATTCACTTGTAGACCATGAAGAGTTAAACTGTACACGAGCTGTGACATATAGTGTATGGGATGAGCTACTGTACATTACATAAAGCCTAAATATATATGAATACCATATATAGGGACGCAGAACGTCCAACACTACAAGACACACCTCTACTATGACTATATATATGACAGACGGACAGTGTCATGGCGGCTGATACCGAGAGGCTGTTACATCGGGGCTGATACATCAAGGCTACGACAGCTGGACAACACTCATAACTGAAACTACTGCTCTCACATCTCGGATGACACATGGAGAAGACACAACATGTGTAATGTATAACAATATATGAAGAGCTACCGGAAGATTTGGAACCCTCCCAGCCATTACCAGAACATATTCTCACTGATACAATGACTGACATGGACACGTGACTGATAACCTGCGCAAGTATCTTGTATCCTGTATTCTGCAACCTGGATGACGGCAATAAAGGAGACTTTTTATAAGTATCATCGAGTCCTTCTGGTGTCACCGAGTGACGTATTTTGGGAATAATCACTTTGACACCAAGTATAGTTATTTGTATCAAATTACATTTAACAATACACAGAATAATAGACAATATCTATTATTACTTTACAATGGAGAGCCTAGCGGATATACTATTGTTCCAGTCTGAAGAGGGGGAGAAGGAATCGTCCCATAAAGACATTTCAAACTGTCACGACGGTAGAAACTGAGAATCTTCTGACGAAGGACAACAGGTGCCAGGATCCAAGGTTGTAAGTATGGAAATCATTGATTCTTTTACTAAGAAATGTAACTTAGAGTTTAAGTTTGTGCCTAGTGATCAGTCAGATCTAGAAACTGTTTGGTTGAGTTTATATAATGAATGTCAACAGGAGAACAGGAAGATAGAGAGGAAACGTGTTACAGTCAGAAAAGACAAAGAGAAATTGAGGAATATTCTGCATATGGTAAAAGTCTATCATCAGGTTGTGCTAGACAGATCCATAGCTAAGAAACCTACTGCTATCTCTAAGACAGATAATGTGATGTGTAAGGAGAGAGATAGTGACAGTAAGACATGTGATGATGATGTAACTCAGCAGAGTGATCAGGGACAGGTCTGTGTCCTCTCTTTCTGAAAAGACTCTGTGTCTTTTCAGAAACAGGCATGGGAGATGAAAGAATCCAGCCTGAAGTTAAAAATGCAGAAGCATTTACTTAATCTGAGCAAAGAGGTTCCCACATTTGATGCTAAAATCCATGTGTGCAGGAATCATGAAATCTTTGAGAGTTTTGTGGAGAAATTTGATTTATCTAATGAACAGAAAAATCAGTTGTTTAAAATTTGGCTTCCTCTAGAGTTTTCCAGGTGACTAGAATTAGAAAATTCACTTGATGACAAGTCTAGTGAGTGGTCACATGACAGTGACGTAGACAGATTGAAGAAGTTACTCTGGTGCACTACAAGTGACAGCATGCCCACATATGAGATTTTACGTGAGCTGAAAATTGGTAGAAAGGAATGTACCTTCTCATTCATGTCCATGTTTGAGAGAACGTGTAAAGCGATTGGAATTTGTAATCCTCACTCAATAGTGAGAGAATTTATTAAAAAAATTACATTGTTATTGCCTCAGATCAACCTTCTTTATTCAAAGTTGCTAAATTTTTAGATACTGTTAGAAAGCAAAGCAAGAACCAATCACAGGTTCATAGACAGAATATAGGCAGAAAAGAGACAGATAGTTACTCAAAGAGGAAAAATCTCCCTAAACGATTAGATCACCCAGAAGACAATTTAACGATATCTATCAAGAACGGCGCAAATTACACATAGAGCGGAAACCTTATCATTTAATTATGAAATCTGTACCAAATAGTAATTTGTCTCTACCTTTAAGTGTTAATAAAGAGCCTTCTAAATGTCAATCTGTTTCTGAATGTAAAGACATTGATATCAATGTGCCTTGTGCGCAGCAAAGATTCCCTGATGTGAGGGAAGGTAAAAATAGTCAGAAGGTTTTCTTTAAATATGATATCCCCTCAGTCATTGAGTCTATGAATAAAGCCACTGCTCTTGTCCATCATAGGAAAGATACATTGAAAAAGATATTCAATGACATATTAGATGGAAGGAGATATAGACATGGATTAGGTATTGGTTAAGTACAGACCTAGAGTTACTACTGATTGGTTGATGACTCGGACTTGTTTAAAGGATATGATTTTTGGATAATGACAGTTCTGTTATTTGTCATAATTGTTGGTACCTGTGAATATAAATCTATCTGTGTATATGACAAGTTGTGTTATTTGTCATGAGATACAAGGTTATGTATGAGGTCACATGATACAAGAGTTTTGCTCTAGTTGGTGAAGTTTCAGACCTTTTTATTCCTTTCATAATGAGTAGAAGTCAGTATAAATTATAGAGTCAAATTGCTTAGTTAACTTTCAACTTTGTGAAATTATTGTTGTATTTATTGATTTCTAATGATATTTCTATTTTTCTTGAAAAAAGTTACAGGAAAAAGAAGCAGCAATGAATCTCTTCTAAAGATATAATAATAATTATTATTGTGACTCTAATTGCATGAAAGGTCTAGCCAATAGAAGTTATTAACTAATTCATAACTTCCTAATTTTACGATTGCTAAATTATACAATGTGTCACTTGTATCTCATAAGAAGATGCTGCATGAAATTTATGCTTAGCATGAATAGTCAGGTCTGCTGATGGCAGCTGCATGTAGTGACATTAACACCTTGGTCTCATACATATCTCTGTCAGTCTATGTATATATATATATCTCTGTCAGTCTATGTATATACATATATATATATCTCTGTACGTGGAAACTTGGTTCATGTAACATGAGATCTGCAGTGCTGTGATGTCTCTTGTGTAAGTTCAGCATAAAACTTCAAGGCGAATAAGAAGAAATAATGTTTTATGTTATATGTGATCCACAATGAAGTACTTCACATCTAAAGTTCATTCATGGTTAAATGCGCATCAGTTAATCAGAAATTACATATGAATTCATTAATGAGCAATGAATGAGGCCACATACATCCAGTATATATGAGGAGTGTGTGGAGAGGCTGAGTGATGGAGGCAGCTGCAGTGAATGATGAATGGAGGGAATGTGAAGTCATAACTGAAGAAGAAAAGATTCACATGGAAAAAGAACATATCTGAATCCGGCTTTCCAAAACAAACACATTATTTATTTATGTATTTATTTAAGGATTTACATTTTTGGGGATTCAACATTTATTTTTATATTATAAATTGTTCTTTTTAAGACTCACATGAATGTGCTCACACAAGACAAGACATTTTTAGACATACCGACAGAATTTACTTAAAAGGAACTTATGTCATATATTTTTTATTTTTGGGTTCATTTTACAAAGATATTTAATGACCAATCATCTTGACTATTACAAGGACGTCTATCTACAAGAGTTCAGTAGGATTATTATCTTGGTCTAATTCAAAGTACTATGGTATAATACATGGAGTGAGGTCTCTGACTGACTAACATGGATATTTCATACTCAGAACAACTCAAGGTTTATTGTTACACAGAAATAAATAAATGACACACGTCTCAGGTTCTCCATATTGAATACAGTATAAAGGGATAGATGAGAATGTGGAATCAAATAAAGTGGATATAACACTGCAAATAGTGAACAACACACTGAATAAAGATCTGAAGACTTTGGTTTCAATATAAAACAGAACCTTGTACTTACTAGAATAAATACATTACATCAATGTTTTATTGAATAAATATTTAGGTAATAATCATATACAATATGGTATATTCTAAGGTATCTGTGAAATAAAGGAGTCTTATTCTTAAGTTTCATGAATAAACCACATTAAGTTCCAAAAAATTGGATGAAATTTAATATTTCCTACACTTTTGTCAATTGCAATGTGATATCTGGTTATTTATTGATATAGGATTAATTAATATAGTATTAATAATAATAATATCTGATAGTATAAAGCAATATTAATGACATTCAGTTACATTAATATTATAGACACATAATGAATGATATGGTTCACTGTGATCGCTATAAATTAGGAATTGTCACCAATTTTGGTGTAGATTAGGGAAGAAGATATCGTCTCCAATCAAGTCTCCAAACCAATAGAAAAAGACTTTGTTATGGATCAGAGACTGATATCTACAATTCCAGGTGCAATGAGCTTCATAGGGTAAAGAGTTTATGTGCAGATGTAACAACGTGCAGGTGATGATGTTACACCTGATGGACGGATCTCATGGACTGTGCTATCAATGAATGATTACAGCTAATATTGGACTTGTGATACATCCAGATGACAATTATTGGACTGAGTTATTATCAGGATTGTTTTTGTCAAAACTGTCAAAGGAATTCTTTTGCCTAACCTGCTGAGGAAAGGGTTACTGAAAGCTGATTATTGATACAACCCTATGGACTGTTATACTCTGACTACAGATACAGTCTCCTCAGACGCACAGATGACGTCTTTTGCAGCGACTCAGGTGATGGTTTTCAAGGCTTCAACCCAAGAAAGTCTAAGGTGATCCTCTGCCTAGGATGTGGTGAGGGAAACAAATCGCTTTAACCATCCCCATACTTGCTTCAGAAGGGATCAATGTCAATGTTAACCTATCAATCAATGCTATGCTATCACAGCTGTTCCAGTGACAAGTGCACAGATGACTTCCCAGGAGAAGAAGAATTACTCCGAGTCAAGTCAGTTCCAAGGAGGTGACACAGATATCAGGAGTGACACAGGTTCATCACAAGGACTTTACTTTTACATCTATAACTTCCTAAGACTTTTGTGTTATATACTGGAAGAAAATAACAATCCAGGAAATGGAATTAAAGGTTCTGCACATAATAATCTAGGTTCTGCACATAATAATCTATCAACAGTAACGATAAGGAGTCTACATACTAAAGACGGTGTAACCAATCCTTCTACTGGATGAGAAGAAGATGAGGACCAGGAGAAGATGACAAGAAGAAGCTTCATCTAGCTTAGACTTAGTATATAGTCCATCAACTTATTTCTCTTTGATCACAGTATATCATAACATTTATTCATATAAAATGTGATAATGCTGATTGTATTTTATATCAGAAAAATGTATTTATTATGGACATTTCTCAACAAGAAGAAAGAAGATCATCTGATTGAATATTGTCAATGTATTTTGAGGGATCGTACAAATGTAACTCACCCTCAAGAGGGGGAAATGTTAAAAAGTATATATCACAATATTCACTTGTAGACCATACACGAGCTATACACGAGCTGTGACATATAGTGTATGGGATGAGCTACTGTACATTACATAAAGCCTAAATATATATGAATACCATATGTAGGGACACAGAACGGCTGATACCGAGAGGCTACGACAGCTGGACAACGCTCATAACTGAAACCACTGCTCTCACATCTAGGATGACACATGGAGAAGACACAACAGGTGTAATGTATAACAATATTTGAAGAGCTACCGGAAGATTTGGAACCCTCCCAGCCATTACCAGAACATATTCTCACTGATACAATGACTGACATGGAGACGTGACTGATAACCTGCGCAAGTATCTTGTATCTTGTATTCTGCAACCTGGATGACGGCAATAAAGGAGACTTTTTATAAGTATCATCGAGTCCTTCTGGTGTCACTAAGTGACGTATTTTGGGAATAATCACTTTGACACCAAGTATAGTTATTTGTATCAAATTACATTTAACAATACACAGAATAATAGACAATATCTATTATTACTTTACAGCTACAACAGACTGCATTCAACCACCAGTTAATTCAGACCTGGTAGAAAGGATCTACTACCTCAGCCTGTTACCTGTTGCTCTGTCTTGGAATAAAGAGAGTGTGAGCTTGAGGTTCACAGCGCTGTCTCCATGTGTAATCCCTGGATGCCGCTAACATCACGGGCCTCCAGTTCACCATCTTCACAGGGATCCCTACAACACACGTACATCAGGAGTGTCCCAGGGGAAAACTTCCACTACATTTTGGCTTCCCCTTCTTGCATCCCCCTCATTGGCCCTGCCGGCATGGAAAAGGTCTGCTCACGTGGTCCAAGCACCAGTTGCTCAAATGATCTATGAGTTTGATTTGCGCCAGGAAATCTACCGGCTGCATCACACTCACTGAAAATGCATTTGCATCTTAAAGATGTATTGTCTGTTTCAGCACAGGGTTAATACTCGAGCGACTGGATCTGGCTGCATCGAGTACTATTACTATCAATGGCAGACGCCTCTGCCATGGCTCACTGTCCAGACAGGAGTCAGGGCCCACCAGTGGAACTAGTGAGCCAGTCAGACATTGCTCCAAACCAAACTAGTAAAAAGGGAACTCCAAAAGCTGCATTTCCCTCCTTCACATCTGTGTGCACTGACTGTCAATTATTTCCATATATGGGATATTGCTGTATTGGTACAACCTGCAGAATTATTTTTAGCGTGTTTGTCTGTAGTGGCATGAGTAGGGCAACATACATTTAGCACTAAAATGGCACTTTTGAGAAAAAAAAATGCTATGTTTACTCTACCATCACTGTGTATTAAATTTTGTCCAACACCGGGTGGTTAAAATACTAACTACAGCCCAAAATAAATTCTTTAAGGGGTATAGTCTCCAAAATGGCTTGTACTGGTACTTTAGGAGCTCTGCAAGAATGCTGTGGTACTTGAAAATATTTGTAGCCAATATCCAAAACCCAATGGCACAAACTCCCTTCTGCATATCAGTGTGCATAAAAAAAGCAGTTGACATCCACATGTACTCGGAAGAAACAGGAAAAAAAATTTGGGATGCATTTTGCCTCCAATTGCCTGTGAACGTGTACATTTTAGGACTAAATTATAATATGATTATATAAAAATTGAAATGTAAAAATTTCCAATCTATTTTTGTTTGATTCCTGAAAAAGCATTACATTGTAAACAGACTGCCCAGATGTGGATTTCAGATGTCAAGTTTATAAAATGGTTTTACTTGTGGGCATTTATAGTACATAGGGCATTTCCAAACTTAATTGTTAACCAAAAATATAGCTTTTTTTCAAATCTCTTGAAAATCTGAAAACTTGCTACTTAAACTATTAACCTTCTAACTTCAGTAAATAATAAGAAAATGTAAAAAAAATGATGGAAACAGAAGACAAATGGCAAAAGGTTTCTAAACAAATAATGTGGCATGGCTTTGTGTCTAAAAAGTAGAACATTTTGAAAATTGCTATTTTTTAAAAAAAAATTCCTAAATTTTCCCCAAAAAACCTCCCCCAAATTCCTAAATTTTCCACAAATCAGCAAAATTATACTACAATGTCTCATGGGAACATAATCTCAAAATCACTGGGATAAGTTAAAGTGTTGAAAAATTATACCACAGGGCTGAGCCTTAAGGTGCAAACTGACTGCATCCTTACAGGGATTTGCCCACAAAAGAAAATTCTCAAATTTCTTATTTTATTTTTTAAAATATTTTATTCAATAATTATATTCATAAATGCAGGCAATCTAGAACACCAAGAGACGTTTTTACATTCACAATACTCTGAAACATATGAAAATTACATATACAGACACAATTAATTGTATCTTGTAAAAACACCATGTAGGAGAAAGAAAACACCGATTCTCTCTGCCTATACATACAATTAATTTACGAAGCACCATAACTGCAATATAGCAATACCTCCTATTTAGAGATGAGCGAGCACTAAAATGCTTGAGTGCTCGTTACTCGAGTCAAACTTTTTCCGATGCTCGAGTGCTCGTTTCGAATAACGAACCCCATTGAAGTCAATGGGAGACTCGAGCATTTCTCAAGGGGACCAAGGCTCTGCACAGGGAAGCTTGGCCAAACACCTGGAAACCTCAGAAAATGATGGAAACACCACGGAAATGGACAGGAAACAGCAGGGGCAGCATGCATGGATGCCTCTGAGGCTGCTTAATCGCACCATTATGCCAAAATTATGGGCAACAGCATGGCGATGAGAGAGTGACCGAATGAGGCAAGATAGCATTTAAAACACCCAATAATTGACCCTGACACTATAGGGGACGGCATGCAGAGGCAGCGGCAGCAGCGGCAGGCTAGAGAGTGGCATGGCGACATACCCTAAATGGACTCAGGCTTCAAACCAATGGGTGGCAGAGAGGAACCAAAGGAGGTGAGCAAGAAGCGCTCAAATAATACCTCTATACACCAAGTTTTGCTTTAGGTATGTGTCAAAACTGGCTACTTCCCAGGTTGATTTTACATATTGTCTGTATGTTTTTTGTAAGTTGCGGAACGCTGTATTTATAACTGTTTGATTCAGGGGAATGTTTTCCCTTGAAAAAACTTGTGAAGCTTCACCAGATATATTTTCATAATTAATTTTTGAGAAAGGAAATTTGCCATACTAGTTCTCAATATTACTGTAGTGTAAAAGGTACGTCAATGCAAATAGTAAAGGGTGGCTATAAAGCAAAACGAAAATTAGGGTTTTTTTGGTTGTCCTAATTTTTATTTGTGGGACAACATTAATGTTTGTTCCCATCCACTAAGTGTGCGGTTTACCCCGCTGATCAAATAACAAGAGACCAAAGTCGTGGAAAAGTGTCTGATTGGGTCCTTGAACAAATATCACAAAAAAAGACCTAAAGGAGGCCTCACTAAGACCCATTGGTCAGGAAAGGTGAATAATAAAATTAAATATCTTTATTTCTATGTATTAAAAACGGTTTGTGAAAATACCACTGCAAGCGAAAAATTCAAAATCAAAATTAAAAATTACTCACTGTAGATTTCTAATTTTTTTGCGTGCAGTGGTATTTTCACAAACTGTTTTTAATATATAGAAATAAAGATATTTTATTTTATTATTCACCTTCCTCCGGAAGCAACAACGCGAAACGCGCATCGGGGTACTGGCGTCCTCGTTACACACAGCATGGGTAAGCTGATTCTGCCATTATATTTTTAGGAAAGGCACACAGCACTTTACCGTGATGTCATAATTACATGTTGGGTTGGATCATTCATTTCTTTGCACAGGCACTTTATAGGATTTTCCATTAACCTATACATGCTAATATACCTGGGTTTACATAGCTCAATTGCTGATTTGTGTTGCGTGGATGCATCAGTGGAATCCTGAGGACAATTTATTGTGTTTCAATAGTCATACTGTTACATTGATGTTTTTAGATGGTACTGATTAATAAAAAAGTTTCAAATTTTAAATGGCGTAATGAAGTATCTATGGACCAAATATCACTCATGTGCTCTTTAAGGTCTTGTTCAGTTAGGAATGGAGTGGGTTCGTGTAAGAGAACTTATAGACAAACGTTTTTTTGGTGCTAATTAGAGATGAGCGAGCACTAAAATGTTTTATTTGGTGCTAATTAGAGATGAGCGAGCACTAAAATGCTCGGGTACTCGTTATTCGAGACGAACTTTTCCCGATGCTCGAGTGCTCGTCTCGAATAATGAGCCCCATTGAAGTCAATGGGAGACTCGAGCATTTTTCAAGGGGACCAAGGCTCTGCACAGGGAAGCTTGGCCAAACACCTGGGAACCTCAGAAAAGGATGGAAACACCACGGAAATGGACAGGAAACAGCAGGGGCAGCATGCATGGATGCCTCTGAGGCTGCTTAATCGCACCATTATGCCAAAATTATGGGCAACAGCATGGCCATGACAGAGTGACAGAATGAAGCTAGATAGCATCTAAAACATCCAATAATTGACCCTGACACTATAGGGGACGGCATGCAGAGGCAGCGGCAGCAGCGGCAGGCTAGAGAGTGGCATGGCGACATACCCTAAATGGACTCGTTTGCATATTTCATCTAGGAATAATGGAATAGCATAGCGGTTCTATTTTAATTTCTTTTCGGAAATGGTTCCATGATTAAGAGCGACAGTATGGGGCATCCATATTGCGCTGCTATAATTGAAACTTCAGGTCCCCAGCATGGCGGCGACAGATGGGCCGAGTTCCATTATGTATCTGATGAAACACCCAAAAATTCTGTCTGACACAGCTTGTTTGCTAAGGGGATGATGTATGGAGGCAGTAAGGTAGTAGTAGATTAAAGGTGCTGCCGTTAAAACTATGTTGGTTGGATCTTGGGATGGAGCTGGTGGTCTGCTGCCAGGCGAGCTTTTGCCTGGCCAAGCCCCTGCCTCTCGGCTCCTCCCCACCTAAAATGGGCCTGGGGGCCAGAGGCGTTTACTTTGAAAAAATTATCATTTTCAAAGCAGGCGGGGGCTACAAACAGCACTTCTAAGAACCTTTTGTATAAGATCAAGTGTAGTACTGTTCTTATAAGTAATTGGCCTGGTTATGGCGGGGGAGGGGAACGTGAAGAGATGCGCAAGTAGCACTGAAATAATATCGGTCAATGACAAAAGTTTGGCGGCATATTTTGTGAATAACACAGCAGGGTGGCGACAAAGTTAACAAGTTTGATGTGGAAGCCGTTAAAACAATCCAAAATTCTGCCTGACACAGCTCGTTTTCTAAGGGGACGATGTATTGAGGCAGCTATGTGGTCAACTTTTGGAGGCAGCTATGGAGATGACGTGTGGAGGTAGCAGTGGAGACAACGTGTGGAGGCAGCTATAAAGACGACGTGTGGAGACAATTAAATTTGGATAGTGCCTTTATGTGGCAGTCCAAAAAAGTTTTCAAACCAGAGGAGCGGGTAGGTGGCCCTCCAGAAAAATTAAATACATAGAGTACTATAGCTAGAGCCAGTTGGCCCTGGCAAAAAATAGCCAGTTCCCTCTGCTTTAGTGTACAAAGAGGAGGAGAAGGAGGAGAATGAGGAGGAGTGCATACATTATTCAGGTTGAGCTGCTTTCACCTGGTGGAGAATGGAAATAATGAGAAATCCAGGCTTTATTCATCTTGATAAGTGCCAGCCTGTCAGCGCTGTCAGTCGACAGGCGTGTACGCTTATTGGTGATGATGCCACCAGCTGCACTGAAAACCCACTCTGACAACACGCTAGCGACAGGGCAGGCAAGAACCTCCAAGGCGTAGAGCGCCAGTTTGGGCCACATGTCCAGCTTTGAAACCCAGTAGTTGTAGGGAGCTGTGTGATCATTTAGGACAATGGTATGGTCAGCTACGTACTCCCTCACCATCTTTCTGTAAAGATCATCCCTACTCTGCCGAGACTGGGAACAAGTGACAGTGTCTTGCTGGGGTGACATAAAACTGGCAAAGACCTTGTAAAGCGTACCCCTGCCAGTGCTGGACAAGCTGCCTGCTCACCTACTCTCCCTCGCTACTTGTCCCACAGAAGTACGCTGCTAGCGCTGTCAGAAGGGAAATACTGTTTCAGCTTCTGCACCAGGGACTGCTGGTATTCATGTATTCTCACACTCCTTTCCTCTCCAGGGATGAGAGTGTAAAGATTTTGATTTTACCGTGGGTCCAGGAGAGTGAATACCCAGTAATCGGTGCTGGAAAAATAATTCTTTGAACGCGAGGGTCACGGGAGTCCCAACGCGCAAGAATTCACTCCCCTCACTGGCCTGACTCTCCATTTCCTCCTCCTCCAACTCCTCTTCTTCTGCCCATGCACGCTGAACAGTTAAGGACTGAGCAATGCTCCCCTCTTCTGTCTCGCCAACATTTTCCTCCTCTTCCTCCTCATCCTCCTCCACCTCCTCCGATATGCGCTGCGAAACAGAACGGAGGGTGCTTTGGCTATCAACAAGGGAATCTTCTTCCCCCGTCTCTTGTGACGAGCGCAAAGCTTCCGACTTCATGCTGATCAGAGAGTTTTTCAACAGGCCAAGCAGCGGGATGGTGAGGCTGATGATGGCGGCATCGCCACTGACCATCTGTGTTGACTCCTCGAAGTTACTCAGCACCTGACAGATATCAGACATCCACGTCCACTCCGCATTGTAGGCATGTCGCACAACAGTTGGTGAGCGGGCAGTTGGAGGCGTCGCTGCGCTGCCCTGAGAGTGGCAGCATCTGTGCTGGACTTTCTGAAATGCGCACAGATGGGGTGCACCTTCGTGAGCAAATCAGACAGATTGGGGTATGTCTTGAGGAACCGCTGAACTATCAGATTAAACACATGGGCCAGGCATGGCACATGTGTCAGTCTGCTGAGCTGCAGAGCCGCCACCAGGTTACGGCCGTTGTCACACACAACCATGCCTGGCTTCAGGTTCAGAGGTGCCAGCCACAGATCGGTCTGCGCCGTGATGCCCTGTAATAGCTCTTGGGTGGTGTGCCTTTTATCGCCTAGGCAGTTTGAGCACCGCCTGCTGTCGCTTAGCTGCTGTGCCTAGAGCTACCGACTGATGGTGCCATTCCCACGGATGGTAATTCGGAGGAGGAGGTGGAGGAGGGGTTGGAGGAGGAGGCATAGTAGGCCTGAGAGACCTGGACCAAGGTAGGCCCCGCAATCCTCAGCGTCGGCAGTATATGAGCGGCCCCAGGGTCAGACTCAGTCCCAGCCTCCACCAAGTTCACCCAATGTGCCGTCAGCGATATATAGTGGCCCTGCCCGGCAGCACTCGTCCATTAGTCCGTGATAGGTGGACCTTGTCAGAAACAGCGTTGCTCAGGGCACAGATGATGTTGTCTGGGGCAGGGCTGGGACGGCACATCGGGAAAAGTACTGGCGGCTGGGGACCGAATACCGAAGGCCTTGGTCTCTACCAGCCTATAGGGCTGAAGCATCTCCAGGCTGAGTAATTTGGAGATGTGGATGTTGACGGCTTGGCCGTGTGGGTGCAATTGTATCTCCTCTTGTGCTCCAGCGTCTGAGGTATAGAGAGATGGACGCTGCGCATGGAGACATTAGTGGATGCTGTGGAGGATCGAGGAGGCTAAGGTGTGGTTATCTCCCGGGAGGTGTTTGTGCCGGGGTCCTGGGCAGGGGGCTGACTAGCAGAGGCAGCAAATGACACAGGGGAAGGAGCAGTGGTGGGCCCGGCTTGAGATGAACGGCCTTGGTTCCATTGAGTGGGGTGTTTAGCATTCATATGCCTGCGCATACTGGTGGTGGTTAAGTTAGTAGTGGTGGAACCCCTTCTGATCCTGGTGTGGCATAGGTTGCACACCACAGTCCGTCGGTCATCCGGTGTTTCTTTAAAGAACCTCCAGACTTCAGAAAATCTAGCCCTCGACACGGGAGCTTCACTACGTGAAACATTTGGCGCTGATGCACCAGTTCTGGCGCTGCCTCTTCCAACCTGTTCTCGTATAGGACTCTCCTCCGTCTCACAAGCACTGTGTTCACCCGGCATATCAACCCAGCTTGGGTCTGTCACCTCATCATCCTCCGATCCCTCAGTCTGCTCCCCCCTCAGACTTCCTGCCCTGACAACAACTTCACCCCTGTCTGACAACCGTGTCTCCTCATCATCCGACACTTCTTTACACACTTCTTCCACTATGTCAAGAAGGTCATCATGACCCATAGACTGCGACCGATGGAAAACCTGGGCATCGGGAAAAGAGTTCAGCAGCAACCTGACAAGTGGTTTGTGACTCTGAGATGGGTCCAGAAAACAGTTCCTCAGAGTATGCTGCCTCAAATGGCAAATTTTCCTGGGAGGGGGCAGACTGGGGGGGAAAGGAGGTTGTGGAGCTGAAGGAGTGCTCACTTGGGTAACATGGGTGGACTGCGTGGAAGACTGACTGGTGGACAAACGGCTAGAAGCATTGTCCGCAATCCACAACATCACTTGTTCGCACTGTTCTGGCCTCAACAGTGCTCTACCACGAGTCCCAGTAACTTGAGACATGCTACAAACTAACTATATGATCATGCTACAAAAACCACACCTGTCTGTTAGTCTACATCAGGAAAAGGTGTTGTGTGCATGCATGCAATTGAATGTTGGTTCCTGTATTTATGACTGCAGTTAACTGTCCGACCAGGTCACAATGTGCTGTGGGCAATCTGAAGGGTTACAGTCACAGGATTCTTTGGTGTATCCTTGTTATTATTAGATCTTGAAGGATGATTCGCTGGTTTCCGAGCTTGTAGATAATTACAGCACGAGAAGGGAAGCCCCGGCTGGTGGCTATAAATCCTTTGTCAGGGAATCCTATTGCTGTGCGGTTATCGTGCTTTATAGCCAGGAACCAGGTGAGCGAATCATATGTAAATGTATATTTATTTGTTATTTCAAAAGTGTATTCCACATCATTATTGCGAATGTGTTATAATGGTGATAATGAAATTTAAAACTTAATTCCTTTTTATTTTATAATTATAAAAATATCCTACATATGAAGATATAAAAAAAAAACTTAACTAGAAAGTGTATAAAATTAAAAAGTATGTATAAAATGTCAAAAATGAATAAAATCATCCTTCAATAAAAGACAAATAAATCCGAATAATTACATTTCTTGATTAAGGCCCATCGGCGCCAATGTATCAAGTAAAAATATCCACTTGCTTTCCGCTTGTGACATTTGAGCAATATAATCTCCTCCTCTCCAACTGTGGTGGATCTTTTCTATTGCAAAGATATGTGATCCTTCAAATCATCCTTGATGAAATTTGTTGTAATGTTTAGATAAGTGGTGTTCTTCTACTTCTTTTTTGATGTTTCTACTATGCTCATTAATATGATCCTTTAAAGTTCTTTAAATTCAAAATTAATAAATCAAAATGAGTACCATCTAGAATTTACACTCACATTTAGTCAGCGAAATTTTACTACTAACTCAAAATCACAGGGATTTGTGTTGAAAAGTTATTACCACAGAAAGAGGCGCTGGTCAAATTTTTTAAAAAAGGACTGTTCCAAAGTGAGTGTCACATGACGTTGATGTTCCGCCGCCAAGTTGAAAAAGTTCAAGTTATCGTCTTTGTAGATGACTACTAACTTATCCACAAGGTCTCTAAAAATATCATTGACAAGATGTTGAAAGATGGCCTTAATGTGATCTGAAATCTGTCTTCCTTTCATCTCTGGGTCTTATGCGGACTTATTTATAAGCGCTGCAGGTCTAATTTGGGGAAGATCTTTGCGTGACGTACTCTCTCTAGAAGCTCAGGGATTAGTGGTAAAGGATAAAACAAAGAATATGGAAGCCCCTGCTGGTGCGTGAGGAACACTACCGCCATACAGTGAGTAACACTATGGCCATAGAGTGAGTAACACTACCGCCATACAGTGAGGGACACTACGGCCATACAGTGAGGAATACTACCACCATACAGTGAGGAACACTACCCCCATACAGTGAGGAACACTACCCCCATACAGTGAGGAACACTACCTCCATACAGTGAGGAACACTACCGTCATACAGTGAGGAACACTACCTCCATACAGTGAAGTATACAGCCATACAGTGAGGAACACTACCTCCATACAGTGAGGGACACTACTGCCATACAGTGAAGAACAATATCCCCATACAGTGAGCGACACAACCCCCATACAGTGAGGAATTCTTCCCCCATACAGTGAGGAATACTACTGCCATACAGTGAGGGACACTACCCCCATACAGTGAGGAACAGTACCGCCATGTTCCTTTCTTCTTCCCGGAGTTCTCTGCCCCATGTAACATGTTGTGCTTGCGGCCATTTTGCTACTAAAGAGGAAAAAAAAATCGAAATCCCACAAATCACTGTAAATTTCGGATTTGTGACAAATCAATTTTTTCTTGAAATTCAAAATGAATTTAGAATCGTTAGAATCGATTCGCCGAGCTCTACCACTTTCTAAAAAAGGATAATTTTGCTGCATTATTCCAAGCAATGTCAACAGCCTAACTCTTGAATTCCATTGCATATTGGTTGACTTGGTGTTTGTCCTGGCACAATGCTAGCAATGCTGCTTCAGATGTGGTACCAGGATTGGGGTTATCAAACATCTGACTCATTGCATGTTTGTGTGTGCAGCGTGCGGTGAGTGCACGTGTGCTGTGTGCGCTGAGTGCGTGTGTGTGCTCTCCGCGGCGGGACACTCTCTGCCCAGAGCACACTCTCCGCACACAGCATACTCACCATGCACAGCACACACATACAATCACTGCACACAGCACACAATCACCGTGCACAGCACACACTTACCGCGCACAGCATACTCATTGCACACAGCACACACACAGCAAAATCCAGCAAAAATGAGGTTTGCACAAAAATTTGTGACAATTATACGCCAAGAAGATACATGATTAATGAGTAATGATTAATCTCCCCCACAGAACCAAATATAAACTAAAAGTAGAGAAGTTGTGTCAAAACAACCACAAAAATCAAATGATTCAACAAACTTTATTATCACAAGTTAATAAAAAACAATGACAAAAGACCAGACAATACAATTAAAAACACTTAAAAAGTGTAACAAGGTACACTAAAAAGACTCAATGGAGTGAATATGATAAATTCACCTCCAAACCACCCTGACTGCAAAAATAGAATAGCCACAGTTTGTACACATAACAAACAAACCAATGCCCTATCGGCAAGAACAGTTTCAATGAACCATCAGAAGGTGTAATGAACCTGTAAGTCGATAATATCTAAATTGTCCATTAGCAACAAAACACTCAAGACAGCCAGAGGGTAAACATACCCCACGTGTTCCGTCACTCACGGTGACTTCATCAGGGAGAGAGGGAAAGCATCAGAGAAAGCACACTCTCCATGCACAGCACACTCACCGCGTACAGCAAACACACACATCGCACAGCACATACACACACTCACTGCACACAGCACACTCACTTAAAAAGTGTAACAAGGTACACTAAAAAGACTCAATGGAGTGAATATGATAAATTCACCTCCAAACCACCCTGACTGCAAAAATAGAATAGGTGTTTACTTATCACAGAATGACACACACACACAGTGGAGTAATAACCAAAGTTTGTACCCACAGGGGTGTACCAAGCCTGTCTGCTGCCTGAGGCGAGCCATAGAGAGACGCCCCCCCCCCCCCGCCATTTATAAGGGAATGTCAGGACCAGATCCATCATATTGGTTTGGTGTGAAAATACATACAGAGTACCGCCATGTAGTACAAGATAGATACAGTGTACAGCCATGTATTATAAAATTCATAGAGTACCGTCATGTAGTAGAAAACATATACAGCCAGGGCCCCCATTGAATGTAGTCCAGACAGGGAAGAGTAATATACCCCCCACGCCAGCAATGATTGTATACAGCTCCCCCTAAAAGAAAGCAATTACTGTATACATATATATATATATATCACACACACATCACAAATTACACACACATATACATAAACCTATGTCATGTTATACCTGTATATACAGTATACACGCATTACACCTATATCTACACCCTTTACATGGTATACCTGCATATACACATACATGGCACCTATATATACACACACCTATTACATGTTATACCCCTATATACACACATATATAATACATTACACCTATATATACAGCTATTACAAGTCATACTTCTATATACACACGCATTACACCTATATATATATACAGCTATTACATGTCATACACATTACACCTATATATACAGCTATTACATGTTAAACCTCTATATACACAAGCATTACACACATATATATATATATATATATATATATATATATATATATATATATACACACACACAGCTATTACATGTCATAACTCTATATATACATGCATTACATCTATATATATACAGCTATTACATGTCATACACATTACACCTATATATACAGCTATTACATGTTAAACCTCTATATACACAAGCATTACATATATATATATATACACACACACAGCTATTACATGTCATACCTCTATATATACATGCATTACATCTATATATATATATATATACACACACACAGCTATTACATGTCATACCTCTATATATACATGCATTACATCTATATATATATATATATATACACACACACAGCTATTACATGTCATACCTCTATATATACATGCATTACATCTATATATATACAGCTATTACATGTCATACCTCTACATACATACGGATTACACCTATATATACAGCTATTACATGTCATACACATTACACCTATATATACAGCTATTACATGTTAAACCTCTATATACACAAGCATTACATATACATATATATATATATATATATATATATATATATATATATACACAGCTATTACATGTCATACCTCTACATACATACGGATTACACCTATATATACAGCTATTACATGTCATACCTGTTACATGTTTACATGTTATACCTCTAAATACACACACAGCTATTACATGTCATACCTCTATATATACATGCATAACATCTATATATATACAGCTATTACATGTCATACCTCTACATACATACGGATTACACCTATATATACAGCTATTACATGTCATACCTGTTACATGTTTACATGTTATACCTCTAAATACACACACATGACATGTTTTACACACATATACACATGACAAAACACATATAAACAGAGAACACACACACATATACATTACACTTACCTGGTATACAGCAGCAGGTCCAGGTCAGGCAGTGGATACATCAGGGAGGCCTATGGAGCAGTCTCCTCTGTGCAGTAGGCCCGGGCTGGTGGGCGGGGCTTCTCCTGTCAGCTCTGCCGGGGCCTGCACCTCCAGGGAGACCAGCCACATCTTTGAATGTGGCGCTCCCACTCCCCCTGGCTCCTCCCCCTGGCTCCTCCCCCTCGCTCCTCCAGGCTGCCTCTGTGCTAGTGACACAGGAAGCGCTAGTAAGCGCTTCCTATGTCACAGCAGCACCGCACAGGAAGTCCTGCGCGGTGCTGTCAGCAATGGTACTTGCATCTGAATGATGCAAGTACCATTGTAAGTAGTAGCGGCGCAGCCTGACAGCGTGCAAAATGCCGCCTCTCCACCAGCAGGAGGCGCACCGCCCTGAGGTGAAAGTCTCAACTCGCCTCATGGCTGGTGCGCCCCTGTGTACCCATAACAAACAAACCGATGCCCTATCGGCAAGAACAGTTCAAATGAACCATCAGAAGGTGTACTGAACCTGTATGTCAATGATATTAAATTTGTCCATTAGAGACAAAACACCCAAAACAGCCAGAGGGTGAACATAGCCCACGCGTTCAGTCACTCACAGTGATTTCATCAGGAAAAGAGGCATGATTAGAGTCTATATGGCAACTAAATATTTATATGGTGAGGGGTCCCACCATCACCACTCAGTGTTCCTTATCTGTGTAAGCAATAGCGTCGTCCAGCTTGTGAAATGCAAAGCACCAAGGTCAGGCTGTGATTCATTGAATACGCACATGCTCAAAAACATTATTACTAATGCGCACGAGTCGATACTTGTATTCGGATTTCCCGAAAAATTTCGAATTCATCTCCTGAAGAGCGCCAGGCCGCAAACGCATGAACATAAGTATTATTTATAAGATTATTAATGCTAAGATACAACATCCGCATCCTAAAGAGGAAAGGTTTTTCCAAATACACATGCAAACATATTACCACCTATAAGATATATGTCAATACAAATAAAAATATAAAAAGTGTAGCAGGTAAATATGTAAAGAATCAAATATTGTGAGATATTTCAGTAGAAGCTGCTAAAGCAAGCAGTAATATAATATTTTGGTTAGGCGCACATATAATATACAACAAATTTCACACATCAAAAAATTGTTTGACCACAGAAATGAATGTGAAATGTTAATAATATCTTCCACATTGCATACCTTGTCTACCATTGCCAAGTAAAGAGTTGGAAACAGAGTGTAAAGAATGGCATTCAAAATCAGGAACCAGCTTTCACTTACTGCCTGTTGATACAAAATGAAAATAATATTCTGTTAAGATTAATTACTAGACTATATTTTGAATATAATTTCCGAGAAAACAGAAATTATTTGCAATCCTTCAGTGTTCTGAGCCCATTCTTGTTTTGGAATTAAAATTGTAGAGTGAAACCTCCAGTTGTTTACCTCATCAGCCAGACATTCCAGACCATAAAATAGCCGCAGATGAAGGGTCATGTGATCTCTGTCTGTCCTTGAGCCAGGACCTGATGATAGTATTCATGAATATAGGATTAAGGCTCTGGCAGGGTTGTTCTTAATGGACATGTGCTGAGATTTTATGGTCAGGGACGTCTGGCTGATGAGGTAAATCAGCAACGTCTATTACAACATGTTGTAAGGCAACATATTGGGGCACATTAACCTCTTAACGCTCAGCGTCCGATATATCGGACGCTGAGCTCAGTGACTTAACGCTCAGCGTCCGATATATCGGACGCTGAGCCGATGCCGGTTCAGCTCAAGATTTGAGCCGAACCGACATCGGGAAACACGGGGTGCCGGCTGTGACTGATAGCCGGCACCCCAGTGTAACACCCGCGATCGGAGTTGTCTCTGATCGCGGGTGATTAACCCGTTAAATGCCGCGGTCATCGCGACCGCGGCATCTAACATGCATCTGGGGGGTCTTTCCCCCACGATCGCCCCCCCCCGAATCATTTTCGGGGGGCACCGATCATTGCTACGGTATCACTGGGGTCCGATCTGGACCCCAGTGTTACCTGCAGGAACTGCGGGTAAGATGGCGTCTGTGACGTCATCTTACTGGCAGAGTGCCACCCTATGCAAGTGTTATAAACCCTCCAAAAATTATGATTTTTACCTATTCAATCCCACAAAAAATGCTATAAAAAGTGATCAAAAAAACATATGTACTCTAGAATGATACTGGTGCAAAGTACAACGTGTCCCACAAAAAACAAGCCATCAACCAGCTCTGTAGCCAAAAACGTAACAAAGTTACGCCACTTGGAAGATGGCAATACAAAAATGATAGATTTTTCCCCACAATAGGGTTTTATTTTACAAATTTAGTAAAACGCAAGAAAATATATTCGTGTCTGGTATCCCCGTTATCGTATCGACCCATAGAATGAAGATAATATGATTATTAGTCTATACGGTGAACACCACAAAAAAAAAGTAAAAAAAACAGTAGAGAATTGATGCTTTTCTACTCCTGCTCTCAAAAAGAAGTTCCTAAATTTTCAACAATAGGTGATACCAACCCCAAAATGGTAACATTGGAAAAAGCATCTCATCCCGCAAAAAAAATGGCATCACATGGCCCTAATAGCGCAAAAGCGAAAATTTTACAGCCTTCAAAAGAGGCCAATGAGGAAAGTAAAATCCTGGCAGCTGTAGGGTGCTCCTTCCCTTCTGCGCCTCACTGTGTGCCCATAAAACAAGTCACGGCCACATGTGGGGGGTCTCTGTACTCGGGAGAAATTGTAGAACAAATTGTATGGTGGGTTTTGTATTTTTATCTTTTGGAAATGTGTAAATTTTAGGGCTAAATGAACGTATAACCGGCACAATTTGACTATTCTAAATTTCGCCTCCATTTTGATGTAATTACTATGAAGATCTCAAGGAGTTAACAATCTTCGTAAAATCTGTTTTTGATAGCTTGAGGGGTGCAGATTTGAAATTGGGTTGATTATATAGGGGGGTTTTGATGCTAAATATGTAAATTTTCATTCAAAACTGTATTTATCCCCAAAATAGTCAATTCTGAAAATCCGGAAAAGCGCTATTCGATTTGTAAGCCGCGTGACATCAAAATAAATTATCCAGACATTTCAAAAATGGTGAAAATGTAAAGTAGACAAATGGGAAATGTTATTCAGCAATTTATTTAGGTGGTAAATCTATCTGCCTGAAAACGCAATGATTTCAAATTTCAAAAATGGCAAATTTTTCAGAAAATTCATCATATTTTCTTTTTTTTTGTAAATAAACACAAAACTTATCAGCCAAAATTTACCACTAAAATGAAGTACAACATGTGGGTAAAAAAACAATCTCAGAATCGTTTTGATAAGTAACAGTGTTCAAAAGTTATAACCATATAAAGCGACGCATGTCAGAATCCAAAAAATGGGACTGAGCCTTAAGCTGTAAAATGGCTGCGTCCTTAAGGGGTTAACTAAGGGTCCGCAGACCGCGATTCTGTCGGGTTTCCCGAATATTTCCTTTTTGCACCGCATAGCCCTGGGATTTTGGTGCACGCGATCGGATTGTGGAGCATCGGTGCCGGCTTGCATGCGACACAAATCGGGGGGCAAGCCGTAGGACAACCGGACTGATTCGGACAAACTGCGGAATTTAAAAACGAAATTGTGTCGCAAGATCAACCACTCACACGCACCTGGAAGACGATGGCGAACTCCGGCGGACCCCAGCAGGGAAGCGACACATGCAGGAAATTGAACGCACGATCTTAGTGAATCGCGGAAGACCCGAATCCTCGTCGGACAACGCACAGCAGGGATCGCGACGGTACTGGTAAGTAAATGTGCCCCATTGTATGAGCAATCAGATCCACTTGGGTGCAAATACCCTAGGGAGTCTGAAAAGTAGAGTCAGTATTTTGGGTCAGCAAATGAAGATACTTTTTCCCCCAATTTTTTTTTTTTTTTTTTTTACAAGTAATAAGACATGATCCCAAAGAAAATGACACAACTATTGACAATATGTTAAGAAAGTGAATACATAAGCTTTATTGGTTACAATGTGTATTAAAAACATATACAAATAGCACCAAGTCACCACAATCAAGTGACTGTATATGTTTTAATACACATTGTAACTAGAGATAAGCGAACATACTCGTTCGAGCTTGATGCTCGTTCGAGCATTAGCGTACTCGAAACTGCTCGTTGCTCGGACGAATACTTCGCCCGCTCGAGAAAATGGCAGCTCCCGCCGTTTTGCTTTTTGGCGGCCAGAAACAGAGCCAATCACAAGCCAGGAGACTCTGCACTCCACCCAGCATGACGTGGTACCCTTACACGTTGATAGCAGTGGTTGGCTGGCCAGATCAGGTGACCCTGGAATAGACTAGCCCCTGCCTGCGCTGCTCGGATCATTCTGTGTCTGGATGCCGCTAGGGAGAGAGCTGCTGCTGGTCAGGGAAAGCGTTAGGCTGTTCTATTAGAATAGTGTTAGGCAGGAGTGATTCTACAAGAACCCAACAGCCCTTCTTAGGGCTACAATAACGTTATACATTTTTTTTTTTTATTTGCATCTACTACCATATTGTGAGGAATTTGTAGTGAGACTTGCGACCGTTGTGTTTAGCGCTTAGTGACGCACATATCCATCGCAAAGACCGAAGTGGGAAAATTTATTAGGGGTTTGATTTCAATTAGGCACAGTCTGCCATTTACTTTTTATTTTACGTTTATTTTTTCATAACTCAGCGTCATCTCATCTGGCATAGCAGTGTGCTTTCATACTTGGCTAGAAAATAGCCATAGGAGAATCCAAACGGCTTACTTAGGCCTACAATAGCGTTATATATTTTATTTCTGGTTGATCTGCTGGTGGCTGTCCTTGCTGCAGTGCATCTACTACCATATTGTGAGGAATTTGTAGTGAGACTTGCGACCGTTGTGTTTAGCGCTTAGTGACGCACATATCCATCGCAAAGACCGAAGTGGGAAAATTTATTAGGGGTTTGATTTCAATTAGGCACAGTCTGCCATTTACTTTTTATTTTACGTTTATTTTTTCATAACTCAGCGTCATCTCATCTGGCATAGCAGTGTGCTTTCATACTTGGCTAGAAAATAGCCATAGGAGAATCCAAATGGCTTACTTAGGCCTACAATAGCGTTATGTATTTTATTTCTGGTTGATCTGCTGGTGGCTGTCCTTGCTGCAGTGCATCTACTACCATATTGTGAGGAATTTCTAGTGAGACTTGCGACCGTTGTGTTTAGCGCTTAGTGACGCACATATCCATCGCAAAGACCGAAGTGGGAAAATTTATTAGGGGTTTGATTTCAATTAGGCACAGTCTGCCATTTACTTTTTATTTTACGTTTATTTTTTCATAACTCAGCGTCATCTCATCTGGCATAGCAGTGTGCTTTCATACTTGGCTAGAAAATAGCCATAGGAGAATCCAAACGGCTTACTTAGGCCTACAATAGCGTTATATATTTTATTTCTGGTTGATCTGCTAGTGCCTGTCCTTGCTGCAGTGCATCTACTACCATATTGTGAGGAATTTGTAGTGAGACTTGCGACCGTTGTGTTTAGCGCTTAGTGACGCACATATCCATCGCAAAGACCGAAGTGGGAAAATTTATTAGGGGTTTGATTTCAATTAGGCACAGTCTGCCATTTACTTTTTATTTTACGTTTATTTTTTCATAACTCAGCGTCATCTCATCTGGCATAGCAGTGTGCTTTCATACTTGGCTAGAAAATAGCCATAGGAGAATCCAAACGGCTTACTTAGGCCTACAATAGCGTTACATATTTTATTTCTGGTTGATCTGCTAGTGGCTGTCCTTGCTGCAGTGCATCTACTACCATATTGTGAGGAATTTGTAGTGAGACTTGCGACCGTTGTGTTTAGCGCTTAGTGACGCACATATCCATCGCAAAGACCGAAGTGGGAAAATTTATTAGGGGTTTGATTTCAATGAGGCACAGTCTGCCATTTACTTTTTATTTTACGTTTATTTTTTCGTAACTCAGCGTCATCTCATCTGGCATAGCAGTGTGCTTTCATACTTGGCTAGAAAATAGCCATAGCAATAGGATAGCATCGTTTGGTTTTAAAAACTAAAAAACACAAAAAAAAAAAAACACAAAAAAACACAAAAAAAAGTTAAAAAAAAATTAAAGTTATAACTTTCATTTTCAAAATGTTTAACCCGAGGGCTAGGGGTAGAGGACGAGGGCGGGGACGTGGGCGTCTAACTACTGCAGGGGTCAGAGGCCGTGGTCCTGGGCGGGGTGAGACACCACCTGCTGATGAGGGAGCAGGGGAACGCCGCAGAGCTACACTCCCTAGGTTCATTCTGAAGTTACTGGGACTCGTGGTAGAGCACTGTTGAGGCCAGAACAGTGCGAACAGGTGATGTCGTGGATTGCCGACAATGCTTCGAGCAATTTGTCCACCAGTCAGTCTTCCACGCAGTCCACCCATGTCACCGAAATCGGCACTCCTCCAGCTCCTGCACCTCAGCCTCCTCCCCC
This sequence comes from Engystomops pustulosus, assembly GCF_040894005.1. Taxonomy (NCBI): domain Eukaryota; kingdom Metazoa; phylum Chordata; class Amphibia; order Anura; family Leptodactylidae; genus Engystomops; species Engystomops pustulosus. Next base: position 165,595,003 of record NC_092411.1, on the reverse strand, counting down.
CCAGTCTGCCCCCTCCCAGGAAAATTTGCCATTTGAACCGGCATACTCTGAGGAACTGTTTTCTGGATCCTTCCCACAGTCACAAACCACTTGTCCGGTTGCTGCTGAGCAATTTTCCGATGCCCAGGTTTTCCACCAGTCGCAGTCTGTGGGTGATGATGACCTTCTTGACGTAGTGGAAGAAGTGTGTAAAGAGGTGTCCGACGATGAGGAGACACGGTTGTCAGACAGTGGTGAAGTTGTTGTCAGGGCAGGAAGTCCGAGGGGGGAGCAGACTGAGGGATCGGAGGATGATGAGGTGACAGACCCAAGCTGGGTTGAGAGGCCGGGTGAACACAGTGCTTCTGAGACGGAGGAGAGTCCTCGACCAGAACAGGTTGGAAGAGGCAGTGGTGGGGCCAGATGGAGAGGCAGGGCCAGAGCAGGTGCATCAGCGCCAAATGTGTCACGTAGTGAAGCTCCTGTGGCGAGGGCTCCCGCGGCGAGGGCTAGATTTTCAGAAGTCTGGAGGTTCTTTAAGGAAACACCGGATGACCGACGGACTGTGGTGTGCAACCTTTGCCAAACCAGGATCAGCAGGGGTTCCACCACTACTAGCTTAACTACCACCAGTATGCGCAGGCATATGAATGCTAAACACCCCACTCAGTGGCACCAAGCCCGTTCACCTCCGGCCGTGCACACCACTGCTCCTTCCCCTGTGTCAGCTGATAGTCAGCCCCCTGCCCAGGACCCTGGCACAAAAACCCCATCGTCGCCTCCACGATCCTCCACAGCATCCACCAGCGTTCAGCTCTCCATACCCCAGACGCTGGAGCGGAAACGGAAATATAGTGCAACCCACCCGCACGCCCAAGCCCTTAATGTCCACATCTCCAGATTGCTTAGCCTGGAGATGCTGCCCTATAGGCTAGTAGAGACCGAGGCCTTTCGCAACCTCATGGCGGCGGCCTCCCCTCGGTATTCGGTCCCCAGCCGCCACTACTTTTCCCGATGTGCCGTCCCAGCCCTGCCCCAGACAACATCATCTGTGCCCTGAGCAACGCCGTTTCTGACAAGGTCCACCTGACCACGGACACGTGGACGAGTGCTGCCGGGCAGGACCACTATATATCGCTGACGGCACATTGGGTTAACTTGGTGGAGGCTGGGACCGAGTCTGACCCTGCGGCTGGTCATATACTGCCGACGCCGAGGATTGCGGGGCCTACCTCGGTCCAGGTCTTTCAGGCCTACTATGCCTCCTCCTCCTCCCACCCCTCCTCCACCTCCTCCTCCGAACTACCATCCGTGGGCATGGCGCCATCAGTCGCTAGCTCTAGGCACAGCAGCAGTGCCGTCGCTAAGCGACAGCAGGCGGTGCTCAAACTGCTGAGCCTAGGCGATAAAAGGCACACCGCCCAAGAACTATTACAGGGCATCACGGCGCAGACTGATCTGTGGCTGGCACCGCTGAACCTGAAGCCAGGCATGGTTGTGTGTGACAACGGCCGTAACCTGGTGGCGGCTCTGCAACTCGGCAGACTGACACATGTGCCATGCCTGGCCCATGTGTTAAATCTGATAGTTCAGCGTTTCCTCAAGACATACCCCAATCTGTCTGATTTGCTCACGAAGGTGCACCGCATCTGTGCGCATTTCAGGAAGTCCAGCACAGATGCTGCCACTCTCAGGGCAGCGCAGCGCCGCCTCCAACTGCCCGCTCACCGACTGTTGTGCGACGTGCCCACGAGGTGGAATTCAACATTAACCATGTTATCCAGAGTTTACCAGCAGCGCAGAGCGATTGTAGACTGCCAGATGTCAACTTCCACCAGAACTGGTAGTCAGTTCAGTCAGCTTCCTCAAGTCTACAATGCGGAGTGGACGTGGATGTCTGATATCTGTCAGGTGCTGAGTAACTTCGAGGAGTCAACACAGATGGTCAGTGGCGATGCCGCCATCATCAGCCTCACCATCCCGCTGCTTGGCCTGTTGAAAAACTCTCTGATCAGCATGAAGTCGGAAGCTTTGCGCTCGTCACAAGAGACGGGGGAAGAAGATTCCCTTGTTGATAGCCAAAGCACCCTTAGGTCTGTTTCTCAGCGCATATCGGAGGAGGTGGAGGTGGAGGAGGATGAGGAGGAAGAGGAGGAGAATGTTGGCGAGACACAAGAGGGGACCATTGTTCAGTCCTTCACTGTTCAGCGTGTATGGGCAGAAGAAGAGGAGTTGGAGGAGTTGGAGGAGGAGGAAATGGACAGTCAGGCCAGTGAGGGGAGTTAATTCTTGCGCGTTGGTACTCTGGCGCATATGGCAGATTTCATGCTAGGCTGCCTATCCCGTGACCCTCGCGTTCAAAGAATTTATTCCAGCACCGATTACTGGGTATTCACTCTCCTGGACCCACGGTACAAGCAAAATCTTTCCACTCTCATCCCTGGAGAGGAAAGGAGTGTGAGAATGCATGAATACCAGCAGGCCCTGGTGCACAAGCTGAAACAGTATTTCCCTTCTGACAGCGCTAGCGGCAGAGTGCGTAGTTCTGCGGGACAAGTAGCGAGGGAGAGTAGGCGAGCAGGCAGCTTGTCCAGCACTGGCAAGGGTACGCTTTACAAGGCTTTTGCCAGCTTTATGTCACCCCAGCAAGACACTGTCACCTGTCCCCAGTCTCGGCAGAGTAGGGCTGATCTTTACAGAAAGATGGTGAGGGAGTACGTAGCTGACCATACCATCGTCCTAAATGATCACACAGCTCCCTACAACTACTGGGTTTCAAAGCTGGACATGTGGCACGAACTGGCGCTGTACGCCTTGGAGGTTCTTGCCGCTAGCGTGTTGTCCGAGCGGGTTTTCAGCGCAGGTGGTGGCATCATCACCGATAAGCGTACACGCCTGTCGACTGACAGCGCTGACAGGCTGACGCTTATTAAGATGAATAAAGCCTGGATTTCTCATAATTTCCAATCTCCACCAGGTGAAGGAAGCTCAACCTGAATAATTTATGCACTCCTCCTCCTCATTTTCCTCCTTCTCCTCCTCTTTGTACACTAAAGCAGAGGAAACTGGCTATTTTTTGACAGGGCCCACTGGCTCTAGCTATAGTACTTTATGCATTTAATTTTTCTGGAGGGCCACCTACCCGGTCCTCTGTTTTAAACAATTTTTGGGACTGCCACATACAGGCACTCAATCTATTAAATTTTTCTGGAGGGCCACCTACCTGCTCCTCTGGTTTGAAAACTTTTTTGGACTGCCACATACCGGCACTCAATCTATTCAATTTTTCTGGAGGGCCACCTACCTGCTCCTCTGGTTTGAAAACTTTTTTGGACTGCCACATACAGGCACTATCCAAATTAAATTGTCTCCATAGCAGCCTCCACACGTTGTCTCCATTGCTACCTCCAAAAGTCGTCCATATAGCTGCCTCCATACATCGTCCCCTTATCAAACGAGGTGTGTCAGGCAGAAATTTGGGTTGTTTTCATGGATTCCACATCAAAGTTGTTAACTTTGTCGCCACCCTGCTGTGTAATCCACAAAATATACTGGCAAACTTTTACCATTTACGGACATTATTTCAGCGCTTCTTGCGCATCTGTTTACATTCCCCTCACCCGCCATATCCCAAACTTATAAGAACGCTACTACACTTAACTTGGTGGAGGCTGGGACCGAGTATGACCATGGGGCTGGTCATATACTGCCGACGCAGAGGATTGCGGGGCCTACCTCGGTCCAGGTCTCAAAGGCCTACTATACCTCCTCCTCCTCCCACCCCTCCTCCACCTCCTCCTCCGAATTACCATCCGTGGGCATGGCGCCATCAGTCGGTAGCTCTAGGCACAGCAGCAGTGCCGTCGCTAAGCGACAGCAGGCGGTGCTCAAACTGCTGAGCCTAGGCAATAAAAGGCACACCGCCCAAGAGCTATTACAGGGCATTCCACATCAAACTTGTTAACTTTGTCGCCACCCTGCTGTGTAATCCACAAAATATACTGGCAAACTTTTATCATTTACCGATATTATTTCAGCGCTTCTTGCGCATCTGTTTACATTCCCCTCACCCGCCATATCCTAAACTTATAAGAACGCTACTACACTTGATCTTATACAAAAGGTTCTTAGAAGTGCTGTTTGGGGAGTAGCCTAGAGACAGGGGCTTGGATTAGCGAAAGCTCGCCTGGCAGCGGAGCGCCAGCTCCATTCCAAGATCCAACTAACATAGTTTTAACTGCAGCACCTTTAATCTACTACTAGTTCACTGCCTCCATACATGGTCCCCTTATCAAACGAGCTGTGTCAGGCAGAATTTTGGATTGTTTTCATGGCTTCCATGTTAATTTTGTCGCCACCCTGCTGTGTAATCCACAAAATATACTGGCAAACTTTTATCATGTACCGATATTATTTGAGCGCTTCTTGCTCACCTCCTTTGGTTCCTCTCTGCCACCCATTGGTTTGAAGCCTGAGTCCATTTAGGGTATGTCGCCATGCCACTCTCTAGCCTGCCGCTGCTGCCGCTGCCTCTGCATGCCGTCCCCTATAGTGTCAGGGTCAATTATTGGATGTTTTAGATGCTATCTAGCTTCATTCTGTCACTCTGTCATGGCCATGCTGTTGCCCATAATTTTGGCATAATGGTGCGTTTAAGCAGCCTCAGAGGTATCCATGCATGCTGCCCCTGCTGTTTCCTGTCCATTTCCGTGGTGTTTCCATCCTTTTCTGAGGTTTCCAGGTGTTTGGCCAAGCTTCCCTGTGCAGAGCCTTGGTCCCCTTGAAAAATGCTCGAGTCTCCCATTGACTTCAATGGGGCTCGTTATTCGAGACGAGCACTCGAGCATCGGGAAAAGTTCGTCTCGAATAACGAGTACCCGAGCATTTTAGTGCTCGCTCATCTCTAATTGTAACCAATAAAGCTTATGTATTCACTTTCTTAACATATTGTCATTTTGCACCTTATTCCTCTGTTCTCTTTGTTGGGTATATATAAATTCATATGTATGAGGAGGTTTCGGAGCTCCTTGGCATAACCTTTTCTACACGGGCATAGGTTGGTTTTAACCATTAGTACATTGATATTGAAGGTCACCATTTTTCTTTACATGATCTATGTTGCTATTGTTATGGGCAAAGAGAACAAAAAAAAAGCAGGATCTTGTACTGAAGAATTTAAAATGCAAGAACAAGTCAAATTTTTATTTTATCATGAAGGCTTAAAACAATCAGTCATGAAACAATTAAAGTAATATTCAGTATTAGTTATTAATATATCTGAATGTGTACAGCTCTGTGTTTTATAGATTTCTCTCACATGTTAACATGTTTGTTCTGGCCTTCTTAACCCCTTAAGGACGCAGCGTGTTTGTACGTTAAGGCTCGGTACTTTTTTTTAGAAATTTGACCAGTGTCTCTTCCTGTGGTAATAACTTTTCAACGCTTAAAGATATCTCTGTGATCTTGAGATTGTTTTCCAGTGAGACATTGAAGTTTATGTTAGTAGTGTCATTTCAGTGATCCGTTCCTTTTTGGGGGGGTAAAAATTCTAAAATTTACGAAAAATTTGAAAAAAAAATCACTATTTTCAAAGTTTCAAATGTTATACTTTTTAGACAAAAAGTGATAACACAAATTTTTTTTTGGTAGAAACTAGAGATGAGCGAGTGTACTCGTTCGAGCTTAATGCTCGGTCGAGTATTAGCGTACTCGAAATGGCTTGTTGCTTGGATGGGTATCTCGCCTGCTTGAGATCGAGCGTTTACTTAAGGAAACACAGTGAAGAACAGTGAAGAATACAATGAAAACAGTGAACACAGGATCAAGTAAGTGAAGAACAGGGTAGTGCTGGTGTAGAAATTGTCCAGGTAGAGGTGGTAGCACTGGTCTAGCAGTGGGTGCACCAAATCCCACACTATCTTCCCTGTAACACCCAGGAAGGGGGACACTTTCTTGTGGCACTATAGTGGAGTCCTTCCCTTCATATACCCTGAACTTGTAGGTATACCCTGATGAACTTTCGCACAGCTTATACATCTTCACACCATACCTTGACCTCTTACTGGGCAGGTCCTGGCGGAATTGAAGTCTCTATTTGAATTGTACCAGGGACTCGTCTATGCTCACATGTTTGGCGGGGGTATATGCCTGGGCAAGCTTGGCACTAAAATGATCTAATATGGGCCTGACTGTAAATAAACGATCATAACTGGGGTCACCCCTGGGTGGGCACTGTGTGTTGTCGGTGTAGTGCAAAAAGTTATGGATGGCTTCAAAGTGCATCCTGCTTATCGCCATGCGGAACATCAGGGTGTGGTACAGAATGTAGGGGTTGCAGGCGCCGAACCTGGGCTTTATGTGGTTTGGATTTACGTTTTTCAGCTTTTATTTGTATTCTGTTTTCTTTGTTATGTTGTAAATACTGTATATATTGTATATAGTGGGGTTTGGGGCATAGCGTTAGGTTGGGAGGGGGGTGATGGTGGTGGGACTTATGAACTGACCTTGGACACTGGTCTGGACTACTTAACGCAAACTTTGGACGTTAGACCAGTGTCTGGGGGGAAGGGGAGGGTGCGGGGGCGAGGGATCTAGTGCAGTGTAGTGTTATGTGTATTCTGTGTTTGTTATTATATATTTAGAAAAAAAAAATGGGTGTGGGATGTGATCTGTGTGGGGTGGTTTGTTATTAGAGGGTGTGGGGTGGGTTTATGTATATTCTTGGTCATTTTTGTTTATTTGCGGGTGTGGCTTGTCTTGGTTTATTGGTTTGGTTTAGGATGTAATAATCGGTTGGGTGGGGGTTGTGGTATTTGGTGTTTATTCATTTTGGTGTATTTTAAGTTATTGTTTTTGCTAGGTATGAATGTGGCTGGACCAGCAGGTAAGATATTGTATATATTGTATATTATGTTTGGTTTGTATTGTTATGTTTTTTTTACTTTTATATAAAATAAAAGATCTACAGAATGTCTGTGCTCCAGTGTTCCCTGATTGTGGGCTTCTTTACTATCCCCATAAGAAGTATTATGCCCCAATACTTCTGCATCTCTGCTGCAGTGACAGGGGTCCACCTGTAGGGTTGTGCATAAAATGAAGTGGGGTTTTGGGCAATATGCTGTGCAGCGTAGAGATTGGTCTGGAATACAATTAAATTCAACAGCTCCTCATCAAAAAAAAACTTTAAAAAGTCCACAGTTCTGAGCCCTGCCGTGTCAAAATTAATTCCAAGTTGGCCAAAAAGTCAGGGACCTGAGGGGTATAATTATCTGGGGCTACCCATGTGGGGTCAGTGGAAGCCCCAGACGCTTCTCCTGCAGAAGTCCCAGGCACTTCAATTGCAAAAGTCCCTGGAACCCTATGGCGCTTTCTAGGGGGTCCTTCCAGTTCACTGGAAGATGAGCACGAGGATGATGATAGGTAAAAGGGGACATCATCCCCACTTGCTGAGTCCATGTCAGAGGCAAGCATGTTGTATGCCCCCAACACGGTGTACGTCTTCTGGGACATTGCACACAAAAAAATAAGAATGTGCACAAGAAAAAAAAAAGAAAATGTACACCGGGAAAAAAATAATGTGCACCAAACTACACGGACAAGCCGCACAGATGGGACGCACAAAAAATAGATAAGTGCACCCAACTACAAGTACACCTACGGCGCTCTGGAAAAAAATATTACCAGGCACCGAAAAAAAAAACCTATGTGCACAATGCAAAAAGGCGCTACAAATGCACCTAGCTTGCCCTAAGACAGTGGTGGCGAACCTATGGCACTGGTGCCAGAGGCGGCACTCGGAGCCCTCTCTGTGGGCACCCAGGCCATCACCCCAGCATGAAGTTCAACCGACAGGACTCAAAGAATCTTCCTACATTATCTTCCTACAATGATAGGCAAATTTGCCCTCCTCCTTTCAACTGTGTTGGTGTCTGAACGATTTAAAGTTGTCAAAGAACAAGGAGAAATAAATTACTTATAAGCTCCATTCGCTCAGTAGCTGTACTGCGCTGAGAACTTTTCGTGGGAACCAGCGCAGTACAGCTACGGCCCTGAAAATAACTGAAATAAGGTAATGAATGTATATTGGCAAAATGTGAGTTTTCAGCTATTGCAGCTACACAAAAAGTATGTACATTTGGTATCTCTGAACTAGGGGTGGGGGAGGGAGGCTGGGGATTCATGTATATAAAGAATATAATTGGGACTACAAGAATATTAAACAGAATGGTTTTATTAAAGTACCATATTTTTCGGATTATAAGGCGCACAAAAAATCCTTTGATTTTCTCAGAAATCAAAGGTGTGCCTTATAGTCCTGTGCGCCTTATATATGAACCGTACTTACAGACGACACATAGTGTATAACATTTAAGAGTGTTTAAGAGCTCTGCGCCAGCAATATCCTTTACCAGCCCACACTGTACACCGGGCACAATACCCCACACTGGCAGGGCTGGCAGTACCACCAGGGCCATATTGCCGACTATGCAGCAATCCTCATCGGCTGCCTGAGTAAGCAATTTTACCTATACCAGGCAGGCCTGTAACAGGGGAAAGAGAGGGAGCCATGGGGAACCCCACAGGACTAACACCCTGCCTGAGGAAGGGGCAGAGGGAGACAGCTTAACCCCTGCAGCATCACCCTTGCAACATTAACCCCTAACAGCCCATACGTCTGAGATCCGTGCTCTGTGCACTGGAGACACGTTTGCCTGGAACTGCGGCTGCCTTGAACTGTGCACAGGTCTGCCACCAGCTGGTCATTCATCCTTAAATCAGGTGCGCCCTATAATCACGTGTGCCTTATACACTCACCGGCCACTTTATTAGGTACACCATGGTAGTAAAGGGTTGGACCCCCTTTTGCCTTCATAACTGCCTCAATTCTTCGTGGCATAGATTCAACAAGGTGCTGGAAGCATTCCTCAGAGATTTTGGTCCATATTGACATGATGGCATCACACAGTTGCCGCAGATTTGTCGGCTGCACATCCATGATGCGAATCTCCCGTTCCACCACATCCCAAAGATGCTATATTGGATTGAGATCTGGTGACTGTGGAGGCCATTTGAGTACAGTGAACTCATTGTCATGTTCAAGAAACCAGTCTGAGATGATTCCAGCTTTATGGCATGGTGCATTATCCTGCTGAAAGTAGCCATCAGATGTTGGGTACATTGTGGTCATAAAGGGATAGACATGGTCAGCAACAATACTCAGGTAGGCTGTGGTTTTGCAACGATGCTCAATTGGTACCAAGGGGCCCAAAGAGTGCCAAGAAAATATTCCCCGCACCATGACACCACCACCACCAGCCTGAACCGTTGATACAAGGCAGGATGGATCCATGCTTTCATGTTGTTGACGCCAAATTCTGACCCTACCATCCGAATGTCGCAGCAGAAATCGAGACTCATCAGACCAGGCAACGTTTTTCCAATCTTCTACTGTCCAATTTCGATGAGCTTGTGCAAATGGTAGCCTCAGTTTCCTGTTCTTAGCTGAAAGGAGTGGCACCCCGTGTGGTCTTCTGCTGCTGAAGCCCATCTGCCTCAAAGTTCGATGTACTGTGCGTTCAGAGATGCTCTTCTGCCTACCTTGGTTGTAACAGGTGGCGATTTGAGTCACTGTTGCCTTTCTATCAGCTCGAACCAGTCTGCCCATTCTCCTCTGACCTCTGGCATCAACAAGGCATTTCCGCCCACAGAACTGCCGCTCACTGGATGTTTTTTCTTTTTCAGACCATTCTCTGTAAACCCTAGAGATGGTTGTGCGTGAAAATCCCAGTAGATCAGCAGTTTCTGAAATACTCAGAGCAGCCCTTCTGGCACCAACAACCATGCCACGTTCAAAGGCACTCAAATCACCTTTCTTCCCCATACTGATGCTCGGTTTGAACTGCAGGAGATTGTCTTGACCATGTCTACATGCCTAAATGCACTGAGTTGCCGCCACATGATTGGCTGATTAGAAATTAGGTGTACCTAATAAAGTGGCCGGTGAGTGTATATGAACCTTTACCTTTTACCAAGCATTTATTGATGGTGCGCCTTATAATCAGATGCGCCTTATAGTCTGAAAAATATGGTACCATCTCCGATTCTTTTTAACTAATGTGAACGAATACCTACTTCTAATAACCATTGCGATAGTGTTATCAAGATCTAATGGTAGCATTTGAGGAGTAATACGTCTATAAACACCCTCTGTACATTCAACATGTTAAACTGTGGCGCCGTTTTATAGACAACGTGTTTTGTGTATGGGTGGGGCTACAGGAGACCCTTGATGAGTTCCTACTGTACCTTAACTCCATTAGAAGGGAATTTCAGTTCACCATGACTTGCGATTTTAATAAGATCAGCTTCTTAGATACAATGATACACAAGAATACCAATGGAGGTTTGATGACAGATTTGTTTAGGAAAAGCACTGACAGGAACAGTGTCCTACACTATAATAGTAACCATCCTCACTCTACGATCCGTACCGAAATCACAATTCACACGAGTCTGCAGAATAGTAACAGATACAGAATTGAGAGATAGGAGATTAGATGAAAAGAAAGCGCCGAACTTACGCAATAAACTAGTCAAGGCAGATCTGGGTCGTGCTGTCAAGGTTCCACAATAATGATTTCTATGCTCAAGGAAAATGGGTACCTTCCCTTGTTTGAATTGCTCTGAATGCTCCAACATTTTAAGAGGTGACACCATTTATCACCCTCATACAGGGTAAACCATTTAAAATAAGCGGATACTATTCATGCAATTCATTCACTCGTGCAATGTAATTTATTTAATTAAATGTCCGTGCAGATTTCTTTACATTGGAGAAACTATACAGCCCGTTAAGACTAGAATAAATAAACATAAATCTACAATCAGATGTAAAAATCTGTTGCTGCCTATTTCTCATTACTTTCATGATAGGAAGCACACCACTGCCCAATTATAATTCCAGGTCATAGAGCATGTGGAGTTACCTAGAAGAGGGGGTTACATCAAAGCATTGTTACGAATGAGAGAAGCCTCACACACACATACACACCCACAATACATTGGAACCGCGAGGGTTAAATCGGGATTACGACCTTAGTGGTGCATCCTAATGTATTGACTCATCTCTTAATGTTGATATATAAATTTACGTTGTTGCGATAAAAATGTCTAACTTGTATTTACCTCTTTTCCAGAAACTCAATCAGAATGAAGAGAATACCTGAAAACACTACAGGCGGTAACATTCCGGTAGGATGTGACGAAAGTGGGCAGGACCAATTAGCCATTGTGTATTTAGTTGGTCAGTGTGTATCTGTAAAGTTGTATCTGTGTAGTTGAGAAAGGCTTGAAATACAAGCCAAAACACTATTATTACTGTGATGTAGCTGTTTATGATGTGCCAATAAACCTACATGCATTAAGAAGAAAACGAGTGCCGGGACTTCCTCTTATTTGATTGTATTTTGGCTTTGTCTGTGCACTGTTGGAAGTGGAGTCATCCCTTTAAATATCTGAAGGATAACCACACATTGTCACCAAGACAGTAGGAGCTTGACGTTTCTTATCAGCCTTGGTCCTGGTGCAGTCTGTGGCTCGTAGAAGGGACTGGTGGGTCTGGTCCCAAATAGACTTGGGGTCCTGCACCAGATTCTCTACCTCAGGGATCAGAGGGAGTAAACAGCAGAAGAGGAGGCCAATGAATACGTTTGTAGACCACAAAGAAGTAGAGCCAGTAGACCCCGAGTCCAGGGAATTGTAAGAGAACTCTGCCTATATAAGCAGATCAGCTCAGTTGTCTTGACGGGCTGAGACAAAGCGGCGGAGGTAACAGCCCAAAGTCTGGTTCAAGCTCTCAACTTGACCATTCGACTGAGGGTGGTAGGCAGAAGAAAAGTCAAGATAGAATTGCAGCTGGTTAAACAAGGAACACCAGAATATGGACACAAACTGGATTCCTCAATCGGACACGATGTGTAGCGGAAGACCATGCAGGTGCTAGATATGTTTGAAAAACAAACTGGCAAGCGGTGGGGAAGACGGAAGACGAACAAAATGGGACATTTTGGAAAACTGGTCCGTCACCACCCAGAGGAGACAGGCAGATCGGTGATAAAGTCCATTGCCACGTGAGACCACTGGCGACTGGGTATTGGCAACGGAAGTAAAAGTCCAGCCGCTTTGAGACGAGAGGCTTTGTTGTGGGCACAGGAGGAGCACAAACTCCCTAACATCTTTGACCAGGTTTGGCCACCAGTAGTAGAGAGAGATGAGGGCCACAGAGCGTTGCCCATACAGAATCCTCTTCTGGAGAGCAGGTCTAACATACGTCTTGCAAGGAGGTAGCTGCCAAAGATCCAACAGAGCTGCAACAACAAGCTGGTCAAGAAAAATTATGTGCCAAGGGGCTGGTTCTTCATCCGAAGCACGGGACAGTGCATCAGCTTTGACAATCTTGTCAGCTGGACGAAAATGGATCAGCAGGTCGAAGCAAGAGAAAAACAATGACCATCGGTCTTACCTGGGATTCAGGCACTGGGCTGTCTAGAGGTACTGTAAGTTCTTGTGGTCAGTGTACAGTCATGGCCAAAAGTTTTGATAATGACAAAAAAAATTATATTTTCACATGATCTGTTGCCCTCTGTTGGTTTTTATGTGTGCTTGTCAGATGTTTTTTTATCACATACAGAAATACAAGTGTATCATAATATGAGTAACAAAAGCAGTAAGAATAAGTTAATGCAGCAAGTCAATATTTGCAGTGTTGACCGTTCTTCTTTAGGACCTCTGCAATTCTCCCTGGCATGCTCTCAATCAACTTCTGGACCAAATCCTGACTAATAGTTCATTCTTGCACAATGGGATTAAGATCTGGAGAGTTTCCAGGCCATGGACCCAAAATCTCTATGTTTTGTTCCCTGCGCCATTTAGTTATCACCTTTGCTTTATCGCAAGGTGCTCCATTATGCTGGAAATGCATTGTTGATCACCAAACTGCTCTTAGAATGGTTGGGAGAAGTTGCTCTTGGAGGACATTTTGGTAACATTCTTTATTCATGGATGTGTTTTTAGGCAAGAATGTGCGAGAGCCAATTCCCACATGCTTTACAGTTGGCATGAGATAAGACTGGTGGTATCTCTCACCTTGTCTTCTCCGAACAAGCTGTTTTCCAGATGTTCCAAACAATCGAAAGGGGATTCATCAGTGAAAATGACTTTACCCAGTCCACAGCAGTCCACTCCCTGTACCTTTTGCAGAATATCAGTCTGTCCCTGATGTTTTTTTTCTGGAGAGAAGTGGCTTCTTTGCTTCCCTCCTTGACACTAGGCCTCGCTCCAAGAGTCTCCGCCTCACAGTGCGTGCAGATGTACTCACACCTGCCTGCCTGCTTCCATTCATGAGCAAGCTCTGCACTGCTGGTAGCCCAATCCTGAAGCTGAAATACTTTTAAGAGATGGTCCTGACGCTTGCTGGTCCTCCTTGGGCACCCTGGAGCCTTTTTAGCAACAATAGAACCTCTCTCCCTGAATTCCTTGATGATGCAATAGAATATTGACTGAGGTGCAAACTTTCTAGCTACGATACTCTTCCCTGTTAGGGCAGTTTTGTGCAGTGCAATGATGACTGCACATGTTTCTTTAGAGATAACCATGGTTAACAGAAGAGAAACAATGATGCCAGGCACCACCCTCCTTTTATTTATTATTTTTTCTTTTTTTAATTCTTTTTTATTAAGATTTTAATATTACATTTATGCTTATAACAGTACATCATAGCAAATATAAGATTCCATCAAAACGTGTTTCTATATCATGAATCTATTTAGGTACTATTTTACATAATGCAGCAACTTTACAGACATAAATATGTCTGTTCCCTATTGAGGCATGAGATTTTAATATCTCATAGGCACTTGAGAAACAGCAGAAAAGAGGAAGAGGAGACAGAGGGAGCGGAGAGGAGAAAGAAATAAAAAAAAAAAAAAAATAATAATAATAAATAATAGGAATTGAACAAAAATAAAAATAGAAAAACAATTATATAGTAAGCTTTAAACTTTTATAAAAATATATCATTGTTCGATGCATATATTATCCATTTTTCCCATTTACTATCAAAGTTGGTTGTTATTAAGATGGCTTTCTCGTTCAAAATTTTCTCATATTGATAGATTCGCCTAAGATTCCTCATAGCTGACTTTAAATCTGGGCATTTTGGCTCTTTCCAGAATAATGCTATGGCTTTTCTTGCTTCTGCTAGCATTCTAGCTACAGCCCATCTGCATTCTGGCGGGATTATCTCCATGTTTAAATTCAGAAGAGCAAGTTCGGGACTTAGCTCAATTAGTGGGCACCAGATCTGCTTGATCAGATTCTGGACTTCCCCCAAAAAAGTTTTAATACTGCTGCAGTTCCACCAAATATGTAATAAGTTTGCTCCCTTATCTTTACAGCGCCAACAGCTGTCACTTTCTAGTCGCGATGGAGATACGTAGCATCTTGTCTGTAGCTTACGAAGCGTCTCAATGTGGTTTATGCAATAATATATTTTATATGGTTGTAAAACGGCTAATTGCCACTGGCTCAGTGAAAATGAATTCTCCAAATCCTTCTCCCAATTTATCATATAGCCCAGTTTTTTTTGCCACTCAGTACTCTGCAGGTCTTTAAACCATAGAGATTCCTCCCTTCAATGTATCCATCCCATATAGGAATTTATTAAACTTGGAGCATTCCGATGGATTTTCCCTTATCCTCTTCAATAGATTGTTTTTAATAACCAAGCTCTTTAGACCTACATATTGCATAAACAATTTATTAAATAACAGCTCATCTTTGCATAATGTGGAGAGAGGGATCAGCGCCCCATTGGCAATTAAATTCTCTAATGTCCTAATGCCTAATTTTTCCCACAGATGTAGATGAAGGTTTAGACCTATTTCCTTCAGAAATTCCAATTTGATATCTCCATAATTAATATTTATACGCAAATTCTCTTTGTTTTTTTTATTCCAAGTATACAAGAGATCCTTTGTTGTTCGTAGGAAAGGTTCTAACCTAAATGAGGCCAAGTATTTTAACCCCTAGGGGACACAGCCTATTTTGGCCTTAAGGACGCGGCCCCATTCTTCAAATCTGACCTGTGTCACTATAAGTGGTTATAGCTTTGGAACGCTATGAGATATCCAGGGGATTTTTAGATTGTTTTCTCGTGACACATTGTACTTCAAATTAGTTTAAAAATTTGGATGATATCTTTTGTGTTTAGTTATGAAAAAAAACAAAATTTGGAAAAAATTTGGAAAAATTCTTTATTTTCAACGTTCTAAATTCTCTACTTTTGATGCAGATAGTCATAGCTCCCAAATAAATTCATAACTTACATTTCCCAAATGTCTGCTTTATGTTGGCATGGTTTTTTAAGATTCCACATATTTTACTAGAATGTTATGAGGCTCAGAATTTAGGTATCATTTTTCACATTTTTTGTAAAATCACCAAAACCCGCATTTAGATGGACCTGCTCAACTTCTAATTGACACTGAGAGGCCTAAATAATAGTGAGACTCGTAAATTACCCCATTGTGGAAACTACACACCTCAACGTATGAAAAACCACTTTTAAGAAGTTTGTTAACGCTTTACGTGTTTTATAGGGGTTAAAACAAAATGGAGGTGCAGTCTGCAAATTGTAATATTTTTTCACAATACACCCATTTTGGGTGGAAAATTAAACATTTACAATGGATTAAATGAATAAAGGCTCCACAAAGTTTGTTACCCAATCTCTCCCGAGTACACGGATACCCCATATGTGCTGGTAACCTGCTGTATGGGCGCACGGCCGGGCATAGAAGGGAAGGAGGCGCCATCCAGAGCAGATTTTCTATGTCACATTGTGCAGGCTATAATTTTTTTCTTTTTTTTAATGTGGACCTATAGGGGCTTATTTCTTTTGCCACATGAGATGCACTTTTCTGGTACATAATTTGGGGGAATCTATAGGCTAATTGGTGAGATTTTATTAACTCTTTGTTGGTGGAGGAAATTAAAATCATCACTTTTCAGGAAGATTTTTATGGGTTTTTTTGCCCGTTTACCATACCATAAAAATAGTATATTATTTTTATTCTATGGGTCGCCACGATTACAAAAAGACCTCATTTATATAGATTTTTTATTTTTTTCCCATTTTTACTGCATAAAAAGTAATTTGGCAAAAATGTTGTTAATTTTAGCATCACCGTCTTTCATATGCATAACTTTTTTATTTTTTGCCTCACAAATCTGTTTAAGGGCTTATTTTTTGCGAGAAGGATTGTTCTTTTTAGTGGTCTTATTTTAGAGTGCATAACATTTTTTAAATCCCTTTTTAGAGCATTTTTATAGGGTATTAATTGAAAATGATCTTTTTTCTGGAGCTTTTTTTTGTTTTGTTTTTTACGGGGTTCACTTTGCGGATCTAATAACGATTCTGTTTTATTATGCAGATTGTTACGGACGCAGGGATACCAAATATTTGTGTATTTTATTCAATTGTACTGAATAAAAACCAATTTGGAGAAAATCTTGTTCATTTTAGCATCACCATCTTTTCATATGCATAACTTTTTTATTTTTCGGCTGACAAATCTGGTTAGGGGCTTATTTTTTGCGAGAAGAGTTGTTCTTTTTAGTCGGCTTATTTTGGAGTGCATAACATTTTTTTAATTACTTTTTAGAGCATTTTTTGATAGGGTATAATTAAAAATTATCTTTTTTCGGAACGTTTTTGCGTTTTTTTTCTACGGCGTGTACCGTGCGGGTCCAGTAACGATTCTGTTTTATTATACAGATTGTTACGGACGCGGCAATACCAAATATGCGGGGTTTTTTGTGTTTTTGTGTTTTTTATACTTTATTAAGTGTTTTTATGGGAAAGTGACATTTTAGGGGCTTATATTTTTATGTATTTATTTTTTATTTATTATAATGTGTAGTGTTAACTGTTTTTGCATAATTTTACTTCTACATACTTGAACTTAAACCAATGATGCTCTGATCACTGGTTTAAGTTCAATACACTGCTCTACAATACTATTTTATTGTAGAGCAGTGTAAACTGTCTGAGCAAGCTTGCGCATGCTCAGACAGTTTACAGCCAGACCCGGAAGGGGTCTGGCTGCCATGGAGACCGGGCAGCTCCGGGGCACATGCCAGTCCTCGGAGCTGCCCAGAAGTGGATCGGATCCCCCGGTAAGCGGCACGGGGGATCCGATCCACAGCGCAAACACCCTTACACGCCGCGGTCATGTTTGACCGCGGCGTGTAAGGGGTTAACACCCGCGATCGGAGCCGGCTCCGATCGCGAGTGTTAGCGCAGGCTGTCAGCTGTACTAGACAGCTGACAGCTACTGCTTCTGGTACCGGCTCCGTTCGTGAGCCGGTGCCAGAAGCAGGACGTTATAGAACGTCCCCGTGCGCTAAGCATCTAGCCCCGGGGACGTACTATAACGTCCTGGTGCGCCTAGGGGTTAATAAAATGGCCCCCTTTACAGTAATCGGGCCAATTTCTGCGTCTTCTATTTTGGTCCAAACGTTATTATATTTATTGTCCCAGAAACACTTAATTTGCTCAATAATTGCTGCCTTATGATATAATACAATATCGGGGACTCTCAACCCACCTTTCTCTATTGATGTTATCATTATTTTTCTATTTATCCGCGACGCCTTACCTGCCCATATAAATTTAAGAAACAATTTTTGTAGTTGTCTCCAATATTCCAGAGGAAACCTAACTGGTATACATCTCACCAGATATAGAAAGTGCGGTATAAGATAAATTTTTACTAAATTAATTCTTGCGACCCACGAAAAGGGTAATCTAGCAAATTTATCCAGTTCCCCTGTTAACTTTATCATAAGTTTTTTCGAATTTAGTTTAATAATTTTTTCAATCGATTTATCGATTAAAACTCCTAAATACTCTATTCCCTTCGTAGGCCAAACACATTTAAAGGTAGTTTTTATTGCAAGGCTTTCGATCTTGGAAGTATGAATCAAGATAATCTGAGACTTTTTTTCATTCAATTTATAAAGGGAGACCTCTGCATATTCGTCTAGAAGCTCCCTCAATCTAGACATAGATCTCATTGGATCTTGGCAGGTAATAATAACGTCGTCTGCATATAATCCAATAGTATAGATACCTGACTTAGTAGTAATTCCTTTGATTTTGCTATCCAATCTGATAGTTTGTGCAAGCGACTCAATATATAGATTGAAGATAAGGGGTGACAGGGGACACCCCTGTCGAGTACCGTTCGAAAGGTAAAACTTAGTAGAGTGCAGCCCTGCATTTGTTACTGTTGCCGATGGTTTGCTGTATAACGACATTATTGCGTTCAAATAGCGTCCACTAAATCCAAAGTTTTCCAATGATGCATAAAGGAACCCCCAGTGCACCCTGTCAAATGCTTTTTCAGCATCTAATGACAGGACTGCACTGGGGGCCCTCGAGGCATCTGCTATCTGGACCAGATTAAGCAGTCTTCTTGTTGCGTCTCTTGTCTGCTTCCCTCTAATAAAACCAACCCGATCAGGTGACAATAATCTATATAATACGGCCGACATTCTCCTAGCTAATATAGATGAAAAGATTTTAAGGTCCGAGTTTAAAAGTGAGATTGGCCTATAATTTGATGGAATACAAGGATCTTTCCCACTTTTATGAATCATAATAATTTTGGCTTCCTGCATTTCTTCAGGGATAACCTCACCCTCAAGAAATTTATTAAAAAGGACAGTCAGATACGGAATTAGTGTCTCACTAAATAATATGTAATATTCATTAATTATCCCGTCTGGGCCAGGGGCTTTTGATTTTTTCAGCCTTTTTATTACATCTGTTACTTCCTCCCTGCTGATAGGTCTATTTAGCTCTTGATTTAGCTGGTTATCGAGTCTAGGTAGACATGCAGACAAGAGGAATTTTTTTATTTTTTCCTCCGGTGGATCCTTATAGTCTACTGCTTCCTTCTAGTTGTATAATGACGAATAATAGTTTCTAAAGACCTCCAATATTGCCTTTGGATCAAACAGCAGTTCCCCTTTTTCATTCAATACTTTCTCTATAACATTGGCCACTTTCCGTTGGTTTATTGCATTACTGAGAAGCTTGGAAGCTTTGTTTCCCGTTGCATATGTGCGGGCCTTAGTTTGCTTAAGCTGATTTGCATAATCATTTATTAATAATGTTTTTATTTCATATCTTATATCTTCTATTTTGTCAAATATGACATTATCCACCTCTCTTTTGTGTTGCTCTTCCAAGCCACTCAGTTGATGCAGCAAAGCTTGCAGCCTAGTTTTAGACGTCTTCTTTTCTTTACCTTGTAATAATACTATTTCCCATCGGATCGCCATCTTATGCGCGCACCACAATGTGGCTTTGTTTTCAAGATTATTAGTCATGAAGAAATCTTCTAATTTGCCTTGAATCTCTGATTTGAATTTATAAAGGATCTCGCTATGCATTCTCCAGTTAGAAAAGTTGTTATACTGATCTAATATTTTTAATGACATTGTGATTGGTGCATGATCAGACCATGTGATTGATAATATTTCTATATCAACCACCTGGTCAACCAGCAGTGAGTCTACAACAAAATAATCAATTCTTGAATACGAACTGTGTGGTCTAGAAAAAAAGGTATATCCTTTTTCGGAACCATGCCTA
Source organism: Engystomops pustulosus (assembly GCF_040894005.1). NCBI lineage: Eukaryota > Metazoa > Chordata > Amphibia > Anura > Leptodactylidae > Engystomops > Engystomops pustulosus. The sequence goes on along the minus strand of NC_092411.1, from coordinate 165,575,304 downwards.
TATCTCCAGACATCATGCAGATGGTATTCATACATAATTTTCCTCACTGATCTCCGTTCCCTTTTATTTTCCCCAGAAACATCTAATTCAGCATTCTTAACCGCATTAAAATCCCCACCCATTATCAAATTTGAACCCTTATAATTTTTAAGCTTTTCACATACCGATCTAATAAATTTACATTGACCTGCATTTGGGGCATAAATATTGACAAAGGTACATTCCCGTCCCTGCACCATACCATTCACAATGATGTATCTTCCTTCTGGATCTATCTCAGTATTGTTTATTACTATCCCAACTGTTGCATGCACTGCTATAAGAACTCCTGCCTTTTTAGTTGATGCAGTGTCAAGTCACTGAGGAGCTAAGTTTGGTATCAACCGAAGATACAATTATAGGGGAATAGATCACAGGTATCGTTGGGGAAAAAAAATATTGAATAAAATATAACTTTTAATTAATGTACTTAAAAAGTTCCTCCAACATATGCAACAGAGTGTACAAGAATCGTGATAGCGTACCACACTGTCACAAGTGATAGATAATTAAAAAGGACTTATCCAGCTCAGAGAGCGCACTCTGTATATATTATTAACAGGTGCAGGTTAGCTCCATGGCCAGTAGGCAGGTAAATCTAGACACGTGTAGAAGATATAGCCGTTTCCCTACGTCTATTCCATGTGCATTAAGGCAGCTACGGGGATTATTTCCTGCTCCTACAAAGTCCTGTGGTGCTACAATATCTAATGTCCTAATTTCTCATCTCTCCACCTCTACGCGTTTCGCCCCTGATGGTGGGGCTCGTCAGGAGAACCGTAGAGGATGAGATTACGTGGAACGAAGTACTGTATTCAACATTCATTCCGGACAGAACATGAAAAAGAAAAAACCTCGCTGGCGTCCTGATGGTGGGCGCCAGCGTGTGATAGTGGTAGCCACCAGCGCGGCGGATCAGCTGGAGCATAAGTCCAGGAGACTCCGCCTTCTTGGCCAAACACATCACCTAATTGGAGGAAAAACTGGTCTCATCCCATCAGGGGGGCGGTTGGTACGTATGACGTCATCAACCCGCCCCTTCAATCATGATAGGTTGGCACGTACCGGAGGGGTGGTATCGGATTATACCAGGCCACGCCCATTCCCTTGTACGATGCTGTGGGGCCGCTTCTGCATTCGCGATTGGGCGCCGCGGTGGTGGGTGGCGCCCGTCACGAATTGCCCACGCTCCACACATCTTCAAGAACATGGTACCATCGTTAGTGGGGGCGTGCTTAGATGTAAGTGTCCTGGTACGTGTCTTATCTGCGGATGGCGACCAGCAGAAAAGATATGGCATATGGTCGAATTTTCTCGATGCCCTGAAATTTCAGGGCATCCAGGCTGCCGCCATGATATTTGTGAACATGGTTTGCCAGCGGTCTGTCCTCATTTCTTCTGATATTACCTATGTGGTCCAGGATCCTAACCCTTAGTTCTTTTATGGTCTTCCCCACATAGTTTAGAGGGCATGGACAGGTGGCCAAGTAGACAACCCCCCTGGTGCGGCAGTTGATAAATTCACGGTTTTGATAGGAAACCCCAGTAGATACACTACAGAAGGATTTGTTTTGGTTAATGTGTTTACATGCCCTGCAGTCTCCACATCTATAGGTTCCCTTGATCCTATTTTTGTGGAGCCAGGTATTATCTGATGCGATCGGTGCCAGATGACTATGGACTAACCGATCGCCCAGATTTTTGCCCCTTCTGTATGTGATTGCTGGATGGACATCTATCCTATTTTTTAGATCATGATCGTGACATAGGATCCCCCAGAATTTCTTAAGTGCATTTTTCACCTCTGGGGCCTTGTCATCGAAAGTTCCTATAAGTCTGATCTTGTTATCTCCATCCTCTTTTCGCCTAGGGACCAACAAGGAAGTTCTATCCAGACCCCTTGCATGATTTTTTGCCTCATCCAACACGTTTTCCGGGTACCCCCTCTTGAGGAATCGTGTCTTCAAATCCTCTGCCTTGGAGTCAAAATCAGGTTGAGAGGAACAGTTCCTTCTAATACGCAGGAACTGCCCTTTGGGTATCCCTCTTTTCAGTGTTGGTGGGTGATAACTCTGCCACATTAAGAGGTTATTGGAGGCGGTTGTTTTGCGAAATACTGAGGTTTCAAGGCAGCCTTCTCCTTTGATGGTTATGAGGAGATCCAGAAATGAAATAGTCTCTGACTGAATTTCAGAAGTTAATCTGATACCCAGATTATTCTCATTGAGGGTATGCACAAAAGCAGAGAAAGATTCTTTGGTGTCCATCCATAGGAGTAGGACGTTGTCTATGAATCTAATCCATAGACCAATTTTTGACGTCCAAACCTCCATCTCCTCTGCAAAGACGAAACGCTCCTCCCACCAGCCCAGGAACAAGTTGGCATACGTGGGGGCCATCGGGCTCCCCATCGCAGTGCCCCTGAGCTGGTGGAAGAAACGTCCGTCAAACAGAAAGTAGTTGTGTTCGAGTATGAAGATCACAAGATCCATGATGAGCTGGTTGTGATTAGCCAGATGTGAGCCCCTGGTGCAGAGAAAGTGTCTCACTCCAGTGCAGCCCTCATGGTGTGGGATGGAGCTGTACAAGGCTTCTACATCCAGGCTAGCCAGGAACGTTCCCTGAGGGACCGTGATGTCATCTAGTCTCCTCAGGACGTCCATCGTGTCTCTCACATACGATGGGAGTGCTAATACAAAAGGACGTAGGATCTGGATATGCCCTGGGTTAGGCTATTAATGCCTGAGACGATTGGTCGTCCTTTTAGAGGCGGATAGCCCTTATGCACCTTCGGTAGACAATAGAAGGTGGCAATGGTTGGATACTTGGGCAATAGAAAATCAAATTCGTGTTTATCAATTAAGCCCATTTCCATGGCCGTGGACAAAATCCTGCGTAGTTGTATTGCAAACGTCTGGGTCGGGTCCTGTTGTAATACCCTATAGCACTCGTTATCCCGAAGTATGGATTGACACATCACAATGTTCACAAATATCATGGCGGCAGCCTGGATGCCCTGAAATTTCAGGGCATCGAGAAAATTCGACCATATGCCATATCTTTTCTGCTGGTCGCCATCCGCAGATAAGACACGTACCAGGACACTTACATCTAAGCACGCCCCCACTAACGATGGTACCATGTTCTTGAAGATGTGTGGAGCGTGGGCAATTCGTGACGGGCGCCACCCACCACCGCGGCGCCCAATCGCGAATGCAGAAGCGGCCCCACAGCATCGTACAAGGGAATGGGCGTGGCCTGGTATAATCCGATACCACCCCTCCGGTACGTGCCAACCTATCATGATTGAAGGGGCGGGTTGATGACGTCATACGTACCAACCGCCCCCCTGATGGGATGAGACCAGTTTTTCCTCCGATTAGGTGATGTGTTTGGCCAAGAAGGCGGAGTCTCCTGGACTTATGCTCCAGCTGATCCGCCGCGCTGGTGGCTACCACTATCACACGCTGGCGCCCACCATCAGGACGCCAGCGAGGTTTTTTCTTTTTCATGTTCTGTCCGGAATGAATGTTGAATACAGTACTTCGTTCCACGTAATCTCATCCTCTATGGTTCTCCTGACGAGCCCCACCATCAGGGGCGAAACGCGTAGAGGTGGAGAGATGAGAAATTAGGACATTAGATATTGTAGCACCACAGGACTTTGTAGGAGCAGGAAATAATCCCCGTAGCTGCCTTAATGCACATGGAATAGACGTAGGGAAACGGCTATATCTTCTACACGTGTCTAGATTTACCTGCCTACTGGCCATGGAGCTAACCTGCACCTGTTAATAATATATACAGAGTGCGCTCTCTGAGCTGGATAAGTCCTTTTTAATTATCTATCACTTGTGACAGTGTGGTACGCTATCACGATTCTTGTACACTCTGTTGCATATGTTGGAGGAACTTTTTAAGTACATTAATTAAAAGTTATATTTTATTCAATATTTTTTTTCCCCAACGATACCTGTGATCTATTAGTTGATGCAGTGGAATGAATTATCACAGGAAATTTTGAATGGTTCATTCGCCAAGTATCCTTTGCCAACAGGTGAGTCTCCTGAAGAAACACTATCTGACTCTCTGATGCGTTTATCTCTTGCCATGCCAGATGACGCTTTACCGGCCCATTCAGTCCTTTTACATTAATAGATATACATTTAAGTGCCATACTTGTTTATATATAATACAATTTTCCCCAGACCATGATAATAATCCACTAATTGCTTTTCTCTTCCAAAAGACCAGAAAAAAACAAGAAAAAAAAAAAAAAAAAAAGAGAGAGAGAGAGAGAGAGAAATAGTCAAGAAAAGATAGTCTATAATTATACACATTTTTATTCAGTATTTTAACCATGCCTTTAGGGAGCCCTTTCATGCTAACCTTAATTCTTAGGTCAGCAAGGGGTCTTTTATTAATACTAAATGCACTACCACAGAGTGCATACATAGGTATTAGTAAGGCTTGGCCCTAGTTATTTCACTGCCAGCTTGCGGTAAGAGTTGGCACTAATATTTTATCACTTCAACATTAATCCTTTCCTCCCTGACCTACACTCTTCCCATCCAAAAATACCTCTTTAACTTTCCTTTCTATCATTTTCTACAACAATAGAATTAGCGACAAGCGACTATATGAGGGAAAGAGGGGAAAGGGGGAGGGGCCTTGGTTAATTCCTTGACGCTATTGATTCCACGGAGACGTTAGTTTTTCTGGAGGCCGTAGATCTGCCGTGTTCTTTGGTTGGGGGCACCAGCCCCATTGATGTAACATTTTCCCCATTTCTTCTTTCGAATGGCAAATTATAGTTTTATTATCTTTTTCAAAAATGATCTTGAAAGGGAAGCCCCATTTGTATCGAATGTTTTTATCACGTAGAATATCCGTATATTCTTTCAGGTCTCTTCTCATAGATTAGGTGGTTACAGACAGATCTTGCAATATCACCAATTCCTTAAATTTTTTCTCTTCCGGTTTTTTTTGTTTTATAGCTTTAATCAGAGCTTCCTTTACGTGAAAATAATGTATATGCACTAGCACATCTCTTGGAATTTCTGAGTGTAAACCATTTGGTTTCCTGAGCCTATGTGCTCTATCAATCATCAGATCCAACTCTGATGATTCCGGTAAGAGAACTGAAAAATAATCCCATAAGAAATGCAGCAATTCTCCATCTGATACGGATTCCGGGATTCCTCTTATGCGCAAGTTATTGCGTCTTGATCTGTCCTCCAGATCCGTTATTTTTACCGCTTGTTGATTCACCTTTTCTAGGAGCCCTTTATTGACCTCAATCAGGGAGTTACATGTTTTAACAATATCCATAGTGACATTCTCTACTTGGCTGGTGCGAGCTGCCAGCTGACACAGTTCCGTTTGAATTTCTTTAACCATTGATTTAATTTCACTTTGGATGTTTCCTTGGAATTTATCAAACATTGCCTGGATACGTTTTTCGTCCAGTGACAGAGGGGCTGTGTCTTCTTGCCCAGCCGTTCTCAATTGCGCACTGGGATTTAAGTCTGAATCCATCTGATCCAATGACTCTTGTGCGGATGCATTTAAGTGGGAATCCATACTTGATGTATTTTTATTATTCTCTTTTTTTTTCCCCACGTTACTTCTTGTGGCAAAATAATGTGTTAATTTAGGCGGAGTTTGGGTCTTCTTTTTAGATCGTCCCATTGAGAGTCAACCTCTCTTCTGAACAGGCTCTACAAGTATCAATGCCCTTACTACTGGCCTTGTAAGATTTATTCAGGCGCAGTCCCTTATATAAAACAAGGGCCCTTCGGCTCAAACCATACACAATTTTAGTGCAACACAAAAGATTTACATAATTTCTGTTAGTCCTCAACAATACTTCATGCCCATATTACTGTTCAACCCCGTATCTTCTTTCTTTATTTATTAACAATATTTAACAGTTTATTCAGTTTTAGTAATCAGAAGCAGTAGTATCAATTTGAGACAGCGAACTGTTCAATATCAATTTCATTCAGAATTATTATGTCAGATTGGGAAAGTAAGCTGCTCCACATCAATTTCATTCAGAGTTAGTAATTAGAAGCAGTGATATCAGTTTGAAACAAGGAAGTGTTCAGTATCAATTTGTTCGGATTTAGTGATTAAAGGCAGTGATATCAGTTTTAGACAGAAGCTGTTCAGTAGCAGTTTTGTTCAGAATTAGTAGTTAGAAGCAGTGATATCAGTTTGAAACAGTGAAGTGGTCAGTATCAATTGCGTTCTGATTCAGGGGTTAGAAACAGTGATATCGGTTTTAGACAGAAGCTGTTCAGTAGCAGTTTTACCAAGAATTAGTAGTTTGAAGCAGTAGTATCAGTTTGATGCAATGGAGTGTTCAGTGTCCAGGTCGTTCTGGGTTGGTGGTTAGAAGCTGTATTATCAGTTTGAGACAATGAACTGTTCAATATCAGTTTCAATCAGAATCAGAAGATGTAAGCAGTGATATCAATGTTTAGCAGTGAGCAATTCAACAGTTTTAGAAAGTGAACTGTTCAGTATCAACTTCGTTCTGATTTAATAAATAGAAGCAGTGATATCAATTTTAGACAATAAGCTGTTCAATAGTAGTTTTGTTCAAAATTAGTAGTTAGAAGCAATGATATCATTTTGGAACAATGAAGAGTTCAGTGTCAATTTCATTCAGAGTTAGTGATTAGAAGCAGTTTGATACAATGAGCTATTCAATATTAATTTAGTTCAGAGTCAGATGTTAGAAGCAGTAGTAACAATTTGAAACAATTAGCTGTGCAGTGTCAATTTCATCTCACCAAAAAGTTTGCTTCTCCTCTATGTTCATGATATCAGTTTCCAGACTCCAGAGACTCCAGCTCCTGCTGCTCCTCATTGATGGGCATTGTCCATGTTTATCCTTATCTCCTCACCGCAGTTCCTTATCTCCACCACCCGGCTTGAGAGCCCGATAGCAGAGAACTTATCAGCGTGTAGCCTATGATAAGTGCTTGTTTTATCTCACGGGACTCACAGATATCACTGCTCTTGCCCAGCACCTCAGGGCTGCTGCTCAACGATCCTCACTGACCACAGCTCTCCTCCGGCACTGATCCTCAAAGCATCTAGTCAGCCTCTGCAGCAATCCAGCACTCCGGCATCAGCCTCCACAGGGTCTCGGCATCCCCAACGTCCCGTAGCTTGAGAGCTTCAGCGTTGGCCCCCTGTCTCGTGCTCTCTAACCGGGGCGCACCCACAGCGTGTTACGTCATCACGCTTCCCCCCATCACTCTGGTGTCTTAACCACGCAGCCTCCTTTTAAAGTGTCCAGTGGTGTGATTCTTACTTAATTACTTAAAAATTGATCTACAGCCCTGTCCTCATCAACAACCACACCTGTGTTAATGGAGCAATCACTGAAATAATGTTAGCTGCTCCTTTTAAGGCAGGCCTGCAATTGAGTTGGAAATGTGTTTTGGGGGGGAAAAAGTTCATTTTCTAGGCAAATATTGACTTTGCAATTAATTGCTGTTAAGCTGATCACTCTTTATAACATTCTGGAGTATATGCAAATTGCCATTATAAAACCTGATGCAGTAGACTTTGCAAAAATTAACATTTGTATCATTCTCAAAACTTTTGGCCATGACTGTATACTGGAGACTCACTGCTGACCTGACCTGCTGACCTTCCTGTGTGCTTGATGCCCTGTATGCACTCCTTCCCAGGATCCTGATAAGGTGCTGTATCTCCCCTGTTTTCCGGGGATTTAGCTTTCAACGCCCTGCTGACATATCTACCCGGCTCCCTCAGATATGCTGTTTCAGGTGTGCTTTTTATACTAACTCGAGTATATAAACTTGGCTTATACTCGAGTATATATATATATTTTTTTAATTTTCCTGAAGAAAAACTAATACAGAGAAAATCTCATTTATTTTCGTATCGCCATCTTTTTGGAGACCTAACTTTAATACTTTTGATTGACAGGGCTGGTTTAGGGCTTATTTTTTACTTGTTGAGTTGTCCTTTTCAGTAGTATCATTTTGGTGCACTTTACTTTTATTTCAAAGTGTTATTATTAAGCGTTTTTAACTTTTTTTCTTTACTTTTACAGGTTGGCTTGAACAAGCGATGCTCTTCTTCACCTAACAGGGGGTAATACAGATGTATTACACTGTGTTATGTAACACAGCTGCACATGCTCAGTGTGTTACAGCCGGGGCCTGTCAGAAGGCAGGACCCGGCTCCCGGAGGAAGACGCGCATCCCCAGGGCATTGGCAGACCCCGGGGCTGCCAGTAAGGGATCGGACCTCCGGTAAGCAGCGCTGAGGGGTCCGATTTTCGTGCACAGGACCCTCACGCATGACCGCGGTGTGTAAGAGTTAATGCCCATGATCCGATCATGGGTGCTAGGGATGGGTGCCAGCTGTTCAGGAGCCAGTGCCAGAAGCATGATGTAATAATACTGCCAATTGCGGGAAAGCACCTCCCAACATGCAGTACTAATACATCAAATGTGTAGAAGGAGTTAATGTTGTTTTAAAATGTCATACTAAAAGTTATTTGTATTAAGTTTATCCCTTGGTCCTGATTTTTCCCATTATGTGGGATCAAGTAGGTGTTATGTTCTGATTCACTTGATCGGGGCTTAGTGTTGGGACTCTAGCAGTTATTTTTTTGGCCACTATGGCATAATTATGTGGATGGCCCTATTCCCATCTCAATCGTTCACAATTTGATACTAACCATTCAGCCAGTCTAGTATATTACAGAATGTATCACCCACGCCAAAAGTTCTTTTTTCATTTAGCAATACCGCCTTCTCTTGGTCTTCAGTCACCAATGTCCCATTTTCAGAATACAGGGGTACAACCTGCTCTGACAAATTTTTTTTGCACTGATATACTTAAAAAATTTCTTAGGATTTGTTTTGCTATCTTTTGACACCTGTCAATCATTTTGTATTTTGGCTGATTTTATTTCGTTCTCACAGATTTTGGTAAGTGTTTTGTAATGCCTAAGGTGACCTGTCAGATTTCTATTTTCTGAATGCCCTCTTTTTATCATTAATCTAGCCCATCTATACTTATTACCTATAGGAATACATTTAGCAGTATAATTGCACTGTCAGGTTCTCAGGGGAGAATGTTGGGACTTCTGGTGGTGCTAGCAGTGTTCTCCGACCTCCGGCGCATCTCCGCGTAATCTTCACCTCTCGTCCGCTATCAGCGGTCTCTGGCCCGCGCTCCGGTCAGCGGCTGCTAAGACCTTGCGCTGTTTAGGGGTTGTGTTCTGGACTGCTGGGAGTTGTGGTACCTCTGCATGGTGTCTGCAATTGTGCTTTGTTGTTCTGGACCATGAGGGGTTAATTCCCAGAAGTTGTCCAGCTCCAAACTGAAGGTGGGGTTCTGGTTGCATAAATTGCAGCTTCACTAGTCACCTGCGTCAGTGTTTGAATTCCTTTTCATCGCTTGCTCCTTGCTATAGGTTTGACATGCTCTGTGTTCTGAATTGTTCTCGGCTAGTTTTTGACGTTGAGCCTTTTGCTTACTGTTTTTGCTCTTGGCGTTGTGACTCCCTCTCGTTGTGACTCTGGCTAGTCTACTACTCTTTTGTGTTTTATGTTTGTTAGTCTGTTCATGTTGTTCACTTCCCGCACTTATCTATTGTATTCCGTGTCTTCAAGTAGTCGCCCCACGGTTTAGCGTGGGAGGGCTATAGGAAGGGACAGATGTTGGGGCTAGCTCAGGACACACTATCCCATCTTCTGTGTTACCCAACCCTAACAGAAACACTGGCCGCACATAGGTCTGCATCCTGTATTCGACCTGCTACATTCTCTCCTCCCATATTGCCTTTGTCAGCTGTGGTCGCTCAGGTGCAGACCTTAACTCAGGTTGTTCAGGGTTTGTCTGCCTGTCTTTAAATGCAGGAAGCTATGCAGGTTCCGGGGCCGACACCACCGCAGGCTCCAATGGCGTGGTCATTTCCTTTTTGTGCGGGTATCTGCAAAATTGGGCCTTTTCTATCGCACCTGACTCTCCATCCCGCTCTTCTCTTGACGCTTTGTTTTATGCTTTAGGCCAGATTTATGACGAACCTGACCGCCGAGCACTGGCAATTTCCCACCTTAGATCTCTGTGTCAGGGAAAACAGACGGCGAAAGATTATTCTGCCTAATTTAGACAGTATGTGACTGACTCGCAATGGACGACTGTGCCTTAAAAGACCAATTTATGTCCGGACTATCAGGCCGAGTACATGGCTTAGTCCTAGCTTATGCCGAGCCTCAAACATTAGGTGAAGATATGACTCTGGTCATCCGAGTTGATCGTCTCATAAGATCCAGGCAATCACCTTGGTTGTCCTCTGACTGTCAGCCAGCGGCCACTCTGTCTCCAGGCCATCAAGGATTGGAGTCCATGGAGCTGGATAGCATCTCTCCTGCACAGTGGAAGCAACATCGAATAAGACGTCATCTTTGTTTCTACTGTGGAAGTTCTGATCATCAGATACACACCTGTTCCAAGAGGCAGCAGCAGGAAAACTTCCACTCCTAAGCAGTAATCGGGGAGACTGCTTAGGAGCTCAGGTACTCCCAGTTGTGTCGAAGGTATTTACCTTGTACGGTTAAGTTTCAATCTGTTTCCTGTACTGGTCAGGCCTTCTTGGATTCAGGTGCTGCAGCTAATTTCATAGATTATAATTTTGTCTCTCAGTTGTCTCTGTCATTGATTCTGTTGCCCACTCCTATCCAGATGTCGGCTGTGGATTTGACACCACTACTGGTGGGGTTGATTAAATTCCGAACCCCGCAGATAAAGTTTGTGGTACAAGCTATGCAAGAAGAATGGTGTTTTTTCCTAGCTATGGAAAATTTGTCTGAAAATGTCATTCTTGGTTTACCCTGGCTCCGGTTCCATAATCCAGTAATTGGAAAACTCTGGAGTAAGTTCATTGGGGTCCTCACTGAAAGGAACACCTGACCAGAGTTTCATTATGTACAGTAGTGGAGGAGGGTCAAAGTCTTCCAGGTTTTCTCTCTGATTTCTCAGATGTTTTCAAAACCCTTGTCCCAAGTCCTTTCTCCTCACAGGGACTTTGATTGTAAAATTTACCTTCGTCCTGATGTTAGATTGACAAAGGGTCATATATATCACCTGTCCGTACCAGAGCGGGAGTCACTGAAGAGTTATATTGATGAAAGTTTGGCAATTGGAAATATCCGTCCCTCTGAGTCGCCCACAGGGGCCGGGTTCTTTTTTAAATAAGATAACGGTAAAAAACTCAGGTCCTCTCTCCTTGATCCCGGATCTATTAAATCAGGTTTCTGGGGCCCAGGTTTTCTCTAAATTAGATCTTCGAGGGGCTTATAACCTGATTCGCTTCCGGGATGGGGATGAGTGGAAGACCACATTTAATACACCTTTGGGACACTTTGAATACCTGGTTATGCCTTTTGGTTTGAGTGGTTTTTCAAGGGTTTATTAACTCCATCTTCCATGATTACATTAGTGTGTTTATGGTGGTGTATCTTGACAATATTTTGATTTTCTCTCCTGATTTGGTTTCACACCAGCAACAACTCCGCCAGGTAATTACCAGATTACACAAAAACTACCTCTTCGCTAAGCTGGAAAAGTGTGTTTTTTGTGTTCGGAAGGTTTCCTTCTTAGGTTATGTTGTTACACCCTCTGATGTACAGATGGATCCGAGTAAGGTTCAGGCGCTCACACACTGGGTTTGGCCTACCAATCTTAAGGCCTTACAACGTTTTTTTGGGTTTTGCTAATTATTATCGGAACTTTATTAAAATCTTTTCCCTGATCGCCAAACCCCTCACCGATCTAACCCATAAGGGTGCTGATCCAAGTAATTGGTCCTCTACCGCTTGCTCCGTGTTTGAAATGCCAAAAGTGGCTTGCTCATCAGCCCAGTTTTGGTTCAACCTGACCTCTCTCAACAGTTTATTATGGAGATAGATGCCTCCGAGGTTGGAGTAAGTGCAGTGTTGTCTCAGGGGTCCTCCACTCTCACCAGACTCAGACCCTGTGCATATTTCTCTAGAAAGTTTTCTTCTTGTGAGAAGACTTATGATATTGGTAATCGAGAGCTCCTTGCCATAAAGCAAGCATTTGAAGTCTGGTGACACTTTTTGGAGGGAGCTCTTCATCCGATAACTGTGCTCACTGATCATAAGAACTTAGTATATTTGGATACTGCTAAGCGCTTAATCTCACGTCAGGCTAGATGGGCCTTGTTTTTCTCTCGCTTTAATTTTGTGGTCACCTACCAACCTGGGTCAAAAAATGTGAAGACTGATGCCTTATCCCATAGCTTCGGGACTCCTGAGCTTCTAGAGGCTAAGGCCAGTAATATTTTGTCTCCAGGTGTTGTGCTGGCAGCTGTCTCAACCAACCTCTCTTCTCAAATTTTAGCAGGACAAAGATCTGTACCTAAAGACCTTCTGGAAGGCAAATTATTTGTTCCTCTTTCCTGTCGTTTGAGTGTTGGAGGAGACGCATTGCTTGGTATTGGCACGTCATCCGGGAATGCAGAGTACCTTGGATCTCTTAAAGAGAAGTTACTGGTGGCCTGCCATGACTAATGATGTGCGCGCATTCGTCCAAGCCTGTAAGATCTGTGCACGAGGAAAGACTCCCAAGAGACGTCCTGAGGGGCCTCTTCTTCCGCTTCCAGTTCCTACCAGGCCATGGTCTAAAGTCTCTATGGACTTTGTCACTGATCTGCCAGCATCTCAAGGGTATACGGTGATTTAGGTGGTAGTGGATCATTTCTCTAACATCTTATTATGGTCATCTTAGAGAAATGATCCACTACCACCTAAATCACCGTATACTCTTGAGATGCTGGCAGATCAGTGACAAAGTCCATAGAGACTTTAGACCATGGCCTGGTAGGAACTGGAAGCGGAAGAAGAGGCCCCTCAGGACGTCTCTTGGGAGTCTTTCCTCGTGCACAGACCTTACAGGACACTTTGTTCTGTTAAAAAAGTTGCCTTCAGCTGAGGAGTTGGCCGAGTTGTTTATACAGAATATTGTACGCCTTCAATAATAACCACTGTAATTCTTCCACTCAGGTTTCTCCTTTTTTCTGCAACTATAGTTTTCATCCTCGTTTCTCCTTTTCATCTGTGCCTATCCCTAATATTCCTTGGGCGGAAGCTGATACATCCAAGTTGCCCACGCTCTGGTCACAAGTTCAGCAGAATATTCTGAGGGCAAAAAATTCTTAGATCAAACATTAAAAGAAGGCGCACTAACTCTGATACGTTTGTGGTTGTAAAGTGTGGTTATCCACCAAAAAACTAAAATTGAAGGTTCCCTCTTTGAAGTTTGCACCCAGGTTTGTAGGTCCTTTTGTTATTTCTCAAATTGTTAACCCGGTATCCTTCAAGGTTATTCTTCTAGCAGGGTCGCGGGTTCACAACACCTTCAATAAGAGTCTTCTTAAGCGGTATGTTGGGCCAGTTCTGCCTCTTCCTGACCCTCCTTCTCCATATATTGTGGAGGGAAATCTGGAGTTCGAGGTGGAAAAAGTTGTGGATTCCAGATTGGTAGGGAACTCCCTGCAGTACCTGGTCCATTGGAAAGGTTTTGGATTTGAGGTTAGGTCTTGGGTTCCAGCTAGAGATATTCATGCTCTGCGGTTACTCAGGTTATTTAATCAGGCCTATCCTCAGAAGCCATCTTTCCGATCTAGGGGTCCGAAGGCCCCGCTTAAGGGGGGAGAACTGTCAGATTTGCAGGGGAGAATGCTGGGACTTCTGGTACTTCTGGTTGTTCTAGCAGCGCTCTCCGACCTCCGGCGCGTCTCCACGTAAACTCCACCTCTCGTCTGCTATCAGCGGTCTCTGGCCCGTGTTCAGGCAACGGCTGCTAAGACCTTGCGCATTTTAGGGGTTGTTTTCTGGACTGCTGGGAGTTGTGGTACCTCTGCATGGTGTCTGCGATTGTGCTTGCTTATTATGCACTGCTTACTCCCCCATTCACCACCCACTTCAGCAACCCACCAACATCCACCCTCAAACGTAGTTTAAATACTCCCACCCACGCTAGGATTTTCTCCCCCAGCACAGCAGCCCCCCTTCATTTAGGTGCAAGATATCTGACAAAAATAGCTTGTACCCCAACGAAAAGTTAGCTCAGTGCTCTAGGAACCCAAATCCCTCTGCTCTACACCAGGATCTGAGCCATGCATTTAACTCGCTGAGCTTCCGAAGTCTTCTCTGTGTAGCGCATGGCACAGGTAGAATTCCAGAGAATACTACCAAGGAGATTCTTTCCTTGAGCTTTGAACAGGGCAGTATCGCTAGGGCTGCCATTTCTGACAATGACATCCTTACATCATTGCACAATTTAGCAATTTAGCAGAATTGGCCTTCCTTTTCTTGGACCCCTTTCTACCGTCTCTATGTACAGTAACCTAGCTACCTACCCTTCCTCCTGGCGGTCTTTCCTCCCTTAACTTCTATCTCGCTTGTTGCTTGCTCATTATCGATTGCTCACAGACATGCAAAATCTTACTCCAGATCTTTAACTTGAGATCCCAGGAGAAAAATATGGGCACATCTGTCGCAGCGGTATTCACTCTGGAACTCTTGCTCCAGCAGTGTATGCATATGGAAAAGTGTGTGGAGCATAGCACCAATCTTGCTAACCATATCCTAGTTACAAAACTGTGAAGAGTATTTAAATCAAGATATAAAATGAAGATTACTTACAGTTCTGTGAACACCTCCTTTTTGAACTCTGCTTGTTTAAACTCGACTTATGTCCACAAGCCACTTAGAAGCAAAAGCCAAAATGAGAAAGCTCACAACTGAGTTGCTACCCCTTAATTTATTGCCTTGGCAAACAAATCCCTCTTCCCAATTAGCAGACCAAGCAAAGCAAGGGAAAAAAAGCTATTTAAATTGTGACACTAAGAAAAGGGCCTTGCTAGTATTTATATGCACAATCCACAAACATCAAAACCACAGATTCACTCTTAGCACTCCACGGCCACAGAGTGACCAAGTTCCAACGTCTCTGGTGAAACACCTGAAAAATGAGCCTGACACAGCTCGTTTGCTAAGGGGATGACATGGGAAGGCAGCAATGGAGACGACTTTTGGAGGTAGCTATGGAGACGATATGTGGAGGCTGCTATGGAGACAACGTGTGGATGCAGCTATGGAGACGACGTGTGGAGGCAGCTATAGAGACGACATGTGGAGGCTGCTATGGAGACGACGTGTGGAGGCATGTGGGGGGGAGGGACGCGCACTCAGTCATACAGATTTGCATCCATTGTCAAAATGAGTGACCCATATAAAACAACAGAAAATCACAGCCGGTAAAACACCCTAAAAAATATGTGATAAAGCTCGTTACTAAAGGGATGACGTGTGGAGGCAGCTATCTAGATGACGTGTGATGGCAGCTATCCAGACGACGTGTGGAGGCTTCTATGTAGACAACGTGTAGAGGCAGTGGGGACGGTTATGGCACCCGAGGTAAACGTAAGGAGGTGGGAAAAAGAGAGTGAAAAGGTAGATTTTAGATGCAAAAGGTTATAGTAGTAGATTAAAGTTGCTGCAGTTAAAACAATGTTTGTTGGATCTTGGGATGGAGCTGGCGGTCCGCTGCCAGGCGAGCTTTCGTCTGTCCAAGCCCCTGCCTCTCGGCTCCTCCTCACCCAAAATGGCCTGGGGGCCCGAAGCGTTTACTTTGAAAAAATTCTCATTTTCAAAGCAGACGGGGTCGTTTGAATACGGCATCTACAAATAATGGAATAGCATTGCAGTTATATATATATTTTTTGGGGGAAATGGTTCCATGATTAAGAGCGATGGTATGGGGCTGCTGGAGACCTAAAGTTTCAATCGCAGCGGCGCAATATGGATATGATATTGACGGCACATTGGGGAAATTAGTGGCGGCTGGGGACCGAATACCGCGGGGCGGCCGCCGCCATGAGGTTGTGAAAGGCCTCAGTCTCTACCAGCCTTTAGGGCAGCTCCAGGCGCAGTAATTTGGAGATGTGGACGTTTAGGGCTTGGGCGTGTGGGTGCAACTGTATTTCCTCTTGTGCTCCAGCGTCTGGGGTATAGACAGCTGAATGCTGCGCATGGGTGTGGTTTTCGAGCGGTGCTCACTTGGGTAACATGGGTGGACTGCGTGGAAGACTGACTGGTGGACAAATGACTTGAAGCATTGTCCGCAATCCACCACATCACCTGTTCACACTGTTGTGGCCTCAACAGGGCTCTACCACGAGTAAGTTGAGACATGAAGCTTGGGAGTGTAGCTCTGCGGCGTTCCCCTGCTCCCTTATCAGCAGGCAGTGTCTCACCCTGCCCAGGACTATATTATAGACAAAAGAGATATATAAACTGTAAATTCTTTTGGTAATTTTTTTTTTTTATCTTTGTTTTTTTTTTGGGATTTAACCAAGAATTAGACAGCAACCTCAGAAGATGATTGCTATGGCTAGGTTCTAACACAGACAATTTTTTAAAAATGTCCCGGTATTTATGTGAACAAAAAAACGTGACGTACAGTACGCTTCACCGGCAGAGAGAATGTGGATTGGTATTTCTGGAGACTAGCTTGCTAAACAGTAGCAGGCAGACTAAGCTAGATGAAATTGCATTGCACCACTGACAGCATACAAAAGGATTTTTTGCTATAACTTTCACTTTTGAAAAAAAAAAAAAATGTCAGACTGTGCCCAATAAATTGTCCCACTTAGCTGTTTGAAATGGATGTGTGTGTAACTAAGAGCCAAAAATAACATTTTCAAGTCTCCCTGCAAATTCGTCACAATATGGTAGTAGCTGCACTACTAGTGCCTGCAAGCCCAGCCACAAGCAAATTAAAAATAAAAATAAAAATAGCGCTATTGTAGCCCTAACAAGGGTTGTTGGGTTCTTGTAGAATCACTCTTGCCTAACACTAATCTAATAGAACAACCTAACGCTATCCCTGACCACCAGCAGCTCTATCTCTAACCGCATCCAGGCAGAAAATGATACGAGCAGCGCGGGCAGTGGCTAGTATACTCCAGGGTCACCTTATCAGACCAGCCAACCACTGCTATCGGCATGTAAGTGTACCTTGTGATGCATGGTGTACTGCAGAGTCTCCTGGCTTGTGATGGGCTCTGTTTTTGGCCACCAAAAATCAAAACGGTGGGAGATGCCATTTTCTTGAGCTGGTGAAATATTCGTCCGAGCAACGGGCATCAAGCTCGGACAAGTATGTTCGCTCACCTCTGCTACTCTACCATCTTCTGCAGTGAAGGGTTTTCAGTACCGTTCTATATGCATGAAAAAGTAGTGCTTTATGCAGATAATCTGCTGTTGTTGATGGCTAGTCCACCTCCGTGCTGGCTGAAATAGATATTATCTCTTTTTTTTTTTAACTCTCTGGCCTAAATATCAACTTAACTAAGTCAGTGGCGCTTCCTCTTTTACCCAAGTATGCCCCCAAGTAGTGTTTGTCTCATTTCCTCATTAAAAAATGTAGGTGTTCATATTTCTACTGAAGTTTAAAACTTTGTGGCTCTTTACATTTATCCTGTAATGAATTTCAACAGAAGTTTAAAGTTTGGTGGAAGCTTCTCTTTCACCAGGTGGATGATTTTTGTCTGAGATGTAATGTAGCCAATGGCGTTGAAATAAACACTGAGCAGGACCCTGCCGGATACATAAAAGAGTCCGGAGCCTCTTGATGAATCGGGGAGCATGCAATGATAACTATCCCCCAATGTGTTCATACGTGTGTCTTTGAAAACTTTTAAACTTCCCGTTTGATATAAAAAAAAATACTATGTGAATATAAAGCATAAATATGGTAAATGCTAGTTAGAAACAATTTTTGCTGTAAGATTTAGACAAAAATTTGGAGTTTGAAAATGGACCATTTTTTATAACAAATTTTCAGAATTTTAGAAAAATTTTACAAGAACATAGAAAAGTGAGGGAGACCCCCCCACACACACACACAAACTAAAATGTAAGTATGGCATAGCCCCAGGTGTCATGTGTGTTTTTTTTTTTATAACTTTATATTTATTTGGTTTTCAAAAAATTTATACAAAATACACATCATATTGGGAGTCATGACACTGTAAATCACAATAATTGCTGGTACACTGGTAGTTTACATACACGGTGTAAACATTTTAAAAAAAAACACAACTAAGAAGTAACAGGTGCCTGTCAATTATTATACAGTAGTGGTATTTGTTAAGGAAAGGAACAACATATATATTGGAGATGAGATAACATTATATATGCTGCCTGGAGACATAGTTTGCCCACTTCTTTGCAATAATATTTTTGTTTCCTTTGTGATAGGCTAGTAAGAATTCCAAGTTATAATTTTTGTGGACTACTGAAAGTATTTGTTGGATTGAGGGTAGTGAGGTTGAATTCGAATTTTTGGCTATTAAATATCTTGTAGAGTAGAGAATATGTGAGATAATGGTAAGGTAGGAGGAAGGTATTTCTTCTAATCCTAATGATAAGAGATCTACTTCTGGTCCCCAGGGGATGTAGTATAGGGTCCCATGACCACCATATGTGCAATAAGGATCCTATGTCCCCACTGCATCTCCAACAGAGATTTGTCCTGTGTTGGTATATAAGGGCCAGTCTGTATGGCGTAAGATACCACCTGTACATCAATTTTCTTGATCTTTCCAAATGGTAAGCACAGTTAGAAGCTTGGGAAATGGCAAATAGGGCATGTCTCCAAGCATTTTCATTAAATTCCATGTTAAGTTCTTTCTCCCATTTTAGTTGGAATGGAAGTTTTCCATGGTGCGTCAATGTTAGAATTTCTTTGTATCCTCTACTTATGCCTTTTTTATGTATTTCTTTGTTTGCAAAAAAAGTACCATATAGAGTTTTTGTTGTGTTTGTACTTAAGTTTAGTTTATTTAAGGTTTCCCTCAGTCTAAGGTATTTAAAGAAGTCTTCTCCCAGGATATTGAATACATTTATGATCAATCTAAAGGTATTTAGCTAATTATTTGTGCTTAGATGACCTAGATATTGTATACCTTGTGAAATCCAGTTTGATAGTCTATTTTGCGGATCATTTTCTGAATGGTTTCCATTGGAAGGTCAGAATATATGTCAGGCCTGTGGCATAGAGGCAGAGGTTTCCCTGGCGTCTTCTGACACGCCCCTGAGGTGACAATTTGGCTCTATCCACCTCCATAGACTCCTCAGCAGGTAGTACGACTGGAGGTTGCCCAAAACGTGACTCTTCAGCATGCTCCCTGAAGCGCACATCAATCCAGGTGGCAAGGGAGGTTAGACCACTCAGAGAAGATGGCAGGTCACGAGCGGCCACAGCGTCCTTAAACTGAGAAGATAGACCCTTCTTAAAAGCTGCAGACAAGGCCGCGTCGTTCCAGGAAACTTTCAAAGCGAAGGTACGGAACTGGACTGCATACTCTCCCACGGAGAAATTCCCCTGACGCAAATTCAATAAGGCAGACTCAGCAGAGGAGGCTGCAAGAGAAGCCGTAACTGGGTCGTTCCTGTCCTAAAGAGGAGTAGCCCAGGCCAAGGCTTTCCCGAAGAGAAGGCTGATTATAAATGCCACCTTGGATCGCTCCATGATGAATTGGGTCGGCATAAGTTCTATGTGCAGGGTGCACTGAGTAATAAAGCTCCTTCACATTTTGGGATCGCCATCATACTTGCTGGGCATGGACAACCGCATTCTAGGTTCGAAGGCAGGCAGACAAGTTGGAGCAGTAGGAGTCGCAAGAGCAGCCTCAGGAACCTGTTGACTGTTACCTAACAGTTGTTGCAGCATGGAAGTAACTTGTGGCAATCTGCCGAGATTGGTCGATCACAATGATGGCAAGATCTGGCTTGCTGGGAGACGGAACCTCGGCGGGATCCATGGCCGGATCTCACTGTAAGGCTAGCGGATGTGGATCCTCTGGACTACTGCAGACGATGACACAAGCCACTAACTGGGACCGTAGTCTAAGTTGTACCTGGTTTCCACCAGAGCCAAAGCGGGTTAGACAAGCTGCGTCGTGTTACCACCAGGTCGTTCCTCAGGCGTGACTTGTCTCCAGTGGCGGTCGAGGTACAGAGACGGCAGACAATCTCGGGGTCAAAGTCTAGGCACAGGGTCAGGGCAGGCGGCAGAGATGCAATGTTAGAGTCTGATCCAGGGTCAGGGCAGGCGGCAGAGATGCAATGTTAGAGTCCGATCTGGGGTCAGCATCAGGAGGTCCAAGCAGATGGGTACGGGAACACGGCACACAGGAAAGCAGCACGGAGGAACACTGGTACACAGGAACACGGAGGAGCTCAGGTAACACAGGAAAACGGAAGGACACAGGAACGCAGGAGACACAGGAATGCAGGTAAATCGCAGGAGACACAAGAACGCAGGTAAATTGCAGAAGAGCTTTCTCTCAGGCTGTGAGGCACAAAGATCCGGCCAGGCAGTAAGGTAGGTGGTGGATTTTTAAAGGGGAAGTGCACCAATTAGCGATGCGCTGGCCCTTCAAATTTCCTGAAGGTGCCGCACGTGCGAGCCCTAGGAGTCAGGGGCGCGTGCGGACAGAACTCTGCTGAGATTCAGGAACAGGGAGAGGTGAGCTGCACTGGCGCCGCGCCTGCGAGCCCCGGGGAGCATGGGTAAGCCCGCGATATGGGTTGCGGGACCACCCGTGACAATATAGCAACGGTATCAGTGTTCTGGTGGGGTGTCGTTTGGCCCACATGTGCATAGGTGGGTGATTTGTTTGTAATGGCGATTTGACAAAGGAGAGGTTTCATGTTTATTTGATGTAGCATTTCTGCTTCCATTTTAACCTAGTGTTCGGTGTTATCAAAAATCCACCATGCTTTAATTTGGTCTAGAATTCTAGAAGTTGTGGAATGCTTGGAAGTAAGAGTTAATACAGAGACTGTTCAAACCTCCTAAGTGATTGGGTAAGTGTCAGGCCTACGGGTTGTGGATCCACTGGACCACTGCAGATGATGACTCAAGCCACTACCTGGGACCGGAGTCTAAATGGTACCCGGTTTTCACCAGAGCCCGCCGCAAAGCGGGTTAGACAAGCTGCGGCGTGATACCACCAGGTCGTTCCTCAGGCGTGACTTGTCTGCAGTGGCGGCCAAGGTTGAGGTACAAGAACGGCAATCAATCTCGTGGTCAAAGTCCAGGCACAGGGTCAAGGCAGGCGGCAGAGATGCAACGTCAGGGTTCAATCCGAGGTCAGCAACAGGAGGTCCAAGCAGGGGGGTACGGGAACACAGAACAGTAGCACGGAGGAACACAGGTACACGGAAACACGGAGGAGCTCAGGTAACACAGGAACACGGAGGGACACAGGAACGCAGGAGACACAGGAACGCAGGAGACACAGGAACGCAGGCTAATCGCAGTAAAGCTTTCTCTCAGGCTGTGAGGCACAAAGATCCGGCAGGGCTTGCAGGAAGAGGCAGGCTTACATAGATTTGGGCAATATGGCCAGCGCCAATTAATGGCGCGCTGGCCCTTTAAATCTTGAGAAGGAGCCGCGCGCGCGCCCTAGCAGTCGGGGACGCACGCGGACCGCGGAGGGAAGCGAGCCGGGAGCCGGGCCAGGTGAGACGCACTGGCGGCGCGCTGGTGGGGGATGGGCAGCACGGGTGAGCCCGCGACCCGCGATATGGGTCGCGGGACCACCCGTGACAGTACCCCCCCCCTTCGGCCTCCCCCTCCTTCTGGGCTGGAGAAATTTCTGCAGGAGATCACGATCCAAAATATTGTCCTCAGGCTCCCACGACCTCTCTTCTGGCCCGAATCCCTTCCAGTCAACCAAGAAGAACCGCTTCCCCCTTACCATCTTCATGTCCAGGATCTCCTTTACCTCGTAGGTGTTGGTGGAGTCCGCCACTGGAGTGGGGGGAAGAACGTGCCGGGAGAAGCGATTCAGAATGACAGGTTTCAGCAGAGATACGTGGAAAGAATTTGGGATGCTCAAAGTAGGAGGAAGGCGGAGTTTATACGCCACTGGATTAATGCGCTGTAACACCTCGAACGGTCCCAGAAAACGTGGACCCAGCTTGTAACTGGGAATCTTCAAATGGACATACTTGGATGACAGCCACACTTTGTCACCTGGAGAGAATATGGGAGGAGACCTGCGTTTCTTGTCCGTTTGAGTTTTTGAACGGGCGGATGCCTGAAGTAAAGACTGACGAGTCTGTTCCCAGATAGTTTTGAGATCTTCTACCAACTCTTCCACAGCAGGAACGTCAGCAGACACGGAGAGAGGAAGAGGTGGTCGTGGATGTCTCCCGTAGACAATGAAGAAAGGAGTGGCACCGGCAGACTCAGAGTTCAGGGAGTTGAAGGAGAACTCAGCCCATGGGAGCAGAGTGGACCAGTTGTCCTGTCTGGCGGAGACAAAATGACGGAGATAACAACCTAAGGTCTGATTAACCCTCTCGACTTGTCCATTCGACTGAGGGTGATACGCTGAGGAAAAGTCCAATTTCACCTGGAGTTGACTGCACAGAGAACGCCAGAACCGGGAAACAAACTGAACTCCACGGTCAGATACTATGTGCCGGGGAAGACCATGAAGCCGGAAGATGTGAGTGAAGAACAGACTGGCAAGGCGAGGAGCAGACGGTAGACCTGGCAGCGGAACAAAATGAGACATTTTGGAGAACCGATCAGTTACCACCCAGATTACAGTATTCCCAGAGGAACAAGGAAGGTCCGTGACAAAGTCCATGGCCACGTGAGACCATGGGCAACTGGGTATCGGCAACGGCATCAGGAGACCGGCAGGTTTGAGGTGTGATGGTTTATTACGAGCACAAGAGATGCAGGAAGCCACAAAATCCCGTACGTCTTGGACCAGACTCGGCCACCAATAATAGCGAGAAATGAGGGCTAAGGAGCGCTGCACCCCAGGATGCCCGGCCACACGAGAACAATGTCCCCAGGTCAAGATCTTCTTCCGAAGAGCAGGTCGGACATACGTCTTGCCAGGAGGGAGCTGCCGGAGGTCTACTGGAGCAGCCACAACCAGCCGTTCCGGAGGGATGATATGCCGAGGAGCCGGTTCTTCCCCAATAACATCAGAGGCACGTGAGAGGGCATCTGCCTTGATGTTCTTCTCAGCTGGACGAAAATGGATCAAAAAATTAAAACGTGAAAAGAAAAGGGACCAGCGGGCTTGTCTTGGATTGAGACGTTGAGCAGTCTGGAGGTACAGGAGGTTTTTGTGGTCAGAATATACACTGACCGGGTGACGAGCTCCTTCCAGAAGATAGCGCCACTCTTCCAAGGTGAGTTTAATAGCCAGGAGTTCCCGATCTCCTATGGAGTAGTTCCTCTCAGCCGCAGAGAAGGTTCTGGAAAAGAAGCCACATGTAAGTGTTCGGCCTTTGGGCCCTTTCTGAGTGAGCACAGCTCCAGCACCCACGGAGGAGGCGTCAACCTCAAGTTGGAAGGGTTTCTCTAAATCTGGTCGCGTCAGAACAGGAGCAGAGGCGAAGGCAGATTTCAGTCTAGATAATGCTTCCTCCGCAACTGGAGACCAGTGTCTGGGATCAGCACCTTTTTTAGTTAGAGCCACAATGGGAGACACGAGGGAAGAGAAGTGAGGAATGAATTGCCGGTAATAATTAGCGAAACCAAGGAATCTCTGTATGGCACGAAGTCCCACTGGGCGAGGCCACTGAAGTACCGCAGACAACTTGGTTGGATCCATCTGTAGGCCTTTATCGGAGATTATGTATCCTAGAAATGGAAGGCTCTTCTGATGGAATTGGCACTTCTCCAGCTTAGCATAGAGGCGATTGGCTCTTAGGCGCCTAAGAAGTTGCCGTACATGCATTTGATGAGACTCCAGATCAGGAGAGAAGACCAAGATGTCATCTAAGTAAACAACGACACAGGTGTATAGCAGGTCTCTGAAAATGTCGTTCACGAATTCCTGAAAGACTGCAGGCGCATTACACAGTCCAAAGGGCATGACCAGGTACTCAAAGTGCCCGTCTCGGGTGTTAAAGGCGGTCTTCCATTCATCGCCCTCCCGGATGCGGATAAGATTATAGGCCCCTCTAAGGTCCAATTTAGAGAAGATTTTAGCTCCACGAAGGCGGTCAAAGAGTTCCGTGATTAACGGCAATGGATACCGGTTCTTTATTGTCACCTTATTGAGACCCCGATAGTCAATGCAGGGACGAAGAGAACCATCTTTCTTGGCCACAAAGAAGAAGCCGGCAGCGGCAGGAGAAGAGGACTTGCGGATGAACCCCTTCTGTAGATTCTCCTTGATGTAGGCCGACATGGCCGCAGTTCCAGGCACGGACAGCGGGTAAACTCGACCTCGTGGCGGAGAAGTTCCTGGCAGCAGTTCAATAGGGCAATCGTATGGACGATGCGGTGGCAAGGTCTCCGCTTGCTTTTCAGAGAAGACATCAGCATAGTCCAGGTAAGCAGCGGGAAGACCCTTCAGGAGACTTGAGAGACAAGGAGGAAGGTATAGTAGCAACTGGACAAAGAGCCCTGAGACAACGGGACTGGCATCCAGAACCCCAGCGAAGGACCTCCCCAGTCTGCCAGTTAAGAACAGGTGCATGTCTCTGCAGCCACGGAAGTCCCAATAGGACGGAGGAAGTGGAGCGGGGTAGTACGTGGAAAGACAGTCTCTCCATATGCAGGGCACCAACTTGCAGACACAGGGGTTCAGTGCGGTACTGGACTGGATCAGAGAGGATCTGACCACTGACCGAAGAGATAACCAGAGGCTTGTCGAAGTGGATCACTGGAATGTGATGCTGCGAGACCAGTGCAGCATCCACAAAATTTCCTGCGGACCCAGAGTCCAAGAAGGCAGACACTTGGAACTGGCTGCTCGCACCAACGCTGAGGAGCACAGGAATGGTCAAACGTGGAGAAGCTTCGCACACACCTAGGGACGCTTCTCCCAAAAACCCTAGGTGGTAGCATTTCCCGAACGTTGGGGACGGACAGGACACATCCTGATGAAATGCTCAGGACTCGCACAATAGAGGCAGAGGTCTCCCTGTCGTCTTCTTTTTGCGCTCCTGGGAAGAGAGTCTGGCTCTGTCCACCTCCATAGGCTCTTCCACAGACGGTACAGCCGGTGACTGGAGCGGCCTCTGGAAGACCGGAGCCAGGCGAGGAAGACGTCTTGGACGAGCTTGAGGCTGCTCGAGGAGAGACTCTTCGGCACGCTCTCTAAATCGCATGTCTATCCGGGTGGCCAGAGAGATTAGACCACTCAGAATGGACGGCAGATCACGAGCGGCAAGAGCGTCTTTAACATGGGAGGAGAGCCCCTTTTTGAAAGCTGCGGAAAGAGCCGCGTCGTTCCAAGAGAGCTCTGAGGCCAGGGTACGGAACTGCACAGCGTACTCTCCAACAGATGAATTGCCCTTATGCAGATTCAACAATGCAGTCTCAGCAGAGGAGGCCCGTGCTGGTTCTTCAAAAACAGACCGGAATTCTGCCAGAAATGCCAAAAGTGTAGCAGTGACCGGGTCGTCTCTGTCCCAAAGCGGAGTAGCCCAGGCCAGGGCTTTCCCGGAGAGGAGGCTGAGGAAAAATGCCACCTTGGAACGCTCCGTGACGAATTGGGACGGCATGAGCTCTATGTGTAGAGAACACTGGGTGATGAAGCCCCTGCATAACTTGGGATCCCTGTCATACTTGCCAGGCATAGAAAGACGTAACCTGGGTTCGGTAGCAGGAAGGACGGCTGGAGTAGCATGGGTTGCAGGAACAGCTTCGGGGACCTGTTGCTGATGCTGAGTAGTTAGCAACTGTTGCAGCATGGTGGTGACTTGCTCCAGCTGCTCACGCTGTGCGGCAACTACCGAGATTGATGCATCACAATCATAGCAAGATCGGGCCGACTGGGAGATGGAACCTCAGCGGGATCCATGGCCGGATCTTACTGTCAGGCTTGCGGGTTGTGGATCCACTGGACCACTGCAGACGATGACTCAAGCCACTACCTGGGACCGGAGTCTAAGTGGTACCCGGTTTTCACCAGAGCCCGCTGCAAAGGGGGTTAGACAAGCTGCCGCGTGATACCACCAGGTTGTTCCTCAGGCGTGACTTGTCTGCAGTGGCGGCCAAGGTTGAGGTACAAGAACGGCAATCAATCTCGTGGTCAAAGTCCAGGCACAGGGTCAAGGCAGGCGGCAGAGATGCAACGTCAGGGTTCAATCCGAGGTTAGCAACAGGAGGTCCAAGCAGGGGGGTACGGGAACACAGAACAGCAGCACGGAGGAACACAGGTACACGGAAACACGGAGGAGCTCAGGTAACACAGGAACACGGAGGGACACAGGAACGCAGGAGACACAGGAACGCAGGAGACACAGGAACGCAGGAGACACAGGAACGCAGGAGACTCAGGAACGCAGGCTAATCACAGTAAAGCTTTCTCTCAGGCTGTGAGGCACAAAGATCCGGCAGGGCTTGCAGGAAGAGGCAGGCTTACATAGATTTGGGCAATATGGCCAGCGCCAATTAATGCCGCGCTGGCCCTTTAAATCTTGAGAAGGAGCCGCGCGCGCGCCCTAGCAGTCGGGGACGCGCGCGGAGCCAGGTGCCAGGTGAGACGCGCTGGCGGCGCGCTGGCTGGGGGCTGGGCAGCACGGGTGAGCCCGCGACCCCATATCGCGGGACCACCCGTGACAGTAAGTAAAGAGTAGCGGCTGCAATTCAACGTTTTTGTTGATTCCATATAAATTTTTTTATAATTTGTTGTTTACATTTAACCGTTGAGGTGGGGATGGGTAGGTTTCAGAAAATAATAGAGGATTTTGGGTAAAAATTGCAGCATTTTTATTGCTGCAATTCTCCCTAGCCAAGAGATTGGGTAGGAGGAAAATTTTTGGATATCTTTTTGTATTTGAGTAATAAGTTTGCTGTGGTTAATGGTGGCTAACTTATTTATGGGAGAAGTTAAGGGGATTCCTAAGTATGGAATTTCTCCATCAGCCCATATGTATGGGAATTTTTTTGCCAGTTTTTTACGGGTGGTGTTGGGTATGCCTAGATTTAGTATCAGTGATTTACATTCATTCACTTTGTAGTAACTTATTGAACCAAATCTTTTAATCAATTGGGACAGATGTGGAAGAGTGTTTTCTGGTGAAGATAGGCATATTATCACATCATCTGCAAAAGTCCTATTCTATGGTCTATTTGGCCTACTTGGATTCCTTTTAGATGAGGGGATAGTCTAATGTGTTGTGCAAATGGTACCATTTTTAAGGTAAATATTAATGGAGATAGGGAACACCCTTGGGGAGTGCCATTAGTGATTTTAAAAAGGGTTTGAAATGGTACCCGAGTTGTAAATCCTCGCTTTGGGATTTTTGTATAGTGAGATGAGAGGAAAAAATTTGGTTGGGAAGTTGAACTCTTTGAGTGTCTTTTCCAGTGTACTCTATCGAACGTCTTCTCTGCATCCAAAGTTAGGAGCAGAGAAGGCGTTCGTCTAGCCTCAGCCAGAGAGATCAGGTTTATAAATCTAGGGGTAGTGTCATATGTTTGGCCGCCTTTTATAAAATCCACTTGATCCATGTTTACTAGGGATGGGATGATATCTGTTAATCTGTTTGCTAGGATTTTTGAATACATTTTTAGATCTGTATTGAGTAGGGAGATGGGTCTAAAATTTTCCAGGTTAGTGGGGGGGGGGGGGGTTACTGGTTTAGGCAGGGTAACTATGATAGGTAAATTCCCTGTAGTAGAGATGTTAGAAGCTATGTCCTATGTTCGGTTGTGGTATGCTTTTATCTTAATTGTATAAAGATGTGTAATATTTTGCCAATTCGTTCGCTATCCCCTGTGGGTCCATAATTTTTGTGTTAGTTGACAAAGAGATGTATGGGATTCTTGATTTTATCATTAGGCACTTTAATTGTTTGACGAGTAGAGCACCAGATTTGTTTCCCTGCCAGTGTCATGTGTTTTTGATCCTTCTGTATTAGCGAGTCATAAGCAGATTTTCAGGATGACTTGGTTATACTAGTCACAAACCACATGGTAGTATCCATGATGCACACCTCTAACCTCTTTGACAAGACATAGGGCCTAGACCATCTTTTTGTTCGAAAATACTTAAAGGGAACCTGTCATCAGAAATTGGCCTTATAAACCACTACCACTATGTTCTCTATCTGTATAACAGGTTCTAGATCATGTTTTTATTCATGATCCAGCTTGGTGGCATCATCCACAAAATCATCTTTGATGTTAGATGTAAAGTCAGGGAGGCAGAGAATTTAACATTGAAGTCAAGCTCTCCCTGACTTTGAACACCATCTCCTATTTGAATGACATCATGCTCAAGACTTAAGGAGATCTGATCAATGATGTCCCTAGACGTAGGACCATCATTTACAGGGCATTTTAAGGCAGGGAAAGCATGACTTCAGTTTTGACCCCCGTCCTGACTTCATAAACCCAATTTACATTTTTTCCAATTTACAGTTATTCAAAATGACAGGGGGTATGATTTTTTTGTTTCATCATATACTAGTACCTGCAACAACTGTTGCATACAATTATTAAAAAGTCTCTACAGATATGGGGCCAATGTAGATTTGTGACATTTAAAATACTCATTTGAGAGCCCCTCTGGCCTGTGGCTTTGTTTTGTTACAGAGATGAGATTGCTTTAGGGTGCGGTCACACATCACGTTTAACACACGCGTTTAAAAATGCATTGCAACAGCTGAAGAGAGATTTGCCTAATTAAACAGCTGTTAACATATGTGTTTACAAAATGCAACAGTTAACACATTGTCAACACATGTGTTTACATTGTGTTTAGTGAGGGCAAATTTGTTAAAATTCGGTTTGTCCAGATTCGCCGAATTTTTTAAAAATTTTTTATTTGACCCGAATCGAATCATCGAATCATGGCGAATCACGTTAAAAAAACACGTATTTCCTGGCAGCAGAGAGCCTGTAGGGTGTTGTAGAACATTGTGCCATGCTTCAGTATGCATAGGGAGCGTGGTTTGGTCTTTAAACAATGCTGTCAGCCGCAAGCTCTTAGAATCGCTTCACTCTACAATTCTATGTGCACTTACAGAGACAAACTTCACCAATAAGTGAAGAGGGAACGCAGCCTGACAAGGTAACATCTGTGCCAGCTCGACAGGACTGAGCTGAGGGCCAAGATCCCACTATAAAATCAAAGAGTGCACTCTTTTTAAACTGACATCAGATGATTCCATAGATTACAACAGAACCTGTTCTGTTAAACGCGGATACATGTAGAAACCCCCACAAAAGAGTGGAGAGGGTGTTGGCAGTAACTTTGCATTGACGTCAGTGATCATTTTGCCCTTCTTTTCACCCATCAGTGTCCTCTTTCAATCGGTTAATAATCCATCAGTATTGCTAAAACCAAACACAAACAGGAGTTTGGCTATTAATCCTGAAGCTTTTCATCCTTCAGACAGATGAAATGAAGGGAAAAACCAAAACATTGGCAACGTTATAGAGTGGTTGGGGGCGAAAACACCATTATGGAAATCACAGGGTGTTCCAGGGAGACAGCGGTCAGTTGGCAGCAGCATGAGTAGGCTGCAGAGTGGCACAATGACAAATTATGGAGGTGGCGGAAACATAGTAGGCCACAAAGTGGCACAATGATAAGAGTATCATAGTATTATAGTATATAAGGCTGAAAAAAGACACAAGTCCATCAAGTCAAACCTTTAAATGTTTTATCCCCGTAGCCCGTGATATTTTTTCTCTCCAGAAAGGCATCCAGGCCTCTTTTGAACATGTACATAGAGTCCGCCATAACAACCTCCTGCAGCAGTGAGTTCCATAGTCTCACTGCTCGTACAGTAAAGAACCTTTGTCTATGTTGATGGTAAAATCGCCTCTCCTCTAGGAGCAGAGGATGCCCCCTTGTCCTGGTCACAGGCCTAGGTATAATACGATCTTTGGAGAGATCCTTATGCTGTCCGTTCAGGTATTTGTACATTGTAATGAGGTCTCCCCTCAGTCGTCTTTTTTCTAAACTGAATAATCCCAAATTTTGTAATCTGTCATTGTATTCTAATCACCCCATTCCCCTAATAATCCTGGTTGCTCTCCTCTGCACCTATTCCAGCTCTACTATATCCTTTTTAAATACTGGTGCCCAAAACTGTACACAATACTCCATGTGTGGTCTGACCAGGGATTTGTATAAGGGCAAAACTATGTCTTTATCATGAGAATCTATTCCTCTCTTGATACATCCCATAATTTTATTTGCTTTAGCAGCAGCCGCCTGGCTCTGGTCACTAAAATTGAGTTTACCATCAACCAATACCCCCAAGTCCTTTTCAGCTCCAGTTTTACCAAGTAATTGACTGTTTAGAACATAATTATACTTTTTGTTTCCATGGCCCAAATGCATAACTTTACATTTATCTACATTAAACCTCATCAACCATTTCTCTGCCCACCCCTTAAGCTTCCACAAATCCCTCTGTAATACTAAACTATCGGCCTCAGTATTTATTACTTCACACAGCTTAGTATCATTTGCAAATATTGAAACTTGACTGTGTAAACCAACTACAAGGTCATTAATAAAAATATTAAAAAGAAGTGGCCCCAATACTGACCCCTGTGGCACTCCACTGGTAACGTCAACCCAATCTGAGAATGTGCCATTAATGACGACCCTCTGTTTTCTATCACTAAGCCAATTACTTACCCAAATACACAGATTTTCCCCTATTCCCAGCAGTCTCATTTTATATACCAACCTTTTATGTGGCACGGTAAGGTTGAAAAGTCCAGATAAAACATCCACAGCTTCCCCCAGATACAGTCTTGAACTTACCTCCTCATAGAAACCAATCAGATTAGTCTGACAGGACCGATCTCTCATAAACCCATGCTCCAGGATAGCATCTCTAACAAACCCCTCAAATATTTTCCCCACCACAGAAGTTAGACTCACGGTTCTGTAGTTTCCAGGATCGCTATTTGATCCTTTTTTGTATATTGGTACCACATTTGCTATGCGCCAGTCCTGTGGAACATAACCAGTCCTCAGGGAATCTTCAAATATTGAAAATAACGGTCTGTCTATCACGGTACATAGTTCATGCAGAACCCAGGGGTGTATGCCATCTATCTTAGTGGTTGCGAGGCGGCGCTGTACCTCTTCCTGGGTTAAACTGTTGACATTCCAAAAAGAATTTACATTATTCCTCATTGTGTCTTCCACCAGGGGATTCTCCTGGGTAAAGACAGTTGAGAAGGCGACATTCAGTAGATTGGCCCTTTCCTCATCTCCTTCCACCATGACCCCCATGTTATTTCTAAGGGGACCCACACTCTCTGTTTTTAGTTTCTTATCATTTTTATACTTGAGAAATAATTTGGGATTATTTTTGCTCTCCCTGGCAATATTTCTCTCAGTCTCTATTTTTGCGGCCTTTATCTGCTTTTTACAGGATCTATTTTTCTCTCTGTAATCCTGTAATGCCTCATCGCTACCTTCACGTTTTAGCACCTTAAACGCCTTATCTTTCTCGCTTATTGCTTTCCTTACAAGACTAGTTAGCAACATTGACTTTTTCTTGCTCCTCTTATGTTTTTTCCCACTAGGTATGTGTTTCTCACAGGACTTTTTCAGAATCTATGATAAAAAGTCCCATTTTTTTTTGGGGGGGGGGGGGCTTTTGTCTTTGAGAACATTGTCCCAGTCTATGCCTTTAAGGTCTTCCCTTAGTTGCTGAAAATTTGCCCTCCTGAAGTTTAGAGTGTTGGTTGCCCCTTCCCTAACGCTCTTAGTAAAGCGTAATACAAAATCAATGATATTATGATCACTATTACCCAGGTTCCCCCCAACCTGTAGTTTTGATACCCTATCAGGTCTGTTGGTTAGGATAAGGTCCAGCAGTGCCCCCCCCTCCTGTTGCCTCCTGGACTATTTGCGACAGGTAATTGTCTGTTGTTGTTGACAAGAACCTGCTGCCTTTGAAAGACCTGCAGGTTTCTTCCCCCCAGTCAATATCTGGGTAGTTGAAGTCCCCCTTGAAAAGTACTCCACCGTGCTTTGAAGCCGCATCCATTTCATTTATCAGCATTTCCTCTGCCGCCTCCATTATATTTGGAGCCTTATAACAAACCCCAAGTAATATTTTATTATTCTTTTTCCCTCCTCTTATCTCCACATTTGCATTTGCGTTACTGATGTCATCTCGCAAGACAGGCTTGAGGCAAGAATTCACATATAAACAAACTGCTCCCCCTTTTTATTTATACGATCCTTTCTAAAAAGACTATAACCATCTATAGTAACAACCCAGTCATAGCTACTGTCCAGCCATGTCTCGCTGATACCCACTATATCATATTTCTGCTCCAGTTCCTCCATTTTGTTTGTGAGGCTTCTAGAATTTGTGTACATACACTTTATATGGTTTCCCCTGTCCCTATTCATTTTGTTCTTATTCCCCAATCTCATTCCAGCCCCCCTTCCTCCCCCATGGACTATGACTCTTCCCAGCTCTCTATCGATACTGTCTATATGCCCTGCACAAGTGTAGTTGCCCTCCCCCCAGGTCTCTAGTTTAAACACTCATCCAACCTTCTAGCCATTTTCCCCCCAAAACAGCTGCACCCTCCCTATTGAGGTGCAGCCCATACCTACTGTAGAGCCTGTAGCCGACAGAAAAGTCAGCCCAGTTCTCCATGAACCCAAAACCCTCCTTCCTACACCAACTTTTGAACCACTTATTTACCTCCGTGATTTCCCGCTGCCTTTCTGGTGTGGCACGTGGTACAGGTAGTATTTCGGAGAAAACATCCTTTGAGGTCCTTGCCCTGAGCTTATGGCCTAAATCCCTGAAATCATTTTTAAGGACCTTCCACCTACCTCTTACTTTGTCATTAGTGCCAATGTGGACCATGACCGCTGGTTCCTCACCAGCCCCTCCCAGTAATCTGTCAACCCAATCCGCAACATGCCAAACGCGAGCACCTGGCAAACAACACACTGTTCGGCATGCACGGTCTTTATGACAGATTCTGCTGAGCTCACTGCAACAAGATCTGGCTGCAAACCAGTGTGGAGGTGGCGACAGCAGAAGCAGCAGCAGGAGCCCACAGGTGGCAGCAACATGGTGGCAGCAACAGGGAAAGCCACAGACTGGCACAATGATATAGTGTGGAGATGGCGTCAGAAGCGGCAGGAGCCCACAAAACCCTCAGCAGAGGAGGCCACACTGTGGCACAATGATTAAGTTTGAAATGAATTTGTATTCAAAATATTTAATGTAAATTTCAATTTGTAGATTCGAGGTGCCACATGCATAATATATTACAGTTTTCAGTATTACAGGTGTGGAGGTGGCGGTCACATGGTAAGCCACAGAGTAGCACAATGATATAGTGTGGAGGTGGCATCAGCAGCATCAACAGGAGGCCACAAAGTGGCACAATGATATAGTGTGGAGGTGGCATCAGTAGCAGCAGGAGCCCGAAGAGTGGCACAATTATATAGTGTGAAGGTGGCATCAGCAGCAGCAGGAGCCCACAGGGTGGCACAATGATATATCGTGGAGGTGGCATCAGTAGCAGCAGCAGCAGGAGCCCGCAGATTGGCACAATGATATAGTGTGGAGGAGGCATCATTAGCAGCAGCAGGAGTCTGCAGAATGGCACAATAATATAGTGTGAAGGTGGCATCATCAGCTGCAGGAGCCCACATGGTGGCACAACTATATAGTGTGGAGGTGGCATCAGCAGCAGCAGGAGCCCGCAGAGTGGCACAACTATATTGTGTGGAGGTGGCATCAGCAGCAGCAGGAGCCCGCAGGGTTCCATCTCTAATGTATACTGCCACGGTGCTTCTGGGTCATCTGCCTCGTCTTCTACCTCCTCTGGATGCTCCTGCTCCTCCTCTCCTGTCACCTTAGTAGAAAAACCACAAATTGCACTAGACTCTGCTTGTGCTCCAATGTCCTCCTCCTCCAGTTCAGCCCCCACCGGACTTATGTGGCCATGAGATGTAGTCTTCCCTTCTCCAGTGCCCTGACTAGACAGATTTTGCAGCATGAGTTCCAGGACATGAAGCAGTGGAATGATGTAATCCATCCCGCAGTCCTGGCGACTGACAAATATGAAGCGCCATAGCAAACGGCAGGTGTCAAGATTGAGCTGCCAGTGGCTGACATCAAAGTTACACAGAGGAGTACTCTGTTCCGCTTGCATCATCAAAAAATCATTAATGGCTTTCCTCTCATACAGGCGGTCTAACATATGGAGGCTGGAATTCCACCGGGTGGAAACATTACATATCAGACTATGTTGGGGTAGGCCGTTCTGATGCTGCAACTCGAGGAGGGTGTGCTTGGCTTTGTAAGAATAGCTGAAGTGAGTGCACAGTGGCCTGGCCATTTTTAGAATGTTTTGCAGATGGGTGGAAGACTTCAGGAACTTGTTGACAACCAGATTGAACACACGCGCCATGCAGGGCGCATGCACCATCCCTCCCCGGTGCAGCGTGGACACCATGTTCCTCCCATTGTCTATCACCATGGTTCCGATTTTTAGTTGTCGCTGAGAAAGCCACACAATGATTGCCTGCCGTGGAGCAGTTCCTCCCCTGAGTGACTTTGTTTGCCCAGGCAAACCAGGTGTAAAACTGCAGGACACCGCTGTGCCCTGCACATGTGCTATGATGGAGCAGCACTTGTGGAGGCTGAGGTAGTGGTGGAGGAGGAGGCGGACGCTGGCGCAGGAGCAGCAGTTTGACAACGTGGAGGAAAAAATGTTGTCTCTTGTGGAAGTTGTTGGTGTGGCTGGGAGGGAAGCACATTCACCCAGTGGGCTGTAAAAGACATGTACTGGCCCTGACCATAGTTACAGTTCCACACGTCCGCGCTGCCGTGCACCTTTTTAAAAAACTGATAAGCTCAAGGACTGGCCCACCTTCTGTTGTACATATTGGTGAAGGGCTGGCACTGCCTTTTTGGAAAAAAAATTGCAGCTTGGAACTCTCCACCTCGGTTCAGCACAAGCCATTAGTTCTATGAAGGGTGTCCACGACTTGGAAAGGGAGAGAATGCAGTACCAACAACTTCAACAAAAGCACGGTCAGCTTATGCACCTTAGGAGGGCTAGACGCATAGAGTTATCTCTGTTATCGCCTCGCTCAACGACTGCTGGCGCCATGCGTAGCGAGGAGCAGGAGCATCTGGACCAGGAGATGTCAAAGACAAACCGCTCTATGCTGGAGCCTTGACTTGCTGAAACAGCATGTGTGCCACTAGGTGCTGCTGCTGTTGCTGCGCCTGCAGGATGGACCATATCTGACACCCGTTTCTACCAGGCCATTGGATGGTGACGCTGCATGTGTTGGCGCAGGGCCGTGGTGCCAACGTTATCTCCCTGGCCACGCTTCACTTTCTGCCCGCAGGTACGACATATACCCACGCTCGGCTCCTCTGATGTCTTTACAAAAACTGCCACACCGCCGAGGTGGTAATTTTACTGCCAACACTCTGCACTTAGCAACTACTACTGCCGCTGCCTCACTGAGCCCCTGTGCCACTACTTACTTGGAGCTGCCAATCGGGATTTGTACCCTGCGGATGGGTGGCTCCCATCCTTGCACTGCTGCCACCCTGCTGACTCACAGCCACAGTAGCGACTTGCTGCCTGCTCCGCTGCCTGACGCGCAGGCTGACACTCTTTTTGCTTGACGATGATCAATGCCCTGCCACACCAAGCTCCCAAGTGCGATCAGCTACATCATCGTCAATTTGCGTTTCCAGGTCACTGCCACTCTCCTCTCCGGTGTCAGTATGCACAGCCTGCCTACTGCAGGAAGCAGCGGAAGTCTGCCCCAACTCTTCACTGCCAAGCAGCTGCTGACTGTACTCAAACACTTTGTCCTCGCTGAATAGTAGCGATGAGCCCAGACCAGTAGCTCTCTGGTTGCGGGAAAGGAACAGGAAAGAGGCTAGTTGAGGACAGGTGAGGGCCGCTGACCTGCTCCTGGGCCATGCCAACTAATTGTTGTATCTGAGGAACCCACGGACTCTTGGCTGGGGTTGTCAGATGTTATATTTGAGGAATTGGATGACCTAGTCAACCATTCAGCAACCTTTGGGTTGCCGCTAGATGACAATGGCAGTTCTGGCCTCACACACAGCTCTGGTAGTCACCCCTGCTGCAATGTCCCCTTACTGTTCTGCCACCTCTGCCTGCTCCACCTGCAACCTTTCTGTCTGACATATTGTTTTATAAACTACGTGGATTTGACACATAAAGCTGGCTGTAAACTATAGCCCCAAAAAGATACGGCAATTTCTACAGATACCCCACAACTGACACCCAGTGAGAGGTCCACAAATCACTACTGCATATGCATGAATGTGAAACAGATTTTTTCCTATTCGATTTTGTCACTAAATAGAACTGCTATTTGGGGTATACGGAACCCCCTTAAAGAACAACCAGGGATTGGTCCACAAATCTCTACTGCAGATGCATGAATCTGAAACAGATTTCTTCCTATTCGATTTTGTCACTAAATAGAACTGCTATTTGGGGTATACAGATCCCCCTTAAAGAACACCCAGGGATTGGAGCAAGAATCGCTACTGCACAGTACAGTAGCAGCAGCTAGATGCTACAGACAGCACATCCAGTGTAAAATGCTGGGATTGAAAATGGCCGACAGTATTATAGGGCTGTGAAGTTTTAAATGCGTGCGTTAAACGCGGTGTGTGACTGTACCCTTAGAGAATTCTTGTAAGGTAAAGGGGGTAGAAAGTGCAGACACCTGTTCGGAGAAATTTGAGGGAGATTATGCTACTTCAGAAACTTGTGAATGTCCCTTTGCACAGGCTGTACAATACAAAACAATATTTTCTAAGGGCAAACTCATGTTTATGGCCAAGATTTCAGCACCCTAAATTCATCAAATTATTGTTTATTCCATCTTTGTAAGCTATGTATAAACAGAAAGAATAAACTTCTGGGTCGATCTGCTAGCTTACATAGATGGAATAAACAATAATTTGCACGTTTAGCATGTGAGGCCTGTTTGATAAAGTGAGTGTCATCTTACAGTGGCTTTATGAGTGCACCAAAGACTGGGGTCATCTACTGCTCCATCATCATTTATATGAAATTACTCTTTTAATCCCGATGTGGGTGATTAAGAATATAATTATTGATTTACCACACAGAATTAGGTAGATAAGGGGTAATAGGGACTGTTCTACCAGGAAGTAGTCTATTCACATATAAACCTTATGAGGGTGAAAGTAGGATGTCTAATACGCCTCATGTCATAGAGCCATTTTTTAAAAATAGTTTGTACAGAAAAATACCTGTTCTGGTGCCTTTGTGCTGGACATAGAATCTTCCGAGGGCTAAAGAATCTTATTGAATTCCTCTACTTTCTTACTCCCATAAATCTTAAACAGGACCTTTTTCAAGAAAGAGTGGTGTTTGGAATTTGAGGCATATACAGAAGCTATCCTATATTATACATTGTTGAGGAAGCAGGTTATAATAACAGATCTACCCTTCTCATGGAGCTTTGACCGGGTCCCTATTAGTCCCTATTAGTTATTGATACACCACATATTTTGTTAGTAGCTGGTGCATGGAAGATAAAGAGGTATAGTTTGTTCTTTAGGCAATAACAATCCGAATTGTTAGGATGTTAGGATTGTTAGGATGTTAGGATGGCTACAAAGAATGTCTATGCAATTTTTTTCCAAGCCTCTTCCCACACAGATGATCTCTAACAAGGAGAATTTAATTCTTTAGAGTTTATCGAAAAAAAAGTTAAGTACCATGGGAGTCTAATGAGTAGGGTGCAAGGAAAAAGCAGCGCACTATAGCCAGAGTAACCCAACCTAAGGTCATGACTGGTGTGTCATTCAACATTTTGAATGGGTTATCAGTCAGTTAGCATAACAGAAAAACATGGACAAAAACATATGACAAACATAGTAGTGAATCCCACACTACTCTGATGTCCGTTTCTTGTTTATTCCTAACCCAGAAATCCATAATTTCCTTCCTCAATTCTTGATCAATGTGGAGTATTGATAACCAATGGGCATTAACTCTGAATGGAGTAGCCGAACCATTGACAATTTTCTTGGTACCAAAGTCGACTATCATAAGATAGTGATCAGAGATACTGTTTGGTTCATAGGTCATCTTATTTATATATTCCAAACAAATACCATTGCATTAAGCCAGATCAATCCTCAACATTGACTTATGTGAGCCACTAAAGCACTAGAAGCCCGTTTCATTTAAGTATTTCTTTCTCCATACGTCTAAAAATCCAACCTCGTCACATAATTTTTTCAATGGGGAATCGCCTTCTATTTTCCTAGTCTGGTCACTGGATTCTGTCTATCTTACACTGCATTATGCAGTTATAGTCTCCACATGATAAGACAGGACAGTTTGGACTTTTTTCCATAAAAAAGTAAGTTGTTTGATAAAATCTGAGGAGTAAGGAGTGGGGATATATACAAAGGAGAGCACACATCTCAAGCCTTGCAACACCCCTTCCATAAAAATATATCGAGCATATTCATCAATTTTAGACCTCAAAATTTTAAAGTCTATCCTTTGATGCACAAGCACACTAACCCCTCTGGACAGTGTAGTATGACAAGGGTACCTATCCAACTCCGTTTAACCCTCCATAAGGTCTCTTGCGTCAAATGTGTTTTGGAAAGTGCCCACAATAGCTGGTAGATGTCTCTGTATGCAGTCAAATATGGCTATTCGTTTTATATTATCCCCAAGTCCTCTAACATTCCATGACATAATCTTAATATTCATTCAGGAAAAAAAAAAAACACAACCCTGCTGACTGAGACCCCCTCTCCCCCAATTGACCCACAGCTTAACTTGAGGGTCTCTATCCTTCCAACCCCACTTCTCCATACCCCCACGTCCCTGTCCCAACATTTTTTATCCTTAGGAAAAAAAGACCAAAAAAAAAAAAAAACCTTTCCATCTATCTACTACCTACGCCTATTATCCCTATTACCCCAGCTTTCTGGGTTACACCATCCTTTGGCATCTAACCATTCCATGGCTTCTTCCGGGGTATTAAAAAAAATTGCTCTATCCTGGTATATAACCCACAACTTAGAAGGAAATAGTAGTGCATATCTCAAGTTGGCTTTCTGTAATCTTTTTTATATCATGAAAGCTTGTTCTTTTAGCCTGAGTTGTCCTAGAGTAATCTGGAAAGCACATCACTCTAGAGCCATCATAGAGCACTTCCCCGTTTTCTCTCATCCTTCTTAGCACTATGTCCCTATCTTTAGATGTTAATAGTTTTACTAGGAGAAGTCTTGCTCTAGCGCCAGGGGTTAAAGGTTTCCCCGGAACTCTATGAGCCCTCTTCACACAGAACAATGGTGACAGATGTTCTTTACCTATTGCCTCCGTAATCCATCTCTCTATAAACTCTATGGAGTTTTGCCCGCTACGCCTTCAGGCATTCCTACAATTCGAGGGTTAGCTCTACGTGATCTGTCCTCCATTTCATTAATTCTGTTTTGTAACTCATTTTTCATTTCTTGTAGGTTATAGACCTCTTTTTAAACCCCTTCCCAACATTTGACGTCATAGTACTGCATTGCGGGAGGTGCGTTCCCGCAAAATGCAGCACTATTACGTCATGCTTCTGGCACTGGAGCCGGCGCCAGAAGCTGTGGGTGTCAGCTATATATTATAGCCGACACCTGGCCCTAACACCCGCGATCGGAGATTTCCAGGTTAACATGGACGCCTCAAGTCGGACCACACTTCATCAAGCACAGCGGCATTTCAGATCGACTCAGTACCCCAGGGCTTTCACTCTCCACCTCTTGATTTGTCGGTTCTGCGGTCTACGATTCTGCGGGCCCCCAATTCCCGGACCATTCGCAGCTAACAGGTACCGCGTAGCGACAGAGTGCAGCAGGCTGCAAGTGGTACCAGATACCGCCACAGACACCACGCGGCACTCGACAGCGGCTGCCGGCAAGGCAGTCTCACCGTCTCCCTTTTATCGGGGCTTGCAATCGGGACCAGCAACATAGTGTTACAATGTGGGGTGGTTCGGAGCAGCGTGCAGCATCATCACATTGTGCTGTGGATAAAATTCAGGATCATGAAGCTTCTGTAGCCACAATTTGACCACTGTTCCCTGGAGCTGCACGCTCACACCTCTGACTCCATTGGCAATTGGGCATGCCTCCCCCCCCAAAAAAAATTGCCCATTTTCAACTACATAAAGTGACAGATGTCATAGTTGACAAAATGAGGTCGAGCCTAAAGGTCTAAACCGGATGCGTTCTTAAGGGGTTAAAGACATTCCCTATCTAACCTCACATTAAAACGTTTTATACTTTGTCAGTTTTATAATGTTTTGGTTTAAAGGCATTCTATGCAGATGTTCCTCAAAAATGTCTAATTTATTAAATTATAAATATTTTATTACTCACCAAAGCAGAGAAACCATTGAAAAAACCATACCAGATATTAGAAAAAAGACTTGCAAATGTCTTGTAGTTGTAAAAGCACAAAAAATTTGAGGTGCGTAAATAGGATAAACGTCCATGATAAAAAAGCAACTTTTGGAGATAAAAAAATTGAGCCAGTCCAAAGTCGCTAGCAAGAACTGCTTGTAGGCCTTCTTTTCCAATGATACCTACACCGATATGGGCAGCTGTAAAGTAATAAAATTTCATATGTTAGAATT
Organism: Engystomops pustulosus; assembly: GCF_040894005.1. Classification (NCBI taxonomy): domain Eukaryota; kingdom Metazoa; phylum Chordata; class Amphibia; order Anura; family Leptodactylidae; genus Engystomops; species Engystomops pustulosus. The sequence goes on along the minus strand of NC_092411.1, from coordinate 165,534,476 downwards.
ATCATTTATTTAATAATGCCAACTACAGAATTTGGTCATGAACCATTTGTGTATTAACCTTTTAACATTCCATGACGTATACAGTATGTATATCAAAAGCTGTTTAAGTTTTATCAAGAGGGCTCATGGGCTCACCCATCTTTATACAGACCTTGTGTTTGGTGCATTTTGCTAGCACTGATGTTGACCCTTTGATTGCCACTGCAGTCAACCCTTTTGTCAGCTGCAGTTAAATCCCAGCGGCTCATGGGCTTGCCATCTTGGCTTGATTGTTGCTTTCTCCGACATCATTGGGGAGCAATGATTAGTTGCCATGACAGCCAGGAGTCTTTATAAGGCTCCAGGGCCTGTCATTGTTGAATGTTATTGCCGTCGGGCAATACTACCATTATATTGTAGGAGCAAATAAACTCTCTAGGGTGCTCTAGGGCAGTGATATTTAACCAGTGTGCCGTGGCACACTAGTGCGCCGCGACACATGGTCGGGTGTGCAGCGAGGAAAGTTCCCCAAACTATGGTGCCCCCTGTGTTTTTTTTCCCGGCAATGCGCAGCGATGCACAGTCACGGCTTCTTACAATGTAGGAGACATGTACAATAACACATGCACAAGCTTTGAACCTCGCGCGACAAAATGACGTCACCGAGGCCGGCGCATCATCCTGAGAGCAGAGAGACTCTCGCATTTGCCCACCGCCAAGGTAATGCCCACCAATAATGTTGACTATATGAGCTTTTGCCTGAGTATATGAACTGTTGGCAGAATATTCAGCATATGAGCTGGTACTTTTAGTACTCCAGCAGTATACTGCATATAACAATGAGAAATATAAAATGAGAAATACTATAGTCATGAGGCTGGAGTACTACAAGTACCAGCTCATATGCTGAGTATATGAGCTGGCACTTGTACTCTGGCCTCATGGCCATAGTACTTCTAATTGTACCCCTTTATTTTGCAGTATATGAGCCACATAATAATCAGCACCATATACTAAAAACAGGGAGAAACTGAGAACTGTTGAGGAAGAGCTTTGTGTGTGTCTTTCCACCATTCCTGCTAGGATATCCCTTTTGTGTTTATCGAAACAGGCCCAGGTTTCACACTGAGTGAGTAAAATAAATTTAAAATCTATATTATTAACTATATGTATAATATGACTGTTTTAGTGTCATTTTGTGCTATTTTGGTTGGTGGTGTGCCCCAGGATTTTCTAAGTATAAAAAGTGTGCCGCGGCTCAAAAAAGGTTGAAAATCACTGCTCTAGAGGGTATAAAAGATAGTTAAAAAAATAAAAACAAAGTTAAAAAAATAAAAGATTTAAAAAAACCTAAAAGTTCAAATCACCCCCCCAAAATATGAAAACGGTTATTCCTGTTGTTGAACCACATAACGCAAGATAGTGGCAAATGTCCGAAATGACACCTTTTAGGACATGTAATCAAAAGTGAACAAAAGTCCTCTAAAAGGTAGCACAAAAAATATCAATTCATCTCTTACACAGCTCCATACATCGAAGTATGAAAAAGTTATGTGTCAACAGATGGTTGAAATGAAATTTTTTTTCTTTGTACTCAAGGATTACATTTTTAAATGTTTAAAAACACAATAAAATAGGAATAAAATTATTATTTGGAGCACATATTGAAAGCTGTAAAAACCAGGCCCACAAGAAAATAATGCAAAGGCCTTTTTTTTCACCAATTTTACTGCAATTGGGATTTTTTCCTGCTTTTAAGTAAACGCCATGGAACTGAAAAAAATCTCTTTAAAAAAAATAAATAAAGACTTTTGAAGGTGGGGAGGGAAAAATGAATGAAAAAAATGGAGTACTTAAAGACTAACTGTAAAGGTTTTTTTTAATTTTTCATAAATCAATAGCTCTTGGGCTGTAAAACAACTTTGCCTATTATCTTTATTACCTATATACAGTAGTTTCCTTGCTATAGCCTCACATTACCAAATTGCTGTAATTGCTGCCTCCTCTCCATGTGCCTTATGAATCTTACTGACCCTCCAAAGAGCCATTTTATATATGATTGTTATGTAAAAAAACTGTAAAAAAACCCTTTAAATCAGTTTTTGAATGCACTATGGGTTAATAGCTTACAGACAGACAGACATAAAATTCTGTAGAATCACAGACTGGGATGGAGTGACTGATAGAGAGCAGGGGAGACTTGTACATCACTAAACATGTTCACAGAAACATGACATCTTCTCCAGGATGCAGCAGCTTCTCCCCTCCCTAGGAAAGTGACAGAAACAAAATGTAAACACAGTAAGTTGCTTTATGCCAAACACTGGTTGCCGTTGTGACTCTAAAACAAGCTCATTAAAACCCTAGGTGCTGTGTAAGGAACTCCGCACCCCCTGACAAGTTGGAGGATCTCACACTCTCTCAACCCTCTCAAAACAAAATCAAACGGTTATCAAACTTCCCTGATCTGATAGGACCTTTTAGACCTGTACACACAGTCAGTTCCTTACATCCTCCATGTATTCCGACATGGCACTAAAGTTGCTACATAGGGCTTACATTCTCCATCACAGCCCTCTGTGTGGATATTAAAACATTTGTGATCTGTTTCTGACCGTGTCATTCCTGCCCATTCAGTCAAACTTCTTTTCCCCATATTAGCCGAGGCTGTAAAACTATTTTGCAAGAATGGATATCCACTCGCCCCAACAAAGACATTGAGTGAGATTTATCATCAGTCTCTTAGAGCAGAACTGTTCTAGTTGCCCATGGCAACCAATCAGCTTTCATTTTCCTACAGCTGTATAAAATTGAAGCTGAGCTCTGATTGGTTTCCATTTTCAACTACAACAGTTTTACCTTAGAAACTTGATGATAAATCTCTCCCATTGTAACTACAAAAACTTTTGTCTTTCGAATGGCCTCGATAGAGGCAGCTTTACATTAGGAGAAAAATGTATAGGTTTTTTCACAATGTGGAAGCCTTTAAACCAAATTCTGCTTTCACTACATACAACATGTTATTTAGGACAACAATTAGATGATGACCGACCTATTCAAATAATTTGCTGAAGCTTTTGAGTGGATTGATGGTTCATACACTGGCTGGAAGTAGTGGTCAGGCAAAACCCCCTCTTGTTTCCACCTTAATCCTTTCCTCAGCAACCTTCCCTCCAGAACTTTACAATTACTCCATTGTCCTATAGTTGTTACTTGGAATCAGTTACTTGGAATCAATCACTTGGCACCAAATGTTGGTCTTTAAACTTACTGATGGCAAAAACTTGTAGGACTTTGTTAATGCCTCCCTAGTCTCCGGCCATATGGTAAACCTCATATTGAACCCTTGGCCCTTACCCCTATTGCTAGTGTATTTGTTACGTTACTATGTCTATCACCACATGTAGAAAAATATGAGTATATAAGTTTAAATGAAAACAACTAAAAAAAAAAAAGTTAAAAACAGCAGAGATGAGCTTTCATGACTAGATGCCCTAAAAACAGTACAATGGTTGTGCGGGCTATAACCAAATAGTAATATACCCCTACAAATACTGCCAATCTCATATATACCAAACCAAATAGTAAAAAAAAGCAAATGACATATGTCTGAGGTATAACCTCCTTATTTGAACCCACCCCGACAAATATACTCAACCAAAAATACTTATGAGTGAAGATCGGTTCTTGCACAATTACCGTATATTCCGGCGTATAAGACGACCTGGTGTATAAGACGACCCCCCTACTTTCCTGTTTAAAATATAGAGTTTAAGATATATTCGCCGTATAAGACTACCCCTTTTCCAACGCATACAAAACACCGGTAAAAATTAAAAAAAAAAGATTTGAATTTAACATGGTCCTTTTTTTTTTAATTTAAATTCTTATGACATGCAGGTATATAGGAGGAAAACTGTCGTTCATAAACATAAGGCATACAACAACAACATTACCCTTGGTATGCATAAAAACATTGAACACCATCCACCAGTAGCCATAATTAATGTCCCTCCTCACCAGTAGCCATAATTAATGTCCCCCATCTACCAGTAGCCATAATTAATGTCCCCCATCTACCAGTAGCCATAATTAATGCCCCCACCCACCAGTAGCCATAATTAATATCCCCCCCTCACCAGTAGCCATAATTAATGTCCCCACCCCCAGCAGTAGCCGTGATTAATGTCCCCCCCACCAGTAGCCATAATCAATGTCCCCCCAGCAGTAGCCGTGATTAATGTCCCCCATAGGTAATATCCCCCCCAAATAGCCATTTCCTAACTTTCACCTATGCCTCCCCCCCAAATAGAAACAGGGCCCCATAGATTTAAGCAAAATAAAAAAAATAAAACTCTTACCTAGTTATTCCGCTCCTCTTCGCGCTCTCTCTCTCTTCTAAAGATCGGCGCAGGCGACGACTGATGACGCGTATGCCAGGTCAGATGCTGGGTCATAGACCTCAGCAGACCCGGGCCAGGCAGGCGCGTCATTAAGCCTGTGCCGGCATCGAAGGATGAGGTGGGTGGGAAGGTGGGCGGATCGGGGCCCGTTCAAATTTTAAATTGTGACAGCTCCGGGCCCTCCTGATCCAGCGCACAGACCAGATGCAGAACAGTCCGTGCGCTGTAAGGGAAAGGCCCGCGGCTCTCACAATTTAAAACATCTGCCCGCGGTGCTGCGCTGAGTTATCAGCGCAGCACAGAGGTCAGGTGCGGGCCTCGGTACCGCGATCGGTACGGCACTGTTTGAGGCTGCCGGCAGCTTTGCCAGCAGCCAACGCTGTGATAACACCCGCGATCGGTGCTAGCTGCTCCATGCAGCGCGACCCGACCGCCGCCGTGAATACACGGCGGGCGGTCGGGATTACCGGCGTATAAGACGACCCCAGAGAAGACAGAAGATTTTTCTGTCTTCAAAAGTCGTCTTATACGCCGGAATATACGGTAATCACAATGTGTTTTTTTTAAAAATCCAATTCATTTTATTTGATAACTATGATTAAAAATTCCACCACATTGTGGAAATTCGTGACAAAATAAATAGTTTTCGAAGATCCATCTGATACATCACCAAAACAAATTCTCAGATATTTTTATCATTAGACAACTGAATATGTGCAGACTGATGCAATTCTTATAACAAAGTGCTAGTGCCAGTGCAATTATGCAATTATAAGTCAATCTGCCATATAAACTTATAAAGTGTCTGTGCAACATGATAGTCCACTTACCCATAATGTGTGAATGTTTGGTGAGTTGGGATGTGCTACCCTGACGTGCGTTTCGTATGTCCCCGCTTCTTCAGGGGGCCTGTGCTGATGTGTGTGTGGCTATGTGATTTTTATATTACTAGCGTGCCTCATAGGGGAGCGGGGAGACACCCACTTCCGGGCCGGGTTACGACAGGGGACAAGAAGCCACACCTCATTCTCATATATATCAGTGCATATTTTTATGTATAATCAACGTTTATTAGACAAGACAAAAATGTATAACAGTACAATACAATATAATGAGGAAATAACTGTACAAGGCTGATCACGCAGAATCAGAAATATTGAAAACACTTGGTAATGGTAAGTTGTAGATTAGGGGTTGGAGTTAATTTGTATTACAATGAATAAGAAGCCCCAAGGTGACAGCTTGTACAGAGTAATTATCGCAATATGGCCAACATGGTCACATAAAAAGGGAATATAAACTAACAAACATGTACATATAATATGAGAAAAAGGAAACGAAAAGGAGGGGGGGGGGGGGAAGAAGGGGGAGGGAAAGGTGCGAGGAAAGGAGGGGATACACATAATGAGTGGAGGATTTGTAAGACCGAGTTCCAGCGACTGGGGAAGGGCTGTGGCATGTGCCCGCTTATGATAGGAGATCATGAAGTTCCTGAGAGTTCGAGAATGTTTCCCACGGGATCCAAGCTGTGTTCGCCTTGCCCGGGTCTGCTGAGTCATTAGCTACTAACTCCTCCATTCTACGAATAAACCCAAGCTCCTGAATCCATTCAACTATTGTAGGTGGATGAGGGCTCTTCCAATGTCTAGGAATGACTGTGCGAGCTGCGGTTAAAAAGTGGCGAAGGAGACCTTTTTTGATGGTGGAGATGGTACCGGGTATAATCGACAATAATGCTAACTGAGGAGAGGGAGTGGCACTTTTACCGGTAACCTGATGGTAGACGTCAAAGACCTTGTTCCAGAATGGCTGGAGGATCGGACAGCTCCACCATATATGGAGCAGAGTACCCACTTCCGCACCACATCACCAACACACGTCTGAAATCTCGGGAAAAATTCTATGAAGCCACGAGGGACATCTATACCACCTGGAGAGTATTTTATAGTTCTTTTCCTGAGCACTACATGGAAGTGGCATTTTGTGCGAGAATAGAAAGGCCTTATCTAGTTCCTCATCTGTTAGTTCCGTAGAGAGAGCTGTTTCCCAAGCTCCAATGTAGTTTGGCCTACCTGGAGTGGCATCCTCTAGCAACAGACCGTATATGGTTGAAAGAGCATGAGCTGGTGAGGAGGACAATCTGAACAATGCTTCTAGGGCCGTGGGAGACGACCCGAACGCGGTACGATCAGGGTCGGCCGCTATGTATGATGCTAATTGTCTATGCTCTAGCCATGATAGTGAAATATCAGGGTGGGAGGCCCTCAGAGACTCCATAGAGGGTAAGGTCCCATCGACCACAATCTGGCCCAGACGGGTGCCGGAAGAGGCCTCCCAACAGAGGAATCGCTGTCTACCCACGCCAGGTGGGAATGCAGGATTATGAAATAAAGGAGTCAAAGGGCCCCCCATCCTGAGTAATGTACTCTTGCTCATCAGTCCGTCCCACGTGGAGAAAAAGTATGGGGAGAATAGTGAGTGAACGAGGTCCGGTGGCCTAGAGTTAACCGGAATCCAGGGAAGGTAGTGTAGCGTAGGAGATACTAAATCGCGTTCCAGCCGGACCCACTGTTTAGTCTCTGTATTGTAAGTCCAGTCTACCAACCGCTGAACGATGGCTGCTGTATGATATAGCCGTGGGTCAGGGAGTCCCACCCCCCCTAGCTTTCGTTCGGGACAGCACGGAGAAGCTAATGTGACTAGAACCGCCTCCCCAGATAAACCTCCGAAAAGCGCTACGGAGTTTTGAGAAAAAAAAACTGGGGGGTCGGATCGGCAATGTCTGAAAAAGGTACAGAAAGCGGGGCATTATGTCCATCTTTAAAACATTAACTCGGCCGAACCAGGAAAGGTGGCGGCCACGGTACTGGCTGAGGTCGCTAAGGGTTCTCTCTAAGAGAGGTTTGTAGTTCAGGGCATACAGAGAGGAAAGGTCTGCTGAGATATCAATACCCAGGTAGCATATGTGGGAGCTCTTCCATTTAAAGGGGAATTGAGAGGCCAAATGGAGTGCTTCAGCCCCAGGGAGGGAAACATTTAAGATCTCAGATTTCGAGAGATTTACCTTAAAATTACTAAGGGAGCCGAATTTTGTGAATTCTTCTAGAATATTGGGGAGAGTAATTCTAGGTTGCGAGACATATAAAAGGAGATCGTCCGCATAAAGGGCCATCTTATACTGGTGGGTTCCAATTTGAAGACCGTGTACAGTAGGGTTCCGGCGGAGGGCAACAGCCAAGTGTTCCATAACTATAACATACAGGAGAGGCGATAGGGGGCAGCCCTGTCTGGTGCCATTCTTAATATGGAAGGGATCAGACAGGATACCGTTAGTTCGGACCTGGGCCGTGGGGGCCGAGTATAAAGCCTGTACCAAGCCCAGGAAGCGAGGGCCAATGCCCAGCTGTTTCAGTGAGGCCCAGAGGAAACCCCAGTGTACACGGTCGAAAGCTTTCTCTGCGTCCACCGAGAGCAAGCACATCTGCTGTCTAGTCGACTTAGCCCTGGAAATAAGAAGCAGAGTCTTATTAGTGTTATCGCGTGCTTCCCTCCCTTGGATAAAGCCCACCTGATCATTGTGGATAACGGCTGGAAGTAAAGGCCCCAGGCGGTTGGCCATTAATTTAGAGAGTATTTTTATATCCATGTTAATAATGGAAATTGGTAGCTGGCGCAGATGGAGTGATCTTTACCGGGTTTGGGGATCACGGAAATAGAAGCCTGTAACGATTGCGGTGGAAGGGGGGCCTGGGAGGAGATGCAATTGAACATACGCGTCAAGAATGGGACTAAGTCAGTCTTCAATATCTTATAGAAAAGGGGATTAAAACCGTCGGGGACTGGGGACTGGGGCCTGGGGACTTGCCCGCCGGCGTGGTTTTGATGACCTCCATTACCTCTGATTCAGAGAAGTCAGTCTCCAGGTCCTCACAACCCTCTTTAGTTAGTCTCGGAAGAGCATTATCCTTAATGTACGCTTGTATTCTCTCCAGCTCTCTGGCCCCAGCCGAGTCAGATAATGGGCCCTGCAAGTTATATAAACTTTCGTAGTAGCTCTGAAAAATTTTATTAATCTCGTTGGGGTCGTGAGTCAGTCTGTCTGAGCGGTCCTTAACCTGTGGAATATATGTACCAGTTGTACGGGGGTGGAGGTACCTAGCCAGGGCTCTCCCACACTTGTTAGAATACTCATAGAAGAAACGTTTGTTCCTATCCACAGACCTCAAGTAGTTCTGGTTCAGTAATTCCTTCAGTTCCTCACGGGTATTCAAGAGCTCATTCAATACCGCCTGGGACCCACCACTTTTGTGCTCCTGTTCTAGGGTACTAATCCTGGACAAAAGTGCTAGGGTTTTGGCCAATCTCTCCCGCTTCAGACGGGCCCCGTGCTTAATAAATACAAGTTGAAGCATACCCTTGAGGGCCTCCCACTGTATTGGAAGTGGAGGTTGTTGTCCGGAGTGAGTAGTAAGGAACTCGGCAATTTGCTTATGAATGTCCGCAAGACAAACAGAGTCCTTGAGCAAATTATCATTAAGACGCCACCGCCATGGCGAGGCATATGGGCCTGGGATATCTAGAGCGAGAGAGATCGGGGCATGGTCCGACCACAAGGAAGGAGCCACTGACGCTGCGGGCCTCCACGTAAGGGCATGATGGCTCAAAAAGAACATGTCCAATCGGCTGTGAGACCGATGAGCCGGGGAATAATAAGTATAGTCTCTGGACTGCGGATGGAGGATTCTCCAAACGTCTATTAGTTGTGATTCCCACAAGGCTTTACGTAGCTTCCGCATTTGGGCTGGAGCCAGAGAGGGTCGTGCCACGGAATAGTCAACAGTCGGGTCCATCGGGAAATTAAAGTCCCCCCCCATAACCACTATGCCCTCCGAGAAGTCCCGTAGCCTAGTCAGAAATCTGCGGCAGACTCGTATCTGATCTCTATTAGGGAGGTACACTGAAGCCAGCGTCAGCAGGTGACCCCATAGCTTTATTTTTACAAAAACATATCTACCCTCGGGGTCAGTCTGGGAGTCAATAACTTCGTGCTGTAGGCGCCTGTGGATAGCAATAGATGCCCCCCGGGATTTAGCCCCAGAGTGAGTGCTATGGAACCAAGTCGTATAGTATCTATCCCTGAGATTGGGTATGTTGTCGGTGCGGAAGTGGGTTTCCTGTAGGAATAGAAGGTCGGCCCTCAGTTTATGCATACGGAACAATATCTGGCTGCGTTTCTGAGGAATATTCAACCCCCTAGCATTGAGGGAGTAACAGGTGATCGGAGCCATAATCGTGTCTAGTGCAAGGAAATGAGCTCAGTCCTAAACGGATAGGTGCGCACTGGGGGGGGATAACAATGGGGTAGGGGGACAACAGTAGGAAAAATTCAAGGAAGGTCAAACGATGGGGAAGGGGATTCAAAAGCAACAAATAAAACAATAATAAGGCAGCTTCAAAGGCCGCTAAGGTTCTAGGGTCAAATTCTGACGAAATCGACAGAAGTGAGCCTATTGGGGTCAGGTTATACCACGAGTAGACCTGCTAGTCGTGGGGCCCACTGGGAAACGAGCTGTCTATGCAGGTCGCCCCCGGGGGCCAGGGACCGCCAAGAGAAAAGAACAACAATGTACAATTATCCATGCCTTACTTTAAACAAAACACTGGCAGAGCGAACATGTATATAAGCAATCAATGTAACGGTGCAATGTTGTAATTATATAACAAGACAGCCAACACTGGGCCAATATAAAGGATACGTTTGAGGACCGGAGGCACTGTTCCTGAGTAGGGGGGTAGAGACCCAAGATGTCTTGGAGGGTGAGTGCAAGTCCAATTAAAGGCAAAGAGTCCTCATCTCGGCTGGGGGGGACCCTGGACGTCATCTCCTACTCTGTCAGGAGAGCGTCTCTTGCCCCTCCGGCGAGGGAATCTCTGAGGCCTTGCTGGTTGGAAGGGTAGATTGGGTGGGAGAAAAGAGGGCCAGTCCGATATAAGAACATCCGGCAAATTAAGTGCAGCAAGGAATGCAGGGAGGTCTCCAGGATGACGAAGTGCTGTTGTTAGGCCGTCGCGCCTGACCTGGAGGCGAAACGGGAAGCCCCATGAGTATGGTATATTCCTGTCCTGTAGGATGTTCAGGAGGGGCTTAAGGGCCCTGCGCTTCTGAAGTGTTAGGCGAGATAGGTCAGGCAGCAGCTGAATTTCTGCATCCCGGTAGCGTACTCTGCCGGCCTCCCGTGCTCTATTCATAATTTGCTCCTTGAGCTGGTATCTATGGACTCTGCAGATGATGTCCCTAGGTCGAGACAGATCATTCGGACGAGGGCCCAAAGCTCGGTGGGCTCTGTCGAGCTCTAGTGGAGAGTCCACAGGGACCCCAAGAATGTTGTTGAATATGGCTCTGAGGGTACTGTCGATCTGCTGGTTATCGATAGCTTCTGGTAGTCCCCGCACTCTGATATTATTCCTGCGGCCCCTATTCTCGGCATCATCCATCTGCTCAGAGAGGGCCAGGATTTGTTGTGAGTGAAGAGAGATCTGAGTATCATGAGCTGAGAGTCTTTCAGTAACGGTGCGATAGGAGGACTCGTTGGTGGATACTCTTTGTTCAATCTGTTGGACTTCCTCACGCAGGCCGGCCATCTCCACTCTGTACGATTGTTCAAGGCGAGCCACATAACTCTCCATATCCTCTCTGGTTGGGATGGCTCTGATATGGTTGCGGAGGGCCCGTATGTCTGCCAGCACACCTGCTTCAAGCAGGTTGCGTTGATAATTTGAAAAAGGCTGCGGGGAGATTGAAGCTGCCCTTGTGGGCGATTCACCAAGAGATTGATCAGGATCACTGTCCTGGGTGCTGTTGTAGTATAAACGCGGGCTCCTTGATAAGGAGGACTCTGGAGGTCCAGGAGACTGTGCCATCGGTGCACTTTGATGCCAGGTACCAGGAGAGTCCGGAGAGGCTCCCGGGGAACCCCTGATGGTGCCAGCAGGTAGGTGTGGGGGCAATGAGCCTCTCTCGCCGCTCAGCGGAGGGGCCTTCAGGACCTTCACACTTGGGTATAACCCTGCATGGAGGGGGATGTATCTGCTGCTGACCCATAAGCAGCGGCCCCCTCAGTGCCTGGGGGGTAGAACTCGGGGGTCAAGGGACATAGGTCCGTGGCCTTCCCTGGGTGGGTTCCTGTGGCCTCCTGCACTTGTGAGACCCTTATCGGGTCGAAGTCCAGAACCTCAGGGGGGATTTGCCTCTCACCTGTCGCCGCTGGAGCTGCAGAAGGGCTGTGCTGTGGAGAGGTGTCACCCCGGACTGGAGTGAGGCATGTGCCGTTCAGTCCTGCCGGAGGGCAACAAGGCCAGGAGATACTGCGTGGGACCTCTCAGGGGGCCGCGGTGGGACGTTCCCGCTCAGGGCCCTCAGCACCGGAGCGTCGGCGGCCTCCTCTATGTCTTCTGGAGCCGGAGCAGGGTCGGGAGAGGACGGAGCCGCACCAGCACAGTGTGCGCGGTGTTTTGGAGACCCAGCGGAAGTGCAGGCCCGCGCCTGAGTGTGAGAGGAGGCCGCGACATCCGCCATTATGGCGCGCTCACCTTGCCGCTCCGGGCACCCGGCATCGAGTCCCTCTGCTGGCTGCGGACCATTTCCCGATGAGCAGGGAAGGGCTGTGAGGATGGACCCTTGAGGTGAGTCGTCCGGGGGGGCCAGGTCAATCAGATCCCTCGCGTCCGCTGGCGGAGGCCGCGTGTCCTGGGAGGCCTGAGGGACCATGTACCGGTCTATTCCCTTCGGTACGGGCCTCGATGGGGTTGGGGGCGGCAGGCCCTGTTCCCCTCTTCTTTCTGGGACCCATGTGGGGAGGAATCAGGCAGGATGGGTATGGATTCTGTGGCGGAATCCTGGCTAAACCCGGGAGCTAAGCAAGGTTGCTTCCTTACTCCTCCATAGCCAGGCCACGCCCCCCCCAGTGCATATTTTTAAGCATAATGTAAAAGAGAAAGAAGACAAAAAATATTCAAAAAAATACGCATATGCAACACACCTGCCAATGCATAGGCAGGTGGGTAGTTGCGTATAGCATGCTCTCCATTCCAGGATCTATCTGGTGAGCCTGTGCAACTCACCCAGAAGATAACGCTAGGAGAACTTAATGTAAATTGCAGCTGAAGATTCTGCCTGGAAAGGCAACAGTTAAATTGGTGTAAGTAATTATCCAATTATGTGGCTGGAGTGTGATTGGAGAGGTGCTACCACCTGACGAGGGGAAGTATTAAAACCCCTGTGAGAGCACATGGTCTAGACCAGTGATGGCGAACCTTTTGGAGACAGAGTGCCCAAACTACAACCGAAATCCACTTATTTTCCAGTGAAGTGCCAACATGGCATTTTAAGCAGTAACTTATTGCTACCTCTTCTTCCACATCTTTCAATTGTAGTGACCCCCTGAGACAACCAATACAGTTGAAAGAAGGAGAGCAAATTCAGACTCTCGTTGTAGCTTCTCTCCAGGGTCTCTCTGTAGAAGAAAAATGGTTGGTCCAGCAGGACGACCTCCAAAGATAATGCAGTTCTGTCAACACCTTCTCCCTTTTCCTGCAGTTCCTAACAGCCAATGAAGTGTTGCTTTAAAATAGTGCTGAGAGCAGCATCTCTGAAGTTGCCTGGGACTTGGTGGATTTGGTCCTAGTTGGTGAACTCTGTCCATCAGGTCTGAGGGTCCACAGAAATGGCTCCGTGTGCCACCTCTGGCACCCGTGCCATAGGTTCGCCACCACTGGTCTAGACTGAAGAGTCAGAGTGAATAGATAGACAGTGGGGCACATTTACTTACCCGTCCGGAGGAGTTCACAAAAAAGTGCATTCTCCGACAATCATGCACCATGCCGCGATTCACTAATATCAAGCGCCTGATATCCTGCATGTACCTCTTTCCCGCTCAGGTCCGAAGGAGTTCACCTTTTTCTTCCTGGTGCATGTAAGTGCTTGATTAATTGCGTGCGACAAGTGGTGTCAAGAACAGGATATTTACTTCTGTGCCTTACAAAAGACTGTGCTCCCTAACCCTGCTGCCATCGGGGTTAAGGCCCAAGTTATTGTGATCTACAGTATAGACCACGGGTGGGAAATCCAGGCTGCTTGTTAAGCTCTGCCCCTGCATTTGTGGTGTGAAGTGCCTTGGAGGAGGAGCCGAGTGACTGCAGCCCAGCAAGGAAGAGGGTTAATCGACCATCTTGGATTTTGGCACAAGCCGCTACCAAGCCTGCCAATCGCGGGTGCACCAACCTGAGTGCCGACGGAAATGTTCTGCCACCAGAACTAGCATCCCCACTGAGCATCTTCTGCCTTCCGGATGTCTAGAAAGAAGATCATCGCGCGACGGAACTATACTGTAATCACGGTTGATCCTGAGTGAGTACTGCTGGGGAAGTTAAATGGGGAGTAGAGATTGTTTCTGAAGCTTGGTGTATATTGGCTCACTTCCCAGGGAAAAGTGACTGTGCCTTAAAGGGACCACATCCCCATTATCTGCCATCGCCCATAGAAACAGACATTGTTAAGCCTCCTAGCCCCTCAGCAAGGATACCAGCCCGACCATGCCAGCTAAAGAAGATTTCTCTTTGCTGGAGCGACTCCTGTCACCAAGCCCTTCTCAGGCTTCTACTGCAATCAGTACCACCACTTTTATGCCCCTGACTATGCCCTACTATCTTGGGCCCCCTGGTTACCCCACTGTGAAGGAAAGTTACATTCTCTTTCTGAATTTAGAGCTAAGATGCTAGCTACCTTCTTTTTGTATCTGCTCACAGAAGAACAGAAATAGGGCATTCTAACGAGGCAGTTAAAGGCAGTTCCAGGAAGTCAAGTCTTTGCCCCGAGCGGAACACCAGAAAGAAAAGGAGGCGGGTCATCAGCAGACCTGCTGAGAGTGATGAAAGCGCAGCTGATTGGCAATAAGGAGACATACCTCCATTGCTGAGGTCATCAGACGAAGTGCTAAAAGAGGAGTGGGGCCAATCCAGCTTAATATATGAGCCCCGATACCCCCTGAGGATGCCATGTATGGCATAACATGTTGGGGGGTCTAATTACATTCTAATCTGTGGTGATATGGTGTAGAGTCAATTATAGATCTGGGGTCGAGCTGCAGCGACCACCAGAATCGCTTCATAGGAATCGAATAGGGATAGCAAGTAGCCGTAATATATTAGTGGGTATATCCACCTAAGAGTAAAATAAGGATTGTTGTCAAACAGGGCAAAAATGTATGTGCAGTCCACGGACACACATAGGAAAAGCATCCTGCAGGAGTGCAACATGTGTGAACCCATGCATCAACTCTAGACAAAAGGGATAAAGACATTAGTGTAAACGGCTGCGACCCACTATCGATGTATGCCAAAACATTTCCAATATAAGAAAAACATAGAATCACATGAATCCCTGAATGCTAAAGTTACCTATTATCTCTACTCCCACCACAAGTTTTTAATTCTTTTTTCTCTATATGAACCAACACTAACTTGGTAGATCCTATTGTGGATATCTTTTTTTATAACAATAAAAAATAAAAGTTATATTTTTATAGGTCAAATGGCCTCTTTTTGTTACTTAATTGCAGCTTCTGTGAATGAATGCCAGAATGTGGCCCAAATCCTTAATATGCTGAGCGCTACCTTTGAAAAGTGTACTGCCTCTTATCTTAAGCAGAACTTCTTTGGGAAAAGACAGAAGCCCCAAGAATCTCTTGGAGACTTTGCCCTTTCCCTACAGGAGACATGGAAGGCTATCAACTGCCTTGATCATAAGGAGGCTCAAAATTGTGACCAAAGCCTATTGGAACAATTTATTATGGGCTTCTGGATAAGCATCATAAATGCCAGTTAAAATGCTCTCTCTTCAGCACTCCCAGGCTTCCTTTCTTGAGTTCAAGGAAATTGCCATCAACATCCTGGGAGAACGCCTGCCTGCTGAACCTCATGATCAGTCTGAGCCTGTGGATCTGAAAGATGTTGCTCTAATCTCTCTTCCAGCGAAACTGGCAACACCACCTCCTTTGTCCGGAGAAGTCACTGCCCTGGCAGAACAGGTCACAATCCTGGCGGACACGATAAACAAAATGCTCAAGTGACTGGTGTAGTTGGAAGTAGCTGCCCCATCAAGGAGGAAAAAACAACCTAATATTTCCTTTCAGCCAGCGGCTCCCCGTGATTCTCGGGCCAAACAGCCTCCGACTACGACAAAATCCCTGAACACCTGGAGACAAAGAGAACCAAGCGGTGTAGCTACTGCCGTAGGTACGGACATGAAGAGAAGGAATGTGAGAAATGCCAAAGAGGAGCATCCCTGTTACAGCCTCCAAAGGCCGACTTGAACATTATTGCTACTGAAATGGAAAACTGTATCCATCCGCGGCTACTGGGAACCCACACTAATCAACGGAGATACCGAGTTAACCAGACAGGGCATAGTGGTAACGCAAATGCCTGAAGACGGTAACTTCTCCCAGGTATTGGGTATCAATGTCCCCCGCCACTGCTATCCTGGAGTGCTGAAGGCTCTTACCAATGATGCCCAGTGATTCTGGGTGATTCAAGAGACCATGCAAGTCAGAAGTATGCTGGCCCCGACAGAGAAATTTGCAGAAGACCTATCTGTCTTCAACCTGGGACTGAGACGTTAGTATGGTGCCGGGCCTGCATGGGCGGTCAATGTCAAGACTAACAGGCCATGGTAGAACCTCTACCAGCTGATGAAGACCTACCCATTCTGGCAGCCAGTATCTTGAGGACAAGTACCCGTCAAACTGCTAAATGTGGGGGACTCCCTAGTGGATCTGAGAAGATACCAAGCCGTAGACGCTCTTTTCAGCATCCACCCTTAAGATCTTGTGGAAACCTTCTGTCTGCCTCCCAACAGTTGGAAGTTAATCAAAGTACTGAAGGTGAGTCTGGCGAGCAATCCTGGTGGCTTGAGCTCAATATTGGAGATGACGATATCACTCCTGCAGACCAAGCACAAGGTGTCCTGGAAGTCGTTGTGCAGCACCTCCAGGCATTCAGCAAACACCCGCTGGACTTTGGTTAGACTACTCTGATCCAGCACGCTATCCCTACTGGCTCTCATCCTCCTATCAAGGAGTGGTATCGGCCAATTCCTCCAGCCAGTTACCAAGAGGTGAAAAGCCGGTACAGGAGATGAAGACAGCCAATGTTATCTGGGAGAGCCACAATCATGGGCTGTCCCGCTGGTCTTTGTGAAAAAGAAGGAGGGAACCCTTCGCTTCTGTGTTGACTATAGGAAGATCAACAATATCACCCACAAGGACGCCTATTCACTGCCTTGAATAGAGAAATCCTTCGCAGCCTTAATGTCGGCTGCCTTCTTCTCCACCCTTGATCTGACCCGTTGGCTACTGGCAGGTGGCCATGGAACCTGAAGATAGGGAGAAGGGATAGGGCTTCTTTGAGTCCAACAACATGCCCTTTGGCCCATATAATGCCCCGGGCACATTCCAGTGGTTAATGGAGAGATGTTTGGGACATTGAAACTTGAAGATCTTCCTACTATACTTGGACAATATCATCATCTACTCCAAACCTATGAGAATCACCTCCAACATCTGGCTGAAGTCTTCTAAATCCTGACCCAGCACGAGCTGAAGGTTAAGCTGTCCAAGTGCCATCTGTCACAGTAGTGTAAAATACCTAGGACATTTGGTGAGCGCCAATGGAATTGAGCAAGACCCAGAGAAGGTCGCAGCTGTCCACGACTGGCCTACCCAGTCTACCATTCGGGATATCAAGAGCTTCCTGGGATTTGCCAGCTACTACCGCCGATTTATCCCAAAGTTTGCCCAGCTGGCGGCATTCCTGCAAAAATTTCTAAGGGGACTTTCTAAAGATGGCCAACGGTCCCAAGCGCCCATCAACTGGATAGCAGAACGAGTAGCTGCATTCCAGATGCTGAAGCAAAGGCTGACTGTGCCATGTTATCCAGATTATAATCTGCCCTTTATACTCTAGACCACGGCCAGCAAGCAGGGCCTAGGGGCGGTACTATCCCAGCTCTATAATCGAACTGAAAGGTTCATAGCCTATGCTAGCCGTTACCTCCGAGAGCCGGAGCAAAACTACCAGAATTACAGCTCATTCAAGTTCGAGATCCTGGCGTTAGTCTGGGCGGTGACCGAAAAGTTCAAAGACTATCTGGCTGCTTCCTTCTTCACAGGCAACAACCCTTTGTCGCATTTGTACACCGGCCGGGCTTGGAGCACTGGAGCAGCGGTGGGCCTCTAGACTAGCCAACTTTAACTTCACAATTAAGTATCGGGCCGGCAACGCAAACGACAACACCAATGCTCTGTCCCGTCTCCCTGACTAGTGGAATGGACCCTTCACGGATGCTTAGTGGGAAGACGTTGAGATGCTTGCATTCTATGCCCGCTTCATGCATCAAGACGCTCAGAGGGTTTACTCCTTGCCCTCTGAAGCAACACTTTGGCACTCAGAAGACTGAAGCTTCCATCGAAAAGCGGTTCCACTGGGTGAACATGAAACCAGACATCGAGGCATGGTGTCGGGAGTGCACGGCCTGTGCCATCACTCGGGGAGAGCAACATAATCAAAGGGTCCCTCTACACCCTATTGTGAGCCAACGCCCACCAGAGATTGTGGCCCTAGACAACGTGAATTTGGAGCCCAGAAGGTCTGGTCATACCTATGTAATGACTATAGTAGACCATCATACCAAATTTGTAGTCATAGTTCCTTAGTTTGGAAACGAATAACTAATAAGACAATTCTGGCTGATGGTTGTGGAAATAGTGGAATGGGCCCAAAATCAAAAGTAGGCTGGGGGCGTGGCCTGGCTATGGCGGTGAAGAGGCGTGCCTCGTGCTAGCTCCTGCTCTACCCTCGAGTTAAGCTGTGTATCACCGCGATCCAGCACCCACAATCTAACCAAATGGCACCCAAGAAGTGTCCAGACCCTAAGGCATCCTGCACCCCACTGACCAGGACTGCTTTAAAAGGTATCGGGAAATATCTTACCCCCGTTATGGCTGCTCCGGACGCACCACGAGGCCCTGAAATGAGAGAGAGGTACCGAGGGAGTCGGGTGGCGGGAAGGAGAAAGTCGGTCCATCGGGCCAGCTCAGACATCATGCTCCGAGGAGCGCGGAGCATTCCCCGTCTAAGAGGGCCGCCAAGATGGCGGACCCCGCTGCTCAGCATGGGAGCGGGGAGCCACGGGAGCAACCGGAGCTAAGCGCTGACAAGACCCTGCCAGTCAGCGGCTTATCGGCAGATGCCCCGATCTCATCCTTGGGGAGGACACCTCAGACAGTGCCACATAACTGTCTCAGCAAAATGAGGAAGCAGGGCGACCTTTTACAGCCGGTACCAGTGAAGCCCCGATCCCCTATGGCTTCAGAAGAAGCAGAGGTGAGAGGTTCCCCAGGGACACAAAAACACAGAGATACCCCAGCCTGTGGGCATGAAAGGCAGCCCTCCTCCCCCTATCATGGTTATGGAACATATTCTCCAAGAGAGAGCAGAGCATCGGGGGACTCACCACCACATACCCTCCATGAATGAAGGCCTCCATCACATAAAGTGGCAGACTCATATGGGAACATGTGCTCCCGGCTGTATGGGCTTCACAGGAAGGGGAATGGCCCTCCACACCAATTCACAACTCCCCAGTGGCGTTTACCCCATCTGCCTCCATTCCACCTAATGGCTCCCAGGATCCTTATGGAACAAACTTAGCCATGTCTCCCTTCTCAGAGGACTCATCTACTTCATCTCAGTTGCCACAATCGAGGCAGGCAAACGATTATACACCAATCCTGTTGACTCAAGAATTGGGAGCCTTAGCAGAATTATGAGCTCTCCGTACACAACTCCGTTCTATCCCCACTAGGGAGGACATGGAAAGTTATGTAGCCAGGCTAGAGCAGTCATACGCTGCAGAAATTGGGGTGGTGCGAGAGGATGTTCAAAGAGTGGCCGCTAGAGTCTCCACTTTAGAGGATAGCTCTTCTACCCTTACCAACCGGGTAGATGACCTCGACTCTATGTTAGCTGCGCATACCTTCCAGCTTCGATTTTTAGCTGACCAGCTGGATGATACAGAAAACAGAGGCCGGCGGAATAATATCAGAATCCGGGGATTACCAGAAACAGTGGACAATACAAGTCTACACGCCACCTTGCAGCAAATATTCAACTCTCTCTGGGAAGTCCCGGCAGACACACGCCTGGAACTGGATAGGGCACATCGTTCCTTGCAAGCCAAACCAGCCGCCCAAGATCCTCCAAGGGACGTAATTTGCAGGGTCCATAGATATCAAATAAAGGATGCCATAATGGCAAAGGCCAGAGAAGCTGGAGAGGTTGTTTTCCAAGGCACACGTTTGCAACTGCTTCCAGATCTATCACGCCTCACTCTGCTTAAACGTAAAGCACTTAAGCCATTCCTGGAGAAGACGAAACATACCATCCTCATGGGGGTTTCCATTCTGTTTACACATCCGACATGCAGAAGAGAGATACACTCTGCAGCATCCGGCGGAAGTACCGGGCCTCTCCGAGGTTCTAGGTTTTCCTGCTCCCGTTATCACTGAATGGCCAAGGCTCCCCATCCCGGCAGGATTGGGGGGAGTCGCTCCACCACATCCGCTTCCAGCAAGACTTCCACGACAAAGAGGCCGCAGAGGCCAAAGAGGTCTTGCAGCTCAGCTACTCCCAGCTCCCCAACCATCGAGGGATGTCCGGCCTCGAGATAATCAATAACTGTGCATGACATTTTTTGCTGAATGTCTTCCTGACATCTCTTATACTCCCATTTTCGGTCTCATGAGCAAAATGTGGCCAATAGATGATAATTTGCTCACCGTACCCTACTGTCCACGCTACAGTCATGAGGAGTTGGAAAAGTTTGTTTATCTCAATTATGGTTCTTTATTACTCATTTGTCTTTACTTGTAACGGGTCCAATTGTTCACTTGTGTTGGATACGCTTGATAATTACATTCCTTGATAATCCAGAAACAGCTACTAAGAGGGGTCTATAGAATTTGCGTTTCTCCTCTTTGGCTAGACATCCCCCCCAGGGGTTTACGTGTATAACAAGCTATACACGTGTAATTATACAGCACCCCAAATTTTACTAGACAGATCAATTACCTGTAATTTGTCTTGTCTGGTGTTTTCTCTTATTGTGTTTCGTATTTTGTTCTGGATTGATTGTTGCTTGCTTGCTTGTCGTCTTTCTGTTCTCCTCCCTTGACTACCTTTCCCCTCCAACTTCTTCCTCCATCTTTCTCACCTGGGAGCGCTATGAGATCTCCCTGTGCTCTGCCATCATGAACAATCTGAGGTTGTCATTCTGCTCCTTTAATGTTAAGGGGCTTAATGCCCCGGCAAAGAGAGGTCAAATCCTGTACCGCCTTAACAAACAGAAAATACTTATAGCTCTGTTTCAGGAAACTCATTTTGCAGCCAATGCAGTTCCTGCCTGCCCGACACACTTGTATTCTAAATGGTATCATTGCCCACACCCTGAACGTAAGGTTGGGGGGGGTATCGGTAGCATTTCACAAGTCCCTACAATTCACGCTCATAGACTCTAAATTTGATTCAGAGGGCAGATTTATGTTCCTGAAAATAAACTTGCGAGGTTTCATATTCACTATTGCTAATGCATATTTTCCCAATTCTAACCAGGTACCCTTTGGAGTGTCAACCCTTCGCTTGTTGGCGGACTTCGCAGACGGTTCAGATATAATTCTGGGCAGTGACTTTAACATGGTGATGGACGTAGATTTGGACACTACTGCGGGTAGGTCATCTGTCTCCCATGCCAAAAGACGTAGACTAAAAGCCGAGTTGCGGGCTTTGCACCTAGTTGACATGTGGCGTACACTACATCCGTCTGTTAAGGAATATAGTTACTCCCTAGCACACAATACTTACCATAGACTTGACCACTTATTCCTCTCTCATAGGCTACTTGACATGCTCCCCCGATGCTCCATAGGCACATTTTTGTGGTCAGACCACACTCCGGTCTTTGGTTCCTTGGATGGATCCTCTTGTCTGCTCCGCAAGAGTTCAGGGCGCCTTAATGACCATCTACTAGATGACACTCTTTGCGCGGAAGAAGTCAAGTTAGCAATTAGGAGTGCAGTAGAGGATACAGCATCGGAGGCCACCCCTCCCATACGTGAGACAAAACTTAAAATACAAAATATTTTCATGACACATGGGTCCAGGTTAAAGTGTGAGAGGGCTCATAAACTCAAAACCACATTGCTCGCTCTGGCGGATAAGGAGTGCGTTAATAAAACCACTCCGTCAGAGACTCTGAAAGCTGAAATAGCCTTATTACACCAGGAAATCCTTTCCATTCTAGACCAGAAATATAGGTGCGCTAGAGAACGCATGCACAAGGGTTTTTTTGAATACAGTGATAAGTGTGGAGCCTGGTTAGCGAAAACGATACATCCCCTCTCCCCGACCACACATATTTTCTCTATTAATTCCCCGACTAAAGGATTGGTTCACAAGGAATACCAGATCCTAGATGAGTTCTCCAAATTTTACTCTGACCTATACAATATAAAACATCAGGAATCCAGCCCTCCCGACTCAAGCACTCCCCAGATAGAGGCATACTTGGAAACAAACTCCCTTCCAAAAATCCCGACTGAGGCAGCTGAGGCATTAGAGAATAACTTCTCAGAAGAAGAGGTAGCACAAGTCATCAAAAATCTAAAAACCGGTAAAAGCCCAGGCCAAGATGGTTTTACAACCAGATTCTTTAAATTATGCAAGTCCGAAATACTGCCCCTACTAACCAAGGCCTTTAACTTGGTTTCAAAGAAATGTCCATTCCCAGATCAAGCCCTACAGGCGTATATCACAGTAATTCCCAAGCCTGGGAAAGACCAAACTCACTGTGGTAACTTTAGGCCAATTTCCTTGCTGAATGTAGACACTAAGATATACTCCAAACTATTTGCCCTACGACTCCAACCTTACATTCCCTCTTTAATACATCAGGAACAGGTTGGATTTGTCCCCAGAAGGGAGGCCAAGGATAATACCATTAAAACTATATCCTTGATTGAAAGAGAAAAAGCATCCGGTGCCCCGATGTGCCTACTTTCCATAGACGCTGAAAAAGCGTTCGATCGAGTCCATTGGGGGTTTCTAGAATCCACTTTACGCTCCATTGGGTTGGGTTCCCGAATGAGGGAGAAAATTCTGGCTCTGTACCATAGATCTACTGCAAGGGTCAAAGTGAATGGATCATTGTGTCTTCCATTCTCAATCTCCAACGGGACTAGACAGGGATGCCCTCGGTCTCCCTTCCTATACATACTGGTGATGGAGTCGTTGGCCATTGCATTAAGAAATAATCCTGATATCAAGGGGCTTCAGGTTAAACACATACTTCACAAGATGTCGCTCTTTGCAGACGATCTGTTGCTGTATGTGACCAACCTACAGATTTCACTCCCTTTGGTAAACTAAGTAACTTCAAAGTTAACCTACAAAAGTCCGAACTATTAAATATTTCTCTCTTGCAAGAGGAAACAGCACGCTTAACCTCGACCTTCCCATTCAGATGGGCTAACAACTCTACCAAATATTTGGGGGTGCACATCTCTTCAAACTCTGGTTGCTTATCCTCCCTGAATTATGAGCCATTGCTAAAATCCATCACTACTGACTTAACTAAATGGAGGGGCTTAGGTCTGTCGTGGTTTGGGAGGATAAATGTCTTAAAAATGGATATTCTTCCTCGGCTATTATACCTGTTTCAAACTGTACCCATGGACATCCCACGTGCTTTCTTCACGACCCTCCATAAAGCTGCATGTCAATTCATTTGGCGAGATGCCGCTCCCCGCGGCAGCCTCCTAACAAGGTCTAAACGCTTGGGTGGAGCAGGGCTCCCAGATTTTACCACTTATCATAGAGCCGCCATTGGAGCGGAAGATGACAAGATCTGGGTATTTTCAGAACTGGACCTTTCCTCTCCTCATGCATTGGGGTTCTTTTGGCTTCCTCATTCCATCACACTTCAGCATCTCCCAATTTCCTTCATATTAAAAATATTGCTACAAATATGGAGGAAATTCGCACTTAAGATGGGAATAGTCGCTGTCCCAGGCCCCATGACCCGTTTGCTGGGCAATCCAGAGTTTACACCAGGGCTCCGAGTTAGTTCTTTTTTGGGATTGGGTCAGGATTCCTTACCCAGAGTGAGAGACGTGGTAGCCGACGAAGGGGTTCGCCCATTGGCGAGCATAGGTGTGGGAGCACGCCCGGGTCATTGGCCTAAATACTTTCAGCTACGAGATTTCATTACTACATTAGCTCCGATTTCGACCTTAAATTCCTCTCTTACTACATTTGAGGAACTATGCCTCACCAAGGTCCCAATCACACATACCATTTCACTTCTATATGGAATCTTTTTGGCAAGGGAGACAGGAGACACCAGACCGTATTATGCCAGGGCTTGGGAATCAGCTATTGGTAAAGAACTAACCCCAGAGCAATGGGACACAGTTTATTCTCTGACTCATGTTTTATCCTCATCATGTAGACTGCAGGAGCTTAACTTTAAAATTATTTCATGCTGGTACCGTACTCCGGTAAGGTTGAAACAAATATACCCCCAGGTCTCGGACCAATGCTGGCGATGTGAGATGCATGTTGGAACAATGGTACATATATGGTGGAGCTGTCCTTTAATTGTACCCCTCTGGCATGATGTCAGTCATCTATATAATGCCTTAACAAAATCTAATTTGACTTTTACTCCAGAACAGGCTCTGCTCTCAGCATTGTCTGGTCCCATCTCAAAGATTATTCCCAGACAATGGAGGTCGACCACGCCCCCATCGAGAGCAGACTGGGTGGGTGCCATGACTTACATTCAAAGGATGGAAGAGCTCAAGGCAATAGATAACGGGTAGAGTGACAGGATTCTACTCCACGTGGTCCACCTGGTTGACCTTCAAAGATTCACATGCCCTCTCTACATGGGTCTCGTCTGGTGTGGTTCCTTAACTCACATATACTTTCCACCCTCTCTGATTACCCTTCATTGTAATGACGCCACCCTTGGTTGTTTATTGTGATCCAGTTATACTTTATCTTTTTCTTGTATTAATTGTCGTATGATTGGATGTGTGAATGTAAATGTGTTAGTTGTTGGCTCATGTCTTAGGCATTCTGCACGCTTGAAGGTAACTCTGAACTGTTTGATGCAGCTCATTTACTTCAAGCTACACAATCTTGGGCCTGACCAGGCACAAAGACTAGTAGTAGGAGTTTATTAGTTATGTAACAGCTAAGAGGCCATGTTGTGGACTTCCGGGGTGGTGCCCGATGGTGACACGCGTGTGAGCGTGTGAAGCGAGGTCCTCCGGCTCCTCCGGCCCCGAGGCTCTTTAACTATGTGAGAGAGGGGGATGGACGTGGAGCGAGAGTTCAGAGAGGGAGAAGCTTGCGAGGCTACAGGGCTTGTATGAGCGGATCACGTGACACGCCAGCTGCTGGACGGAAGAACACTGCGCTCCAGGTAGTAGTGGAGCAGCATGCCCGGTGTCTGTGAATGCTCTGAAGCACGGAGGAATGTCCCGATGACATAGTGTGGGTCTCCCCTTTTCCTCTCTCCCCTCTCCCGGTGGAATCAGTAGTAGCAGAGGAAAAGAGGAAGAATTTGGAGACACAGTGGAGATACACTGCCGACTGTCTGAGAGCAAGGAGGGATACTAAGGAGCACAATCCAGAGCCGAGTGGGGAGTAGAACTTTTTTTTATTCTTTTCTTCTCATGGCAAAGGAAAGTGTGATCGTAAACTTTGCTGAGCTCTCAATAGAATGCAAAGGACAGTGTGCCTTATCAGTTTATGTTATCTGATCAAAGAAACCAGTGGAGTAGGCAGCAGAAGGCATACTGTGTCTTTTAATTTATTGCTCTCTATTACCCTCTCTTTGCAACTTAAAAAAGACACTATTGAACTGTGCTATACAGGACTGCAAGTTTTAGACTATGGGGGTCATTAACTAAGGGCCCGATTCGCGTTTTCCCGACGTGTTACCCGAATTTCCGATTTGCGCCTATTGTACCTGAATTGCACCGGGATTTTGGCGCACACGATCGGATTGTGGCGCATCGTCGCCGGCATGCGCGCGACGGAAATGGGGGGGCGTGGCAGAACGAAAACCCGACGTATTCGGAAAAACCGCCGCATTTAAAAACCGAAAAATGTGTCACTTGGGAAGCGCTTACCTTCACCTGGTCCAGCTCGGTGTATTCCGGCGCGTTCAGATGATTTTCAGCGCAGGAACTACCTTAATAAATCCCATCCGGACCCGAATCATGTGCAGAGAACGCGTCGCTGGATCGCGTAAGTAAATCTGCCCCAATGTGTCTTAGCAGAATATGCTCTGTGACCATGGATACTTGTTAAAACAAGTCGAGTGAAATAACAGTACAGCTGGCTGGAAAGACTGGAACATTTGCATGTTTGTTCTTATATGTTTCTGCATTTTTCTGGTTATTTAAAAGTGCACTACTAAATTTCGCTCTATAGAACAGTGATCCTTTCTCTTTGCAGGGTGCAACATGAAAGACTGAGATATTTGAAGAGAAGGAAAAAAAAAATAATAATAATAATCATTTTCTACTCTTTTTCGCATTTTGCTGTCTAAAAGCTATTTACTGAATTTGGCTATATGGGATGGTGATTTTTTTCTTTCTGCAGGCACAATATGAAAGTTTAAGATATCTAAAAGGAATTGGGGATACCTGCTAAATTCCCTGCTTTCTAGAGGATTGCGGTTACAAAGTGCTCTGCCCACCTTGGCCAAAATTGTATTTTTCTTTTCTGCTGTGCTTTTCTGTTGTGTTAATTTATGTGGCTTAAAGGGTCTGATGAATTCTTAAAAATTGTGCCTGGTATAACTATGTATTTGGGTTAACTTGACTTCTTGTGTAGACCCCCAAGGTGAAGAGTGAGCTATTTGTGTATATCTTCTAAAATTGGGAGTAAGATATAAGGGGGAAATTTGCAGCATCCATCTGGGACGTCTTCCTTCCGAGAAGTAGAATTCTCTCCCCCTCTCCACTTCAGTCACCCCGCCTGTATCCCCCCTTTTCTTTCTTTTTTTTTTCTTCCCTGCCCCATCAGAAAATCTGCCATTTTCAAGATGCCAGGAAGAAGTGGAAATACACTAACGAAGAAAGGAGACGTATCAAGGAGAGAGTCTATGAAGATCTCCCCAGAAAAGAAAGATACCTCAAAAAAGTCTGGGATAGAAATGGGGATAGGCCAGGAGGAGAGCCCTCAGACAAATATAAATGTCAGAGAATTGGCTGAGGCGGTGGCAAAAGAAATATTACCGACCTTGTATAGTGCAATAGACAGTGCAGTCACAAAGGCAATGCAGAAAGTTAATGCGGAACTGGAACTGCACAGGGAGAAAATAGATTATTTGGAACAGAATATAGTTACAATGGAAGATGAGGCAGAAAATTTACACTCCCAAATACAGCTGTTGCATAAGGAAAATGAACAGATTACAGACAAAGTAATCGATTTGGAGAACAGGTCGAGGCAGAGCAATGTGAGAATAATTGGACTTCCAGAATCAGTAGCCACAGAAGAATTCAGATCTATTATAGCTAAGGACCAGGGCCGGCGCTATGGGTAGGCAAAGGTGGCAATTGCCCAGGGCCCCCAGGGAGAAAGGGGAGAATCTCTTCTTTCAAATGAATCTTGAATTTTGTTTCTAGGTGCTATGGATCCAGAGATATTCAGGTTTAAAGTGAGAATATCAGGTGCCATTTTTATATATAAATATCACTTCCGACGGCAGTTTAACAGTTAATATCTCTGTTTTTCTGCATTTTAGAAACACAAATTTAGACTCTCTTCTTTCATAGGAAAAAAGAAGTGAGGTTCTATGAGTCACAGAACCAGAGATACAGCCCCCTGAAGTGTCTCCCATCTCCAGATTCTTAGCCATCAGGCTGCAGGGAGTATTAGCTGCACACAGGAGCTGCTGCACCTCACAGACAATGGAAATATTCACTTTATATGTTACTAGTACTACATTTTGAGAAGGGATAATATCAACTAATACTCATGTTTTTAACCCTTCTCTATGCAAATCTAAGAACACACTTTGGGCCACATGTATCAATCGTTTTTTTCTGTTGTTTTTGCGCCTTTTCATTCAGGCGCACCGTTTTTGTGCCATTTTTGCGACTAAATGTGACTAAATGCTAGCTGTGCAGCAAAAAATAACCAGCTTTCCCTCATTTATCCTAGCAATCCAGATGTTTTGATGCGTCTAATGATATTCATCACTTGCGACATTTCATTTAGGCGCAAAAACGGGCGCAAAAACACTCCAGCCCGGAGCTGGCGTTAACTGAGAAGAAAGCACTGAGCCCCTTTGCAGAAGAGCTCATATCTAGCAGAAAAGCTCATCCAGACACTCCAGACACTAGAACAGATCATACAGTCATTAGATACTCTGCAGACAGGAGCTGCAGACTCTATTTACACTTCATCACCTTCTATTTACAAAACATTCTGCAGGATCCTGAGCTCACAGCAAGAGAGAAGAGAACGTTACAGAATGTTGCACATAGTACTGACAGGTGTCCCCCATGTCATTCTGCATAGTATCACCAGTGTGTCTGAGGGGGATACTGTGCAGAATTACAGGGGTGCAGCAGGAGATCAGCACTGGGGGATCCCCTCCAGGTCACTGGGTGCAGGGTGTCACACACCTGGGTGCTGCTGTGAGTGTTATCTTCATTCTGGGATGTGGGAGAAGCAGAGAGGAGCTTGTAGCAGGATCACATGTAAGTGCCTGAATCTAACATTACGCCGAAACTGCGCCAAAATTGCGCCAACATTGCGCCTAAACTGTGTTAAAGTAAAGTGATTAATAAGAGGCAGGAAATTAACTTATCACAGATGGTTGTGCTAATTCTGTAAAAGCTTGTGATATTTCTGGAAAACAGTGCACCAGAATTTAGGCGCAACTACTACACCTATGCGCACAAAAGTGATAAATGTGGCCCATTCTCTCTTATTCCCTTTTATTTTGTGATAGTTATTTTTTGTTGGGAAAATTGACTGATATGATGAACATTCAATCCTCTTTGCCTAATGTGACTACACCGCGACCAGAACATGTCCATAAAGTTATATGTAACACCAAAAACACACACACATGTCCTGGTATAAAGTTTTTATTTCCCACCATCCTCCATTACTTACACCTATGTTATGACGTTCTCACTTATGGGAGGGTTCTGTTATTGTGATAATACATTGGCACACATCTAAGCGTGACTTTTATTATCTCATTAGAGAGGTTTATGGATATATAGTTATTTATTTGGGTTACCATTGTCTAAGGAACAGACAATGATACATCTGTGTGAATTTTCTGCAGTTCCCTTTGCTGCATGTTTTGGTGAATATACACATGTGGGGTCTGTATGATCTCCTCACATCTTACTTTTTTAGGAAAGTAGATTTTCTTTTTATAAGTATTCTGGATTTGTACATATTTTAGAGGAAATTTTGAATGTTAATTGCCAAATGCATCGCCTAGTTGTCTGCTTTCAAAATTCTATAGGTTTTATGGCGCCTTTACTTTTTATTCTGTTTTATTGATATATTTTGCAGGTTATTACAGTTTTAGTGATATTATGTGGATCTATTCATGTGAACATCAATAGGGCACATTTGTGAACTCTACAAATGTCCATGTATTACATTTAGATGTGAAAGTAAATATTTACTTTTTGGATCAAATTTTTTGCCATCAAAGTCAAATTTTAAGTATTTTTAATAAAATGTTTCAATTTGAATCAAAATTGCATGAAGGCGCCTATGTCTATAAAATCTTTGATGCAATTTTGAAAATGGGGCAAGTGTCTGCTTTCAGAAAATATCGGTCCCCCTCCCCAAATTTTTTGGAGTGTGGGAGGAAACCGGAGGACCCGGAGGAAACCCACGCAGACACAGAGACAACATACAAAATCTTTGCAGATGTTGACCAGCGCTGCAAGGCTGTAGTGCTAATCAAGGAGCCACCATGCTGCCCATAAATCTCCCTATCATCTATCTCCTATAAAATTCTCCCATATTACAGTTTGTTTTACCATACTAAAGGAGCCTCTTGCTGACTGTGACTGGTCATAAAATAGTTTTATTTTGGGGCCCCACTTTTAGTTTTGCCCAGGGCCCCACTTTGTCTAGAACCGGCCCTGCTAAGGACATTCCTAAGACCTTGGGCCTGGAAAGAGAAATAAGAGTGGAGAGGGCCCACAGGTTGGGACCTAAAAGAACAGAAGAGCCAGAGGGAGCCAAGCTCAGAGTGGTGATTGCAAAACTTTTGGACTTTCGTTATAAATTTGAGTTACTGAGATTATTCAGAGAGAAAAGAGATCTGAAGTGGAAGAACCAGAAACTTCTATTATTTCCTGATTACGCGGCAGAGACAAGCCAGAGGAGGAAGCAATTTGGCCCCTTATGTTCAAAACTGTGCAAAAAAGGGATAAGGTTCCGTCTACAAGCTCCTGCAGTACTGAAAATATTTGGTGAAGGTGGAGCTATGAACACTTTTTCACAATATAAAGAAGCAGAGGAATTTTGCAAAGAACATTTGAAGATAGAATGAGAGATGGGAAAGAAGAATACAGCGAAAAGAAATCAAATGGATAGAAGATACATAATTCCCTTTCTCTTTTCTGTTTTTTTTTCTCTTCTCTGAACTCCCCCCCCCCTTTTTAATTAAATTTTTTTTTTAATTTTTTTTTATTCATTTTTTTTCTTTTTCTGGGGGGCAAAAGGGAGAGCCGGAGGAAGAAGGGGGTGAAATAGATGGAAAAGAAGATGGAGGAACCATTAGGGAAAAAAGGAGGTCAGGATAAACGGTTTAGCGGTGGGGGGGAGTGGGTGGGATGAAGGGGGGAAAGGAGAGTTCTGCAAATGGCTTCGATAGTTGCAGGTATAGATGGGGAGGAACGTGATAAAAACGTGATAAAAATTACATCTTGGAATGTGAGAGGTATAACATCACCTGCAAAAAGGGGAAAGATTCTCTCACATCTTCAGAGGTTGGATACGGATATTGCCCTGCTCCAGGAGACATTTTTAACTGAGAGAGAAATTGGGAAATTAGAAAGAGGATGGGTTGGTAAAGCAGTGGGTCAAGGGGTAAGATCTAGGAAGTTAGGGGTTATAATAGTGATAAATAAAAGACTTAGACCGGAGGTCCTTTCAGAAGAATATGAAGAAGAAGGACAAGCAATGAGGATACTGTTAAGAGTAGCAGACACCCAAATTAGGATTTATAATATATATGCACCAAATGACCGGAGAAGTAATGAAGATTTTCTTAAAAGGGTCTCAGGGTGGATTATGAGGGATAGAGTAAATTATAAAATAGTAGGTGGAGATTTCAATAGAGTCATTGATGATAGATTGGATAGGTCAGATACCAAAAAGATCAGTAAGAAAAAGGGTAAGGACGCGATAATGTTTAACATCTTGAATTCAGGATCACTGGTAGATCCCTGGAGGATACAAAATAGAAAAGAGAGGGAATATACATATTTCTCAGGTCAATATGAGACATTGTCAAGAATAAATTATGTAACAATTTCATCCTCATTGGCAAGAAATGTGAAATCCACCAACATTTTTTACATTACTATATATCCGATCATGCCCCTATTCAGATCGAGTTACAAATGTGGGAGAAGAAAAAAGCAATACATTTATGGCGTTTCCCGGGTAGGTTATGTAAGGAAAGGGAATTTCAAACCTTGGTCCTGGAAAACTGGGACAAGTATGTGAAGGAGAACAGTAAGTTAATGAAGGAGAACCCAATTCTGTTTTGGGAAACAAGCAAGTTATTTCTGAGAAGGGAAATAATGTCATATGTAGCAAGCAAGAATAAAAGAAAGAAACTTAAGTACGTAGAGATGGAGATAAACTATATAGAGGCAATACAGAAATATAGGCTAATACCTAATGCTGAAAACAAAGGAAAGTTGACAGAGAGTAAACAAATTTTTGAGCAGTATGTGGACAAGATTCAGCGGGACAATATCAAAAAGGGAGAGAAAAATCTCTATCGTTTTGGTAGTAAAACATGGAAAATGTTATCAGGCATGATAAAGAAGGAAAGAGGTGAAAGTAATATTGAGGGGTTGCAGAATGAAAAAAGGGGGATATTATCATAGATAAGGAGGGGATAAATGGGATATTGAGTACTACAGAAGGCTATACGAAGGAAGAAAAGGGAGTGAGGAAGAAATGGATAACTTTTTGTTAGACCTGAATGTACCATACCTGTCCAAAGAACAACAGGAATCTTTATCAGCCCCAATTAAAGGAGAGGAGATAGTGGGTATTATAAAAAAAAATGCCGAAGGATAAAGCACCAGGTCCTGATGGATTCACCCCAGAATATTATAAATTGGTAGCTCCACAAATTACATTAGTACAGGTGTTCAATTATATGTATCGGGAAGGGAAGACTTTAATGACAGGGAATCTGGCATTTATTAAGGTAATACCAAAAGGGGAAGGGGAAAAAATGGATTCAGCATCCTTTAGGCCAATTTCATTAATTAATGTCGACACTAAAATATTTTCACGGATACTAGCAAATAGATTAGCTGAGGTAATGCCAGATCTGATACATCCCTCTCAGAATGAGTTTGTGAAAAGAAGAAATGGGGTCAAGAATGTGCGCTCGGTAATGGCCACGCTGGATTGGGCCAGGGCATGACCACAGGATAGGGAACATGCGGCAATTATATCAGTTGATGTCGAAAAAGCATTTGATAGTGTGGCCTTGCCCTGGCTCAAAAAGGTGATGAACAAAATGGGAATAAATACATTTTATAAAGCAAAATACCAAAAAAGAACCAGAGCGGCAAAAGACTTCAATATATAAAAATATGTAATATTCTTTATTGAAAGTACATAAATATAACATATATAACCCTCAAATGGGAAAAAAAAGAAATTTGTAAATACAGTATATAGGGGACACAAGTAGCCCCAGATGGAAAAAGGGCAGCACAGGAGACCAGTGGCTACCCCTGTTAGTCCAGAGTCCAAATAATATAGTAAAAAATAGACATAATATGGTCAAAGTATTAGACTCAAATGCATTGGGCAAAAAGTGGCAGTAGTGCAGTAAGAAATATGTAAACCATACCCAACACTGGAGGTACCGTCCAGTGTTAGTAATAGATATGTCAAAATACTATTGCACACTCACCCGAAAACATAATGGACAGACACTGGGCAGTTCAGGGGAAAGCCAAAGGATACACCCCAACGCGCGTTTCGCACGAATGCTTCGTCAGGAGGTGATGACATAATGCTGCATCTAACATTTTATATTTTCCCACGGCATCCCTGCATGTAGACGCGCCCACCACGTGACACGCGCGTAGCCCTGAGGTCGCTCTACGTCAGCTTAATATGACCCAATGCTATAAAAGGCTACCATCTAACCCTATGTCTAGGTTCAAAAAAGAAATGGATTTGTTGTTGCAGATGGGAGTTGAGAATCACATTATTGGACCCAAAATGATGGCGGGCTTGTCAGTAGAATTTCCAACCACCCCGACGTTCTACTTATTGCCGAAAGTGCATAAAAACGCCAATAAACCCCCAGGTAGGCCAATAGTGTCGGGGATGGGGGGGGGGGGGGTGTGCGAGAAAGCTTGCCAATTCATTGATTTCTATCTGCAGAAATGTGTGGAGACACTCCCATCGTTTGTCAAGGACACCACGGATGTCCTACGCCGATTAGAGGGGGTTCACTTAGACTCTGATATGTGGCTGGTCACTTGTGACATTGAGGCTCTGTACACTTCCATTTGCCACGACCACGGGATGCGAGCGTCAAAATACTTTTTGGAGATGTCTAATTTAGACACTGATTTAGTTGAATTTATTATGTTACTTTTGGATTTTGTTTTAAAACATAACTTTTTTGTTTTCCGTGATCGTTTCTTCCTGCAGCTCCAGGGAACGGCTATGGGGGCGACTTGTGCGCCCTCGTATGCCAACCTTTTCCTGGGGCTGTGGGAGAGGGACATCGTGGACAACACGCCTGGTTATGATGTCGTCATCTCGTGGTCGAGGTATATAGACGACGTATTGTTCATTTGGCAGGGTTCGGCCAATGCTTTGGAGATTTTTTTGCAGAGCCTCAACGTCAATCAACAAAACATCAAGTTGACCTGGAAATACAGCAAAAATCAGATCGAGTTCCTCGATATTCTGATCGGCAAAGACTTGGAGGGTTTTGTTACTACTGATGTATATCGAAAAGAAACATCTGTAAACTCCCTCCTTCATGCTTCTTCCTCTCATTATCCCCAGACCAAGAAAGCTATCCCAGTAGGGCAGTTCCTGCGTATGCGACGTATCTGCTCCAGCGACCGCTCTTTCGAAAATCAGGCTGAAGATCTTACCAGGAGATTCCGTAATAGAGGCTACAGAGAATCAACCATTAAACATGGATATGATCGGGCTAAAAGGGAAACCCGTAGCTCTCTCTTGGTAAGTCGACCAAGGAATGAGAATGAGAAGGACACAGAGCCAGTGAGAGTGATCACAAGTTTCAATTCTCAATGGAGGGTGTTCAAGGAGATAATAGAAAAACATTGGTCCATTTTGTTGACTGACAAGGACCTAGTACACTGTCTCAATGGCCACCCTTCCATTACATGGCGCAAGTCACGGAATTTACGGGACATGCTGGTTCGTAGCCACTATGTCCCCAATGTAGAAAAGAGTTGGTTGGGTAGGGGAGGCCCCCCTTGGGGCTCCTTTTGCTGTGGCAGGTGTAAGGCATGCCAATACATGGAGCGTGCACAGAATTTCACCGACTCCAATTCAGAAAAAGATTACAAAATCGTACATCACATTAATTGTAATACGGAGTCGTGGTCTACTATCTACGCTGCCCATGTAACAAAATTTATATCGGCATGACAACCAGGCCTTTAAAGGTACGAGTATTGGAACATATTCGGAGCATAAGAGCAGCCAGAAATGATGTGACCTTGGGCCCTTTGAACGACCTAAAATTACAGCCTATTCCGAAGCATTTTCGCGATGTACATGGCTGTAATCCCAAAGGACTTACAGTACGAGGAATAGATAGGGTCCTTTTGGGTTCTAGGGGCGGTGACGGGAAGAAAAGGTTACTACAAAAGGAACTGAGGTGGATCACCCTTCTGGATACTATACAGCCTAAAGGCCTCAACGAGGCCACTAGCTTCAAACCTTTTTTATAAAATTCTATTTTTAGCATTATTGTTTTTTTAGGTGTTGTGTCTAATTTACTATTTTTTTCTCCGGACCTCTCATAGAATAATTATGCTGACAGACAGATACATCTTCGATACGTCTTTGATAGTCATTCAGTGCCTGAATTCCTTTTAATCCATCAAGTCTCAAGATATTACATTTCCCATGCAATAAGAAGCTCTATACGAACTGGTCGAAATTGGAGGCGTTCAGTATTCTTCACGTCCCTTTACATGTGATTTTTCTAATTTTTAATGTTTTTTCACTTTTGCATACACTTTTTGTTTTGTTTTGCCAAACACTTTGGTGTCATGAATTATCATTATGTGATTTTATAAGAATGTATACACTGTACTTTTAGTATAGACCAATAGTGGGTAGTTTTGGATATGTATTTTACACTTAGCCTTGTCACCTATTCCCCTTTATACACTTTTTTAGGACAAGATTGCATTTTTCAATCCTTGATATGAACACTTTATTGCCGGCTTAGTCTGGTTATAGTTACCATTCACTTTGAAGCATGTAGCACTTTATGCACTTATGACACTTTCACTAGGGCGCCCTATTCTAACGTACACATGTTCGCATTCCTATATCCATTTCATAGCATATACTTTATGTATGAGTAACTATCTATATTTATGTCACTGGGTTAGCCTACCAGGTATATATGGGTATATATGATTACATGCTTTATTTATTTTGATACCACTTTGACATATATGGATTAGGGGGATATTGGTCTATTTTAGAAACGTTTGTCAATATAGATGTATATGCATTGTCTCATGATCTGTGAAGTTTTAGTGTGGGGTTTTGTCTCATCAGCATGTTTGTAAATCGATTATGACCTATGGAGACCTTATGGATATAGATGGAGTATGGTGGACCGTAAGCAATGTCTTTAGATCATGTCTGCTATGTCCATATTTCATATGTGCGGTCCGCTGGCTTTAATTTTAACATTGTATGTTAAGTTATGTTAATTTGTGTTTGGTATATTATGATTTAACCATCACTATATACTTACCTCATGATCATATCCTGCTGACGCGCCTATGCGCGGGCATGGGGAAGTGCACAGTTACGGGATGCGTCTCCGTGGCAACGTCTCCCCGATCATGTGATGCGGGTTGGCGTTTCCGGTTGACGTATTTCCGGTGCGCGACCTCAGGGATACGCGCGTGTCATGTAGTGGGCGCGTCTACATGCAGGGATGCCGTGGGAAACTATAAAATGTTAGATGCAGCATTATGTCATCACCTCCTGACGAAGCATTCGTGCGAAACGCGCGATGGGGTGTATCCTTTGGCTTTCCCCTGAACTGCCCAGTGTCTGTCCATTATGTTTTCGGGTGAGTGTGCAATAGTATTTTGACATATCTATTACTAACACTGGACGGTACCTCCAGTGTTGGGTATGGTTTACATATTTCTTACTGCACTACTGCCACTTTTTGCCCAATGCATTTGAGTCTAATACTTTGACCATATTATGTCTATTTTTTACTATATTATTTGGACTCTGGACTAACAGGGGTAGCCACTGGTCTCCTGTGCTGCCCTTTTTCCATCTGGGGCTACTTGTGTCCCCTATATACTGTATTTACAAATTTCTTTTTTTTTCCCATTTGAGGGTTATATATGTTATATTTATGTACTTTCAATAAAGAATATTACATATTTTTATACATTGAAGTCTTTTGCCGCTCTGGTTCTTTTTTGGTATTTTGAGTATATTGTTGGAGAGGCTGAATATAGGGGTATTTTTTGGTTTTGTGTTTTATAAAGCAATTGACACAATGTATAGGGAGCCACAAGCACAGGTGGTGACACAAGGGGAGATTTCACAAAGATTTACGTTAGAGAGAGGCACTCGTCAAGGGTGTACACTTTCACCTCTGTTATTTAACCTCACAATTGAACCACTAGCAAGGAAAATTCATCATAACACTATATACCAAGGGATAACTTTGGGGAGAAGACAATTGAAAAGGAGTTTATTTGCAGACGATTTAGTCCTATATATGAATAATGTAGAAAGAGATATACAAGGGGTTTTGGTTTTTTTAAAGGAATATGAAAAAATATCGGGCTATAAGGTAAACACTCACAAAACACAGATTTTGTTATTAGATAAGAAAGCAAGCACAAAGTGGAATCAACAGTGGGGATTGAATATAGTCAAAGACAAATTTAAATATTTGGGAATATGGTTAGGTAGAGAGAGCACAGGACTGTACTCATTAAATTACACTCCCCTAATTGAGAGGATTGCTACTGATATTAGGAAGTGGATGGAACTCCCCTTGTCACTGTTTGCAAGGAAAAATTTGATAAAAATGGTGATTATTCCAAGACTGATGTACACCATGCAGTACCTTCCTCTTTTAATGAAACATGACGATATAAGGAAAATAAACAGTCTCTTTCAGAGATTCTTATGGAACAGGAAAAACGTTAGGGTAGCAATGTCGAGTATACAAAAACCATGTGCAATGGGGGGTCTTTCCTTTCCTAATTTGAGGGAATATAACATTTCTTGCATAGCTAGGATAGCAGCTCAATAGATAAATGGAAGGGAGACATTGGTAGATAAGGAGATAGAAGAAAGCTTAGTAGAACCTTGGTCATTGAACCTATTCTTACATGAGAAAACAGGAAATTTACGTGGAAAGACGAAGAGCTCAGTATTATTAAGGGATACAAGAGTGGTATGGCAGATACTGAGGAGAAGATTTGACTTACCAGTTGAGACATCAGAATTCTTAAAGATCAGTGAAGTACTGTATTTGAAGAAATGGGAAGGGCCTAGAGCATTTATTAGGGAATGTGAGAGGAGAGGAATCATTAAGATGTCAGATTTAGTGGATAGCAAAGATAAAAAATTTAAAACATTTGGTCAGTTGAGAGCGTAGTATGGTAGAAGGCCAAATTCTCTGCTACTTACGGCTCGCAAGTGAACTGGGGAAGAAAGAGGATTTGTGGTGGTTAGGGAAAGCGACCCAAAAATGGTTTGCGGCAATGATGACAGATAATAATGGTGACCCTTCAATAGCCAGCATAAGGAAAGCCATCAGCCCCAGAGCTGATGACGTTTTTGAAGGAAGACTAGCAAAAAAATGGAAGGAGGATATAGGGACGTCATTGACAAGCCTGGAAGTGTGTAGGAGGCTCTTGAGGGGATGGCATGACACACATAAGGCTACTATATCTGAAAATCTGAGAGAAATGCAGTGGAAGATCGCATTAAGAGCTTACTGGGCCTTCGACAAGCCATTTCAAAGCAAGTTCCTGGATTATAAGGCAGAATGTCCTAAGTGTGCAAGACCCAATGCTAATCTCATACATTGGGGCACATTTACTTACCCGGTCCAGTCGCGATCCAGCGGCGGGTTCTCCGGCGCTGATTCGGGTTCTGCCGGGATTCACTAAGGTCCGTGCGCCGATATTCACCAGGTGTCGCTGCTGCGCTGAGGTCCGCTGGAGTTCACCTGCTTTTTTCTGGTGTATGTGAGTGCTTGATCTTGCGACACAAATGGCTTTTTAAATTCTGTGGTTTTTCCGAATCCTTCGTGTTGTCCGGTGGCCACGCCCCCCGATTTCTGTCGCGCGAAAGTCGGCGCGATTGCGCCAAAAATCGATCGCGTGCGCCACAATCCCGTGAAATACAGCGCAAAGCGGAAATATTCGGGAAAAACCCGACGGATTTGCGGCTGCGGACCCTTAGCAAATGTGCCCCATTGTCTCTGGTTTTGTCAAGCGGCTAAAAAACTATGGGGGTCAGCGAAACAGTTAATTGAATATGTATTAGGAGAAAGAGTAGAGATGGATGTATGGAGAAGTATCTTTCAATATCGTGAGGGAAGGCTCGGAAGGCAGAAAGATGAAATGATAGATTTGCTGATATTGGCTGTTAAGAAGGTACTACTGACAGAATGGTTATCTTCACACCTACCCACACTGCTGCAAGTAAGAAGAAAGTGGAGGGAATTTTTGATGTTTCAATGGGTGGAGAGAAATGGTAGATATAAAAAGAACAACGGAGGGAAGTGGAGAGCAGTGTGGGGACCTACAGTTAGCAGGATCTTCTCAAGAGAGGAAATAGACATACTCTATGGTGGGGCCTAACTAGAAATAAGAAGATAAGGGAAGCTGGAAGCCAGTTGCATCTCAGGGAGGGAGGGCGGGGGAGGAGGGGGAATAGGGAAATGTATCTAAGTAAATTTGATAATTGTAGAAAGTGTATATTTTGTAAGAGTTCTAAGTACATGCAAAGCTATGAACATGGTGCCCTGTGTGTGTGTGGCCATGGATGTGCAGAATTATTTTTAAAAAATTTTGAAAACCTAATAAAGATGTTAAAAAAAAAAAAAAAAAGGGGGGGGCCATGATAGTACTTTTGGATTTTTCAGAGATTCTTTTAAGGCAAAATTGATCTGACATTTGCAATCCACTTCTTCTAAGCTGTATAATTTTCATGCCCCACGAGGCAAGCAGTTCAGTGATACAAGTTACTGCATCAGGTAACCACCGCAATGCCATGTTATTGTTGTTGTTGTTGTTTTTGGATTGTCCAGATAATGCTCTTTGTATGATTTGTTCTGTACTTTCCAATAAATGTTTATTGACTCTAAAATCAAAAGTAGGCTTTTTCAAGCTATGGTCTAAATGGCTGGAGCTGTTTTTCTCACCAGAAGAGAAAAGGGTGTTGGGGTACCCAGCTGAATCGGTGTAGTTGAGGCATGGGCATAGGGAGGGAGTGAGTTTTTTTTTTTTTTCTTTTTTGGGTAAGGTCATTGATTTATCAAGGTTTGTCAAGTGCAATTGTGAAATCATTTGTCGAGGGTGGGCGGCAATGGGTTTATCTATCTGTTACTATTCATGCTGTATCGGTATCTTGTGAAAAAGTATGTATATGTAAAAGTATATGTATCTATGAATATTTTTGTACCCTATATTTTAAATAATAAAAAATGTTATTTAAAAAAAAAAATTGGAGTCATAGTGCCAGTCAGATAATTGTCCGCCAGAACCACTGACGCAGCCCTGTGGAAGAGCTTCATCCTCCCATACAGCTGTCCAGATAAAATCCTAACGTACCAGCGGATGACGTTTGAATCCCAGGTGTTCCAAGAGCTGTGTAGCCTCTATGGCTGTAAGAAATTGAGGACCACAGCCTACCACCTGTAGGGTAACGGACTTTGCGAAAACATGAACCAGACTCTCATCAACGTGCTTAGAACGTGCAAATCGGAAATCGCCGGGAAACCCGACGAAAGTGTGCGATTCTGACCTTTAGTAAATGAGCCCCTCTGTGTTAGTCAACCCTCAGTTTTATTGACCTTATGACTGTACCCCAACTCTGTTTGCTTATCTCCACACCAGTAAGATTCAGCATGGAAAGGTCACCATCCCTGCAGCAGTCTCCAATACGGCTTCCCTTGGAGGATGACCTGGTACCTTAGCCCATTGCCCCCATTGCACCTGAGCCACCTGCGTCTTCAGCTCCAGTGCCTGACTCTAAGGTTGAGGACGACGAGACAGTGATCTTCTTGCAACAGGTATTCTGGAGGTCTCAACGGAAGAGAAGGGGGAAGGCTCCTGCATACCTGCAGGAGTACGAGCTGTTCAAGTGCAAGGGTCATAACCCCAAACAGGTACATTTCTCAGACCCTGAGGTCCTCAACCTTGTTGCTGACTCAGACAGTGAGTAGTTTCCTGATGGACTTTATCAGGATAAATAAATGGCTTTTTCTTATATATTTTTTCTCCCAGTTGGGTTGAGCCCATATATCCATACATAGACTATCCTGGGACTTTTTAACCCCTTAAGGACGCAGCCATTTTACAGCTTAAGGCTCAGTCCCATTTTTTGGATTCTGACCTGCGTCTCTTTATATGGTTATAACTTTTGAACACTTTTACTTATCAAAGCGATTCTGAGATTGTTTTTTCCCCACATGTTGTACTTCATTTTAGTGGTAAATTTTGGCTGATAAGTTTTGCGTTTATTTACAAAAAAAGGAAAAAAATTATGAATTTTTAGAAAAATTTGCCATTTTCGAAATTCAAAATCACCGCGTTTTCAGGCAGATCGATTAACCACCTAAATAACTTGCCGAATAACATTTCCCATTTGTCTATTTTACATTTTCATATTTTTTGAAATGTTTGGATAATTTATTTTGACGTCACGCGGCCTACAAATCGAATAGCGATTTTCTGTATTTTCAGAATTGACTATTTTGGGGATAAATACTGTTTGAAATTAAATTTTACATCAAAAGCATCAAAAACCCCCTATATAACCAACCCATTTTCAAATCTGCACCCCACAAACTATCAGAAACAGCATTTACAAAGATTGTTAACCCCTTGAGATCTTCATAGTAATTGAATCAAAATGGCGGTGAAATTTAGAATGGTCAAATTTTGTCGGTTATACGTTCATTTAGCCCTAAAATTTACACATTTCCAAAAGATAAAAAGAGAAAACCCACCATAAAATTTGTTCTACAATTTCTTCTGAGTGCAGCGACCCCCCCCCCACATGTGGACATTACTTGTGTTATGAGGGCACAGCGAGGCGCAGAAGGGAAGCTGCCAGGATTTTAGTTTTCGCGTTGCCCCCTTTTGAAGGCTATAAAATTTTCGCTTTTCCGTTATTTGGGTCATGTGACGGCATTTTTTTTGCGCGATGAGATGCTTTTTCCAGTGTTACCATTTTGGGGTTGGTATCACCTATTGTTGAAAATTTAGGAGGTCATGAGTAGAAAAGCATCAATTCTGTACTGGATTTTTTACTTTTTTTTTTTTTCGTGTTCACCGTACATCCTAATAATCCTGTTATCTTTATTCTATGGGTCGATAGGATTACGGGGATACCAGACATGAATATTTTTTCTTATGTTTTACTAAATTTGCCAAATAAAACCCTAATGTGGGGAAAAATCTATCATTTTTGCATCGCCGTCTTCCAAGTGGCATAACATTGTTACGTTTTTGGCTACAGAGCTGGTTGATGGCTTGTTTTTTGCGGGACATGTTGTTCTTTGCAACAGTATCATTCTGGAGTACATATGTTTTGTTGATCACTTTTTATTGCATTTTTAGTGGGATATAAAAGGTAAAAATCATAATTTTGGGCGGGTTTTTTACGTTTTTTTTTTTTTACGGCGTTCATCACATGGGTTCAATAGTTATTTAGTTTTATTCTATGGATTGTTACGGACGCGTTGATACTATATATGTGGGGTTTGTGTTATGATTTAGACTTTTTTGAGCATTATGTGTCTCTTTATATGTTTTGGGGCTTTTGGGCATTTTTAGTGATTTATAAAGTTATTTTTTATTCAAAAACATTTTTTTTTACATTTTTTACTTGATCCACCATGGGATATGAACAAGCAATCATTTGATTGCTTGTTAATGATAATACTCTGCAATACTGATGTATTGCAGGGTATTAGCAGTGCCAGCCTATGCAGATGCATAGGCTGACACTTTGCCTTTAAGATGACGTCACAGACGCCATCTTAAAGGCACTGCCTTCAGGCTTCTCTGGGGTCCCGATCGAACCCCAGAGGTGCCATAGCAGTGATCAGCCCCCCCGAAAACGGCACGGGGGGGCGATCGTGGGGTAAAGACCCCCGGAAGGCATGTTAAATGCTGCGGTCGCGTTGACCGCGGCAATTAACAGGTTAAACGCCCGTGATCGGAGCCCACTCTGACCGCGGGTGTTAGCCGGGGATGTCAACTGTAGATTACCGTTGAAATCCCGCGGCTAAC
Source organism: Engystomops pustulosus (assembly GCF_040894005.1). Lineage (NCBI taxonomy): Eukaryota > Metazoa > Chordata > Amphibia > Anura > Leptodactylidae > Engystomops > Engystomops pustulosus. Next base: position 165,491,905 of record NC_092411.1, on the reverse strand, counting down.
GATGCCGGTTCGGCAGCTATGCAGCGCTGAATCGGCATCGTCTCTGCGCAGTAGCTGTACTGCGCTGAGCGCTATTCACGGGACTCAGCGCAGTACAGCTACGGCGCAGAGCGCTAAGGGGTTAATTGCTTACAATTGTTACAGGCTGGTGCACCATTCGAGCGGACCACTCTGCAGGACCACTCCAGTAATCCAAAACCTGCTGTTACCCGTTCTGGTTGTTTGCCTCTTGTTCAATAAAGAACTGTAAGTTGATTTGCAAGACGTTGCCTCCGCCCTGAATACGGCTGCTTACCACCACAGGCTCCCCCCTCCATTACCCAGGGACTCATCCTAAAGACACTTTAGGGGTTGCCCCAGGGAGAAACTACTGCATCAGCCTATCCCACCATATTTCTTGCACACATCACCTGCTGGAGACCTGTCAGGCTGTAGGTCAGTCCTCCGGTCCCCATACCAAGCACCATGACAACAGAGTGCCCTAGGCTGCAATAGCCAGCTAGCCACAGTAGTCACATTCGCGGCCTTGGCCCTCCTGTAAAAGCTATGCTGCCCAGCAATAGATGCCAGGGGAAGGGCCCCACATGCTGCCCATCCCACATGCGGCTTGGTCTGCCAACCCTCCTCACCAGTGGCCAGGCCAAGTCATCCACCTCAATTGCCGGTCATCGTCTCACCTCAGCTGCGGCTCGATAACCTGCCACCCTTTCCTGTGGGTGAGTATAATTAATACTTAAGTAAATGTATATGTGTTTGTGTGTATAATTGTATATATATGCTGTATATATTGTATATTCTGGATGCATGTGTATATATGCTGTATATGTGTGTATGCTGTATATACTGGATGCATGTTTATATATGTAGTATATGTGTGTGTATGCTGTATATACTGGATGCATGTGTATATATGCTGTATATGTGTGCTGTGTATATATGCTGTATGTTTGTGTGTATGCTGTGTGTATATGCTGTCTATGTGCTTGTATGCTCTATATCCTGGATGTTTGTGCATATGCTGTATATATGTGTGTATGTTGTATATACTGGATGTTTGTGTATATATCCTGTATATACAGGTTGTGTGTGTATATATGCTGTATATACTGGTTGTGTGTATATATGCTGTATATCAGTGTGTATATTATATATACCGGATGTGTGTGCATATGTGCTGTATGTATGTTGTATATACTGGATGTGTGTATGCTGTATATCGGTGTGTATGTTGTGTGTGTATATAATATATATATATATATATGCTGTGTATGTATGTGTGTGTATGCTGTATATACTGGATGCACGTGTATATATGCTATATATGTGTGTATGTTGTGTATGTGGTTTATATGTGTGTGTATGCTGTATGTACTGAATGCATGTTTATATATGCTGTGTATGTGTGAATATGCTGTAAATACTGGAAACACGTGTATATATGCTGCATATGGTTGTGTATGTGCTTGCCGTATATATGCTGTATATGTGTGCATGTTGTGTATATATGCTGCATATGTGTATGTTGTGTATACTGTATGTGTGTGTGTATATATGCTGTATATGTGTATATGTTGTATATACTGGATTGATGTGTATAAATGCTGTATATGTGTATATGCTGTATATAATGGATGTATGTATATGTGCTGTATATTTGTGTGTATGCTGTATATGTGCGTGTATGCCTTATATACTGGATGATTGGTGTGTATATATGCTGTATATGTGTGTATGCTGTGTATATATGCTGTGTATGTGTGTGTATGCAGTATATACTGGATGCATGTGTATATATGCTGCATATGTGTATGTTGTGTATACTGTATGTGTGTGTGTATATATGCTGTATATGTGTATATGTTGTATATACTGGATTGATGTGTATAAATGCTGTATATGTGTATATGCTGTATATAATGGATGTATGTATATGTGCTGTATATTTGTGTGTATGCTGTATATGTGAGTGTATGCCTTATATACTGGATGATTGGTGTGTATATATGCTGTATATGTGTGTATGCTGTGTATATATGCTGTGTATGTGTGTGTATGCAGTATATACTGGATGCATGTGTATATATGCTGTATATCTGTGTGTCTGCTGTATATACTGGATGCATGTGTATATATGCTGTATATGTGTGTGTCTGCTGTATATACTGGATGCATGTGTATAAATGCAGTATATGTGTCTGTATGCCGCATATACTGGATGCATGTATATATGCTATATATGTGTGTGTGTGTGCTATGTGTATGCTTTAAATCCTGGATGTGTGTGTATATATGCTTTATGTATGTTTTATATACTGGATGTGTGTATTCTGTATATGTGTGTATGTTGTATATACTGTATGTGGGTGTATATGCTGTATATCGGTGTGTATATAAGCTGTATCTGTATGCGTTGTGTATATATGCTCTGTATGTATGTTGTATATACTGGTTGCATGTGTATATATGCTGGATATTTGTGTGTATGTTGTGCACATATGCTGTATATGTATGTATGTTGTGTATATATGCTCCGTCTGTATGTTTTATATACTGGATGCATATGTATATATGCTGTATATGTGTGTGTATGTGTGCATGCTGTATATAATGGATGTGTGTATATATGCTGTATATGTTTGTGTATATGCTGTATATACTGGATGCATGTGTGTATATATGCTGTATATGTGTGTATGCTGTGTATATATGCTGTGTATGTGTGTGTGCTGTATATACTGGATGCATGTTTATATATGCAGTATATGCAGTATATGCAGTATAAGTGTGTGTATGCTGTATATGCATGTGTGGATGCATGTGGATGCATGTGTATGAATGCTGTATATATGTGTGTGTCTGCTTTGTGTATATGCTGTATATTTGTGTTTATGCTGTGTATATATGCTGTTTATGTGTGTATATGCTCTATATACTGGATGTGTGTATGTGTGTGTGTATGTATGTTGCATATACTGGATGTGTGTTTATATACTATATATATTGGTGTGTATGTTGTATATATATGCTGCGTGTGTGTATGCTGTATATACTGGATGTGTGTGTATATAGGCTGTATATCGGTGTGTGTCTGCTGTATATACTGGATGCATGTGTATATATGCAGTATATGCAAGTGTATGCTGCATATACTGGATGCATGTATATATGCTGTATATATGTGTGTGCTGTGTGTATATGCTGTGTATGTGTCTGTATATATGTGTGTATGCTGTATATACTGGTTGTGTGTTGTGATGGAATAGAATCCATTTTTGAATCTGTTCTTCTATCATGTATATATACAAAGATTTCTGTGAATAGCACCATCCCCCCCCCCACCCCGTGTACACAGATCATCTTTCAGTTACATCCTGTTGGCTATTGGAATGTGGGTATGCTCAGTAGGTTCCTTTGTCTCAAGAACCTATAAAAACTGTCTGCAACCTAAATAAATTGGAATTCTCTCAAACATGTGAAGGTCTGAGTGATTCACCCAGCAGCTCGTACTATACAATGATTTTGGAACCACACATTACATCGAGATATGGGGATATTTCCCTGACAAAACTTGGCGCTCGAACAGCGACATGGGTTTGCATGACGCCTACCGGTGAATTTAGGTATCATCCTTTCAGGACAGACAGACCATGCAGCTGCACAAAAAGGTAAGAAGCTTTTTCTTACAAATTGTTCTGTCTCTCCTTGTTTGGATTGTTCCACGTCCGGTGAGTTGCATGCCTATATTGCCCAGTCCAAAGAATCTTGTTAGTTTATTTGAAAACTCCATGTGATGTGTGGTAGTGTATATGGCTATTGTGTGAGTTTGAACATGTGTGATAGCGCTATTGTGATACTGTACTGTACTGGTTTTAAGAACGTAACATTCTGGAATCGCCCCTACCTAAAGAGTATCCTAGACAAGCAGCTTTTGGATCGTAATTCGCTTGACACAAAGTAGACTGAGTTTGGACAGTCGGACTTTATAAATTTATTTTGTGTGGTAGGATCCAGAGCTGCTTCAAGGAAGGGGACTGCAGTCATTTCTTGACGGGCAAACAGTTTAAAAAAAAAATAAATAAATAAAAAAAATTTTAGAATTAGAAGTGGTTAAAACTGCCCTATGGAAGAGTGAGTGACTGCGAGTGTGTGCCGGCACTAGAGATATATAGAAAATTATGGGAAAAATTTGCTAGGTAGGATGAGAGGCAATTCAGAGGGAAACCAGTAGTACGGATCTTGAATGAGAAAGAGGCTGTAAAAGGATGTCAGAGAATGTTGGAAAAGGACAAGTATATCAAAAGATGATTGTTTGTATGTAAATGGGAAGGTTCTTAAAAGAACAAAGGCTGGTTGCATAATGATGATATGATGGAAATTGCAAGTGGATAGAAGAAAGTTACAGAGGAAGTGACCAGAGGAGGTTATAAAGAAACAGCCATAGGAAATCATGTGTTGTATGAGTGTTATGACGATGACGGACAAAAACGTTGGACAGACAAAAGACAACATTCAGAAAAAGTTCTGCCTCCACCCTAAAATGGTGGATGAATTGATGTATGGAAACAAAGAAACAGACTGGCGGGAGACATGTGAATGCAATGTGGCACCTAGACCAAACCCCCACACTGGAATATATCCGGTCAAGAATAGATTAGAAAAAGTGCGGGCTCTGCACAGAACAAAGACGTAGTCTTCAGATGTTTCTCCTGTAGGGGGCAGATGTTTCTCACTTTGATATACTTTAATAGAGCAGTGGTATGGGGAATGATGCATTGCCTAAAGATCTTTGGATTTGCACCCACACTCCGCTCAGCTGTATTGTTGTAACTTTAGAAGACAACTAAGATATAGTACCCAGGGAATAAATGTAGGAGACTGTGCCTGCTTACCTAAGAGTCACCTCTCAGAACTACAAAGTTCAAAAACCAGGGTAGTAACATATTTGTTACGGATTTTGGACTTCTGTGGGGAGAGCTCCTGGACGGTTGTGCAGTCCTAATTGGATTCCCTGAGCTGACCCTTGCCAGATACTGTAGATGTATGAGTTTATTCCATTATACAGTCCTGCAGATTATGGCAAATATATAAATATGTGTTTTGTCTATATGACGTGTAGTGCTTATGGTATTTCCAGATGTGAGGAAAGCACAGCCCACAATTGTGGAAATTGTTCATTGTAGGCTTGGACCTGAGAAATCTTGTGATTTATGTTTAATAACATCAGAAATGTAGTGTAAAACTTTATAATACACCTAAAGTTTGAAGGGTGTGGTCAAAAGTTTTTGCAATTTGTGTAGGATGATACAGTGAACTTAGATGTTACAAATGGTGTGTTAGATTCCTTCTTTGTTCTCCTGTTATGCTGGGACACCTAGTACTACAGACACCACAGGGAGAAGGAGGGGGCTGCCTCCCCCTTTGTCTTAGTGAACACAGGAGGGGGGGGGGAGCACATGTTGGAATGTTAAGAGAAGAAAGGAACAATGAGAATGTGTGTTCATTACTGAGGACTGATCTGGCCCTAAGCAGATTTTGGGTTTGATTCAGTGCAACATCTGTAATTTTATTGTTTTAACCAGGAGTAAAACCTCCCTATGATTCCATACTATTAGTCCTTTTTCAACAGCTATGATTCAGATTATTATTAGGAGCTTTTTAGGCAGAAGTTATAACACCCCTAGAAGCCTCCTACGTCACTGTCTCTAGTGATGCTTCTGCTAAGTAACGCTGTTCCCCAGTATGTACCCCCAGTATGTGCCCCCAAGTATGTCTGTATAGTTTATAATAAGACATAAGGTATTTGTATGCTGTATGTCCCCTATTATACAGCATTGATACATCGGCATTGGTCCCAAAACTGTGTTTTTCTGGGGTATATTGTTCACTTTCTATTGTTCTCATTTAAGTTTAAGCCGAGCACCTCAGAGGAGAGGACACAGGCCGGAAGCTGCTGATCGTGTGTCACATGACAACCTGGACCCTTCTTGGTTTTGTATCCTACTGCTGCCTGTGTATATAAAGCTTCTGTAGTAGTTTTGGACTATCCTGATACTATTTCACCTCTTCATGACTAGAAACCTTGGTTACAATGTGCCCTCTTTATGATGTATTACATTGAATCCAGCTCCATTACTTCCGCTAGATTCAAAGGGGGGAGACATGAGGTAGACGGGTTGTATCTAACATTTTCTATTAACTTAATGATTAATGAACCAGTTACCTTTTAATATGTCTAACCTGGATATATCACTAATCTGCATTTTAAGTTTTTTGTAGGTGGCTTTAGAAACCAGGAATGAGGTTAATTCTACATCAGATGTGCAGCGGTCACACAACATGAGGTAACAGCAGCAGAACCACTCCTGACCTACCTGTCTGTACAGGAGGCGGAGGTGAAGGCACTGATGGAGGGGTGTAAAGTGGCAGAGCGTAAGAATGTGACTCTTTTGGGATTCCTTATGATTCCTAATCTCATATAGTAAGTTTATCAACAACTATGAGACTTTGAAATAGCTGATAGAGGCCTTAGTGTTACAATAAAGGTCCACACTAGAAGGTAAAACCTATAAACCTATAACACATGAAGTGACCATACTGGTTACTAGAAAGCCTAGGGGAAAGGAGCCTGGATCAGTGCAGTCCGTGACCCTCGCTGGTCCAGTAGGGTTATCTATACTCCTGTCTATATAGAAACAGGCTTCACAGGTGAGGAAGCAAGATTGGAGTAAAACTGGGACCCCATGGATGGAGGGTGGACTATGGCAAAAAGGCGACAAGCAATGTCTGCCAAGGGCCCTTTACCCTATGATGGTTCAGTGCACCCACAGGGTGAGACACCAGGCTAAGACTCTATGTGCTCCGTGGTGGATAAGTATTGAGTATCACTTAGATTCACTTTTGCTACTGTCCATTTACACAAGTATGTTTATATATGCTTAGTACAATGTAGGGAGAGTAGTGAAGACCCACATATATACACTCCAAGCCGCTTTACCCCTTCCAGAGGTTGCAGATTGGCTAAGTACAGCTACCAAAGGTAAGTAGCTATGAACATGTGCTTATGTGTGTGGACCTCTTTTCTGGGTAATCTGAACCCTATCCTGTAACTAAAGCAACTGTAAAGACCACAGCCAGGGATCGAGGAATATGTTAGTCCACTTATTCTAGAGACTAAAGTAATAATCCCTATTGGGGCAGTAATATAGTTGACGACGGTTCTAGGGATTAAAAAGTCTTTTCACCTACTGAGGTTGTTTTTAGAATTGCCCCATGGATGAACATATACTTCCCTAAGGTTGTTCAGAGGTGTCATAGAGAATTGGTGGATGTCCAAAAACCTGCAGATACATTTTTTTCTTAGGTGCATAACCAAGTATCTGTTTCAGTTCCAGAACCTAAAGTAGCTAGAGCAGAGGACCTGCACCCAGGTGATGAGATGGTCCTGATGTGACACCTGAGAGTCTTTTGAAGGGTCATCCCAAGTACCTCTGATCAATGTGTAGAAACTACAACGAGACAGCGACAGCTGAAGAAGAATGGTGCTGGACCCAGAGACTGTTGAACATGAATCTGTGTAGCTCGATGCTGCTATGGACATTATCACTCCTACCACTCCTACTACAGTGTGCGCCGCATACCATGTCTAGTAGTACTCAGGGGTTGGTAGGGTGACATGTATAAGGATATACACCAATTGGATGTAGAGATTCTACCCTTTACAATGGATTTACATGAATTGTGTTGTGATATAATGTTCAGTATGCTCAGGAGGGAAGCAGGTGAAGGGTTAGATAAGTCCTGGATGTGTGACTAGCACATGTCAATGTACCATCTGAGCAGTACCTGAAATTATTCACAAAAAGGGAGGAATTGTGATGGAATAGAATCCATTTTTGAATCTGTTCTTCTATCATGTATATATACAAAGATCCCTGTGAATAGCACCATCCCCCCCCCCCCCCGTGTACACAGATCATCTTTCAGTTACATTCTGTTGGCTATTGGAATGTGGGTATGGTCAGTAGGTTCCTTTGTCTCAAGAACCTATAAAAACTGTCTGCAACCTAAATAAATTGGAATTCTCTCAAACATGTGAAGGTCTGAGTGATTCACCGAGCAGCTCGTACTATACAATGATTTGGAACCACACATTACATCGAGATATGGGGATATTTCCCTGACAGTGTGTCCAAATGCTGTATATCAGTGTGTATGTTTTATGTTTTATATACTGGATATGTGTGGATATCTGCTGTATGTATGTTTTATATACTGGATGTGTGTATTCTGTATATGTGTGTATGTTGTATATACTGGATTGCGTGAATATAGTCATAGTATCATAGTATCATAGTAACATAGTATATAAGGCTGGAAGGAGATGCAAGTCCATCAAGTCCAACCTTTAAGAATTAAATATTTTATCCCCATAACCCGTGATATTTTTTCTCTCCAGAAAGTCATCCAGGCCTCTCTTGAACATGTACATAGAGTCCGCCATAACAACCTCCTGCGGCAGAGAGTTCCACAGTCTCACTGCTCTTACAGTAAAGAACCTTTGTCTATGGTGATGGTAAAATCGCCTCTCCTCTAGGCGTAGAGGATGCCCCCTTGTCCTGGTCACAGGACGAGGTATAAAAAGATCTTTGGAGAGATCCTTGTACTGTCCGTTCAGGTATTTGTACATTGTAATGAGGTCTCCCCTCAGTCGTCTTTTTTCTAAACTGAATAATCCCAAATTTTTTAATATGTCAGTGTATTCTAGTTCCCCCATTCCCCTAATAATCCTGGTTGCTCTCCTCTGCACCCGTTCCAGCTCTACTATATCCTTTTTATACACTGGTGCCCAAAACTGTACACAATATTCCATGTGTGGTCTGACCAGGGATTTGTATAAGGGCAAAACTATGTCTTTATCATGAGAATCTATTCCTCTCTTGATACATCCCATTATTTTATTTGCTTTAGCAGCAGCCGCTTGGCTCTGGTCGCTAAAATTAAGTTTACCATCCACCAATACCCCCAAGTCCTTTTCAGCTTCAGTTTTACTAAGTAATTGACCGTTTAGAACATAATTATTCGTTTTGTTTCCATGGCCCAAGTGCATAACTTTATATTTATCTACATTAAACCTCATCAACCATTTCTCTGCCCATCCCTCAAGCTTCCACAAATCCCTCTGTAATGCTCAACTATCGACCTCAGTATTTATTACTTTACACAGCTTAGTATCATCTGCAAATATTGAAACTTGACTGTGTAAACCCACTACAAGATCATTAATAAAAATATTAAAAAGAAGTGGCCCCAATACTGACCCCTGTGGCACTCCACTGGTAACATCAACCCAATCTGAGAATGTGCCATTAATGACCACCCTCTGTTTTTTATCACTAAGCCAATTACTTACCCAAATACACAGATTTTCTCCTATTCCCAGCAGTCTCATTTTATATACCAACCTTTTATGTGGCACGGTGTCAAATGCCTTTGAAAAGTCCAGATATACAACATCCACAGCGTCCCCCTGATCCAGTCTTGAACTTACCTCCTCATAGAAACCAATCAGATTAGTCTGACAGGACCGATCTCTCATAAACCCATGCTGACGCTGGGTTATAAGGTTGTGCACAGTGAGATACTCCAGGATAGCATCTCTAATAAACCCCTCAAATATTTTCCCCACCACAGCAGTTAGACTTACGGGTCTGTAGTTTCCAGGATCGCTATTTGATCCTTTTTTGTATACTGGTACCACATTTGCCATTCCTGTGGAACATAACCAGTTCTCAGTGAATCTTCAAATATTAAAAATAACGGTTTGTCTATCACCGTACATAATTCATGCAGAACCCGGGGGTGTATGCCATCTGGCCCAGGTGATTTATCTATCTTAGTGGTTGTGAGGCGGCGCCGTACCTCTTCCTGTGTTAAACTGTTGACATTATAAAAAGAATTAACATTATTCCTCATTGTGTCTTCCACCAGGGGATTTTCCTGGGTAAAGACAGTTGAGAAGGCGACATTCAGTAGATTGGCCCTTTCCTCATCTCCTTCCACCATGACCCCCATGTTATTTCTAAGGGGACCCACACTCTCTGTATTTAGTTTCTTATCATTTATATACTTGAAAAATAATTTTTGCTCTCCCTGGCAATATTTCTCTCAGTCTCTATTTTTGCGGCCTTTATCTGCTTTTTACAGGATTTATTTTTCTCTCTATAATCCTGTAATGCCTCATCGCTACCTTCACGTTTTAGCACCTTAAACGCTTCATCTTTCTCGCTTATTGCTTTCCTTACAAGACTAGTTAGCCACATAGGGTTTTTCTTGTTCCTTTTATGCTTTTTCCCAATGGGTATGTGTTTCTCACAGGACTTTTTCAGAATATATGAGAAAAAGTCCCATTTTTGGGGGGGGCTTTTGTCTTTGAGAACATTATCCCAGTCTATGCCTTTAAGGTCTTCCCTTAGTTGCTGAAAATTTGCCCTCCTGAAGTTTAGAGTGTTGGTTGCCCCTTCACTAACGCTCTTAGTAAAGCGTAATACAAAATCAGTGATATTATGATCACTATTCCCCAGGTTCCCCCCAACCTGTAGTTTTGATACCCTATCAGGTCTGTTGGTAAGGATAAGGTCCAGCAGTGCCCCCCCTCTTGTTGTCTCCAGGACTAGTTGCGACAGGTAATTGTCTTTTGTTGTTGACAAGAACCTGCTGCCTTTGAAGGACCTGCAGGTTTCTGCCCCCCAGTCGATATCTGGGTAATTGAAGTCTCCCATGATAAGTACTTCACCTTGCTTTGAAGCCGCATCCATTTCACTTATCAGCATTTCCTCTGCTGCCTCCATTATATTTGGAGCCTTATAACAAACCCCTAGTAATATTTTATTATTCTTTTTCCCTCCGCTTATCTCAACCCATAGGGACTCCACATCTGCGTTACTGATGTCATCTCGCAGGACGGGCTTGAGGCAAGAATTCACATATGAGCAAACCCCTCCACCTTTTTTATTTATACTTTCTAAAAAGACTATAACCATCTATAGTAACAGCCCAGTCATAGCTACTGTCCAGCCATGTCTCGCTGATACCAACTATATCATATTTCCGCTCTAACATCAAGAGTTCCAGTTCCTCCATTTTGTTTGTGAGGCTTCTGGCATTTGTGTACATACACTTTATATGGTTTTCCCTGTCCGTATTCCTTTTGTCCTTATTCCCTAATCTCATTCCAGCCCCCCTTCCTCCCCCATGGACTATGACTCTTCCCAGCTCTCTATGTACACTGTCTATTTGCCCTGCACAAGTGTAGTTGCCCTCCCCCCAGGTCTCTAGTTTAAACACTCCTCCAACCTTCTAGCCATTTTTTCCCCTAAAACAGCGGCCCCCTCCCCATTGAGGTGCAGCCCATCCCTACTGTAGAGCCTGTAGCCGACAGAAAAGTCAGTCCAGTTCTCCATGAAACCAAAACCCTCCTTCCTACACCAACTTTTGAGCCACTTATTTACCTCCTTGATCTCCGGCTGCCTTTCTGGTGTGGCACGGGGTACAGGCAGTATTTCGGAGAAAATTACCTTTGAGGTCCTTGCCCTGAGCTTATGGCCTAAATCTCTTAAATCATTTTTAAGGACCTTCCACCTACCTCTTACTTTGTCATTAGTGCCAATGTGGACCATGACCGCTGGTTCCTCACCAGCCCCTCCCAGTAATCCTTCAACCCGATCCGCAACATGCCGAACCCGAGCACCCGGCAAACAACACACTGTTCGGTATGCACGGTCTTTGTGACAGATTGCCCTGTGTGTTCCCCTAATAATCGAATCTCCCACTACCAGCACCTGTCTGTGCTCCCATTACCCTTCTTACTGGAGCAGACATTCCCATGCGTCGCTTTATATGGTTATAGCTTTTGAACACTGTTACTTATCTCTTATCTCTTATTTCTGAGGTTTTTTTCCCCCACATGTTGTGGGGAGGCGCAGAAGGGAAGGAGGGACCTGCAGTTTCCTCATTGGCCCCTTTTGTAGGCTATACAATTTTCGCTTTTTCGTTATTGGGGCCATGTGACGGCATTTTATTTTTGCGGGATGAGGTGCTTTTTCCAGTGTTATCATTTTGGGGTTGGTTTCCCCTATTGTTGAAAATTTAGGAACTTTTTTGAGGTCACGAGTAGAAAAACATCAATTCTGTACTGGATTTTTAACTTTTTTTTTTTCGTGTTCACCGTATAGCCTAGTAATCATGTTATCCTTATTATATGGGTCAATACGATTACAGGGATACCAGACTTGAATATTTTTTCTTAGATTTTCCCCCACATTAGGGTTTTATTTGGCAAATTTAGTAAAACATATCATTTTTGCATCGCTGTCTTCCAAGTGGCATAACATTGTTACGTTTTTGGCTACGGAGCTTGTTTTTTGAGGGAGATGTTTTGTTGATCACTTCTTGCATTTTTTGTGGGATTCAATAGGTAAAAATTAAATTTTTTGGCGAGTTTTTAACGTTTTTTTTACGGCGTTCATCATATGGGTTCAATAATTATTCAATTTTATTCTATGTATTTTTTCGGACGTGGTGATACTATATATGTGAGCTTTGTGTTATGATTTAGACTTTTTTTGTGTTACTTGTCTCTTTATATATTTTGGGGCTTATGGGCGTTTTTAGTGATTTATAAACTTATTTTTTATTGAAAAACTTTTTTTTTTTAACTTTTTTACTTTTTCCACCATGGGACATGAACAAGCAATCATCTGATTGCAGGGTATTAGCAGTGTCAGTCTATGCACATGCATAGGCTGACACTGTGGGGCAGATTTACTTACCTGGTCCATTCGCGATCCAGCGGCGCGTTCTGTGTGGAGGATTTGGGTTCTGCCGGGATTCACTAAGGTAGTTCCCCCGATGTCCACCAGGTGTCGCTGCTGAGCTGAATTCCGTCAGAGTGCACTGAAGTTCACCAAGCCAGTAAGCGCGTGTCAAGCAACACATTTTTTAAAAAAAATATGGCGTTTTTTCAGAATCCGCCGGGTTTTCCGACGGTCATGCCCCCAATTTCCAGCGCGTACATGCCGGCACAATCTGATTGCGTGCGCCAAAATCCTGGGGCAATTCAGGGAAAAACCATTCAAATCTGTAAAATTCAGGTAAAACGACGTAAAAACGCAATTCAGCCCTTAGTAAATGACCCCCTGTGTCTTTAAGATGACGTCAAAGACACCATCTTAGAGGCACTGCCTTCAGGCATCTCTGGGGTCCTGATCGCGCTGACTGCGGCATCTAACGGGTTAAACACCCGCGATCGGAGCCCACTCCAACCGCGGGTGCTACTCGGGGATGTCAGCGGTAGATTACAGCTAACATCCCTCGACCCTGATGCCGGTTTGGCTCCTGTGCAGAGCTGAACCGGCATCGTCTCTGCGCAATTAGCAGGACTCAGAGCAGTACAGCTACGGCATGGAGCGCTAAGGGGTTAAGGCCTTGCATAGTAGGAAAACCCAGGGGAAACATATCTCCCATCCACAGTTAACCCCTTCAGTGTCTCACATACCCTCCCCCTCTGTTTGACCCTGTGGGGACGAACACCTTTGGCCATCAGACAGGCGGTACGAGACAGGACATTGGCATTCCCATGCAGCTTTCCTGCTCGGTGTTCTACCGTGAACTTCTGTATAGTTAGTCAGGTCAGAAGAATTGTTGTTTTTTAATTGATGCTTATAGCTTTTATGCTTATTCTCCTGCCAGGTGTACACCACCAAAAGATAACTATATTCAATGTAGGGAAAGGGGGAAGAAGAGGGCAAAGTGGCAGTAAAATATAACTTTTATTTCTTGATTTAATAAAATGCCTTGGGTTTAGTGTGGAAGTGATTAAAATGAATTTAAAGAAATTCAAAAAACTTATTAGGGAAAGTTCTGGGGATACATGCAAATGTAGAACCCTGTCATTGATTTTGCACGTAATCCCAAAGGTTGAGGGATTGATAAGAGGGTTTGATTATGTTCTTTATTTTTTAATTATTACAGTCTTAACTCATATACTGTGTAGCTCAAAAGCTTTATTGTTTTGATCAGACTGTTGCAAACTTGTGTCAATGATATCTCCTTATTTCCTTTGGAGATTAATTAAATCTGTAGCACATCCTTAGTGAAACAATGTTGCATCACAGTGAGCCAAATGTGTCCACTCAAACTGAAGCACACCAGGATGTTTATCAAGTTTCCCAGGCGATGTCACTTCGTTTAACGGGGATGTACAGACAGCAATGTATTATTTTTTAGAACACTGTACAGGAGGTACATGTAAGTTGAATCTTAATTGCCACTATTAATCGCTGTACCTGCCGCAGGATTATATTTATATCTGTCCCGCTTGCATGAGTCCACGCGGTCTTTTTCAGTTATATGCCGCGGGACTCTCATGCATGGTCCGCGAGTCGGCAGAACGCTGTGCGCGAACCTGGTGTTAGCAGGGAGACACTCACACACTATCTGTAGTGTGGAGCTCCGTGAGTTAAACCCCACTCTTTCTTGATCTTTTAGCGGACTATCCCTCAGTTATATTATTAGGAACTTTCCCTACTGATACCCTACGGCCGTTTCGCTTTCAAAATGCGGCTTCATCTAGGAGTGTCGGCGCTCGTTTCCGGGTGCTTTTTATTTAATTCAGTTTGATTGACACTTCCTATCGCCAATCAAAATTGATCATTTCTTTATTTCGTTATTCTCGAGTTGTTTGTAATTTTGGCAACCCTTCTAACTAGCTGAACTAAAATCATTTAATTTGTAAATTTCTTTGAAATTGAATATATTAACTTTGTTAATAAACGGTAAATAATAACATATTGAGTTTGTTATACTAATTGTGATACATACCACATCTATATAATGGCGCCACAATGTTATGTGATCTTTCCATCCCAAGTAGTTTTCTATGAAAACTACTTCTTCCTCCCACCAACCTAAAAATAAATTGGCAAAGGTTGGTGTGCATGCTGCACCCATGGCCGTGCCATGTATCTGCAAGTAAAAGCGGCCACAGAAGGTAAAATAGTTTCGGGTGAGGACGAAGCGCAAGAGTTTAAGTACAAACTCTCTGCGGATTGGACTATATTCAGGGTTTTTTTGGAGAAAATATTCCACCGCATTGCAGCCCAGATCATTTTATATGATTATTATATATGATACAGGCAGTCCCCGGGTTACGTACAAGATAGGGTCTGGAGGTTTGTTCTTAAGTTGAATTTGTATGTAACTCGAAACTGTATATTTTATAATTGTAGATCCAGACAAAAAAAAATTTTTGCCCACAGTGACAATTGGAGTTTAAACATTTTTTGCTGTAATGGGACCAAGGATTATTAATAAAGCTTCATTACAGACACCTTACAGCTGATCATTGCAATTTGGGACTATAGTCCCAGATTGCAATGATCAGCTGTAAGGTGTCTGTAAAGCATTCAGAAAGCTTCGCCAGAGGTCAGAGGGGTCTGTCTGTAACTATGGGTTGTCTGTAAGTCGGGTGTTCTCAAGTAGGAGACCGCTTGTACTTGTATATAGGCTTTCTACATCACATGTTGTCAGAATTTCATCTGATCCTAGGTTGACATCTTCCAGTTCTTGTAATACTTGCATTGTGACCCTGGTGTAAGATGGTAGCTGGTATACATATTGGTGCAGTTCGTTATCCAGCCATTGGCTAGCCTTTTTTGTAAGGCAGCCAATGCCCGATACTATCGGCCTGCTGGGTGGGCACTCTATATTCTTATGGACTTTAGGTAGCATGTAAAAAGTTGCCACTTTCGGATATTTATTCTCTAAAAAGCTATTTTCTTGTTTAGTTATTGCCCGATTTTCCAATCCTTCCTTAATTAATTTTTCATATTCTTTTTGGAAATCTGTGCTTGGGTCTGCCCACAGAGCTTTGTAACATTTTTTATTGTGTAATTGTTTGTGGGCTTCGGCTGCGTATTTGTCTTTTGGCCAAATGACCACATTGCCCCCTTTATCTGATTTTTTTAAAACAACATCATTGAGATTTTTCAATTCTTTGAGTGCAATTCTTTCATCTTTAGTTAGATTGTCATTGAAGGTGGTGTCAGGTAGTGTCATTATTTTTGCTGTGACCAGATCAATAAAAACTTTTACCTGGGGATTCTTAACCAAAGAGGGCATATTTTGCGATTTGGGTTTTAATTTTTTCTTTTCATATAATATATTGCTTTCTGAGCTGTCTTGCTCTGAGATAAGATTTATTAATGTATCTAGATCTTTATCTGCATCCTGACTGTAGAGATTCTCTCTTGGGACAGTGCTTCCAAACATTCCAGGGCTTCCTTTCCATTTCGGTCCTATTTCCCTGGTATTCTGTGTCTTTTGATTGTAATTTAAGGTGTAGATCTTTTATACATTCAAATTTATTAAGACGTCTTGGTAAACAAAAATTGAGACCCTTTTTAAGTACTGTGGTTTGGGCTCCTGTCAGTACATGTATTGAGAGATTTATTATTTGCAAGTTGTTTGTCCCTGTTGTTTATTGACAATCTAGTGTTTCATTTTTCCTCTCCCTCTTATTCTCCCTCTGTGAAAATTTTGTCCTCTTCTCTGTTCCCTGCAACCCCATTTTAGACGGTCCCTTAAAAAATGGGGGGGGGGGGGGCCTTCTGGGACTGTGGGTGCTGGGGTTAGGTCTAATTCCCCTGTTCGAGATGTAGGACCTTTAGATCTGACTCTTCTGTCTTCTTCGTTTTCTGGTTCAGTCTCAACTTCTGAGATGTCACTAGTTTCTACTTCACTAGTTTCCTGAGTACGTATTTGTTCTCTATTATACTCAGGGTCGGACTGGGGGGCCTGGGGCCCACCAGTAAAGTTGATTCTGGGGGCCCACCTACTGCTAAGAGGAAATATTGCATGTACAATATAAGGCTGCAAAAATTCCCTAAAGGACTTGTGATATACTAGTACGTCAACCAATCAGATATGGTGATTTCTTTTGTAAACAGCTATTTTCTGCGCTCAGACACTTTTGATATATCCCCCTATGATGTGAACGCAGACTAAGGCCTCATGCATGCGACAATTTTTACAATATAGGCCCCAAACAGAGAAACTTCCAAAGGAACTGAACACTCACTCGTGTCTCATGTCTCACTGCACTGTGACCACACAAAATAAACCTATGGTGCCACAACTAGCTTGTGGCTCACAAATATGTGTGTGTGCATGGGGTCTAACGTCAGGTTCACAAGCTGCACTTAAATAGTGTATTGAAATGCATTTCAAAACACAATTCAAGTGCAACCCCCAAATATGGCATGTAGCTAATAACATAAACCTAAAAGTTAAAATCACCCCCCATTGCCTATAAGTGATATGAATATAAATAAACGCCGCGTTTGAAAATGTCTGATGTATCAAAATACAATGCCATTCATGAAATCACTGTACAGTGATTAAAATTGTAGCATTGAAAAAGTCCCAAAAAAATGTCACCACCCACAGCTACAACCCAAAGTATAAAGTAGACATATCATTTGGGGCGCACAGTGAAAGCCGTAAAATCCAAGCCCACAAGAAAATGGTGCAAATGCATTTTTTCATTAAATACCGTCTAACTTACTACAAATTTTTTTCATATTAAATACCGTCACTATGACGTGCAATTTGTTACACAGAAAACAAGCCCTCACACAGCTCTGGGAAAATAAAAAAGGTTTTGGTTTTTGAAGGTGGGGAGTAAAGAAATTAAAACACAAAAACTAAAAAGGGCCTGAGTGGGAAGGGGTTAATTATACACTATACAGTGGCATAACAAGACACCAGTGAGCCCTGATGTGACCTTTGGATTGGGGCACCCATATATCTAAAATTGCGCTGCCACCCCCTCACTGATAACATGTCCCAGCAGCGGCCTCCCCTCACTAATAACATGTCCCAGCAGCGGCCTCCCCTCACTAATGACATGTCCCAGCAGCGGCCGCCACCCCTCACTAATAACATGTCCCAGCAGCGGCCTCCCCTCACTAATAACATGTCCCAGCAGCGGCCTCCCCTCACTGATAACATGTCCAGCAGTGGCCTCTCCTCACTAATAACATGTCTAGTGGTAGCCTCCACTTAATAATAACATGTTCATTGACAGTCTCCTCGTGGCCTCCCATCCAGTAGAGGGGGCATAGACATGTCTGTGCGCTATCCCAGTGCATATTGTATAATGTCACACAGTGTGCGCGGCCAGACATGCATCTGCCCGTGAACTCTAATAATCAATTGTATTTGTGTTATCTTCCCGTAATGGACCCGCAGGTAGCAGGCCACTCCTATCACGAGGACTGATTGTTACGCCGCTAACTACATATAGCATATGTATATACATCTCATAGTCTATTTACTATAAATGTTTACAGGACATGCTATATATACACACATGGACACATGCTGGACACACTATATACACATGGACACACGCTGGACACACTATATACACATGGACACACGCTGGACACACTATATACACACATGGACACACGCTGGACACACTATATACACACGGACACACTATATACACATGGACACACGCTGGACACACTATATACACACATGGACACAGGCTGGACACACTATATACACACATGGACACACGCTGGACACACTATATACACATGGACACAATCCGGACACACGCTGGACACACGCTGGACACACTATATACACACATGGACACACTATATACACACATGGACACACGCTGGACACACTATATACACATGGACACACGCTGGACACACTATATACACATGGACACAAGCCAGACACACGCTGGACACATGCTGGACACACTATATACACACATGGACACACACTGGACACACTATATACACACACTGGACACACTATATACACACATGGACACACGCTGGACACACTACATACACATGGACACACACTGGACACACTATATACACACATGGACACACGCTGGACACACTACATACACATGGACACACGCTGGACACACTATATACACATGGACACACGCTGGACACACTATATACACACATGGACACAGGCTGGACACACTATATACACACATGGACACAATATATACACACATGGACACACGCTGGACACACTATATACACATGGACACAATCCGGACACACGCTGGACACACATGGACACACGCTGGACACATGAATATAACTTGAAATTTTGTAACATTAGGAACCACCTTATGACCCTGGCCTTCCTTTATTTAGCCTGACTCATCCAGGTGAGGGGAGAGTGATGGTTACTAGCGTAAACTGTCGCCCTATTAGGTAATATCTCAGGGATTCCAGGCACCATTTGATCGCCAAGCACTCCCTTTCAACTATACTGTAGTTCTTCTCAAGGGTAGTGAGCTTGTGGCTAATGAATGTCACGGAATGTTCCTCACCCTCCACTGCTTGGGACAAGACAACCCCTAAGTCTACTTCAGAATTGTCAGTCTGCACAATAAAAGTCTTGGTGAAGTTAGGGGCGATCAGTACTGGACCCTCACACAAAACAGTTTTACGTCGCTGAAACGCCCCCTCAGCCTCTTCAATCTATTTTACCATCACAGACCCGTTAACCTTGGTCAGGTCAGTCATGGGAATAAATCGGTGATAATAGCCCACTATGCCTAGGAAAGCCCTCACTTGCTTCTTGCCCACAGTTTGTGGCCACTGCTGTATCGCCTCAACTTTATTTACTTGGGGTTTGATGACACCTCACCCAATACAGGTAACGGGCCTCTTCCAGACCAACTGCACATTTTTGGGGGTTCACCGTCAACCCTGCTGCCCTGAGGGAGTCTATCACTGCTTTTACCTTGGCTAGATGAATCTCCCAATCGTTACTCTAAACTATGATGTCATCCAAGTAGGTCCGAGTAGAGATGAGCGAACATACTCGTCCGAGACGAATACTTTGCCCGCTCGAGAAAATGGCATCTCCCGCCATTTTGCTTTTTGGCGGCCAGAAACAGAGCCAATCACAAGCCAAGAGACTCTGCACTCCACCCAGCATGACGTGGTACCCTTACACGTCGATAGCAGTGGTTGGCTGGCCAGATCAGGTGACCCTGGAATAGACTAGCCCCTGCCTGCGCTGCTCGGATCATTCTGTGTCTGGATGCCGCTAGGGAGAGAGCTGCTGCTGGCTGAAAGCGTTAGGGTGTTCTATTAGAATAGTGTTAGGCAGGAGTGATTCTACAAGAACCCAACAGCCCTTCTTAGGGCTACAATAACGTTATACTTTTTTTTTTTTATTTGCTTGTGGCTGGGCTTGCTGGCACTAGTAGTGCAGCTAGTACCATATTGTGAGGAATTTGCAGGGGGACTTGCTACCGTTGTGTTTAGCTCTTAGTGACACACATATCCACCTCAAACACCAAAGTGGGACAATTTATTAGGGGTTTGAGTAGAATTAGGCAGTCTGCTGATTTTTATTTTTTTTAGCTGTATTTCATTTTATAGCTCAAACTCATCTTGCAAAGCAGTGTGCTCTCATTGTAGGCTACAAAATAGCCATAGGAGAACCCCAACGGCTTACTTAGGCCTACAATAGCGTTATATTTTCCTTTTTTTGGTTTGCTTGTGGCTGGGCTTGCTGGCATTAGTAGTGCAGCTAGTACCATACTGTGAGGAATTTGCTGGGAGACCTGCGACCGTTGTGTTTAGCTCTTAGTGACACGCATATCCACCTCAAACACCAAAGTGGGACAATTTATTAGGGGTTTGAGTAGAATTAGGCAGAGTCTGCTGATTTTTTTTTTTTTTTACCTGTATTTCATTTTATAGCTCAAACTCATCTTGCAAAGCAGTGTGCTCTCATTGTAGGCTACAAAATAGCCATAGGAGAACCCCAACGGCTTACTTAGGCCTACAATAGCGTTATATTTTCCTTTTGTTGGTTTGCTTGTGGCTGGGCTTGCTGGCATTAGTAGTGCAGCTAGTACCATACTGTGAGGAATTTGCTGGGAGACCTGCGACCGTTGTGTTTAGCTCTTAGTGACACACATATCCACCTCAAACACCGAAGTGGGACAATTTATTAGGGGTTTGAGTAGAATTAGGCAGAGTCTGCTGATTTTTTTTTTTTTTTTACCTTTATTTCATTTTATAGCTCAAACTCATCTTGCAAAGCACAAAATCCAGTTGTGTGCTGTCAGTGTAGGTTAGAAACTAGCCATAGCAATAGGATAGCATCGTTTGTTAAAAAAAATAAAAAACTAAAAACAAATAAACACAAATTTTTTTTTTTTTCAAGTTTACACTTTAATTTGGAAAATGTTTAACCCGAGGGCTAGGGGTAAAGGACGAGGGCGTGAACGTGGGCGTCCAACTACTGCAGGGGTCAGAGGCCGTGGTCCTGGGCGGGGTGAGACACCACCTGCTGATGGGGGAGCAGGGGACGCCGCAGAGGTACACTCCCTAGGTTCATCATGTCTCAAGTTACTGGGACTCGTGGTAGAGCACTGTTGAGGCCAGAACAGTGCGAAAAAGTGATGTCGTGGATTGCGGACAATGCTTCTAGCCATTTGTCCACCAGTCAGTCTTCCACGCAGTCCACCCATGTCACAGAAATCGGCACTCCTCCAGCTCCTCCACCTCAGCCTCCTTCCCCCCAGTCTGCCCCCTCCCACCAAAATTTGGCATTTGAACTGGCATACTCTGAGGAACTGTTTTCTGGACCCTTCCCGCAGTCACAAGCCACTTGTCCTGCTGCTGCTGAGCTATTTTCCGATGCCCAGGTTTTCCACCAGTCGCAGTCTGTGGGTGATGATGACATTATTCACGTAGTGGAAGAAGTGTGTAAAGAGGTGTCGGACGATGAGGAGACATGGTACACAGTGCTTCTGAGATGGAGGCGAGTCCTATAGCAGAACAGGTTGGAAGAGGCAGTGGTGGGGCCAGACGGAGAGGCAGGGCCAGAGCTGGTGCATCAGCGCCAAATGTTGCCCGTAGTCAAGCTCCCGTGGCGAGGGCTAGATTTTCAGAAGTCTGGAGGTTCTTTAAAGAAACACCGGATGACCGACGGACTGTGGTGTGCAACCTTTGCCAAACCAGGATCAGCAGGGGTTCCACCACTACCAGCTTAACTACCACCAGTATGCGCAGGCATATGAATGCTAAACACCCCACTCAATGGCACCAAGCCCGTTCAACTCCGGCCGGGCACACCACTGCTCCTTCCCCTGTGTCATCTGCTAGTCAGCCCCCTGCCCAGGACCCCGGCCCAAACACCTCCCGTGCGAAAACCCCATCTTCGCCTCCACGATCCTCCACAGCATCCACCAGCGTTCAGCTCTCCATACCCCAGACGCTGGAGCGCAAAAGGAGGTATAGCGCAACCCACCCACACGCCCAAGCCCTCAACGTCCACATCTCCAAGTTGCTTAGCCTGGAGATGCTGCCCTATAGGCTGGTAGAGACCGAGGCCTTTCGAAACCTCATGGCGGCGGCCGCCCCTTCGGTATTCGGTCCCCAGCCGCCACTACTTTTCCCGATGTGCCGTCCCACCCTGCACAAGCACGTGTCAAAGAACATCCTCCGTGCCCTGAGCAACGCCGTTTCTGACAAGGTCCACCTGACCACGGACACGTGGACGAGTGCTGCCGGGCAGGGCCACTATATATCGCTGACGGCACATTGGGTTAACTTGGTGGAGGCTGGGACCGAGTCTGACCCTGGGGCTGGTCATATACTGCCGACGCCGAGGATTGCGGGGCCTACCTCTGTCCAGGTCTCAAAGGCCTACTATGCCTCCTCCTCCTCCCACCCCTCCTCCACCTCCTCCTCTGAATTACCATCCGTGGGCATGGCGCCATCAGTCGGTAGCTCTAGGCACAGCAGCAGTGCCATCGCTAAGCGACAGCAGGCGGTGCTCAAACTGCTGAGCCTAGGCGATAAAAGGCACACCGCCCAAGAGTTATTACAGGGCATCACGGCGCAGACTGATCTGTGGCTGGCACCGCTGAACCTGAAGCCAGGCATGGTTGTGTGTGACAACGGCCGTAACCTGGTGGCAGCTCTGCAACTCGGCAGACTGACACATGTGCCATGCCTGGCCCATGTGTTAAATCTCATAGTTCAGCATTTCCTCAAGACATACCCCAATCTGTCTGATTTGCTCACGAAGGTGCGCCGCATCTGTGCGCATTTCAGGAAGTCCAGCAAAGATGCTGCCACTCTCAGGGCAGCGCAGCGCCGCCTCCAACTGCCCGCTCACCGACTGTTGTGCGACGTGCCCACGAGGTGGAATTCAACACTAACCATGTTATCCAGAGTTTACCAGCAGCGCAGAGTGATTGTAGACTGCCAGATGTCAACTTCCACCAGAACTGGTAGTCAGGTCAGTCAGCTTCCTCAAGTCTACAATGAGGAGTGGACGTGGATGTCTGATATCTGTCAGGTCCTGAGTAACTTTGAGGAGTTAACACAGATGGTCAGTGGTGATGCCACCATCATCAGCCTCACCATCCCGCTGCTTGGCCTGTTGAAAAACTCTCTGGTCAGCATGAAGTCGGAAGCTTTGCGCTCGTCACAAGAGACGGGGGAAGAAGATTCCCTTGTTGATAGCCAAAGCACCCTCCGTTCTGTTTCGCAGCGCATATCGGAGGAGGTGGAGGTGGATGAGGAGGAAGAGGAGGAGAATGTTGGCGAGACAGAAGAGGGGACCATTGTTCAGTCCTTCACTGTTCAGCGTGTATGGGCAGAAGAAGAGGAGTTGGAGGAGGAGGAAATGGACAGTCAGGCCAGTGAGGGGAGTGAATTCTTGCGCGTTGGGACTCTGGCGCATATGGCAGATTTCATGCTAAGCTGCCTATCCCGTGACCCTCGCGTTCAAAGAATAAATTCCAGCACCGATTACTGGGTATTCACTCTCCTGGACCCACGGTACAAGCAAAATCTTTCCACTCTCATCCCTGGAGAGGAAAGGAGTGTGAGAATGCATGAATACCAGCAGGCCCTGGTGCACAAGCTGAAACAGTATTTCCCTTCTGACAGCGCTAGCGGCAGAGGGCGTACTTCTGCGGGACAAGTAGCAAGGGAGAGTAGGCGACCAGGCAGCTTGTCCAGCACTGGCAGGGGTACGCTTTACAAGGCCTTTGCCAGTTTTATGTCACCCCAGC
Organism: Engystomops pustulosus; assembly: GCF_040894005.1. Taxonomy (NCBI): domain Eukaryota; kingdom Metazoa; phylum Chordata; class Amphibia; order Anura; family Leptodactylidae; genus Engystomops; species Engystomops pustulosus. The sequence continues at coordinate 165,467,745 of NC_092411.1, read as the reverse complement.
AAGACACTGTCACCTGTCCCCAGTCTCGGCAGAGTAGGGCTGATCTTTACAGAAAGATGGTGAGGGAGTACGTAGCTGACCATACCATCGTCCTAAATGATCACACAGCTCCCTACAACTACTGGGTTTCAAAGCTGGACATGTGGCACTAACTGGCGCTGTACGCCTTTGAGGTTCTTGCCTGCCCTGCCGCTAGCGTGTTGTCCGAGCGGGTTTTCAGTGCAGCTGGTGGCATCATCACCGATAAGCGTACACGCCTGTCGACTGACAGCGCTGACAGGCTGACGCTTATCAAGATGAATAAAGCCTGGATTTCACCGCATTTCCATTCTCCACCAGGTGAAAGAAGCTGAACCTAAATAATGTATGCACTCCTCCTCATCATTGTCCTCCTTCTCCTCCTCTTTGTACACTAAAGCAGAGGAAACTGGCTATTTTATTGCCAGGGCCAACTGACTATGGCTATAGTACTCTATGTATTTAATTTTTTTGGAGGGCCAACTACCCTGTCCTCTGTTTTAAACAATTTTTGGGAGTGCCACATACAGGCACTCAATCTATGTAATTTTTCTGGAGGACCAGCTACCTGCTCCTCTGGTTTGAAAACTTTTTTGGACTGCCACATACAGGAACTCAATTTATTTAATTTTTCTGGAGGACCAGCTACCTGCTCCTCTGGTTTGAAAACTTTTTTGGACTGCCACATACAGGCACTATCCAAATTAAATTGTCTCCATAGCAGCCTCCACACGTCGTCTTTTTAGCTGCCTTCACACGTTGTCTCCATTGCTACCTCCACACGTCATCGCCATAGCTGCCTCCAAAAGTAGTCCATATAGCTGCCTCCATACATGGTCCCCCTATCAAACGAGCTGTGTCAGGCAGAATTTTGGATTGTTTTCATGGCTTCCACATCAAACCTGTTAACTTTGTCGCCACCCTGCTGTGTAATCCACAAAATATACTGGCAAACTTTTATCATTTACCAATATTATTTCAGCGCTTCTTGCGCATCTGTTTACATTCCCCTCACCAGCCAAAACCCAAACTTATAAGAACGCTACTACACTTGATCTTATACAAAGGTTCTTAGAAGTGCTGTTTGGGGAGTAGCCTAGAGACAGGGGCTTGGATTGGCGAAAGCTCGCCTGGCAGCGGAGCGCCAGCTCCATCCCAAGATCCAACTAACATAGTTTTAACTGCAGCACCTTTAATCTACTACTAGTTCACTGCCTCCATACATGGTCCCCTTATCAAACGAGCTGTGTCAGGCAGAATTTTGGGTTGTTTTCATGGCTTCCTCATCAAACTTGTTAACTTTGTCGCCACCCTGCTGTGTAATCCACAAAATATACTGGCAAACTTTTATCATTTACCGATATTATTTGAGCGCTTCTTGCTCACCTCCTTTGGTTCCTCTCTGCCACCCATTGGTTTTAAGCCTGAGTCCATTTGGGGTATGTTGCCAAGACACTCTCTAGCCTGCCGCTGCTGCCGCTGCCTCTGCATAGTCCCCTATAGTGTCAGGGTCAATTATTGGATGTTTTAGATGCTATCTAGCCTCATTCGGTCACTCTGTCATTGCCATGCTGTTGCCCATAGTTTTGGCATAATGGTGCGATTAAGCAGCCTCAGAGGCATCCATGTATGCTTCCCCTGCTGTTTCCTGTCCATTTTCGTGGTGTTTCCATCCTTTTCTGAGGTTCCCAGGTGCTTGGCCAAGCTTCCCTGTGCAGATCCTTGGTCCCCCTGAAAAATGCTCGAGTCTCCCATTGACTTCAATGGGGCTCGTTATTCGAGACGAGCACTCGAGCATCGGGAAAAGTTCGTCTCGAATAACGAGTACCCGAGCATTTTAGTGCTCGATCATCTCTAGGTCCGAGGCATATCTCCGGTGAGGTTTTATTACAAGATCCATTAACATCTGGAATGTGGTGGGAGCCCCTTGTAGCCCAAAGGAGAGTACAACATACTGAAATAGCCCATCAGGTGGTGGTCCTTGCCTATTCCCAGGTCTCCCTAGCCCACGTGAGGAACGGCCATGTAAGAGCTCAAAGGGTGAGAAACCCATGGAAGACTGGGGTACCTCACATATGGCAAACATCAAATAGGGCTACAAACAGTCCCAGTCCTTTTGCATCCCCTTCAAGGTCTTGTTGAACGTCTCGACCAGGCCATCTGTCTGAAGATGATATACAGAGGTGCGGAGCTGTTTAATCTGCAGTAATTTACACATATTCTTCATTACTCTAGACATGAATAGGGTCCCTTGATCAGTCAAGATTTCCTTGGGGAGGCCTGTGCGGGAGAATACCTGGAACAGCTCCAATGTTTTTGGAGGAGGTGTTTCTTAACCCCTAGGCGCACCAGGACGTTATAGTACGTCCCCGGGGCTAGATGCTTAGCGCACGGGGACGTTCTATAACGTCCTGCTTCTGGCACCGGCTCACGAACGGAGCAGAAGCAGCGGCTGTCAGCTGTCTAGTACAGCTGACAGCCTGCGCTAACACCCGCGATCGGAGCCGGCTCCGATCGCGGGTGTTAACCCCTTACATGCCGCGGTCAAACATGACCGCGGCGTGTAAGTGTGTTTGAGCTGTGGATCGGATCCCCCGTGCCGCTTACCGGGGGATCCGATCCACTTCTGGGCAGCTCCGAGGACTCGCATGTGCCCCGGAGCTGCCCGGTCTCCATGGCAGTCAGACCCCTTCCGGGTCTGACTGTAAACTGTCTGAGCATGCGCAAGCTTGCTCAGACAGTTTACACTGCTCTACAATAAAATAGTATTGTAGAGCAGTGTATTGAACTTAAACCAGTGATCAGAGCATCACTGGTTTAAGTTCAAGTATGTATAATTAAAAAAAAGTCAAAAACACTAAAGTTAACACATTAGAATAAATAAAAAATAAATACATAAAAATATAAGCCCCTAAAATGTCACTTTCCCATAAAAAAACTTAATAAAGTATAAAAAACATAAAAACACAAAAAAACCCCGCATATTTGGTATTGCCGCGTCCGTAACAATCTGCATAATAAAACAGAATTGTTATTGGACCCGCACGGTAAACCCCAGAGGAAAAAAACGCAAAAAACATTCTGAAAAAAGATAATTTTTAATTAATACCCTATAAAAAATGCTCTAAAACGTGATTTAAAAAATGTTATGCACTCCAAAATAAGCCCACTAAAAAGAACAACTGTTCTCGCAAAAAATAAGCCCCTAACAAGATTTATCTGCCAAAAAATAAAAAAGTTATGCATATAAAAAGATGGTGATGCTAAAATGAATAAGATTTTCTCCAAATTAGTTTTTATTCAGTACAATTGAATAAAATACACAAAACCCCCACATATTTGGTATCCCTGCGTCCGTAACAATCTGTATAATAAAACAAAATCATTATTAGATCCGCAAATTGAACCCCGTAAAAAACAACCTAAAAAAACTCTCTCTGATAAAGATGATTTTTTATTAATGCCCTTTAAAAATGCTCTAAAAAAGTGATTTTAAAAAGTTACGCAATCTAAAATAAGACCACTAAAAAGAGCTATCATTCTTGCAAAAAATAAGCCCTTAAACAGATTTGTTAGGTGAAAAATAAAAAAGTTATGCATATGAAAGACGGTGATGCTAAAATTAACAACAATTTTGCCAAATTACTTTTTATTCAGTAAAAATGGGAAAAAATAAAAAAAATATATATAAATGAAGTATTTTCATAAACGTGGCGACCCATAGAATAAAACTAATATACTATTTTCATGGTATGGTTAACGGCCAAAAAAAAAAAACACATAAAAATTTTCCTAAAAATTGATGATTTTCATTTCCTCCACCAACAAAGAGTTAATTAAATCTCACCAATTAGCTATAGATGCCCCAAAATTATGTATTAGAAAAGTGCATCTCATGTGGCAAAAGAAATAAGCCCCTATAGGTCCTCAATAAAAAAAAGAAAAAAATTATAGCCTGTACAATGTGACATAGCAAATCTGATTTGAATGGCGCCTCCTTCCCTTCTATGCCCGGCCGTGCGCCCATACAGCAGGTTACCACCACATATGGGGTATCCGTGTACTCGGGAGAAATTGCTTATCAAACTTTGTGGAGCCTTTTTTCATTTTATCCATTACAAATGTTTAATTTTCCACCCAAAATGAGTGTATTGTGAAAAAATATTACAATTTGCAGACTCCACCTCCATTTTGTTTTAACCCCTATAAAACACGTAAAGGGTTAACAAACTTCTTAAAAGTGGTTTTTCATACGTTGAGGGGTGTAGTTTCCACAATGGGGTAATTTACGAGTCTCGCTATTATTTAGGCCTCTCAGTGTCAATTAGAAGTTGAGCAGGTCCATCTAAATACAGGTTTTGGCGATTTTACAAAAAATGTGAAAAATGGCACCTAAATTCTGAGCCTCATAACATTATAGTAAAATATGTGGAATCTGAAAAACCCATGCCAACATAAAGCAGACATTTGGGAAATGTAAGTTATGAATTTATTTGGGTGCTATGACTTTCTGAATCAAAAGTAGAGAATTTAGAACGTTGAAAATAAAGAATTTTTCTAAATTTTTGCCAAATTTTGTTTTTTTTCATAACTAAACGCAAAAGATTTCATCCAAATTTTTAAACTAATTTGAAGTACAATGTGTCACGAGAAAACAATCTCAAAATCCCCTGGATATCTCACAGCGTTCCCACGCTATAACCACTTATAGTGACACAGGCCAGATTTGAAAAATGGGGCCGCGTCCTTTAGGCCAAAAGATGCTGTGTCCCGTAGGGGTTAATGGAATTGCCTCTGGATACCGTGTAGAGTAGTTCAGGATAACCAGGATGTACTGGTGTCCCCTTGTGGATTTTACTATGGGGCCAACCTAATACATTGCAATCCGTTCAAACTGCACCTCTATGATTGGTAACGGGACCAGAGGACTCCTGAAGTGGGACACCAGGGCAGTTATTTGACATTTGGGGCAGGAGCTACAATACCGATTTACCTCCTCCCACACCCCGAGCCAGGAGAATCTCTGCAGGACCCTCTCTTGGGTCTTCTCAGCACCTAAGTGACCTCCTAGCACATGTTTATGTGCAAAATCTAGCACCAGCCTACAGTGAGATTGGGGTACTACAAGTTGCTTGATCTCCTCCCCCCATATTTGGTCAACCCTGTACAACAGTTCCCCATCAATCACCATTTGTGGGTATATTTTGTCAGCCCCTGGTATTTGGAGCACCCCATTTATCACTTTAACATTCTCCAGTGCTTTAAACACTGCTTAAATCCCCCAAAATTTTTGCGGGAAATCTTAAGGTCCAGCATGTCGACCACCTCCTCTTGACCCTTGACCTCACCAGCTAGGACCTCTAGTGGAGAGAATTCATCACCTGGGGTCACCCCTACTGCTGGTGTGGGTACTTTGGCCTCAAAGGGTTCGGGGGCCAAGGCCAGACTTACACCATGTCCATTATCTGCAATAGCACCTTAGGTAGGTCTTCGTCTCCATAGGTCACAGAACACCGGTAAGTCTCTGCCGATAATAGCCTCATGAAACAGGATCCCCACCACCCCTACTTCATGCGTGATAGTACCACAAGGTGTATGTAGGTTAAAGACGCAGTGGGATATTCGCGAGTGTCCCCGTGTATACATAGCATTCCCACTTTACGCCCAGTATATAGTCCAGCATCAACCAAAGTTCCCTGCACCAGGGTGACCAGGTTCCCGGAGTCTAGCAAGGCATCCACCGTGTGACCACCGATTGTGACCATACACTTGGAGTTCTGCATCCGTGACCGTCTCGGCTGCCAGAACCGGCCTGGCAAACAGCGACATTTGCCGGGTCTGGTTGCAGTCCATTGGCTCCACTGACCGGGGACAGTTGGCAGCAATATGTCCCATTTCACGGAATCGCCAGCACTGGATACTGCTGTGACCCTGTCACAAGCCTCGTTGGTTGTCTGTGTATCCGAGCCCCCACGGAACCCCCTCCAAACCTCCCACATCGTCGGTCGCCGTCATTTTCTGTAAGGCTTTCTGCACTGCAGCCGGTGCAGAACGCTGAACAACCTGGTACCCTTGCAAGCCAGTATGGGACCCCTCAGTAGCGATCATCAGCTGGAACATGGCTCTGGACTCTTCCTGCTGCTGGCGGGACCTCTCCTCCTGCTGCTGGCGGGACCTCTCCTCCTGCTGCTGGAACATGGCTTGCTGCAGCTGTCGATTAGCTCTGGACTCCTCTTGCAGGTATTTAATAAAGTCTTCCATCTTGGCTTTATCCTGCAATTTGCCTGCTGCTTTTATCCGGGCCATGCAATGTGGCAGGATGTAGTGAGCCTTTCCAGGTGTGTGTCTTTTGAACTGATTTGGCTCAGAAGAGACCGTGGTTGGGGTGATTTGTGGTGCAGTTAAAGACACCAAGGTTACAGTCCAAAACAGGTCTCGCCTGCATTTATTTCAACAGCAGGAACAAAATAAAACAGCCTTCTCATACAGGCACAAAGCAAAATCCTACCCGTCTGGGTGCTAGATAAACAGAGTTCCCATACCTCACCTAACATAAATATAAAGGATGCCTCTGCACGACTGTGTGCGCTCTCCAGCCTCCTTTCTGAGCAAACACTCTCAGCTCTGCTCAGCAGCTTTATGCTGCCCGATTAAGCTGCTGTGTCCAAGGTGCTGGACAACACAACCTTAGCACTAAGGCATTGCATAGTAGGAAAACCCAGGGGAAACATACCGCCCATCCACATTAACCCCTTCAGTGTCTCAGTGTGTGTATGCTGTATATACTGGATGCATGTGTGTATATGCTGGATATGTGTGTGTATGTTGTGTATATATATATATGCTGTATATGTGTGTATATTGTATATACTGGATGCATGTGTATGTATGTGTGTGTATGTGTGTATGCTATATATAATGGATGTGTGTATTTATGCTGTATATGTGTGTGTATGTTGTGTATATATGCCGTATATGTGTGTATACTGTGTATACACTCACCGGCCACTTTATTAGGTACACCTGTCCAACTGCTCGTTAACACTTAATTTCTAATCAGCCAATCACATGGCGGCAACTCAGTGCATTTAGGCATGTAGACATGGTCAAGACAATCTCCTGCAGTTCAAACCGAGCATCAGTATGGGGAAGAAAGGTGATTTGAGTGCCTTTGAACGTGGCATGGTTGTTGGTGCCAGAAGGGCTGGTCTGAGTATTTCAGAAACTGCTGATCTACTGGGATTTTCACGCACAACTCTAGGGTTTAGAGAATGGTCCGAAAAAGAAAAAACATCCAGTGAGCGGCAGTTCTGTGGGCGGAAATGCCTTGTTGATGCCAGAGGTCAGGGGAGAATGGGCAGACTGGTCCAAGCTGATAGAAAGGCAACAGTGACTCAAATCGCCACCCGTTACAACCAAGGTAGGCAGATGAGCATCTCTGAACGCACAGTACGTCAAACTTTGAGGCAGATGGGCTACAGCAGCAGAAGACCACACCGGGTGCCACTCCTTTCAGCTAAGAACAGGAAACTGAGGCTACCATTTGCACAAGCTCATTGAAATTGGACAGTAGAAGATTGGAAAAACGTTGCCTGGTCTGATGAGTCTCGATTTCTGCTGCGACATTCGGATGGTAGGGTCAGAATTTGGCGTCAACAACATGAGAGCATGGATCCATCCTGCCTTGTATCAACGGTTCAGGCTGGTGGTGGTGGTGTCATGGTGTGGGGAATATTTTCTTGGCACTCTTTGGGCCCCTTGGTACCAATTGAGCATCGTTGCAACGCCACAGCCGACCTGAGTATTGTTGCTGACCATGTCCATTCCTTTATGACCACAATGTACCCAACATCTGATGGCTACTTTCAGCAGGATAATGCGCCATGTCATAAAGCTGGAATCATCTCAGATTGGTTTCTTGAACATGACAATGAGTTCACCGTACTCAAATGGCCTCCACAGTCACCAGATCTAATTCCAATAGAGCATCTTTTGGATGTGGTGGAACGTGATATTCGCATCATGGATGTGCAGCCGACAAATCTGCGGCACCTGTGTGAGGCCATCATGTCAATATGGACCAAAATCTCTGAGGAATGCTTCCAGCACCTTGTTGAATCTATGCCACGAAGAATTGAGGCAGTTCTGAAGGCAAAAGGGGGTCCAACCCTTTACTAGCATGGTGTACCTAATAAAGTGGGTGAGTGTATATGCTGTGTGTGTCTGCTATATATAGTCTGGATGCATGTTTTTATATGCAGTATATGTGTGTGTATGCTGTATGTACTGGATGCATGTGTATAAATGCTGTATGTGTGTGTGTGCTTTGTGTATATGCTGTATATTTGTGTGTATGGTGTGTATCTATGCTGTGTATGTGTGTGTATGTTGTATATACTGGATTTGTGTATATGCTATATACCAGTGTGTATATATGTTGTATATACTGGATGTGTGCGTATATATGCTGTATATCGGTGTGTATGTTGTATATACTGAATATGTGTGTATGATGCATATTGTGTATATGCTGTATATCAGTGTGTATGTTGTATATATATGCTGCATATGTGTGTGTATGCTGTATATACTGGATGTGTGTGTATATCTACTGTATGTATTTTGTATATACTGGATGTGTGCGTATTCTGTATATGTGTGTATGTTGTATATACTGGATGTGTGTGTATATATGCTGCATATGTTGTATATACTGGATGCGCAAGTATATGCTGTATCTGTATGTGTTTGTGTGTGTAATTGTATATATATGCTGTATATATTGTATATACTGGATACATGTGTATATATGCTGTATATTTGTGTATGCTGTGTATACTGGATGTGTGTGTATATATGTTATATATTGGTGTGTATGTTGTATATACTGGATGTGTGTGTATATCTGCTGTATGTATGTTTTATATACTGGATGTGTGTATTCTGTATATGTGTGTATGTTGTGTATATACTGGATGTGTGTGTATATATGCTGTATATGTGTGTATGTTGTATATACTGGATGTGTGTATATATTCTGTATATGTGTGTATGTTGTATATACTGGATGTGTGTATATATTCTGTATATATATGTGTGTGTTGTATATACTGGATGTGTGTGTATTTATGCTGTATATCTGTGTGTATGTTGCATATGTTGTAAGCTTGATGTGTATATATATGTGTGTATAAATGTATGAATGTGTCGACCCATGTATGAGTGTAAAAATGATTGTGATTGTATAAATGTGTATATTTTTTAAGGGGAAGGGGGCTCCATTCAAAGGACTGTTATGGGGTCCAGCCTCTGCTGGTTATGACCCTGTGTGTTATGCATGTGTCTATGTGTGCTTATGTCTGTGGAGTGTATATATGAAATATGTATATTCTGAAGAATAACATGCGGTATGGGGCTGGGATCGAGACTTTAGTTATATTGGGGGCCCCTTTTCTAAGTTCGCACTGGGACCCATTGGGGTCTTGTTAAACCACTGCACACAAGAAAAGCCTAGGCCCGGTGGGGGATCTTCCACATAGATACAGAGATAATATACAACCTACGGACAGAGCCTGAGATGATAAACAAGCCCCCACTCAATACTGAAAACTCATAATCCCCATTGTGGTACAACCCCTCATAAATTGAAAAAATAATAGGTATGTAAGAAGCACAAATAATGCTAGCTAACATTCCCAGGTAAACCATTCTTGTGATGATGTCATGCTGTCCTTACTCCAGCTGTCAAGAAAAGACAGACGGAGGACATGGGAGAACCAGCAGAGGTAATGAATTATGGTATTTATTTTTTTACAGTGGTCATTAAGGGAACTTCTTCAAATGTGACGCTTTTCTACGCGGGGTGTCAGAAGAAGATTTCGGGACACTGCAAGTGTCGGTGTCGGGCTGTGATGTCACAGCCCAGACTCGGCAATAACACCCGGGATCTCAGAAAAACTCAGATCCCGGGTCTTTAACCCCTTACACGCCGCTGTTAAGCATGACCGCGGCGTTTAAGTGTCCCCACCGTGGATCGGACCGCCCTGATGTGCTTACTGGGGGATCCGATCCATCCTGCCTCATCCCTGGGTTCCGACAAGCAACCCAAGGCTGTCAGCTCCTCTCTGTGCCGGGTTCCGCCTCCTGGCAGGACCCGGCTGTATGTATGCTGAGCATGCTCAGTTACTAACACTATACTCTACAATACAAGTGTATTGCAGTGTAAGGGCTTGAACAAGCGGACGATCACTTATTCAGGTCTAGAAGTAGAAAATGTAAGAAAGTAAAAATAAAAAAAAAGATTTAGTCATTTTATAATATAATTAAATAAATAAATTAAATAAAAGTCCCATAATCTACCCAGTTACACATAAAAGACAAATAAATATATTGTTAAGGATATCACAATGGTCTTGAATGCCATCTTACATAGTATCAGACATTTTAAAGACTCAGCATTCATTTCACATAACTTTGTGTAGTGAAAACTAAAGTTTGGGTGGGGTTCGCCCCTCAGCACACAAAGACTTAGTGCTCGCTAGCACCACCTAGAGGAAGGTATCCAGGTGAACATCTGGGCATTTTGTTTATGTGAAGACAGCCAATGGTTCTACATTCCTTTGTGTGCTTACATTCAATAGTGTTGCAATTCCAGGGTCAAACCACCCAGTAGTATTGCCCGCTTGTGTATTTGCATGCCCCTTGGAGAGTGTGTTATGACTTTCCAGATAAGGGTTTCAGTGCCAAAGAGAATAAAGCAGTCTTGAGCTAATCTTCAGAAAGGACAGTGTGTCTTTCCTGGTTTACTCCATTCCAAGCTGGAATACAAAGACTCTATAATTTGAAAGTCACCTTTACAATGAGGAGGGGAGTTTGAGCCCCAGATAAAAGTCTATAGGAATATAAAACACAAAAACACGTACATATTTGCTATCACCGCATCTATATCAATCTGTACAATAAATCTAAATCAATATTGAACCCGCTCGGTGAACGACGAAAAAAAAAAAACCTTGAAAAACTTCCCATAATATACAATTTTTCATCACAACACCATCACTAAAAATGTTCTAAAATGTGATCAAAAAAGTTAAATTCCCTAATATGATACGACTGAAAATAACAACTCTTTTCACAAAAAATAAGCCCTCAGACTAATCTGACAACAGAAAAATACAGAAGTTATGGCCCTAAAAAGTTGTCAATAGTAAAAACAAACCATTTTCTCCAATATTGGTTTTGCTCAGGAAAATCAGCAAAGATAAGAAAAACTATATACCGAGTATAAGCCGACCCGAGTATAAGCCGAGGCCCCTAATTTTACCACAAAATACTGGGAAAACCTATTGACTCGAGTATAAGCCGAGGGTGGGAAATGCCTTGGCCACAGCCTCCCCCAGTATATAGCCAGCCCCTGCCCCAGTGTATATAGCCAGCCAGCCAGCCCCTGCCCCAGTGTATATAGCCAGCCAGACCCTGCCCCAGTATATATAGCCTGCCAGCCCCTGCCCCAGTGTATATAGCCTGCCGCCACTGCCAGACAGATCGCACAAAAGATATACAGGGGTCGCCGGAAAGGTGAGTTTAGATATATTTATTTTTTTGACTCGAGTATAAGCCGAGTTTGGGTTTTTCAACACATTTTTTGTGCTGAAAAACTAGGCTTATACTCGAGTATATAAGGTAAATGAGGTATCACCGCAATCGTAGTGAACCAGAGACTAAAGATAAAATATTATTTTTACGTTACAATGAGCGGGGGGAAAAAATGCTAAAAATCCAAAATAAAAATTGATGATTTTGTTTGTGTCCCCCTTGAAATAGTTAATAAAATCTCTTGAATAAGCTTTAGACTCCCAAAATGTATTATCTATACATTGTATCTTATCCCATCAATAATAAGCCTCATATGTTCGCATTACCGAAAAAAAATTTTTTATAGCCTGTACAATGTGACAATACATCTGCTGTGAATGGTGCCTCCTTTCATTCTATACTTCGCCCATACAGCAATTTACCACCACATATGGGGTATCAGTACAATCGGGAGAAATTGGGCATCAAACGTTACAGTGCGTTTAATCATTTAATTTATTCTGATTTATTCTGTATTTTCCAAAAAAAAGTTTCTAAGTCGCAGGTCCATATTGATTTAACCTATCTGAAACACTTAAAGGCTTAATAGACTTAATAGAAGTTGTTTTACATATGTTGAGGTGTGAAGTTTCTATATTGGGGTAATTTATGGGGTTTTACTATTATTTAGGCCTTTCAAAGTCACTTGAAAGCTGAGTTGTCCCTCAAAATGAGAAAAATGGCACCTAAAGTTCTGCGCCTCACAACATCCTAGAAAAATGAGAGGATGCATAAAATATCATCTCAACATAAAGCAGACATTCCGTAAATGTTAATTATCAAACTTTTTGGGTAGTTTTACTTCCTGTCTAAAAAGCAGAACATTTTAAACTTGGAAAATGAAGAATTTTTAAAAACGATTGCCAAATTTTCCCTTTTTTTCAGAACGAAACGCAAAACTTATCACTTAAATTTTATAACTAACAGGAAGTACAATGTGTCACGATATGTTAAAGTGTTCCAAAGTTATAACCAATTATCGTGAGACATGTCAGATTTGAAAAATCGAGAGCTGAAAACTCGCTCATTTCTCGCTCTCCACCTTCAAAATTCCATAACTTTTTCATTTTTCCTTGTACAGACCTGTGTGAGAGCTTATTTTGTGCGTAACAAATTTAACTTTCCCGTGATGTCATTTATTATTCCATGCCGTGTGCTGGGAAGCAGGAAAAAAATTCCAAATGTGGAAAAAAAAAAAAAACGCATGTGCATCACGTTCTTGTGGGCTTAGTTTTTACATCTTTCACTCTTCACTCCAAATAACACCTCTGCTTTATTCTTTGGTTCGGTATCATCGCGGTATCAAATTATATACAGGTCTTATTGCATTTTAATGAGCCGACATTTTGCTACCATTTTGAGGACTGTGCGACATTTTGATCACTTTTCATTACATTCTTTGGGGCAGATTTAATAAGTGTCTGAAAGTCATAATATTTCTAGTTGCCCATGGCGATCAATCACAGCTCCCCTATTCATGAGCACTGGTAAAATGAAAGCTGAGCTGTGATTGGTTGCCATAGGCAACTAGAAATATTCTGACTTTCAGACACTTGATAAATGTGACACACTATGTTGTGTAAAAAGGTGTAAAAGTCGCAATTTGGACATTTGGGTGCCATTTCCCGTCTCGGAGGTCACCTTCGGTTAAAACAGTTTTTATATTTTGATAGATTGGGCATTTTGGGACGCGTCGATACCTAATGTGTTTGTGATTTTTACTGTTTATTATAATTTATATCAGTTCTAGGGAAAGGGGGGTGATTTGAACTTTTAATATTTGATTAATTTTTACATTTTTTTTAACTTTTTTCTTTTTTTTTCCCCCACTATTTCTTAGACCATCTAGGGTACATTAACCCTAGATAGTCAGATCGTTCCTACCATGTTTGAGCCATTTTATATAAAATGATTAGAAGGGAAAAATATATGATAATATTTAAAAATAAAGGAATAGTTTAGAAGAGCATTAAGCAAGTAAGGACATTACATAGGGAAAATAAAACTTTGCAAGGGGCCATATAAAATAATTCATAGTGGAATACCATATGGCATATGTTATGTAATTAACTGGGGAGGGCATATTACTTAGGGGCTATATACTCACCAGCCACTTTATTAGGTACACCTGTCCAACTGCTCGTTAACACTTAATTTCTAATCAGCCAATCACATGGCGGCAACTCAGTGCATTTAGGCATGTAGACATGGTCAAGACAATCTCCTGCAGTTCAAACTGAGCATCAGTATGGGGAAGAAAGGTGATTTGAGTGCCTTTGAACGTGGCATGGTTGTTGGTGCCAGAAGGGCTGGTCTGAGTATTTCAGAAACTGCTGATCTACTGGGATTTTCACGCACAACCATCTCTAGGGTTTACAGAGAATGGTCCGAAAAAGAAAAACATCCAGCCCCAGTTCTGTGGGCGGTAATGCCTTGTTGATGGCAGACTGGTTCGAGCTGATAGAAAGGCAACAGTGACTCAAATCGCCACCCGTTACAACCAAGGTAGGCAGAAGAGCATCTCTGAACGCACAGTACGTCGAACTTTGAGGCAGATGGGCTACAGTCAGAGCATCACTGGTTCAAGTTCAATTAAGTATAAGTAAAAACATGTAAAAACATTAAAGTTAATACATTAGAATAAATAAAAAAGAAATACATTAAAATAAAAGCCCCTAAAATGTCACTTTCCTATAAAAACACTTAATAAAGTATAAAAAACACAAAACACAAAAAACCCCCTGCATATTTGGTCCATAACAATCTGTATAATAAAACAAAATCATTACTGGACCCGCACGGTAAACGCCGTAGAAAAAAACGTAAAAACGTTCCGAAAAAGATCATTTTTAATTAATAACCTATAAAAAATGCTCTAAAAAGTGATTTAAAAATGTTATGCACTCTAAAATAAGATCACTAAAAAGAACAATCCTTCCCGCAAAAAATAAGCCCTTAAACAGATTTGTGAGGCGAAAAATAAAACAAACAGTTATGCATATGAAAGACGGTGATGCTAAAATTAACAACATTTTTGCCAAATTACTTTTTATTCAGTAAAAATGGGAAAAAATAAAAAATATATATAAATGAGATCTTTTTATAATTGTGGCGACCCATAGAATGAAAATAATATACTATTTTTATGGTATGGTAAACGACCAAAAAAAAAAAACCAAAATCTTCTTAAAAAGTGATGATTTTCATTTCCTCCACCAACAAAGAGTTAATAAAATCTCACCAATTAGCCTATAGATTCCCCAAAATTACGTACCAGAAAAGTGCATCTCATGTGGCAAAAGAAATAAACCCCTATAGGTCCACATTAAAAAAAAGAAAAAAATTATAGCCTGTACAATGTGACATAGCAAATCTGATCTGGATGGTGCCTCCTTCCCTTCTATGCCCGGCCGTGCGCCCATACAGCAGGTTACCACCACATATGGGGTATCCGTGTACTCGGGAGAGATTGGGTAACAAACTTTGTGGAGCCTTTTTTCATTTAATCCATTGTAAATGTTTAATTTGCCACTCAAAATGAGTGTATTGTGAAAAAATATTACACTTTGCAGACTGCACCTCCATTTTGTTTTAACCCCTATAAAACACCTAAAGGGTTAACAAACTTCTTAAAAGTGGTTTTTCATACATTGAGGGGTGTAGTTTCCATAATGGGGTAATTTATGAGTCTTGCTATTATTTAGGCCTCTCAGTGTCAATTAGAAGTTGAGCAGGTCCATCTAAATACAGGATTTGGTGATTTTACAAAAAATGTGAAAAATGATACCTAAATTCTGAGCCTCATAACATTCTAGTAAAATATGTGGAATCTTAAAAAACCATGCCAAAATAAAGCAGACATTTGGGAAATGTATGTTATGAATTTATTTGGGTGCTATGACTGTTTGCATGAAAAGTAGAGAATTTAGAATGTTGAAAATAAAGAATTTTTCCAAATTTTTGCCAAATTTTGTTTTTTTTCATAACTAAATGCAAAAGATTTCATCCAAATTTCTAAACTTGTTTGAAGTACAATGTGTCACGAGAAAACAATCTCAAAATCCCCTGGATATCTCATAGCGTTCCAAAGCTATAACCACTTATAGTGACACAGGTCAGATTTGAAAAATGGGCCCGGTCCTTAAGGCCAAAAAAGGCCCGTACGGGTTAATAAAAATAAAATCATCAATTTTGGTTTCCTTTCTTTTTGTATTTTTTCGGGTTGTACACAGTACACTAAAAACACTATTTAATCTTTATTCTATAGATCACTATGATTATGGTGATACCTCATTTATATAGTTTTTTTTTTACATAGGTTTATAATTTTACTGAAGAAAAACTAATATAGAGAAAATCTCATTTGTTTTCGTATCGCCATCTTTTCAGAGACATAACTTTAAAGGGGTATTCCGGGAATATGAACGTGTGACACAAAAAACCATGATGATATAAATAAATGAATAGAACAATGCTCAATGTCATGAGTCACAAAATGGAGCTTCAATAGTTTGATTTTCTGATTTACAAAATTTATGGCCTCTCTAAAGTAGGTGGAGTTATCACTAAGATGGCCGCCACAGGAAACTACAAGTTCCATGGTCCTTTAGTTCTCAGTAACTCCTCCTACCTCTTATGCTCGGCTCCCAGTGATGATATAACAGACTTTCTTGCTCTGTTACCATAGTGATGATGTGTGTAACTGCCATCACTACACATCACCACAACAGTGGCCATACTGGATGCACTGCAACCAACCGACTACAGCCAAACAGTGGTGATCACATGACCTGCCCAGGCAGGTGCAGGACATGTGATGTGGACATGTGACCAGCGGCCATCTTCTATCCTGTATCTGCTACGCAACGGACCGCGTGGAGGAAATCTACGGACTGATTAAAGGGCCAGTAGCATTTTAATTCTCCATTACAGTCTATGTCACCAGCATTTTCTGCTAAGGGGAGAAACATTTTAAATAACAACTAATTACAGATTAGCTTATATTTTGAGTACCCATTTGTATATGAATTATGCTTATTCCTGGAATACCCCTTTAATATTTTTGGGTTGACAGAGCTGGTTCAAGGCATATTTTTCCCATGTTGAGTTGTCCTTTTCAGTGGTACTATTTTGGTGCACATCACTTTTTCGATCACTTTTTGGAACATTTTTTAAAAGGGATTTTATGATTTACATTTTTGTTTTTTTTCGAGTTTTTCAGGTTTTGTTTTTACGGTGTTCACCAAGCGGGTCCAATAATGTTTCTGAGTTATGAGTTATTGTACAGATTGTTACGGACTTGGCGTTACCAAATATGTGGGGGGTTTTGGTGATTTTGTGGTTTTTTTTACTTTAGATGTGTATAGGGAATGCTTCTGTTTAGGGAACTTTTACTTTATTTAACCCCTTAGCACACCACGCAGTACTAGTACGGCACTGGTTCCTGCGATTAGCGCTCAGTGCTGTACCAGTACAGCGCAAGGGCACCCGGGGTATTCTGTGCCACCACGTCACTTGACATGGTAACATCGCAGTGGGACGCACGTGAGTACCTCCTGCTGACGTCACCCTACCAATTGGATCGGTCTTGCCCACTTATCGCTGCGATTGGCTAGTCAATCCTGACTGGCCAATTGCAGGGTATATAGGCTGAAAACTTGTTTTTATCTCCCTTCTCTTCCTCCAGCGGCTCCATTTTGGTTTGGTATTGCTGGAGAGAGGAGCAATTGTTCCTGATCCTTATTTCTTCCTTTTGTGTTGAATCATTCTGTCCTGTTATGAGTCATTAGCCTCCATTTGCTTTTAACAGACAGCCAGGAAGAGTCACTGGGCAGTGTGCCTCCGCACTCCAGGGAGTCCCTTTTGATCAGTGCTCTTCCTTAAGTGCTAGAATGGACACATTTGACCAGAGATGGTCCAGGAACCTTAGTTCTTTAGTTTTTTCCCTTCAAATTTAGACATGGGGAATATCATAGCTGTCCATAGCTGTAATTCTTAATTATGGGTCCCCAGTTACACAGGACAGTTATGGTGTCTAGACACACGCTTGTACCGAGTTTCAAAGGTCAAGCTGCCAGAGAAGGCAGCCAATAGAAGAACACCCCTGATATTAGGCTAAGAAACCCAGAGTTTTGTATGTGGTTGATGGGAATAATGTAGCCGTTTGGTTGGAAGCCATGGCACAATTGTGCCATCTTCCAATCAAAAGTTATGGGGTTTTGATTAAAACCCAGACCCAAAAAGTACCTCACTGATGGGAGGGTGATAGAAAACTCCCCCCTCACAGTGACATCACAGCCAGGGCTGGGGGTCAAAATTCCCCTGGGTTAAAATTAGTGAAACAGTCACATGGGGTTGTTCAGTCTGGGGACTCTATGACAATAGAAGGCTGGATCGATGTCTATGCCCTGTCCTCGGGCCAAAGAATTTCTTCCTATTTTACTAGCAAGAGTTTTTTGTTTCTTTCTTCCCTAACTGTTTGTAAGTATCATATGTGTATTGTTTTTAATCTTTTTCATTTTATCTGACAATTTTATTCTTTGAGTTTTCTGCATTTTTTTAAAATAGTCTCTACTTGTAGCCTTAAAGAATCTGAGTCTCTGAAGGGAATCACGCTACCAGAGGTCATTGTTCGCATAGTCCATGTAGTAAGTGATTGCATGTTCTGTGTGAATTTATAATTGTAATATCGTATAAGTAGTGAGTGCATGTGCTGAATTATCATCAGGTGCATTGTCCGTGTGATTGAGGTGCCTACGGCCTTCTTTGCATAAGTAAATCATGGGTGGTAAATTTAGCGCTAGGACGCCATTTGGTGGAAGTGGGCGGAGCTTAAGGGCTAAATTCTGGGACTCCATAGAGTAGGTATCCCTGTGTGTGAACTCCGGTGAGCCGGGTTCGTGACAATCCCTATCTGTTCCTTCCTGCATCCTGTGTGTTCCCTGTGTGATCATCTTGCGTGATCACACTCCTCTTGCATTTTTTCTCATCTCCCATCTGTACCTTATGAACCCAAACACACTTTTCAGTGCGCTGTGTTAGCATTGTTTTGCACTGGACGCACTTTTCAGTGCGCTGTGTGAATAGCGCTGCACAGTATTTTTAGCGGTAGTTAGGTTGTCTTAGGGAAAGATAGGTGCATTTGTGCAGTGCCTGGTATTATTTTTTTCCAGACTTCTGTAGGGTGCACTTATATATTTTTTATGTGTGCCATCTGTGCGGCTTGGCCATATAGTTTAGTGCACATTGGGGGTCATTTACTAAGGGCCCGATTCGCATTTTCCCAATGTGTTACCCGAATATTTCCGATTTGCGCCGACTTCCCCTGAATTGCCCCGGGATTTTGGCGCACGCGATCGGATTGTGGCGCATCGGCGCAGACATGCACGCCACAGAAATCGCGGGGCGTGGCCGAACGAAAACCCGACGGATTCGGAAAAACCGCCGCATTTAAAACAAAAAATGTGTCGCGGAGCTTGCACTTACCTTCACTAGGAATAGGCCGGTGAACTTGAGCGCGTTCCGATGCTCTTCAGCGCAACCTGGTGGACGTCGGAGGAATTGCCTTAATGAAACCCGGCCGGACCCGAATCCACCGCAGAGAACGCGCCGCTGGATCGCGAATGGACCGGGTAAGTAAATCTGCCCCATTATCTTTTTTTTTTTGTTTTGGGCCCTCTGTGATGCTTGTCCGTGTGGTTTGGTGCACATTATTTTCTTTTTTTTTTGTGTGTGTCGGCTAGACGGTAGTTGGGTGCACAGCATCTAACTTTTCTGGTGTATGTTCTCTAGTTTTTTTGTGGGCCAACCTGGAAATTCGACACGACAGGGTTCAAAGCTTTTGACTTTTTAAAGTTTTTTTTAATTTTGTTGAATTTAATTGTAGTCCAGACCAATCTCTACGCTGCGCAGCATATTGCCTAAAACCCCTCTTCTTTTTATGCACAACCCTACAGGTGGACCCCTGTCACTGGAGCAGAGATGCAGAAGTATTGGGGCATAATACTTCTTATGGGGATTGTAAAGAAGCACGCAATCAGGGACTACTGGAGCACAGACATTGGGGGTCATTTACTAAGGGCCCGATTCGCGTTTTCCCGACGTGTTACCCGAATATTTCCGATTTGCGCCGACTGTACCTGAATTGCCCCGGGATTTTGGCGCACGCGATCGGATTGTGGCGCATCGGCACCGGCATGCGCGCGACGGAAATCGGGGGGTGTGGCCGAACGAAAACCTGACGTATTCGGAAAAACCGCCGCATTTAAAAAACGAAAATGTGTCGCTTGGGACGCGCTTACCTTCACTTGGTCCAGCTCGGTGTATTGAAGTGCGTTCAGATGCTTTTCAGCACAGCAGCGCCACTTCATGGACGGCGGAGGAACTACCATCATAAATCCCGGCCGGACCCGAATCCAGCGCAGAGAACGCGCCGCTGGATCGCGAATGGGCCGGGTAAGTAAATCTGCCCCATTCTGTACCACACCCCGATGTTCCGCATAGCGAAGAGCAGGATGCGCTTTGAAGTCATCTATAAGTTTATGCACTACACCAACAACACACAGTGCCCACCCAGAGATGACCCCAGTTATGATTGTTTATTTAAGGTCAGGCCCATATTAGATCATTTTAGTGCCAAGTTTGCCCAGGCATATACTCCCGCCAAACATGTGAGCATAGATGAGCCCCTGGTACAATTTAAAGAGAGACTTCAATTCCACCAGTACCTGCCCTGTAAGAGGGCAAGGTATGGCGTGAAGATGTATAAGCTGTGCTAAAGTATATAAGGGTATACCTACAAGTTCAGGGTATATGATGGGAAGGACTCCACTATAGTGTCCCCAGAATGTCCCCCCTTCCTGGGTGTTACAGGGAAAATAGTGTGGGATTTGGTGCACCCACTGCTGGACCAAGGCTACCACCTCTACCTGGACAATTTCTACACTTGCACTACCCTGTTCAAGTGCCTCACTTCCAGAAATACTGTGGCATGCGGTACTGTACACAGAAATCAAAGAGGTCTCCCTCAGTCTTGGGCAAAAACTTAAAAGGCAGGGCACTATGCAGCGACTCTGTATTGTGTGTTAAGTACAAGAGAGAGGTCCTTGTATTAACCACAATACATGGGCACACCACCACCCTGTCCCAGTATGAGGTACCAGTACAGAAACCCCTACGCTGGACTGTATTTTGGATTATAATAATTATATAATTACATGTGATGGGTGGATTTGTTGGACCAGGTGCTTCAGCCATACAATGCGATGCAGTTGAGGGTGTGGTACAAGAAGATGGCTGTGCACATCATGCAGATAGCATTATATAATGCTTATGTGCTACATCGATGTGCAGGCCAGAGTTGAACTTTCCTGGAATTTCAAGAGGTGGTAATAAAGTACTTTCTTTTTGGAGACCAGGGGAGTGACAGCACTTCTGGAAGCGTGGCCATATCACCCATTGTAACAGGGCAGCACTTTCCAGGAGAAGTTCTCCAAACTGCCAAAAAGAGGTGCAGGGTGTGCTCCAAAATAGGCATTTGGAAGCACACAATTTATCATTGTGAGACATGCCCAGAAAAAACAGGACTATGTATGAAAGATTGCTTCTGAATTTATCATACATCCCTGGATTTTTAGATTACCATGTTTTAACCCTGATGTACTATGCACAGCTTATACATCTTGTTGCATGCCGCACCTTCCCTTCTAAGCCCTGAAATGTGCCCACCCTGTAGATTACTGCCCCATATGGGGTATTGCTGTACCCGGGAAAACACACATCATGATTTTTGGGGTGTTTGTCTCCCGTGGAAGGAGCTGAGCACAAGATGACATAATGGATATTTTTTACTATGCACTATCCATTCTGCATTTTTTTGGGGTCCACCTGTGGGGTTAAAATTCTAGATTAATTCATGGCAGGGTGTCATTTACAAAATAGGGTCAGTTCTTAGGGGTTTTTTACTGTACTGGCCCCTATTGGCATCTACAAATGCTTCATGATGCCAAAAAGAAAAAAAAATTGTAAAATGCCTGTGATCCAAATGCTTTTCCCCAGTGGCACGTGTTGGGATACATTGCTATACAATTTTTTCTCTGCACTACTCACTTTGTATTACATTTGAGCCAGCATCTAAGGGGATAAAATGCTCATACAACCCTACATACATTCTTTGAGGGGTGCCCTTTCCAAAATGGGGTCACTACTTGGGGGTTTCTATTGTACTGGTACCTCAGGGGCACCCCCAACACCAATCTAGTGAAAATGGACCTCCAAAACCTAAATTTTGCTCCTTTCCTCCTGAGCCCTGCCGGGTCTCCATCCTGCAGATTATTGCCGCCTATGGGGTATTGCCCTAACCGGTGTAACCCACAGAAGTTGCTACTAAAACTTGAAACCTTCTCACATCCTTAAACAAAAAATGGAAACGTAAAATTACCAAAACTTTATTAAATGTTTTAAACTTCTTTTTTACATTTATTAACAGGTTGGCTTGACCAAGCGATGCTTTGATCGCTTGTTTAAGCTCTCGTTCATATAACACAGTGTAATACAGATGTATTACACTGTGTTATGTAACACACTGAGTATGCTGTTCAGCCGAGCCCTGCTAGAAGGGGGGTCCGAATTGCCTGAAATGCCCCTTACACCTAGCCCCTTAACACCTGCGGTCGGCGGAATCTCTGATCGCGGATGTTAAAGGAGCCAATGCCAGAGGCTTGACGTATATAAAGTGCTGCTGATATTTCTACTTTATGTATATATGTAAAGGACACTGTCTGGTCTGTTTTATTGTGGGGGTAAAATTTTATTTTGGGATATTAGCCCAGTTTTATCAAAAGTGACTAAGCAAGAGCAGTGTGACTGAGGATTGTGCAGGATACATTATTATACAACATTATTGAATACTCTTTTTAGGTGCAACTCCAACATACATTTAATACAGCAATTTAACAGAATTGTGTCATATGCTGTGTCGCAAACCTTGACCAATCACCAAGACAGTCCTTTAGGTGCTCATTTTTTATCTTGTCAACACTGTGCAGCCACCACACAAAACACTTCTTAACCCCTTAAGGATGCAGTTATTTTTGTAGCTTAAGGCGCAACCCCATTTTTTGTATTCCAACTTTCATTGCTCTACATGGTTAACTTTTGAACAATGTTACTTATCAAAGCGATTATGAGATTGTTTTTTTCCCTTACATTTTGTACTTCATTTTAGTGGTATATTTTGGCTGATTTCAGGCAGATACTTTTACCAGCTAAATTAGTTGCTGGATAACATTTCCAATATTTCTGCTTTACATTTACATAATTTTTGATAAGTCTGGATGTCACGTGACTTACAAATGGAATATCGGTTTTCCGTACTTTCAGAATTGGCTAATTTGGGGATAATGACTGTTTTTATTGAAATTCTGAATATAAAAAAGTAAAAACACCCTTTATATCAACCCATTTTCAAATCTGCACCCCTCAAACTATCAGAAAAACCATTGTTAACCTTGAGATCTTGATAGTAATCAGATCAAAATGTAGTTAAAATTTTCATTCCATTTTCACCAGTAATGTGTACTATTATCATTTGCTATTATCATTTACAGTTCATATTATTTGACATTTTAAAATTTATTCACTATTATAAGCTTACATATAATAGGTATGATACAGCTTTTTGCACACTCACTTAGTTATAGTATTTCATTGCAGTGTAATATTTTTAATATACATCTATTAGGATGCTCTACATCCACACATCTACACTCATTGGCCACTTTATTAGGTACACCTGTCCAACTGCTCGTTAATGCTTAATTTCTAATCAGCCAATCACATGGCGGCAACTCAGTACATTTAGGCATGTAAACGTGGTCAAGACAATCTCCTGCAGTTCAAACCGAGCATCAGTATGGGGAAGAAAGGTGATTTGAGTGCCTTTGAACGTGGCATGGTTGTTGGTGCCAGAAGGGCTGGTCTGAGTATTTCAGAAACTGCTGATCTACTGGGATTTTCACGCACAGCCATCTCTAGGGTTTACAGAGAATGGTCCGAAAAAGAAAAAACATCCAGTGAGTGGCAGTTCTGTGGGCGGAAATGCCTTGTTGATGCCAGAAGTCAGAGGAGAATGGGCAGACTGGTTCGAGCTGATAGAAAGGCAACAGTGACTCAAATCGCCACCCGTTAGAACCAAGGTAGGCAGAAGAGCATCTCTGAACGCACAGTACATCGAACTTTGAGGCAGATGGGCTACAGCAGCAGAAGACCACACCGGGTGCCACTCCTTTCAGCTAAGAACAGGAAGCTGACGCTACAATTTGCACAAGCTCATCGAAATTGGACAGTAGAAGATTGGAAAAACGTTGCCTGAGTCTCGATTTCTGCTGCGACATTCGGATGGTAGGGTCAGAATTTGGCGTCAACAACATGAAAGCATGGATCCATCCTGCCTTGTATCAACGGTTCAGGCTGGTGGTGGTGGTGTCATGGTGTGGGGAATATTTTCTTGGCACTCTTTGGGCCCCTTGGTACCAGTTGAGCATCGTTGCAACGCCACAGCCTACCTGAGTATTGTTGCTGACCATGTCCATCCCTTTATGACCACAATGTACCCAACATCTGATGGCTACTTTCAGCAGGATAATGCGCCATGTCATAAAGCTGGAATCATCTCAGACTGGTTTCTTGAACATGATAATGAGTTTACTGTACTCAAATGGCCTCCACAGTCACCAGATCATAATCCAATAGAGCATCTTTGGGATGTGGTGGAACGCGAGATTCGCATCATGGATGTGCAGCCGACAAATCTGCGGCAACTGTGTGATGCCATCATGTCAATATGGACCAAAATCTCTGAGGAATGCTTCCAGCACCTTGTTGAGTCTATGCCACAAAGAATTGAGGCAGTTCTGAAGGCAAAAGGGGGTCCAACCCGTTACTAGCATGGTGTACCTAATAAAGTGGCCGGTGAGTGTATTTATAGTGAAGGCAATTTTTGTTTGATGAGTGTAGTGAATAATTCAATATACATAATAGAGTATTGTCACATTTAATATACGGTCTTGTTTCCTTATCATCTCTCACTTTTTGTGCACTTTATTACCACTTCACTTGTCACTGTTTTATTTTATTTTATTCACTTTATGTTTGAGCATGTGTCACTTTATCACTAATTAAATTAATTACCAATTATATTTATTTATTTTATCTATCATATATTCACGTCATGTATGGATTCATATGGGACAGGCTTATGATAGGATTCATTATGGGTACACATATATATATATATATATATATATATATATATATATATATATATATATATATATATTATCATCATCATCACAAAAGGGGTCTTTCTCTTTTACCAACATAATATTTTTATTGTAATATGATCTTACCTACTTTTTGTTCCAACCGTATTGCTGCCCTTATTGTTGCCCTTACTAAAGATGGCCAGCTGCAGCGTATTCACGTGGAGCACATGCGCATCCTGTTGGCGGGTGCAGGGTTCCATATCATGGTGACGTGCTAATGATGCGCGTCGCGCATCTTACAGGGTTCCGGACTGGCCTCCGGATGTGTGCATGGTTACCGCGGTAATGCGCACGTGCAAGTATCGGATCCATCATCACACATTTTATGGTCAGTACAGTTTTATTGGCCTCTTGCTAATTATGTGGGCGGTCCTTCCTGTATATACCTACCACTCATGGGCCACCGCCACTTGTGGTGGTCCGGGAGTTATTCCACTCTGTTAGGCATTGGTAGTATATAACGCCTGGTTAAGGCTCGGAATACTGCTTATACTGCTGTATATATACACTCACCGGCCACTTTATTAGGTACACCATGCTAGTAACGGGTTGGACCCCCTTTTGCCTTCAGAACTGCCTCAATTCTTCGTGGCATAGATTCAACAAGGTGCTGGAAGCATTCCTCAGAGATTTTGGTCCATATTGACATGATGGCATCACACAGTTGCCGCAGATTTGTCGGCTGCACATCCTTGATACGAATCTACCGTTCCACCACATCCCAAAGATGCTCTATTGGAATGAGATCTGGTGACTGTGGAGGCCATTTGAGTACAGTGAACTCATTGTCATGTTCAAGAAACCAGTCTGAGATGATTCCAGCTTTATGACATGGCGCATTATCCTGCTGAAAGTAGCCATCAGATGTTGGGTACATTGTGGTCATAAAGGGATAGACATGGTCAGCAACAATACTCAGGTAGGCTGTGGCGTTGCAACGATGCTAAATTGGTACCAAGGGGCCCAAAGAGTGCCAAGAAAATATTCCCCACACCATGACACCACCACCACCAGCCTGAACCGTTGATACAAGGCAGGATGGATTTCATGGCTTTCATGTTGTTGACGCCAAATTCTGACCCTACCATCCGAATGTCGCAGCAGAAATCGAGACTCGTCAGACCAGGCAACGTTTTTCCAATCTTCTACTGTCCAATTTCGATGAGCTTGTGCAAATTGTAGCCTCAGTTTTCTGTTCTTAGCTGAAAGGAGTGGCACCCGGTGTAGTCTTCTGCTGCTGTAGCCCATCTGCCTCAAAGTTCGACGTACTTCGCGTTCAGAGATGCTCTTCTGCCTACCTTGGTTGTAACAGGTGGCGATTTGAGTCACTGTTGCCTTTTTATCAGCTCGAACCAGTCTGCCCATTCTCCTCTGATCTCTGGCATCAACAAGGCATTTCCGCCCACAGAACTGCCGCTCACTGGATGTTTTTTCTTTTTCGGACCATTCTCTGTAAACCCTAGAGATGGTTGTGCATGAAAATCCCAGTAGATCAGCAGTTTCTGAGATACTCAGACCAGCCCTTCTGGAACCAACAACCATGCCATGTTCAAAGGCACTTAAATCACCTTTCTTCCCCATACTGATGCTCGGTTTGAACTGCAGGAGATTGTCTTGACCACGTTTACATGCCTAAATGCACTGAGTTGCCGCCATGTGATTGGCCGATTAGAAATGAAGTGTTAACGAGAAGTTGGACAGGTGTACCTAATAAAGTGGCTGGTGAGTGTATATCTCTCCCTGGATTTACTTGTATGCCTTTTATGGCGAATACCTGAGTTTTGAATTTGACCACCACCACTTCTTGTCTGTTTGTATGGGTTTTATGTAATGTTTTTAATATTTGTTGTTCGTTGCCATATTGTGTACAAATAGAAATAAAGATTCAACGATTTATTTATCGACATTTGATGAACTCAGTATTCAATTGTGGTCCTGTATACTGATATTTGGTACTAACATTTCCAATATGTCTGCTTTACATTTACATAATTTTTGATAAGTCTGGATGTCACGTGACTTACAAACGGAATATCGGCTTTCCTTGAGATCTTGATAGTAATCAGATCAAAATTTTAGCTTTTTTGTTGTTGGGGCTTTTTGATGGCATTTTTTTGTGGGATGAGATGCAATTTCCAGTGTTACAATTTTGGGGTTGGTATACACTATTGTTGAAAACATATATATATATATATATATATATATATATCATATAACTATATATATATATAGTTTAGAGCAGGAGTAGAAAAGCATCAATTCTGTACTGGATTTTTTCCTTTTTTTTGGTGTTCACCATATATGCTAGTTATATGTTATTTTTAGTCTATGGGTCAGTATGATGATGTGGGTACCATACGTAGTTTTTTGCCTTATGTTTTACTAAATTAGCCAAATAAAACCTAATGTAGAGAAAAAAAATCTATCATTTTTTCGCCGGCTTTCAAATGGTATAATATTTTTACTTTTTTGGCTACGGAGCTGGTTTGTTTTTTCTGGACATCTTTTACTTTTCAACAGCATCATACTGGAATATATATGTTTTTTTGTTCACTTTTTATTGCATTTTTTGTGAGATGAAATATGTATAAATGTATACATTTTTATGGTGTTCATCAATGATCACTTTTAACTCTATGGGCCATAACAGACATGGTGATGCTATATATGTGGGGGTTTTGTTATGATTTAGACTTTTATGCTATATATGGGCATTTTTATTAATTAATTTATTTTTATTTAAGAACTGATGCATTGCAGGGTATTAGCTGTGTCAGTCTATGCACATATGCTGACACTGTGTCTTTAAGAGCCTGTCACAGACGGGACACTGCTGAGGACAACCCTGGGGTCCCGATCGGACCTCAGGGCTGCCATGACAATGATCCGCCTATTGTGGGGGATAGACCCCTGTAAGGCAAGTTAAAAGCCGCAGTTGCGCTGATCGTGGCATTTAACGGATTAAACACCCGCGGTCAGAGCTCACGCGGTTGTTACATAGGGGTGTCAGCTGTAACTAACAGTCTATTACGATACTGGCACAGCTCCGATCTCAAACTGAGCCAGTATCAGCTCACAGAGCGTTAAGAGGTTAAATATGTGCAAGCTCCAAAGATGTTCTTTTCATTGCAGAGTCAGACAGTAAAAACTGGCACAGTTAGTTCGATAAATAGGGCCCATAGTTGTTATCTGAATGACATTATCCTGTAAATTAATTTTATATTTTTAGCTGCACAGTAGGCTCTGTGCTGCACAGAGCTCATGTTAATTGGTGGAATGTTTTGCTGTGAGTTCAGATTGGGACATAAAGGATTTTGCCGAGATTTTTATATTGAAATTCATAGTGAATGAGATGAAGTATTGTGAATACAAGTTGAAAAAACATTTTGGTACATCATGTTTCTTTTATGATTACATAGAGTCTGTCTACATTCTAATCAGCAGAAGGCAGCTGTTGTGCAGGTGAGAAGGTGGGGTTTACCACAGCTATCTCTCTTTGTATTAAAGTCAGCAGAACATCCTTTTATACTGATTCACTTTATGAGTGATGACTCTTTAACACAAGATGTTATATTAACTCCTAGGCGCACCAGGACGTTATAGTACGTCCCCGGGGCTAGATGCTTAGCGCACGGGGACGTTCTATAACGTCCTGCTTCTGGCACCGGCTCACGAACGGAGCCGGTACCAAAAGCAGCGGCTGTCAGCTGTCTAGTACAGCTGACAGCCTGCGCTAACACCTGCGATCGGAGCCGGCTCCGATCGCGGGTGTTAACCCCTTACACGCCGCGGTCAAACATGACCGCGGCGTGTAAGGGTGTTTGCGCTGTGGATCGGATCCCCCGTGCCGCTTACCGGGGGATCCGATCCACTTCTGGGCAGCTCCAAGGACTGGCATGTGGCCCGGAGCTGCCCGGTCTCCATGGCAGCCAGACCCCTTCCGGGTCTGACTGTAAACTGTCTGAGCATGCGCATTAAAATATAAGCCCCTAAAATGTCACTTTCCTATAAAAACACTTAATAAAAAAAACACAAAAACACCAAAAACTCCCGCATATTTGGTATTGCCGCGTCCGTAACAATCTGAATAATAAAACAGAATTGTTACTGGACCCGCACGGTACACGCCGTAGAAAAAATACTCAAAAACGTTCCGAAAAAAGATCATTTTTAATTAATACCCTATAAAAAAATGCTCTAAAAAGTAATTTAAAAAAATGTTATGCACTCCAAAATAAGCCCACTAAAAAGGACAACTCTTTTTGCAAAAAGTAAGCCCCTAACCAGATTTGTCAGCCGAAAAATAAAAAAGTTATACATATGAAAAGATGGTGATGCTAAAATGAACAAGATTTTCTCCAAATTGGTTTTTATTCAGTACAATTGAATAAAATACACAAAACCCCCACATATTTGGTATCCCTGCGTCCGTAACAATCTGCATAATAAAATAGAATCATTATTAGATCCGCAAAGTGAACCACGTAAAAAACAAAACAAAAAAAAGCTCCAGAAAAAAGATCATTTTCAATTAAAAATGCTCTAAAAAGGGATTTAAAAAATGTTATGCACTCTGAAATAAGACCACTAAAAAGAACAATCCTTCTCGCAAAAAAATAAGCCCTTAAACAGATTTGTAAGGCGAAAAATAAAAAAGTTATGCATATGAAAGACGGTGATGCTAAAATTAACAACATTTTTGCCAAATTACTTTTTATTCAGTAAAAATGGGAAAAAATAAAAAATCTATATAAATGAGGTCTTTTTGTAATCGTGGCGACCCATAGAATAAAAATAATTACTATTTTTATGGTATGGTTAACGGCCAAAAAAAAACCCCATAAAAATCTTCCTGAAAAGTGATGATTTTCATTTCCTCCACCAACAAAGAGTTAATAAAATCTCACCAATTAGCCTATAGATTCCCCCAAATTACGTACCAGAAAAGTGCATCTCATGTGGCAAAAGAAATAAGCCCCTATAGGTCCACATTAAAAAAAAAAGAAAAAAATGATAGCCTGTACAATGTGACATAGCAAATCTGATCTGGATGGCGCCTCCTTCCCTTCTATGCCCGGCCGTGCGCCCATACAGCAGGTTACCACCACATATAGAGTATCCGTGTACTCGGGAGAGATTGGGTAACAAACTTTGTGGAGCCTTTATTCATTTAATCCATTGTAAATGTTTAATTTTCCACCCAAAATGGGTGTATTGTGAAAAAATATTACAATTTGCAGACTGCACCTCCATTTTGTTTTAACCCCTATAAAACACGTAAAGGGTTAACAAACTTCTTAAAAGTGGTTTTTCATACGTTGAGGGGTGTAGTTTCCACAATGGGGTAATTTACGAGTCTCACTATTATTTAGGCCTCTCAGTGTCAATTAGAAGTTGAGGAGGTCCATCTAAATACAGGTTTTGGTGATTTTACAAAAAATGTGAAAAATGATACCCACATTCTGAGCCTTATAACATTCTAGTAAAATATGTGGAATCTTAAAAAACCATGCCAACATAAAGCAGACATTTGGGAAATGTAAGTTATGAATTTATTTGGGAGCTATGACCATCTGCATCAAAAGTAGAGAATTTAGAATGTTGAAAATAAAGAATTTTTCCAAATTTACTAAACTAAACGCAAAATATTTCATCCAAATTTTTAAACTAATTTGAAGTACAATGTGCCACGAGAAAACAATCTCAAAATCCCCTGGATATCTCATAGCGTTCCAAAACTATAACCACTTATAGTGACACAGGTCAGATTTGAAGAATGGGGCCGCGTCCTTAAGGCCAAAAGAGGCTGAGTCCCGTAGGGGTTAATAAAGTCAATTACACACAAAAATGGATACTTACTCTTTAACATATTGACATCATTTCCACCATCTCCAATCGCCAATGTAGTAACCTCTTTGTTTGTCTTCACAAGCTTTACAATGCTAGCTTTCTGTTTAGGTGTCATTCTACAGCATATGACAGACTGATACTGACATGCCAAATCCACCAGTGTTTGTGTTCTTGGGTCAGTGTGCAGATGGGTTCCATTCTTTCTTTGTAATGCCAAAATAAGTTTCTGCCATAAAGATATTTCTTCTTCCTTACCCGATTGAAAAAATTTACTCTGAAGAAGAAAAGGAACATAAATGCATATGTTAAACTACTGTAAATGTCAAAATATAAGATAATGAGTTTAAAAAAACAAAAACATCTTAGACAGATTTATTTAATTTTAGCCCCCAATTTTAATCAATTTTAATGCGGTTTTAGCTCCTAAAAATTTGGGTGGGGACTCTAAGCAGACAGTTCATGATTCCTCTGTACTATAAAATGCTGTGTGCTGACAATGTGCTTAGATTATCAGGGTGCAGGGTTTTTCTACACTTTTATTTAGCTTCTGAACTTTCTACTAGTATCTGACACATAGAAAAAGAGATGAGACAGATCAGAGATGAGAGAGGATGAGATCCATGAGATGGATATAAAACACAACTCTCAGCCCTGCTAACTTACCTATAGCACACAGAGTCAGCTCTGATATATGCCTCCCTCCCAGATAAAGGCCTTATCTACACATTTCTGCTTGCTGGTAGGAAGTGCCTGTGTCTGATACAGGGGGAGGGGCAGGAGGCAGACAGCTATGCATCGTGCAGACAAGAGAAGCTATACATGAGAAAAATCCGACCTGAAGATTTACGGTCAGATCCTACACAACCAAGATTGTAAACACCACTGATAGAGACATGCTGGAATTGTATTTATGAAATGATGTATTTTTCTTAATAACAATGAATTGGAGAATTTGTTATATTGTTGCCCTGAGTATATTTAAAAATATTGTCTTCATGGGAAGTTAGACAGTATAATGTTACACTAACATTAACTAATCTTATGCTGCAGTAAACATAAGAAAATGAGACCTCTTGACATATCTAGTGCAGACTGAGTATTGAGGCCAAAAGAAAGTGCTGGCGCTCTTGATACATCTGTGTTTTCTGTTATCTTCTTTTAAGTGTACTAGTTGCAAAATTATTTTAAAAACATCTAAAACCCCTGATAAAAGACGTTAATTGCTAAATTCACAACAGATTTCTGCTGTTAAAAGATTGACAACTATGCCTCATTTTTTATAATATCATGGAACAGCATACTTTTCACTTCCCGTCTTAAAAAATTCATAACTTTTTTATTATTTTTAATTACTGAGCTGTAGGGGAACTTGTTTTCTGTGTAACAAATTTTCCCTGCTAGTGACAGTATTTAAAGCATAATAATAATCTGAAACTGTACGCCACGCCGATTCATTGCTTCTAGCCGTTTCAATTCTGCTAGCCAGCCAACACCGGAGTCACAACCACTGGTTTTGAAAAACAGTAAACTGTGTATAGAAAAGAAAAGAGACAACGGAGGGCGGCGCCTCTATCCAACTGTAATAAGGGTCTCTCGGTACCTTCTGAATCCCTATCTCCCAATGATACATGCTCTTTTTTAGGGCTTTCTCAAGTGGTAAACTGCACCCCCACGTATCAAATGGCACCCATCCACGTTCAACTAAAAGAAACAATACACCAGGCCCCCCCTCTAGTGCCAAAAAGCCTAAAAAGGAAAAACCTAGAAGAAGAGGCTGTAGAGGAGGTAGAGGAAGAAACAGAAGAGTAATCGCAAGAAGACTCCCTGATATTGAACCCAAAAAACAAAAAGACCCGTTAATTCCCTCTCTACCTGACCCCAACACACCCACCACCTTAGAGGAAGATCTTGGTGTTGATACTTATAACCAGGTAAAAATATTTAACATCTCCAACCACTCTTTGACCCCTTCTGAACGTGACATCCTTAAAAAAGGATTATTCTTTTGTCCAAGTTCTTCCTCTAATGACTTCAATTTATTCGTAGATCTGAATAAATTCATAAGAAAGCCGAGCCTCAAGAGGCACTTTAATTTGATGTCATCCAAGAACACAGCGACAACAGTTAGTG
This sequence comes from Engystomops pustulosus, assembly GCF_040894005.1. Classification (NCBI taxonomy): domain Eukaryota; kingdom Metazoa; phylum Chordata; class Amphibia; order Anura; family Leptodactylidae; genus Engystomops; species Engystomops pustulosus. The sequence goes on along the minus strand of NC_092411.1, from coordinate 165,434,791 downwards.
ACTAGAGATGAGCGAACATACTCGTCCGAGCTTGATGCTCGTTTGAGCATCAGCGTACTCAAAACTGCTCGTTGCTCGGACGAATACTTCGCCCGCTCGAGAAAATGGCATCTCCCGTCGTTGTGATTTTTGGCGGCCAGAAACAGAGCCAATCACAAGCCAGGAGACTCTGCACTCCACCCAGCATGACGTGGTACCCTTACACGTCGATAGCAGTGGTTGGCTGGCCTGATCAGGTGACCCTGGAATAGACTAGCCCCTGCCCGCGCTGCTCGGATCATTCTCTGTCTGGATGCCGCTAGGGAGAGAGCTGCTGCTGGTCAGGGAAAGCGTTAGGGTATTCTATTAGAATAGTGTTAGGCAGGAGTGATTCTACAAGAACCCACCAGCCTACAATAACGGCCTACTGTAGGCCTACAATATTTTATTGTATTGTAGGCCTACAATAATGTTTTATTTTACTTTTTTTTTGGTTTGCCTGTGGCTGGGCTTGCTGCCATTAGTAGTGCAGCTAGTACCATATTGTGAGTAATTTGCAGGGAGACTTGCTACCGTTGTGTTTAGCTCTTAGTGACACACACATCCACCTTAAACACCGAAGTGGGACAATTTATTAGGGGTTTGATTTGAATTAGGCACAGTCTTCTGATTTATTTTTTTTTACGTTTATTTCTTTTTAAAACTCAAAGTAATCTGGCAAAGCAGTGTGCTTTCAGTGTAGGCTAGAAAATAGCCATAGGAGAACCCCAACGGCTTATTTAGGCCTACAATAGCATTATATTTTACTGTTTTTGTTTGCTTGTGGCTGGGCTTGCTGCCACTAGTAGTGCAGCTAGTACCATATTGTGAGGAATTTGCTGGGAGACTTGCGACCGTTGTGTTTAGCTCTTAGTGACACACATATCCACCTCACCTTTTTTTTTACGTTTATTTCTTTTTATAACTCAAAGTCATCAGGCACAGCACAAAATCCAGTTGTGTGCTGTCAGTGTAGGTTAGAAACTAGCCATAGCAATAGGATAGCATCGTTTTGTTTAAAAAATGAAAAAATAAAAAATAAACACAAAAAAAAAAATTTAAGTTTACACTTAAATTTGGAAAATGTTTAACCCGAGGGCTAGGGGTAGAGGACGAGGGCGTGGACGTGGGCGTCCAACAACTGAAGGGGTCAGAGGCCATGGCCCTGGGCGGGATGAGACACCATCTGCTGATGAGGGAGCAGGGGAACGCCGCAGTGCTACACTCCCTAGGTTCATCATGTCTCAAGTTACTGGGACTCGTGGTATAGCACTGTTGAGGCCAGAACAGTGCGAAGAGGTGATGTCGTGGATTGCGGACAATGCTTCTAGCCATTTGTCCACCAGTCAGTCTTCCACGCAGTCCACCCATGTCACCGAAATCAGCACTCCTCCAGCTCCTCCACCTCAGCATTTGAACCGGCATACTCTGAGGAACTGTTTTCTGGACCCTTCCCACAGTCACAAACCACTTCTCCGGTTGCTGGTGAGCTATTTTCCGATGCCCCGGTTTTCCACCGGTCGCAGTCTGTGGGTGATGATGACATTATTGACGTAGTGGAAGAAGTGTGTAAAGAGGTGTCGGACGATGAGGAGACACGGTTGTCAGACAGTGGTGAAGTTGTTGTCAGGGCAGGAAGTCCGAGGGGGGAGCAGACTAAGGGATCGGAGGATGATGAGGTGACAGACCCAAGCTGGGTTGATAGGCTGGGTGAACACAGTGCTTCTGAGACGGAGACGAGTCCTATAGCAGAACAGGTTGGAAGAGGCAGTGGTGGGGCCAGACAGAGAGGCAGGGCCAGAGCTGGTGCATCAGCGCCAAATAGTCAAGCTCCCGTGGCGAGGGCTAGATTTTCATAAGTCTGGAGGTTCTTTAAAGAAACACCGGATGACCGACGGACTGTGGTGTGCAACCTGTGCCAAACCAGGATCAGCAGGGGTTCCACCACTACTAGCTTAACTACCACCAGTATGCGCAGGCATATGAATGCTAAACACCCCACTCAATGGCACCAAGCCCGTTAACCTCCGGCCGGGCACACCACTGCTCCTTCCCCTGTGTCATCTGCTAGTCAGCCCCCTGCCCAGGACCCCCTGCTCAAACATCTCCCATGCGAAAACCCCATCTTCGCCTCCACGATCCTCCACAGCATCCACCAGCGTTCAGCTCTCCATACCCCAGACGCTGGAGCGCAAAAGGAAGTATAGTGCAATCCACCCACACGCCCAAGCCCTCAACGTCCACATCTCCAAACTGCTTAGCCTGGAGATGCTGCCCTATAGGCTGGTAGAGACCGATGCCTTTCGAAACCTCATGGCGGCGGCCGCCCCTCGGTATTCGCTCCCCAGCCGCCACTACTTTTCCCGATGTGCCGTCCCAGCCCTGCACAAGCACGTGTCAGAGAACATCATCCGTGCCCTGACCAATGCCGTTTCTGACAAGGTCCACCTGACCACGGACACGTGGACAAGTGCTGCCGGGCAGGGCCACTATGTATCGTGACGGCACATGGGGTTAACTTGGTGGAGGCTGGGAATGAGTCTGACCCTGGGGCTGGTCAAATACTGCCGACGCCAAGGATTGCGGGGCCTACCTCGGTCCTGGTCTCAAAGGCCTACTATGCCTCCTCCTCCCACCCCTCCTCCACCTCCTCCTCCTCCGAATTATCATCCGTGGGCATGGTGCCATCAGTCGGTAGCTCTAGACACAGCAGCAGTGCCATCGCTAAGCGACAGCAGGCGGTGCTCAACTGCTGAGCCTAGACGATAAAAGGCACACCGCCCAAGAGCTATTACAGGGCATCACGGCGCAGACTGATCTGTGGCTGGCACCGCTGAACCTGAAGCCAGGCATGGTTGTGTGTGACAACGACCGTAACCTGGTGGCGGCTCTGCGACTCGGCAGACTGTCACATGTGCCATGCCTGGCCCATGTGTTAAATCTCATAGTTCAGCGGTTCTTCAAGACATACCCCAATCTGTCTGATTTGTTCAAAAAGGTGCGCCGCATCTGTGCGCATTCGAGGAAGTCCAGCACAGATGCTGCCATGCTCAGGGCAGCGCAGCGCCACCTCCAACTGCCCGCTCACCGACTGTTGTGCGACGTGCCCACGATGTGGAATTCAACATTAACCATGTTATCCAGAGTTTACCAGCAGCGCAGAGCGATTGTAGACTGCCAGATGTCAACCTTCACTAGAACTGGTAGTCAGGTCAGTCAGCTTCCTCAAGTCTACAATGAGGAGTGGACGTGGATGTCTGATATCTGTCAGGTGCTGAGTAACTTTGAGGAGTCAACACAGATGGTCAGTGGCGATGCCGCCATCATCAGCCTCACCATCCTGCTGCTTGGCCTGTTGAAAAACTCTCTGGTCAGCATGAAGTCGGAAGCTTTGCGCTCGTCACAAGAGACGGGGGAAGAAGATTCCCTTGTTGATAGCCAAAGCACCCTTAGGTCTGTTTCTCAGCGCATATCGGAGGAGGTGGAGGAGGATGAGGAGGAAGAGGAGGAGAATGTTGGCGAGACAGAAGAGGGGACCATTGTTCAGTCCTTCACTGTTCAGCGTGTATGGGCAGAAGAAGAGGAGTTGGAGGAGTTGGAGGAGGAGGAAATGGAGAGTCAGGTCAGTGAGGGGAGTGAAATCTTGCGCGTTGGGACTCTGGCGCATATGGCAGATTTCATGCTAGGCTGCCTATCCCGTGACCCTCGCGTTCAAAGAATTTATTCCAGCACCGATTACTGGGTATTCACTCTCCTGGACCCACGGTACAAGCAAAATCTTTCCACTCTCATCCCTGGAGAGGAAAGGAGTGTGAGAATGCATGAATACCAGCAGGCCCTGGTGCACAAGCTGAAACAGTATTTCCCTTCTGACAGCGCTAGCGGCAGAGGCGTACTTCTGCGGGACAAGTAGCGAGGGGGAGTAGGCGAGCAGGCAGCTTGTCCAGCACTGGCAGGGGTACGCTTTACAAGGCCTTTGCCTGTTTTATGTCACCCCAGCAAGACACTGTCACCTATCCCCAGTCTCGGCAGAGTAGGGCTGATCTTTACAGAAAGATGGTGAGGGAGTACGTAGCTGACCATACCATCGTCCTAAATGATCACACAGCTCCCTACAACTACTGGGTTTCAAAGCTGGACATGTGGCACGAACTGGCGCTGTACGCCTTGGAGGTTCTTGCCTGCCCTGCCGCTAGCGTGTTGTCCGAGTGGGTTTTCAGTGCAGCTGGTGGCATCATCACCGATAAGCGTACACGCCTGTCGACTGACAGCGCTGACAGGCTGATGCTTATCAAGTTGAATAAAGCCTGGATTTCTACGGATTTTCATTCTCCACCAGGTGAAAGAAGCTCAACCTGAATAATGTATGCACTTCTCCTCCTCATTGTCCTCCTTCTCCTCCTCTTTGTACACTAAAGCAGAGGAAACTGGCTATTTTTTGCCAGGGCCAACTGGCTCTAGCTATAGTATTCTATGTATTTAATTTTTCTGGAGGGCCACATACAGGCACTATCCAAATTAAATTGTTTCCATAGCAGCCTCCACATGTCGTCTTTTTAGCTGCCTCCACACATTGTCTCCATTGCTACCTCCATACGTCATCGCCATAGCTGCCTCCAAAAGTCGTCCATATAGCTGCCTCCATACATGGTCCCCTTATCAAACGAGCTGTGTCAGGCAGAATCTTGGGTTGTTTTCATGGCTTCCACATCAAACTTGTTAACTTTGTCGCCACCCTGCTGTGTCATCCACAAAATATACTGGCAAACTTTTATCATTTACCGATATTATTTCAGCGCTTCTTGCGCATCTGTTTACATTCCCCTCACCCGCCATATCCCAAACTTATAAGAACACTACTACACTTGATCTTATATAAAAGGTTCTTAGAAGTGCTGTTTGGGGAGTAGCCGAGAGACAGGGGCTTGGATAGGCGAAAGCTCGTCTGGCAGTGGAGCGCCAGCTCCATCCCAAGATCCAACTAACATAGTTTTAACTGCAGCACCTTTAATCTACTACTAGTTCACTGCCTCCATACATCGTCCCCAGATATATAGTGGAACTCGGCCCATCTGTCGCCGCCATGCTGGAGACCTGAAGTTGCAATCATAGCAGCGCAATATGGATGCCCCATACTGTCGCTCTTAATCATGGAACCATTTCCATAAAAACAATTAAAAATAGAACCACTATGCTATTCCATTATTCCTAGGTGAAATATTCAAACGACCCGGCCTAATTTGAAAATTATAATTTTTTCAAAGTAAACGCTTCTGGCCCCAAGGCCCATTTTGGGTGGGGAGGAGCCGAGAGACAGGGGCTTGGACAGGCGAAAGCTCGCCTGGCAGTGGACCGCCAGCTCCATCCCAAGATTAGGCAGCCTCAGAGGCATCCATGCATGCTGCCCCTGCTGTTTCCTGTCCATTTTGCCTCCACGATCTTCCACAACGTCCACCAATGTCTCATTTCAACTCTCTATACCCCAGATGCTGGAGCACGAGAGGATATACAGCACATCATCCCCTTATCAAACGAGCTGTGTCAGGCAGAATTTTCAGGTGTTTCACCAGATACATAGTGGAACTCGGCCCATCTGTCGCCGCCATGCTGGAGACCTGAAGTTGCAATCATAGGAGCGCAATATGAATGCCCCATACTGTCGCTCTTAATCATAGAGGTCGTCTCCATGGCTGCCTCCACATGTCGTGCCCTTATGTCGTGTCAAAAGAGCTGTGTCAGGCTAATTTTTCGGGTCTTTCACCAGATACGTTATGGAACTTGGTCACTATGTCGCCACCATGCTGTGTTATCGACTAAATATACCGTGAACCTTTTGTTCACATAGGAAATCATTTCAGCGCTTCTTGCTCACCTCCTTTGGTTCCTCTCTGCCACCCATTGGTTTGAAGCCTGAGTCCATTTAGGGTATGTCGCCATGACACTCCATAGCCTGCCGCTGCTGCCGCTGTGTCTGCATGCCGTCCCCTATAGTGTCAGGGTCAATTATTGCATGTTTTATATGCTATCTAGCCTCATTCGGTCACTCTGTCATGGCCATGCTGTTGCCCTTAATTTTGGCATAATGGTACGATTAAGCAGCCTCAGAGGCATCCATGCATGCTGCCCCTGCTGTTTCCTGTCCATTTCCGTGGTGTTTCCATCCTTTTCTGAGGTTCCCAGGTGTTTGGCCAAGTTTCCCTGTGCAGAGCCTTGGTCCCCTTGAAAAATGCTCGAGTCTCCCATTGACTTCAATGGGACTCGTTATTCGAGACAAGCACTCGAATAACGAGTACCCGAGCATTTTAGTGCTCGCTCATCTCTATTAGTGACCCTTCTATTGACAACTTTACACATACAGATCTCAAACCGAAATCAATATTCTATCCGACCCACCATAAGGGGAACTTCATCGAGACCTTTTATACTTTGTTGTCCACAGATTTTAACGTTCTCCATTCGGATAAATCAAATAAATTGAAACACAATCTCACTCTAAAAGAAAAATCAGCTTGCCGATAATGAGAATATAGTGATCAAGCCGGCGGATAAAGAGGGTGGCATAGTCCTACTGAATAGGGAAGATTTTGTGTCACATCCTTTCAGACAGTGAGTTCTATGTCAAACTCGACTCAAACCCTACAATCCGCTTTAAAATGGCTCTGTATGAACTTCTTGAAAAAGGCCATAAAGCAGGGATCCTCAACAAGAAAGAATATTATTATTTAAGGATAGAAGAGCCTTCTACTCCCTCTTTTATTTTCTTCCCAAAGTCCATAAAGACCCACTCCATCCCCCAGGACCTCTGATTATTTCTGGTATTGACTCTTTAACCTCTAACCTGTCACATTATGTGGATATTTTTCTCCGAAAGTATGTATGGAAATTGGACTCTTTTATTCTGGGTACAGCAGACCTAATAAGAAAAATTCTCCCTATCACATGGTCCCCAGAATATATCTTTATCACCATGGATATATCGTATTTATACACTAACATTGCCCACGATCTAGGCACACAAGCAGTTGCAGAATTTCTATCTAGAGACCATGATATTACTGCCGCTCAGCAGACATTCATCACTGAGTCCATCCTGTTCATACTGCAACATAACTATTTTTCATTCTTGGACAAGATTTATTTACAATGTAAAGGGACTGCAATGGGGAGCAAATTTGCTCCCAGCTTTGCAAACCTGTTTGTAGGCTCCTTTGAAGAAAATGTGATGTACCAACACTCACTCTTCACCAATTGCATAGTGTACAAAAGATTCATCGACAATATCTTTATTATCTGGAAAGGTGACATGGAAAGTGCGAAAAAATTCATAGCTGACATCAACCATAACACCTGGGGACTACATTTTACTGACAATATTACAGTTAATGATGCAGAGTTTCTGGACATCACCATCTTCCATACTCCTGATAACAAAATTAACACTAGGACTTATTTTAAAAAAGTCGACAGCAATAGCTATCTAGACTTCAAAAGTAGCCATTATAAAAAATGGTTGTTGAATATCCCCTATGGACAATATAAGCGCATTAGACATAACTGTACTCTAGATAGTGATTATGAGAATCAGAGTGCTGTCCTCACCACGAGATTCAGGTCCAAAAGTTATCCCCAGAGTCTTGTTAATGCGGCCTGTCATAGAGGAGGGCCCTCAAGTCAACAAGAATGTCTTGCCCTTAGGTTGCAGGGTGACCAAATAAATGATTTTCCCCTTAACTTCATCACAACATACTCAGGCATGACCCTTATCTAAGAGACCTCATTCCTCAGAATCCAGTAGTTACCTACAGGAGATCAAGATCCCTCAAAAACATTTTAGCTCCAAGTCGCCTACAAAATCGTAAAACCAGTACCCACACTATCTCTTTTTCCCAAAACAGTGGGGAGTTACCGTTGTGGTCACACGAAGTGTAAATTTTGTGAGAGCATAACACATAAGAGGTGTACTTTTATGTCCGAAAACACAAAGGAACAATATGCAATCAAGGATTTTTTCAACTGCAGTTCCAATTATGTGATCTATTTATTGGAATGTACATGTGGATTACAATACATTGGACGGACCATAATGCCCCTCAGAGAAAGATTCAATAAACATAGGAACAATATTGATCACGGTTTCCTATTGCACAGTGTTTCCCGTCATGCAGCTATGTTCCATAGCTAACCCCGACTGAACAAGTAAAGTCAAATATTCCCAATAGATTTAGCTCTCTGAAGCAAAGGGAAATGTATTGGATCTACAAAATGCAAACCTTGCTCCCTGTTTGACTGAATGAGAGCATAGATAATATCTGACCGTTTTTATGTATCCTAGACATATTCTTATATATCATTTTTTATATGTTTTTATATCTATTTATATATTTCTATATGTATATTGCATGTATTTTATCTATAATTTTTACATATATATTTACTCCTCCATTATGACGTGGCTATCAGCACCCAGCGCCAAAACATCACGCATACTTTTTTATCATTTATTAACCTTACAATATAATCTATGCTCTATACCTCAGTCAACTATGGATATATGTAAATCAGGACACTTCAGCCGTTTGGCCGGTTTCTAATCATTTGATTGGCTTCACACTTGTCAGCTATTAGTATACCTCTATAAATGTCTTCTGCCTATCATTGTCATCATTCCTGTCTTTGAGAAAGGGTCATCCGACCCGAAACGCGTTACTATTTATTTATTGTTTATTTGATTTTTTATTAATAAATAAGAAATTAAATTTAAAAAACAGTATTCACTGCTGTTGTCACTCCCCACACCGATGGTTAGCGCCCGTGCATTCCAGCCGACCAATCATTGATTTACTCCCTCTGATGTCCCTGCGGTAGAGGATCTGGTGCAGGACCTCAAATCTATTTGGGACCAGAACTGCCAGTCTCTTCTCCGAGCCACAGACTGCTCCAAAACCCAGGCTGATAAGAAACATTGTGCTTTTCCTGTCTTCTCTCCAGATGACAAGGTGTGGTTATCCTCCATATATGTCAGGCTGAAGATACCGAGCTACAAACTTGGCCCCCAGTTCCTTGGTCCCTTTGAGTTAATCAAGCGCATCAATCAAGTGGCCTACAAGCTCCGCCTTCCTCCATCAATGCGTATCCCGAACTCCTTCAATGTTTCCCTCCTGAAGCCAGTAGTCTTGAACCGCTTCTCTCAGCAATCTCCACCTCCTTCTACTAAGGCTGATTCCCCTGATGTCTATGAAGTTAAGGAGGTCCTGGACATGAAGATCATCTGGGGCAAATGGTTCTTCCTTGCAGACTGGAAGAGGTTTGGGCCTGAGAAGTGATCCTGGTAGCCCAAAGAGAACATTTTAGATTGGACTCTCCTCCAGAGGTTTCTTGGGACCAAAAATAATAGGGGAAGGTTGAGGGGGGGTACTGTCACGGGGACCCCCGCGATACATGTCTCGGATCGAGGGCACACCCGTGTTCCCCTCTGTGGCGAGGCGCCCCCTGGCCTGAACTTACCATTGGCCACTTACAGGTCTGATATATAATCCGGAGGCTCCCATCATTCCCTGCCAGATCTTCAAGCCATTCCTGTGAAGTGAAAGCCCCTCTGTATTCCAGTGTTCCTGTGTTCTAGTTCCTGCTCCTGTATTCCCGTTCCTGTGTTCCTGCTTCTGTGTTCCGTGATCCTGACACACCTCTTCTATGTCCTTCCCTTCTTGGAAGTTTGGGGAACATCTCCTGGAAAGTGCTGCCCTGGTACAATGCGTGATGTGGCCTCGGTTCTAGAAGTGGTGGCACTCCCTCCTCCCTGCATTGAACTTGGTGAAGCAGGATCATGGCATCAGCAAAAAAATAGAAAATCTGTAAGTCCGTCATAAGACGAATCTAAGATCTAATAGAATGGACAAATCCTCACTAAATGTGAATGTAAAGAAAAGTGGTAGCAAAGTTAATGTGGAGATGGAGCAACATAGTCCCCCAACACTGAGTGAGTTATTGGAAGCTATAAAAAAGTGTAATTCAGCCATTGAAACAGTAGGGGGAAATGTTGCATTGGTAACTAAGCAATCTAGTTAACCCATACATCGCCATGACACCCTTGGGTCTTCCGAAGAGTAAATGTATGAAAACATTATAAAACCTTTACAAATTTGGTATCCCGGTGATCATAACGACCCAAAGAATAAAGTAGACATGTCATTTGGGGCGCACAATGAAAGACGTAAAATTCAAGCCCACAAAAAAAGGTGCAAATGCATTTTTTTTCACCAATTTCACTGCATTTGGAATTCTTTTCCCGATTTCCAGTACACAGTATAGAATATTAAATACTGTCACTTTCAAATGCAATTTGTTATGCAGAAAACAAGCACTCACACAGCTCTTTACATGGAAAAATGAAAAAAAGTCATAGATTTTTGAGTGTGAGGAGTAACAAATGAAAATGTAAAAAAGAAAAAGGGCCTTGGCGTTAAGGGGTTAAAGTGTTGTGGGATACGCTAAAAATGTATTTGAATAACCATTTGTCAGAGCTAGTGAGCAAGAAAAAGAGAAATTAAAGAATTAAAAAGAAATTAAAGATAGATCGATATTAAGTGTACAAAGGACACCATTGCTAGTAGAAATGCTTAGGAAAAAAGAATTGAAGAGAAAATCTTTAAGTGTTTTATATAAAGGGATAAAAGATCAAGCCCTGCTTACTATAAAATTCAAAAGTAAAGAGATATGGTTTAAGTTTGTTCAAGAACTTACTTTATTAGGTACACCTGTCCAACTGCTCGTTAACACTTAATTTCTAATCAGCCAATCACATGGCGGCAACTCAGTGCATTTAGGCATGTAGACATGGTCAAGACAATCTCCTGCAGTTCAAACCGAGCATCAGTATGGGGAAGAAAGGTGATTTGAGTGCCTTTGAATGTGGCATGGTTGTTGGTGCCAGAAGGACTGGTCTGAGTATTTCAGAAACTGCTGATCTACTGGCATTTTCACGCACAACCATCTCTAGGGTTTACAGAGAATGGTCCGAAAAAGAAAAAACATCCAGTAAGCGGCAGTTCTGTGGGCGGAAATGCCTTGTTGATGCCAGACATCAGAGGAGAAGGGGCAGACTGGTTAGAGCTGATAGAAAGGCAACAGTGTCTCAAATCGCCACCCGTTACAACCAAGGTAGGCAGAAGAGCATCTCTGAATGCACAGTACGTCGAACGTTGAGGCAGATGGGCTACGGCAGCAGAAGACCACACCGGGTGCCAATCCTTTCAGCTAAGAACAGGAAACTGAGGCTACAATTTGCACAAGCTCATCGAAATTGGACAGTAGAAGATTGGAAAAACGTTGCCTGGTCTGACGAGTCTCGATTTCTGCTGCGACATTCGGATGGTAGGGTCAGAATTTGGCGTCAACAACATGAAAGCATGGATCCATCCTGCCTTGTATCAACGGTTCAGGCTTGTGGTGGTGGTGTCATGGTGTGGGGAATATTTTCTTGGCACTCTTTGGGCCCCTTGGTACCAATTGAGCATCGTTGCAACGCCACAGCCTACCTGAGTATTGTTGCTGACCATGTCTATCCCTTTATGACCACAATGTACCCAACATCTGATGGCTACTTTCAGCAGGATAATGCGCCATGTCATAAAGCTGGAATCATCTCAGACTGGTTTCTTGAACATGACAATGATTTCACTGTACTCAAATGGCCTCCACAGTCACCAGATCTCAATCCAATAGAGCATCTTTGGGATGTGGTGGAATGGGAGATTTGCATCATGGATGTGCAGCCGACAAATCTGCGGCAACTGAATCTATGACACAAAGAATTGAGGCAGTTCTGAAGGCAAAAGGGGGTCCAAGCCGTTACTAGCATGGTGTACCTAATAAAGTGGCCGGTGAGTGTATGATACTAAACTGAATAAATCTGTGGTTCAAAAGTATATTATATTATTCCTCAGCTCTAGTTAGTAGGTTTTACCCTAATAAATCCCCAAGATGTTAAATAATGGGGGCAAATCATGAGCATATGCTATGGGATTGTAAAAAAGTAGAGGAATATTGGTTAGACATAATAAAACATATTGAAGAGATTCTGGGAGTGGTTATTGCGGGATCAATTTTGCTATAAATATAAACTTTTTCTTCTTCTCTCTGGGTATCTTTAGATCGTGATCATCCCCCAACACATATAGTGGGGCAGATTTAGCAAGTGTCTGAAAGTCAGAATATTTACAGTTGCCCATGGCAACCAATCACAGCTCAGCTTTCATTTTACCAGTGCTCATGAATATTTTAAAGGGAAGCTGTGAAATATTCTGACTTTCAGATACTTGATAAATCTGCCCCAATGTGTTGAGGGATGATCACGATCTAAAGATACCCAGAGAGAAGAAGAAAAAGTTGATAAAATTTATATTTATAGCAAAATTACTGTTAGTCAGGAATTGGATAAGTAAAAGTTTGCCTAAAAAGGAAAGGGAAGAATTGCTTAATAAACACAACAGGTATGAACAGTTAAACAAGTAAAACATTTTCATTTTTATACTATATTAATCTCTCCAGGCAGAACAGGGAGGATAGGGTAAGGACTTATATAAAGAAAAAAAAGGGGGGGGGGGGGAACGTACTTGAAATCTTAAATAATAAGGTAACCTTATATAATGCAAGGTTAAAATGCATATGTACACACTCATATGTACATTATTAAAGTGCTGTTGTGCGTTAATATTCTATTTCTCCTTTTAAACACAGAGAGAATAAATGGGTCTGAACACCCAGAACAGCTTTAACTGCAGTGAGAGGAAGTGCTTGTGGTTTCCTTAATGCTTCCTTTACTGCTACGAGAACGACTAACTGGGTCTGAACACCCAGAGGGTCTTTATCCAATGTGACATTATTTTTTATATAATTTTATTTTTTTATTTTTCATTTATTATTTCAAATATTTTCCCTAGCCCATTGTTGGCAGAACACCTTCCTTGTTATTCCCACCTATACCTCTAACCCTTACTTGTGCCATTTTGCAGCCTTTTGTAATGTGTTAAAACTGGGCCCCCATTGATTGTAATGGGGTTCATGCTCAGTTTAAATTTGAATGTCAGGCTCTGTGTTTTCAGTTTAGATTTGACCTAAAGTCTGGGTCCCAGACTGTTATATTAAATGTCAATTTCCTATAGGACCTTCATCCCAAGGGGGTTGACATGGAGAGGGGGTTTGGCTGTGTGAAAAAAAGAAGGCTGGCATCATGGTGTAGCTGGAGGGGAGTTCACTGTGTAAAAACAGGGCTGACATAGGGAGGGAATAACTGTATTTGGAGGGGGCTAACTGTTTGAGAAGGGGGAAAACATAGGGTTCTAAATGGGTGTACTAACAGTATGAGGAGGAGAAGGAAATGGGGCTGCTTACTGGGTGTGAAGAAAAGGGACATTAGTGTACCGGCTGTTTAAGAAGGGAGAAAACATTGTGTTATAGGTTTTGTAGAGTCTGTATAGAGGCACTCTACCCAGATACTTTTGGACCATGGTTTACAGATGAGTAAATACCAGATAGAAGGCACTGGACAATACTGGAGGAGAAAAGTAGGAAAAAAGTTCCATGAGGAGAAAGCAGAAAAATCAAGAGTTTAAGCTAAAAAAAAGTTGGGGAGATTGAAGAGACACTGTTGGAGGAGCATGAGGATGAATGATTACTGGTATGCCATGCTGCTAGTCTCCATCTGCCAGATACTTGGATCCGGCAAGTTGCAGATCGGGTTGATAAATTACTACTATGATCTGGTGAGGATCCAGCAGTCATGGTCCACTTTTGCACAAATGACTTGTAGGTGACAGGTATTCAAAAATGATTTCTGGGGTGAATTGTTTCACTATAGTTTCATAGTTTATACGGTTGAAAAAAGACACTTGTCCATCAAGTTCAACCAAGGAAGGGTAGGGATTGGATGAGGAAGGGATTTAGGGGAAACAATCCTATATAGCATAACAATCAATGTTATTTAGGTGTAAAAAGGCATCTAGACCCTTCTTGAAGCTATAATCAGATTCATTTTCTTTTGTCCCTGAGGGAGTCTTTAGAGCTATATACCTCCCCTTCTTCTACTTTTGGCTTTTCTCCCAGTATCCCAACTCACGTGGCACAAGCTCAGCCTTATATTTGACTTATATTGACTTTATCCAATATGTCAGCCTGGGATTTGGACTTTGAAGTATTTGAACGTAAAATATGGTTGTATATTTTTACTCACTTTGCCAACATTTCTATTAATGTTTCCTTGGTGGAGGCGGGATATACGTATTTGGTGGTATCTGGTACCCCAACATATACACAAAATACACCCACATACTTCCCCCATTATTTGGGGTTTTTTTTCTGTGGAAGGCTGGATCGATGCTGGATCGGGCCAAAGAATTTCTTCCTATTCCACTAGCAAGAATTTTTTTTGTTTCACTCTTCCCTCACTGTTTGTAAGTATCGTATGTGTATTGTTTTAATCCTTTTTTCATTTTATCTGACAATTTAATTCTTTGAGTGTACTGCATTTTTATGTAAATTAAAACTTTTTAATAAGCCTCTGCTTGTAGCCTTAAAGAATCTGAGTCTCTGAAGGCAATCACGTTACCAGAGTGAGTGGTGAGTGCATGTGCTGAGTTATCATCAGGGTGCATTGTCTGTTTGGTTGAGGTGCCTACGGCCTTCTTTGCGTAAGTAACTCGTGGGTGGTGGCAGTGTGGATTGGCTGGGGCTGAAATTCTGTGGAGTAAATTTAGCATAAGGACGCCATTTTGTGGAAGTGGGCGGAGCTTAAGGGCTAAATTCTGGGACTCCATAGAGTAGGTATCCCCTTGTGTGAACTCCGGTGAGTCGGGTTCGTGACAGATTGGTGGCATAGCGGTGGGATAGTGTACAATTTTTTATTACACTGTTAAAGGGGCTATGCTTTCTTTTTAAATTCACCCCAAAAGCACTACATATTCAGAAAAATATAAACAATGGTTAACTGGAGTAAAAAATGAGTTTTTATTTGTTATCTTGGTGCTTGTTCGGCCTCTATTGTGTGTCTCATAGAAACAAATGTGGGAGGGGGCAAGAAGGCATGTGCACAGCACTAAGAGGCAGTTTTACCCATAATCCTTTGCAGGTGTGAGGGAATAGAATCCATTTTTTATTGTGTTCTCCCTGTATGTGTCTTCTTCTTTGGCTCTATTGATAGAAAAGACTAGTACCCATCCCCCCCCCCAGAGTACACAGATCATTTTACACTGATAGCTCCTCTTGAAGGCTATTGGAATGTGGGTATGGTCAGTAGGCTCCTTTGTCTCAAGAACCTATAAAAACTGTCTGCAACCTAAATAAATTGGAATTCTCTCAAACATGTGAAGGTCTGAGTGATTCACCGAGCAGCTCGTACTATACAATGATTTGGAACCACATATCACATCGAGATAAAGGGATATTTCCCTGACAAAACTTGGCGCTCGAACAGCGACATGGGTTTGCATGACGCCTACCGGACAACTCAGGGATCAACCTTTCAGGACAGACAGACCATGCAGTTGCACAAAAAGGTAAGAAGCTTTTTTCTTACAAATTGTTCTGTCTCTCCTTGTTTGGATTGTTCCACGTCCGGTGAGTTGCATGCCTATATTGCCCAGTCCAAAGAATCTTGTTAGTTTATTTGAAAACTCCATGTGATGTGTGGTAGTGTATATGGGTATTGTGTGAGTTTGAACATGTGTGTTTGATAGTGCTATTATGATACTGTACTGTACTGGTTTTAAGAACGTAACATCCAGGAATCGCCCCTACCTAAAGAGTCTCCTAGACGAGCAGCTTTTTGGATCGTAATTCGCTTGAGACAAAGTAGACTGAGTTTGGAAAGTCGGACTTTATAAATTTATTTTGTGTGGTAGGTTCCAGAGCTGCTGTGTTTTTCTGGAATATATTGTTCACTTTCTATTGTTCTCATTTAAGTTTAAGCCAAGCACCTCAGAGGAGAGGAAACAGGCCGGAAGCTGCGGATCGTGTGTCACATGACAACCTGGATCCTTCTTGGTTTTGTATCCTACTGCTGCCTATGTGTAAAAAGCTTCTGTAGTAGTTTTGGATTATCCTGATAGTATTTCACCTCTTCATGACTAGAAACCTCGGTTATAATGTGCCCTCTTTATGATGTATTACATTGAATCCAGCTCCACTATTTTCGCTAGATTCAAAGGGGGGAGACATGAGGTAGACGGGTTGTATGGTTATATTTAAAATTTTCTATTATCTTAATGATAAATGAACCAGTTACCTTTTTGTAATGTCAAAACTGAATATATCATTAATCTGCATTTTGAGTTTTTTTGTAGATGGCTTTAGAAACCAGGAATGAGGTTAATTCTACATCAGATGTGCAGCGGTCACACAACATGAGGTAACAGCAGCAGAACCACTCCTGACCTACCTGTCTGTACAGGAGGCAGAGGTGAGGGCACTGATGGAGGGGTGTAAAGTGGCAGAGGGGAAGAATGTGAGTCTTTTGGGATTCCTTATGATTCCTAACCTCATATAGTAAGTATATCAACAACTATGAGACTTTGAAATAGCTGATAGAGGCATTAGTGTTACATAAAGGTCCATACTAGAAGGTAAAACCTCTAAAGTTCTAATACATGAAGTGACCATACTGGTTACTAGAAAGCCTAGGGGAAAGGAGCCTGGATCAGTAGGGTTATTTATACTCCTGTCTTTATAGAAATAGGCTTCACAGGTGAGGAAGCAAGACTGGAGTAAAACTGGGACCCCATGGATGGAGGGTGGACTATGGCAAAAAGGTGACAAGCAACGTCTGCCAAGGGCCCTTTACCCTATGATGGTTCAGTGCACCCACAGGGTGAGACACCAGTCTAAGACTCTATATGCTCCGTGGTGGATAAGTATGGAGTATCACTTAGATTCACTTTTGTTACTGTCCATTTACACAAGTTTATATATACCTAGTAGGGAGAGTAGTGAAGACCCTCATATATACACTCCAAAGCCGCTTTTCCCCTTCTAGAGGTTGCAGATTGGCTAAGTACAGCTACCAAAGGTAAGTAGCTACGAACATGTACTTATGTGTGTGGACCTCTTTTCTGGGTAATCTGAACCCTATCCTGTAACTAAAGCAACTGTAAAGACCACAGCCAGGGATCGAGGAATATGTCAGTCCACTTATTCTAGAGACTAAAGTAAAAATCCCTATTGGGGCAGTAATATAGTTGACGAGAGCTCTAGGGATTAAAAAGTCTTTTCACCTACTGAGATTGTTTTTAGAATTGCCCCATGGATGAACATATACTTCCCTAAGGTTGTCCAGAGGTGTCATAAAGAACTGGTGGGGTGTCCAAAACCTGCAGATACATTTTTTTCTTAGGTGCATAACCAAGTATCTGTTTCAGTTCCAGAACCTAAAGTAGCTAGAGCAGAGGACCTGCACCCAGGTGATGAGATGGTCCTGATGTGACACCTGAGAGTCTTTTGAAGAGTCATCCCAAAATACCTGTGACATATCCACGTATAGAAACTACAACGAGACAGCGACAGCTGAAGAAGAGAGCAGGACCCAGAGACTACAGAACATGAATCTGTGTAGCTCGATGCTGCTATGAACATTATCACTCCTACCACTCCTACTACAGTGTGTGCGCCGTATACCATGTCTAATAGTACTCAGGGGTTGGTAGGCTGACATGTATAAGGATATACACCAATAGGATGTAGAGATTCTACCCTTTACAATGGATTTACATTAATTGTGTTGTGATATAATGTTCAGGATGCTCAGGAGGGAAGCAGGTGAAGGGTTAGATAAGTCCTGGATGTGTGATTAGCACATGTCAATGTACCATCTGAGCAGTACCTGAAATTATTCACAAAAAGGGAGGAATTGTGAGGGAATAGAATCCATTTTTTATTGTGTTCTCCCTGTTTGTGTCTTCTTCTTTGGCTCTATTGATAGAAAAGACTAGTACCCATCCCCCCCGAGTACACAGATCATTTTACACTGATATTTTACACTCTTGAAGGCTATTGGAATGTGGGTATGGTCAGTAGGCTCCTTTGTCTCAAGAACCTATAAAAACTGTCTGCAACCTAAATAAATTGGAATTCTCTCAAACATGTGAAGGTCTGAGTGATTCACCGAGCAGCTCGTACTATATAATGATTTGGAACCACATATCACATCGAGATAAAGGGATATTTCCCTGACACAGGTTCTTCTCTCTCAGTGGCCATACCTTACCTTGTCAACACTGCTTGCAGTCTTCTTCCCCCTGCTGTGTTAAAATAGTCCCTGTACTTACTGATCACCACTACATAAGGATTACAGTAAATATCATGGAAATGCTGCATGTTCTCTGCCAAAGCCCTGACACTCTTTCCCCTTTCCCTTCTTATCCTTGTCACCATAAGGCGGAGAATTATCACAAGTGTGAGAAGAAAACTGTTCTAGTTGCTCATGGCAAACATTCAGAGATCAAGTTTTATTTTACAAACTAAGTGAGGAAACTGAAACCTGAGATCTGATTGGTTGCCATTAGTAACAAGAACAGTTTTGCTCTCAGGCACTTCTGATAAATCCAATAACATTTACCTAAAATATATATTTATATGGGCACCATTAATAAAAAGTTTTTTACAGTGAAACTGTCTATGTTGCCCAGTCACAGTTCAGCTATATTTTTTTGTAAGCAGTTAAAAAACTTAAATCTTGCCAAGATTTGCTATTACAACAATAAAAACATGATTACCATAGCAACTGATATCTCATCTTTAAATCTTTAAATGTGTTTTAAATCTTTAAATCTTTAAATGTGTTTTGTAAATGCAAATGTTAACAGTAATGGGCAAATTCCTCTCCTCAGCTGTTGTAATGTATTTTTAAACGCAATGAAAATGCAACGTGTGAACGTGCCCTTGGGAGTGCATGCTGCCGTCATTTATCTACAAGAGGCCAGTGGGTGCTGCACTCGTCTAATTAGGAGCTTGGTCAGAACTGCCTTGGACTTTCTTTTATTCTAAGAAGCGATTTTTTAATTTACTTTTAATAGGTTTTTTGACAGTTTATTTTTACTATGGCATGTTGTTACTTGTTTACTTGTTGTTAACAGTGCAGCCACTCCATAAAAGGGCATAAGTTCAAACAGAAAAAAGAAAAAAGGAAAAAACAGGGGGCACTACTTCGTGTTCTCAAGCTGTCAGTCTCTGTGGATCAGACTAGTGTGGAGTATGCATCAAGGTAGAGGTAACCCGGAGTGGTGGTGCTCTAATTCTGAAGTAGTACATGAAGACGGTATAAGAAACAGTAGAATGGCACTCACCCAAAAAACTTCTTATTTCATTCCGGTTTATTGAGGTATACTCACAAGAAGGTTAACATTTCCAAAGGAAACACATGACGTGGGGAGGGATGGACGTAGGGACTCACAAAAACAACAAGGTGACAGCTGTTTCGCGCCGCAGCGCTTCGTCTGACTTGCTTGTCAGACGAAGCGCTGCGGCGCGAAACAGCTGTCACCTTGTTGTTTTTGTGAGTCCCTACGTCCATCCCTCCCCACGTCATGTGTTTCCTTTGGAAATGTTAACCTTCTTGTGAGTATACCTCAATAAACCGGAATGAAATAAGAAGTTTTTTGGGTGAGTGCCATTCTACTGTTTCTTATACTCCATAAAAGGGCCGTGTGGCGTGGACCCTTCTTAAATACCTGTGCAAGCAGTTTAGAAAGAAAGTGCAAAGTCAGAAAGAAAACTGGTGCACGTCTTTTAGTAAATGTGCCTCAATTTGTTTTTGGCAGATATTGAATGTACAATTACTGAAAGCCTCAAGAACCTATGGTCGGTTTCACAGCCCAATCTTGTAAATGGCACTGAAAGCATAGGTGTACAGTGCATCATATTCACCATATAAATGGACTGGCCTGTTCATTTACCTGCTGTGGACTGGATGGGACCTTCTGAATCTCACAGCTGCTATTTAAGGTCATTTGACAGGACTGTCAGCAGTCTGTACTAAATACTTTGCTCATGATCTTCTATTGCTGCTACAGCAGTGGAGAAACCTCACCAAGTCAATATATATATATATATATATATATATATATATATATATATATATATATATACACACACTCACCGGCCACTTTATTAGGTACACCATGCTAGTAACGGGTTGGACCCCCTTTTGCCTTCAGAACTGCCTTAATTCTTCGTGGCATAGATTCAACAAGGTGCTGGAAGAATTCCTCAGAGATTTTGGTCCATATTGACATGATGGCATCACACAGTTGCCGCAGATTTGTCGGCTGCACATCCATGATGCGAATCTCCCGTTCCACCACATCCCAAAGATGCTCTATTGGATTGAGATCTAGTGACTGTGGAGGCCATTTGAGTACAGTGACCTCATTGTCATGTTCAAGAAACCAGTCTGAGATGATTCCAGCTTTATGACATGGCGCATTATCCTGCTGAAAGTAGCCATCAGATGTTGGGTACATTGTGGTCATAAAGGGATGGACGTGGTCAGCAACAATACTCAGGTAGGCTGTGGCGTTGCAACGATGCTCAATTGGTACCAAGGGGCCCAAAGAGTGCCAAGAAAATATTCCCCACACCATGATACCACCACCACCAGCCTGAACCATTGATACAAGGCAGGATGGATCCATGCTTTCATGTTGTTGACGCCAAATTCTGACCCTACCATCCGAATGTTGCAGCAGAAATCGAGACTCATCAGACCAGGCAATGTTTTTTCAATCTTCTACTGTCCAATTTCGATGAGCTTGTGCAAATTGTAGCCTCAGTTTCCTGTTCTTAGCTGAAAGGAGTGGCACCCGGTGTGGTCTTCTGCTGCTGTAGCCCATCTGCCTCAAAGTTCGACGTACTGTGCGTTCAGAGATGCTCTTCTGCCTACCTTGGTTGTAACGGGTGGCGATTTGAGTCTCTGTTGCCTTTCTATCAGCTCGAACCAGTCTGCCCATTCTCCTCTGACCTCTGGCATCAACAAGGCATTTCCGCCCACAGGACTGCCGCTCACTGGATGTTTTTTCTTTTTCGGACAATTCTCTGTAAACCCTAGAGATGGTTGTCCGTGAAAATCCCAGTAGATCAGCAGTTTCTGAAATACTCAGACCAGCCCTTCTGGCACCAACAACCATGCCACGTTCAAAGGCACTCAAATCACCTTTCTTCCCCATACTGATGCTCGATTTGAACTGCAGGAGATTGTCTTGACCATGTCTACATGCCTAAATGCACCGAGTTGCCACCATGTGATTGGCTGATTAGAAATTAAGTGTTAATGAGCAGTTGGACAGGTGTACCTAATAAAGTGGCCGGTGAGTGTATATATATATATATATATATATTATATATATGCGCACACATATATGGCACACACAAGGACACTTACATTACATGCCCATATCAGCCTCCTATCTGCACGACACAGCACAGAGACACAGTGTAAACAACCTTTCTGGACACTGAGAAGTTCTCTGTGCAGAGGAAGTTATGGCTGCTCTGCTTCCAGCTATCATGTGGCCTGCAGCAGCATTGCAGGAGTGTCAGCTCTGCTTTCCCTGCACCGCAGCAGGAATACTAGTGACTGGGGCATCTCTGGATGTGAAGGTAATGGGCATTAGTTATCCCTGCACATCACACATAGCTGCACATGTGCATTTACCTTACACATGTTGCAGTGAGGACTGGTGGGCTTATGATTGGAGCAGAGGAAGTCATTACATGGAAATGCAGAGAGTCAGAGGATTCTCCCATCTCACATAAGGGGTGAAATACTGATAATGAGCATGAAGCTACTGTAGCTGGTATGTCACATGCTTCCTGCTAAGTTACTGCAGAGACAAGTGATGAGGCCGGCTGGCAGAGAGATCTACTGTAGAAGCTACATGCCTGCTAGGACTCCTCTGCGCATGATCGACCTGAAGAGGAAACCCAGAGGTCGGACAGAGCAACCAGTAGAGGGAGTTGTACACAAGGTCAAAGATTTATTGTACAATAAGGAAGCATAATTTTTAATAGATTCTAATGGCAATAATAACTGAACATCATTAATTAAAATTAAAATAAATATATTCAAAATGGTGGCATAACCCCTTTAAGGCTTTAAGTGTTTGGTTTAAGCAATTAACCCTTTCACTTAAGGGCTGGAGTATTCCTAATACTACAGTCCACAAGCAAGAGACTCAGTGCACTCAAAAACTTGTTAGTCAATATACATACGTGCAAAACAGTTCCCCCCCCTCTTTTCTATCTTTTGTTTCTCTGTTTTGAGACCACTGCTACAATGGCAGAGGTATACAGAAACAGATCCAAGGCTGATCTGCTGACTCTCTGTGCGGAAAGAAGGCTAATAACAACGGGCCAGAACAAGGCGGAGATAATTCAAACGCTGGTGTCCCATCCTTCTGCGGAACCGGACCAGGGACCTCCAGCCTCAGAGGAACCGATAGGAGATGTCTGGCAGCAACCGGCTGGGCATGGCGGCGCCAGCGGTATAGACACTTCTTTTTCTCAGCCCGAGAAGCTGCCCGAGAAGCAGCCCAGCAGCGCAAAGCAGAGCGTGAGTTTGCGGAACAACAATGCCAAGCGGAGCGGGAGCATGAGCTGCAGATGGCCCAGATACAGCTCCAACAACAGCAGAGAGCTTCACCATCAGCACAGAGTGAGTCCAAGGACAGTGTTTCTTTTAGGCCCCGCCTGGATTGTTTTCCTGTCCTGGAGAATGATGGGGACCTGGATGTCTTTTTGCAAGGATTTGAGAGGGCCTGCTGAATGGGCCCGATACCTTACTCCTGGACTTAAAGACAAAGCACTGGAGGCGTTTGTAGCCTTACCTGCCTCTGTGGAGCACGATTATGAGGCTATCAAAAGGGCTCTGATACAGCGTTTTAACCTCACTCCAGAGTTATACAGAGAGTGTTTCCGTACTGTCAGGTGGACAGATACGGATAGCTATGCCGAGTTTGTCAGGAAACTGCTAAACCTGGTGAAACAATGGTCCAGAGGATGGGGTGTGACCACTCTTTAGGAGATGGATGACCTGATCGCCATGGACCAATTTATTCACACCTGTACAGCGGAGGTGCGACAGTTCATACGAGAACAGGAGCCAAAATCCTTGGAAAAGGCTGCCCAGCTGGCAGATGTGTTTGCTGCCAGCAGAGTGCCCGAGGCACGGAAACCTGCAGCTGCAGGATGGAAGGGGGGTAAGCCCCCTGTTAACTCTTCTACAGTTTCCCACAAAGCTTCTGGGGCATCCCCTTCTTCATCATTTAAGCCAGCAGGAGACCAACGCAGGTGTTTTGTTTGCAACAGATCGGGGCACATCAGCATTACATGCCCAGAGGAGGAAGATGTTTGCCCAAACCAACATCATTTTCACCATCTGTTTTGTTTGTGGGTGGGAGTAAGCGGGTGGTTCGTGACAACCTACAGGAGGTTACTGTGAGTGACAATGTCACAATGGGGTTGAGGGACACTGGTGCAGAGATGACCCTTGTGCACCCCTCACTTGTCAAGCCGGAGGATCTCATCCCAGGACGGACTCTTACAGTTGCTGGAGTTGGAGGCCTCACCCATGCATTGCCCATGGCCCGGGTGTACCTGGATTGGGGGGCGGGGAGAGGGATGACAGACGTGGGTGTAACGGTTAAAATTCCCACCAATGTGTTGCTGGGGATCGACCTGGGGCGTCTGGTCTCTAGATATGTAATCCAGGATGCTGATGAGGACACTGGCATCCCTGGTGCCCTACGTGAGTTAAACCCTGTAACAGCTAATATTGTTGGGACTGTGCCTACTGTAGACTGTAATTACAATAGTAATGATGCAGAGTTTAACTGTGTTAATAATCTAGCTAAGAGTGGTAGTATGTTAAACCCACAGCTCTGCGCCAAAAGCTGGAGTGTGGTGTGTCCGTGTCCGCTGTAACTCGCAGTCGGAGTCTTCAGGAACAGGAGCAGACTGACAGCCTGTCACCAGTGGCTGAGACCAGTCAAAGGGTTAAACTATTAACCAGTACAGAGTCTGAGTATCGCCAGTTTCTGGACACCCTGCACTCAGATGAGAGTCTACACAAGCTACATGAGAGGGCTGGTCAGACCCCTGACAGGGCCTTCACACTGACCCCCAGCAGGATGTATCCCTTGATAGGCAACTGGTGGTACCTCGCCCTTTCCGGGAGCAGCTTTTGAGAGTTGCCCACAAGATACCACTAGCAGGCCATCTGGGGATAAGTAAAACCAAAAGTCGACTCAAGCTGAATTTCTATTGGCCCAATATGGGGAATGATGTGGCGGAACACTGCCTTTCCTGTATAGTATGTTAAAGGGTGGGGAAGGCCGGCCAGATCAAGCGAGTCTCCTCATCCCTTTACCCATAATTGAGGAGCCTTTCCAGAGAATTGCTGTTGACATTGTAGGCCCTGTGAATGTCACCAGCAGCTCAGGTAAACGCTTCATCCTGACAGTTGTGGATTATGCCACACGTTACCCAGAGGCCGTGGCATTGTCATCCATCTGGGCTGACAAGGTGGCAGATGCGCTCCTCACTATATTCTCTCGTGTAGGGTTCCCCAGAGAGATGCTCACAGATCAGGGGACCCAGTTTATGTCTCACCTTATGCAGTGCCTCTGTAAGAAAATACAGGTGCAGCACTTGGTAGCCAGTCCTTATCACCCGCAGAACAATGGGACCCTCAAACAGATGCTCCGGACGTTTGCGGATACCCATGGGAAGGACTGGAATCGTTATCTACCACACCTGCTATTCGCTTACATAGAGGTACCGCAGGCATCAACTGGATTCTCTCCCTTTGAGCTTCTCTATGGCAGGAAGGTACGGGGCCCACTAAATCTCATGAAGGAGTAATGGGAGGGAGAATTAGGGTCACCAGAGGTCTCTGTAGTTGACTATGTTCTGAAGTTCAGGGACAGACTGCAGGCCTTGACAGGGATGGTGAGGGAGAACCTGACTCAAGCCCAGGCCGACCAGAAACGGTGGTATGACAGGAACGCCAGGGAGAGAGTATATGAGGTGGGCCAGAAGGTGTGGGTCCTGATCCCCACTACCCAAAACAAACTCCAAGCTGCGTGGGAAGGCCCGTATCCCATTCATCAACGCCTAAATGACATGAACTATGTAGTCACGATCGACCATGTTCGCAAGAAGCGCAAGGTTTTTAATGTGAACATGATCAAGGCTCATCATGATAGGGATATGTGCGTCCTGCCAGTTTGCAGTATACCAGAGGAGGGAGAAAGGGAGGCCTTGCCTGACTTAGTGGCATCCGCACAGGAGGGAGGGTCCATTGAGGATGCAATAGTCAGCGCCCAGCTGTCTGGATCTCAGAAATCCCAGCTGAGAGAGACACTCAACCCATACCTTGACATTTTCACCGGTAAACCAGGAAAAACCCCACTAGCCTCTCATCACGTAGACACGGGGGAACACCCACCAGTCAGACAGGGTGCATATCGGGTTTCTACAGAAGTAAGGGCTGACATTAAGAGGGAGGTGGAGGAAATGCTGGGACTGGGGGTGATCCAAGAGTCTCAAAGTGCGTGGGCATCACCTGTAGTGCTTGTCCCCAAAAAGGACAAGACCACACGCTTCTGTGTGGACTACAGAAAGCTGAACAGCATCACAGTTTTTGACGCTTACCCAATGCCCCGCATAGATGAGCTTTTGGATCAACTCACCAGCGTCCAATATATCACCATCATGGATTTAAGTAGGGGGTATGGGCAGATTCCCATGACAGTGGAGGCGCAGGAAAAGTCCACCTTCATCACCCCCTTTGGACTTTATGGGGGTCATTTACTAAGGGCCCGATTCGCGTTTCCTGACGTGTTACCCGGATATTTCCGATTTGCGCCGATTGTACCTGAATTGCCCCGGGATTTTGGCGCACGCAATCGGATTGTGGCGCATCGGCGCTGGCATGCACGCGACGGAAATCGGGGGGCGTGGCCGAACGAAAACCCGATGGATTCGGAAAAACCGCCGCATTTAATAACCGAAAATGTGTCGCTTGGGAAGCGCTTACCTTCACCTGGTCCAGCTAGGTGTATTCCGGCGCGTTCAGATGATTTTCAGTGCAGCAGCGCCACCTGGTGGATGGCGGAGGAACTACCTTCATAAATCCCGTCCGGACCCGAATCCTGTTCAGAGAACGCGCCGCTGGATCGCGAATGGGCCGGGTAAGTAAATCTGCCCCTATGAGTTTAAAGTCATGCCCTTTGGCATGAAGAATGCCCCTGCCACATTCCAGCGCTTGGTGAACAAACTGCTAAGTAAGTCTGAGGTGTTTGCTGTGGCATACCTGGACAATATTGCAGTGTTTAGCCAGACATGGGAGGAGCACATGACACACCTGTCACAGGTTCTCAAGCGCCTCCGGGAAGCCGGTCTCACCATCAAGCCTGGGAAGTGTCAGATAGGCATGTCTGAGGTGCAATACCTAGGACACCTGGTAGGTGGGGGGACACTTAAGCCCAAGCCAGGGAAAGTAGAGGCCATTGCAAATTGGCCTACCCCCAAAACGAAGAAACAGGTGATGTCATTTCTAGGAACAGCTGGGTACTACCGTAAATTCGTCCATAACTACAGTACCCTGGCCAAGCCCCTCACAGACCTCACAAAGAAGAAACTACCACAGGTAGTCAGCTGGACTGCCCACTGTGAGCGGTTCAAGGCGGCTCTGAAATTGGCTCTGACTAGCTCTCCAGATTTATGCCGCAAGTTCGTAGTCCAGACTGACGCCAGCGCCTATGGCTTGGGTGCGGTACTCAGCCAGGTCAACCCAGAGGAAGATGAGCACCCCATGCTATACCTAAGCAGGAAACTCTTACCCACAGAGGTGGCCTATGCCACCATAGAAAAAGAATGCCTTGCCATTGTGTGGGCCCTACAGAAACTACAGCCCTACTTATATGGCCGAAAGTTCACCGTGGTAACGGACAAAAACCCTCTCAGTTGGCTACACCGGGTATCTGGGGATAACGGAAAGCTGCTGAGATGGAGTCTAGGCCTACAGCAATATGACTTTACCATTCAACACAAGAAGGGCAATGAACATGGGAATGCGGACGGGTTGTCACGGCAGGGAGAGCCAATGGCTTGGGATATTGATTTGAATATCAAAATCCCATGCCATATCTCTGGAGGGAGGTGTGATAATAATATTACTCCTCCACAGTTTGTTTGTTTTATTTATTTATTTTTTTTTCTTTCTTTGTGTTGTTTCATTCTGCCTGTTATAAATCATTAGACCAGCCAGGCAGACGAACCTGGCAGCGTGTTTATAACACCCCAGGGAGTCTATGTTTGATCAGAGAGGCATGGTCTTCCTAAGTGGTAGAATTAACACCTTTCGGCCAGAGTAGTCTAGCTAGTGGGGGATGAAAAGAAGCCACAGACTGCATG
This sequence comes from Engystomops pustulosus, assembly GCF_040894005.1. Classification (NCBI taxonomy): domain Eukaryota; kingdom Metazoa; phylum Chordata; class Amphibia; order Anura; family Leptodactylidae; genus Engystomops; species Engystomops pustulosus. The sequence goes on along the minus strand of NC_092411.1, from coordinate 165,407,317 downwards.
TTCTTCCCTCCAAATTTAGACAAATTAACACCTTTCGGCCAGAGTAGTCTAGCTAGCCACAGACTGCATGTTCTTCCCTCATAAATTTAGTTATGGATCATAGCTGTCCATAACTGGGGCCTAATTCATAATTATGGGTCCCCAGTTACACAGGACAGTTATGGGGTCTAGACACACCCCTGGAGCGAAAATCAGAATGTTAGCACCAGGGAAAGGCAGGCAACAGCAAAACACCCCTGATATCAGGCTAAGACACCCCGAGTTTGGTATGTGGTTGATGGGAATAACGTACCCGTTTGGTTGGAAGCCATGGCACAATTGTGCCATCTTCCAATCAAAAGTTATGGGGTTTTGATAAAATCCCAGACCCAAAAAGTACCTCACTGATGGGAGGGGGATAGAAAAACTCCCCCTCACAGTGACATCACAGCCAGGGGTGGGGGTCAAAAATCACCTGCGTTTAAATTAATGAAGCAGCCACATAGTAGTGTTCAGTCTGAGGATTCTATCACAATAGAAGGCTGGATCGATGCTTATGCCCTGTCCTTGGGCCAAAGAATTTCTTCCTATTCCACTAGCAAGAATTTTTTTTGTTTCGCTCTTCCCTCACTGTTTGTAAGTATCGTATGTGTATTGTTTTAATCCTTTTTTCATTTTATCTGACAATTTAATTCTTTGAGTGTACTGCATTTTTATGTAAATTAAAACTTTTTAATAAGCCTCTGCTTGTAGCCTTAAAGAATCTGAGTCTCTGAAGGCAATCACGTTACCAGAGGTCATTATTAGCATAGTCCATGTAGTAAGCGATTGCATGTTCTGTGTGAATTTATAATTGTAATATCGTGTAAGTAGTAAATGCATGTGCTGAGTTATCATCAGGGTGCACTGTCTGTGTGGTTGAGGTGCCTACGGCCTTCTTTGCGTAAGTAACTCGTGGGTAGTGGCAGTGTGGATTGGCTGGGGCTGAAATTCTGTGGAGTAAATTTAGCGTAAGGACGCCATTTTGTGGAAGTGGGCGGAGCTTAAGGGCTAAATTCTGGGACTCTGGGACGTGTGTGAACTCCGGTGAGTCGGGTTCGTGACACCCTGTTTCTCCAACCATACAGAAGCCTCTTCTGATCTATCAAAAAAAACATGTTCTGTCTTGATAAATGATCCTAAGTCTGGAAGGAAAAAGCAACAAGTAGTGTATCTTAGCTTCCATTAGCTGCTTTTTCACTCCCAATAAGCGAATTCTAGCCTTTTGGGTTTCCTTACAGAAATCGGGGGAATATACAAACCTTTTGACCATTAATGAGAGTTGGTTCATGCCGTCTGCTAAGCCGCAGGATACAATCCCTGTCCCTGGAGTTAAACAGTCTAATCAAAACAGGTCTAGTTCCCTGTACAGGCAGTCCCCGACTTACGGACAACCCGTAGGTACGAACGGGGCACTCGGAACGCCACGCATGCGCAGTCCACTTACTGGTTTCTTAGCGCTGCTTGACATGCTGCGCATCCTCATTGGGCGGGCGGGTCCACCTCCTGGTTTCGTAGCGCTGCTTGACGTGCTGCGCGTCCTCATTGGGCGGGTGATGACGGGGTTCCTTGGACGGAGCTAAAGACTGGCGCCACCATGGAGGTGACGGGGAGCACAATGGAGGTGACGGGGATCCGCTGCTGATGTATACAGTAAGTAATTGCCGGCAGTAAAGCGGGGTACAGGTAACTAAGGAAGCATTAGCTGGTGCGATCTCATGCTTCCTTAGTTACCAGCCAGAGCACTAAAAGAACTGAATGCCGGAGATTGCAGGTAACTAAGGAAGCGTGAGATCGCACCAGCTAATGCTTCCCTAGTTACCAGCCATCCGTGGGCTGTACTAAATTGTCAGGAGTTAGTGTACATCTACAAAATATACCAGTTCCGACTTGCATACAAATTCAACTTAAGTACAACCCTCCAGTCCCTATCTTGTACGTAACCCGGGGACTGCCTGTATTGGTTTCTTAAATGGAGAGCTCTTCTGGTACAAATGTTCCTATCAACCATTTTTGTGTTTCCTTAGTGTGCGATCACACGTTCCGCTAGTGCCGCGTTCATAACGCGACGCTAGCGCACAGGGGGTGGAGTTTGGGGCGATCGCATATGCGTTTCAAGAGAAACACATGCCATCGGGTTATTAATCGCATGCGTTTCCCGGGAAACGCATATGCGATCGGCCCGAGCCCTGCCCACTGTGCGCTAGCGTCGCGTTATGAACGCGAGGATAGCGGAACGTGTGAACGCGCCCTTACCGAGCTTGCCCTCACCCCCTCCCCCACTCTGGATATCCTACAATCCTGAGATTGTTTCTTCTAGATCTGTTTTCTAGGTCGTTCAGTTTTTCTTTCAAAAATTTGTTATCGCTTTTCAGCCCCAAAATATCTTGTTTAACTCCTTTCACATCAGCCACTACCTTTGTTAAAATAGTCTCCATCTCCTTATTCTTCTCCCTGAGTTTATGCAAATCCTCTTCTATCGATTGAAAATCCTCTCTCACTCCTCCCATTTGTGTATTTAGCGACTCCATAGAGACCTTAGTCTCTTTTACTGCCTCCAAAATTTCAGCTTAAATGGAGCTGTTGCCTTGCACGGTGTCCTCATTTTGTGGTACTGAGAACCTAAAGCCATCTTGTGCTGCCACCCCTCCTGCCTCCTTTTCACCAGCATACATCAAAAAAGGACAGTAATAGTATGCACACATCTATCAAGGAATAACATCCAGAGCGCGATACCAGTTATGCGTTCATGTATAAAACAAAACTACAAAGCGAGAACCCGCTGCTAACAAGAGGTTCACAATAACAGTATGCCAATGTTACATTTCCACAGACTGGATATGTTAACCTTATAGGCCTTTTGTAGATTAATCATGCTTTTCAGAAAAAAAAAAACGCTCTCTTGCAAGGACAGAAAATGACAACAGGGTTCCTTTTCCTCAAACAGACAGTTACAGCAGAGTCAATTGCGTCACTGTATCATCATATACACACTATACTGAGGAGCGTAATAACGTAAATCCATTCTCTGTACAGATTATAATCCGGTCTCAGTTATATGCGTATCCTTCAGAATTCAGAAAGATTAAAGCAAACTAGACGTAGAAGATAATGAAATTGCAAACTCTTGTCCCACTTGTTCCTAACTGGGACCCTTTATGCCGCATACACTCTTGCAAACAATTTAACAAGCAAAGTTACAGGATAGAAGATAAGGAATAGTCTTACATTCCAGGGTAATGCTGAGTTCCATAGAGCATCCAGCTCAATTCCTCGTAGGACAAATGGCACAAATTACCAGGGTTGCATCCACCGCCAGTTGTATTCTCCAAAGTCCACAAGATCTTGAGACACGCTGCTTGCTTCCTGCTCTCACCATGGGCAGGACAGCTTAATAATCGCCAGGTGTGGGCATTGTCTGGACTCCCTTTGGACCTTCCTCTTACTCTGGTAACTTTGTGTTCTCCAGTTTTGTATGCAGCAGTTTGTATCTCATGATCATCCTTCATTGGGATTTATATTTTGTTCCATTTTGTGCATCATTTTTGTTGTTCATGTTTGCTGCCACTGGAGCACATTATTGACTAAGGCATTCAAGTGTTTGTCCTAGGGGGTCCTTTTGCAGGTTGCCAGCCACTATTGCATGACTGCAACTGCTACGTTCTGACCAAGGAAGCAGTTGTTCTGCTCTTTCCGTGTTTTAATTGGTTTTATATTGTCTGTCCATTTGATTTTCCTGTGCTTGTATTTATAAATAAAGGATTTACTATTTTTCAGCTACTTGACACATGTTCTTGTTCTTTGGTTCTCAGGTGTGGAATCCCTGCACATTCCCTTGGTAAACGGGCTGGTCAGAACTTGTTTCTCAGACCTCTCTGTTCCTCTCACAAACAGAGAGTCTAGCTGGCTGAGAAAGTCCAAAATCCAGGGGGGAGATAAAGAAAATGCCTCCTACGCTCGGCTCCAGATCGCCCCGTTCGTCCCCTGCTCACACCAAGGGGCGCCAGGGCTAGCAGAGCTGCGGGCTGCCCCCCATTCCGAGTGGCACCCACCCACTGACATCAGATGATTCCATAGATTACTACAGAATCCGTTCTGTTAAACGCGGATACACATAGAAACCCCCCTAAAGAGTGGAGAGGGTGTCTTTCAATCGATCAATAATCCATCAGTATTGCTAAAGCCAAAAACAAACAGGAGTTGATCCAGAATATGATCAAGAGATGAGCAGCAAAAGTGATACTTGCATGTCCTGTGTGTTCTGTATCCACTCCTGCTTTTGCCTATCAATCCTGAAGCTTTTCATCCTTCTGGCAGATGAAATGAAGGGTGAAAACAGCATTATGGAAATCACAGGGTGTTCTAGGGAGACATCGGTCAGTTGACAGCAGCATCAGCAACAGGAGGCAAATGTTGGCAGCAACATTGAAAGCCACAGAGTGGCACAATGGTATAGTGTAGAGGTGGCATCAACAGGAGCCCACAGGTGGCAGCAACATGGAAAGCCACAGAGTGGTCCAATGATAGAGTGTGGAGGTGACGGCAGCAGCAGCAACAGGAGGCCACAAAGTGGCACAATGATAAGAGTGTGGAGGTGGCACCAGCAGCAGGAGCCTACAGGTGTCAGCAACATGGTGTCAGCAACATGGAAAGCCCCAGAGTGGCACAATGATAAAGTGTGAAGGTGGCATCAACAGGAGCCCACAGGTGGCAGCAACATGGAGGCAGCAACATGGAAAGCGACAGAGTGGTCCAATGATACAGTCTGGAGGTGGCGGCAGCAGCAGGAGCCCACAGGTGTCAGCAACATGGTGACAGCAACAGGGTGGCACAATGATATAGTGTGGAGGTGGTATCAGCAGCAGCAGAAGCCCACAAAGCTGAAGAGGACACATTGAGGCACAATGATGAAGTTTGAAAGGAATTTGAATTCGAAGTATCCAATGAAAATTTTAATTTGTAGATTGGAGAAACCACATCCATTATACATTACAGTTTTCCTGAAAATATTTGGTCTTTGTCAAAAAAAGAACTCTAGAGGTCGCTCCAGCAGCAGTAGCATGAGGTCAGAGACTGTAGTACCAACAACTTCGACAAGAGCACGATCAGCTTCTGCACCTTAGAATGGCTGGATGCATAGAGTTGTCTCTTTGTAATCGCCTCGCTCAAAACTGCTGGCGCCATGCGAAGCGAGGAGCAGGACCATCTAGATCAGGAGATGATGTCAAAGACAAACAGCTCTCTACGGCAGAGGTGCTGTAGCCTTGACCTGCTGCTGTTGCTGCGCCTGCAGGATGGACCACGTCTGACACCCATTTCTACCAGGCCAATGGATGGTGATGCTGCATGTGTTGGCGCAGGGTCGTGGTGCCAAGGTTAGCTCCCTGGCCATGTTTCACTTTCTGCCCGCAGATATGACATACACCCAAGCTCGACTCCTGGTATCTTTACAAAAAAAAACTGCCACACCGCCGAGGTAGTAATTTTACCGCCAACACTCTGCACTGAGAGACTACTACTGCCGCTGCCTCGCTGAGTCGCTGTGCCACTGCTTACTACCCGAGGACGTTTGGCTCCAGTTCTCACACTGCTGCAACCCTGCTGACTCACGGCCACAGTAGCAATTTGATGCCTGCTCCGTTGCCTGACGCACAAGCTGACACTCTCTTCACCTGACGATGATGAATCCCCTGATACACCCAGTTCAGCTACATCATCGTCAATTTGCGTTTCCCAGTCAATGCTACTCTCCCCACCAGTGTCAGTATGCACAGCCTGCCTACTGCAGGAAGGAGCGGAAGTCTGCCCCACCTCTTTACTGCCAAGCAGCTGCTGACTGTCCATAAACACTTCTGAGCCCAGACCACCTAGTAGCTCTGTGGCTGCGGGAAAGGAACAAGACAGAGGATGGTTAAGGACAGGTGAGTGCAGCTGACCTGCTCCTGGGCCATGCCAACTAATTTATTGTAGTCAACCATTCAACAAACCTTTGGGTTGTTGATCAATACACTGCTGCTAGATGACCACGGCAGTTCTGGCCTTACAGAGTCATCCCTGCTGCAACGTCCCCTTACCGTGCTGCCACCTCTGCCTGATACACCTGCCAACTTTCTGTCTGACATAATAATTTATAAACTACGTGGATTTCACACATAAATCTGGCTTTAGACTATAGCCCCAAAAAGGTATGGCAACGTGTGTAATACAGATACCCCACAAGTGTAATTTCAGGGAAAATCACTGTATAAACTACGTGGATTTGACTTGTAAATCTGTCTGTAAACTATAGCCCCAAAAAGGTATGGCAATGTGCGTTATACTCCACAACTGACAGTGTAATTTCAGCGAAAATCGCTGTATAAACTACGTGGATTTGACACGTAAATCTGGCTGTAAACTATAGCCACAAAAAGGTACGGCAATGTGTGTTATATAAATACCCCATAACTGACAGTGTAATTTCAGGGAAAATCACTGTATAAACTATGTGGATTTGACACGTAAATCTGGCTGTAAACTATAGCCCCAAAAAGGTATGGCAATGTGCGTTATACAGATCCCCCTTAAAGAACAACCAGGGATTAGACGCTACATGAAGTGTGAAGTGCCAAGATTGAAAATGGCTGGGTTTTATAGGGCTGTATGACATCACATAAGCCTGGCGGTCGCTGATTGGCTTACAGGTCTGCAGATGTCATCGGGGGTGTTCCTTTCTCCTTCCCAGAGTTCTCTGCCCCATGTAACACATTGTTTTTGCGCCCATTTAGCTGAAAAAAGAGGGGAAAAAAAACTACTTTGTTCCCGGGAATCAGCATAAACTTCGGCTTCGCGCCGAATCAAATTTTTCATGAAATTCTAACCGAAGTTAGAATCTTTAGAATCGATTCGCCCATCTCTAATGGCTAATATTATAATGTGGATATCAGTGAAAAATGTATGGACAAGATTGACAACTGTGCTGTTAATGTGGATGGTTACAGTCTTTTTAGAATTGATCGTTTTGATGAAAAAAGGTGTAGTGGCATGTTCATATGTGAAATCTTGCCTCAAACCTGTCCTGCGAGATGACATTGGTTAGGAAAATTAAAATATGGAGTTCCTATTAATGGAAATAAGGGGAGGAAGAAAGAATAATAAAACATCCTATGATCCTCGAAATATAATGCAGAGGAACTGCAGAGGAACTGCTGCCAAGGTGAAGTGCCAAAACACGGTGAAGTACTTATGATGGAGGACTTCAATAACCCCGTATAGACTTTCCTTCAAAGGCAGCAGGATTTTGTCAATAACAAAAGACAATTAACCATCAAAAGTAGTACAAGACGCAACTAGGTATGCAGGTGCACTCTTTGACCTTATCTTAAGAAACAGACATAACAGAATATTAAAATTACAGGATGGAGGACACCTGGGTAATAGTGACGACAATAAAATTTATTTTGTATTATACTTATACAGTTAGTAGAGGGGCAATAACGCTCTAACCTTCAGGGGGGGAAATTTTCATCAGCTAACCTTAATGGCATAAACTGGGATACTGTTCTCAAAAAATAAAAGCATCCCAAAAATTTATGACATTTTCAAAAATATTCTTAAAATGTTTTGTTAAAAACAAATACCATATAAGAAAAAGCATAGGCGAAATAATAATAAAAAATGTTTTAACTGGTATGGCGAGCAATAAACAAGAGAGGATAAGGTGTTTAACCTCTTCACATATAGTACCTCACTATATAATATATTGTTCATATACACTATAGCTCTTATATAGTCTGCGGTTGCTGGAACTATGCACTTTTTATCTAATACAGATTAAATTTTTTGTTATGGGGTATGCTCTCTTTGTTTCATGTTCTAAATTCTTTGTGTATTCACTTCATGCTTTATGTGTACACCTATCTGATATTCTTCTAGTAAATTTTGTGAGCGGATTGCGTACATGTGCTATGAGACACTGAAGGGGTTAACTGTGGATGGGAGATATGTTTTCCCTGGGTTTTCCTACTATGCACGGCCTTAGGGTGATGGCCGACATGCCATCTTGGCTGCGTTTGTAAACGCAAACGCACACCAAGCCAAACCCTATGGAAACCCTAAGGAAATGCCTGCGATCGGGAACGAGCCGCCGATGTTTTGCGTTAATTTAATGCAAAACACCCGCGGCACGTCCCCGATCGCAGACGTTTCCATAGAAATGCTAATGCAATAGGGCCCCGGCCCGCCCTTGTGGGTGCTGCTTGGTCTGCGTTTGCAAACGCAGACAAGACGGCACAGGTGCCACCACCCTTAATGGGGAGGATGTGTTGTCCAGCACCTTGGACACAGGTGGTGGGAGCAGCCTAATCGGGCTGCATAAAGCCAGGGTGAGCTGGAGCTACATGGTAGCTACCCTAGGCAAGTTCGGTATACCTAACACATATACGCAAGCAATAATGTCTTTATATAACGCACCTGGTGCAAGAATCAGAGTAAACGGGACCCTATCTGGAAAATTTCTCATAGAGAACAGAACAAGGAAAGGGTGCCCACCAGAGGTCGCACTAACATTTTTCAAGAAGGGTAAAAATACTCCTCTCACCATTTTTGAGGAGTATTTTTACCCGAGGAGGAGTATGAAAATTTCAGTAATACACCGCACATACAGCACACGCTCACCTCTCACCGCACAGCACACGCTCACTGCACAGCACACGCTCACCGCACACGCTCACCGCACACAGCACAGCACACGCTCACAGCTCACAGCACAGCACATGCTCAGCACACACTCACCGCTCACAGCACACGCTCACAGCACTCACGGAACACTGCACGCACACACACACTACACTCACAGAACACTACACACACACACTACACTCACAGAACACTGCACACACACACTACACTCACAGAACACTGCACACACACATTACACACACAGAACACTGCACACACACACACACACTGCACACACAGAACACTGTACACACAGAACACTGCACACACACACTACACTCACAGAACACTGATATATCGGACGCTGAGCCGATGCCGGTTCAGCTCAAGATCTGAGCCGAACCGGCATCGGGAAACACGGGGTGCCAGCTGTAACATATAGCCGGCACCCCAGTGTAACACCCGCGATCAGAGTGAGCTCCCATCGCGGGTGCTTAACCCGTTAAATGCTGCGGTCAGCGCGACCGCCACATCTAACATGCCTCTGTGGGGCCTTCCCCCCACAATCGCCCCCCCCCCCGAACCACTTTCAGTGGGCGTCGATCGTTGCTGTGGCATCACTGTGGTCTGATCGGGACCCCAGAGATACCTGAAGGCAATTCCTGAAAACTGGCGTCTGTGACGTCATCTTTCAGGCACAGTGCCAGCCTATGCATGTAAATAGGCTGACACTGCTAATACCCTGCAATACATCGGTATTGAAGGGTATTATCATGAGCAAGCAATCAGATGATTGCTTGTTCATGTCCCATGGTGGAAGTAGTAAAAAAAGGAAAAAAAAAGTTTTTCAATAAAAAATAAAGTAATTAATCAATAAAAATGCCCAGAAGCCCCATAACATATAAAGAGACATATAACACTAAAAAAAGTCTAAATCATAACACAAACCCCACATATATAGTATCACACGTCCGTAGTAACCCGTAGAATAAAACTAAATAATTATTGAACCCGTACGATGAACGTCGTTAAAAAAAAAAACTGTTAAAAAACCCACCAAAAATTATTAATTTTGCCTATTAAATCCCTCAAAAAATGCAATAAAAAGTGTTTAAAAAAACATATGTACTCCAGAATGATACTGTTGCAAAGTACAACATCTCTCACAAAAACAAGCCATCAACCAGCTCCGTAGCCAAAAAAGTAAAAATGTTATGCCAGATGGTGATGCAAAAATTATAGATTTTCCCCCTCATTAGGGTTTTATTTGGCAAATTTAGTAAAACGTAAGAAAAAATATTCATGTCTGGTATCCCAGTAATCGTATAGAATAAAGAAAACATGATTATTAGGCTAAACGGTGAACACGAAAAAAAAAAGGAAAAAATCCAGTATAGAATTGATTATTTTTTACTTCTGCCTTCAAAAAAAAAGTTCTAAATTTTCAACAGTAGGGGATACCAACCCCAAAATGGTAGCACTGGAAAAATCATCTCATCCCGCAAAAAAAATGCCATCACATGGCCTGAGTAACAAAAAAGCGAAAATTTTATAGCCAATGAGGAAACTAAAATTTTAGGGCTAAATGAACGTATAACCGGCACCATATAACCATATAACCATTCTAAATTTCACCTCCATTTTGATTTCATTACTATGAATATCTCAAGGGGTTAACAATCTTCCTAAAAGCTGTTTCTGATAGTTTGAGGGGTGCACATTTGAAAATGGGTTGGTTATATAGGGGTTTTTGATACTAAATATGTAAAATTTCATTCAAAACGGGATTTATCCCAAAATAGTCAATTCTGAAAATACAGAAAATCGATGTTCGATTTGTAAGCCGCGTTATATCAAAATAAATTATCCAGTCATTTCAAAAATTCTGAAAATGTAAAGTAAATTCTGGAAATGTTTTTCAGCAACTTATTTAGGTGGTAAATCTATCTGCCTGAAAACGCAATGATTTCGAATTTCAAAAATTGCAAATTTTTTAAAAAAATCTTCATTTTTTTCTTTTTTTTGTAAATAAACGCAAAACTTATCAGCCAACATTTACCACTAAAATGAAGTACAACATGTGCGGAAAAAAACAATCTCAGAATCGCGGTGATAAGTAACAGCGTTCAAAAGTTCTAATCATATAAAGTGATGCAAGTCAGAATCCAAAAAATTGGGCTGAGCCTTTAGCATCCCCCAGTCCCCACAGAGCATAGTACATACACTGCCAAAGTGTTTTTGTATAAAAAAAATAGGTTTTACAGAAAAAAGATATGTTATATTGTATAGCATCTGCTTTGTGACTAGGCAGTTGCCAATTGGGAGGGGCTGGAAAGGAGCAGCCCCCCCCCACCCTTGGGAAACATGTGACCTTTTCAAATATATGAATAACTCCCCACGATCGGGATTGGCGAAAGGTGGATCCCAATGTTCAACGCTTCATGCACCAATCTAGGCATAGACATAGAAATGACGATCCTTGACAAAAATCATAAGGCACAACTAATCATAGGGACTTGCAAGAACCCCCTAACAGCAGGAACAATACAAGTTCTGAGATAGATCAAGGAACATTATACTACCATACACAACCCCCTCCCCCTCATGCCCAGTGGCATGATCCCCTACCTTCTAAATCCAAAATTAAAAATACCTGCCATGTATTAAGGCTAAACCAGCTTACATAGGGCATTGGGAAAAAGACCTAGGGATCAATATTACGGATAAGCAGATCAAAGCTAATCATAATAACTTGCATGCCTTTTCTAGATGCATAAGGATTCAAGAAAATTCATATAAAATTGTAACTAGATGGTACAACACCCCAGTAGCTCTGAAAAAGAAAGGGCTCTCACAGCAAGACACTTGTTGGAGATGTCAATCCTCAAAAGCCTCACTTGCACACATATATTGGTCCTAGCCAACATTGAAACCATTTTGGAGAGAAGTTGAAAATACTATATGTAAAATATCCAAAGAGCGTATATCCCTAACACCAGAATCAGTTCTACTAGGGATGCCCAACAAATCCTGGCGCCCATGAAAACATCTGCCAACCATCCTTATACAGGCAGCTAAATTAATAATACCTCCCAAATGCCTTCAGTCTAGCCCTCCCACGGTTAAGGAAGGGCTCTCTAGGGTAGACAACATATATCGGCTAGAGGAACTAGCACATTGGGAATCAAGAACCCACCATAAATTCTCCAGAATCTGGGAACCATGGTCCAAATATAGAGACAAACTCTATAATAATAATAATGCAATGACAATTGGGTGTAATCCCAAATGTGATAATCTATGCCACTCAAATAGAAGAGAAGAGAGGCATAAACACTTTAGAATATAATCTAGAAAAAAAAAAAAACTTTAGAGTACAGTCTATGCATAAATAATCTCATACCTAATTCAAAATTAAAACACGTATTACATAGGTGAAATCTCCTAATGGCAATATTGTTCTATTTCTCGGTTGTTTATTGTTCTTAACTCAAATGTTTGAGAAACATAATAAATACTCATTTATATGTAGATAAGATACACCCCATCAACCCTCCTCTTCCCCCATCCCTCCCCAGAACCAATTCACCCCACCACTCCCAATACCCAGTCCCAACCCATACCCCCCTTTTTTCCCTCCATCTCCAGACATTTCTGGAGCAAAATGATCTCTTTTGTTAAATGAATGATCATTGATACTTGAATGCTCATTTGTGTACTTATATTTGCATTGTAAAATATAAAATCAATAAACAAAGTTTAAAAAAAAAATTCCACGCAATTAATTTAAACATTGTAAGTTATCGTAAATGATATTATTAACATTTTAAATATGAGTGTGTAATGAAAAAACTGTTTAGTGTGAGAAATATAAAGAGATCTTACCAGAAAATCTCCTGTAATGACCAGTGCCTTTCTGCTGCTTGAGTCTGCTAGTAATCTTAAATTACTTTCGTTAAGATCATCAGTAGCTTCCAAAAGACACCTAAACAATGAGATTATGTAAATAAGGATAAACTAAATCAACTCTATAATTTTGATATCAATGAAAGTAAAATATGGTAAAATACTGTATTAAATTAATGATGGTCCCACTTAAAGGAAACCTACCACTTCTGATGGTAGGTATTAGATGTAAACAGTTACCTTAACACTTACCAGAGCTTACCTTAACACTTACCTTAACACTTACCAGAGCTTACCTTAGCTAGTGTTTTAAACCGCTATATCGCGGTTTAAACACATTTTGATTTACAGCCCCGAGGTAGCTTCAGCAGTGCGCGCGGCCGTGTGCGCGCGCGCCTCCATAGGAAGTGCCGGATGCGTCACGCGCGCACGGCCGCGCGCAGCACCGAAGCTACCCCGGGGCTGTAAATCAAAATGTGTTTAAACCGCAATATAGCGGTTTAAAACACTAGCTAAGATAAGCTCCAGCACCAGCTCGCCCTGAGCTGGTGCCCGGTGTTTACATCTAATACCTAGGTTTCCTTTAACCCCTTAAGGACGCAGGGTTTTTCGCCTCATTTCTCGCTCTCCAACTTCAAAAATCCATAACTTTTTCATTTTTCCGTGTACAGACCTGTGTGAGGGCTTATTTTGTGCGTAACAAATTTTACTTTCCCGTAATGTTATTTATTTTAACATGCCGTGTACTGCGAAGCTGAAAAAAAATTCCAAATGTGGAAAAATTGAAAAAAAACCGCACGTGCGTCACGTTCTTGTGGGCTCAGTTTTTACGACTTTCACTCTTCGCTCCAAATAACACGCCTACTTTATTCTTTGGTTCGGTGCGATCGCGGTGATACCAAATTTATACAGGTTTTATTGTGTTTTAATACATTTTCAAAAATTAAACGAATGTGTACAAAAAAGAAAAAAATTTTTTTGCCATCTTCTGACGCTAATAACTTTTTCATACTTTGGCGCACGGAAATGTGTGAGGGGTCATTTTTTGCGAAATGAGGCGACGTTTTCATTGCTACCGTTTTGAGGTCTGTGCGACATTTTGATCATTTTTTATTTCATTTTTTATGTTATGTAAAAAGGTGTAAAAGTCGCATTTCGGACATTTGGGCGCCATTTCCCGCCTCGGAGGTCACCGCCGGCCGTAACCGTTTTTATATTTTGATAGATCGGGCATTTTGGGACGCGGCGATACCTAATATGTCTGTGATTTTTACTGTTTGTTATGTTTTATATCCGTTCTAGGGAAAGGGGGGTGATTTGAACTTTTAATATTTTATTAATTTTTTTTATTTTTTAAACTTTTTTTTTTCTTTTTTTTTTCACTATCTTTTAGACCATCTAGGGTACATTAACCCTAGATGGTCAGATCGCTGCTACCATATACTGCAATACTTCTGTATTGCAATATATGGCATTTTTGCAGCACATTCATTACAATGAGCCACTGGCTCATTGTAACGAATATGCAGCTGCCAGATAGCCTCGTGTCAAGAGAAGACACGAGGCTACCATGGCAACTGATCGCCACCCCCCGATGACGTTCGGGGGCGTGGCGATCAAAAAAAAGATGGCGGCGCCCACGCGCCGCCGTCTTTTAAACGCCGCCTGCGACTTTGCAGGCGGCGTTTAGGGGGTTAATAGCCGCGATCGGTGCAAGCACCGACCGCGGTTATTAGCGGTGGGGGTTTTATGCATTTTGCAAAAACCCCCACCTTTGTATGAAGAGGACTCAGCCCGTGAGCCCTCTTCATACACTCCTTATACCTCTGCGCCGTAGAGCTACGGCGCAGAGCGTTAAAGAGTTAAGGACAGTAGACATACAAACAAGTCCTAGTTATAGACAAAGCTCTGGATGTTGGTTGTTTACTGTACAGGCAGTCCTCTACTTCAGGACATCCGAGTTACAAATGACCCCTAGTTAAAGATAGACCCCTCTGCCCACTGTGACCACTGGTAAAGCTCTCTGTATGCTTTACTATAGTCCCAGCCTGCAATATATTCCTTGGTTCAATTACAGCAAAAAATGTTGAAACTCCAATTGTCTGTATCTACAGTTATAAAATATACAGGTTCAACTTACATACAAATTCAACTTAAGAACAAACCTATGGAACCTATCTTGTTTGTAACCCGGGGACAGCCTGTACTTGGTGTCTGAAATTAAGTTTTATTTTTAATCCTTGATTTAAAAAAAAGTTACAGTGCTCAGAACTTTTAGTTTAGCAGCCCAGAATGCTGGACATCTTGTCCCTGTGCTCCATGCTGCTAAATTTTAAATTTCTTTTGTAGGTGATCCTGGCATGTTAAGACTAGTGATGGCCAGTCAAGATGAAGAGGAGCGGAGGTGAGTATTTCATATGTTAAATTTACCCTAAAGTAGATCATAGAATCATAGTTTATACGGTTGAAAAAAGACACGTCCATCAAGTTCAACCAAATCCATTGAAAAATACGACAGTAACCCTAAAAATAGTGATGAGTGGGTCCAATTGAACAGCCAATCAGGCAACGTTTAGCCCTCCTGAGAACATAGCTTTACCCTCTATTGGCATGGCTGTGATTGGCCAGACAGGACAATTGACCCTGCTGTATATCTAACAGGATCAAAATTCCCAGCTCATTAACTAAGGGTCATGCACGCACTTTTGTCGAACTATACAACTTCTCCCGGGCTAAAACAGCTTGCACAGGTAAATAAGAAGAGTTTGTGCTACGATCGTGGCTCATGAGATCTGTTTTGTGGCGCAGCTGTGCTTCCATGTGACACAAATTAGGGGGCGTGTCGTCGGCTGATTCGGACTGAGCACGGGATTTAACTTTTAAACTGTGTCGCACGCCTTATGTTAATGATGCACAACAAAAAAGATTGTGCGCCTTAAATCATGAAGTTCACCATCTTAGTGAATCGTCACACTGTGCATTATAATTGGATAATGCACTTTCGGTGAACCCCAGTGACCGGGTATGTAAATGTGCCCCATAAGAGCTGCAATATAAATAAAAGCATATTCAAGTGGTCCGTATAAACAATAAAAGAGCTTGCAACCCGTCTCCTTTTTGTTCATCCACTGGTCCAATTGGCACCCGTACACACTGCTTTGGAAAAGACGCACCACAGTTATCTGGCGTATCCTAAATGTTTTTTTCGGATAATGTGGACTAGAGGGAAAACAGATCCAAAGTGCAAATCACCCAGAACTCTTTAAGTGCTTTAAAATTTATTATACTCACAAACGACAATAAAACAGCGCTCTGTATAAGATCAATGCATATTCATCCCAGTAAACCTTTGTGCATGTCACATTAGATCCATTCTCCAAAAACACTGGATTATCTTACTCATGGATCCCCATCTAGCAACAGATATCAAAGTCTAGACTTCAAAAAACCTATGTTAACCTTCAGGAGACCCCCCACTAAAAACAATCCTGGCCCCCTCGAAAATTAAAACAAAAACCCCAAAACAGACGTAGAATCAATCGCTGATATCATCATTACCAAAAGGTGATTATCACTGTAATAGCAACCAGTGCCTCACATGTCACCTACTACAACATCACATCCAACAGTTTTCCTCCAAAAACTGCACCCCCTTTTTTATGGGGTTCTGTAATGTGAGGGTGCAGGGTTGTTGTAATGTGTGGGTGCCTGAAGGTTGTGCAGAGTGAACCCCGTTTTATGTGATCTGTAGCAGATTCATATTGTATTGGATGTGACACAGTTTAATTTAACTTTAATTGTGCGTGTATAACATTTATATGCAATGTTTAATCATAGATAAAATGAAACAGATGCCTCAATGTTTAACATTTTATTGCGCAAAAATTGTATACAGCAAAGAATAATATAAAAATGTATAAAAATTCAGACAATTACATTAATCTGATACAAAAACAATGAGTTTAATTTATACAGCAAAGAATAATAAAAAAGTCCTTATATTCTGTTCTCAGCTGGTAAGATCCCATTAGCACACTGTCCTACATTAATTACACTGTATGATGCAATAGGATGTATCAGAAAAGAAAAAACAAAGTTACGTGGATGCTGAAGTGCTAAGATAAGGGAAAAATCTGTGAGGAAGTACCTGACAGGATATACTTTTTACACAAAAAAAGCAGAAGTTGGAATTTGTCTGGACTAAGATAAGTAGTTTGTGTAGGGTTTACACAATTGTTTAAAAGTACATTGCGATATACAGTTACGCATCACAGTAGTTAGATTTTTTTGGACAAACGTATACATTAAGCGATCGTTATTTTTATAATCATTTGTAAAAAACTGTAAAGCCTGCTTGTAAAATAAACCCCTAGCTATATTATAAAGCATAAAAATGCAATAATTCCCGCAGAAAGAGCTCATGGTATCCTGTAATTGTTTGTTCTGATAAGTGTATGTTATGCAGTTTCTTTTTAAAAACTGTATAAATTCTTTTGGGAAAATCTCAGCATCAGGAGAGAAGCTGTAGCTATCAAAAAATATGGCATCTTTCTCATTACATAGTATAATTAATATCCAGTGACTGCCTGGTTTGCGGGAATCGTCTGTATTCACTATAAATGCCGCAGGACTTTGAACTACTTTATGTTCAGGTAGGAAATCACACGGAAATACGCCGGCAAATATACGTCTCATACAAGTGTCAGATAGAGCGAGGTTTGTAAGCTCCAAATTATCCATCGCTAGTTATAATCATTCAGTATTTCTCTTTTGTTGTTTATTTCCAGTATATTAGTATTTAGCGCATACACTATCATATTCACAGTGCGAGGCGTCGGCTCTGCAAATCTTATCTCAGCGTGTAGATTTCCAGACCTAATGAGAGAGAAATGACCGCCCGGTTCTTGATCCGCGGATAAATCAAAGGCAAAGAATGTGTAACCGCGCATAAAAGATACACATTCTTTTCCAAAGCAGTGTGTACGGGTGCCAATTGGACCAGTGGATGAACGAAAAGGAGACGGGTTGCAAGCTCTTTTGTTGTTTATTTCCAGTATATTAGTATTTAGCGCATACACTATCATATTCACAGTGTGAGGCGTCGGCTCTGCAAATCTTATCTCAGCGCGTAGATTTCCAGACCTAATGAGAGAGAAATGACCGCCCGGTTCTTGATCCGGGGATAAATCAAAGGCAAAGAATGTGTATCCGCGCATAAACTCTTCACGGTCTATAGCTAAACCGCTATCAGATTTATGTTTTCCTGAGATGTGTACAAGAACAGCATACTCTCTAATGGCTAATTCAGCCTCAAAATTTGGTTGAAAAGGTCTGGCAGGTATTTGTTGACCGTCCAAGTACAAAGCTGCATGATTTATATTATAGTGGTGGAAACATAGCAGATTTTTTTGATAATTACCGCTAAAGCTGTCATTCTCCACAAAGCCTAGTATAACTGTTTTAGGGATTTGACCCAGGAACAAGTTCTCATGGTTGGTAATTCTTGTACCTGTTGGAATGCTGTATACTTTTAAACAAGCCCTATCGAGGCAATATTTAGCGGTGGTTGTAAGCAGCACCTGGCTGTGGCCTATTCTGACGGCCGGTGCAACCTGTACTCTTTTCACATACAGGGCAGCGTGTAGGATTTGTATTTTATATTGTTCAGGGTCAGCAGACATCAGACTAAAAGCATCTTTATTTCTGGTCAGTCTGATCTTAAGATCAAGGCCATTCAGTACAAGCTTTGGCTGATTAAATATATCTGCAAAAATCGGACCCAAAAGTTCCATAGGTTTAGATAGGGCTGTTGCGCGAAGTCTTTTGCTGAATCCTAAATTGTTACCATCCACTGCTCTTTCCTGATGATGACCGGCGGTGTCTTTGTAGAACAATCCCGCTGTAAACTGAGATGCCAGTGCTTGCGGACTGAAATTTAATATGGTTTCTATGTAGGATCTATAACTATAAAGGTTGTCCGATTGTGAAATAAGACGGTCCCCTAGAGTTATGTCCACTTGATTGAAAAGCATGGCTATCGGATAGTTAATAAAGGCAACACGGGCCCCGTCAGGAATAGTTGTATTATCGTTTTTGACAATACGACAATTTACGTACAACAGCGTGTTATTTAGGTCATAATAATATTCACCACTGCCTGATATAAAGAATTCCAAAGGTGCATTGTCCGTCAGGGCTGCAAAAGGTTGTACTTCCACAAAAAGAGATTTTTCAATACTCGTCTGTGTGGGCGGTATATCAAAAATGTCCAGTTCCGATTTTGTACACTCTACAGAACCATCGTGTATGAAGGCCATGGTAAATGACTAGAAGATGTCTTCTCCTGAGCGCCTGGTTGAATTCTGACGCTGGCGCCTCTTGGGCGCTACAGTCTTATTCATGAGGAGAGCCGGGTGAAAAGAAGGTTGGGAGCGGGCTTTTCTTTTACGGGGCCTTTTTGCGATATAAACAAGGCCGGACCCTTCCTGAGCTTTTGGAGGTTGATTTATTTTGTCCACCATGGCTGTAGAAATGGTCGTGATAGCGTCTTTAGCAATGTTTTTGGCGGCCGTCTTTACATGCGGTTTTACTATTTCTATACCTTTCCTGAAGAGAGGAACGACTCTTCTAAAGAGGCCCCTAAATAAACCCCCAAGGCCTGAGCCATACATGTAGTCATCACCACGGAATCCTTCTAAACCTTGACCGGCCTGAATAGCGTAGTAGCGTGCATAAACTGAGGGGTCTCCGTACACTCTTTGGGACAACATTTGAACGTGACAGCTCCTGGCGCGGTCTGAAATGTAATCGTACAATACTTTTTCCGTACCTGAATTTAACAGGGAGCGCCTGGTCAGATAAAATTGAAATTGTTATGGAATCAAAGTGTTGCTTACACAAGGGGATGTAATCCGGTCTTGTGTAATGTAGGGTAACAATGTTGTTGTTAGCGCCAGAAATCTCAACTGTTCTCAAAAGCTGTACAAAGCTATCCCCCACAAGTTGATGTTGAATTATATCTGTGTACACAAATAATGTATAAAAACCATCTTTAATATCAGCATAAGACTTTTTTCTCTCTAATAAGTTAGTCTCCACAGAAACACCGTCGCTATGGACTAGCGACTTGTCCACGTGATTTGATTCCGACGGATCGATATACGTCAACAATCCTAAAATATTAGCCAATTTTCGGCCAGGGACAAAATGGGTCGCTCGCGAATCAGGCACTGATATAGTTAATTTTATGTCATCAAAGCCAAATACAAATTGGTGAGGGCATATAAAATATAACTTTTAATATTCAATTTAAAAGATGCTAACAAAAGTGGTAAGATAAACAATGCTGACCACGGTCTGATTATTGGTAAGTCTAGGGGATACAATGACCATCACAATATGATGCAAACACAAACAGCACAAGGTATATAAACTCAGATTGTTGTAAGGTGAATGTAGACAACCTGTAGAGAGGAAATATCCTAGTGCAAACACATACAGCATCAAATCTATAGACTCAAGATGGGGAAATACAATGTAAGATAGAAAATCGTAAAGATCTCACCCATCCCGTGGTAGGACAAGACGAAGGTAGGTAGATGTTGGGTCACAGGCACATCATGGTCAGAAGAAGATAAATGCACTGCCCCTAGTTGACCCTCTACTACACTCGCCCTATACACCCAAACATAGCTCCTGTCCTGACAAGGACAGTCCCAGGTTATCCCTAGTTGTAGAATAACCCTATTAAGCCCTATGGGTACTAGAATCCACAGCGTTCCCGACGCTTTTCCAGTGCCACAAACAGTGGAACTTTCCTCAGGGGAAGAGAAATTTTAGTTTATAGTCCTGCTGCAAGAGAACCGACAGTGGTCAGCAATCATGGATCGGCAATGGCCCAGTCCATTCCTGTGGTCTAGATGCCTTTTTACACCTAAATAACATTGATTGTTATGCTATATAGGATTGTTTCCCCTAAATCCCTTCCTCATCCAATCCCTACCCTTCCTCGGTTGAACTTGATGGACAAGTGTCTTTTTTCAACCGTATAAACTATGAAACTATGAAATCCAACTGTTAAATTTTGCTGGATAGCCGCGCCACTTTCCCAAATAAACTGTTTTACCCCCGACACAGCTTTTTTTCATTATTTTTTCAATCCTGTAAACACGATCCGCACCCAAAGGGACCTTTTGTAACTCTTCCTCGTAAAAGGACCCTTCTATCGGATCACCAAGCAAATCAATGATTTTATAGAGTGTTTTTTTTAATTTTGTGTTGATGGCGCTAATGATAAAAATTTCATCCGTGTAGCTTTGTTCATATCCTTAAGTGAAAGTTCCTTTATACTGCGAGATTCTTACATAATCACCAGTTTTTAAAGACGTTTTATTAGATTTATCGTTCAGACTTTTGCTATAAATGATTTTCCAAATTTTCAGGGAGTTACTTTTGGTCACTTCAACAGGCTTACAGCGAATTGTATTGTGATAAGTGTGATTGTAACTATATATCAGATCTGATAAAATATCTATATACCTAAATGTATTGCGTTGTGTGAAGTAGCGCCACATTTTTGTTTTCAATGTACGATTAAAACGCTCCACTATGCAGGCCTTCACAGTGTTGGTAGTAAAGAAATGATGTACATTGCGTAATTTACAAAGGCGCTTCATTGCATTATTCATAAATTCACGGCCACGATCGGTTTGTAATTTTTGGGGTACACGATCATCCATATTAAAAATCACCTCGAGCAACAGACGCACCAGTCTTATCTCTCAAACCGATGCACCATGCGTATTTGGAAAGGACATCAATTACAGTTAAAATATATTTTAGACCATCATTTTCTTTTGAATAGTCGATCATGCTAACAAGATCAGCTTGCCATTGAGCATCTATATCTGAAACAATAACCTTGTTTCTTGCAAAGTTTTTTCTTACAGGTTTATGCAACGTATAGGCATCTTGATACGTTAGCCACGCACGCAGTTCTTTTCTGTTTATTCCATATTTCTTAACTTTTCTGTATAAGTGTTCAATGCCCCCAAAAGAACAAGTCGCTTTAGGGTTAAAATAATGTTCACGCAATATATTTTCATAGCGTCTGTGAAACATATTTCTAGTGAAAACCGTAAATCATTTGCTATATGCTTGTATAACGCTGATACACCTTCTTTATATTATATGATACAATTAAACATAGTATAGGCTTATATCAATTAATCTCTCTGACAAGCCCTAACTTGTTACCAGACGCCTCGCTCCACCCCCGACCTCTTATCAGCTGAAAAAAACAGGATATAAAAGACCACACAAAGCAGAGGTATCCTTAACTGTCTAAGCATTCTAAGCTTATTGAGACTCTTGTTTTTAGACAACTCGTCAAGACCTAGTTCAGAAATACATCCAAAAAGTAAGTTGTAGTTAAATTTTTTATTACTTTTTATATTACAGTGTAAATTGTGTCTGTATATATTTTGAATGTAAAGTTATTATTTTTAGATGTATCAGTATAATATTGCATTGTCCCTATCCAATAATATCACAGATACTCAATTAGGTAACCAGAATCTTTATTTATTTATTTTTTACTTTTTTCCGTCAAGTCACCTTTGATATTTTCTATAATTGATTGCGGGGTATCTCCTTGTTTAAATGAAAATAAAGCTTAGGAAGATACTGATGGTAAGCCACACTTTATAGACCCAAAAATTTTCGGGTTGCAAAAATAAACACATCTCACATACACAGATAGCTCAGTTATCTACAGAAAAACTACGGCGCTCTGTAGAAATGTATAATTGCATGAACCGTTTGACGGCCTTCAGATACGCGTCTGAAAGAATACGCCATCAATAAAATCTTGCATGAATAGATATTTACAGTTTGAGCATAGGACATTCCCTTACAATAAAATACAGGACATATCAGACCTACAGAAAGACTGTCAAGAGCTACTTGCTGAGTATAAAAAGATAGCTGGTGAACATAATTTATGACTAGATATGACTGGTAGGGGCCTGAACAAAGTTAACTAGGGCAAAACATTTCTTTTTAAAAGATAGGGCACCCATCCTGGCGAAGAATTTGACAAATATTTGAATATACCTATTAAAGTTATGTATCACAGTCAGGGGGCTTGGTGTAAGAAAACGATATCCTGAAATATATTTTAACTTTAATTGTTGTCCTTTTCAGATACACATGGTACAGCATTTTGAGAGACCTGACTCAGAGTCACAGCCTGCTAAAAACAAAATACCTACTGGCTGGGACATATTTCTGTCATGGCTGAACTAAATATCCCCTCTACAGTTGTGGGTAATTCAACTACGCGAGAGAATCTTAAAGAAATAAAAATGTCACTGATTCGGATCATTCACTTCTACACGCAGTGGCATATCTATTTCATCCACCCTAACGGGGATAACACAGGGGAAGTTTACTCCCAAAGAAAAGGGGGCTACCCTTATTACAAACTGTGTGGCTAACTCTGTAATGTGATTGTTTCTACTAGTTTTATACATGCTGATGTAGCATATTGGGTAAGTGTATTTAAACTTCTGGGTTTTTTTTGTGTAAAAAGGTACTTCCTGACAGATCTTAGCACTTCAGCATTCACGTAACTTTGTTTTTTCTTTTCTGATACATCATATTGCATCATACAGTGTAATTAATGTAGGGGCAGTGTGCTAATGGGATCTTATCAGCTGAGAACAGAAGGACAGGGCGACCCTTAGATTCTAAACTTATTGAGCCTCTCACAGGCTCTTGTCCAGACCTTCTACAGAAAACATACAAAATTTTATTCTTTGCTGTATAAATTTTTGCTCAATATTTAACTTTGTATTAAAGTTATATTAAACTCTGTGTTACAACATAGTAATATTTCTTTTTATCTGGGATTTTGTTTTTTGTATCAGAAAAAAGGGAGAAAGGGAAATAGGACTGAATCAAACACTGCATTAGATAAATATACAATTAAAGTTAAATTAAACTATGTGTGACATCCAATATGATATGAATCTGCTACAGATCACATAAAAGGGGGTTCACTCTACACAACCTCCAGGCACCCACACATTACAACATCCCTGCACCCTCACATTACAGAAACCCCTATTATTCTTTGCTGTATAAATTTTTGTTCAATAAAAACGTCATTTTTGTTTAATTTTTGTCATTTTATCTATGGTAAAACATAGTTTAATATAACTTTAATTGTGCGTGTATAACATTTATATATAACCAATATAATATGAATCTGCTACAGATCATCATTACATACAGTGCACCCCATAAAAAAGGGAGAAAGGGAAATAGGACTGAATCACAGGGGGGTTCAATTTATACTTCAATTAAGAACACTGCATTAGATAAATATACAATTAAAGTTAAATTAAACTATGTGTGACACCCAATATAATATGAATCTGGTACAGATCACATAAAAGGGGGTACACTCTGCACAGCCTTCAGGCACCCACACATTACAACAACCCTGCACCCTCACATTATAGAACCCCATAAAAAAGGGAGAGAAATAAGACTAAATCAAAGGGGCGTGCACTTCTGAATCAAAGGGGGCGTGGTACCTGTCACTTTCAGGAAGTGGGTGGTTTGACATAAGGTATGGACGCTTTACTACTATCATGCCCTAATTATGTGATCTTCATAATCATCAGGGGCGTAACGTTCGCGGTCGCAGGGGGTGCGGGAAGTAGGCTTTTAAGGGTTACACAGTAAAACAGAGTGTGCAGCCTCTCTGCACCAAGAGACTTTCTTCAGCAGCTGCTGCTGCTTCCTCCCGGGATCCTACCCCTCCCCTCCTGCTATACAGAAATGGCAGAGGTACGAGACTGAGAAGAGGGTGCAGGGGTACTGAGCTTCCCTGCTGCTGCTTCTCTGATGCTGTCCCCAGTCCCCTCTTAAAGTCTTGTCTGACATGAAAGTATGTGAATGATGAATGTAAGGTCTATATATTGTATTTGTATATTGTATTGTATGTGTATATTGTATTTGTACTGCATATATTCATGTGTATATTCATGTGTTTTATATGTTCATGTGAATAATATGTATAATTGTCTGCTGTATGTGTATAATGTATATAATGTGTCTGCTGTATGCGTTCATGTGGAAATTGTGTGTGTACTGTGTGTTAATATGCTTGATTTATATTGTATTTTGCATGTATATTTAGGTACATACCGTAACTTGCATTGTTTATGTGCACTCACGCACAGCGCACAGGGGTAGCCTTGGCCTGATTGGTTACTGCTTGCGTGTGTTTCACTGGAAACACATATATGATGGGGCCAAGGCTCACCCCTGTGCATTTGTCCTGTGTTTGTTAATTGCAGTGCTAGCAGCACATGCGACAATGCAACCGCACCCTAAAAAAGGTTTGGCTTAATCACATGACTTTCCAGTAAAAAGCACATGCAAGTGCATTTCCAACCGCAGTGCAACAGCTGAAGAGAGATTTGCCAATTAAATTGATGTTAACATTTACAAAACGCTAATGTTAATACAATATTAACTAATGATTTAACAATATGTTAATATATACGTGATTGTTAACACATGCATTAATAGTTGCGTTTGCTAATGTTAGCAGCAATTTAATTAGGCAAATCTCTCTTCAGCTCTTTTGAACCTGTTACTAGTCCGTTTTTAATCATGCATTCTCAGGTCGTTAAAAACACATGCATTTTTAAAAAAATGTATCCTTTTTTTCCAATTTTTAAAATAATTGGGAAAACCGGACAAAAACAGATGTGTTTCCAGAAACTCACAACTAAAACCAGCCTAAAAACTGGTTCAAAACGCCACATGTGCCACCACCCTTAGGCACATGAATATTGTCTTAGAACATGTTTTTTTCCTATAATTAGCACACGTCCCCATTTACTATTGGTATTTTTAACTTAGGCCGCTCTCACACAGTGCATTCTGATTTTACTTTGAGACACATTCTAATGGCTTCCGCCATGATCACATGTTGACGTAACATTGTTTTTCCATCACATTTAGCACAATGAAAATGGAGTTGTCCATTTTCAGCAAATATTTGACAATGTTTTTGAATGAAAAGTTATACAATTTTTCAATCCACTGCCTGTATCAATTCCTCACGTTTTCTAGATCTCTGCTTGCTATGGTTCTATAGGAAGCTTCTATGTTTACCTCCAGTGGATAGAAATCTGTCCATGTGATGTGATGGAGATGCAGGTACACAAACTGATATTTATCACAGAGCTCCTATTACCCTCTGTGATAATAGCGGCTCGTTCACCTGCCTGTCCATCACATCACCATGGACAGATTTCTATGCACTGGAATTAACAATGATGTTTGCTATAGAAGGACAGCAAACAGAGATCTAGAAACCGCTGAGTTATTGATATAGAAAGCATATTGGAAATTGGATAACTTTTTCATGAACAAACAATATAAACTATTTGCTGAAAGTGGATGACCCATCTAATGTTACATCAGCATGTGATCACAGTTGAAGCCATTGGATTGCGTCTCGAAATGCACCTTGTAAACGCAGCCATATTGTTGTTCACGGTTAGAACTTTTGCCAGGCACCTTCCCTATCACAGAGTCGGGTGTACTCACTTTCCATGCCTGAAACTGTGGCTATGTGAATCCACAGAAGGGGTTCATACGCAAGTCCTCTTCTCCTGCCGGTGCTGGGTAGTTCTTCGTGGCCAAGAAGGATGACTCACTCCGTCCATGTATAGATTATAGTCGACTGAACAAAATCACTGTGAAGAATGCCTACCCATTGTCACTGATTACGAAAGTCTTCGACCGCCTACGTGGAGCTAAGGTCTTCACCAAATTATAAGCTTATAATCACAATCGCAAAGTTGACGAACGGAAGACTGCCTTAAATGCGCATTATGGACACTTTGAGTATCTCGTCATGCCATTTGTAATGCTCCAGCCGTATCCTCACGGTCAGCAGAGAACACCAGGATATCATCCAGGTAAACCACGACAGGTATATAGCAGGTCTCAGAAAATGTTGTTAACGAACTCCAGGAATACGGCTGGAGCATTACAAATGGCATGACGAGATACTCAAAGTGTCCATAATGCGCATTTAAGGCAGTCTTCCGTTCGTCAAATTTGCGATTGTGATTAATCCCATCAGGCTCATGTATGGCTAGTCCTCTGGCACCTAAAGGGCCAATTGCCTGTATGCCAAGTTTGAGTGCCTATTCCACCAAAAGAGTCTTCCTTTCCTCGGGTATATCATCTCTGACAAGGGACTACAGATGGATCCCACAAAATTGTCTGCGGTACTTCAGTGGCATCGCCCAGTGGGACTTCGTGCCATCCATTGATTCCTAGGTTTTGCTAATTATTACCGGCAGTTCATACCACATTTTTCCTCCCTCATGTCTCCCATTTTGGCGCTGACCAAGTAAAATGCCAATCCTAACCTCTGGCCCCCAGCGGCTAAAGAAACTTTCTCCAAGCTGAAGTCTGCCTTTGACTCTTCTCCTGTACTCTCTCGACCTGATCCAGAGAAACCACTCCTGCTAGAGGTTGAGGTCTTCTCGGTAGGAGCTGGAGCCGTTCTCACCCAGAAAGTCTTAAAGGCCGAACTCTCACCTGTGGCTTCTTCTCAAAAACTTTCTCAGACGCAGAGAAGTGCTACTCCGTAGGTGATCGAGAGCTTCTGGCCATAAAGTTTGCTTTGGAAGAGTGGCATTATCTTCTGGAAGGAGCCTGTCATCTATACTGTATCTATACTGACCACAAAAATCTCCTGGATCTTCTCAACCTACGACAGGCTTATTGGTCCCTATTCTTCTCTCGCTTCAACTTCCGAATCCATTTATGTCCAGCTGAGAAGAATGTCAAAGACGTTGCTCTCTCTTGTGCCTCCGATGTAATTGGAGTCAAACCAACTTCCAACATATTGTTCATCCTGAATGGCTTGTTATTGCCGCCCCAGTTGATCTACGGCACTACAAGACTTTGTGAGTTCCTGCGCTTCCTGTGCCCAAAATAAGTTGTCACGTCTCAAGCCAGCAGGTCTGCTCCAGCCACTACCTATACCCAGATGCCCGTGGACTCACGTGGCCATGGACTATCTTACGGATCTTCGTCTTCCGGTAATACCGTCATCTGGGTAGTCACAGACCGTTTCTCTAAAATGAGAATACCAATTCACCAGATCCTAAACGTGCAATGCACGGCCTGCAAAACTCAAACATAAATGTACCTATCTATAAACTCTATGCTAAAATTTGTAAAGACATACAGCCATAAATCACAAACTGATTTATCAAGGATACATATTTTATTAACATATACAGCAAATATCAATAGTACGGTCACCACGACACTAAAATCAACCCATAAAAAACAATGCACATATCACATAAGTACATTAATGGTCAATCATATTTAAAAGTAAAAACTAATCAAAATCGTATATTGGCCACTCAAACTGTGAAATTGCTCTAATATTTGATCAATATGCAAAATGGTAAAGTTCTAAGTGCAATGAAACTCTGAAAATAAATAGCAACATGAAAAAGACACAGGTTTTAGTCGGGGGAACCCCTGAGGAAGCTACGGTGAAACACGCATCGGGGATTCTGTGGTACATCAATTGTGTCCATCTCACTATGCAGCCGGGTTGGTATATTTAAACACTTTCTGATATGCACTAAGCACTTTTATTGTATTTGTATACATGTATTTGATATATAGTATGATCCGGTATTGTATTGACATTGCCACCGACTAATCATATGTAAAAATGGTTTCTTTGTAAGTTCACAGTTTGAGTGGCCAATATACGATTTTGATTAGTATTTACTTTCAAATATGATTGACCATTGATGTACTTATGTGATATGTGGATTGTTTTTTATGGGTTGATTTAGTGTCATGGTGACCGTACTATTGATATTTGTTGTATATGTTAATAAAATATGTATCCTTGATAAATCAGTTTGTGAATTACGGCTATATGTCTTTACAAATTTTAGCATAGAGTCTGTAGATAGGTACATTTATTTTTGTTTCTCTAAAATGTACCACTTCGTTCCTCTGCCTGATCTGCCGTCATCTCCTCTTCTTGCCAGCCCGTTCTTCCTCAGCACATTGGGGTAGATTTATCAAGTGTTTGAAATTCAGAATATTTCCAGTTGCCCATGGCAACCAATCACAGCTGAGCTTTCATTTAACCATGAATATTTTAAAGGGGAGCTGTGATTGGTTGCCATGGGCAACTGGAAGTGACTTTCAGACACTTGATAAATCTGCCCCATTGTCTCAGAGGAATCCAGTTTGTTTACAGATTCTGGCTTTCTTTGTGCAAACAACTGCAAGTAAAGCTGGACTTCTCCTCTGCCTATCATCCCCAGTCAAACTCGCAAGTGGAGAGATTCAATCAGTCTTTGTTTCAGCTTGACAGGACGACTGGTCCACCCTGTTACCTTGAGCATAATTCTTCTATAATTCTCTGGACTGCCGTTCCCTTTTTTGTTGTTCATGGGCAACATCCACCCCACCTCTTCCTCTCTTGGTGCCCTCTGATGTTGGTACAAAACCTCAAGTTCATCGGTGAACATACTTGTCAGTCCCTACTTCGGGTGTCCGCCAGCACCAAAACCCAGGCCGACAAGAAACGCAGGTCCCCCCCAGTCTTCTCTGCAGACTGGGGGAGACCTGCTACAAACTCAGATCTAGTTTCCTGTATCCATTTGAGGTACTGAAGCACATTTACCCCGTGGCTTACAAGCATCTTCTTCCTGTGACCATGACCCTGAAATTAAACAGCGAGCGCGCCGCTAATTGGCGCTGGTCGGTCGCTGCCCTGAAATGTAGCCTGCCTCTTCCTTTGTTCTTTTATCTTTGTACCCTGTTGTTTTAGTGAAAGCGTTATATTGAGAATATTATGTTCTATCTGTTGTAACCTCTGTCTCGTTTCCTGACCTTGATTCTCTGCCACCTGTCTTGAACTTCTGCTATGTCCCCGACTCCAATCCTGTGTAATCTATCCTGACTTCCCGCCTGACTACGACATTGATTCGGCCTGCCGTTTCTGGTCACTACCGCAAGCAAGTCGCGCCTGTGGAGCAACCTAATGGTATCCTGCTGTAGCAAGTCCAACCCGCTTTGCAGCGGGCTCTGGTGAATACTGGGTGCCACTTAGACTCCGCTCCCAGGCGTCGGCTTACATTATTCCTCACGGTGGATCCTCAGAAAATGAAGATGACCCTACTAAAAAAAACGATCGTATGACTTTACGATCCTCACAAAAACCAAAAGAAAGAAATTTTTAGACAAAAGCAAAGGAGGAACTTCAGCAACAGGTTCATCACAAGAATCAATACCAGAGAACGAACAAGGAAATCTACAACAAGAGAAAGAACAAAAAGACATAAACCTTGTAGTGAATATCTCCGATAGGATTCTCACAGAGCCAGAAATAAATGTATTAAACAAAGTATTAGGTGTTGTACCAACTTTTGAAACCCAAAATTTTGATTTTATAGTAGATTTTTTTGTTTTTGTAGAAGTTTACGATTAAAAATGTTCTTCAAAGATAAAAAAGAACCAACAAAGAATAAAAATTTAATACCTAATAAAATCAGAGAACGAAGTGCAACACCCTCGCCGATGCAATGGCGAGTGGGTGCTTGCGAATAAGCCCCATAACATGTCACCACATCACAAAGGGGAAATTGCAGTGGTTAATCCTGCCTGGCAAGGCAGAAGTTAAATCTGTATATGATGTAAAAGTCCAGTATCCAATGATCTGTGTTACATCCTGTCTCTGTGAACTGAGAGGTAATTGGAGGAGCAGCCACCACCTGACCAAAGGGAGGTAATAAAACCCCCTGGCCAGGAATGTTCTAGAGAAGACTCCGAGAGGAGTCTCTCTCAGGAGAGAGAGGAGAGCAGTCTCTCCCAGCAGGCCCTCTGGGTCTGCAGGACGCAAGCAGAGAGTAGTTAGCTGAGCAGTAGCTCAGAGTCTCTAGCACACCAGACCAGTGCAGGAAGAGCCTAGCCCCTGCCTGAAGTAGAAGATAAGACTAGAGCTAGTGTAGTGAGGAAAGGGGTATCATCCTACCTTCAAGGGTGATACCTGAAGAGATCCAGGACCGAGCTGAAGCCTCCTCTAAGGACCCAGCTGCCTCCCAGCCTGCCCTATACATCCAGGCTGGTGAACTACATCCTGTGGCTCCCTCCAAATACCTCTCCAGTACTCCACCATCTTGTTAAAGGCACGTTGCTGATGTTCCTGTCGGTTCCAATAAAGAACTGTAAGTGTTTCTGTTCAACCTCTGCCTCCGTCTGGTCCCTGCTACTACCCCTGCCTCCATCACCGGCACCCTGTCCATCACCCAGAGACTCACACTCGGGACATTAAGGGGTTGCCCCAGGGAGATCCGCTATAGCAGCCTCTCCCTCATCTTTTCTTGCCAACACCACCCTGCTGGAGACCTGCCAGGCTGTAGGACAGCCCTCCGGTTCCCCCGTACCAAGCACCGTGACCATAGCGTGCTTAGGCCGCAACCGCCAGCCACTCCGGTACCGCGGGCCCCGGCTGTCTCCAGGCCTCACCTCAAGGGCTAGGCCCCGGTGGGGGATGTTGCAAGTGGCGTCACGAACAGGATTGATACTTCTGTGCCTTATTACGGCATTAAAGACTTTCCTTTATTAAAAAAACTGTGCTGCCTAACCCTGCTGCCATCCGGGTTTAGGCCCAAGTAATTATGTGTTTCTGGATTGAACTGTGTTATACTGCTGCCACGTGCTGTCGAGCGCCGCTCCAGCACTCAAGAGGTTAATCCCTGCAAGAACTGTACCAGCTCTGCTACATCCGGCGCTGCCGCGCCTGAAGATTTTTACCTCAGAAACTGTGGCGCAGCAAGTAATTCCAGCCCGCCAAAACTTTCACTGGCGGGAAACCCAGAGACATCGCTAAGCTGCGCCCCCTGCGCGTATGGCGCGAATCCTGCCTCAGCGCACTGTGGCGCAGCAGAAAATTCAGCCCGCCACAGCTCCTGGCGGGAAAGACTCAAGCTCCGCCCTCTGACGCGAAACTCTCCCGCGCTGCAACGCCAGTGAGAGCCCACGAGGTACCTCAGAGTCAGCGCAGCCGCCATCCAGCATCAAAGAGGTTAATCGGCCATCTTGGATTTCTCCACGTGCTGTCTCCTGTCCGGCCGACATGCCGCACAGCCTCCGCGATGAAGAACCAAGTATCGCATGGCCTGCCCACGAGCCTTGGGCACCTTCCTCTGCTGCACCGCTTACTGCTGTCTCCCATATGCAGTCTTCAATGGCGGATTCTCCACAGCGGCTGCCTCCTCCGATGTCGGACCTCCTGAGGACCACCGCGGATGTGAGTACCATGGCCCCCAGGGCCTATATCACAGTGACTGTTACTATATCTCCCTTAGCCCCGGCTGGGGTACAGTCCGGCCTCCCTGCAGAGGGTCAACATCTCCCCATAGGAGGCCCGGCTACAAAAGGGACTCTCTTAAAGGGGCCTGACCCCTTATCTAATACTGCTGATCGTCCTGCGGAGTATCCAGGACCACCTGCTAAGAGGCCCAGGCTGTCCGGTGAGAACGCCCTGCCAGCTACAGAGGTTACCAGCGCAACAGCGCCCCCAAGAGCTACAGGTCAGTCCAGGAACAACAATCCTTCAGCTGTCAGCAATGGAGAAGTTACAGCTCCTGCGGTCATCATCATGCGCTCCACAGCGCCCCCAGCTACAGAAGGTCAGCCAGAGAAGTGCCTGCCTCCTTCCTTTGCTGAGATGCCTGCCGCCGCAGATGACCTCCCTGCTGTTCCAGCTCCAGCTTCTGGGTGTTCCATGTCAGCAGTTCCAGTGTCTACCACCAGATGTCTTCAGGTGACGGATTTCAACACTGCTTTCTTCACCCAGGCTGATGATGTCCCTGCTGCAGTTCCTGCTCCCGCGCCTGCAGCCATTGCTCTTGAGCACCAAGAGTAACCCCTGATGGGCTGTAGCCCTCTCCAGGTACTTTGTACATATTGGGGCAAATTTACTTACCCGGTCCATTCGCGTTCCAGCGGCGGCTTCTCCGCTCTGGATTCGGGTCCGGCCGGAATTTAATAAGGTAGTTCTTCCGCCGTCCACCAGGTGGCGCTGCTGCGCTGAAAGTAAACTCATCGCGCCGGAATGCACCGAGCTGGACCAGGTGAAGGTAAGCGGTCCTTATGCGACACATTTTCGGTTTTTAAATGCGGCGGTTTTTCCGAATACGTCGGGTTTTCGTTCGGCCACGCCCCCCGATTTCCGTCGCGCGCATGCCAGCGCCGATGCGCCACAATCCGATCGCGTGCGCCAAAATCCCGGGGCAATTTAAGTACAAGCGGCGCAAAACGGAAATATTCGGGTAACACGTCGGGAAAACGCGAATCGGGCCCTTAATAAATGACCCCCATTGTGTATATTTATCTCCATTTGCCCCAAAGAGCCAGAGACTTTCCTGAGACTCTTACCCTTATTTATCTCAGTCCAGAGATTATACATTGTCTTGTGCTATGATAGCACCTCTTCCTCTGCCACAGCAGAGATTTCTTCAAAGGACTCTGTCTCTCTACACATAGAGGAGACCCTTTGCTTCTCAGTGCACTTTTCCCCACATCAAGGGCTGTACCCAGAAGATGGACTTTGTCACTAGAGACCTTCTGTGAGACTTTTGCCAGATACTACCAAGGAAAAGTTGCCCTGTAATTTATTATCATTTTGCACTTAATGCCTTCCTTTTTAGGTACGGACATTCTGCTTGCACTCTTTATGCCTTTTCTTTGCAGGAAAAGAGACATTTGCTATCGCGCTACCCTGAGTAGCCTATCTACTTCTGTAACGTTGGTAACGTTCAAGATGTGTACCCATTGGGCTCCTAAGCCAATGTGAATTATCCTGTTTGCACACTGTCAGAAGATATGCCAGTAGTCTGCATTAACCCTTTCATAGGCTTTTCAGGTTGTAGTGTGGCTGTGTCGGACCGTCTTTTTGTAAAACACTGACCGCTACCTGATCCCTCAAACTGAGGTTTGCACGTGGGGGTAGTCCGTAAACTGCGGGTCCTTCGGGGACCGGGGGTGTTACAGAGATAGCACCTGGATGCCACCCATACATGGGTAAGGATACCAGTCAGGAGGTACTTGTGTCGCATATGCTAACGCAATGCAGATATACACACTATATAATTGCCGCCAGGGAAGAAGTGTTGATAAAACAAATATACAGGCCTTGGTGCAAGGAGTGGATTACAGGACATGACACCACACCTTTCCTACTGTACAGTTCGGTTTAATGGCGTCAGCGACCAACTGTCATACAGCTCTTACATATTTTTGTCTTAGTCCGACACCAACCCAGGTGCCTGTCTCCAGGACCATGGGCGGTTTGTCCCTACACCTCCCATAGCCTGCACTTCCTAGAAGTGCCTTTAGCCCCCTCTGTGCCCCAAAACATCAATAGTCGAGCCGAGGGCGGCTCTTTCAATTGCCCCCGGGGTATGCAACACCCTCGCCGATGCAATGGCGAGTGGGTGCTTGCGAATAAGCCCCATAACATGTCACCACATCACAAAGGGGAAATTGCAGTGGTTAATCCTGCCTGGCAAGGCAGAAGTTAAATCTGTATATGATGTAAAAGTCCAGTATCCAATGATCTGTGTTACATCCTGTCTCTGTGAACTGAGAGGTAATTGGAGGAGCAGCCACCACCTGACCAAAGGGAGGTAATAAAACCCCCTGGCCAGGAATGTTCTAGAGAAGACTCCGAGAGGAGTCTCTCTCAGGAGAGAGAGGAGAGCAGTCTCTCCCAGAAGGGAGAAGAGACCGGTCCTAGTCAGGCCCTCTGGGTCTGCAGGACGCAAGCAGAGAGTAGTTAGCTGAGCAGTAGCTCAGAGTCTCTAGCACACCAGACCAGTGCAGGAAGAGCCTAGCCCCTGCCTGAAGTAGAAGATAAGACTAGAGCTAGTGTAGTGAGGAAAGGGGTATCATCCTACCTTCAAGGGTGATACCTGAAGAGATCCAGGACCGAGCTGAAGCCTCCTCTAAGGACCCAGCTGCCTCCCAGCCTGCCCTATACATCCAGGCTGGTGAACTACATCCTGTGGCTCCCTCCAAATACCTCTCCAGTACTCCACCATCTTGTTAAAGGCACGTTGCTGATGTTCCTGTCGGTTCCAATAAAGAACTGTAAGTGTTTCTGTTCAACCTCTGCCTCCGTCTGGTCCCTGCTACTACCCCTGCCTCCATCACCGGCACCCTGTCCATCACCCAGAGACTCACACTCGGGACATTAAGGGGTTGCCCCAGGGAGATCCGCTATAGCAGCCTCTCCCTCATCTTTTCTTGCCAACACCACCCTGCTGGAGACCTGCCAGGCTGTAGGACAGCCCTCCGGTTCCCCCGTACCAAGCACCGTGACCATAGCGTGCTTAGGCCGCAACCGCCAGCCACTCCGGTACCGCGGGCCCCGGCTGTCTCCAGGCCTCACCTCACGGGCTAGGCCCCGGTGGGGGATGTTGCAGAAGCATCTTCAACCCTGACATTAACACCCCTATGTTAGAAAGTTTTCAACAGGTGGTCGTCAAAGAAATACGAGAAAAATGGCAACATCCTTCAAACAACAAAAAGAATCTATCTAAGAAAGAAGAAGAAGCTCTAAAGAAATTAATGGAGGACGACACTATTATTATAAAAAGAGCGGACAAAGGAGGGGCTATAGTAGTGTGGGACAATAGTGCTTACATTTCTGAAGCTATGTGTCAATTGTCAGATGAAAATGTTTATAGAAGGCTTAATGAAGATCTTACTAGGGTGTTTAAATGGGAAATAGACATAATGTTAGAAGAGGCAGTACTAGAGAATGTAATTAATGAATATACTAAGGGGTGTCTATCTAACGAACATTCCTAGAGTACCCATTTTGTACTTACTCCCAAAAATTCATAAGTGTCTAGAAAGCCCGCCCGGACGCCCTATCGCGTCGGGTGTAGACTCTCTTCTGTACCCTCTAGCCATCTACGTTGACAGTTACTTGCAACCTACTGTCCAGAAACTACCTAGATGTCTTAAAGACACTAGTGATTTTCTGAGAAATATTTAAAAAACTGATATGAAAAAAATTAAATTATTATGTACTATGGATATTAAAAGTTTATACACTAATATACCTACAGATGAAGGAATATATGTAGAGATGAGCGAGCACTAAAATGCTCGGGTGCTCGTTATTCGAGACGAACTTTGATGCTCGAGTGCTCGTCTCGAATAACGAGCCCCATTGAAGTCAATGGGAGACTCGAGCATTTTTCAAGGGGACCAAGGCTCTGCACAGGGAAGCTTGGCCAAACACCTGGGAACCTCAGAAAAGGATGGAAACACCACGGAAATGGACAGGAAACAGCAGGGGCAGCATGCATGGATGCCTCTGAGGCTGCTTAATCGTACCATTATGCCAAAATTTTGGGCAACAGCATGGCCATGACAGAGTGACTGAATGAGGCTAGATAGCATCTAAAACATGCAATAATTGACCCTGACACTATAGGGGACAACATGCAGAGGCAGCAGCGGCAGGCTAGAGAGTGTCATGGCGTCATACCCTAAATGGACTCAGGCTTCAAACCAATGGGTGGCAGAGAGGAACCAAAGGAGGTGAGCAAGAAGTGCTGAAATGATTTCCTATGTGAACAAAAGGTTGACAGTATATTTAGTCGATAACACAGCATGGTGGAGACATAGTGACCAAGTTCCATAACAGATCTGGTGAAACACCCAAAAAATGAGCCTGACACAGCTCGTTTGATAAGGGGACGACATGTGGAGGCAGCCATGGAGACGACTTCCATGATTAAGAGCGACAGTATGGGGCATCCATATTGCGCTGCTATGATTGCAATTTCAGGTCTCCAGCATGGCGGCGACAGATAGGCCGAGTTCCACTATGTATCTTGTGAAACACCTGAAAATTCTGCCTGACACAGCTCGTTTGATAAGGGGACCATGTATGGAGGCAGTGAAGTAGTAGTAGATTAAAGGTGCTGCAGTTAAAACTATGTTAGTTGGATCTTGGGATGGAGCTGGCGGTCCGCTGCCAGGCAAGCTTTCGCCTGTCCAAGCCCCTGTCTCTCGGCTCCTCCCCCAACAGCACTTCTAAGAACCTTTTGTATAAGATCAAGTGTAGTAGTGTTCTTATAAGTTTGGGTTATGGCGGGTGAGGGGAATGTAAACAGATGCGCAAGAAGCGCTGAAATAATATGGGTAAATTATAAAAGTTTGCCAGTATATTTTGTGGATAACACAGCAGGGTGGCGACAAAGTTAACAAGTTTGATGTGGAAGCCATGAAAACAACCCAAAATTCTGCCTGACACAGCTCGTTTGCTAAGGGGACGATGTATGGAGGCAGCTATATGGACGACTTTTGGAGGCAGCTATGGAGATGACGTGTGGAGGTAGCAATGGAGACAACGTGTGGAGGCAGCTAAAAAGACGACGTGTGGAGGCTGCTATGGAGACAATTTAATTTGGATAGTGCCTGTATGTGGCAGTCCAAAAAAGTTTTCAAACCAGAGGAGCAGGTAGGTGGTCCTCCAGAAAAATTAAATAGATTGAGTGCCTGTATGTGGCACTCCAAAAAATTGTTTAAAACAGAGGACCGGGTAGGTGGCCCTCCAGAAAAATGAAATACATAGAGTACTATAGCTAGAGCCAGTTGGCCCTGGCAAAAAATAGCCAGTTTCCTCTGCTTTAGTGTACAAAGAGGAGGAGAAGGAGGAAAATGAGGAGGAGGAGTGCATAAATTATTCAGGTTGAGCTTCGTTCACCTGGTGGAGAATGGAA
The DNA here is from genome assembly GCF_040894005.1 of Engystomops pustulosus. Lineage (NCBI taxonomy): Eukaryota > Metazoa > Chordata > Amphibia > Anura > Leptodactylidae > Engystomops > Engystomops pustulosus. The sequence goes on along the minus strand of NC_092411.1, from coordinate 165,369,845 downwards.
ATCCTGAGAAATCCAGGCTTTATAAGCGTCTTGATAAGCGTCAGCCTGTCAGCGCTGTCAGTCGACAGGCGTGTACGCTTATCGGTGATGATGCCACCAGCTGCACTGAAAACCCGCTCGGAAAACACGCTAGCGGCAGGGCAGTCAAGAACCTCCAAGGCGTACAGCGCCAATTCGTGCAACATGTCCAGCTTTGAAACCCAGTAGTTGTAGGGAGCTGTGTGATCATTTAGGACGATGGTATGGTCAGCTACGTACTCCCTCACCATCTTTCTGTAAAGATCAGCCCTACTCTGCCGAGACTGGGGATAGGTGACAGTGTCTTGCTGGGTTGACATAAAACTGGCAAAGGCCTTGTAAAGCGTACCCCTGCCAGTGCTGGACAAGCTGCCTGCTCTCCTACTCTCCCTCGCTACTTGTCCCGCAGAAGAACGCCCTCTGCCGCTAGCGCTGTCATAAAGGAAATACTGTTTCAGCTTGTGCACCAGGGCCTGCTGGTATTCATGCATTCTCACACTCCTTTCCTCTCCAGGGATGAGAGTGGAAAGATTTTGCTTGTACCGTGGGTCCAGGAGAGTGAATACCCAGTAATCGGTGCTGGAATAAATTCTTTGAACGCAAAATCTGCCATATGCGCCAGAGTACCAACGCGCAAGAATTCACTCCCCTCACAGGCCTGACTGCCCATTTCCTCCTCCTCCAACTCCTCTTCTTCTGCCCATACACGCTGAACAGTGAAGGACTGAACAATGGTCCCCTTTTCTGTCTCGCCAACATTCTCCTCCTCTTCCTCCTCCTCCTCCTCCACCTCCTCCGATACGCACTGAGAAACAGACCTGAGGGTGCTTTGCCTATCAACAAGGGAATCTTCTTCCCCCGTCTCTTGTGACGAGCGCAAAGCTTCCGACTTCATGCTGACCAGAGAGTTTTTGAACAGGCAAAGCAGCAGGATGGTGAGGCTGATGATGGCAACATCGCCACTGACCATCTGGGTTGACTCCTCAAAGTTACTCAGCACCTGACAGATATCAGACATCCACGTCCACTCCTTATTGTAGACTTGAGGAAGCTGACTGACCTGACTACCAGTTCTGGTGGAAGTTGACATCTGGCAGTCTACAATCGCTCTGCGCTGCTGGTAAACTCTGGATAACATGGTTAATGTTGAATTCCACCTCGTGGGCACGTCGCACAACAGTCGGTGAGTGGGCAGTTGGAGGCGGCGCTGCGCTGAGTGTGGCAGCATCTGTGCTGGACTTCCTGAAATGCGCACAGATGCGGCGCACCTTTGTGAGCAAATCAGACAGATTGGGGTATGTCTTGAGGAAACGCTGAACTATCAGATTTAACACATGGGCCAGGCATGGCACATGTGTCAGTCTGCCGAGTTGCAGAGCCGCCACCAGGTTACGGCCGTTGTCACACACAACCATGCCTGGCTTCAGGTTCAGCGGTGCCAGCCACAGATCAGTCTGCACTGTGATGCCCTGTCATAGCTCTTGGGCGGTGTGCTTTTTATCGCCTAGGCTCAGCAGTTTGAGCACCGCCTTCTGTCGCTTAGCGACGGCACTGCTGCTGTGCCTAGAGCTACCGACTGATGGCACCATGCCCACGGATGGTAATTCGGAGGAGGAGGTGGAGGAGGGGTGGGAGGAGGAGGAGGCATAGTAGGCCTGAGAGACCTGGACCGAGGTAGGCCCCGCAATCCTCGGCGTCGGCAGTATACGACCAGCCGCAGGGTCAGACTCGGTCCCAGCCTCCACCAAGTTAACCCAATGTGCCGTCAGCACTCGTTCACGTGTCCGTGGTCAGGTGGACCTTGTCAGAAACGGCGTTGGTCAGGGCACGGATGATGTTGTCTGACACGTGCTGGTGAAGGGCTGGTGGGACGGCACATCGGGAAGAGTAGTGGCGGCAGGGGACCGAATACCGAGGGGCGGTCGCCGCCATGAGGTTGCGAAAGGCCTCGGTCTCTACCAGCCTATAGGGCAGCATCTCCAGGCTAAGTAATCTGGAGATGTGGACGTTGAGGGCTTGGGCGTGTGGGTGGGTTGCACTATACTTCCTTTTGCATTTCAGCGTCTGGGGTATGGAGAGCTGAACGTTGGTGGATGCTGTGGAGGATTGTGGAGGTGAAGATGGGGTTTTCGCACGGGAGGTGTTTGGGCCGAGGTCCTGGGCTGGGGGCTGACTAGCAGATGACACAGGGGAAGGAGCAGTAGTATGCCCCGCCAGAGGTGAACGGGTTTGGTGCCATTGAGTGGGGTGTTTAGCATTCATATGCCTGCGCATACTGGTGGTAGTTAAGCTAGTAGTGGTGGAACCCCTGCTGATCCTGGTTTGGCACAGGTTGCACACCACAGTCCGTCGGTCATCTGGTGTTTCTTTAACCGGTTAAGGACTGGGCCCTTTCCCGTTTTTTCAGTTCCATTTTTCACTCCCCACCTTCAAAAATCTATAACTTTTTTATTTTTACACGTAAAAAGCTATGTGATGGTTTGTTTTTTGCGTAACAAATTGGACTTCATAGTGATCGCATTGAATATTCTATGCCATGTACTGGGAAGCGGGAAAAAAATTCCAAATGCAGGGAAAATGGTGAAAAAACGCATTTGTGTCGTATTCTTGTGGGCTTGGATATTACGGCTTTCACTTCTCGCCACAAATGATGCATCTAATTTATTCTTTGGGTCAATATGATTACAGGGATACCAAATTTATATAGGTTTTATAATGTTTTCATACATTTACAAAAATTTATACCTCATGTACAAAATTTTTTTTTTATATTGCCGTATTCTTGTGCTTATAACTTTTTCATACTTCGTTGTATGGAGTTGAGGGTGGTGTCATCTTTTGCGACCTTTGATGATGTTTTCAATGATATTATTTTTAGGACTGTACGACCTTTTCATCACTTTTTATAGAATTTTTAATTTTTTTTTAAATGGCAAAAAAGTGCCAGTTTTGACTTTGGACGCGATTTTCCGTTACGGGGTTAAAGGCAGTGAAAGACCGTTATTATATTTTGATAGATCAGGCATTTTCGGACGCGGCGATACCTAATGTGTTTATGATTTTTACTGTTTATTTATATTTATATCAGTTCTAGGGGGGTGATTTGAATTTTTAGGTTTTTTAATTATAATTTTTTTTTTTAACTTTTCTTTATTTTTACTATTTTTCAGACTCCCTAGGGTACTTTAACCCTAGGTTCTCTGATCGATCCTACCATATACTGCCATATTACAGTATGGCAGTATATGGGGATTTTACTCCTCATACATTACAATGTGCTGATAGCACATTGTAATGAATAGGTTAAACCGAAGTAGCTTCGGGTCTTCGTGAGACCCGAAGCTACCATGGCGACGGATCACCGCTCCCCGATGATCCTCGGAAAGATGGCGGCGCCATCTGAAGCCGTAGGCAGCTTTGCCGGCGGCGATCAGCAAGAAAACACCCGCGTTCGGTGCTGGCACCGATTGCGGGTGTTACCGGTAAGCCTTTGCTGCAATATGCAGCAGAGACTTACCGGCTATGGAGAGGGCTCGGCCTGCGAGCCCTCTCCATGCATCAGAACGCGACCGCTGCCGTGAATACATGGCGGGCGGTCGCGAACCGGTTAAAGAACCTCCAGACTTCTGAAAATCTCGCCCTTGACACGGGAGCTTGACTACGTGAAACATTTGGCACTGATGCACCAGCTCTGGCCCTGCCTCTCCGTCTGGCCCCACCACTGCCTCTTCCAACCTGTTCTGCTATAGGACTCGCCTCCGTCTCAGAAGCACTGTGTTCACCCGGCCTATCAACCCAGCTTGGGTCTGTCACCTCATCATCCTCCGATCCCTCAGTCTGCTCCCCCCTCAGACTTCCTGCCCTGACAACAACTTCACCACTATCTGACAACCATGTCTCCTCATTGTCCGCCACCTCTTTACACACTTATTCCACCACGTCAATAATGTCATCATCACCCACAGACTGCGACCGCAGCTCAGCAGCAACCGGACAAGTGGTTTGTGACTCTGGTAAGGGTCCAGAAAACAGTTCCTCAGAGTATGCCGGTTCAAATGCCAAATTTTCCTGGGAGGGGGCAGACTGGGGGGAAGGAGGCTGAGGTGGAGGAGCTGGAGGAGTGCTGATTTCGGTGACATGGGTGGACTGCGTGGAAGACTGACTGGTGGACAAATGGCTAGAAGCATTGTCCGCAATCCACGACATCACCTGTTTGCACTGTTCTGGCCTCAACAGTGCTCTACCACGAGTCCCAGTAACTTGAGACATGAACCTAGGGAGTGTATCTCTGCGGCGTTCCCCTGCTCCCTCATCAGCAGGTGGTGTCTCACCCCGCCCAGGACCACGGAATCTGACCCCTGCAGTAGTTGGATGCCCACGTCCACGCCCTCATCCTCTACCCCTAGCCCTCGGTTAAACATTTTTAAAATTAAAGTGTAAACTGTAAATTTTTTTGGTTTTTTTGTGTTTTTTTTTTTTTTTAAACAAAACGTCGCTATCCTATTGCTATGGCTAGTTTCTAGCCTACACTGACAGCACACAACTGGATTTTGAGCTGTGCCTGATGACTTTAAAAAAAAATAAAAGTAAAAAAAAAATAAATGAGCAGACTGTGCCTAATTCAAATCAAACCCCTAATAAATTGTCCCACTTCGGTATTTGAGGTGGATATGTGTGTCACTAAGAGCTAAACACAATGGTCGCAAGTCTTCCTGCAAATTCCTCACAATATGGTACTAGCTGCAATACTAGTGCCAGCAAGCCCAGCCACAAGCAAACAAAAAAAATATATATATAACGCTATTGTAGCCCTAACAAGGGCTGTTGGGTTCTTGTAGACTCACTCCTGCCTAACAGTAAGCTAATATAACACCCTAACGCTATCCCTGCAGCAGCAGCAACTCTCTCCCTAACGGCATCCAGACAGAGAATGATCCGAGCAGCGCGGGCAGGGGCTAGTCTATTCCAGAGTCACCTGATCAGGACAGCCAACCACTGCTATCGACGTGTAAGGGTACCACGTCATGCTGGGTGGAGTGCAGAGTCTCCTGGCTTGTGATTGGCTCTGTTTCTGGCCGCCAAAAATCAAAACGGGGGGAGATGCCATTTTCTCGAGCTGGCGAAATACTCGTCCGAGCAACGAGCAGTTTCGAGTACGCTAATGCTTGAACGAGCATCAAGCTCGGACGAGTGTGTTCGCTCATCTCTAAATATATGCCATCAGAAATAAATTATGTGAAGATCCTTCCCTTTCTAATGCACAAATCAGCTTCTTACTAACATTATTAGAAATCATACTCAAGACGAACTATTTTAGATTTCAAACTGAATTTTTCCTACAACTACAGGGGACCTCGATGGGGTTTTGCAAATATTTTTATGTCAACATTTTAAGAACAGGCTCTAGTGTCGCACCCCCTCAGTAAACATGTCATTCTCTGGCTCCGCTATGTGGACGACGTGTTTGTTGCCGGGGGGGGTAGCGACACGGAGCTAGTAGAATGCACTACATATCTCAATCAAGTGCATACACTTATTGACTTCTCAGTAGAATATCATACAGATAAAAATCTGGATGTTGAAATCATTAGAGAGAGTGACAAAATAATCACCACATTATACTCTAAGCCAACGGATAAAAATAATTTGTTGAAAAGATCGAGTTTCCACCACACAAACACATTTAAAGGGATCCCTAAAGGACAGTTTATAAGGGCCCGTAGGATATGTAATACAGATAAAGAATATGAAATAAATAAGAAGAAAATTATACAGAAATTTTCTGACAAAGGTTACAAAAAAAAGAGAGATCATACGAGTAGGAGATGAAGTAGCACAAAAAAATTGGGAAGAATTGAGAATCAACCGTACCCCTACAGATAAAGTAGAGAGAGATAATTTTTCATTCATCTCTACATATGATAGGCATTCTAGAATGATAAAAGACACTGGGGGTCCTTTACTAAGGGTCCGATTCGCGGTTTCCCGACGTGTTGCGCGACTATTTACGATTTGCGCTGATTTTTTCCTGAATTGCCCCGAGTTTTTGGCAAATGCGATCGGATTGTGGCGCATTAGCGCCGGCATGCATGCAACGGAAATGGGGGAGCGTGGCCGAACGGAAACCCGACGGATTCAGAGAAACCGCCGCATTTAAAAAAAAAAAAGTGTCGCTGGACACGCGCTTACCTTCACCAAGAATAGGATCGTGAATCCGAATCCACCGCAGAGAATGCGCCGCTGGATTGCGAATGGAAAGGGTAAGTAAATCTGCCCCATTATATTGAAACATTGGGATATACTTCAATGCGATCCCAACTATGGGAAGTTATTCAAAGAGAAGCCACAGTTTGTTAGAGAAAGGGAAGTCATTAGCAAATTATTTAGTGAGAGCTGATATAGAAAAAAACATCACCAAATCTAAAAAACAATCATTTCTTAAAGCACAGCAAAAAGGGACATTTGCATGTTTGTCATGTCAAAATTGCAATTCTATTATTAAAGGAGACAAACTATATCATCCTATACAGGGTACACCAATTTCAATCAAAGGGTGGCATTCCTGTAACAGTAAAAATGTTGTATTCATGCTTAAATGTCCATGTGGGAAAGTATATATTGGACAGACATCTAGGAACATCAAAATTAGACTTAATGAACATAGAAGTGCTATCAGATTACATCTAAGAACAGGTCCTAAAGAAGATAAAAATAAAAAAATATGGAGAGACTACAGTAGCGAGGCACTTCCTAGATGCTCACCATCAAGTATCAGATCTCAGATGGATGATAATAGAAGTAGAAAGTAGCGATAGCGAACAAACTAAATTACGATTGTTACAAAGAGAAGTTTATTGGATTAGTCATCTAGAATCAAGTCCAAAAGGTCTTAACAAGGAATGTAATTACAAAGTATTCTTGAAATAATATATAAAACATAAAAGGCAGAGTGCAATATAACTGCTGTCAAAGTTCTAGCGTGTTAATACTTAAACAATATACCTCATGTTTAGACCATATGTTATTCCATTGTTTGCACAGTAAATCTATGTACAAATAGTGTTTGTCTTTAAAATAAGTATTATATCTAGTACAGGCTTCCGGCCAACAGGGTTTAAATAACCTTGGAGGCGTGTATCGCATACGTCTGAGGAAGGGGGCGTGTCCCTCGAAACGCCACTGAATGTGGACGATGCCACTCTGTCCAAACAGTCAGAGGAACGTACATCTCAGCCCTGAGGTCTCCGAAACAGTGAGTGCTATGATTGCCGAATAGGCGACTTAATAAAACTATGCATATAGCGTGAACACTCTAAGAATGTTTGCTAGCCGAGAACTATGCATACGATAAGTGAAGTTACATTGACTTGTATGAAAATGCACAAGAAAGTTTATGTATATATGTGAATATTTAAACAAAGTAAAAAAGTTTTGAAAACGCTGAAAAAGTTTTTGCTGGACACTATTCAATACTACTAAATAACATTAACATTATGTCTGTTTTATATTGACATATTGGGGCAGATTTACTTACCCGGTCCATTCGCGATCCAGAGGCGCGTTCTCTGCACTGGATTCGGATCCGGACAGGATTCATTAAGGTAGTTCCTCCACCGTCCAACAGGTGGTGCTGCTGCGCTGAAAAGCATCGGAATGTGCTGGAGTTCACCGAGCCGGGCTGAGTGAAGGTAAGTGCAAGCTCCGCAACTGATTTTTTTTTTTTTAAATGAGGCGGTTTTTCAGAACCCGTTGGGTTTTCGGTCGGCCACGCCCCCTGATTTCCGTCGCGTGCATGCCAGCGCCGATGCGCCACAATCCGATCGCGTGCGCCAAAATCCCGGGGCAATTCCGGGGAAATCGGCACAAATCAGAAATATTCGGTAACACGACGGGAAAACGCGAATCGGGCCCTTAGTAAATGATGCCCAATATTTTATGTTGCTTCATTTTATTAGAATGTTAAGGGGCTTACAAATCGATTAGCAATTTTTCAGATTTACATGAAAATGTAGGATTCAATTATTTTAGAGGCCTATTCACACTAATTAGGGTTTTAAAAGTTCTATTCATTAGAAACTCTTCACAACATACCACATTTTTAAATTGCACCCCTCAAACTGTTCAAAACAGTCTTTGTTAAGCTTGCTAACCGTTTAAGCATCGAGCGTGAAATAAAACAAAATGGAGTTTCTATATGGAATTTTCACACAAGTGGATGTAAACCACTTTATGGGCCATAATGGAGCACAGAAGGAAAATTTGTGCTTTTGAAGGGCAAATTTTGCTGAAACAACTTTCCGGCCCTATGTTGCATTTGGGAAGCCTATACATACCAGAACAAGATAAACCCTAAAAAGTGACCCCATTTGAAAACGTAACCCCTCAATGAGTATAGTAACACTATTTTGGGGTGGGTATACCCCATTGATTACAATTTATTGGCTTTCTTGGCAGGAATTTAAAACAAAATTATCTATTACCTATTCTGATACTGATCTTTTACTTTCATTTTTTGTTTTATACACCGTATAGCATAGCTATCATGTTATTTATGTTCTATGGGTCAGAACGATTATGCAATATACTATTTATATAGCTTTTTAATTTTTGAATAATTTGCAGAATATAAACAGATTTAAAGAAAAGAAACTTGCCTTTGCATCACCATTTTCAAATAGCGTAACAGTAAAACTTATTTTTTGTTGTTGATTGAGCTGTATTAGGGATATTTTTTGTGGAATGAGTTATTTATAATCTTTTATTACGGTACTCACCATACTGGTTCAGTAATGATTTTATTTTATTGTACAGGTTTTCGCGGACACAGCAATTTTATTGTATGTTGGAGTTTTATGATATATGGGCTTTTAGGGGACTTTCATCATTTTCTTATTTTAATCTTTTATTTGTATTTTATTTTGCTGTCTCACTATGGACTTTCACAATTGGACAAACTACTACACTGCAATACTGATGTATGTTGGTGTATTAAAGTATGCAGATGCATAGGCTGACATGCACATTGACATATTCTATAAGAAACAGGATCTGTCACTTAGCAGCTGAAGACATTCCTGGGGTCCACCACTATCAGCACCCACCAAACCCAGTGCGGAGGGCATAGCAATTGAGGGTGGGGGCAAGTGAGGATACCCTATAGCAGTGATGGCGAACCTATGGCACTGGTGCCAGAGGCGGCACTCAGAGCCCTTTCTTTGGGCACTCAGGCCTTCAGCCCAGGACAGAGTTCTCCAAACAGGACCAAATCCATTAAATCTTACTGCAGTCCTAGGCAACTTATGAGGTGCTGCGCTCAGCACAATTTTACAGCGACATTTCATTGACTGTTTGGAACTTCTTGAAAAGTGAGAAGGTGTTGAAAGAAGTGCATTATCTTTGGAGGTCATCCTGCTGGACCAACCATTCTTCCTAAACAGAGAGACCCTGGAGAGAAGCTACAATGACAGTCCGAATTTGCCCACCTTCTTTCAACTGCATTGGTGGCTTCAGGGGGCCTTATACAATTAAAGAAGTGGAAGAACAGGTAGCAATAAGTTACTACTTAAAATGGCGCGTTGGCACTTCATGGTAAATAAGTGGGTTTGGGTTGTAGTTTGGGCACTCTGTCTTTAACCCCTTCCCGACGCGCGCTGTACTAGTACCCTCTCCATAGCCGGTAAGTTTTTGCTGCATATTGCAGCAGAGGCTTACCGGTAACACGCGCGATCGGTGCTAGCACCGATCGCGGGTGCTTTCACCGCGATCACCTCCGGCAATGCTGCCGGAGGCTTCAAAAAGATGGCGCCGCATGGGCGCCGCCATCTTGGCGCGGATCTTCGCTCCCCGATGACGTCACGGGGAGCGGTGATCCGTTGCCATGACAGCATCGGGCCTCACGAAGGCCCGAAGCTGTCTCGTTTTAACCTATTCATTTCAATGTGCTATCAGCACATTGTAATGAATGAGGAGTAAAATCCCCATATACTGCCATATTGCAGTATGGCAGTATATGGTAGGATCGATCAGACAACCTAGGGTTAAAGTACCCTAGGGAGTCTGAAAAATAGTTAAAGTAAAAGTAAAAAAAAGTTTAAAAAAAAAAATTATATTAAAAAAACCTAAAAATTCAAATCACCCCCCTTTCCCTAGAACTGATATTAATATTAATAAACAGTAAAAATCATAAACACATTAGGCATCACCGCGTCCGAAAATGTCCGATCTATCAAAATATAATAACGGTTTTTCACTGCGTTTAACCCCGTAACGGAAAATAGCGTCCAAAGTCAAAAATGACATTTTTTTGCCATTTTGGAAAATATAAAAAAATTAATAAAAAGTGATCAAAAGGTAGCACAGTCCTAACAATGATAGCAATGAAGACGCCATCAAAAGTCGCAAAAAATGACACCACCCACAGCTTCGTACACCAAAGTATGAAAAAGTTATTAGCGCCAGAAGATGACAAAATCAAAAAAAAATTTTTGTACAGGAGGTTTTAATTTTTTTAAATGTATGAAAACATTATAAAACCTGTACAAATGTGGTATCCCTGTGATCGTAGCAACCCAAAGAATAAAGTAGACCTGTCATTTGGGGCACACAGTGAAAGCTGTAAAATCCAAGCCCACAAGAAAACGTCGCAAATGTGTTTTTTCACCATTTTCACTGCATTTGGAATTTTTTTCCCGCTTCCCAGTACGCGCCATGGAACATTAAATACCGTCACTACGAAGTGCAATTTGTTACGCATAAAATAAGCCATAACAGAGCTCTTTATGTGGAAAAATAAAAAAGTTATAGATTTTTGAAGGTGGGGTGTGAAAAATGGAAGTGAAAAAACTAAAAAAGGCCAAGTCGTTAAGGGGTTAAAAGGTTCGCCATCACTGCCCTATAGACTCCGTGGTCATGTTTAACCACGTCGCCTGCAGCCTGGGTCGCATCACATCTAGAGATGAGCGAACATGCTCGTCCGAGCTTGATGCTCGGTCGAGCATTAGGGTACTCGAAACTGCTCGTTACTCGGACGAATACTTCGCCCGCTCGAGAAAATGGCAGCTCCCGCCGTTTTGCTTTTTGGCGGCCAGAAACAGAGCCAATCACAAGCCAGGAGACTCTGCACTCCACCCAGCATGACGTGGTACCCTTACACGTCGATAGCAGTGGTTGGCTGGCCAGATCAGGTGACCCTGGGATAGACTAGCCGCTGGCCGCGCTGCTCGGATCATTCTGTCTCTGGATGCCGCTAGGGAGAGAGCTGCTGCTGGTCAGGGAAAGCGTTAGGGTGTTCTATTAGCTTACTGTTAGGCAGGAGTGATTCTCAAAGAACCCAACAGCCCTTCTTAGGGCTACAATAACGTTCTACTTTTTTTATTTTAATTTGCATCTTTTACCATTTTGTGAGGAATTAGCAGGGGGACTTGCTACCGTTGTGTTTAGCTCTTAGTGGCACACATATCCATAGCAAAGACCGAAGTGGGAAAATTCAGTAGGGGTTGGATTTCTATTAGGCAATAACTCAGTGTCATCTCATCTGGCATAGTAGTGTGCTTCCTTTGATACTTGGCTAGAAAATAGCCATAGGAGAATACAAACAGCTTCTTGAAGCCTACAGTAGCGTTCTATATATTTGATTTCTGGTTGATCTGCTGGTGGCTGTAGTTTCTGCAGTGCATGTACTTGCCAATTCTGAGCAATTTGTAGTGAGACTTGCGACCGCTGTGTTCTGCGCTTAGTGGCGCACATATCCATAGCAAAGGCCGAAGTGGCAAAATTCAGTAGGGGTTGGATTTCTATTAGGCAATAACTCAGTGTCATCTCATCTGGCATAGTAGTGTGCTTCCTTTGATACTTGGCTAGAAAATAGCCATAGGAGAATACAAACAGCTTCTTGAAGCCTACAGTAGCGTTCTATATATTTGATTTCTGGTTGATCTGCTGGTGGCTGTAGTTTCTGCAGTGCATGTACTTGCCAATTCTGAGCAATTTGTAGTGAGACTTGCGACCGCTGTGTTCTGCGCTTAGTGGCGCACATATCCATAGCAAAGGCCGAAGCGGCAAAATTCAGTAGGGGTTGGATTTCTATTAGGCAATAACTCAGTGTCATCTCATCTGGCATAGTAGTGTGCTTCCTTTGATACTTGGCTAGAAAATAGCCATAGGAGAATACAAACAGCTTCTTGAAGCCTACAGTAGCGTTCTATATATTTGATTTCTGGTTGATCTGCTGGTGGCTGTAGTTTCTGCAGTGCATGTACTTGCCAATTCTGAGCAATTTGTAGTGAGACTTGCGACCGCTGTGTTCTGCGCTTAGTGGCGCACATATCCATAGCAAAGGCCGAAGCGGCAAAATTCAGTAGGGGTTGGATTTCTATTAGGCAATAACTCAGTGTCATCTCATCTGGCATAGTAGTGTGCTTCCTTTGATACTTGGCTAGAAAATAGCCATAGGAGAATACAAACAGCTTCTTGAAGCCTACAGTAGCGTTCTATATATTTGATTTCTGGTTGATCTGCTGGTGGCTGTAGTTTCTGCAGTGCATGTACTTGCCAATTCTGAGCAATTTGTAGTGAGACTTGCGACCGCTGTGTTCTGCGCTTAGTGGCGCACATATCCATAGCAAAGGCCGAAGTGGCAAAATTCAGTAGGGGTTGGATTTCTATTAGGCAATAACTCAGTGTCATCTCATCTGGCATAGTAGTGTGCTTCCTTTGATACTTGGCTAGAAAATAGCCATAGGAGAATACAAACAGCTTCTTGAAGCCTACAGTAGCGTTCTATATATTTGATTTCTGGTTGATCTGCTGGTGGCTGTAGTTTCTGCAGTGCATGTACTTGCCAATTCTGAGCAATTTGTAGTGAGACTTGCGACCGCTGTGTTCTGCGCTTAGTGGCGCACATATCCATAGCAAAGGCCGAAGTGGCAAAATTCAGTAGGGGTTGGATTTCTATTAGGCAATAACTCAGTGTCATCTCATCTGGCATAGTAGTGTGCTTCCTTTGATACTTGGCTAGAAAATAGCCATAGCAATAGGATAGGATTGTTTGGTTTTAAAAACTCAAAAAAAAAAAAAAAACACAAAAAAAAAAAAAAAACACAAAAAAACACCAAAAAAAACAAAAAGAAGTAAAAAAAAAAAAAAAGTTATAACTCTCATTTTAAAAATGTTTAACCCGAGGGCTAGGGGTAGAGGACGAGGGCGGGGACGTGGGCGTCCAACTACTGCAGGGGTCAGAGGCCGTGGTCCTGGGCGGGGTGAGACACCACCTGCTGATGAGGGAGCAGGGGAACGCCGCAGAGCTACACTCCCTAGGTTCATGTCTGAAGTTACTGGGACTCGTGGTAGAGCACTGTTGAGGCCAGAACAGTGCGAACAGGTGATGTCGTGGATTGCTGACAATGCTTCGAGCAATTTGTCCACCACCAGTCAGTCTTCCACGCAGTCCACCCATGTCACCGAAATCCCCACTCCTCCAGCTCCTGCACCTCAGCCTCCTCCCCCCCAGTCTGCCCCCTCCCAGGAAAATTTGGCATTTGAACCGGCATACTCTGAGGAACTGTTTTCTGGACCCTTCCCACAGTCACAAACCACTTGTCCGGTTGCTGCTGAGCAATTTTCCGATGCCCAGGTTTTCCACCAGTCACAGTCTGTGGGTGATGATGACCTTCTTGACGTAGTGGAAGTGTGTAAAGAGGTGTCCGACGATGAGGAGACACGGTTGTCAGACAGTGGGGAAGTTGTTGTCAGGGCAGGAAGTCCGAGGGGGGAGCAGACTGAGGGATCGGAGGATGATGAGGTGACAGACCCAAGCTGGGTTGAGAGGCCGGGTGAACACAGTGCTTCTGAGACGGAGGAGAGTCCTCGACCTGAACAGGTTGGAAGAGGCAGTGGTGGGGCCAGACGGAGAGGCAGGGCCAGAGCTGGTGCATCAGCGCCACTGTCAACTAGTGAAGCTCCCGTGGTGAGGGCTCTTGCGGCGAGGGCTAGATCTTCAGAAGTGTGGAGGTTCTTTAAGGAAACACCGGATGACCGACGGACAGTGGTGTGCAACATTTGCCAAACCAGGCTCAGCAGGGGTTCCACCACTACTAGCTTAACTACCACCAGTATGCGCAGGCATATGAATGCTAAGCACCCCACTCAGTGGCAACAAGCCCGTTCACCTCCGGCCGTGCACACCACTGCTCCTTCCCCTGTGTCAGCTGCTAGTCAGCCCCCTGCCCAGGACCCTGGCACAAAAACCCCATCGTCGCCTCCACGATCCTCCACAGCATCCACCAGCGTTCAGCTCTCCATACCCCAGACGCTGGAGCGGAAACGCAAATATAGTGCAACCCACCCGCACGCCCAAGCCCTTAATGTGCACATCTCCAGATTGCTTAGCCTGGAGATGCTGCCCTATAGGCTAGTAGAGACCGAGGCCTTTCGCAACCTCATGGCGGCGGCCGCCCCTCGGTATTCGGTCCCCAGCCGCCACTACTTTTCCCGATGTGCCGTCCCAGCCCTGCACCAGCACGTGTCAGACAACATCATCCGTGCCCTGACCAACGCCGTTTCTGACAAGGTCCACCTGACCACGGACACGTGGACGAGTGCTGCCGGGCAGGGCCACTATATATCGCTGACGGCACATTGGGTTAACTTGGTGGAGGCTGGGACCGAGTCTGACCCTGGGGCTGCTCATATACTGCCGACGCCGAGGATTGCGGGGCCTACCTCGGTCCAGGTGTTTCAGGCCTACTATGCCTCCTCCTCCTCCCACCCCTCCTCCACCTCCTCCTCCGAACTACCATCCGTGGGCACGGCGCCATCAGTCGGTAGCTCTAGGCACAGCAGCAGTGCCGTCGCTAAGCGACAGCAGGCGGTGCTCAAACTGCTGAGCCTAGGCGACAAAAGGCACACCGCCCAAGAGCTATTACAGGGCATCACGGCGCAGACTGATCTGTGGCTGGCACCGCTGAACCTCAAGCCGGGAATGGTTGTGTGTGACAACGGCCGTAACCTGGTGGCGGCTCTGCAACTCGGCAGACTGACACATGTGCCATGCCTGGCCCATGTGTTAAATCTGATAGTGCAGCGTTTCCTCAAGACATACCCCAATCTGTCTGATTTGCTCACGAAGGTGCGCCGCATCTGTGCGCATTTCAGGAAGTCCAGCCCAGATGCTGCCATTCTGGGCAGCGCAGCGCCGCCTCCAACTGCCCGCTCACCGACTGTTGTGCGACGTGCCCACGAGGTGGAATTCAACACTGACCATGTTATCCAGAGTTTACCAGCAGCGCAGAGCGATTGTAGACTGCCAGATGTCAACTTCCACCAGAACTGGTAGTCAGGTCAGTCAGCTTCCTCAAGTCTACAATGAGGAGTGGACGTGGATGTCTGATATCTGTCAGGTGCTGAGTAACTTTGAGGAGTCAACACAGATGGTCAGTGGCGATGCCGCCATCATCAGCCTCACCATCCCGCTGCTTGGCCTGTTGAAAAACTCTCTGGTCAGCATGAAGTCGGAAGCTTTGCGCTCGTCACAAGAGACGGGGGAAGAATATTCCCTTGTTGATAGCCAAAGCACCCTGAGGTCTGTTTCTCAGCGCATATCGGAGGAGGTGGAGGTGGAGGAGGATGAGGATGAGGAGGAAGAGGAGGAGAATGTTGGCGAGACACAAGAGGGGACCATTGTTGAGTCCTTCACTGTTCAGCGTGTATGGGCAGAAGAAGAGGAGTTGGAGGAGGAGGAAATGGACAGTCAGGCCAGTGAGGGGAGTGAATTCTTACGCGTTGGTACTCTGGCGCATATGGCAGATTTCATGCTAGGCTGCCTATCCCGTGACCCTCGCGTTCAAAGAATTTATTCCAGCACCGATTACTGGGTGTTCACTCTCCTGGACCCACGGTACAAGCAAAATCTTCCCACTCTCATCCCTGGAGAGGAAAGGAGTGTGAGAATGCATGAATACCAGCAGGCCCTGGTGCACAAGCTGAAACAGTATTTCCCTTCTGACAGCGCTAGCGGCAGAGTGCGTAGTTCTGCGGGACAAGTAGCGAGGGAGAGTAGGCGAGCAGGCAGCTTGTCCAGCACTGGCAAGGGTACGCTTTACAAGGCTTTTGCCAGCTTTATGTCACCCCAGCAAGACACTGTCACCTGTCCCCAGTCTCGGCAGAGTAGGGCTGATCTTTACAGAAAGATGGTGAGGGAGTACGTAGCTGACCATACCATCGTCCTAAATGATCACACAGCTCCCTACAACTACTGGGTTTCAAAGCTGGACATGTGGCACGAACTGGCGCTGTACGCCTTGGAGGTTCTTGCCTGCCCTGCCGCTAGCGTCTTGTCCGAGCGGGTTTTCAGTGCAGCTGGTGGCATCATCACCGATAAGCGTACACGCCTGTCGACTGACAGCGCTGACAGGCTGACGCTTATTAAAATGAATAAAGGCTGGATTTCTCAGAATTTCCAATCTCCACCAGGTGAAGGAAGCTCAACCTGAATAATTGATCCACTCCTCCTCCTCCTCCTCATTTTCCTCCTTCTCCTCCTCTTTGTACAGTAAAGCAGAGGAAAATGGCTATTTTTTGACAGGGCCCACTGGCTCTTGCTATAGTACTTCATGCATTTAATTTTTCTGGAGGGCCACCTACCCGGTCCTCTGTTTGAAACAATTTTTGTGAGTGCCACATACAGGCACTCAATCTATTCCATTTTTCTGGAGGGCCACCTACCCGGTCCTCTGTTTTAAAAAATTTTTGGGACTGCCACATACAGGCACTCAATCTATTCCATTTTACTGCAGGGCCACCTACCTGCTCCTCTGGTTTGAACAATTTTTGGGACTGCCACATACAGGCACTCAATCTATTCCATTTTACTGGAGGGCCACCTACCTGCTCCTCTGGTTTGAAACATTTTTGGGACTGCCACATACAGGCACTCAATCTATTCCATTTTACTGCAGGGCCACCTACCTGCTCCTCTGGTTTGAACAATTTTTGGGACTGCCACATACAGGCACTCAATCTATTCCATTTTACTGCAGGGCCACCTACCTGCTCCTCTGGTTTGAACAATTTTTGGGACTGCCACATACAGGCACTCAATCTATTCCATTTTACTGGAGGGCCACCTACCTGCTCCTCTGGTTTGAAACATTTTTGGGACTGCCACATACAGGCACTCAATCTATCCCATTTTACTGGAGGGCCACCTACCTGCTCCTCTGGTTTGAAAAATGTTTGGGACTGCCACATACAGGCACTATCCAAATTAAATTGTCTCCATAGCAGCCTCCACACGTTGTCTCCATTGCTACCTCCAAAAGTCGTCCATATAGCTGCCTCCATACATCGTCCCTTTATCAAACGAGGTGTGTCAGGCAGAAATTTGGGTTGTTTTCATGGATTCCACATCAAAGTTGTTAACTTTGTCGCCACCCTGCTGTGTTATCCACAAAATATACTGGCAAACTTTTACCATTTAGGGATATTATTTCAGCGCTTCTTGCGCATCTGTTTACATTCCCCTCACCCGGCATATCCTAAACTTATAAGAACGCTACTACACTTGATCTTATACAAAAGGTTCTTAGAAGTGCTGTTTGGGGAGTAGCCTAGAGACAGGGGCTTGGATTGGCGAAAGCTCGCCTGGCAGCGGAACGCCAGCTCCATGCGCATCATGCGCTTCTTGCGCATCTGTTTACATTCCCCTCACCCGCCATATCCCAAACTTATAAGAACGCTACTACACTTAACTTGGTGCAGGCTGGGACCGAGTCTGACCCTGGGGCTGGTCATATACTGCCGACGCAGAGAATTGCGGGGCCTACCTCGGTCCAGGTCTCAAAGGCCTACTATACCTCCTCCCACCCCTCCTCCACCTCCTCCGAATTACCATCCGTGGGCATGGCGCCATCAGTCGGTAGCTCTAGGCACAGCAGCAGTGCCGTCGCTAAGCGACAGCAGGCGGTGCTGAAACTGCTGAGCCTAGGCGATAAAAGGCACACCGCCCAAGAGCTATTACAGGGCATTCCACATCAAAGTTGTTAACTTTGTCGCCACCCTGCTGTGTAATCCCCAAAATATACTTGCAAACTTTTACCATTTAGGGATATTATTTCAGCGCTTCTTGCGCATCTGTTTACATTCCCCTCACCCGCCATATCCTAAACTTATAAGAACGCTACTACACTTGATCTTATACAAAAGGTTCTTAGAAGTGCTGTTTGGGGAGTAGCCTATAGACAGGGGCTTGGATTGGCGAAAGCTCGCCTGGCAGCGGAGCGCCAGCTCCATGCCAAGATCCAACTAACATAGTTTTAACTGCAGCACCTTTAATCTACTACTAGTTCACTGCCTCCATACATGGTCCCCTTATCAAACGAGCTGTGTCAGGCAGAATTTTGGGTTGTTTTCATGGCTTCCATGTTAACTTTGTCGCCACCCTGCTGTGTAATCCACAAAATATACTGGCAAACTTTTATCATGTACCGATATTATTTGAGCGCTTCTTGCTCACCTCCTTTGGTTCCTCTCTGCCACCCATTGGTTTGAAGCCTGAGTCCATTTAGGGTATGTCGCCATGACACTCTCTAGCCTGCTGCCGCTGCCTCTGCATGCCGTCCCCTATAGTGTCAGGGTCAATTATTGGATGTTTTAGATGCTATCTAGCTTCATTCTGTCACTCTGTCATGGCCATGCTGTTGCCCATAATTTTGGCATAATGGTGCGATTATGCAGCCTCAGAGGCATCCATGCATGCTGCCCCTGCTGTTTCCTGTCCATTTCCGTGGTGTTTCCATCCTTTTCTGAGGTTCCCAGGTGTTTGGCCAAGCTTCCCTGTGCAGAGCCTTGGTCCCCTTGAAAAATGCTCGAGTCTCCCATTGACTTCAATGGGGTTCGTTATTCGAGACGAGCACTCGAGCATCGGGAAAAGTTCGTCTCGAATAACGAGTACCCGAGCATTTTAGTGTTCGCTCATCTCTAATCACATCACATAGAGGCATTTTGTTCTTTTGTTGATTGAGCTCTATTAGGGCTCATTTTTAGCTGTACCTTTGATTGGAATCATTGTGGTGTAAATGTGACTTTTTGATCACTTTTTATTGCTTTTTTGTTTGGATTGATGTGCAAAAATATAAATTTTTGGTGTGTTTATTTTTTACAATGTTCACGGTACAGGTTTAGTGATGATTTTATTATATGAGTTGTTACAGACACTGGGATTTATTGTATGTACTATTCGTGTGTGGATTTTCAGATGCATAGGCTGGCACTCACACCGACAGATCCTGTATCTGAAAGGATCTGTCATTGTGCTCCAGAAGGTAGCTCTGGGGTCCATGTCCAGACCCTGGGGCTGCCATAGAGACCATTGACACACCCCTAAAATCAGCGCAGGGTGGGGGGGTTGGCAGTCATAGTGGGAGAACTCACAGAAGCCCTATAAACGCCTCATCATGTTTGACCATGGTGCCTCAAGAGTTAAACAGCTGGGGTCACGGCTATGGCGTTCCCAGCTGTTACTGTGGGAGCCTGGCTGTCGCATATGCTCCCGTACTGCTGTCACAGTTGATTGTTTTCAATGGTAACAGCAGGTTAGGACAAGAATGTATTTCCAGGGGGTTTAATTAGCCACTGACCTGGAATAACATTCTGTCCTTTGTCGCTGTAGGGCTTAATCACTTGTTTTCCTTACATATCAGATTTCTGTATCTAGTCACTGGTTTTGCATCACCAGAACTTAGTCATTCAGTAACTACTGTCATGAGTACACCTATGGGTGACACATCCCCTACTGTGGGTATTTGGTTGATCTGGGCCTTAGATTCGTAAAACGGTCCCTCAGTTTCCAATCGTACCTTTCTTTTTGTAGAGATTCTGTAGTACCTAAGTCACAAATAAAACTTTCTGTAAGGTCTAATTTCAAACATCTTGTGGGATTTGAAGGATTTCTTCCACTTCAGTCTACAACAAAAAGAATCATATATTTTATCTATTCAAAAAAGCTAATTGGAAAACATAGCTCCTATTGATAGAGGGTTAAAATTGGCCTTAAAGGGGTATTTCCACAAAGACAAGATTCTCAAATGTAATCAGGATAACAAAATAACACAATGGGGCAGATTTATCAAGCTGTCTGAAAGTCAGAATATTTCTAGTTGCCCATGGCAACCAATCACAGCTCAGCTTTCATTTTACCAATGTTCATGAATATTTCAAAGGGGAGCTGTGATTGGTTGCCATGGGCAACTAGAAATATTCTGACTTTCAGACAGCTTGATAAATCTGCCCCATTGTCTAATTCAATGTTTTTAACAAAAATACAATAGTTCACAGATATAATTCCTACCTGTCTCTATCAGTCCAGCTGTACACAATTTTGGTCGGCCCTGCACCACTGTCATACTACTCAACTTCAAGGGGCAGCACTAGTAACCAGAACTCTAGATGCACCAAAAAACACACAATACTAATACAGACCTAAGAGCAGAACAAATACAGTGCACAAACCAGATGATAATATTGGACAGCTAACCCCCTAGAGAAGACATATATAATATGGTCTATTTCTACTGTATTAAGCATGCCCAGCATTTCCTAGCTACAACCTTGTTACCATACCAGGCAACACCGGGAACAAACAGCTAGTATTTAAAAATTTTTATTACTTTGTTACTATTTTAACTTTGTTAAAGCTCATTAATGTAAATTTACACTATTTACCTTAAATCATTCTCTTCTACAATTTGCATGTCACCAGACAGTAGGTTGCAGGAATATGCTATGTTCACAGCTGTTTCTGGAAAAGAAAGGAAAAAACCATGTTACAAAATATCCTGGATATCAGCATTAGGGAATTAAGGGAATATTCTCATCTGAGATAATTATGACACATCCTTAGGTCTTTTTATTCATACTTGATAAGTACAAGTCCCACATCTAAACCACATCTTGAGGGTGCAGTCACACATTGCAGTTAAAACTGCATCGCAATCAGCTTTGAGGTGGTTTTAGGTGCAGTTTTGTCAATTTAACAGGTGAAAGACATGAACTGAACGGGTAAATGAAATTTGTGGAACAGCTTTCTCCTTCAAAATCTAATTCACCCATTCGGTTCATGTCTTTCACCTGTGAAATTGACAAAACTGCACCTAAAACCACCTCAAAACTAATTGCGATTAGAGATGATCGAGTATACTCGTCCGAGCTTGATGCTCGTTCAAGTATTAGCGTACTCAAAACGGCCAGTTGCTCGGACAAGTATTTCGCCTGCTCGTTAACGAGCTTTCACTTAAGGAAACACAGTGAAGAACAGTGAAGAACACAGTGAAAACAGTGAACACAGGATCATTTAAGTGAAGAACACAGTGAAGAACACATTGCAGATGTTTCCGTACATCTGCTAACTTATCAAAAGACATTAGTGCCGAACGGTGTTCTTCACAATAGTATGTGAAGAACAATATGTGTGAAGAACACATTGCAGATGTATGGAAATATCTGCAATGTGTTCTTCACACATATTGGGGCAGATTTACTTACCCGGTCCATTCGCGATTCAGCGGCGCTTTCTCTGCGGAGGAATCGGGTCCGGCCAGGATTCACTAAGGTAGTTCCCCCGATGTCCACTAGGTGTCGCTGCTGCGTTAGTCCGTCGTAGTGCACTGAACTTCACCGTCCTACCCTGGGTGCAGGTAAGCGCGTGTCAAGCGACACTTTCTTTTTTAAAATGCAGCGGTTTTTTCAAATCCGTCGGGGTTTTTTTACGGCCACGCCCCCCAACTTCCATTGTGTGCAGGCCGGCACCGATGCGCCACAATCCAATCGCGTGCACCAAAATCCCGGAGCAATTCAGGGAAAATAGTTGCAAATCGGAAATATTCGGATAACCCGTCGGAAAAACGCTATTCGGGCCCTTAGTAAATGACCCCCATTGTTCTTCACATACTATTGTGAAGAACACCGTTCTGCACTCGTGTCTTCGGATAAGTTAGCAGATGTATGGAAACATCTGCAAAGTGTTCTTCAGTGTTCTTTCAATGTGTTCTTTCGGTGAAAACATCTGCAAACATCTGCAATGTGTTCTTCAGTGTTATTTCAATGTGTTCTTTCAGTGAAAAATGCTCGAGTCTCCCATTGACTTCAATGGGGTTAGTTATTCGATACGAGCACTCGAGCATCGGGAAAAGTTCGACTCGAGTAACGAGCACTCAAGCATTTTAGTGCTCGCTCATCCCTAATTGCGATGCAGTTTTAACTGCAATGTGTGTCTGCATGCTGAGGATGGGAGTCTACTAACCTCTGCTTCATTCATGGCTTCAATGAAGTCAACAGAAGCTCCAAAAAGGTTAACAAGCATCTTCAGCTATTTGTTGCACTCCTATTGACTTGAATGGGAAGTATGCAGACAGTTTTACATGGCTTCATTCAAGCAGTGAGTGCAAAGAAGTATAATAGATAGGTGAGAGTCCTAGAGGTGTAATTGGCCCTGTAATGCATGTGGCTTTAATGCATGCATTTTGAAACACATTACAACAGAGTAGGTTGTTGAAAATACCTGAGGGAGCATTTACTCGTGGCTTAACCCCTAGGTGCACCAGGACGTTATAGTACGTCCCCGCCGCTAGATGCTAAGCGCACAAGGACGTGCTATAACGTCCTGCTTCTAGCAGCGGCTCACGAACAGAGCTGGGACCAGAAGCAGCGGCTATCTATCACAGCTGACACCGCGCTGTAACACCCGCGATCGGAGCTGACTCCGATCGCGGCTGTTAACCCCTTACACGCCGCAGTCAAGCATGACCGCTGCGTGTAAGGGTTTTTCCACTATGGATCGGATCCCACATGCCGCTTACCGGGGGATCAGATCCTCTTCTGGGTAATAAAACAGAATCGTTACTGGTTCCGCACGGTAAACGCCGGAGGAAAAAAAATGCAAAAAACGTTCCAAATATCATGAAAAATAAGGCCACTAAAAAGAACAACTCTTAGCGCAAAAAATAAGCCCCTAACCAGATTTGTCAGTCGAAACAAAAAAAAGGTTATGCATATGAAAAGATGTTAATCTTGAAATTAGTTTTTATTCAGGACAATTGAATAAAATACACAAATCCCCCACATATTTGGTATCGCTGCATCCGTATCAATCTGCATAATAAAAAAGAATCGATATTAGATCCGCAAAGTGAATCCAGTAAAAAAAAAGGCAAAAAAATTGCTCCAAAAAAGATACTTTTTAATTAATACCCTATAAAAATGTTCTAAAAGGTTATTTAAAAAATGTTATGAACTCTAAAATAAGACCACTAAAAAAAACAATCCTTCTTGCAAAAAATAAGCCCTTAACCCCTTAAGGACGCAGGGTTTTTCGGCTGATTTCTCGCTCTCCAACTTCAGAAATCCATAACTTTTTCATTTTTACGTGTACAGACCTGTGTGAAGGCTTATTTTGTGCGTAACAAATTTTAATTTCCCGTGATGTTATTTATTTTAACATGCCGTGTACTGCGAAGCTGAAAAAAATTCCAAATGTGGAAAAATTGAAAAAAAACCGCACGTGCGTCACGTTCTTGTGGGCTCAGTTTTTACGACTTTCACTCTTCGCTCCAAATAACATGCCTACTTTATTATTTGGTTCGGTGCGATCGCGGTGATACCAAATTTCTATAGGTTTTATTGTGTTTTAATAAATTTTCAAAAATTAAACGAATGTGTACAAAAAAGAAAAACATTTTTTTGCCATCTTCTGACGCTAATAACTTTTTCATACTTTGGTGCACAGAGATGTGCGAAATGAGGCAACGTTTTCATTGCTACCATTTTGAGGTCTGTGGGACGTTTTGATCATTTTTTATTTCATTTTTTATGTTATGTAAAAAGGTGTAAAAGTCGCATTTCGGACATTTGGGCGCCATTTCCCGCCTCGGAGGTCACCGCCGGCCGTAACTGTTTTTATATTTTGATAGATCGGGCATTTTGGGACGCGGCGATACCTAATATGTCTGTGATTTTTACTGTTTGTTATGTTTTATATCTGTTCTAGGGAAAGGGGGGTGATTTGAACTTTTAATATTTTATTAATTTTTTTTATTTTTTAAACTTTTTTTTTTCATTTTTTTTTCACAATTTTTTAGACCATCTAGGGTACATTAACCCTAGATGGACAGATCGCTCCTACCATATACTGCAATACTACAGTATTGCAATATATGGCAGTTTTGCAGGTCATACATTACAATGAGCCACTGGCTCATTGTAACGAACCTGCATAAACCATGTAGCCTCGTGTCAAAAGAAGACCCGAGGCTACCATGGTAACCGATCGCCGCCCCCCAATGACGTTCGGGGCGTGGCTATCGGAAAAAAGATGGCGGCGCCCGCGCGCCGCCGTCTTTTAAACGCCGGCGGCGACTTTGCCGGCGGCGTTTAGAGGGTTAATAGCCGCGATCGGTGCAAGCACCGACCGCGGTTATTAGCGGTGGGGGTTTTGTGCAAAATGCAAAAACCCCCACCTCTGTATGAAGAGGACTCAGCCCGTGAGCCCTCTTCATACATCCCTTATACCTCTGCGCCGTGAGGTTATGCATATGAAAGACGGTGATGCTAAAATTGACAACATTTTTGCCAAATTACTTTTTTTTTAGTAAAAATGGGGAAAAAATCTATATAAATTAGGTATTTTCGTAATCGTGGCGACCCATAGAATAAAAATAATAAACTATTTTTATGGTATGGTTAACGGCCAAAAAAAAAACCACATAACATTTTCCTAAAAATTGAGGATTTTAATTTCCTCCACCAACAAAGAGTTAATAAAATTTCACCAATTAGCTATAGATACCCCAAAATTATGTACCAGAAAAGTGCATCTCATGTGGCAAAAGAAATAATAAAATAGTATAATATAATAAAAATTATAGCCTGTATAATGTAACATAGCAAATCTGCTCTGGATGGCGCCTCTTTCCCTTCTATACCCGGCTGTGCGCCCATACAGCAGGTTACCACCACATATAGGGTAACGGTATACTCGAGAGAAATTGGGTACCAAACTTTGTGGAGCCTTTTTTCATTTAATCCATTGTAAATGTTTAATTTTCCACCCAAAATGAGTGTATTGTGAAAAAATATTACAATTTATAGACTGCACCTCCATTTTGTTTTAGCCCCTATAAAACACCCAAAGGGTTAACAAACTTCTTAAAAGTGGTTTTTCATACGTTGAGGGGTGTAGTTTCCATAACGGGGTAATTTACGAGTCTAGCTATTATTTAGGCCTCTCAGTGTCAATTAGAAGTTGAGCAGGTCCATCTAAATACGGGTTTTGGTGATTTTTCAAAAAATGTGAAAAATGATACCTACATTCTGAGCCTCATAAAATATGTGGAATCTTAAAAACCCATCCAACATAAAGCAGATATTTGGGAAATGTAAGTTATGAATATATTCGGATGCTATGACTATCTGCATCAAAAGTAGAGAATTTAGAACATTGAAAATAAAGAATTTTTCCAAAATGTTGCCAAATTTTGTTATTTTTTCATAACTAAACACAAAAGATTTCATCCAAATTTTTTAACTAATTTGATGTACAATGTGTCACGAGAAAACAATCGCAAAATCCCCTGGATATCTCATAGCGTTTCAAAGCTATAACCACTTATAGTGACACAGGCAAGATTTGAAAAATGGGGCCGCGTCCTTAAAGATAAAAGAGGCTGAGTCCCGTAGGGGTCAATGCATGCATTTTCAAACACATCACAGCAGTTGAGAAGAGGAGATATGCCGGATTACATTGCAGTCATCATTGTGTTAAACCCACGCATAAACGCTCCCTCAGCAATTTTCAACAATCGAATGATATAGAAAAAATGAATTGACTAAAGTATGACTCCAAATACAATAAAAGTCTAAGGTTTAATGCAGATGACTGTGTGCTCGCATGGACTGGATCCCGGACTAGCACAAGGCCAGAAGGAGGAGTGAGCTCTCTTTACCCCTCCTCCCACCATAGGTAGACGAGTAGCAGAACGTTGACACACTGGGGTTGTTTAATTTCTTTGGTGTATCGTAGTATATAAGGCCGTAAAAAGACTCAAGTCCATCAAGTCCAAACTTTAAGAATTAAATAAATGTTTTATCCCCATAACCCGTGATATTTTTTCTCTCCAGATAGGCATCCAGGCCTCTCTTGAACATGTACATAAAGTCCCCCATAACTACCTCATGCGGAAGAGAGTTCCATAGTCTCACTGCTCTTACAGTAAAGAACCTTTGTCTATGTTGTTGATGGTAGAATCGCCTCTCCTCTAGGCGTAGTGGATGCCCCCTTGTCCTGGTCACAGGCCTAGGTTTAAAAAGATCTTTGGAGAGATCCTTGTACTGTCCGTTCAGGTATTCGTACATTGTAATGAGGTCTCCCCTCAGTCGTCTTTTCTCTAAACTGAATAATCC
The DNA here is from genome assembly GCF_040894005.1 of Engystomops pustulosus. Lineage (NCBI taxonomy): Eukaryota > Metazoa > Chordata > Amphibia > Anura > Leptodactylidae > Engystomops > Engystomops pustulosus. Next base: position 165,343,382 of record NC_092411.1, on the reverse strand, counting down.
CAAATTTTGTAATCTGTCATTGTATTCTAATCCCCCCATTCCCCTAATAATCTTGGTTGCTCTCCTCTTCACCAGTTCCAGTTCTACTATGTCCTTTTTATACACTGGTGCCCAAAACTGTACGCAATATTCCATGTGTGGCCTGACCCACTGGTCAGGCCACACATGGAATATTGTTTCACTTGTACAGAATGGTCCCACGACTCATATCACGGGTCGCGGGCTCACCCGTGCTCCCCGGGGCTCGCAGGCGCAGCTCACCTCTCCCCGGTCCTGTGTCTCCGTCTGGCTCCGTGCGCGCGCGTCCCTGTCTCCTAGGGCATGCACGCGGCACCTTCAGAAGATTTAAAGGGCCAGCGCACCGCTGATTGGTGCGCTGGCTGAACACTTTACCTTTAAAAGGCAAGTACCTCCCTTACTACCTTGCCGGATCTTTGTGCCTCACAGCCTGAGAGAAAGTTCTGTTGCGATTTGCCTGCATTCCTGTGTTCCCTGCATTCCAGTGTCTCCTGCGTTCCTGAGTCCTTCTGTGTTCCAGTGTCTACCCAAATCCCTCCGTGCTGCTTTCCTGTGTACCAGTGTTCCTCCGTGCTGTTGTCGTGTGCCGTATTCCCGTACCCATCTGCTTGGACCTCCTGTTGCTGACCCCGGATTTGACCCTGACGTTGCTTCTCTGCCGCCTGCCCTGACCTTGTGCCTGGATCCGACCAAGAGACTGTTTGCCGTTTCTGTACCCCGACCTTGGCTGCCACTGCAGACAAGTCACTCCTGTGGAACGACCTGGTGTTACCACGCCGCAGCAAGTCCAACCCGCTTTGCGGCTGGCTCTGGTGAAAACCGGGTGCCACTTAGACTCCGGTCCCAGGTAGTGGCTTGTGTCATCGTCTGCAGTGGTCCAGAGGATCCACATCCCTCTAGCCTGACAGTAAGATCCGGTCATGGATCCCGCAAAGGCTCCGCCTCCCAGCAAGCCAGATCTTGCCACTATTGTGATCCACCAATCCCGGCAGATTGCTGCAAAGCGTGATCAACTGGAGCAAGTCACCGCCATGCTGCAACGACTGCTAGCTAACCAGCAACAGGTTCCTGAGGCTGCTATTGCGACTCCTTCTGCACCGACTGGTCTACCTGCTGTTGAACCCAGAATGCGGCTGTCCATGCCCACCAAGTATGATGGCGATTCCAAGATGTGCAGGAGCTTTATGACTCAGTGCTCTCTGCACATAGAACTTATGCCGAGCCAATTTATCACGGAGCGTGCCAAGGTGGCATTTATAATCAGCCTTCTCACTGGAAAAAGCCATGGCCTGGGCTACTCCCCTTTGGGACCGGAACGACCCAGTCACGGCTTCCCTTGTGGCCTTTCTGTTTGAATTCCGGTCTGTATTCGAGGAACCGGCTCGGGCCTCCGCCGCTGAGTCTGCCTTGCTGAATTTACATCCTCTCTGAGTGACCTCATCTCTCTGGCCACCCGAATTGATGTGCGGTTCAGAGAGCGTGCTGAGGAGTCACGTTTTGAGCAACTTCCATTCCGTCCACGACGCCCCCCTCGCCTAGCTCCTACCTTCCAAAGATCATTCCAGCCTCCGGTCGCACCACCTGCAGAGGAGTCGATGGAAGTGGACAGAGTCAAATTGTCACCGCAGGAGCGTACCAGAAGACGCCAAGGAAACCTCTGCCTCTACTGCGCTAGTCCTGAGCATTTCCTTGGGTCTTGTCCTATCCGACCCCAACGTCCGGGAAATGCCAGGACATAGGGTTCTTGGGAGAAGCGTCCCTAGGTGTGAGCAGTGCTTCTCCACGCTTGTTGATTCCGGTGCTTCTTAGCGTTGGTGCCGGCAACCAGACCCAAGTTTCTGCCTTCCTGGACTCCGGCTCCGCGGGGAACTTCATGGATGCCGCACTGGTTTCCCGGTATCACTTTCCAGTGGTCCTACTTGACAAGCCACTGGTTATTTCCTCAGTTAGCGGACAAGTCCTCTCTGATCCGGTGCGATATCGCACTAAGCCTCTAACTATGCAAGACGGCGCTCTACACAAGGAGAAGTTGTCCTTCCTGGTGCTACCTTGCTCTACTTTGTCTCTTCTGCTAGGTCTTCCATGGTTGCAGAGCCACGCACCAGTCCTTGATTGGAGGACGGGAGAAGTTCTTCGTTGGGGTCCGGATTGTCGGTCTCGTTGCTTAGAAGTTCCTCACCCTCTGTCTTGCCAACTACCTTGGGCGACAAGCCTCTGAAGAACCTTCCAGCGTGCTACCGAGACTATGCCGACGTTTTTTCTGAGAAGCAAGCGGAGGTCCTGCCTTCACACCGTTCCTATGACTGTCCCAACGACTTGCTATCGGGTACGTCTCCTCCTCGAGGACGAGTATACCCGTTATCAGTGCCTGAGACCGAAGCCATGTCTGCCTACATAAAGGAAAATTTGGAGAAAGGATTCATCCGGAAGTCTTCTTCCCCCGCTGGATCTGGTTTCTTCTTTGTATCCAAGAAGGATGGTTCCCTCCGTCCGTGCATAGATTACCGCGGCCTCAATAAAGCCACGATAAAAAAACGCTATCCCTTGCCTCTCATCACCGAACTCTTTGACCGCCTACGGGGTGCCAAGGTTTTCACCAAGCTGGATCTGCGAGGGGCATACAACCTCATTCGTATTCGGGAAGGCGACGAGTGGAAGACAGCTTTCAATACCCGTGATGGCCATTTTGAGTATTTGGTGATGCCCTTTGGACTCTGTAATGCTCCAGCGGTTTTTCAAGAATTTGTTAACGGATTTTTTCAGAGACTTGCTCTACTCTTGTGTCATAGTCTACTTGGACGACATTTTGGTGTTTTCCCCAGATCTACAGTCTCACCAGACCCACGTCCGACAGGTTCTCAGGCACTTAAGGACCAACCGTTTATATGCCAAACTCGAGAAATGCCTATTTCACCAGAGTAGGCTTCCGTTTCTGGGATACATCATTTCTGATAAAGGACTTCAGATGGACCCTTCCAAGTTGGCAGCCGTACTTCAGTGGCCTCGTCCAGTCGGGTTACGTGCCATACAAAGATTTCTGGGCTTCGCCAATTATTATCGACAATTCATTCCTCACTTCTCCTCCCTTGTGGCTCCCATCGTGGCATTGACTAAGAAGGATGCCAACCCAAGACTATGGCCTCTGGCTGCTGAAGAGGCCTTCACTGGGTTGAAGTCTGCCTTTGCTTCTGCGCCAGTACTCACAAGGCCTGACACAGAGAGGTCTTTCCAATTAGAGGTTGACGCCTCATCCGTGGGTGCTGGGGCCGTTCTCACTCAGAAGGGGCCCAAGGGTCGTACCCTCACCTGCTGTTTTTTCTCAAAGACTTTCACACCTGCTGAAAGAAATTATTCCATTGGTGATCGGGAACTTTTGGCCATAAAGTTAGCTTTGGAGGAATGGCGCTATCTACTGGAGGGAGCTCGTCATCCGGTTCATATTTATACCGACCACAAGAACCTCCTGTATCTCCAGACCACTCAGCGTCTTAATCCTCGACAGGCTCGTTGGTCTCTCTTCTTCTCCCGATTTGATTATTTAATACATTTCCGCCCTGCAGAGAAGAACGTTAAGACCGATGCCCTCTCACGCTTCAGATGTGGTTGGAGAAGATTCCGTTCCTAGTCATATTGTTCCTCCGGAACGACTGGTTCAGGCTGCTCCAGTGGATCTCCGGCAGCTTCCACCAGGCAAGACGTATGTCCGACCTGCTCTTCAGAAGAGAATTTTAACTTGGGGACATTGCTATCGTGTGGCTGGGCACCCTGGGGTGCAGCGTTCTATAACCCTCATTTCCTGTTACTATTGGTTGCCAGACCTGGCCAAGGATGTGCGGGATTTTGTGGGATCCTGCATTTCCTGTGCTCATAATAAGCCATCTCGCCTTAAACCTGCTGGTCTCCTGATGCCGTTGCCGATACCCAGCCACCCGTGGACGCACATCACTTCATCACAGACCTTCCATTGTCCTCTGGGAATACTGTCATCTGGGTGGTAACTGACCGGTTCTCTAAAATGTCCCATTTTATTCCGTTGCCTGGACTGCCGTCTGCTCCACGCCTAGCCAGCCTATTCTTCAGTCACATCTTTCGACTGCATGGATTTCCATTACACATTGTTTCGGATCGAGGGGTTCAGTTTGTCTCCCGCTTCTGGCGATCTCTATGTAGCCAATTACAGGTGAAACTGGACTTTTCCTCTGCATACCATCCACAGTCTAATGGATAAGTAGAGAGAGTCAACCAAATTCTAGGCTACTATCTTCGCCATTTCGTCTCGGCCCGCCAGGACGACTGGTCCGCTTTATTGCCATGGGCGGAGTTCTCATACAATTCCTTGAACTCTGAGACTTCTGGTTCTTCTCCCTTCTTCATCGTGTATGGACAGCATCCACGTCCTCCTCTTCCTCTACCTGTGCCCACTGATGTTCCTGCTGTTGATGTGTTGATACGAGATCTGAAGACCATCTGGGAGCAGACTCACCTTTCATTGCTGCAGGCCTCTGCTCGCACCAAACTCCAGGCCGACAAAAAACGCAGGCCTTCTCCAGTCTTTTCTCCTGGTGACAAGGACTGGTTATCCGCTAGATACATCCGGTTGAAGATTCCTGGGTACAAGCTTGGTCCACGATTCTTGGGTCCCTTCGTGGTTCTTTCCCGCATAAATCCAGTCTCCTACAAACTGCGCCTTCCCTCCACCATGCGCATCCCGAACTCCTTCCATGTCTCCCTACTCAAGCCTGTCATCCTGAACCGCTTCTCCCGGGCAAGTACCTCCTCCTGCCCCGGTGGCTGACTCCTCGGACGTTTATGAGGTGAAGGAGATCCTCGACGTGAAGATGGTGAGAGGGAAGCGGTTCTTCTTGGTTGACTGAAAGGGGTTCAGGCCAGAAGAGAGATCCTGGGAGCCTGAAGACAACATCCTGGACCATGACCTCCTACAGAAGTTTCTACAGCCCAAGAGGAGGGGGAGGCCAAATGGGGGGTACTGTCACGGGTGGTCCCCGGGGCTCGCAGGCGCAGTGCCCGCGCAGCGCGTCCCCGTCTCCTAGGGAGTGCGCGCGGCACCTTCAGAAGATTTAAAGGGCCAGCGCACCGCTGATTGGTGCGCTGGCTGAACACTTCACCTTTAAAAGGCAAGTACCTCCCTTACTACCTTGCCGGATCTTTGTGCCTCACAGCCTGAGAGAAAGCTCTGTTGCGATTTGCCTGCGTTCCCTGCATTCCAGTGTCTCCTGTGTCTCCTGCGTTCCTGAGTCCTTCCGTGTTCCAGTGTCTACCCGAATCCCTCCGTGCTGCTGTCCTGTGTACCAGTGTTCCTCCGTGCTGTTGTTCGTGTGCCGTATTCCCGTACCCATCTGCTTGGACCTCCTGTTGCTGACCCTGGATTTGACCCTGACGTTGCTTCTCTGCCGCCTGCCCTGACCTTGTGCCTGGATCCGACTAAGAGACTGTTTGCCGTTTCTGTACCCCGACCTTGGCTGCCACTGCAGACAAGTCACTCCTGTGGAACGACCTGGTGGTACCACGCTGCAGCAAGTCCGACCCGCTTAGCGGCGGGCTCTGGTGAAAACCGGGTGCCACTTAGACTCCGGTCCCAGGTAGTGGCTTGTGTCATCGTCTGCAGTGGTCCAGAGGATCCACATCCCTCTAGCCTGACATTTACACTGTGACTTACTGCACTGATATATAGAGAGGGATCTTCTAAGACGTTATTATTGTAATTATTGAGACTATTATTATTATTATAAATTTTATTATTATGGAGATGATTATTAATATTAAAAATAATAATAATCATCTCCATAATAATAGTCTCAATAATTACAATCTCTGAGAAGATCCCTCCCTATATACCAAGGCATTAAATCTGTGTCACAGTGTAACAGTAGTCATAGTTCTTAGTTACCAAAATTCTACATCTAGATAATCACAGAGGTTATAGCTCAGTTGGGTGAGGCACTGTGACATTATTGTACATGGTCACTGCAGGTTCTGGGTTCAAATCCCAATGAGGATAATTATTTTTTTTTTTTTTATTGAGATGATTTTTATTATTATAATATGGCTCAAATTTGGGGCGTGGCCAGGGAGTGATTGGGGGTGTGGCTTAGGGGGATTGCCGCGGCATGCTACGCTTGCCGCCATTTTGTCCCTCTTTCCCTTTCACAAATGTTGGGAGGTATGATTGTACTGTGTGTTTATGTGTGCAGTGTCAGTGGGTCATATGTATTGTACTGTGTGACCTCATATGGCCTCATATGACCTCATATGGGTCATATGTATTGTACTGTGTGTGCAATGTTAGTGTGTCACATGTATTGTACTGTGTGTTTATGTGTGTGCAGTGTCAGTGTGTCACATGTATTGTACTGTGTGTTTATGTGTGTGCAGTGTCAGTGTGTCACATGTATTGTACTGTGTGTATGTGTGTGCAGTATTAGGCCACATGCACATGAACACGGGTGAATTTTGCAGTGGGTTGATAACATGTGATAACAGTGGGGTGAATGATACTTATCTCGCCAATGTCCATTGTAAGTGACTGTGTGGGTTGCAAAGAAGGCACGTCTTACTACTGCCGTCTTCGCATGTATGAGGAGGTTCTGCATCAGCTGAGGCTTGTGCGTAACAGTACTAAGCCACCACTGGACCAAAACAATGGTAATTCCCTGTAAAATAAAAACTAGATAATTTACACTGGAGCTTGTGATGCTTGACAACTCTTTCAGGACTCTGGCTTCTTCTTTTTAATGGGCATAACTGGATTTGGCTTCTTCCCACCTGATGAGAGATGGCAGCCTTTCAGGGGTGCGCAGAAGAAGGAATAGTGCTGGACGAGATGTCATGCATCACAAGCGCGAATGTAAATTATCTATTTTTTTATTTTAAAGGGAATTACCATTGTTTTGTTCCAGTTGTGACAGTACAGTTGTACAGTAGGGAGGAACACTCCTTGCTGTACTAATGACTACTGGAGCGATTGTTCTGTCAGTGTCCCTTTAAACATATTGTACGTCTCTCGCAGAATTATATTTTAAAATATTTGGCGCTTATGGCTCTCTCAGCCAAAAAGGTTCCTGACCCCTGAGTTAGACTCACAGGTCTGTAGTTTCCAGGATCGCTTTTTGATCCTTTTTTGTATATTGGTACCACATTTGCTATGCGCCAGTCCTGTGGTACATAACCAGTCCTCAGTGAATCTTCAAATATTAAAAATAACGGTTTGTCTATCATGGTACATAGTTCATACAGAAAACAGGGGTGTATGCCATCTGGCAACTGTGATTTATCTAAATCAATGATATTATTATCACTATTCCCCAGGTTCCCCCAACCTGTAGTTTTGATACCCTATCAGGTCTGTTGGTTAGGATAAGGTCCAGCAGTGCTCCCCGCTGCCTTTGAATGACCTGCAGGTTTCTTCCCCCCAGTCAATATCTGGGTATATGAAGTCCCCCATGATAAGTACTTCACCATCGTTTGAAGCCGCATCCATTTCACCTATCAGCATTTCCTCTGCTGCCTCCATTATATTTGGAGCCTTATAGCAAACCCCTAGTAACATTTTATTATTCTTTTTCCCTCCCCTTATCTCCACCCATAGGGACTCCCCATTTGCATTACCGATGTCATCTCGCAGGACAGGCTTGAGGCGAGAATTCACATATAAACAACCCCTCCCCCTTTTTTATTTCTAAAAAGACTATAACCATCTATAGTAACAGCCCAGTCATAACTACTGTCCAGCCATGTCTCGCTGATACCCACTATATCATATTTTCGCTCCAACATTAAGAGTTCCAGTTCCTCCATTTTATTTGTGAGGCTTCTGGCATTTGTGTACATACACTTTATATGGTTTTCATTATACCTATTCCTTTTGTTCTTATTCCCCAATCTTAATCCAGCCCCTCTTCCTCCCCCGTGGACTATGACTCTTCCCAGATCTCTATCTACACTGTCTATTTGCCATGCACAAGTGTAGTTTCCCTCCCCCCAGGTCTCTAGTTTAAACACTCCTCCAACCTTCTAGCCATTTTTCCCCCAAAACAGCTGCACCCTCCCCATTAAGGTGCAGCTCATCCCTACTTTACTTTACAGTATGGATGGGCTGCACCTCAATGGGGAGGGTGCAGCTGTTTTGGGGGAAAAAATGGCTAGAAGGTTGGAGGAGTGTTTAAACTAGAGACCTGGGGGGAGGGGGCGGCCGCCTGTAGCCGACAGAAAAGTCATCCCAGTTCTCCATGAACCCAAAGCCCTCCTTCCTACACCAACTTTTCAGCCACTTATTTACCTACCTGATCTCCTGCTGCCTTCCTGGTGTGGCACGTGGTACAGTTAGTATTTCAGATAAAACTACCTTTGAGGTCCTTGCCTGGAGCTTATGGCCTAAATCCCTGAAATCAGTTTTAAGGACCTTCCACCTACCTCTTACTTTGTCATTAGTGCCAATGTGGACCATGACCGCTGGTTCCTCACTACCCCCTCCCAGTAATCTGTCAACCCAATCCGCAACATCCCGAACCCGATCACCCGGCAAACAACACACTGTTCGGTATGCACGGTCTTTGTGACAGATTGCCCAGCCTGTTCCCCTAATAATTGAATCTTCCACTACCAGCACCTGTCTGACCTTGCCTGTGCTCCCATTACCCTTCTTACTGGAGCAGACAGTCCCCTGGTTGCTAGAGGCCATGTCTTGCTGCAGCATTGCTACCCCAGAGCTGATATCCCCCTCATCCGCCAGCCTGGCAAACTTATTAGGGTGCACCAGATCAGGACTAGACTCCCTGCAACCTTCCCCTCTACCCCGCCTTCTACATGTTACCCAACTAGCTGCCCCCTCATTCTGCACCTCCATACTTCCATCCCCACACCCATCTTCCCCAGAGAGTTTGTGCTCCAGGAGCAGCAAACTTCGCTCCATATTGTCAATTGCCCTCAGCCTTGAAACTTGCTCATTTAGATCCAGAATCTGGGCTTTCAGATGAGCAATTTTCACACATCCCACACAGCAATATTCCCCCTCGAATGGCTGTTCAGGGAAAGCATACGTGGCACAGGATGTACACTGCGTAGCATTGCCACTTATGGAGTCCATTATTCTAATGGGGATTACAGGAGAAATACGGAAAAAAAAAGCTGAATTTATAGTCAAAGTAATACAAGATACAGCAGTTACCTGCTAAAGTCCCTCAAACTTAAGTCCCTTAATCCTAAATCCCACTTTGGACACGGCACACACTTAGGATCAATGCACACTCGCCACAAAGCTCGCACACTCACTTTTCTGAATCCTCTTTAAAAGTTTATTTGCCACAAAAATCTGCTTTGCTCACTGCAACAAGATCTGGATCAATTGAGTCAATGTTCAATATCCTAGCAGGTGCAAATTTTTGCTTCTTCTGGAGTTCATGTATTTCACCTATTAAATTGACAAAACTGCACCTAAAACCACCTCAAAACTGATTGTGATACAGTTTTAACTGCAACGTGTGACCGCATCCTGAGACTTTTTGTTACAAATAAATTTTGGATTTCAGGCTGTGTCCTGCATTTTTAAGCACTCTAGTCATGACGACATATAAGGCTGCGGTCACATGTGGTGTTAACCCCTTAAGGACGCAGCCATTTTGTAGCTTGGCTCAGTCCCATTTTTTGGATTCTGACCTGTGTCTCTTTATATGGTTATAACTTTTGAACACTGTTAAAGCGATTCTGAGATTATTTTTTTCCCCACATGTTGTACTTCATTTTAGTGGTAAATTTTGGCTGATAAGTTTTGCGTTTATTTACAAAAAAAAGAAAAAAAATGATGAATTTTTAGAAAAATTCGAAATCACCGCGTTTTCAGGCAGATAGATTTACCACCTAAATAACTTGCCGAATAACATTTCCCATATGTCTACTTTACATTTTTTTATAATTTTTGAAAAGTTTGGATAATTTATTTTGACGTCACGTGGCTTACAGATCGAATAGCGATTTTCTGTATTTTCAGAATTGACTATTTTGGGGATAAATACTGTTTGAAATTAAATTTTACATATTTAGCATTAAAACCACCCTATATAACCAACCGTTTTTCAAATCTGCACCCCTCAAGCTATCATAAACAGCTTTTACGAAGATTGTTAACCCCATGAGATCTTCATAGTAATTGAATCAAAATGTCGTTGACATTTAGAATGGTCAAATTTTGTCGGTTATACGTTCATTTAGCCCTAAAATTTAGACATTTTCAAAAGATAAAAATTGAAAACCCACCATACAATTTGTTCTACAATTTCTCCTGAGAGTAGAGACCCCCCACATGTGGCCGTTACTTGTGTTATGGGCGCACAGCGAGGCGCAGAAGGGAAGGAGGGACCTGCAGCTGCCAGGATTTTAGATTCCTCATTGGCCCCTTTTGAAGGCTATTAAATTTTCGCTTTTCCGTTATTGGGGCCATGTGATGGCATTCTTTTTGCGGGATGAGATGCTTTTTCCAGTGTTACCATTTTGGGGTTAGTATTACCTATTTTTGAAAATTTAGGAACTTTTTTTGAGGTCATGAGTAAAAAAGCATCAATTCTGTACTGGATTTTTTTTTACCTTTTTTGTTATTGTGTTCACCGTATAGCCTTTATTTTATGGGTCGATACGATTATGCGGATACCAGACATGAATATTTTTACTTATGTTTTACTAAATTTGCCAAATAAAACCCTAATGTGGGGAAAAATCGATCATTTTTGCATCGCCGTCTTCCAAGTGGCATAACATTGTTACGATTTTGGCTACAGAGCTGGTTGATGGCTTGTTTTTTGCGGGACATGTTGTACTTTGCAAAAGTATTCTGGAGTACATATGTTTTGTTGATCACTTATTTATTGCATTTTTAGTGGGATGTAATAGGTAAAAATCATAACTTTTGGCAGGTTTTTAAAGTTTTTTTTTTTTACGGCGTTCATCATATGGGTTCAATAGTTATTTACTTTTATTCTACAGATTGTTACGGACGCGGTGATATTATATATGTGGGGTTTGTGTTATGATTTAGACTTTTTTGAGCGTTATATGTCTCTTTATATATTTTGGGGCTTACGGGCAATTTTAGTGATTTATAAAGTTATTTTTTATTGAAAAACATTTTTTTTTAAATTTTTTACTTGATCCACCACAAGGACATGAACAAGCAATTATCTGATTGCTTGTTCATGATAATACTCTGCAATACTGATGTATTGCAGGGTAATAGCAGTGTCAGCCTATGCACATGCAACTTAAACCCATTACACTGAGAGAAAACCTAATCCCATATACGTGGGGATTTCCTACTTGCTTAATTATTATGAAAGACAATATCACATATGTCATTCACACAGTGGAAGAGGGAGCCTCACTATTGGAGAAATGGAACCTGCAACCAGTGAATCCACAGAAACCTCCACCACCAGTCCCAGTCACCCAAGACTGGCAAAAACAGAAGAAGAGAGACCGCCGTTGAAGTTCTTTCCTGTGTGGAGAACAATTCTTTCACCTTAAATCCGACATCTACGGAACGGTTACCCCAGTACAGCACAACAAGTGCTACCCATAACCTTTTTGAAATATTTTCCCAAAGGAATGTTATGCATGTTAATTATGTTGTTTTTAGATCGGACAGGATAACATGGCTTGATTATTTGACAACTGTGAGATACAGATATGAGATGTCTTTTTTCCCCAGGAATCTGTGCTATAAAAGAGATATAATTTATACCGTTTAACACTAATATCGTAAAATGTAAAAGGCTTGAATAGCCCACATAAACGTTCTTATATGTGGTCTGAAGCGAAATAGTTAGCAGGAGATATATTATGCGAAAACAAAATTTTATCCAAAAAAAATTGTGATATTGGAGAAGATGGATCCTGTACTAGAAACAACTGGCCTGCCAGGATCCATCTTCTCCAATATAACTATTTTTGTGGATAAAATTTTGCGGGAACTGGCGGTGAATGGCAAATCATATGTTAAGGACACCACAGATTTCATTAATAAATTAAACGCATTACACATGACCCAATATTGTTAGTTTCATTTGACGTGGTATCACTATATACCTCGATAAATCATGACATAGGACTAGAGGCAGTATGACGTATGCTCACCTCCACAGCATGGTCACCTAGAACACAGGAGTTCATATTGGTGCTGTTGGAGTTTGTCTTGAAGAATAATTATTTCCTCTTTGTCGATAATTTTTATTTAAAAAAAATGGGGGTGGCGATGTGCGCCAATATGGCGCCTACATACGCCAACATAGTTATGCGAGCTTTTGAGGAGGGCGTTGTCTATGCCTTCCCACTCTTTGAGCATTGCTTGGAGTGGTGGAGGTATATAGATGACGTCTTCCTCCTTTGGACTGGCACCCAGCAGCAGTTGGAGTTGTTTCACTCTTTTTTAAATACGATAGACAACACAATTAAATTTACAGTGGTCTTCTCTGAATTTTGCTTACAATTTTTGGATGTCTTGGTAACTAGGCGAGGTGATGGTTTTGATACAGGTTTTTTTACTAAACTGACGGACAAGAACACTCTAGTCAGATATGAGAGTAACCACCCCGTTCTACCCTTAAATCTCTCCCTTATTGCCAGATGTTGAGGGTGAAAAGGATCACCAGTGATCCAAACAAAATGATTGGCAATTTACAAAACATGGCCAAAAAATTTAAGAGACGTGGATACCCGGATACGGTTATCATGCACAATTTGGACAAAAAAGAAATGCGATCTAGAAGTGACCTGCTTAGTAAAAATAGAGAAGTTACTGAAACAAAACGCAATTTATTTATCAGTACATATAACGACCAAAGTGAAGCCATTGCTAAAATTGTTCGTAAACATTGGCCCAAGTTAGTGGGGAGCAATGTTGTTATTCCTGAGTTTAATAATCTGCCATTATTCTCTTACCGCAGGTCACAGAGCATCAAGGATAGGTTGGTAAAATCTGATGTGGGCCCCTTTAAAGTGAGCAGACAGCTTAGCCTGTCTGGTTATACAAGGAAAGGATGCTATCCCTGCTGTAACTGTATAAATTGCCGTCTGATGGAAAAAGGTGCCAGCTTTGTGCATAATGGTACCCCATACAACATTAAATACTACTCGACATGTGATAGTTCTTTTGTCATCTACATTCTATATTGTCCATGTGGTCTGGTATACGTGGGTGAAACCACACTTGAATTTACGGTTGAAATACGGTTTAATCAGCACTGATATACCATACGTTCAGGTTGAAAAGACTTACCCGTCTCTAAACATTTTACTGAAGCGGGTCACACAGAGAAACACCTCTGTTTCAGACTAATAGATCATATTCCTCCAATGAGATGTGGGGGTGATAGAGAACGTTTATTAAAAAAACTGCAGTGGATATTTACGTTAAATACATCAAAAAAGCGAGTGAGGGAGCTTGGTGGCGAGTGTGCATTGAACCGAAGTGTGTGCAGTGTCTTAAGTGTGACTTACGTTTAAGGGACTTAAGTTTGAAGGGCTTTAGCAGGTAACTGCTGTATTTTGTGTTACTTTGACTGTAAATTCTTCTTTCTGTGCATATTTCTATTGTAATTACCCATTAGAACAATGGACTCCATAAGTGGCATTGCTACACAGTGTACATCCTGTGCCATGTATGCTTTCCTTGAACAGCCGTTCGAGGGGGAATACTGCTGTGTGGGATGTGTGAAAATTGCTCATCTGGAAGCCCAGATTCTGGATCTAAATGAGCAAGTTTCAAGGCTGTGGGCAATTGACAATATGGAGCGAAGTTTGCTGCTCCTGGAGCACAAACTCTCTGGAGAAGATGGGTGTGGGGAGGAAAGTATGGAGGTGCAGAGTGAGGGGGCAGCTAGTTGGGTAACATGTAGAAGGCGGGGTAGAGGGAAAAGTTGTAGGAAGTCTAGTCCTGATCTGATGCACCCCAATAAGTTTGCCAGGCTGGCGGATGAGGGGGATATCAGCTCTGGGATAGCAATGCTGCAGCAAGACATGGCCTCTAGCAACCAGGGGACTGTCTGCTCCAGTAAGAAGGGTAATGGGAGAACAGGCAAGGTCAGACAGGTGCTGGTAGTGGGAGATTTGATTATTAGGGGAACACACAGGGCAATCTGTCACAAAGACCATGCATACCGAACAGTGTGTTGTTTGCCGGGTGCTCGGGTTCGGCATGTTGCGGATCGGGTTGACGGATTACTGGGAGGGGCTGTTGAGGAACCAGCGGTCATGGTCCACATTGGCACTAATGACAAAGTAAGAGGTGGAAGGTCCTTAAAAATGATTTCAGGGATTTAGGCAATAAGCTCAGGGCAAGGACCTCAAAGGTAGTTTTCTCCGAAATACTGCCTGTACCACGTGTCACACCAGAAAGGCAGCGGGAGATCAGGGAGGTAAGTGGCTCAAAAGTTGGTGTAGGAAGGAGGGTTTTGGGTTCATGGAGAACTGGGCTGACTTTTCTGTCGGCTACAGGCTCTACAGTAGGGATGGGCTGCATCTCAATGGGGAGGGTGCAGCTGTTTTGGGGGAAAAAATGGCTAGAAGGTTGTAGGAGTGTTTAAACTAGAAATCTGGGGGGAGGGCAACTACACTTGTGCAGGGCAAATAGACAGTGTAGATAGAGAGCTGGGAAGAGTCATAGTCCATGGGGGAGGAAGGGGGGCTGGAATGAGATTGGGGAATAAGAACAAAAGGAATACGGACACGGAAAACCATATAAAGTGTATGTACACAAATGCCAGAAGCCTCACAAACAAAATGGAGGAACTGGAACTCTTGATGTTGGATCGGAAATATGATATAGTGGGTATCAGCGAGACATGGCTGGACAGTAGCTATGACTAGGCTGTTACTTTAGATGGTTATAGTCTTTTTAGAAAGGATCGTATAAATAAAAAAGGGGGAGGGGTTTTGTTTATATGTGAATTCTTTCCTCAAGCCTGTCTTGCGAGATGACATCAGTAACGCAAATGCAAATGTGGAGTCCCTATGGGTGGAGATAAGGGGAGGGAAAAAGAATAATAAAATATTAATAGGGGTTTGTTATAAGGCTCCAAATATAATGGAGGCAACAGAGGAAATGCTGATAAGTGAAATGGATGCGGCTTCAAAGCATGGTGAAGTACTTATCATGGGGGACTTCAATTACCCAGATATTGACTAGGGGGCAGAAACCTGCAGGTTCTTCAAAGGTAGCAGGTTCTTGTCAACAACAAAAGACAATTACCTGTCGCAGCTAGCCCTGGAGCCAACAAGAGGGGGGGGGGGGGGACTGCTGGACCTTATCCTTACCAACAGACCTGATAGGGTATCAAAAATACAGGTTGGGGGGAACCTGGGGAATAGTGATCATAATATCATTGATTTTGTATTACTAAGAATGTTAGGGAAGGGGCAACCAACACTCTAAACTTCAGTGGGGCAAACTTTCAGCAACTAAGGGAAGACCTTAAAGGCATAGACTGGGATAATGTTCTCAAAGACAAAAGCCCCCCCCCCCCCCAAAAATGGGACTTTCTCATATATTCTGAAAAAGTCCTGTGAGAAACACATACCTTATGGGAAAAAGCATAAGAGGAACAAGAAAAAGCCTATGTGGCTAACTAGTCTTGTAAGGAAAGCAATAAGCGAGAAAGATAAGGCGTTTAAGGTGCTAAAACGTGAAGGTAGCGATGAGGCATTACAGGATTATCGAGAGAAAAATAAGTCCTGTAAAAAGCAGATAAAGGCCGCAAAAATAGAGACTGAGAGAAATATTGCCAAGGAGAGCAAAAATAATCCCAAATTATTTTTCAAGTATATAACTGATAAGAAACTAAAAACAGAGAGTGTGGGTCCCCTTAGAAATAACATGGGGTTCATGGTGGAAGGAGATGAAGAATCTACTGAATGTCGCCTTCTCAACTGTCTTTACCCAGGAAACTCCACTGGTGGAAGACCCAATGAGGAATAATGTAAATTCTTTTTGGAATGTCAACAGTTTAACCCAGGAAGAGGTACGGCGCCGCTTCGCAACCACTAAGATAGATAAATCACCGGGCCAGATGGCATACACCCCGGGTTCTGCATGAACTATGTACGGTGATAGACAGACCGTTATTTTTAATATTTGAAGATTCACTAAGGACTGGTTATGTTCCACAGGACTGGCGCATAGCAAATGTGGTACCAATATACAAAAAAGGATCAAATAGCGATCCTGGAAACTACAGACCCGTGAGTCTAACTTCTGTGGTGGGGAAAATATTTGAGGGGTTTGTTAGAGAAGCTATCCTGGAGTATCTCACTGTGCACAACCTTATAACCCAGCGTCAGCATGGGTTTATGAGAGATCGGTCCTGTCAGACTAATCTGATTGGTTTCTACGAGGAGGTAAGTTCAAGACTGGATCAGGGGGACGCTGTGGATGTTGTATATCTGGACTTTTCAAAGGCATTTGACTCTGTGCCACATAAAAGGTTGGTATATAAAATGAGACTGCTGGGAATAGGAGAAAATCTGTGTATTTGGGTAAGTAATTGGCTTAGTGATAGAAAACAGAGGGTCGTCATTAATGGCACATTCTCAGATTGGGTAGACGTTACCAGTGGAGTGCCACAGGGGTTAGTATTGGGGCCACTTCTTTTTAATATTTCTATTAATGACCTTGTAGTGGGTTTACACAGTCAAGTTTCAATATTTGCAGATGATACTAAGCTGTGTAAAGTAATAAATACTGAGGTCGATAGTTTAGCATTACAGGAGGGATTTGTGGAAGCTTGAGGAGTGGGCAGAGAAATGGTTGATGAGGTTTAATGTAGATAGTAGATAAAGTTATGCACTTGGGCCATGGAAACAAAAAGTATAATTATGTTCTAAACGGTCAATTACTTAGTAAAACTGGAGCTGAAAAGAACTTGGGGGTATTGGTGGATGGTAAACTTAATTTTAGTGACCAGAGCCAGGCGGCTGCTGCTAAAGCAGATAAAATTATGGGATGTATAAAGAGAGGAAAAGATTCTCTTGATAAAGACATAGTTTTGCCCTTATACAAATCCCTGGTCAGACCACACATGGAATATTGGGGCAGATTTACTTACCCGGTCCATTCGCGATCCAGCGGCGCATTCTCTGTGCTGGATTCGGGTCTGGCCGGGATTTATTAAAGTAGTTCCTCCGCCGTCCAGCAGGTGGCGCTGCTGCGCTGAAAAGCATCGGAACACGCTGGAGTTCACTGGCTCGGGCTGAGTGAAGGTAAGTGCAAGCTCCGCGACAGATTTTTTGTTTTAAATGCTGCGTTTTTTCCGAATCTGTCGGGTTTTCGTTCGGCCACGCCCCCCGATTTCCGGCGCGTGCATGCCAGCGCCGATGCGCCACAATCCGATTGCTTGCGCCAGAATCGCGGGGCAATTCAGGGGAAATCGGCGCAAATCGGAAATATTCGGGTAACGCGTCGGGAAAGCGCGAATCGGGCCCTCAGTAAATGACCCCCAATGTGTACAGTTTTGGGCACCAGTGTATAAAAAGGATATAGTAGAGCTGGGATGGGTGCAGAGGAGAGCAACCAGGATTGATTTTACCATCAACATAGACAAAGGTTCTTTACTGTAAGAGCAGTGAGACTATGGAACTCTCTGCCGCAGGAGGTTGTTATGGCAGACTATATGTACATGTTCAAGAGAGGCCTGGATACCTTTCTGGAGAGAGAAAAATAATACGGTTTATGGGGATAAAACATTTATTTAATTCTTAAAGGTTGGACTTGATGGTCTTTGTCCAGCC
The DNA here is from genome assembly GCF_040894005.1 of Engystomops pustulosus. NCBI lineage: Eukaryota > Metazoa > Chordata > Amphibia > Anura > Leptodactylidae > Engystomops > Engystomops pustulosus. Next base: position 165,325,580 of record NC_092411.1, on the reverse strand, counting down.
TTATATACTATGATAGCGTTCTTTCAGGTCCAGTAGTCTGTCGAACGACAGATTTATATGCAAAATACCACAACTAGTGTATTTGTTTGATAACATATATTTTTCTTATCTTCTTTCCGATTGAATTACCCGATCTATGCTGGGACGACCCTCGTGTGTTCCCCTCCTCCTGCGAATCGCCATCAACTGCTTTTCAATAATAAGTGTGTTGCGGTATTCAGTGACGTTTTCATACTTAATTGGTATACATTAATATTGCCCCCTATGTCTATATGGTGTCTACTACATGTTATTAAGCTATTGTGCAAATAGGTGGTCATAAAGCAGGGGTGACATTGAATTGTAACACCCCAGACCCCAATATATATTGTCTTAGTGTCCCGTGGAGAAGTAGACATTATCGAGTCTCTTGTATGGGTGCACTATTAATAGGGTGACACCGCATTGATTAATTTATAATGCCTGGGGACTAGTGTACCTTCGTTTTTCCAATAAGAGTTATGTCTTACACTTAGCTGCCATGTGAGGTCCGCGATCAGCGGAGATGTGACAGGCAGCAGCGATACGTACGTTGCCATGACAGCACTCTAACACTTCCTGCCCTGTGGATGCATGCGCAGTGGGAACTTCCGGGCTTGCGTTCCACCCTTGCGTGTCAATGACACGCACATTGTTTTACACAGACAGGACCCGCTACATGAGCGATTGGAGGCTTGGAAACACACTGGGGTATGTTCCCTTACCACAGTGTTTTTTTTTAACACTAAAGAACTTTACTCACCTTATGTCTGTAACATATGATGGAAATGTTACATTTTTATCTGTTTGAATCAATGACATGTCATATATTATTGTCACATTGTATATTGGGCATTACTTGAACATTTACTATATATTATGCGGATTGATAAAATATATGTATCACATTGATGTTGTCACATGAATGTGGGGGCGGGGCTTACATGGTCACATGATGCTGTAAATTTGTATATATATCCGCTTCATGCACTAAATGTTTAGCTTGAAAAAGGCTCTCTTCCAGCAGAAACGTTGCTGCACATGGAATAAAGGAAACTACTTTTTTACCACAATTGGACTTTGGAGTGCTGCTTGCTTTCATTTTTTTATACATATATATCTGGTTTTCCTTCACAGCAGCACACTACAAAAATAGTTAACAGCTACTGGTAGGACAGATGACAAGAACTAACTAATTAGCAGGTAGCTACATAAGCACAATCAGCCCCTCCTCTCATGTGTTTTAACTACTGCTGCTGGAAAAGTGGCAGGTGCAGTTTCTGGTTCTGGTAAAGTATTTTTCTCATATGTTTAGGTTTTGCATATTTTTTTATGTGGGGTAACTTTTTAAGTGTGAAATATAATTTCTTAAAGGGGTTTCCCAGGAAGGAAAGTTTTCTGTGTAACAAATTGCACTAATTGCACTAATCTTTTATTAGTGCAAAAAGCATGATAAAAATGTAACACATGGAAACAGTACAGCACTGAACGCCACTTTGTAAGTATAAATAACAGGTTACAGGTCATACCCAGTGCATCTTTTTCCAAATGCAACTATTTTTAAGTGCAAAAGTATTATACCAGAATGTAGCATTATAGAATATGGCTTTGCATTCCATCATCATCTTCAATGTCTTAATCTCCACCTGGTGTCACCATCAATCATTTCTCTCATCTACAGGTATGTCTGCTTAATACAGCACCAAAAGTCCCAGCATCTCTTGTCTTTTTCTGTACCTTTCATGTTTATTGGTATGTCTGCTTAATTCAGCACCAAAAGTCCCAGCATCTTTTGTCTATATATGCACCTTTCATGTTTATTGGTATTTGTAATTGTATATCTGTTTCCCTGCTCTCCCTGGAGACTTCCTGACTCCTTTTTGTGTCTCTCCGCTTTCTTGATTAACACCTGGTAGTTGTTACTAATTTGTGCTGGGTGTATAAATAACAGACTACAGGTCATATCTGGCCTTTGTCATACCCAGTGCATCTTTTTCCAAAAGAATTATACCAGAAGGGAACAAAGGGACTTTATCTGTAAGATCTTGTCTAATTCTTGTCTTTCAAAATGTTATCTGAAAAGCACCATTACCGCTTTCCTCCATCGCCTCTTCCCCGTCTGAATCTTATGTGCTTGTAGTAGCACTTAGAAAAAGATGGCGCTGCTGCAGTTGGCTGCCTGTGAATTGGCTCTGGCTTTTGACACTCCAACCCCACCCACCATCCGCCTTGCGGTAGCCACTTGGCCTAACACTCCCAACTAAGCAGATCATTAGCAGCAGGTGCTCCATGTTGCACAACTGGTTGCAATTGGATTGGCAATTGGATCTTGGCAGCCAAGAGCACCAATAGCGGCTTTATTGAAGGACCTGAAATGTAAGTGATCACAACCAGAGCCTTACTGCCGTACCTAGGCTCCAATGGCAGCCACAACCAGGCTGCTTAAGCGCCGGTAGTTGGCAAAAGTGGAGCTACGGATGGTGTCTCTTCTGCCAAACCAATACCATCAGCAGTACACCACTAGTTCACCACAACATTGTTTGTTAGTCTCTGTCTTTGTGTTATTGTGACTGGTATATGTAATGTAATGTCATGTAACCTGTGTTGTGCTATATCTAGAGATGGGCGAATTTGTTAGGGTGTAGGGTGTTGTAGAACGTTGTGCCATGCTTAAATATGCATGGGGAGCGTGTTCAAACAATGCTGTGTTTTAGTGTGACAAGCACATGACAGCCGCCGCTCTTAGAATTGCTTCACTCTTCAATTCCATGTCCACTTGCAGAGCACAATTTCACCAAATAAGCGAAGCGGGAACGCAGCCTGTCAAGGTAATGTCTATGCCAGCACAAAAGGACTGAGCTGAGGGCCAAGTTACCAATATAACATCAAAGAGTGCACTTTTTTTTTTTTACACTGACTTGAGATGATTCCATAGATTATGACAAAACCTGTTCTCTTAAACCATGATACATGTAGAACGGCCCCCCCCCCCAAATGAGTGGAGAGGGTGTTGGCAGTAATTCTGCATTGACATCCCTGATCATTTTTCCCTTCATATCGTCAGTCAGTCAGTGTCCGCTTTCAATCGGTCAATAGTCCATCTTCACTACTGCTAAAGCCAAAAACAAAAAGGAGTGGATTCAAAACAGAGATGACCAGTAAATGGGATATTTGCATGTCCTCTGTTTTCTGCATACACTCCTGCATTTGGCTATCAATCCTGAGGCTTTTCATTCCTTCTGACAAATGAAATGAAGGTGGAACCTAAACAAAGTGGCAATGTCATAGAGCGATGGAGGGCGAAAACAGCGTTATGAAAATCACAGGGTATTCCAGGGAGACAGCGGTCACTTGGCAGCAGCATGAGTGGCACAAAGACAAATTATGGAGGTGGCGGAAACATGGTAGGCCACAGAGTGGCACAATGACAGAGCGTGGAGGTGGTGGCAGCAGGAGGCCACAAAGTGGCACAATGATAAGAGTGTGGAGGTGGTGGCAGCAGCAGCAGGAGCCCACATGTGGCAGCAACATGGTGGTAGCAAAAGGGAAAGCAACAGAGTGGCATAATGATAGAGTGTGGAGGTTGCGGCAGCCACATTGTGGCAAAATGACGAAGTTTGAAATGAATTAGAAGTTGAAATTTTCCATTTAAATTTGAAGATTAGAGATGCCACATCTAAAATACATTACATTTTTCCTGAAAATATCAGGTCTTTGCCAAAAAAAAGAACTGCAAAAGGCGGCACCAGCGGCAGCAGCATTAGGTCAGAGGTGTGGAGGTGGCGGCAATATGGTAGGCCACAGAGTCGCACAATGATATAGTGTGTAGGTGGCATCAGCAGCAGCAGGAGCCCAGAGTGGCACCATGATATAGTGTGGAGGGGGCATCAGCAGCAGCAGGAGCCCACAGAGTGGCACAATGATAAAATGTGGAGGTGGCGTCACAAGCAGGAGCCCACAGAGTGGCACAATGATATAGTGTGAAGGAGGCATCAGCAGCAGCAGGAGCCCACAGAGTGACAGCATGATATAGTGTGGAGGTGGCGTCAGCAGCAGGACCCCACCGAGTGGCACAATGATATAGTGTGGAGCTGGCGTCAGCAGCTGCAGCAAGAGCCCACAGAGTGGCACCATGATATAGTGTGGAGGCGGTGGACAATTCCAGTCCCTGGTAAAGATGGTAGGGGGCAGATGGAGCAACTGGCAGCAGATGTGTGGCATCTGGCGGATGGCAGCATCAGAATAGTGGCTGAGACAGGTAGTCAGAACCCAGACTCATTTCTCAATGTTTGGAGGATCTAATCTGATGCATTAGGCATTTTTGAGTTGAAATCCTGGCCGATCCAAGCCTGACTCATCTTGACAAAGGTCCACATTACGGGTAGACAAGCGGGTTCTCTTTGGGGTAACGATGGCCCCCGCTGCACTGAACAAACGCTCTGATGCCACACTACTGGCAGGGCAGGACAGCTTCTCTACTGCAAACTCCACAAGTTGCGGCCACACATCAAGTTTGGCTGCTCAGTAGTCCATGGGATCCTATACCTGAGGTAGTAAAGTGCTGTCCAAGTAGGCCACCACCTGCTGGTGCAGGATCTGCTCCATGTCCTACTGCTGCTGCTGGTGGCGACTACCCTCCTCAATAGGCGGGTGAAGGAAGTTGCTCATTAAGGAATCCAGACTAAAGCTGCTGCTAATGGAGCTGCTACTGCTCCTACACCCCCCCCCCCCAGCTCCCCACAGCAGCTTTGGCAGTAGTACGTGAGCGAGGACTGCCAGGAATTCCCCAATCAGACCTGACAGAGGATGGATAATGGCGCACAAAGGCAGTGGCAAACTGTGTGCACAATATTTCTCTATAGTATGCCAGTTGTTTCTCCCTCTCGGCAGCTGGAAAAATGTCACCCATTTTTGACAGGTAGTGAGGGTCCAAGAGGGTGGAGAGCCAAAAGTCATCCCTATGGCGGATGTTGACTATTCGGCTGTCACTAGTTAGTCAAAGCAGCATGCTGCAGGCCATCTGCGCAAGTGATTCTGAGGGACTCCCTGCCTCCATCTCCACTGTATACCACCGTGCTTCTGGGTCATCTGCCTAGTCTTCTACCTCTTCCAGATGCTCCTGCTCTTCCTCTCTTGTCACCCAAGTAGAAAAACCACACCAGACTCTGCTTGTGCTCCAATGTCCTCCTCCTCACCCTCCTCCAGTTCAGCCCTCACCGGACTCATGTGGCCATGAGATGTAGTCTCCACTTCTCCAGTGCCCTGACCAGACAGATTTTGCAGCATGAGTTCCAGGACATGAAGCAGTGGAATGACGTTATTCATCCCACAGTCCCGGCGACTGACAAATAACGTGGCCTTTTTAAAGGGACTGAGCAAACGGTAGGTGTCATGCATGGACAGTGGCTGACATTAAAGTTACACAGGAGAGTACTCCGGTTCGCTTGCATTATAAAAAAAAATAATTAATGGCTTTTCTCTGTTCATACAGTCTAACATATGGATTCTGGAATTCCAATGGGCGAAAACATCACATATCAGACTTTGTTGCGGTAGCCCGTTCACATGGAGGGTGTGCTTGGCTTTGTAAGAATAGCTGAAGTGCGTGCACAATGTCCTGGCCATTTTTAGAATGTCTTGTAGATGGGTGGAAAACTTAAGGAACTTGTTGACAACCAGATTGAACACGTGCTCCATGCAGGGCGCATGGACCATCCCTCCTCGGTGCAGCGCGGACACCATGTTCCTCCCATTGTCTGTCACCATGGTTCCAATTTTTAGTTGTCGCAGAGAAAGCCAAACATTGATGTTTTGTTGCATGACGCGGAGCAGATTTTCCCCTGTGCCCTGCACATGTGGTATGGTGGAGCAGCACTTAGGATGGCTGAACTCATAGAGTTGCCTCTTTGTAATCGCCTCGCTCAACGACTGCTGGCGCCATGCGCAGTTAGGAGCAGGAGCATCTGGACCGGGAGATAATGTCAAAGACAAACAGCTCCCTTCGGCAGAGATGCTGGAGCCTTGACTTGCTGAAACAGCATGTGTGCCACTAGGTGCTGCTGCTGTTGCTGCGACTGCAGGATGGACCACGTCTGACACCCGTTTCTCCCAGGCCATTGCATGGTGATGCTACATGTGTTGGCACAGGGCCATGGTGCCAACATTAGCTCCCTGGCCATGCTTCACTTTCTGCCCACAGATACGAAATATACCCACGCTTGTCCCCTCTGGTGTCTTTACAAAAACTGCCATACCGCCGACGTGGTAATTTTACCACCAACACTCTGCACTGAGCGACTACTACCACCGCTGCCTCGCTGAGCCCCTGTGCCACTGCTTACTTGGACCTGCAAATCGGACTTTTTACCCCGAGGACATTTGGCTCACGACCCTGCACTGCTGCCACCCTGCTGACTCATGGCCATAGTAGCGACTTGCTGCCTGCTCTGCTGCCTGACATGCAAGCTGACACTCTGTTCGCACGACGACGATGAATCCCCTGCTACACCCGGCTCCCAAGTGCGATCGGCTACATCATCGTCAATTTGCATTTCCCGGCTTTACGTTACTCTCCTCACTGGTCTCTGTATGCACAGCCTGCCTACTGCAAGATGGAGGAGAAGTCTGCCCCACCTCTTTACTGCCAAGCAGCTGCTGACTGTCCTCAAACACTTCATTGTCACTGAATAGTGGCGCTGACCCCAGACCACCTAGTAGCTCTCTGGCTGTGGGAAAGGAACAGGATAGAGGCTTATTGAAGACAGGTGAGGACCACTGACCTGCTCCTGAGGAACCCATGGACTCTTGGCTGGGGTTGGCAGATGTTGGGGTTTTCAATTATGTCATGAAATAGAACTTCTATTTGGGGTATATAGATCCCCCTTAAAGAATATCCAGGGATTGGAGCAGGAATCGCTACTGCACAATACAGTAGCAGCAGCTAGACGCTACAGACAACACATGCAGTATAAAATGCCAGGATTGCAAATGGCTGCCAGTTTTTATAGGGCTGTGAGCTTGTGTGACATCACATAAGCCTTGCAATCGCTGATTGGCTTACAGGTCTGCAGATGTCATCAGGGGTGCTCCTTTCTCCTTCCCAGAGTTCTCTGCCTCATATTAAACGTTGTGCTCGTCCCCATTTAGCTGAAAAAAGAGGGGGGAAAAAACTTCTTTCCTGCGAATCAGCGTAACTTTGGCTTCATGATGAATTTTTTGTGAAATCCGTATCGAATTCCACTTCGTTTGAATTGATTCGCCCATCTCTAGCTACATTGCAATTTCCTGTAACTATGTTTGTATGCAACCAAGGAACTAGCAACATGTAACAATGCACCTCTAACCTACGATACAGGAGTTCATAAACAAGGTCAATAACATAATTAGGCTGGAATGGGGAGTGTATTTAAAAAGGAAATGTCCTAAAAAATTTGATAAGAAATGGGGTAGGTGGCTGGATACGGCGGGACTACCAAACAAAGCACTGACAGATTTGCGGAACAGTACTCGATATCAAATGATGTTGCTAGGAACATAACATGGTCTATAACAAGGAACATGGTCTTTTCCATTGTAACAAGGAACATGGTCTTTTCCATTGTAGGATCTTCCTAATACTTGTGAATTATAATGATGTAAGGCTAACCACTCTCTAGTAAGACTTGCATGATCCGGATGAGTGGTCCTTTGGTACGAAAACAAATCGATCCTTAGACCGTCTGCTGCAGGGAAAAGGGGTGTGTGTGTGTGGGGGGGGGGGGGTTGGGAATGGAATGTTATGTTTTATTGCTTTGGTCTTTTGTGTCATAGACTGTTTGTTACATATGAAAAAAAATGTAAAAAACCACAATAAAAATGTTTTGATCAAAAACAATGCACCTCTATAAGTATTTATGTATTTGTATTGTTAAACCTGTGTCTAACTGTGTAACAATCACCGGAACACCATGTCAAAAATAATTTCCCCCCCAGGGGATCAATAAACGTGTATTGTATTGTAATATGTCAGCTCGTATTTATCAATACGAATCAGCCCAATCATAGTATCATAGTATATAAGGCTGGAAGGAGACGCAAGTCCATCAAGTCCAACCTTTAAGAATTAAATAAATGTTTTATCCCCATAACCCATGATTTTTTTCCTCTCCAGAAAGGCATCCAGGCCTCTCTTGAACATGTACATAGAATCCGCCATAGCAACCTCCTGCGGCAGAGAGTTCCACAGTCTCACTGCTCGTACAGTAAAGAACCTTTGTCTATGTTGATGGTAGAATCGCCTCTCCTCTAGGCGTAGAGGATGCCCCCTTGTCCTGGTCACAGGCCAAGGTTTAAAAAGATCTTTGGAGAGATCCTTGTACTGTCCGTTCAGGTATTTGTACATTGTAATGAGGTCTCCCCTCAGTCGTCTTTTCTCTAAACTGAATAATCCCAAATTTTTAAATCTGTCAGTGTATTCTAGTTCCCCCATTCCCCTAATAATCCTGGTTGCTCTCCTCTGCACCCGTTCCAGCTCTACTATATCCTTTTTATACACTGGTGCCCAAAACTGTACACAATATTCCATGTGTGGTCTGACCAGGGATTTGTATAAGGGCAAAACTATGTCTTTATCATGAGAATATATTCCTCTCTTGATACATCCCATTAATTTATTTGCTTTAGCAGCAGCCTCCTGGCTCTGGTCACTAAAATTAAGTTTACCATCCACCAATACCCCCAAGTCCTTTTCAGCTTCAGTTTTACTAAGTAATTGACCGTTTAGAACATAATTATTCGTTTTGTTTCCATGGCCCAAGTGCATAACTTTACATTTATCTACATTAAACCTCATCAACCATTTCTCTGCCCACTCCTCAAGCTTCCACAAATCCCTCTGTAATGCTAGACTATCGACCTCAGTATTTATTACTTTACACAGCTTAGTATCATCTGCAAATATTGAAACTTGACTGTGTAAACCCACTACAAGGTCATTAATAAAAATATTAAAAAGAAGTGGCCCCAATACTGACCCCTGTGGCACTCCACTGGTAACATCAACCCAATCTGAGAATGTGCCATTAATGACGACCCTCTGTTTTCTATCACTAAGCCAATTACTTACCCAAATACACTGATTTTCTCCTATTCCCAGCAGTCTCATTTTATATACCAACCTTTTATGTGGCACGGTGTCAAATGCCTTTGAGAAGTCCAGATATACAACATCCACAGCGTCCCCCAGATCCAGTCTTGAACTTACCTCCTCGTAGAAACCAATCAGATTAGTCTGACAGGACCGATCTCTCATAAATCCATGCTGACGCTGGGTTATAAGGTTGTGCACAGTGAGATACTCCAGGATAGCATCTCTGATAAACCCCTCAAATATTTTCCCCACCACAGCAGTTAGACTCACAGGTCTGTAGTTTCCAGGATCACTATTTGATCCTTTTTTGTATATTGGTACCACATTTGCTATGCGCCATTCCTGTGGAACATAACCAGTCCTTAGTGAATCTTCAAATATTAAAAATAACGGTCTATCACCATACATAATTCATGCAGAACCCGGGGGTGTATGCCATCTGGCCCAGGTGATTTATCTATCTTAGTGGTTGCGAGGCAGCGCCGTACCTCTTCCTGGGTTAGACTGTTGACATTATAAAAAGAATTAACATTATTCCTCATTGTGTCTTCCACCAGGGGATTTTCCTGGGTAAAGACAGTTGAGAAGGCGACATTCAGTAGATTGGCCCTTTCCTCATCTCCTTCCACCATGACCCCCATGTTATTTCTAAGGGGACCCACACTCTCTGTTTTTAGTTTCTTATCATTTATATACTTGAAAAATAATTTGGGATTATTTTTGCTCTCCCTGGCAATATTTCTCTCAGTCTCTATTTTTGCAGCATTTATCTGCTTTTTACAGGATTTATTTTTCTCTCTATAATCCTGTAATGCCTCATCACTACCTTCACGTTTTAGCACCTTAAACGCTTTATCTTTCTCGCTTATTGCTTTCCTTACAAGACTAGTTAGCCACATAGGGTTTTTCTTGTTCCTTTGATGCTTTTTCCCATAAGGTATGTGTTTCTCACAGGACTTTTTCAGAATATATGAGAAAGTCCCATTTTTTTTTGGGGGGGGGGGGCTTTTGTCTTTGAGAACATTATCCCAGTCTATGCCTTTAAGGTCTTCCCTTAGTTGCTGAAAATTTGCCCTCCTGAAGTTTAGAGTGTTGGTTGCCCCTTCACTAACGCTCTTAGTAAAGCGTAATACAAAATCAATGATATTATGATCACTATTCCCCAGGTTCCCCCCAACCTGTAGTTTTGATATCCTATCAGGTCTGTTGGTAAGGATAAGGTCCAGCAGTGCCCCTTGCTCTTGTTGGCTCCAGGACTAGTTGCGACAGGTAATTGTCTTTTGTTGTTGACAAGAACCTGCTGCCTTTGAAGGACCTGCAGGTTTCTGCCCCCCAGTCAATATCTGGGTAATTGAAGTCTCCCATGATAAGTACTTCACCATGCTTTGAAGCCGCATCCATTTCACTTATCAGCATTTCCTCTGCTGCCTCCATTATATTTGGAGCCTTATAACAAACCCCTAATAATATTTTATTATTCTTTTTCCCTCCCCTTATCTCCACCCATAGGGACTCCACCTTTGCGTTACTGATGTCATCTCGCAGGACGGGCTTGAGGCAAGAATTCACATATAAACAAACCCCTCCACCTTTTTTATTTATACGATCCTTTCTAAAAAGACTATAACCATCTATAGTAACAGCCCAGTCATAGCTACTGTCCAGCCATGTCTCGCTGATACCCACTATATCATATTTCTGATCCAACATCAAGAGTTCCAGTTCCTCCATTTTGTTTGTGAGGCTTCTGGCATTTGTGTACATACACTTTATATGGTTTTCCCTGTCCGTATTCCTTTTGTCCTTATTCCCCAATCTCATTCCAGCCCCCCTTCCTCCCCCATGGACTATGACTCTTCCCAGCTCTCTATGTACACTGTCTATTTGCCCTGCACAAGTGTAGTTGCCCTCCCCCCAGGTCTCTAGTTTAAACACTCCTCCAACCTTCTAGCCATTTTTTCCCCTAAAACAGCGGCCCCCTCCCCATTGAGGTGCAGCCCATCCCTACTGTAGAGCCTGTAGCCAACAGAAAAGTCAGTCCAGTTCTCCATGAACCCAAAACCCTCCTTCCTACACCAACTTTTGAGCCACTTATTTACCTCCTTGATCTCCCGCTGCCTTTCTGGTGTGGCACGTGGTACAGGCAGTATTTCGGAGAAAACTACCTTTGAGGTCCTTGCCCTGAGCTTATGGCCTAAGTCTCTGAAATCATTTTTAAGGACCTTCCACCTACCTCTTACTTTGTCATTAGTGCCAATGTGGATCATGACCGCTGGTTCCTCACCAGCCCCTCCCAGTAATCCGTCAACCCGATCCGCAACATGCCGAACCCGAGCACCCGGCAAACAACACACTGTTCGGTATGCACGGTCTTTGTGACAGATTGCCCTGTGTGTTCCCCTAATAATGGAATCTCCCACTACCAGCACCTGTCTGACCTTGCCTGTTCTCCCATTACCCTTCTTACTGGAGCAGACATTCCCCTAGTTGCTAGCGGCCACGTCTTTCTGCAGCATTGCTACCCCAGAGCTGATATCCCCCTCATCCGCCAGCCTGGCAAACTTATTGGGGTGCACCAGATCAGGACTAGACTCTCTACAACTCTTCCCTCTACATGTTACCCAACTAGCTGCCCCCTCACTCTGCACCTCCATACTTCCCTCCCCACACCCATCTTCCCCAGAGAGTTTGTGCTCCAGGAGCAGCAAACTTCGTTACATATTATCAATTGCCCGCAGCCTTGAAACTTGCTCATTTAGATCCAGAATCTGGGCTTCCAGGTGAGCAATTTTCACACACCCCACACAGCAGTATTCCCCCTCGAACGGCTGTTCAAGGAAAGCATACATGGCACAGGATGTACACCGTGTAGCAATGCCACTTATGGAGTCCATTATTCTAATGGGGATTACAATAGAAATATGCACAGAAAGAAGAATTTACAGTCGAAGTAACACAAAATACAGCAGTTACCTGCTAAAGCCCCTCAAACTTAAGTCCCTTAAAACTAAGTCACTAAGACACTGCACACACTTCGGTTCAATGCACACTCGCCGCCAAGCTCCCACACTCGCTTTTCTGATGCTTCTTTTAAAGGTTATTTGCCACAAAAATCTGCAGAGCTCACTGCAACAAGATCTGGCTGCAAACCACCAAACAAACTGATCACAGAAGTATATAAAGACTGCTAATTAGATAGCCACACCCCACTATTAATTAGGCAGCACCTGTGACTATACTGTCTAGATAAGCAAGGTGAATGCCTCCCTATACCCCCCACACAATATACAGATTATGCAAGTAAAATACCTTCAGATCTACTTGGTTGCAGTAAAAATCACACAATGAATATCAGCAAATAAAAATGTAGATGCACTTATCTATTTGTTGCTGGATCCAAAAAGTACTCCTTCCCTTAAACCTAAGTCACACTTAAAACACTGCACACACTTGGGATCAATGCACACTCGCCGCCAAGCTCCCACACTCGCTTTTCTGATGCTTCTTTTAAAGGTTATCTGCCACAAAAATCTGCAGAGCTCACTGCAACAAGATCTGGCTGCAAACAACATCGGAAGACAAACTTCATTTGTCAGGCGGTGTAGGAAAAAATGGACTTTTTCAATGGCACAATACAGTTATAATTCCAGGCATACTAGATGCCAGTTTATTCAAATAACATAAGATAAAACAATAAAAACATAACAAAAGAGAATAAAAGAGACAACGCGTTTCGCGTCAACCTATTGGACGCTTCGTCTGCACCAGGAAGAACCTGTCTTTTTCTTTTCCCTTTCTATCGTATTTATTAATGTTAGTAACTGTGCAAAAAACATTTGATTACAAGCACAAAATATGCAAAAAGTTTGTACAATTATACAGGGTTATCCTAACAAACATGTAAGATTAGGGTATTTAATCAACTACCTGTGCAGTGCCTGCCCTGATGCATGTTTGGGCTACTCCAGCCTGCTCCAGCTGAAGAAGGCTATTTTATGCCTCGGTGGATATAGCCGATGAACACTACCATGATTAAGTTATATTAGATTGCGAGCCCCATTTGGGACAGGGACCGATCTGGCATGCTCTGTGCAGCGCTGCATAATCTGTGTGCGCAATATAAATAGAGTATTATTATTATTATGTGCCGATAAATCAAGCCTGTCGAGAATTTAAAAAATCTATAGTTCAGGGCCCTTCCTATCGGCATTGCTATTACCCCAAGGGTGTTCATAAAGATTGTATCCAAAATTGTTGCTCATGTAAGGATAGAGGAAGGTCTGTTTGTACCCCTTGTAGTGGGGTCAGTTTTAATGTGACAGAGACACAGACAGGCTTGACAGCAGAAATGCGGTTTCCTTGCGGCTTTTATTGGCAGCCAAAACAATGCAGCTTTACAGGCAAGTAAAATAAAACAAAGCGGGGAAACAAAAATGGGCTTGTCTGAGCACTACCTGTACACCTGCTAGCAAAGCAGCATACTCACAGCGGCTAGTGACACACGGCTGGCAAGCCTTCCAGAGCAATCTCTCTCACTCAGAGCCCCAGCCCAGTATGCAGCTCTGGGATAAAACCCCTTCTCCCAGCTGCACTTGGTAATTAGGGCTGTGCAGTCTCTGGTCAGTGCATTAACCCTTTACCCCAGGTATGGAAGTAACCTGAAAGGAATATATACACCATCTATTACCTTTCCAGCCGCTGTCCTACATACCCTCCCCCTCTGCTCAGACCTGTGGGGAGGAGCACTTTGTGCCCCTAGAGAGTGGACACGGGACAACCCATCAGCATTACCTTGCTTAGACCCTGGGCGGTGTTCCACATAGAACTTATAGTCCTGCAAGGCTAAAAACCACCTGGTTACCCTGGCATTTTTCCCTTTATTCTGAGCCATCCATTTTAAGGGAGAATGATCCGTCACCAACCTGAACTGTCTCCCTAGCAGGTAATATCTTAGGGACTCAATGGCCCACTTAAGCGCAAGACATTCCCTCTCAATGATGGCATAATTCTTTTCTGCAGAGGACAATTTCCTACTCAGATAAACAACAGGATGTTCTTCTCCATTGACTATCTGTGAGAGGACAGCTCCCAAGCCGACATTAGAGGCATCTGCCTGGACCACAAATTCTTCTCTGAAATTTGGGGCTATCAACACTGGCCTTTTGCACAACATCTCCTTTAACTGTTGGAACGCTTTGTTTACTTTCTCATCCCACTTAACCATAGCAGATTTTGATCCTTTGGTAAGGTCTGTGAGGGGTGCTGCAATTGTGGCAAAGTTTGGCACAAACCTTCTATAATACCCGGCTAGTCCTAAAAAGCCTTTACCTGCTTTTTTGAAACAGGTTTAGGCCAATTTCTTATAGCCTCAACCTTATCCATTTGGGGCTTAATGACACCTCGCCCAATGGTATATCCTAAATATCTGGCTTCCTCCAGGGCTATGGCACATTTTTTTGGGTTAGCTGTCAAGCCCGCCTCTCGAATTGAGTTTAACACCCTTTGGACCTTTTTTAAATGCAACTCCCAGTCTGGGCTAAAAATAACCACATCGTCCAAATATGCAGACGCATACTCCTTGTGAGGCTGTAAAATAAGGTCCATCAATCTTTGAAATGTAGCCGGTGCACCATGCAGGCCAAAGGGGAGAACTACATATTGGAAATGACCATCAGGCGTGGAAAATGCTGTTTTCTCCTTCGCCGCTTCAGTAAGTGGCACTTGCCAATAGCCTTTGGTCAGATCCAAAGTACTAATATATCTTGCCGGGCCTAATCTTTCAATCAGTTCGTCTACTCGTGGCATAGGGTAGGCGTCAAATTTTTAAACTTCATTTAACTTTTTAAAGTCATTGCAGAACCTAAGACTGCCATCAGGTTTGGGAATCAGAACTATGAGGCTTGACCAACCACTGTTGGACTTCTCTATAACCCCCAAAGACAACATTTTTCCCACCTCCTCTGAAATAGTCTGTCTTTGAGCCTCTGGTACCCTATAAGGTCTCAACCTTACCTTTTGGCCTGGCTCTGTCACTATGTCATGCTGTATGACATTGATCCGCCCTGGCAGGTCAGAAAAAGTCTCTCTATTTCTCTGTAGGAACTCCTTGACCTCCTGTACCTGTACTGCAGACAAGGCTTCTGATATGTGGACTGCTGGTAGTTCATGACTAGGTGAATCTCTTGGCCAACTTCCAGCAGTCAGCACCTCTCTGTCTTTCCAAGGCTTAAGCAAGTTCACATGGTAAATTTGTAGTGGCTTTCTTTTCCCTGGTTGATGCACCCTATAGTTTACCTCACTTAGTTTTTCCCAAATCTCATAGGGGCCTTGCCACTTTGCCAAAAATTTGCTTTCAACTGTCGACACAAGCACTAACACACGGTCACCGGGTTCAAAGGACCTGACTTTTGCAGACTTATTGTACACCCTAGCTTGAGCTTCTTGAGCCTGCAACATGTGCTCTTTCACAATGGGCATTATGGCGGCCATCCTTTCCTGCATTTCACTCACATGTTCAATAAGGCTACGGTGTGGTGTGCGTTCCTGTTCCCAGGTATCCTTGGCTATATCCAATAGCCCCCTGGGGTGTCTACCGTATAACAATTCAAACGGGGAAAACCCTGTGGATGCCTGTGGCACCTCCCTTATAGAGAACATCAAGTAGGACAAAAGGCGGTCCCAGTTTTTCCCATCTTTGTCAATTACCTTCCGGAGCATCCCCTTTAAGGTTCTATTAAACCTTTCAACCAGACCGTCCGTCTGTGGGTGATATACAGACGTACATAATTGGGCAATATTTAGGAGATGACACAGCTCTTTGGTGACTTTTGACATAAACGGTGTCCCTTGGTCGGTTAGTATCTCTTTAGGGATCCCCGTTCGAGTGAACATTTGGAATAGTTCCCTTGCTATTGCTTTTGAAGAGGTGTTTCTGAGAGGGATGGCCTCGGGATAACGTGTGGCATAGTCAAGTACGACCAAAATATGCTGGTGCCCCCTGGCAGACTTAGGAAGGGGCCCAACCAAATCCATAGCTATGCGCTCAAAGGGTATTTCAATTATGGTTAGCGGAATCAGCGGACTACGGAAGTGTGGTCTAGGGATGTGTATTTGACACTCTGGGCAAGACTGGCAGAAGTACTCTATTGCCTTATAGATACCGGGCCAAAAGAACCTCCGCTCTATACGTTCCCTGGTCTTTTCTGCCCCCAGGTGCCCACCCAGTACATGTGAATGGCCCAGCTCCAATACCAAGCGTATGTGGGACTGTGGTACCACAAGTTGCTCCACAACCTCAGAGTCGGTTTTCTTAACTCTATACAGCAAATCATTATTTACCATAAAATGTGGATACACCAACTCTCTACCTGGTTCTTGGGAAACACCATTGATCACCTTTACATTCTTCCAGGAATTAGCTAGGTTGGGGTCCCTCAACTGTTCTGTACCAAAGTTTCCCTTTGCAATTTGTAGGGCAGAGAACTCTGAGTTTTCTCTGAGTCTCCAGCGAGGACCTCTAAAGGAAAGTTCTCCATTTCCCTTGGTGCTTCTGTCACCGTGTTTGAAAGTTTACACAGATTTTTCACATTTTGATTTGACCTACACACCTTACCTTGCTTATTTTCCCACAGGTTCCAAAACAGAGGAAAATCACACCCCAGTATGACTTGGTGCATCAAGTCTTTAACCACGCCCACTTCATGCCTCACTGACCCACATGGAGTCTCCAGTTTCACCAAGGCTGTGGGATAGTCTTTTGAATCACCATGTATACACACCACCCCCATCCAGCGGGTCTGAACTTGGTCAGGGTCGACCAGGCTGGCATGCAACAAAGTCACTAGACTTCCCGAGTCCAGCAGGGCCATCACATGAAGCCCTCCAATCTTGACTGGGCACACTTGCCGCTCACTTACAATGTCTTTTTGGGCAGCATATGAGGGCCTTGCAAAATAAGACCTGCGCCTGCCCAAATCGCAGTCCATGGGTTCAGTTAGTTCTGGACAACTTGCAGCAACATGTCCTAAACCACCGCAACGCCAGCAAACTATCTGTGCCCGAGCACCAGGCACCGTGTCCCTTCGGGGATTTGATAGTCTTTTGGCTTGGCCCTCTGAGGGGACACCACCCTCTTTAACAGACAGTCTCATCCCTTTAACAATAGGAACAGTCTTACCACTGGATGGTTTTCTTTTGTTCACAGGGTTACGCACATCCTGCAGGTACTCTTCTGTAGCTGTGAACCTTTCAACTGCAGAAACCAAATCATCAATGCTTTTAGGATTCGTATATCCAAGGCCGCGCTGCATCCTCACTGGTAGGGCGCGGATAAAACGATCAGAGACCACACGGTCCACAATCTGGTCTGTGGAGAGGGCTTCCGGCTGCAACCACTTGTTGGTGAGATTGTAGAGGTCATACATCTGAGACCGTACAGGCTTTTCAGGATCATATTCCCAGTTGTAGACACGCTGGGCTCGGACAGTCAAGGTAACCCCTAGCCTAGCCAGGATTTCCCCTTTCAGCTCTGCATAAACTTTTGCATCCTGCACTCGCAGGTCAAAGTAGGCTTTTTGGGGTTCTCCTGACAAAAATGGGGTCAACACATCCGCCCACTGGTCCTGGGGTAGACTCTCTCTCTCGGCAATCCTTTCAAAGGTACCCAGATACGCCTCAATGTCATCTTCCGGAGTCATCTTTCTTAGCGTCTTTTGCACCAAATGGCGTGGCATAGACTGCAATGCTGGAGCTGTCACTTGTCTCTCAGCCAAGACTTGTAACTGCTGCTGGAGGGACTGGTTCAGCTGCTGTTGCTCTCTCACCGATGTCTGGTGCATCTTTACCACTTCCTCATGCACTTGTCGCTGCAGAGCGTTTGCTTGTTGGAGGTTGATGTTGGACTGCACCAGCTGCTTTATAAGCTCCTCCATGTTTAGTCAGGCCTTTGTCTGTTGCAACCGTCCCTTTAAGAGTACTGTCTCTTTAAGAAACTGCCCGCATCCTCCACCAAGATGTAGCGGGGTCAGTTTTAATGTGACAGAGACACAGACAGGCTTGACAGCAGAAATGCGGTTTCCTTGCGGCTTTTATTGGCAGCCAAAACAATGCAGCTTTAGGGTGCTGTCACACGTTGCGTTTACCGCAGGCGTTTAAAAGCGCATTGCAATAGCTGGAGAGTGATTTGCCTAATTAAACAGCTGCTAACACCTGTGTTTACAAAACGCAACCGTTAACGCATTGTTAACGCATGTGTTAACACCGCAGTTAACGCATGCAGTTGTTAACACATTGTTAACGCATGCGTTAACATCGCGGTTAACGCATGCGTTTTGTAAACACAAGTGTTAAGAGGTGTTTAATTAGGCAAATCACTCTCCAGCTATTCCAATGCGTTTTTTAACGCATGCGGTAAACGCGACGTGTGACCGCACCCTTACAGGCAAGTAAAATAAAACAAAGCGGGGAAACAAAAATGGGCTCGTCTGAGCACTACCTGTACATCGGTAAGTCCCTCTCTAGCAAAGCAGCGTACTCACAGCGGCTAGTGACACACGGCTGGCAAGCCTTCCAGAGCAATGTCTCTCACACAGAGCCCCAGCCCAGTATGCAGCTCTGGGATAAAACCCCTTCTCCCAGCTGCACTTGGTAATTAGGGCTGTGCAGTCTCTGGTCAGTGCATTAACCCTTTACCCCAGGTATGGAAGTAACCTGAAAGGAATATATACACCATCTATTACCTTTCCAGACGCTGTCCTACACCCTACTTGGATGATTTTATCCTAGTAGGGAATTTGCAGTAGGGAATTTGCAGATCAAGTAAAAAGGCAGATTGTTCAAGTTAGCAAGATTCTGGAACAGTTAAGCCCCTTCTACTCTTGCGATTGTAATGCGATAAACTCGCATCACACTCGCAACGCGTGCTGCTTGGATTGCACGACCCGAACACTGTAAACCGGAAATGAACTCAGCATGTCAGTTCAGTTCCGGTTTGCAGCGTTCGGGCCATGTGATCTGAGCAGCAAGCATTGCGATTTCATCGCATCACACTCGCAAGTGTAGAAGGAGCCTTAGGGCGGCCACTAAATGTAGAGAAATCCTCCCTTCTTACTACCCAGAGAAAGCTTTTTCTAGGAATTTACCTTATATACTCGAGTATAAGCCTAGTTTTTCAGCACAAAAAATGTGCTGAAAAACCCAAACTCGGCTTATACTCGAGTCAAAAAAATAAATCAAAACTCACCTTTCCGGCGGCCCCCGTAGATCTTCTGTGCAATCCATGCGCTGCAATGGTATTGTTGTGCTGCACAACGGGGGGGGGGGGGATGGTGTTTTTATACACTGGGGCAAGGCCTATCAGGCTATATACACTGGGGCAGGGGCTGGCAGGCTATATACACTGGGGCAGGGGCTGGCAGGCTATATACACTGGGGCAGGGGCTGGCAGGCTATATACTGGGGAGGCTGTGTCCAATGCATTTCCCACCCCCGGCTTATACTCGAGTCAATAGATTTTCCCATATTTTTGTGGTAAAATTAGGGGCCTCGGCTTATACTCGGGTCGGCTTATACTCGAGTATATACGGTATTTGGATTCAAGGCTTCAAAAGGCCTTCCTTCCATAGGAAAAACTTCAGACAATCTTGGTGAAAAGTCCTGGCTCACCCAACACAATCGGTACAGAAAATCATGTCTCTCTTGGGGTTACTGCTGTCCCCCATTCCCGCAGTTCTCTGGGAACTATTCCATGCTTGTCCTCTTCAATCCTTCCTTCTCCAAGCCAGGAACAAAAATTATTCTTCCCTTAACAAGCAGATCTTTTTACCCTCACAAGTTCTGGACTCTTTGTCCTATGTCTGATCCGGGATCAACCATTACAGGGCCTCCCCTAGAGTCTTCATCTGAATGTTACAATAACAGATGCATGCCTGTAGAGCTGGAGAGTTCAAATTTTAGATCACTTCCTCCATGGAAAATGGGACCCTCAGGTGAGAAACCTATACACATCTTTACACTTGATCAGGGACAAAATATGAAAATTAGATCTGAAAATACTGGATAAGTGTGGAATGACAAGTGCTTCTCTGATGGAGATGGCCTCAAAGATTTTTTTTCACTGGCAGAGCAGCATCTAGTCTCCTTGAAGGCAATTCACAGTCAAGGGATAGACCACATCCGAGCGGACTTTCTGAGCCGACATCAGATTGTCCAACCCACGGGCTGTTTAAGCCAGGGGGTTGCAGGACTGGTTGTGCTCTATAGCTTTAAGATGAGAACGGCCCACCCTGCACTCCCTCCCACCCGGCAGCATTTGGCCAGCGCCTTCCACTGGCCACACGGGGGTGCAGGTCCAGGGAATATTCCCGGGGCGTGGAGCATCCCGTCCTCTTTCAGGGCGGCTCTGTGTGCCAGGAAAGATCTCATTGCCCTGTTAGAAGAAAAGCTGTGGAGGAAGGTTTCCGGTTGGCTAGCTCCGCTGCTGGTCAGCCCGGAACCTGCTCCTCCTGCAGCAGCGGCTCCTGTGCTTGTTCCCCCCAGTACCCGTCCTCAGTACCTCTCCCATAAAAACGAGAAGCCGGGCTCGGGCTCCGCCCAGGAACCCAGCCTCGGCTCCTTCTGTAGCAGAGCGCACCTCGCACTCTGCTACATCTTCCCGCTGTGCCCCTTCTGCAGCATGCGGGAGGGAAGCGGCGGGAACAGCTCCTGCCACGTGCGGTGATGAGGGAGGGAGCCTGATCGCTCCCTCACCTTCTCCTGCGGACAACCTCGCTGAGCCGGCAGGGGCAGCGCAGGTTACAGGCGCCAGACAGGCCATGCCCCCCTCCTAAGCAGCCTGGCCGACTGGCCAGGTGGTTTGGGCTGGGTGCTGGCGCAAGTGGTGCGCCAGCCCTAATGTCACCTGCCCCTCCGATACCCCCTCCCACACAAGTTACAGTGGCTGCTCAGCAGCAGTTAGTCGCACCAAACCCCCCCCCTTCTGTGTGTGGTGATGACATTGTTGACGTAGTGGAAGAAGTGTGTAAAGAGGTGTCGGACGTTGAGGAGACACGGTTGTCAGACAGTGGTGAAGTTGTTGTCAGGGCAAGAAGTCCCAGGGGGGGAGCAGACTGAAGGCCGAAGGATGATGAGGTGACAGACCCAAGCTGGTTTGATAGGCCGGGTTAAGACAGTGCTTCTGGGAAGGAGGCGAGTCCTATACCAAAACAGGTTGGAAGAGGCAGTGGTGGGGCCAGACGGAGAGGCAAGAGCTGGTGCATCAGCGCCAAATGTTTCACATAGTGAAGCTCCCGTGGCGAGAGCTAGATTTTCTCAAGTCTGGAGGTTCTTTAAAGAAACAGCGGATGACCGACGGACTGTGGTGTGCAACCTGTGCCACACCAGGATCAGCACGGGTTCCACCACTACTAGCTTAACCACCACCAGTATGTGCAGGCATATGAATGCTAAACACCCCTCTCAATGGAACCAAGGCCAGGCACACCACTGCTCCTACCCCTGTGTCATTTGACCCCGGCAAAAACACCTCCCGCTCGAAAACCACACCTTCGCCTCCACGATCCTCCACAGCGTCCACCAATGTCTCCATGCGCAGCGTTCAGCTATCTATACCCCAGACGCTGGAGTGCAAGAGGAAATACAGTTGCACCCACCCACATGCCCAAGCCCTCAACGTCCACATCTCCAGATTCCTGAGCCTGGAGATTCTGCCCTATTGGCTGTTAATAACAGTACTACACTTGATCTTGCACAAAAGGTTTTTAGAAATGCTGTTTGTAGCCCCCGCCTGCTTTGAAAATGATAATTTTTTCAAAGTAAACGCTTTGGGCCCCCAGGTCCATTTTGGGTGGGGAGGGGCCGAGAGGCAGGGGCTTGGACAGGGGAAAGCTCGTCTGGCAGCGGACCGCCATCTCCATCCCAAGATCCAACTAACATTGTTTTAACTGCAGCAACTTTAATCTACTACTATAACCTTTTACCTCTAAAATCTATCTTTTCACTCCTCTTTTATCACCTACTTACGTTCACCTCGGGTGCCATAACCATCCCCATTGCCTCCACACATCGTCTAAATAGCAGCCTCCACATGCTGTCTCCATACCTGCCTTCACACATTGTCTCCATAGCAGCCTCCACCTGTTGTCTCCATAGCTGCCTCCAAAAGTCATCTCCATAGCTGCCTCCAAAAGTCATCTCCATAGCTGCCTCCAAAAGTCATCTCCATAGCTGCCTCCACATGACGTCTCCATAGCTGCCTCCACATAGCAAACGAGCTGTGTCAGGCTCATTCTTCGGGTGTTACACCAGATACCTTATGGAACTTGGTCACTCTGTCGCTGTGTTATCGACTAAATATACTGTCAACCTTTTGTTCACATAGGAAATCATTTGAGCGCTTCTTGCTCACCTCCTTTGGTTCATCTCTGCCGCCATAACCAGGCCAAATAGTGATACGTACAGTACCTGAGTCCATTTGGGGTGTGTTGTCATGCCACTCTCTAGCTTGCCGCTGCTGCCGCATGCCGTCCCCTATAGCAGGGGCAGACTGGCCATTGTACTCACCGGGAATTCTCCCGGTGGGACGGTCGGTTTCTGGCTGGACAGGGCCGATCTCCTCTGTCTGGGGGCGGTCTCCTCTCCCCCTCCTCGGACTTCCTACAACTGTAATCAATAGTACCCATGTACTAGTAACACGCAGAGGCAGTGCAGCAGCGCTGTCTGTAAGCTGAGGGTCCGGAGAGCACAGGTATGGTGTGCAGCGCGCAGGCTGGCACCGCTCAGCTCACACTACATCCTACTGGAGCTGCTCCGTGCAGCAGTGATGTCATGGGAGGGGGCGTAGCCTCTGGGAAAGGGGCATGACTTTATAGACAGTCTCCTCACAGTGCAGGAAGTGGAGCTGTAATGGCTGCCTGCAAGAAGAACTGGTAGGGGGACTGTGCAAACATGTGTAAGGAGGTGAGGGGGCTTCACAGGATGGGATATGGTAGTTGTAGTAAGGTCAGGGAAGACATGTATCTTACGTGGGACTGCATGTTTGGCAGCGGCTGAGGTGGCATGAGGTGTATCTTACATGGGACTGCATGTCTGGCGGGTGCTGAGGTGGCATGAGGTGTATTTTACATGGGACTGCATGTCTGGCAGGTGCTGAGGTGGCATGAGGTGTATGTTATGTGGAACTGCATGTCTGGTGGGTGCTGAGGTGGCATGAGATGTGTTTTACATGGGACTGCATGTCTGGCGGGTGCTGGGACATGGGACTGCATGTCTGGCAGGTGCTGAGGCGGCATGAGGTGTATGTTGCGTGGGACTGCATGTATGGCGGGTGCTGGGACATGGGACTGCATGTCTGGCGGGTGCTGAGGCGGCATGAGGTGTATGTTTTGTGGGGCTGCATGTTTGGTGGGTGCTGAGGTGGCATTAAAGGCTACTGAGGAAAGAGCTGTTTGCTCTGAAACGCGTCTAGCCACAGTCACAGCTATAAATCATAGGATCGAGACTAGAGATGAGCGAACATACTCGTCCGAGCTTGATGCTCGTTCGAGCATTAGTGTACTCGAAACTGCTCGTTGCTCGGACGAATACTTCGCCCGCTCGAGAAAATGGCAGCTCCGCCGTTTTGCTTTTTGGTGGGCCAGAAACAGAGCCAATCACAAGCCAGGAGACTCTGCACTCCACCCAGCATGACGTGGTACCCTTACACGTCGATAGCAGTGGTTGGCTGGCCAGATCAGGTGACTCTGGGATAGACTAGCCGCTGCCCGCGCTGCTCGGATCATTCTGTGTCTGGATGCCGCTAGGGAGAGAGCTGCTGCTGGTCAGGGAAAGCGTTAGGGTGTTCTATTAGAATAGTGTTAGGCAGGAGTGATTCAACAAGAACCCAACAGCCCTTCTTAGGGCTACAATAACGTTATACTTTTTTTTTGTTTGTTTGCTTGTGGCTGGGCTTGCTGGCACTAGTAGTGCAGCTAGTACCATATTGTGAGGAATTTGCAGGGGGACTTGCTACCGTTGTGTTTAGCTCTTAGTGACACACATATCCACCTCAAACACCAAAGTGGGAAAATTTATTAGGGGTTTGATTTCAATTAGGCACAGTCTGCCATTTACTTTTTATTTTACGTTTATTTTTTCATAACTCAGCGTCATCTCATCAGTGTGCTTTCATACTTGGCTAGAAAATAGCCAAAGGAGAATCCAAACGGCTTACTTACGCCTACAATAGCGTTATATATATTTTATTTCTGGTTGATCTGCTGGTGGCTGTCCTTGCTGCAGTGCATATACTAGCCAATTGTCAGGAATTTGGAGTGAGACTTGCGACCGCTGTGTTTAGCGCTTAGTGACGCACATATCCATCGCAAAGACTGAAGTGGGAAAATTTATTAGGGGTTGGATTTCAATTAGGCACAGTCTGGCAGTTTCTTTTTATTTTACGTTTATTTTTTCATAACTCAGCGTCATCTCATCAGTGTGCTTTCATACTTGGCTAGAAAATAGCCAAAGGAGAATCCAAATGGCTTACTTACGCCTACAATAGCGTTATATATATTTTATTTCTGGTTGATCTGCTGGTGGCTGTCCTTGCTGCAGTGCATCTACTAGCCAATTGTCAGGAATTTGGAGTGAGACTTGCGACCGCTGTGTTTAGCGCTTAGTGACGCACATATCCATCGCAAAGACCGAAGTGGGAAAATTTATTAGGGGTTGGATTTCAATTAGGCACAGTCTGCCATTTCCTTTTTATTTTACGTTTATTTTTTCATAACTCAGCGTCATCTCATCTGGCATAGCAGTGTGCTTTCATACTTGGCTAGAAAATAGCCATAGCAATAGGATAGCATTGTTTGGTTTTAAAAACTAAAAAACACAAAAAAAAACTAAAAAACACAAAAAAAAGTTAAAAAAAAATTAAAGTTATAACTTTCATTTTCAAAATGTTTAACCCAAGGGCTAGGGGTAGAGGACGAGGGCGGGGACGTGGGCGTCCAACTACTGCAGGGTCAGAGGCCGTGGTCCTGGGCGGGGTGAGACACCACCTGCTGATGAGGGAGCAGGGGAACGCCGCAGAGCTACACTCCCTAGGTTCATGTCTCAAGTTACTGGGACTCGTGGTAGAGCACTGTTGAGGCAAGAACAGTGCGAACAGGTGATGTCGTGGATTGCCGACAATGCTTCGAGCAATTTGTCCACCAGTCAGTCTTCCACGCAGTCCACCATGTCACCGAAATCGGCACTCCTCCAGCTCCTGCACCTCAGCCTCCTCCCCCCCAGTCTGCCCCCTCCCAGGAAAATTTGCCATTTGAACTGGCATACTCTGAGGAACTGTTTTCTGGACCCTTCCCACAGTCACAAACCACTTGTCCGTTTGCTGCTGAGCAATTTTCCGATGCCCAGGTTTTCCACCAGTCGCAGTCTGTGGGTGATGATGACCTTCTTGACGTAGTGGAAGAAGTGTGTAAAGAGGTGTCCGACGATGAGGAGACACGGTTGTCAGACAGTGGTGAAGTTGTTGTCAGGGCAGGAAGTCCGAGGGGGGAGCAGACTGAGGGATCGGAGGATGATGAGGTGACAGACCCAAGCTGGGTTGAGAGGCCGGGTGAACACAGTGCTTCTGAGACGGAGGAGAGTCCTCGACCAGAACAGGTTGGAAGAGGCAGTGGTGGGGCCAGACGGAGAGGCAGGGCCAGAGCAGGTGCATCAGTGCCAAATGTGTCACGTAGTGAAGCTCCCGTGGCGAGGGCTCCCGCGGCGAGGGCTAGATTTTCAGAAGTCTGGAGGTTCTTTAAGGAAACACCGGATGACCGACGGACTGTGGTGTGCAACCTTTGCCAAACCAGGATCAGCAGGGGTTCCACCACTACTAGCTTAACTACCACCAGTATGCGCAGGCATATGAATGCTAAACACCCCACTCAGTGGCACCAAGCCCGTTCACCTCCGGCCGTGCACACCACTGCTCCTTCCCCTGTGTCAGCTGATAGTCAGCCCCCTGCCCAGGACCCTGGCACAAAAACCCCATCGTCGCCTCCACGATCCTCCACAGCATCCACCAGCGTTCAGCTCTCTATACCCCAGACGCTGGAGCGGAAACGTAAATATAGTGCAACCCACCCGCACGCCCAAGCCCTTAATGTCCACATCTCCAGATTGCTTAGCCTGGAGATGCTGCCCTATAGGCTGGTAGAGACCGAGGCCTTTCGCAACCTCATGGCGGCGGCCGCCCCTCGGTATTCGGTCCCCAGCCGCCACTACTTTTCCCGATGTGCCGTCCCAGCCCTGCACCAGCACGTGTCAGACAACATCATCCGTGCCCTGACCAACGCCGTTTCTGACAAGGTCCACCTGACCACGGACACGTGGACGAGTGCTGCCGGGCAGGGCCACTATATATCGCTGACGGCACATTGGGTTAACTTGGTGGAGGCTGGGACCGAGTCTGACCCTGCGGCTGGTCATATTCTGCCGACGCCGAGGATTGCGGTGCCTACCTCGGTCCAGGTCTTTCAGGCCTACTATGCCTCCTCCTCCTCCCACCCCTCCTCCACCTTCTCCTCCGAACTACCATCCGTGGGCATGCCACCATCAGTCGGTAGCTCTAGGCACAGCAGCAGTGCCGTCGCTAAGCGACAGCAGGCGGTGCTCAAACTGCTGAGCCTAGGCGATAAAAGGCACACCGCCCAAGAGCTATTACAGGGCATCACGGCGCAGACTGATCTGTGGCTGGCACCGCTGAACCTGAAGCCAGGCATGGTTGTGTGTGACAACGGCCGTAACCTGGTGGCGGCTCTGCAACTCGGCAGACTGACACATGTGCCATGCCTGGCCCATGTGTTAAATCTGATAGTTCAGCGTTTCCTCAAGACATACCCCAATCTGTCTGATTTGCTCACAAAGGTGCGCCGCATCTGTGCGCATTTCAGGAAGTCCAGCACAGATGCTGCCACTCTCAGGGCAGCGCAGCGCCGCCTCCAACTGCCCGCTCACCGACTGTTTTGCGACGTGCCCACGAGGTGGAATTCAACATTAACCATGTTATCCAGAGTTTACCAGCAGCGCAGAGCGATTGTAGACTGCCAGATGTCAACTTCCACCAGAACTGGTAGTCAGGTCAGTCAGCTTCCTCAAGTCTACAATGAGGAGTGGACGTGGATGTCTGATATCTGTCAGGTGCTGAGTAACTTTGAGGAGTCAACACAGATGGTCAGTGGCGATGCCGCCATCATCAGCCTCACCATCCCGCTGCTTGGCCTGTTGAAAAACTCTCTGATCAGCATGAAGTCGGAAGCTTTGCGCTCGTCACAAGAGACGGGGGAAGAAGATTCCCTTGTTGATAGCCAAAGCACCCTTAGGTCTGTTTCTCAGCGCATATCGGAGGAGGTGGAGGAGGATGAGGAGGAAGATGAGGAGAATGTTGGTGAGACACAAGAGGGGACCATTGTTGAGTCCTTCACTGTTCAGCGTGTATGGGCAGAAGAAGAGGAGTTGGAGGAGGAGGAAATGGACAGTCAGGCCAGTGAGGGGAGTGAATTCTTACGTGTTGGTACTCTGGCGCATATGGCAGATTTCATGCTAGGCTGCCTATCCCGTGACCCTCGCGTTCAAAGAATTTATTCCAGCACCGATTACTGGGTATTCACTCTCCTGGACCCACGGTACAAGCAAAATCTTTCCACTCTCATCCCTAAAGAGGAAAGGAGTGTGAGAATGCATGAATACCAGCAGGCCCTGGTGCACAAGCTGAAACACTATTTCCCTTCTGACAGCGCTAGTGGCAGAGTGCGTAGTTCTGCGGGACAAGTAGCGAGGGAGAGTAGGCGAGCAGGCAGCTTGTCCAGCACTGGCAAGGGTACGCTTTACAAGGCTTTTGCCAGCTTTATGTCACCCCAGCAAGACACTGTCACCTGTCCCCAGTCTCGGCAGAGTAGGGCTGATCTTTACAGAAAGATGGTGAGGGAGTACGTAGCTGACCATACCATCGTCCTAAATGATCACACAGCTCCCTACAACTACTGGGTTTCAAAGCTGGACATGTGGCACGAACTGGCGCTGTACGCCTTGGAGATTCTTGCCTGCCCTGCCGCTAGCGTGTTGTCCGAGCGGGTTTTCAGTGCAGCTGGTGGCATCATCACCGATAAGCGTACACGCCTGTCGACTGACAGTGCTGACAGGCTGACGCTTATTAAGATGAATAAAGCCTGGATTTCTCATAATTTCCATTCTCCACCAGGTGAAGGAAGCTCAATCTGAATAATTTATGCACTCCTCCTCCTCCTCATTTTCCTCCTTCTCCTCCTCTTTGTACACTAAAGCAGAGGAAACTGGCTATTTTTTGACAGGGCCCACTGGCTCTAGCTATAGTACTTTATGCATTTAATTTTTCTGGAGGGCCACCTACCCGGTCCTCTGTTTTAAACAATTTTTGGGAGTGCCACATACAGGCACTCAATCTATTAAATTTTTCTGGAGGGCCACCTACCTGCTCCTCTGGTTTGAAAACTTTTTTGGACTGCCACATACAGGCACTCAATCTATTTCATTTTTCTGGAGGGCCACCTACCTGCTCCTCTGGTTTGAAAACTTTTTTGGACTGCCACATACAGGCACTCAATTTATTCCATTTTTCTGGAGGGCCACCTACCTGCTCCTCTGGTTTGAAAACTTTTTTGGACTGCCACATACAGGCACTCAATCTATTCCATTTTACTGGAGGGCCACCTACCTGCTCCTTTGGTTTGAAAAGTTTTTTGAACTGCCACATACAGGCACTCAATCTATTCAATTTTTCTGGAGGGCCACCTACCTGCTCCTCTGGTTTTAAAACTTTTTTGGACTGCCACATACAGGCACTCAATCTATTCAATTTTTCTGGAGGGCCACCTACCTGCTCCTCTGGTTTGAAAACTTTTTTGGACTGCCACATACAGGCACTCAATCTATTTCATTTTTCTGGAGGGCCACCTACCTGCTCCTCTGGTTTGAAAACTTTTTTGGACTGCCACATATAGGCACTCAATCTATTTCATTTTTCTGGAGGGCCACCTACCTGCTCCTCTGGTTTGAAAACGTTTTTGGACTGCCACATACAGGCACTATCCAAATTAAATTGTCTCCATAGCAGCCTCCACACGTTGTCTCCATTGCTACCTCCAAAAGTCGTCCATATAGCTGCCTCCATACATCGTCCCCTTATCAAACGAGGTGTGTCAGGCAGAAATTTGGGTTGTTTTCATGGATTCCACATCAAAGTTGTTAACTTTGTCGCCACCCTGCTGTGTAATCCACAAAATATACTGGCAAACTTTTATCATTTACCGATATTATTTCAGCGCTTCTTGCGCATCTGTTTACATTCCCCTCACCCGCCATATCCCAAACTTATAAGAACGCTACTACACTTGATCTTATACAAAAGGTTCTTAGAAGTGCTGTTTGGGGAGTAGCCTAGAGACAGGGGCTTGGATTGGCGAAAGCTCACCTGGCAGCGGAGCGCCAGCTCCATGCGCATCATGCGCTTCTTGCGCATCTGTTTACATTCCCCTCACCCGCCATATCCCAAACTTATAAGAACGCTACTACACTTGATCTTATACAAAAGGTTCTTAGAAGTGCTGTTTGGGGAGTAGCCTAGAGACAGGGGCTTGGATTGGCGAAAGCTCGCCTGGCAGCGGAGCGCCAGCTCCATGCCAAGATCCAACTAACATAGTTTTAACTGCAGCACCTTTAATCTACTACTAGTTCACTGCCTCCATACATGGTCCCCTTATCAAACGAGCTGTGTCAGGCAGAATTTTGGGTTGTTTTCATGGCTTCCATGTTAACTTTGTCGCCACCCTGCTGTGTAATCCACAAAATATACTGGCAAACTTTTATCATGTACCAATATTATTTGAGCGCTTCTTGCTCACCTCCTTTGGTTCCTCTCTACCACCCATTGGTTTGAAGCCTGAGTCCATTTAGGGCAGTGATGGCTAACCTATGGCACTGGTGCCAGAGGTGGCACTCAGAGCCCTTTCTGTGGGCACTCAGGCCATCACCAGAGATGACTCCAGGTATCTTCCTGCAGTCCCAGACAGCCCAGGACTTGCTGTGCACAGAGCTATTTTAATGTGACAGCTCTACCTGGGACTATTTTCTGCTTTATTGGTGTCCTCAGGTGCTGGTATCAATGAAAGCTGTGACAGAGAAGGGAGTATAAATCACAAATTAAATTTTTGTGTTGGCACTTTGCGAAAAATAAGTAGGTCTTTGTTGTAATATGGGCACTCTGTCTCTAAAAGGTTCGCCATCACTGATTTAGGGTATGTCGCCATGCCACTCTCTAGCCTGCCGCTGCTGCCGCTGCCTCTGCATGCCGTCCCCTATAGTGTCAGGGTCAATTATTGGATGTTTTACATGCTATCTAGCTTCATTCTGTCACTATGTCATGGCCATGCTGTTGCCCATAATTTTGGCATAATGGTGCGATTAAGCAGCCTCAGAGGCATCCATGCATGCTGCCCCTGCTGTTTCCTGTCCATTTCCGTGGTGTTTCCATCCTTTTCTGAGGTTCCCAGGTGTTTGGCCAAGCTTCCCTGTGCAGAGCCTTGGTCCCCTTGAAAAATGCTCGAGTCTCCCATTGACTTCAATGGGGCTCGTTATTCGAGACGAGCACTCGAGCATCGGGAAAAGTTCGTCTCGAATATAGAGTACCCGAGCATTTTAGTGCTCGCTCATCTCTAGTTTTGGGGGAAAAAGTTCATTTTCTAGGCAAATATTGATTTTGCAATTAACTGCTGTTAAGCTGATCACTCTTTATAACATTCTGGAGTATATTCAAATTGCCATTATAAAACCTGATGCAGTAGACTTTGTAAAAATTAACATTTGTATAATTCTCAAAACTTTTGGTCATGACTGTACTCTTCCAGGACACCCATTACGCTGTATAAAAGACTGCTACAAAAACTGCTCACAGACCACCTACATGAAAAGAAAATCTGGTATAGGTGGCTATTTCCCTTCGGGATCTCCTTCCTTAAAGACAGCAAACGATGCACAATCGAATACCAAGCGACCTGCAGAAAGTGTGGGACCTGCCCTACATCCAACCTTTGGATATATCTTCCTGGATGCCGGGTGACCGAGGAACACCTGGATATGCCAAAACTGCCACGCTTAGAGAAATAGTCCGTGGCTACCAAATATATACTCACCGGCCACTTTATTAGGTACACCTGTCCAACTGCTCGTTAACACTTAATTTCTAATCAGCCAATCACATGGCGGCAACTCAGTGCATTTAGGCATGTAGACATGGTCAAGACAATCTCCTGCAGTTCAAACTGAGCATCAGTATGGGGAAGAAAGGTGATTTGAGTGCCTTTGAACGTGGCATGGTTGTTGGTGCCAGAAGGGCTGGTCTGAGTATTTCAGAAACTGCTGATCTACTGGGATTTTCACAACCATCTCTAGGGTTTACAGAGAAAGGTCCGAAAAAGAAAAAACATCCAGTGAGCGGCAGTTCTGTGGGCGGAAATGCCTTGTTGATGCCAGAGGTCAGAGGACAATGGGCAGACTGGTTCGAGCTAATAGAAAGGCAACAGTGACTCAAATCGCCACCCGTTACAACCAAGATAGGCAGAAGAGCATCTCTGAACTCACAGTATGTCGAACTTTGAGGCAGATGGGCTACAGCAGCAGAAGACCACACTAGGTGCCACTCCTTTCAGCTAAGAACAGGAAACTGAGGCTACAATTTGCACAAGCTCATCGAAATTGGACAGTAGAAGATTGGAAAAACGTTGCCTGGTCTGATGAGTCTCGATTTCTGCTGCAACATTCGGATTACCATCCGAATGTCGCAGCAGAAATTTGGTGAGAAATTTGGGTCAGAATTTGGTGTCAACAACATGAAAGCATGGATCCATCCTGCCTTGTATCAACGGTTCAGGCTGGTGGTGGTGGTGTCATGGTGTGGGGAATATTTTCTTGGCACTCTTTGGCACCTTGGTACCAATTTAGCATCGTTGCAACGCCACAGCCTACCTGAGTATTGTTGCTGACCATGTCCATCCCTTTATGACCACAATGTACCCAACATCTGATGGCTACTTTCAGCAGGATAATGCGCCATGTCATAAAGCTGGAATCATCTCAGACTGGTTTCTTGAACATGACAATGAGGTCACTGTACTCAAATGGCCTCCACAGTCACCAGATCTCAATCCAATAGAGCATCTTTGGGATGTGATAGAACGGGAGATTCGCATCATGGATTTGCAGCCGACAAATCTGCGGCAACTGTGTGATGCCATCATGTCAATATGGACCAAAATCTCTGAGGAATGCTTCCAGCACCTTGTTGAATCTATGCCACGAAGAATTGAGGCAGTTTTGAAGGCAAAAGGGGGTCCAACCCGTTACTAGCATGGTGTACCTAATAAAGTGGCCGGTGAGTGTAAGTCTCCCAAGCACAAGAAATGACTTCCTCAGACCTGCATCTTTATGGAGCTGAGAATACCTGATAAGAATGGACCACAACGGGTCAAACCACATCAATGCCTCAGGTTTATGACTTAGTGGTGAGGTTGTTCCCTTCACCTGGGATACGTTTTAGTTTTTTGCACTTTCCCACGCCCAGAACTCTGGTTTAATGGTTTCACTAAACTTAAGGCACAATGGGGCAGATCTACTTACCCGGCCCATTCGCGATCCAGCGGCACGTTCTCTGAGGTAGATTCGGATCTCCCGGTGATTCACTAAGGTAGTTCCTCCGCCGTCCACCAGATGTCGCTGCTGCGCTGAATTTCCCCGAGTCCCGCTGGAATTCCCTGAAATTCACCGGCCTATACCTGGTGAAGGTAAGTGCAAGTTTTGCGACACATTTTTTTAAAAAATGCGGCGGTTTTTCTGAATCCGTCGGGTTTTCGTTCGTCCACGCCCCCCGATTTCTGTCGCGTGCATGCCAGCGCCGATGCGCCACAATCCGATCACGTGCGCCAAAATTCCGGGGAAATACAGGGAAAATCGGCGCAAATCGGAATTGCGAATCGGGCCCTTAGCAAATGACCCCCAATGATTCAGGTTATATTTAGAAGGTGACACGATAAGGTGCCTAACATGGTTAAACATAAGTTGTGTTGGAGACTCCAATAGTTTAAGATATAATATAAAGTAAAATGATCACCCCTCGCAGACAGGGTTTGCGAGCTCGATCAGGCTTGTTCAGTATGTTCCTTCACCCCCCACTGTCCTTTGATATCATAGGGCAATATATTTTCCCCATTGCTAAGACACAAAGTTGGCAATATACAATGTACAGAGCTCACAGGGGGTCGCAACCTGTATTGTGTTATAATAATGATTTTACTTGTGTTATTTGCTCTTTGGTGTGTCTTAAAACCAGATCTCACATGACCTCTCTTAATATAACCACTTACAATGTAAGGGGGCTCAATATACCACAAAAAATATTACAACTGGTGTTTACTTCAAAAGGAAAAATCTGATATATGCCTTTTTCCAGGAATTTTAAGAATGACCATATTCCCAACTTGGTTAAAAAAATGTTTTAATGTGTTTTCATAGCACATACTAAAAGGCTATGAAAGCATTCTTGTCTCCAAGGCAGTCCCTATCTCATACTCTTTGACATGGTTTGACCAGGAAGGCAGATTCCTCCTAGACAAAGGTAAAATTAGATACATTCCTATTACTGTGGTATCGCTAAAGTGATCTGGGTGAAAGAGGCACTAAATAAAATCCACTCTCTTGCAGAGGGCATCAAAGTCATAGGAGGTGGCTACTCTTAATTCATCCCTAGATTGCTCAACAGTAAAATGCCACAGGTTTAGTAGATACATGGAGACTCTTACACCTAAATACCAAAGACTATACATGGCCATCCCACCAGAAGCTGAATTATATATTTTTTTTCTCAACCTCACACATAAATATGGTCAACCAAGCTTGCATTGGTCCAACAACCATCTCTGACCATGCCCTGGTAACTACACTGTTTTTCAAAGATCTCCCAGCTAGAAGTCGGGATTTGCACCTGTATGAGACGCTATTAGATAAAAAAATCAGACACATACTGAATAGCTAGTAAGATCTACTTGTTCTTTTTGGAGAACTCCTCCCTGGACACCACCCCACAGTTCATTGAGACGCACATAAAATGGCAGTTAGTGGAGAGTTCATAGCTCCAGGATGCAGAGTTAAAAAACAGAGAACAACAGCTGTAAATGATGTTCTCCAACAGATATCTAAGCTGGAAAAACCCAGCACTCAAAAAAAGATTGTGCACAAGAGGATCTGGCTCTGTTAAAGAAAAAACTGATAGACCTACTAAATGTCAAACGTTCAAAAAATTATTAATATGGACAATATAAACTTTACACCCATTCTCAAAAGGGCAATAAACTCATGTCCTACCTACCTCCCAGCTACCTCCTTCATCACAAACATCAAATCACAGAAGGAAACAAACCTATCTAGAACAGCTGATAATCCATAAGAATTCCGGCAGTTTTATAGTGCTCTTTATAATTTACCCAAGCACAGTAATGATACTGAACCAGATTTGCATGCAGCAACTGAATACGTTCTTGCCAAATTAGATATATCAGGCCTATCCAGCAAGGCTGGATATCAAAAAGAGATATCTGATATAATCAAATCCCTTCCACAAGGGAAAAGCCCAGGACTGGACGGGTTACCAGGTAGCTACTATAAGAAATTTGCTGATATAATCACATCACATATGACAGATTGGTGTAAAGCCTTATTGGTTGGAACACCACCCCCTAAACAATCTTTAGAGGCTACCAAAGCCGGGAAAGCAACCCGACCAATACAGTAGTTACCCACCTGATATCTCTCCTTAGTCAGCATTTACCCAGACTCATCAATGAAGAACAAACAGGGTTTGTCACAGGCAGAGAAGGCAATCATAACAGGAAGCTCCCCTTCTTCTTTCTCGGCACAGATGCCGAGAAGGCATTTGATAGGGTGAACTGGAGATTCTTGAGAATCTTCACAGAAATTATAACGGTGAACATACCAGCGCAATACATAGATGCCGTGATGACATTATACAGTAGACCTAGTGCAATGGTCAAGGTAGAGTATTATCTGAGTCATTTAACATTCAAAATGGCACCAGACAAGGCTGCCCACACTCCCCAATGCTATTCATTCTAGTTATGGAATCTTTGCTGCAATCTGTCCAACAATACCCACATATTCAAGGCTTTAAAGTAGCAGGAGAAACACATGCGCTGCTTTCGCAAATGACTTATAACTCCTCCTATCCAATCCTTTTCAGGCATTCCCACACTCAGTTATTTGAGACCTTTGAAAAGCTATCTAATTTTAAAATTATGGAAAATCTGAGGCTATGAATGTATCATTACTGCAGGCCACCAAAAAGATTAACCCCATTCCAATGGAAAAAAGAAGCTCTAACTTACTTAGGCATACAACTTACTAATAATGTCAGGAAATTATACAATGCCAATCAACTCTGTATTGTAACCTTAATTGTAATACCTTAAAATATATTAATCTACCATATGTATCGTGGCTGGGTAGGAAAAACTTACTGAAGACGTTTGTAATGCCCAAACTGTTATATGTCCTAAATATGGTACAAATCCTCTTACCACAGCAGTTTTTTGCCAAATTAAAGTCCTTTTTATCTCCTTCATATAGAGAGGCAAGAGAGCTAGGCTGGCGTATAATACTCTGTTCAAAAAAAGGGAGTATTTGGCCTGGCTGATGCACATTCTTATTATAAAGCTATTCAGCTTTTCAGCTATTCACATTCCTATTATTAAGCTATCCCAGCACACCTGGGATCTAAAATAGAAATGGCTTCTTTAGATCTGAATAGCAAAGTCAAGCTTAGCAGCAGCAGTCCATGCAATAATCTGCTCACGAAGGGCATCATTCAGACTTAGTACCATTGGTCCTGAGGCCGCATAAACAAGCCAACTCAAATATATGGAACAGATGATCTCCCCTCCAGATAAAATATTTTCATAGGAAACCAATAGAGGAACTAGAAAAAGCTTACTAGCCCCTCACCCACAAATAACTTACATACAGAAAAGGTTAGACTCGTTAAAGAGACCCTACATAAAAAATTCCCCCTGATTCCATACCATGCCCAAAAAAGCAATCGCTATACTTTATCCTCAACAGCAGAGAAATCTCCAAACCAGGGCATCTGAAACCATAGAAGACCTAGGCATCCAGATGTCAGAGAAGCAAATAAATAGGTACTTTAAAGATCTCATGGGTTTTCGTGATGCGTTAGGATTCAAGAGATAGTCGCAAGATGGTATAACATGCCTGTGGATCTTGCAAAAAGAAGCCTATCCCCAAATGATTACTGTTGGAGATGTGTAATGGTGCTCAGTAGAAAAGCAAATTTCCATTTCGTCCCCATGACGGCCCCACTGGAGGTTGCTTCCCCTTCCTCTGTAGGGACAAGAAATTGAGAGCATTAAATAGCCCCTCCCTCAACCTCCCACCAGTGTTTTTCCTGTCCCTACAGGGAAAGGTTGAGAGTAAAACCTGTCTCTCCTCCAGGGGGGGGGAGGTGGAATCTCGTACCTCTCGTGGGTGCTTGTTTCCCCGGGGCTTCCCTCGTCCGGGCTCCTTGTGAGTCCTACTTGGGGTCTCCAGGTCCCCGATTGCCATTGGGATCTCCTGCGGCGTGCAGGAGGCAGCGGGCACATAGCGCATTTTTAAGCGCTCGGTCACTTCCGGGTTACGGAGCAAAAAACGGAAGTGACGTCAGAGACCTCAGCGTCTCGGCCTAGGAGACAGGCCCTTAAAGATGACGTCAGACGCCGGAAGGTAAGTGAGGAAGTCCCACCAAGTCTGCAAGTCTGCTGAGGTCTATGTGGAGCAGTGAATATCCCAGCATGGAAGAGGCTGAATTCTGTTCCTTAACCCTGGGCTCTGTAAGTAGGACATTAGCTGAACGCCAATAGGTTTTGGCACTATATGCTGTGGAGAGTCGGCTTCTAATAAGCAATACTCCTTTTTCTTTTTCTAACAACAGCAGAAGGATATCCCTGTAAAAGAAAAAGAAAAATCTAAAGTTTGTGATAAAGAAAAACCTAAGAAGGCACCATCAAAATGTTGCCACATTTGTAATACAAAATTGGATATTGCATATAAGAAAAGTTTATGTAAAGAATGTTTGGACAAAGTGTTAAAAGAGGAAAAATCATCATTTATGGATGAATTGCGTGTGGTTATGCGTGAAGAGATTAGGGCATCAAGGAGCCCACCGCATAAAAAAATCAGACAGAACCCTGTATGTCTGGATTCAGATGACGAGCAGCCCTCTTGTTCTTATGAGCTAGACATGGAAGAACAGGATATGGTGACGCAGCAATCGATACCAAATGACCCCAAATATTTATTTCCTAATGAGGATTTGGACGGGCTGATCAAAGCATTAAGGGATACCTTGAATATTGAAGACACCATAGAAGAGAGGTCTGGAGTAGATGAATTGTTTGGTGGATTAAGAAGAAGGAAAGTTAGAGTTTTTCCTGTTATTGAAAGCTTGAAGGATCTTATCCAGGATGAATGGAAGGAACCGGAGAAGCGTATAACAATTCCGAAAGAGTTTAAAAACCGTATGTTATTCGATCCAGAAGAAACAAAAATCTGGGATAGTGTGCCTAAAGTTGACATCCCTATAGCCAAAGTGGTCAAAAAAAACGATTTACCTTTTGAAGATTCCACCCAACTAAAAGATGCCATGGACCGTAAATCAGATTGTTTGCTCAAGAAAGCTTGGGAAACTTCTATGGCAATTCTAAAAACAAATATTACTACTACCTCTGTATCACGTACTCTGTTTTTTTGGCTAGGACAGCTGGAGGATCATCTTAGAGAAGGCACGGCCAGTGAAGAAATGCTAGACTCCATTCCGTTATTAAGATCAGCAGCAGCCTTTCTGGCAGATGCCTCAGCCGAAACCATCCGGTTTTCAGCAAGAGAAGCTGCACTATCTAATGCAACCAGAAGAGCCCTTTGGTTGAGGCAATGGTCTGGAGACGTACGCTCAAAAGCCAAACTATGTAGCCTGCCTTTTTCGGGTGATTTTTTGTTTGGGCCAGAATTGGATGAAATCCTAGCTAAAGCAGCGGATAAAAAGAAAGGTTTTCCGGAGGCCAAACAACAACCCAAGAAGCAATTTTTTTGGAGCTTTCGCCCCACTAAAGAACAGCCAAGATTCAGGAACAAGCAGACCTGGAAACTGGGGTACTGGAATACAGCTAAAGGAGGAAAGAATAAATCCTTTCTTTTTGGTGCCTCAAGTAAACAAGAGAAGAAATAATGACGCCAGAGTGGGGGGAAGATTGAAAAATTTTCTCCCCCATAGGGAAAATATAACATCCAACAGGTGGGTACTCTCTATAATAGAAGATGGCTATTTTATAGAGTTTGTGTCACCTCCTCCTCATCGATTTATCCTATCCAGGCAACCATCGAACAGACTAACATATCACCTTTGGAAGGAAGTTTCCGACCTGTTAAAGTTGAATGTCATCTGTCCAGTCCATCCAGAAGAAAGAGGCATTACTCACCTTTGTTTTTAATAAAAAAGCCAAATGGGACTTTCAGATTGATCACAAATTTGAAATATTTGAACAAATGGGTAACCTATGTCAAATTCAAAATGGAATCAATAAAATCTACTACGCCTTTGATACCTTACAAAGCCTATTTATGTACCTTGGATCTCAAGGATGCCTATTATCACGTGCCTATTCATACGAAATCACAAAAATACTTAAGATTTGCCGTATTATCTCCCTCTGGGGAGGAATTTCATTTTCAATTTACTGCATTGCCCTTTGGTCTCTCCTCAGCCCCCCAGGTTTTTACCAAGGTCATGGCGGAAGCAGTGAAATATTTCTGAACGGAAGAAATTTGCGTGATTCCATATTTAGATGACTTCTTACTAATAGGAGACTCAGTAAGTCATCTAAAAAGCCAAAAGGATACAACAGTAGAAGTTTTACAATCTCTGGGATGGATCATAAATTTAGACAAATCAGATTTAATTCCGAGTCACATAAAAGAATTTTTAGGAGTATCTTTAAATTCTCTAACACAGACCTCTTATCTTCCACAGGAAAAGATGGAAAATCTTCTTGGGAAAATCAAGAAATTCGAGAAGAGGAAGTCTGTATCAGTAAGGACAGCTATGAGTCTTCTGGGGACCATGACATCATGCATCCAGAGTGTGGCCTGGTGCCAAAATCACTCAAGAACACTGCAGTCATGGATTCTTACAAAGTGGGACAGAAACCATCATCATCTTCATTTGCCATTGATAATCCCCTCAAAAGTGAAGGAATCACTAAGATGGTGGAGGAATCCTGGGAATCTACAGAAAGGCGTAAATTGGGTCCAATGGCCGTTAACCCAGATTCAAACAGACGCCAGCAGCTCCGGATGGGGGGCTCTCCCTCCAGGCTAATATGTCCAGGGTTACTGGACCTGGGAAATAGCACAGACCTCTTCGAACGAAAGAGAATTAAGAGCGGTCCTGAACACTCTAAAATCCTGTGCCAACGAGCTGAAAGGTCACCATGTGAAAGTTATGTCGGACAACACTACCACGGTTGCCTATCTGAGAAGACAGGGAGGTACCAGGTCAAAAAGGCTCCTGAAAATATCACAACAAATATTTTTCTGGGCAGAGGAAAATATCCAGTCGATTTCGGCCATCCATCTGAGGGGCTCAGAAAATATAGTAGCAGATTACCTCAGCCGGTCTCAAATCCTTCCCCACGAATGGAGCCTGAACGAGGAAGTCTTCCAAGAAATTGTCTTAAGATGGGGACTGCCGGACATCGACTTGTTTGCTTCCAGGAGAAATTCCAAAGTGAAAAAGTTCTTCTCCTTGAACCCAAGGGAAGTCCCCTGGGGACTAGATGCATTTTCACAGACCTGGAACCAAGACCTAGTGTATGCTTTTCCTCCGATTCCATTGATAAGCAAAGTGTTGCAAAAGCTACTAGTCAGTCCAACCAAGCTCATCTTAGTAGCACTCTTTTGGCCAAAGAGGAATTGGTTCCCAAGTCTACAAAAATTGGCGATAGACTTTCCTTTTATCCTGCCCAAGAGGCCGGACCTTCTACATCAGGGACCAGTCCTGCATCAGAACCCAGGGTTTCTAAACCTAGCAGCCTGGATCCTGAAAGCACCTTCTTAAGATCAAAAGGCTTATCATATAAGGTAATAAAAATATACCTTAAAATATGTAAAAAGTTTTGTTCCTGGTCAAAAGATATGCCTAACCAGGGTTCCCCAAATATCTGTCAGATTATTGATTTTCTACAGGAGGGGTTTGAGAAGGGACTACGACCTAGCACCTTGAGAGTCCAGGTCTCGGCCTTGAGCGCCTACTTCGATACAGCGCTAGCAGAACACAGGTGGGTAAAGAGGTTCTTTCAAGCCTGTTCACGTTTACGTCCTACTGTTAAAGAGTCATCCCCTCAGTGGGATCTATCTCTAGTCCTAGATGCCTTAACTATGGGGCCCTTTGAGCCAATCGACCCTAGTCATATGCGTTTCTTGACACTAAAAACCGCCTTTTTAATCGCCATTACATCTGCTAGAAGACTGGGCGAGTTACAGGCCTTGTCCATTTGTGAACCCTATTTATCTGTATCAGAAGATAGGATCACGCTCAGACTTGACAGAAATTTTTTACCAAAAATTGTCTCAAATTTCCATAGGAACCAGGAAATAATCTTACCCACGTTTTGCCATCATCCAAAAAATCCTGTTGAAGAAAAGTGGCATCTACTGGATGTAAGACGTACTGTTCTTAACTATCTCGAAGCATCCAATTCTTGGAGAAAAGATTTAAATTTATTTATTCAATTTGCAGGAAGAAATAAAGGCAAGAAAGCTTCAAAAGCCACTATTGGACGTTGGATTACAGATACCATCAAAGAATGCTATAGAATTAAAGGTGTTCCACTGCCTCTCTCCGTCAAAGCCCATTCCACTAGGGCCATGTCTACATCTTGGGCTGAGAGAGGAGGTGCTTCTATTGAAGAAATCTGCAAAGCCGCTACATGGAGTACAAATGTCACATTTGCAAAGCACTATAGGCTAAATGTCTTGGCCTCCAAAGATCTGGCATTCGGCCGGAAAGTGCTTCAGGCTGTAGTCCCTCCCTAATTGGGCATAAGTTTGGTATGTCTCCAGTGGGGCCGTCATGGGGACGAAATGGAAAAAAGGAATTAGTCCTTACCGGTAATTCGATTTCCATAAGTCCACCATGACGGCCCTGATATTTCCCTCCCATGTATATAAAAGTGTTTTCTTTTTCTGGATCTTTACCTATGTATGTGAAATTTAACATACTAAATAAAATTATGTTGCAACCTATACTGGTGTAGTTATTTGATAAACACTGGTGGGAGGTTGAGGGAGGGGCTATTTAATGCTCTCAATTTCCTGTCCCTACAGAGGAAGGGGAAGCAACCTCCAGTGGGGCCGTCATGGTGGACTTATGGAAATCGAATTACCGATAAGGACTAATTCCTTTTTTTGAGAGAACAGAATACATCACAAGTTTACCAATCTATGGCTTTCCTGGAGAGTCTTCAGTGACAACCCCCCCCTCCCCTTATCCCATAGGACCCACTTAGGTTCCCCCTCAAATCTTAAATTTTAAACTTGGTTGAACTTGATGGACAAGTGTCTTTTTTCAACCGTATAAACTATGAAACTTCTTATTTGTGTTACCTCTAATCTATCATATCCAGTCAGTTAAATAACCCTCTACCAATCCCCCTATACACATTGTGATGTTTACAGAATATAGATGTTTCACACCACCTTAAAATCTTGGTTTGGGAAATCACAAGAGCACATACATTATCATTAGAGATGACCGAGCACTAAAATGCTCGAGTGCTCGTTACTCGAGTCAAACTTTTTCCGATGCTCGAGTGCTCGTTTCGAATAACGAACCCCATTGAAGTCAATGGGAGACTCGAGCATTTTTCAAGGGGACCAAGGCTCTGCACAGGGAAGCTTGGCCAAACACCTGGAAACCTCAGAAAATGATGGAAACACCACGGAAATGGACAGGAAACAGCAGGGGCACAATGGTGCCCCTGCTGTTTCCTGTCCATTTCCGTGGTGTTTCCATCATTTTCCATCATTTTCCATCATTTTCCATCATGCCACTCTCTAGCCTACCCCTATAGTGTCAGGGTCAATTATTGGGTGTTATCTCGCCTCACTCGGTCACTCTGTCATCACTATGCTGTTGCCCTATAATGATAGGGCAACAGCATAGTGATGACAGAGTGACCGAGTGAGGCGAGATAACACCCAATAATTGACCCTGACACTATAGGGGTAGGCTAGAGAGTGGCATGGCGACATACCCCAAATGGACTCAGGCTTCAAACCAATTTTAAAAATTCCTTTTGGCGAAGATAACGTGTAGCACTGTACGTATCAGTTTTTGGCCTGGTTATGGCAGCAGAGAGGAACCAAAGGAGGTGAGCAAGAATCGCTGAAATGATTCCCTATGTGAACAAAAGGTTGACGGTATATTAAGTTGATAACACAGCATTGCGGTGACAGAGTGACCAAGTTCCATAACGTAGTAAGAAAGACGATAGGGGGCACTATTTAGGGTACTCCTGTGCAGTCAGTACAAGGTGGTTTTGATATACGAGTCGTGAGGAGGCAAAAACCGTACTTGTAATTTTCGGTGTGGTGCTCTAACTATAGCAGTAAGTCGTGTGCAAAGGCTTCAAAATATAGGAGAAGAAAAGTTGGCACTCACCACGTCTTGTAAAATTCTTTTTTTTATTAGTCCATTAAAAACTTGGCATACACAACAGGGGAGGGTGACAAAAATGGATTTTGGAGACAGCTATGGAGACAACGTCTGGAGGTAGCTATGGAGACAACGTGTGGAGGCAGCTATGGAGACGGCGTGAGGAGGCAGCTGTAGAAACGGCATCTGGAGGCTGCTATGGAGACGATGAGTGGAGGCAATGGGGACGGTTATGGCACCCGAGGTGAACGTAAGGAGGTGAGAAAAGACGAGTGAAAAAATAGATTTTAGAGGTAAAAGGTTATAGGTTGTGGGTTGAAGGTTGTTGCATTTCAATTGATATTAGTTGGATCTTGGGATGGAGCTGGCGGTCCGCTGCCAGACGAGCTTTCACCTGTCCAAGCTCCTGCCTCTCGGCTCCTCCCCACCCAAAATGGGCCTGGGGGCCAGAAGCGTTTACTTTGAAAAAATTATAATTTTCAAAGCAGGCGGGGTCATTTGAATATTTCATCTAGGAATAATAGCGGTTCTATTTTTAATTTTTTTTTTCATATCCATATTGCGCTGCTATGATTGAAACTCCAGGTCTGCACCA
This sequence comes from Engystomops pustulosus, assembly GCF_040894005.1. Taxonomy (NCBI): domain Eukaryota; kingdom Metazoa; phylum Chordata; class Amphibia; order Anura; family Leptodactylidae; genus Engystomops; species Engystomops pustulosus. Next base: position 165,282,011 of record NC_092411.1, on the reverse strand, counting down.
TGGTGGTGACAGATGGGCCGAGTTCCATTATATATCTGGTGAAACACCCGAAAATGTAGCCTGACACAGCTTGTTGCTAAGGGGACGATGTGCTGTATTCCCTCTTGTGCTCCAGCGTCTGGGGTATAGACAGTTGAACGCTGCGCATGGAGACATTGGTGGACGCTGTGGAGGATCGTGGAGGCGAAATGGACAGGAAACAGCAGGGGCAGCATGCATGTATGCCTCTGAGGCTGCCGAATCTTGGGATGGAGCTGGCGGTCCACTGCCAGGCGAGCTTTCACCTGGCCAAGCCCCTGCCTCTGTTCTCCCCCCCAAAATGGGCCTGGGGGCCAGAAGCATTTACTTTGAAAAAATTATCATTTTCAAAGCAGGCGGGGGCTACAAACAGCACTTCTAAGAACCTTTTGTATAAGATCAAGTGTAGTAATGTTCTTATAAGTAATTGGCCTAGTTATGGCAGGGGTGGTGAATGTAAACAGATGCGCAAGAAGCCCTGAAATAATATCGGTCAATGATAAAAGTTTGGCGGTATAGTTTGTGGATAACCCAGCAGGGTGGCGACAAAGTTAACAAGTTTGATGTGGAAGCCATGAAAACAACCCAAAATTCTGCCTGACACAGCTCGTTTGCTAAGGGGACGATGTATGGAGGCAGCTATGTGGACGACTTTTGGAGGCAACTATGGAGATGACGTGTGGAGATAGTAATGGTGACAACATGTGGAGGCAGCTTTAAGACGACGTGTGGAGGCTGCTGTGGAGACAATTAAATTTGGATAGTGCCTGTATGTGGCAGTCCAAAAAAGTTTTCAAACCAGAGGAGCGGGTAGGCGGCCCTCCAGAAAAATCAAATACATAGGGGCAGATTTATCAAGTGTCTGAAAGTCAAAATATTTCTAGTTGCCCATGGAAACCAATAATAGCTCCCTTTTAAAATATTCATGAGCACTGGTAAAATGAAAGCTGTGCTGTGATTGGTTGCTGTGGGCAACTAGAAATATTCAGACTTTCAGACGCTTGATAAATCTGCCCCAGAGAGTACCTGTATGTGGCACTCCCAAAAATTGTTTAAAACAGAGGACCGGGTAGGTGGCCCTCCAGAAAAATTAAATACATAGAGTACTATAGCTAGAGCCAGTTGTCCCTGGCAAAAAATAGCCATTTTCCTCTGCTTTAGTGTACAAAGAAGAGGAGAATGAGGTGGAGGAGTGCATACTATATTCAGGTTAAGCTGCTTTCACCTGGTGGAGAATGGAAATCATGAGAAATCCAGGCTTTATTCATCTTGATAAGCGTGAGCCTGTAAGTGCTGTCAGTTGACAGGCATGTACGCTTATCGGTGATTATGCCACCAGCTGCACTGAAAAACCGCTAGCGGCAGGGCAAGGAAGAGCCTCCAAGGCGTACAGCGCCAGTTCGGGCCACATGTCCAGCTTTGAAACCCAGTAGTTGTAGGGAGCTTTGTGATCTTTTAGGACAATGGTATGGTCAGCTACGTACTCCCTCACCATCTTTCTGTAAAGATCAGCCCTACTCTGCCGAGACTGGGGACAGGGGACAGTGTCTTGCTGGGGTGACATAAAACTGGCAAAGGTCTTGTAAAGCATATCCCTGCCAGTGCTGGACAAGCTGCCTGCTCGCCTACTCTCCCTCGCTACTTGTCCCGCAGAAGTACCCCCTCTGCTGCTAGCACTGTTAGAGGGCCTGCTGTTATTCATGCATTCTCAAACTCCTTTCCTCTACAGGGATGAAAGTGGAAAGACTTTGCTTGTACCGTGGGTCCAGGAGAGTGAATACCCAGTAATCGGTGCTGGAATAAATTCTTTGAATGTGAGGGTCACGGGATAGGAAGCCTAGCATGAAATCTGCCATATGCGCCAGAGTCCCAATGCCGCAAGAATTCACTCCCCTCACTGGCCTGACTCTCCATTTCCTCCTCCTCCAACTTCTCTTCTTCTGCCCATACACGCTGAACAGTTAAGGACTGAGCAATGCTCCCCTCTTCTGTCTCGCCAACATTCTCCTCCTCATCCTCTTCCGATATGCGCTGAGAAACAGACCGGAGGGTGCTTTGGCTATCAACAAGGGAATCTTCTTCCCCCGTCTCTTGTGACGAATGCAAAGCTTCTGACTTCATGCTGACCAGAGAGTTTTTCAACAGGCCAAGCAGCGGGATGGTGAGGCTGATGATGGCGGCATCGCCACTGACCATCTGTGTTGACTCCTCAAAGTTACTCAGCACCTGACAGATATCAGACATCCACGTCCACCAGGTTACGGCCGTTGTCACACACAACCATGCCTGGCTTCAGGTTCAGCGGTGCCAGCCACAGGTCGATCTGCGCCGTGATGCCCTCTTGGGCGGTGTGTCTTTTATAGCCTAGGCTTAGCGACGGCACTGCTACTGGGCCTAGAGCTACCGACTGATGGCGCCATGCCCACGGATGGTAATTCGGAGGAGGAGGCATAGTAGGCCTGAGAGACCTGGACCGAGGTAGGCCCCACAATCCTCGGCGTCGGCAGTATATGAGCGGCCCCAGGGTCAGACTCAGTCCCAGCCTCCACCAAGTTCACCCAATGTACCGTCAGCGATATATAGTGGCCCTGCCCAGCAGCACTCATCCATGTGTCCGTGGTTAGGTGGACCTTGTCAGAAATGGCATTTGTCAGGGCACGGATGTTGTCTGACATGTGCTGGTGCAGGGCTGGCACGGCACATCAGGAAAAGTAGTGGCGGCTGGGGACCGAATACTGAGAAGCGGCCATCGCCATGAGGTTGCAAAATAGGGCAGCATCTCCAGGCTGAGTAATTTGGAAATGTGGACATTGAGGGCTTGGGCATGTGGGTGGGTGCAACTGTATTTCCTCTTGCGTCTGGGTTATAGATAGCTGAGCGCTGCGCATGGAGACATTGGTGGACGCTGTGGAGGATCGTGGAGGTGAAGGTGTGGTTTTCGAGCGGGAGGTGTTTTTGCGGGAGGTTCATTAGCAGAGGCAGCAAATGACACAGGGGAAGGAGCAGTGGAGGACCCAGCCGGAGGTGAACGGCTTTGGTTCCATTGAGTGGGGTGTTTAGCATTCATATGTCTGCGCATACTGGTGGTGGTTAAGCTAGTAGTGGTGGAAACCCTGCTGATCCTGGTGTGGCACAGTTTGCACACCACAGTCCGTCAGTCATCCGGTCTTTCTTTAAAGAACCTCCAGACTTCAGAAAATCTAGCCCTCGACACGGGAGCTGCACTACATGAAACATTTGGCGCTGATGCACCAGGTCTGGCCCTGCCTCTCCGTCTGGCCCCACCACTGCTTCTTCCAACCTGTTCTCGTCGAGGACTTGCCTCCGTCTCACAAGCACTGTGTTCACCCGGCCTATCAACCCAGCTTGGGTCTGTCACCTCATCATCCTCCAATCCCTCAGTCTGCTCCCCCCTCAGACTTCCTGCCCTGACAACAACTTCACCACTGTCTGACAACTGTGTCCTCATCGTCCGACACCTCTTTACACACTTCTTCCACTACGTCATGACCCACAGACTGGGATCGATGGAAAACCTGGGCATCGGGAAAGAGCTCAGCAGCAAGCTGACAAGTGGTTTGTGACTCTGGGAAGGGTCCAGAAAACAGTTCCTCAGAGTATGCCGCCTCAAATGGCAAAATTTCCTATGAGGGGGGCAGACTGGGGGGAAGGAGGTTGAGGAGCTGGAGGAGTGCTCACTTGGGTAACATGGGTGGACTGCGTGGAAGACTGGCTGGCTAGAAGCATTGTCCGCAATCCATTACATCACCTATTCGCACTGTTCTGGCCTCAACAGTGCTCTACCACAAGTCCCAGTAACTTGAGACATGAAGCTAGGGAGTGTAGCTCTGTGGTGTTCCCCTGCTCCCTCATCAGCAGGTGGAGTCTCACTCCGCCCAGGATCACGGCCTATGACCTTTTAAAGTCTATTATATTGTTATAGAACAAAACGTGCAGAAGAAATCAGACAGCAACCACAGAAGATGATTGCTATGGCTCATTTCTAACCTACACTGACAGCACACAAAAGGATTCTGTGCTGTGACTGAGTGGGTCACTTTAACTTTCGAAAAACGCTAATGCAGCCCTAAAAAGGGCTTTTGGGTTCTTGGAGAACCACTCCTGCCTAACAGTAAGGTTCTTGGAGAATCACTCCTGCCTAACTTTCCACTCCAAGGGTTTATATAACTTTTGGGAGTGGTCAGACCAGGTGTGTTACCCATCCAGCAACATTTTACAATATAACAATCACAAGGCATGCTGTTAGTCACATAATTAACATTCTTTCTTAGTCAGATATTTAACAGCTGCATTACCGTTTATAGACACTGAAGGGCTCACTGAGCTCAATGATTCCTATATCTATGGGAAGTTTAGTTTCACAACACATTGCGTTGGCAGGGGTGTTGCATGTGCACCTGCCTTACATGGCAGGTGGAGTTAGTCTAGACATAAATTGATTGTGTGCAGCTTTTTTTCTCTTCTGAGTTGTACAAAGGGGAAGAAACCCATATATGTGCTACCAAACAGAATACAAGGCTGCTTTCACATGTGGAGATTGTCTGGGATTAAGGTGTGGTCAGAAGTACCGCTAGCTCTGCATTTACTAACGCAGCTCTAGTATACGAGGGAGGGCTTTGGCCTGATCATATATGTATTTCCATGGAAACACAATCATTGGATAACCAGAACCTGTTTTCTTGCATTGTTTTAATGCAAGAAAACAGGTTTGGTTACCAATTGTATGTGTTTCCATAGAAACGCATATTCAATCAGGTCAAGCCCCATAACCCCCCCCCCCCCCCCGCACTAATGGTAAATGTGATTTCACCATTAGAAAAGCAAGGCAAACGCCCATAGGGGGTGAATGGCTCAATCGCATATGTGTTTCCATATGTGTTTCCATAGAAATGCATGTGATTGGTAACAAGCTCCTGCTGTTAGCGATATATAGTGGCCCTGCCCAGAAGCACTCATCCATGTGTCCGTGGTTAGGTGGACCTTGTCAGAAATGGCATTTGTCAGGGCACGGATGTTGTCTGACATGTGCTGGTGCAGGGCTGGCACGGCACATCAGGAAAAGTAGTGGCGGCTGGGGACCGAATACTGAGAAGCGGCCATCGCCATGAGGTTGCAAAATAGGGCAGCATCTCCAGGCTGAGTAATTTGGAAATGTGGACATTGAGGGCTTGGGCATGTGGGTGGGTGCAACTGTATTTCCTCTTGCGTCTGGGTTATAGATAGCTGAGCGCTGCGCATGGAGACATTGGTGGACGCTGTGGAGGATCGTGGAGGTGAAGGTGTGGTTTTCGAGCGGGAGGTGTTTTTGCGGGAGGTTCATTAGCAGAGGCAGCAAATGACACAGGGGAAGGAGCAGTGGAGGACCCAGCCGGAGGTGAACGGCTTTGGTTCCATTGAGTGGGGTGTTTAGCATTCATATGTCTGCGCATACTGGTGGTTAGACATGTGATTGCATGTGATTGGTAACAAGCTCCTGCTGTTTTGCATTGTTTAAATGCAAGACGTGGGGTGCTGGTTACCAATGGCATGCATTTCTATAGAAACGCATATGCGATCAAGTCAGGCACCACCAGTGTTGGGGTTTCCCTTGCATTTTTAACGCAAAGCAAACGCCATGTTTGAACTCTGTTTCATCTTTGTGATTGAAATGCAAAACCTATTTTACTCACTTCTTGGCAGGTGCATCTCTGCCAGGAATACACCAACAACAGTTATTAGAATCAATTTCTGGCCTACCTTGTTTATCACCAGTAAGCATCCAAATCTTTATGTTTCCATCTTTCAAAAGTTTAATTGTTTCTGGAACACCATCCTGCAACTTATCTTCAATGGCTGTAGCTCCAAGTAGCTTAAAGAGAATGCAAAATAATAAAATATTTTATTATATTAATAAAAATTTTCTAAATGGAGATGGCAGATTCTGTTAGCAAACACAATGGGGCAGATTTACTTACCCGGGCCTGTCGCGATCCAGCGGGTCTTCCGGCGATTAAATAAGGCAGTTCGCCCAATGTCCACCAGGTGTCGCTACTGCGCTGAAGTCCGTCGGAGTTCACTGGAGTTCATCAAGCTATCGTGGGTGCAGGTAAGCGCGTGTCAAGCGACACATTTTTTAAAAAAATGCGGCGGTTTTTCTGAATCCGTCGGGTTGTCTTACGGCCATGCCCCCGATTTCCGTTGCGTGCATGCCCGCGCCGATGCGCCACAATCCGATTGCGTGCACCAAAAACCTGGGGCAATTCAGTGAAAATCGGCGAAAAACGGAAATATTCGGGTAACCCGACGGAAAAACGCGATTCGGGTCCTTAGTAAATTACCCCCAATGGAAGCATTCATAAGTTCAGTTTTTCAGATGCTGTTTTCAAAACTGAATGCGGATAATAATGGGTGAGAACATATCAATGAAAGGTGCTACTATTCTTTTTTTCACTCCATTCTTGCTTTGGACAATCTGAAAAACTGAATGTGTAAAAGCACCCTCGCAGACCAACAGTGCTGGAACCTGGAAAGGTCTGTAAGTAAGCTTTATATACTCTATTTTCCTTATGCCCCTTTCACACAAACTTTGTGGGGATCCATATGCGGCTCCCCAAGCTCCCCAAAGATGCCTATGACACCTGGTCGTTGAGCGCACGCACCCGTGCCGATGTAGGGGCAGAGGAGTGTTTGCGAATAAGGCCCTCAATCTGTCTCTCCCCAGCAGGGGAGCCTGCACAACTCGCCTTTGGAGTAAAACAGCAATTCAGAGGTAATTAGCAGGGGTAGATCCTGCCTGTACAGACAATGTATCCAATGTATCCAATTCAATGTATCCAATCCAATTGTATTCCAATGGAGTGTGATTGGAGAGTTAGCCACCACCTGACGAAATTAATAAACCTCCTGGACAAGGAGGGGCTAGGTCAGTCCTCTTTCCAGAAACCTCTGAGAGCACAAGCTCTTAGACCTCTTAGGCCCTTGCTCTCACTAGAGATCACATCCTGTCACCCAGACAGAGTGAAGAGAGAGATCATGTTAGTCCACCATCAGGACTAACACTCAGCTAAACCCAGGACAAGAGCTGCAGAATCCACAACTGGACACAGCTCCATTCCAGCTTGCATCTACTACCAGGCAGGTGAACCAATTCCTGAGGACCACTCTCCATGACCACTCCAGTAATCCGAAATCTCAAGTAATCCGGAATCTGTACCGAGATCATTCTGGCCTGTTGCCTGCAGTTGTTCTAATAACGAACCGTGAGTTATTTTGCACAACATTGACTCCATCTGTTCCCTGGATAAGGCTGTACCACCAAGGGCTCCCCATCCATCACCCAGGGACATATGTTATGGACACTCAGGGGTTGTCCCAGGGAGATCCAGTACATCAGCCTCTCCCTCCATATTTTCTTGCACACAGACCTGTCAGGTTGTAGGACAGCCCTCCGGTCCCCATACCAAGCACCGTGACATCAGTGCACCTTAGGCCACAATCGCCAGCCACTCCAGTCCGCAAGCCCAAAGAAAAGGCTAGGCCCCTGTGGGGGGATGTTGCAAGTGGCATCAAGAACAGGATATCTACTTCTGTGCCTTATACTGGCGCTTTGAACTGTCCTTTTATTGAAAGACTGTGCTGCCTAACCCTGCTGTCATCCGGGTTTAGGCCCAAGTGCTTTGTGTTCTACAATATCGACAGTGTTATGGCATTGCCACATGCTGTTGAGCACTGCTCCAGCACCCAGGAGGTTAATTCCTGCTAAAGAACTTTGTCTGCTCCGCTACATCCAACGCTACAGCACCTGAAGAGTTAACCTCTGGAAGTTTGTGTGGTGCAGCAAGGAGCTCCAGCCCACCAAATTACACTCTGGCAGGAAATCGAGGTGACCTGCTAAGCTCTGCCCACTGCGCGTGTGGCAAAAAGTACCTTGGAGAAGGAGCAGAAACGATGGCGACCCAGCAACAAAGAGGGTTAACCGGCCATCTTGGATGTTGTGAAAGGCCACGCCTGAGCTTGCCGATCATGTGCGCTTCATTGGGAGTGCCGGCGCACTTGTCACTGATCCTCACTGAGCATCTTCTGCCTGCCGGACATTGGGAAAGGAGATCATCGTGCACTGCAGCTGTCCTATCATCGCGGATGATCCTGAGTGAGTACCACTGGGGAAGTTAAAGGGGGGTAGAGATTGTTTCCGTTGCTAGGTATAATTGACTCACCTCCCAGGGAATAGTGACTGTGTCTTAAAGGGACCACATCCCCATTACCTGCCATCGCCCATAGCAACGGACATTGTTTGCAAACTCAGAAAGACCTGCCCAATCATGTCATCCCAAGAAGAGGACACTGAGTTGGAACAGCTCCTGTCACCCGGGCCCTCCTCAGGGTATCGGAGCATGCCAATCACTCTAGTAAGCCCGCCTGGTTCTACCACAGCCATTGCATCCACAGCTATGCCCATGACTATGCCCTACTACCTTAGGGGTCCCTGGTTACCCCACTATGAAGGAAAGTTGCACACTCTCTCTGAATTTAGAGCCAAGATGCTAGCTACCTTCACTCTGTATCTGATTACAGAAGAGCAGAAAGTGGGCATCCTAACCAGGCAGTTAAAGGGACCTGCTCTCAGGGAAGCCAAGTCCTGGCCCCAAACGCCAGAATGTGGTAAAAAATCCTCAATAGGCTGCGCACCACCTTTGAAAAATGTACTTCCTCTGAGCTGAAACAGAAGTTTTTTGACAAAAGACAAAAGCCCCTAGAATCTCTTAGAGACTTTTCCCTTTCCCTACAGGAGGCATGGAAGGCCATCTTCTGCCTAGACCCTAAAAAAAAATCCAGAGTAAGAGTAGACTACATGTGTACACCTAGTTCCTCTAAAGCATTGTCTGCAGTGGCACAGCCCATCCACGCTTCTTGACAGCTTCAGAAGGAAAAACAAAAGGTACCCCTTTAAGGAGGGACAGGGAAAAGGGGGGAAAAGGAAGCACTATGAAAGACCAAATTGAGTCTGAATAATTGTAGTAAAAAATACTTTATCAATCACTATTTAAGACATATTGATAAAAGCAGGATGAAAATACTCAGACAATGCTGAGGGGGAATGACAGTGCAAGGCAGCGACAACAAATGAGAAATTCGTCACCCCGGGCAGACATAGGAGGAATTACACATGGACAAAGCATGCACATGTAATGGGTAAGGACAGATGGTACATATAATGAAGGCAACAGGTGTAAAGTGGCACACAGTTGCTTAACATGCATAAACATAGGTAATGCGCACAAAAAGGTAGAGATAATACCTTACCAATGAACAAAAGGTGAGATGAGGTGGACCTCCACTGTCCGGGATGGCGATATCCCCGACGCGCGTTTCGACTCGTAACAGAGCCTTCACCCCCAGACGAAGGCTCTGCTTTTATCATTATGTCTTAAATAGTGATTAATAAAGTATTTTTTACTACAATTATTCAGACTCAATTTGGTCTTTCATAGTGCTTCCTTTTACCCCCTTTTCCCTGTCCCTCCTTAAAGGGGTACCTTTTGTTTTTGTGTATGCTCATGGGAAGCCTCATTTTGGTGTGTTACTTACCATACCGGTCCAACCCACACACTATTATGTACCACATATACTTGGTATATAGGTTTGACACCTTCATCTCCCTTCCTGATTCTCCTGTTGTTTTGTTTTAGCTTCAGAAGGAAGCACAGTCACGTGTGCAGCACAGCATGTCCATCCACTCCCCAATACTTTCCTCAGGTGTCTAGTGTCTTGGAGTCCTTACCCGGCATTCTATCCCCTGCCAACCCCAGGTAAAACTAAAAGCCTGTAAAATTTAAAACTGCTGGACACTATTTAGTAAGGGGGCTTTTGCTGGACAGTTTTTTAATTGGGGGGCTGATGCTTCCTGTAAGTATTTAACTAGGGGGCTGCTGCTAGACACTATTTAATAAGGAGGTCCACTACAGGACAGAAATAATGGAGTGCTGCTGCTAGACTGTAAAAATGGAGGCCTGATGCTGGACAGTAATAAGGGGGGGGGGGCTTTTGCTGGACAGTATTCAATTAATAAGGGGGGCTGTTGCTAGACAGGGAGGTCACTACTGAACATAAGGGGCGGGACCATAATAAGCATTGGGGGTTGCCGCTAGAATAAGGGGGGCTGGTGCTAAACTGCATATAAATATGAGGGGCTGCTATTAGAGATGAGAGAGCACTAAAATGCTCGGGTACTCGTTATTCGAGACAAACTTTTCCCGATGCTCGAGTGCTCGTCTCGAATAACGAGCCCCATTGAAGTCAATGGGAGACTCGAGCATTTTTCAAGGGGACCAAGGCTCTGCACAGGGAAGCTTAGCCAAACACCTGGGAACCTCTGAAAAGGATGGAAACACCACGGAAATGGACAGGAAACAGCAGGGGCAGCATGCATGGATGCCTCTGAGGCTGCTTAATCGCACCATTATGCCAAAATTATGGGCAACAGCATGGCCATGACAGAGTGACCGAATGAGGCTAGATAGCATCTAAAACATGCAATAATTGACCCTGACACTATAGGAGACGGCATGCAGAGGCAGCGGCAGCAGTGGCAGGCTAGAGAGTCTCATGGCGACATACCCAAAGGAGGTGAAATGATTTCCTATGTGAACAAAAGGTTGACGATATATTTAGTCGATAACACAGCATGGTGGCGACATAGTGATCAAGTTCCATAACGTATCTGGTGAAACACCCAAAAAATGAGCCTGACACAGCTCTTTTGATAAGGGGACGACATGTGGAGGCAGCCATGGAGACGACTTCTATGATTATGAGCGACAGTATGGGGCATTCATATTGCGCTGCTATGATTGCAACTTCAGGTCTCCAGCATGGCGGCGACAGATGGGCCGAGTTCCACTATGTATCTGGTGAAACACCTGAAAATTCTGCCTGACACAGCTCGATTGATAAGGGGATGATGTGCTGCATATCCTCTCGTGCTCCAGCGTCTGGGGTATAGAGAGTTGAAATGAGACATTGGGGGACGCTGTGGAGGATCGAGGGGGCAAAATGGACAGGAAACAGCAGGTGCAGCATGCATGGATGCCTCTGAGGCTGCCTAATCTTGGGATGGAGCTGGCGGGCGAGATTTTGCCTGTCCAAGCCCCTGTCTCTCGGCTCCTCCCCACCCAAAATGGGCCTGACGATGCCTGACGGTTCTGCCTGACACAGCTCGTTTAATAAGGGGACGATGTATGGAGGCAGTGAACTAGTAGAAGATTAAAGGTGCTGCAGTTAAAACTATGTTAGTTGGATCTTGAGATGGAGCTGGCGCTCCACTGCCAGGCGAGCTTTCGCCAATCCAAGCCCCTGTCTCTAGGCTACTCCCCAAACAGCACTTCTAAGAACCTTTTTTAAAAGATCAAGTGTAGTAGCGTTCTTATAAGTTTAGGATATGGCGGGTGAGGGGAATGTAAACAGATGCGCAAGAAGCGCTGAAATAATATCGGTAAATGATAAAAGTTTGCCAGTATATTTTGTGGATTACACAGCAGGGTGGCAACAAAGTTAACAAGTTTGATGTGGAAGCCATGAAAACAACCCAAAATTCTGCCTGACACAGCTCGTTTGATAAGGGGACCATGGATGGAGGCAGTGAACTAGTAGTAGATTAAAGGTGCTGCAGTTAAAACTATGTAAGTTGGATCTTGAGATGGAGCTGGCGCTCCACTGCCAGGCGAGCTTTCGCCAATCCAAGCCCCTGTCTCTAGGCTACTCCCCAAACAGCACTTCTAAGAACCTTTTTTAAAAGATCAAGTGTAGTAGCGTTCTTATAAGTTTAGGATATGGCGGGTGAGGGGAATGTAAACAGATGCGCAAGAAGCGCTGAAATAATATCGGTAAATGATAAAAGTTTGCCAGTATATTTTGTGGATTACACAGCAGGGTGGCGACAAAGTTAACAAGTTTGATGTGGAAGCCATGAAAACAACCCAAAATTCTGCCTGACACAGCTCGTTTGATAAGGGGACCATGGATGGAGGCAGTGAACTAGTAGTAGATTAAAGGTGCTGCAGTTAAAACTATGTAAGTTGGATCTTGAGATGGAGCTGGCGCTCCACTGCCAGGCGAGCTTTCGCCAATCCAAGCCCCTGTCTCTAGGCTACTCCCCAAACAGCACTTCTAAGAACCTTTTTTAAAAGATCAAGTGTAGTAGCGTTCTTATAAGTTTAGGATATGGCGGGTGAGGGGAATGTAAACAGATGCGCAAGAAGCGCTGAAATAATATCGGTAAATGATAAAAGTTTGCCAGTATATTTTGTGGATTACACAGCAGGGTGGCGACAAAGTTAACAAGTTTGATGTGGAAGCCATGAAAACAACCCAAAATTCTGCCTGACACAGCTCGTTTGATAAGGGGACCATGGATGGAGGCAGTGAACTAGTAGTAGATTAAAGGTGCTGCAGTTAAAACTATGTAAGTTGGATCTTGAGATGGAGCTGGCGCTCCGCTGCCAGGCGAGCTTTCGCCAATCCAAGCCCCTGTCTCTAGGCTACTCCCCAAACAGCACTTCTAAGAACCTTTTGTATAAGATCAAGTGTAGTAGCGTTCTTATAAGTTTAGGATATGGCGGGTGAGGGGAATGTAAACAGATGCGCAAGAAGCGCTAAAATAATATCGGTAAATGATAAAAGTTTGCCAGTATACTTTGTGGATTACACAGCAGGGTGGCGACAAAGTTAACAAGTTTGATGTGGAATCCATGAAAACAACCCAAAATTCTGCCTGACACAGTTCGTTTGATAAGGAGACCATGTATGGAGGCAGCTATATGGACGACTTTTGGAGGCAGCTATGGCGATGACGTGTGGAGGTAGCAATGGAGACAACGTGTGTAGCCAGCTAAAAAGACGACATGTGGAGGCTGCTATGGAGACAATTTAATTTGGATAGTGCCTGTATGTGGCAGTCCAAAAAAGTTTTCAAACCAGAGAGGTAGGTGGTCCTCCAGAAAAATTAAATAGATTGAGTGCCTGTATGTGGCACTCCCAAAAATTGCTTAAAACAGAGGACCGGGTAGGTGGCCCTCCAGAAAAATTAAATACATAGAGTACTATAGCTAGAGCCAGTTGGCCCTGGCAAAAAATAGCCAGTTTCCTATGCTTTAGTGTACAAAGAGGAGGAGAAGGAGGACAATAAGGAGGAGGAGTGCATACATTATTCAGGTTGAGCTTCTTTCACCTGGTGGAGAAAGAAAATCCGGAGAAATCCAGGCTTTATTCATCTTGATAAGCGTCAGCCTGTCAGCGCTGTCAGTCGAAAGGCGTGTACGCTTATCGGTGATGATGCCACCAGCTGCACTGAAAACCCGCTCGGACAACACGCTAGCGGCAGGGCAGGCAAGAACCTCCAAGGCGTACAGCGCCAGTTCGTGCCACATGTCCAGCTTTGAAACCCAGTAGTTGTAGGGAGCTGTGTGATTATTTAGGACGATGGTATGGTCAGCTACGTACTCCCTCACCATCTTTCTGTAAAGATCAGCCCTACTCTGCTGAGAATGGGGACAGGTGACAGTGTCTTGCTGGGGTGACATAAAACTGGCAAAGGCCTTGTAAAGCGTACCCCTGCCAGTGCTGGACAAGCTGCCTGCTCGCCTACTCTCCCTCTCTACTTGTCCCGCAGAAGTACCCCCTCTGCTGCTAGCACTGTTAGAGGGCCTGCTGTTATTCATGCATTCTCACACTCCTTTCCTCTCCAGGGATGAGAGTGGAAAGATTTTGCTTGTACCGTGGGTCCAGGAGAGTGAATACCCAGTAATCAGTGCTGGAATAAATTCTTTGAACGCGACGGTCACGGGATAGGCAGCCTAGCATGAAATCTGCCATATGCGCCAGAGTCTCAACGCGCAAGAATTCACTCCCCTCACTGGCCTGACTGCCCATTTCCTCCTCCTCCAACTCCTCTTCTTCTGCCCATACACGCTGAACAGTGAAGGACTGAACAATGGTCCCCTCTTCTGCCTCGCCAACATTCTCCTCCTCTTCCTCCTCATCCTCCTCCACCTCCTCCGATATGCGCTGAGAAACAGACCTAAGGGTGCTTTGGCTATCAACAAGGGAATCTTCTTCCCCCGTCTCTTGTGACGAGCGCAAAGCTTCCGACTTCATGCTGACCAGAGAGTTTTTCAACAAACCAAGCAGCGGGATGGTGAGGCTGATGATGGCGGCATTGCCACTGACCATCTGTGTTGACTCCTCAAAGTTACTCAGCACCTGACAGATATCAGACATCCACGTCCACTCCTCATTGTAGACTTGAGGAAACTGACTGACCTGACTACCAGTTCTGGTGGAAGTTGACATCTAGCAGTCTAAGGAAGGGATACATGCAAAGGACTTAACCAAAAATGACAAAATGTTTTATTAAAGATTTCTACACAATATATAAACAGGACAAGGAGAAAGTTTAAAAACACTTAAAAGGATACACTCGCAGGTGTATCTGGCTACCAAGGGTCAGTGAACCCTATAGTCCCTCCCACGGACAATAAGTACAAAAGTTAGTATGAAAAAATATACAAGATGGCACCAGGTGTCTAAACCACAATGAATAATATAGTATGCAAGTAAGGAGTCAATAGCTAAGTAGCGCTAAATGTGCATGAACCTGGTCATCAAGACAAGGCTGCCTGCGAGGGCTGCAAAGCCACGGGGTATGGCAATGCATAGGTATTACCTATCTGGATGTGAGTACAAGGGAGTACCAGAGGCAGGCCGAGTCAGACGGGGAGGGATGTGGAGCGGACCCCACGCGTATCGTCACCTGGCTGGTGACTTCCTCAGGGGTAAGTGGTTGAATAATATAGTATGCAAGTAAGGAGTCAATAGCTAAGTAGCGCTAAATGTGCATGAACCTGGTCATCAAGACAAGGCTGCCTGCGAGGGCTGCAAAGCCACGGGGTATGGCAATGCATAGGTATTACCTATCTGGATGTGAGTACAAGGGAGTACCAGAGGCAGGCCGAGTCAGACGGGGAGGGATGTGGAGCGGACCCCACGCGTATCGTCACCTGGCTGGTGACTTCCTCAGGGGTAAGTGCTGAATAATATAGTATGCAAGTAAGGAGTCAATAGCTAAGTAGCGCTAAATGTGCATGAACCTGGTCATCAAGACAAGGCTGCCTGCGAGGGCTGCAAAGCCACGGGGTATGGCAATGCATAGGTATTACCTATCTGGATGTGAGTACAAGGGAGTACCAGAGGCAGGCCGAGTCAGACAGGGAGGGATGTGGAGCGGACCCCACGCGTATCGTCACCTGGCTGGTGACTTCCTCAGGGGTAAGTGCAGAATAATATAGTATGCAAGTAAGGAGTCAATAGCTAAGTAGCGCTAAATGTGCATGAACCTGGTCATCAAGACAAGGCTGCCTGCGAGGGCTGCAAAGCCACGGGGTATGGCAATGCATAGGTATTACCTATCTGGATGTGAGTACAAGGGAGTACCAGAGGCAGGCCGAGTCAGACGGGGAGGGATGTGGAGCGGACCCCACGCGTATCGTCACCTGGCTGGTGACTTCCTCAGGGGTAAGTGCTGAATAATATAGTATGCAAGTAAGGAGTCAATAGCTAAGTAGCGCTAAATGTGCATGAACCTGGTCATCAAGACAAGGCTGCCTGCGAGGGCTGCAAAGCCACGGGGTATGGCAATGCATAGGTATTACCTATCTGGATGTGAGTACAAGGGAGTACCAGAGGCAGGCCGAGTCAGACGGGGAGGGATGTGGAGCGGACCCCACGCGTATCGTCACCTGGCTGGTGACTTCCTCAGGGGTCCTGTTGTCCTGTTTATATATTGTGTAGAAATCTTTAATAAAACATTTTGTCATTTTTGGTTAAGTCCTTTGCATGTATCCCTTCCTTTTCTTCAGTGTTGTTTCATGCCATATTTAGGGATACGTGGACAACCACACTTTATGTACTTTTTGCAGTAGTGCCCGCTCTCACGATTGTATTTGCAGGTATGTCTTGAGGAAACGCTGAACTATGAGATTTAACACATGGGCCAGGCATGGCGCATGTGTCAGTCTGCCGAGTTGCAGAGCCGCCACCAGGTTACGGCCGTTGTCACACACAACCATGCCTGGCTTCAGGTTCAGCGTTGCCAGCCACAGATCAGTCTGCGCCGTGTTGCCCTGTAATAGCTCTTGGGCGGTGTGCCTTTTATCGCCTAGGCTCAGCAGTTTGAGCACCGCCTGCTGTCGCTTAGCGACGGCACTGCTGTTGTGCCTAGAGCTACCGACTGATGGCGCCATGCCCACGTATGGTAATTCGGAGGAGGACGTGGAGGAGGGGTGGGAGGAGGAGGAGGCATAGTAGGCCTTTGAGACCTGGACCGAGGTAGGCCCCGCAATCCTCGGCGTCGGCAGTATATGAGCAGCCCCAGGGTCAGACTCTGTCCCAGCCTCCACCAAGTTAACCCAATGTGCCGTCAGCGATATATAGTGGCCCTGCCCGGCAGCACTCGTCCACGTGTCCGTGGTCAGTTGGACCTTGTCAGAAATGGCGTTGGTCAGGGCACGGATGATGTTCTCTGACACGTGCTTGTGCAGGGCTGGGACGGCACATTGGGAAAAGTAGTGGCGGCTTCGGACCGAATACCGAGGGGCGGCCGCCGCCATGAGGTTTCGAAAGGCCTCGGTCTCTACCAGCCTATAGGGCAGCATCTCCAGGCTAAGCAACTTGGAGATGTGGACGTTGAGGGCTTGGGCGTGTGGGTGGGTTGCGCTATACTTCCTTTTGCGCTCCAGCGTCTGGGGTATGGTGAGCTGAACGCTGGTGGATCCTGTGGAGGATCGTGGAGGCGAAGATGGGGTTTTCGCACGGGAGGTGTTTGGGCCGTGGTCCTGGGCAGGGGGCTGACTAGCAGATGACACAGGGGAAGGAGCAGTGGTGTGCCCGGCCGGAGGTGAACGGGCTTGGTGCCATTGAGTGGGGTGTTTAGCATTCATATGCCTGTGCATACTGGTGGTAGTTAAGCTAGTAGTGGTGGAACCCCTGCTGATCCTGGTTTGGCAAAGGTTGCACACCACAGTCCGTCGGTCATCCGGTGTTTCTTTAAAGAACCTCCAGACTTCTGAAAATCTAGCCCTCGCCACGGGAGCTTGACTACGGGCAACTGATGCACCAGCACTGCCTCTTCCAACCTGTTCTGCTATAGGACTCGCCTCCGTCTCAGAAGCACTGTGTTCACCCGGCCTATCAACCCAGCTTGGGTCTGTCACCTCATCATCCTCCGATCCCTCAGTCTGCTCCCCCCTCGGACTTCCTGCCCTGACAACAACTTCACCACTGTCTGACAACCGTGTCTCCTCATCGTCCGACACCTCTTTACACACTTCTTCCACTACGTCAATAATGTCATCATCACCCACAGACTGCGACCGGTGGAAAACCTGGGCATCGGAAAATTGCTCAGCAGCAACCGGACAAGTGGTTTGTGACTGTGGGAAGGGTCCAGAAAACAGTTCCTCAGAGTATGCAAGTTCAAATGCCAAATTTTGCTGGGAGGGGGCAGACTGGGTGGAAGGAGGCTGAAGTGGAGGAGTGCTGATTTCGGTGACATGGGTGGACTGCGTGGAAGACTGACTGGTGGACAAATGGCTAGAAGCATTGTCCGCAATCCACGACATCACCTCTTCGCACTGTTCTGGCCTCAACAGTGCTCTACCACGAGTCCCAGTAACTTGAGACAAGATGAACCTAGGGAGTATAGCTCTGCGGCGTTCCCCTGCTCCCTCATCAGCAGGTGATGTCTCACCCCGCCCAGGACCACGGCCTCTGACCCCTACAGTAGTTGGACGCCCACGTCCACGCCCTCGTCCTCTACCCCTAGCCCTCGGGTTAAACATTTTCAAAATTGAAGTGTAAACTTAAAATTTTTTTTTGTGTTTTTTTGTGTAGGAAAATATAACGCTATTGTAGCCCTAAGAAGGACTGTTGGGTTCTTGTAGAATTACTCCTGCCTAACACTATTCTGATAGAACACCCTAACGCAGTGATGGCGAACCTTTTGGAGACTGAGTGCCCAAACTACAACCAAAATCCACGTATTTAACGTGAAGTGCCAACATTGCATTTTAAGCAGTAGCTTGTTGCGAACTGTTCTTCCTCCTCTTCCTCAATACAGTTGAAAGAAGGAGGGAAAATTCAGACTCTCATTGCAGATTCTGTCCAGGGTCTCTCTGCAGAGGAAGAATAGTGGGTCTAGCAGAGTGACCTCCAAAGATAATGTACTTCTGTCAAAATCTTCTCACTTTTCCCGCGGTTCCAAACAGCCAATAAAGTGTCGCTTTAAAATAGCACTAAGAGCAGCATCTCTTAAGCTGCTGGGGACTCAGGAAGATTTGGTGTATTTGGTCCTGTTTGGTGAACTCTGTCCTGGGGCTATTGCCTGGGTGCCCACAGCAATGGCTCCGAGTGCCACCTCTGGCACCCGTGCCATAGGTTCGCCACCACTGCCCTAACGCTTTCCCTGACCAGCAGCAGCTCTCTCCCTAGCGGCATCCAGACAGAGAATGACGCGAGCAGCGCGGGCAGAGGTTAGTCTATTCCAGGGTCACCTGATCTGGCCAGCCAACCACTGCTATCGACGTGTAAGGGTACCACGTCATGCTGGGTGGAGTGCAGAGTCTCCTGGCTTGTGATTGGCTCTGTTTCTGGCCGCCAAAAAGCAAAACGGCTGGAGATGCCATTTTCTCGAGCTGGCGAAATACTCGTCCGAGCAACGAGCAGTTTCGAGTACGCTAATGCTCGAATGAGCATCAAGCTCGGACGAGTATGTTCGCTCATCTCTAGCTGCTATGCTACATATTAATGGTGAAGCTCTTCTGACTACATATACATTTTAGCAGGTCTAAACTGTGTCATATTTTGCTGCAATCCTTCATTTTTTGTACACTGGATAATTTCCATATGACCATTCCCCATTCTTCAAAACTACGTCCCTTTCACGAGATCAGACCCTTGTGTTGGCCGAGTTGGAAAAAGGCATGCCATGGCCCATTTGGATTTGTCTCTATAGAAACCCATATGCGATCGGTAACCAGCACCCTGTGTCTTGCATTTAAACAATACATGACACAGGGTGCTGGTTACTGATCGCATATGTATCAATGGAAAAGTATATGCAATTGGGCCATGGTAATGCCGCTATGCAATTTTATTGAAACTGAATCAAAGTGGTACATGTGACTCCACCGATAGGAGGCTACTTCAAGTGATTGAAGTAGAAGTCTGTCAATCAAAACATTAACTGTTTCAGGACAGAGCAGACTGCAGAAAGATAAGGGTGTGGTGCATTCAACTCCAAATCAGTCAGCAAGTGCTTGGACTGCTCAAACAATAAACACTAATTAACCAGGAGCAGGATTTGTTCCTTTAACCCCTTAGTGACCAATCTCATTTGTGCCTTGATGACCAAGACCTATTTTTCAAAACCAGCAGTGTCTCTTTATCCGATTATAACTTTAGCCAAGTGTTTTTGATTTTCTTTTCATGTTACATTCTGTACTTTAAAATAGTGGGCAACTTTGGTTGATATATTTATGAAAAAAGGTGGATTTGGTAAACATTTTGAAAAAACATTGCTATTTTCCAAAGTAGTTACTAACTAACATTTACCATATCTCAGCTTTGTGTTGTCATCATTTTTGTTTTATTATGATGCTAGAAAGATCACAAATGAATTTTCTAAAAAAATTTTAGAATAAATTATTTTAGGGACCATTTAATTTCTATAGCGGTTTTGTAAGTTCTGTTAATAGAAACACACCACATATCACCCCGTTCTATTAAGTTCATCCCTCAAACTATGCAAAACTGCACAAAGGAAGCTTGTTAACCCTTTATGTATTTTACAGAAATTCAAACAAAATGAAGGTTTGCTTTGGAATTCACTAATATTTATCATGAATTCATTCAGCCGCAAAATTTACCCACATAACCGAAAAAAAGTAGAAAATGCATCTAGGAATATATTGTGCAGTTTATTCCGAGTAAGAGGATACCCCACATGTGGATGTAACCTGCTGCCTGGGTAAATAGCAGGGCATGGAAGGATCCATTGAGCTTTTGTAGGGCAGAATAGTTTTCAGGTACAATGATATGTTTGTAGAGCCCCTGCAGCCACGTTCATAGTATCATAGTATATAAGGCTGGAAGGAGATGCAAGTCCATCAAGTCCAACCTAGTGGCATTTTAGTTGCATTTTGAAACACAATCCAAAGGCTCCACCTGCCATCGCACTTTGAGGTAAGATTGCATTTACTTTGCGTTTAGTTAATGTGTTGGAATCACAATGTTACCAAAATATGTTATTAAGAGTGGAGCCTTTGGATTGTGTTTCCAAACATAACCAAAATGTCACGTGTCCTCAGGTACCATAAATCCTTATTACAGAGAATTTGTAAACTTTTTTATCATGTGGTATATGGGGCATATTAACCCTTTGCCACTAATCGTTTTTTTCCATTTTACTTTCTGTTTATGGCTCCCCACATTCAAAAATCAATAATTCTTTTATTTTTCCATGTACAGAGCTGTATGAGGGCTTATTTTCTGCGTAACAAATTGTACTTCCTAAAAAAAAGGCCACGGGCCAGAACACTACAGAGATGTCCCACAAGGAAGCTTAGCTTGAATAATGGACATTCTTAATTTAATAAAAATGCACATAACCAACACGAGAAGACATCGGTTGATAGATCATGCATAGTAAAAAATATTCATTATGTCATTTTGTGCCCAGCTCATGCCACTGGAGACAAACACTCCAAAAGAATTTCTGGAAGTAAGGCACTTGAATAGTGTAGTGTTGGTGGGTGCACCAAATCCTACACTATCTTCACTGTAACACCCTGGAAGGGGGTTCTGGGGAGACTATTGTGGACTCCTTTCCTTCATATACCCTGAACTTGTATGTAAACCCGGATGTACTTTTGCACGTCTATTACTGATGGAATTGAAGTCTCTCTCTAAATTGTACCAGGATCTCGTCTATGGCACCATGTTTTGCGGCCAGGGCCCGTTCTAGACAAAGTGGGGCCCTGGACGAAACTAAAAGGGGGGCCCCAAAATAAAACTATTTTATGACCAGCAAGAAGCTCCCTTTAGTATGGTAAAACGAACTGTAATATGGGAGAATTTTATAGGAGATAGATAGATGATAGTGAGATTGATGGGCAGCACGGTGGCTCAGTGGTAAGCACTACAGCCTTGCAGTGCTGGTCAACATCTGCAAAGAGTTTGCATGTTCTCTCTGTGTTTGTGTGGGTATCTTCCGGGTCCTCCGGTTTCCTCCCACACTCCAAAAACTTACTGGTAGGTTGATTATATTATGAGACCCATTGGGGACAGGGACTGATCTGGCAAGCACTGTGCAGCGCTGCGTAATCTGTGTGCACTATATGAATAAAGAATTATTAATTAAAATTATTATGATAGAAGATAAATATGAAAGATGATAGAGATTTCTAGATGCAGAACTAGTAGATGATATATACAGGAGATGGATATGGAGGCATACTGGAGAAAAGAGATAGAAGATTGATTGATAAATAGAGGAAAAGCAAGATTTTAAAATTGCATTAAAGAGTTTATAGACATAGGCGCCTTTATGCAATTTTGATTAAAACTGAAATATTTTATAAAAAATACTTAAAATTTGACTTTGATGACAAAAAATGTGTTCCAAACAGAAAATATTTACCTTCACATCTCCTAAATGTAATAGATGGACATGTGTAGAGTTCACAAATGTCCCATATTGATATGTGCACATAAATAAATCCACATAATATCACTAAAACTGTAATAACTAAATATCTGCTTTCAGCTACAAATTTTAAGACCGTCATAACCTGCAAAATATAGCAATAAAACAGCATAAAAAGTAAAGGCGCCATATATAATTTTGAAATAACTATATAATTTTGAAAGCAGACAACCAGGCAATGCATTTGGCAATTAATATTCAACATTTCCTCTAAAATATGTACAAATCCGGATACTTATATAAAGAAAATATACTTTCCTTAAACAGCAAGATGTGAGGAGATCGTACGTACCCCACCAAAATATGCAGCAAAGGGAAAGTTAAATCCACAGGGGACACCAAACAATTTTTGCAGAAAATTGCACTGAGCGTCACACAGATCTATCATTGTATGTTCCCTTACACAATGGTAATCCAAATAATAACTATATATCCATAAACCAAGCTAATGAGATAACAAAAGTCACGTTTAGATGTGCGCCATTGTATTAGCCTCACCATAACAGAACCCTCCTCATAAGAATTTGAGTAAGAACATCATAGGTGTACATAATGGAGGATGGTGTGTTATAAAAACTTTATTTCAGAACATGTGTGTGTTTTTGGTGTTACATATAGCTTTATGGACATGTTCTGGGTTGCGGTGTTAATATATAATAGTGACATTAGATGAGAAGATCGAATGTTCATCATATCATATCATAAAAACTATCACGAAATTAAAGGGAATAAGCGATAAAGTGTGTTCTTAGATAGTTCTGAATAGAGAAGGGTTAAAAAAGTGATTATTAGTTGATATTATCCCTTCTCAAAATGTAGTGACATATAAAGTGAGGTGCAGCAGCTCCTGTGTCCAGCAAATTCTCCATATAGCTGCCGGCTAAGAATCTGGAGGGGGGGCACTTCAGGGGGCTGTATCTCTGGCTCTGTGACACATAGAACCTCTCTTCTTTTTTTCCATGAAAGAAGAGAGTCTCCTCTTTTATCTGAAATTTTGTGTTTCTAAGTGTCAGGTAAAATGGAGATATTAACTGTTAAACTGCCTTCGGGAGTGATTTTTATATATAAAAATATAACCTGATATTCTCACTTTAAACCTGAATATCTTTGGATCCATGGCAACCTAAAAACAAAAAATCTTTGGGCGGCTGGCTGGCCATGTGGTGGTGAATTGCTTCTGTGTTTTTCATCACCTGTCTCTGTATTCTTCTTCTTCCTGTCCCCTCACCCCTCCTCCATGAAATCTTCTTCCTGCACTCCACTAATCTCCACAAGTCCAAAGTGTATTGTTAAATGACCTCTGATGTGATCAGCTGTGTGTGCTGTGTGGGAATAGACTGCACCAGTCACACAAATGTGTAATAGCTGCTCAATTTCTGCCTTTTTGCGATGTTTTGCACAGGAAATTCTCAGATACCTCAAAAAAGTGAGCAAAAATTTTAAAAATTTTCACAATTTTTCTGCCATTGCACTGCATCTATCTTCCTGTTTACAGTTTTTTCCTTGAGTTTGTCTGATTATTTTCAGTGTTTTTTTAAACTTGCTCTTATGCTGGCGCTGAAATACACCTACTCTAAGCAGGCTTACAGAGTGTTTTGGTTTCAATAAAATTTTCGATTTGTTAATAATAGTGTGTTTTTTTTCATTGTATCATAGTATCATAGTTTATATGGTTGAAAAAAGACACTTGTCCAACAAGTTCAACCAAGGAAGGGAAGGGATTGCATGAGGAGGGGATTTAGGGGAACCATTCTATATAACATAACCATCAATGTTATTTAGGTGTAAAAAGGCATCTAAACCCTTCTTGAAGCTCTCTGCTGTCCCTGCTGTGACCAGAGCCTGACGCAGGCTATTCCACAGATTCCCTGAAGATTTTAGACAGCAGTACAGCAATAACAGAACTGAGTTTTTTAAGAACTTTGGGTTAAGAACTTTAAGAATCCATCTGGTCCAGGATGGTCCATGGTTTGCCATGGTAGTGGTGCTTTCTAGTTGGTGCTCATTACTAAGGGCTGGCCTTAGTGTTTGCCTTTTTTTGGGGAAAATTCACACTAATGCCAATACTATTAGACAGTACCCACCCCCATTGGGGTGCCGGGAGGAGCCCGGTACAAACCAGTACCTGACTGTCTATAGATGGTCAGGTAGTGGGGCAACTGCAGGTTGTTATTGTTGTGCTGGAATAGCCCTAGACCCGCTCTGTCAACCAAAAAATATTAAAGTTATATGGCGATGCAAAAACAACTGAGATTTTCTTTATAAAAATATATAAAAAACAGTATAAATGAGGTATCACCGTAACCGTAGTGATCTATAGAATAAAGATAATATAGTATTTTTAGTGTACGGTGTACAACCCCAAAAATGTTTTGTACAACCCCAAAAAAGAAACCAAAATTGACTATTTTCTTTTCCTCCATGCATTAAAGAGTTAATAAAATCTCATCAAAAAGTTAATGACCCACTAAAATGAAGTATTTGTAAACTGCATCTCATGTCGCAAAAAATAAGCCCTTATGTCCATATCATTTAGCCCAAAAAAATTTCATTTTGAAATTGCATCCGATTTTGTTTTAACCCCTGTAAAACAATTAAAGGGTTAATAAACTTCATTAAAAGTTGTTTTACGTACATTGAGGGGTGTAGTTTTAATAATGGGGTAATTTACTTTTATTTAGGCCTCTCAAAGTGACTTCAAACCTGAGCAGGTCCCTCATAAGCAGGATTTTGTGTTTTTTATGAAAATGCGAGAAATTGCACCTGACGTTCAAAGCCCCATAACACCCTACAAAAATGAGGGTATGTATAAAAAAACATGCAGGCATAAAATAGACATACGGTGAATGTTAGTTATTAAGTTATAACCACTTATAGTGACACAGGGCAGATTCGAAAAAATGGGCCGTGTCAGGAAGGTGAAAAGTGGCTTCGGCGTTAAGGGGTTAAACAGGGTACAGTCTATTTGCATAGAGCACACACAGCTGATGCTCGTATCAGAAGGCATTTGACACTGCACAAACACCAGTCTATAAATCAGACTGGAGGAAACCTGACAGTCTAACACATAGGGGCAGATTTATCAAGCTGTCTGAAAGTCAGAATATTTCTCGTTGCCCATGGCAACCAATCACAGCTACCCTCTTAAATATTCATGAGCACTGGTAAAATGAAAGCTGAGCTGTGATTGGTTGGGCAACTAGAAATATTCTGACATTAAGATAGCTTGATATTTCTGCCCCATAGAAATCTGCTCAAAATCCTACCTAATGATAAATCTCCCCCATGTGTCTATTCCCTTTTTATAACAGAGGCAACATTTTTTGGAGGGTCGCCTTTTATTTTTTCAGTGGGGGCACTTACTCAGGAAATGTTGGCCTGGCACTATTCTGCTGGCCTAAATTATGGATGTGTTTGCACTCTCAAAAGCCCTGTCTTCAAAAGCAGCTGTTTTATTACTTCATCCTAGTACACAAGATACGAGACTTGATGTCCTGATTCTAAAAAAACAATAAGAGTTGTAAAGCCAATGGGCACATTTACTGACAAGTTCGACCGAGTTCACTAAAATTGCATTGTCTATAATGCAGCGTGCTGTGAATCATTGTGCGCCAGAAAACATGAATGTGTCGCTTCCCTGCTAAGGTCCCACAGAGTTCACCATCTTTTTTGTGGTGCAACTTTAACCCCTTATCACCGACTCTAGTTTTCAGCTCAATGACCAGACTCGATTTTTCAAATCTGACATGTCTCACGATAATTGGTTATAACTTCGGAACGCTTTAACATATCCTGGTGATTTTGAGAATGTTTTCTCGTGACACATTGTACTTCATGTTAGTTATAAAATTTAAGTGATAAGTTTTGCGCTTCGTTCTAAAAAAAAGTGAAAATTTGGCAAAAGTTTGTAAAAATTCTTCATTTTCCAAGTTTGAAATGTTCTGGTTTCCAGACAGGAAGTAAAACTACCCAAAAAGTTTGATAATTAACATTTACAGAATATCTGCTTTATGTTGGGATGATATTTTATGCTTCCGGTCATTTTTCTAGGATGTTATGAGGTGCAGAACTTTAGGTGCGATTTTTCTTATTTTCATGAAAATTGCCAAAACTCACATTTTGAGGGACAACTCAGCTTTCAAGTGACTTTGAGAGGCCTAAATAATAGTAAAACCCCATAAATTACCCCACTATAGAAAGTTCACCCCTCAAATAATATTTTATCTTTATTCTCTGGTTCACTACGATTGCGGTGATACCTCATTTATATAGTTTTTCTTATTTTTGCTCAATTTTCCTGAGCAAAACCAATATTGGAGAAAATCGCATTGTTTTTACTATTGACAACTTTTCAGGGCCATAACTTCTGTATTTTTCTGTTGTCAGATCTGGTTGAGGGCTTATTTTTTGCGAAAACAGTTGTTCTTTTCAGTCGTATCATATTAGGTACCTGACGAAGCCCGCGAGCCGGGCGATACGCGTGGGGCACCTTCTCCTCCCCGAGGCTCTACTTTGTATTTTGGTAATGTAGTCTTTGCACTTTATCACTATTGCACTTTATCTGTACTGGACCTTTCATTTACATTGTACTTTGCATATTATTCAGTATTTGGTCCCGGGCATGTGCATATAGTATTTACATTTTGAGATTACTACTTACCTTTGTCTCAACTTTTGTATTATATTTTTGTTCTTGTCATTCAACATGTATGTACTTGGGGAGTATTTGTGATATGTACCCAATGTTTGGGTTTTTAAGTGTTTTTATATTGTTTCAAATAAAATTTATTTACTTTCCATACACATCTCCTTTTGTGCATTTTTCATATTAGGTACCGTAACTTTTTTTGATCACTTTTTAGAACATTTTTTGTGATGGTGTTTGATGAAAAATTGTATATTATGGGAAGTTTTTCGAGTTTTTTTTTACGTAGTTCACCGAGCGGGTTCAATATTGACTTAGATTTATTGTACAGATTAATACGGACGCGGTGATACCAAATATGTACGTGTTTTTGTGTTTTATTTACTTTATTTGCATTTTATGTGTTACTGGGGAGATTATGGGACTTTTATTTTATTTATTTATTTAATTATATTATAAAAAGATTTAATTTTTTTTTTTTTACTTTTTTACATTTTCTACTTCTTGGCTTGAATAAGCGATCATCCGATCGCTTATTCAAGCCTTTACACTGCAATACACTTGAAGGCAGGACCCGGACCCGGACCCGGAAGGCAGGACCCGGTGAGAAGAGGAGCCGACAGCCCCGGGTCACTCGTCGGAACCCGGGGCAGCGGCAGGAGGGATTGGATCCCCCGGTAAGCACACCGGGGGGGGTCCGATCCACGGGGGACACACTTGCACGCCGCGGTCAAATACTTCTTAAATACCTGTGCAAACCATTTTAGCCATGAAGAACGTGAACAGTCTGACTAAAGTGTGTTGCAAAGCCCTTAGTAAATATACCTCATTGTGTCAGGGTCAGGTAACGGTGAGGAATAAAATCCAGAGATGCAGACCGGTATGATGGTTGAAGCTCAGTTTCCTTCCGCTTTGTGTTGACAGCCTACAGGCATATAACACAAGGTAAAGTAAAAAATACTCATCCAAGCACTACCTGTACTTTTAGTGACTACCTTACTAGCAAACACAATTGTGTAGTCACAATGGCTCATGGTACCAGGAATGTCTCTTACACATTGATGAGGCCAGAATGCAGAGCTGGATTTAAAACCCATTTTAGCAGCTGCACTTGCTAATTAGCTCTGGTTAGTATATTTACCCTTTGCCACTATCCTACAATGATACACAGGATTTTTTATTTACTGGCTAAAGATTGATTTGCATGGCCTCTAGTAACTTACAGGTGATGGGCTTCCTAGAGGGAGCATGTGAGCAGACGTGACGTCAAGCCTCACCGCAGCTGATCATGTTCTGCTTATGAGGTTCTGGATGTGAGCATGGTTCATTTGTCTACCCCTGGGATGGAGCTCTGCTGGGAGTGAGGAGTGAGCCGGGCAGTTGGAGGCAATGGAGAGAGCAGTCTTTTTGGAGCAGCTTGCAATGCGTAGTTTGGAAAGTGAAAGAAGAGACGCTGTGGAGGGTGAGATTACAAAGTGGGGGCTCTCTTTCTGGAGGTGTGAGGAATGTGGGGAGACGACCGTCGGCATCCAGAAAGGAAGTTCTGGGGCGTCAGGACCGCAATGCACCATGACGTTTGACCATCTTAGAGGCCCCCACCCCTTAATTAGTCTCTGCTGCCTTCTGTTTGATTCTTTTTTTTTTTTTTGCTGCATAAGGA
Source organism: Engystomops pustulosus (assembly GCF_040894005.1). Classification (NCBI taxonomy): domain Eukaryota; kingdom Metazoa; phylum Chordata; class Amphibia; order Anura; family Leptodactylidae; genus Engystomops; species Engystomops pustulosus. Next base: position 165,253,874 of record NC_092411.1, on the reverse strand, counting down.
CTAACTCTCCTGGAACTGTTTGAATACTGCCTGAAGTCGCCCGAACTAGCTCTGGCTATGCGATGCATGTGTTAATCTCCCAACCTCACCTTTTTTGTATGCGTTAATCTTTGAGACAGAATCATATTAATCCATTCCTTCTTACTGTTTTGAGTATACTACTCTTCTACAATTTGTGCAACTTTAATCTGAATCTGACTTATTGCATCATATGAGGAGCTGACCAATACACTTTGCTAGCTAGTTCAAGGGAAAAACTCTGTAATAATATCTTTTCATGGAATGCGGGCAGTCTCTGCTGACTTTTGTTCAATCCACTGTTCTTTTGTTGCACTTGTTCTTTTGTTTGCGCTTGCAAACGCAGACAAAGCCGTGGCCTGTTCCGGTGGGTGCGGCTTTGTCTGCATTTGCGCTTGCAAACGCAGACAAATCGTCACATCTGACATCACCCTAACTCTCCTGGAACTGTGTGAATACTGCCTGAAATTGCCTGTTTAAGCTCTGGCTCTGCATAAGGACTAACTCTCCTGGAGCTGTTTGAATACTGCCTGAACTCGTCTCAACTAGCTCTGGCTGGGCGGTGCATGAGTTAATCTCCCAGTACTGTGCTCTACTAACTTGAACTTTTAGCTGTATTGTAAGAGCTAAATCTTTAAGACCAAATCATATTAATCCATTCTTCTCTCTGTCTTGAGTGTACTAGTCTTTTCATGATTTGTGCAAGATTAAAGGGGTTATGGCACAAAACTATTTACTACAAAAAGCTGTCAAAGAGTTTAACATATTTCAAAAATCTATTTGTAATGGTTACCTGGAAGTCAAAATACCTTTCTATTTGTTATTATGATGCTTGTTCAGTCTCTATTCTGCTCCACACAGAAGCAGATGTGGGAGGGGCCTAGCGATCAGCCTTCAGAGTCTCTTTCCACCTGTGCTGTGCTCAAATAGTCCCTGCATTTACTGATCCCCAGCACAGCAGGAATCTGCTATTGGTGCTGTGTGTCACCTACCAAAGCCCTGAAACTGCTTCCTCTCCTTTTATTCATTGTCAATATACACTCACCGGCTACTTTATTAGGTACACCATGCTAGTAACGGGTTGGACCCCCTTTTGCCTTCAGAACTGCCTCAATTCTTCGTGGCATAGATTCAACAAGGTGCTGGAAGCATTCCTCAGAGATTTTGGTCCATATTGACATGATGGCATCACACAGTTGCCGTAGATTTGCCGGCTGCACATCCATGATGCGAATCTCCCGTTCCACCATATCCCAAAGATGCTCTATTGGATTGAGATCTGGTGACTGTGGAGGCCATTTGAGCACAGTGAACTCATTGTCATGTTCAAGAAACCAGTCTGAGATGATTCCAGCTTTATGACATGGCGCATTATCCTGCTGAAAGTAGCCATCAGATGTTGGGTACATTGTGGTCATAAAGGGATGGACATGGTCAGCAACAATACTCAGGTAGGCTGTGGCGTTGCAGAGATGCTCAATTGGTACCAAGGGGCCCAAAGAGTGCCAAGAAAATATTCCCAACTACACCACCACCACCAGCCTGAACCGTTGATACAAGGCAGGATGGATCCATACTTTCATGATGTTGACGCCAAATTCTGACCCTACCATCTGAATGTCGCAGCAGAAATCGAGACTCATCAGACCAGGCAACGTTTTTCCAATCTTCTACAGTCCAATTTCGATGAGCTTGTGCAAATTGTAGCCTCAGTTTCCTGTTCTTAGCTGAAAGGAGTGGCACCCGGTGTGGTCTTCTTCAGCTTCTCACATGTTACTGAAATTTAGCTACTTCCCTGCTAGTCAGAGACAGGGGCCCTTTGCAGGAGAGCAGGGTAGCATGGAGGGACAGTGCATGGAGGAGAGTACAGGAGGAGGACTGCATCAGGAGAGGTCAGAGCTCAGCCTGTTACTTGTGTTATCTCTGCAGCCTCCTGTGTGACCTGACTAATTGTGGGGGGAGGAAGGGCTGCTACATTGCTATGATCCATGTAAAGGGAGGACTCCTCTGAGCAGCAGATAGTCACGTCTGGCTGCAGTTACCTTGTATCTGCTGCTGTAGGCTCCTGTGGAGCTGGTAAGCAGTGGCCATCACAGCACAATCTCTGCCCCTCCTCCTCTCTCACTTCCTATTGGCTGCAGTGTGTCAGGTGATGTCTCAGTGTGGAGAGGAGCTATTGTGGAGTGATCTATAGTGCAGAGCAGCTTCTGACTCCTTGTGCGCAGACTCGGCCAGATCAGCTGTTGCTCAGGACGGGACACGGCTACCAGCAGGGGGTGCCAGCAACCAGAACAAAAGGAGTTATCTCAGTAAGCCTGCATATTTTGTAATAAGTGTAAATGGTGAAAGTACTTATCAGAATGCAGTGGACCCAATTACAGCCATTTGCTATGGTGACACAACCCCTGTAAACTGAATCTGGCTTACAGCATTATATGAGGTGCTGTGGAATATAAAATTGCACTAGGCTAGCCATTTTAAAGGTAAAACTCCGTAATAATCATTTAGCGATATGCAATATCAATCTGTCTCTGTGTTTTCGTGCTGCAAAAGTTAACTGGTCAGGATTGTGTAATATTAATCTAAATATGCAATACTAATTTGAAGTGGTTTTCTCACTCTGGATGTATTAACGTTTAAGGGACTGTGCAATATGATTATGAATTTGACTTCTTAGCCTGGTTTAATATTTATCCTCAGGGTCCGTGCAATATGAATTTGAATTTGTTAGGTAAAGTGTGGATCACTGAGTGTGGGATTTCTTACTGAGATCTACCTGGATTGCTAGTAGCCAGAGAAAACAGCTCCAACTTACTTTAGTGATATTTCAGGGCGATGTAAACTGATATAACAAGGGATTCTTATAAACTATCAAGTCACTGTCACTCTCAATACCAGTGTTCCTTTTGGGACAGTTTTTTTGTATTAAAAATGACTAGACCAGGCACCAAAAGGTCAGGCAAGACCACTGGTAATACTCCACAGACCTCGCCTATGAAAACACCAAAAGCCCCAAGTAAAATTGTAAAGGTTAGACAGAATGCTGTTAAAAAATTGGATAAGATTGCCTTATCCCCAATAAATATGGAGAAGGGGAGTTGTGGACAGGTTAAGGATAGGATATTTGTGGAGAACCTCTGTGCAGAAAGGATTATCGGTGGAAAAAGCTCCGGATGGTAGATGTGAAGAGGTGAGGGAATTAAGTGTTGCTGGGGAATTATTGGAAAAACAAATGCATGATCATAATCATAATCAGGCGCAAAATAAAAAGTTAATTGAGCTAGAAAATCAATCCATAAGAAATAATTTGAGATGCACGGGTTTCCCTGAAGGGGCAGAAGGAAATGATCAAGTGAGTTTTATGGAAAAGTGGTTGAAGGAGATGGTGGGAGAAGAGTTATTTAAACTGCCCGCTTTTGTAGAAAGAGCACATTGGGTTCCAGGGAAGAGCCCAATTCCAGGAGGGTATCCCGAACTATACTGATTTAAATTATTGTCATCAATGCACAGGGATTTGATTTGGAAAAAAATAAGACATATAAAATTAGAGTATAATGATAATAAAATAAAAATCTTCCCGGACTTTGCAGTTGAAACACAAATAAAGAGGAGGTATTTTTATGATGTGAAACAAAACCTTAGGCAAAAGGACATAGAATATGCTATGATTTTCCAGCTAAACTAAGGGTCATCTGGAAGGAAAAAACAATATTTTTTTGAGGAACCAAAAGAGGTACTCACGTGGCTGAACCAAACAGTTGAATGTAAAAATATTAGGTGGTCTGGTGGATATGGGTGGGGGATGATGCTTAAGTAAGATGTCGGGTCTGCGCTTACAGGATAAGGGTGGAATCCTGGAGTTCAGTGGGCGGGCAGTTGGGTTTTTTGTGTATTTTTTTTCTCTCCCCTCTCTCTCCCACTTCTCCTTATTGTGGATTTAAATAGTAATAGAGTAAAAATGAATAGAGTGTTTAGAATTGCACCTTTTTGGCTAGTGTTATTAGGGTATCAGGATTGGGTTAGTAAGAGTATAAAGGAGTTTTTCCGGGTAAATGAAGATCCTCAGAAAATTTAATTGGTATGGGACATACCAATATATAGATAGGTATAAAAGAAATGTAGATAAGGGGATAGAAGATATGGGTAGGAAGGTTAAAGGAGGTTTTGATTAAACACACTTCAGAAAATAATAGGAAGATATGGGAAGACGCTAAAAGGGTTTATATTGATTTGACTAATTCTCAAATTCTCAAATTGGTCCTTAAACCTGATAAAGATAACAGATTGGTAGACTCATATTGACCAATCTTGTTATTAAATATGGATAATAAATTATTGGCTTAAATTATGGCACAAAGATTAAAAAAATACATTAGAGAAATTATACATGAAGACCAAAGAGGTTTTATGCCTGGAGGTTCAATGTTAGATAATTTTCGTAGATTATACTTGATTCTGCAGGTGGTCCCGTCTAACTCCGGACAATGCTCGTTATTGTTTCTAGACGCATCCAGGGCTTTTGACACATTAGAATGGAATTTTTTTGGGGGGACATTAGAAAAGATGAGCTTTGGCCCGCGATATATATCATGGGTAAAACTACTTTATAAAGGCGTAACCAGGATGGCCCAGTTATAGGTTTTAGGTAAGGACGTGGACGACATATTATTATATATAGGGTATTACACTCCCATTGATAGGGTTTTGGAGATATTTGGGGAATATCGTCAGTTCTCAGGATTAAGTATAAATTGGCATAAATCAGTTTGTCTTCCCTTAGATAAAAGGCATGGTTATTCCCCTAATAAAATTAAGATATTGGAAGAAGGAGAGAGTGTAAAATATTTAGGGATGAATATCTTGTCAGAAAGTAATAAGTATGTCAACCTAAATATTACCCCGTAATTAACGGGTTGAGGAAAAAACTGAAAATATGGAAAAAGCTACCCCTAAATATGATGGGAAGAATAGCCTTGATAAAGATGCTATTAGCACCAAAAATTTTATGTGGTCCATCCGCCTCCCCAACTTATATACCTCAAAAATATTTTAAGTTGGTAGAGAGCCTTTTTCAGAACTAGTATGGAGAGGAAAACATCCAAGCGGGAAATATTAAAATTTCCCTATGAAAAGGGCGGGTTTAAATTGCCAGATATCCTGCCTTATTTTATTGCAGCTCAGGTCAAATATATAGTTCTTTGGGATAAGGAACCTTTGAGGAGTGTGATTCTTGCAGGAATAGAGGGATATAATTATAACATTCTGGATATTCTTGAGACTGGTATCTGGAAAAATTGGAAAAAAAGAAAGAATTGGCCTACAATGGTATTGATGACTCAGATATGGGAAGATATTAAAACTAGAATAAAGTGTGAAGGAATTATTAGGTACACCCCAATATGGGGAATTAAATATTGGGAAGTTACAGACATGAAGTCCGAGTTGTGGTTGGAGAAGGATATTAAATATATTCATCAATTATTATCAAAAGGGAAACTTAAATGTTTCCAAGAGATAAAAGCAGAATTTGGAGTATCAGATGTCACGGGCACCACCGCGATCCATACCACGGATTGCGGGTGCACCCACGTCTCTCTCCGCTGCCCTGGTCCCGCTCCCGTGCACTCACCTCGCCTGGCTCCCGCTCCCGTCCGGACTAGGTCCCGCGCGCGGCCCCGCTCCCTAGGGCGCGCGCGCGCGCGGCAGTGTCTCCAGATTTAAAGGGCCAGCGCGCAGGTGAGTGGTGCTGGTCATTTCCTGTTTGGTATTTAACCCTATGTCTCCCATCATTCCCTGCCAGATCTTTGTGCCTCTTAGCCATAGAGAAAGCTTCCTAGTGAGTATTCCTGTGTATTCCTGCGTTCCTGTGTATTCCTGCGTTCCTGTGTGTTCCTGCGTTCCTGTGTGTTCCTGCATTCCTGTGTGTTCCTGCGTTCCTGTGTGTCCCCGCTCCTGAGTCCTGTGTTGCCGCTTTACCCAAGTTCCTCCGTGTGCCTGTGTTCCCGTTCCCACCTGCCTGGACCTCCTGTTGCTGAACCCGGACTTGGACTTGACGTTGCATCTCTGCCGCCTGCCCTGACCCTGTGCCTGGACCTGACTACGTGATCGTCATCCGCTAAGGTACCTCGACCTCGGCTGCCACCACGGGCTAGTCACACTTGGGAACGTCCTGGTGGTATCCTGCCGCAGCAAGTCCAACCCGCTTTGCGGCGGGCTCTGGTGAATACCAGGTGCCGCTAGGCTCCGGTCCCGGGTGTTGGCTAGTTCCACCTCCCGCGGTGGTCCAGAGGATCCACTGATTCTGACATCAGAAAAAGTGTACTTCTCCTATATACAGTTGTCTCATTGGTGGCATGCAATGAGTATATCTGACAAGATAAATGGTAATGTATATCCTCTCTTAGAGATGATGAGATCATCTTTGGGTGTTAAGGATAAGAGCAAGTTAAAATGCTGGAATGAAGGAGAGGAAATATCCAATAAAGAAAGAAGTGCGAGTGGGTGGACGGAGGAGATAGGTGTTTTGGATGATCAGCTATGGGTTAATGCATTTAGGGATAAAGATAGGCTTTTAAAAATTCCGGCACACAGACTCGCACAACTCTTCTTGTTGTATAGAGCATATTATACCCCCCCCCCATTTTTTTTTTAATTTTCCTCCCAGAAGCATAAATGTAAAAAAATGTGGGTTGGGGATGGATGATGTTCACCTACTCTGGTATTGCTGCAAGATAAGAGGTTCCTGGATGGGAATTGAAGAAGAAATGATAAAGTTTATTGATATTGAGATTGTATTTGATCTGATAAGCTGTATTTTGGGAGTAATAGAAAATGAGTTTGCTCAAGAGTGGAAGTATAGGGTAAAAAATTATTATTTTTTACTAGGTTCTCTATAGTTAAACTCTGGATGTCAAATAATCGACTGTCAGTTATGTCTTGGATAACAATGGTTAATTATAGTATTCAGGTTGAAGGCTCTGCATAGATGAAGGAAGAGAGGAAGGGGTAAAAACATTTTAAGGAGAGATTAATGTTGGGGGAGATCTAATTTTATATGAGGGGAGAGAGATGGACGGGGGATTTGTTTTTTTTGTCTGTTGATTATTTGTTTGTAAGGTTAGGTGGGGCATGGGTGGGTTGGGTAGGTGGTATAAGTCGAGAAGTATTGAAGGGGCTAATAAGGGGTAGGGTGCAGATTATTTTATTTAAAGTAGGAACCTGATGGTTCAGAGTATGTATTTAATCTGGTATTGATCTTTGATTGTATATTTTGTATGTATTTATAAGATATATTATGATGTTATATTGTAAGTGCATTTGTATCCCTTGAAAAAAAGGAAAAATAATAAACGTATAAAAATTGATTTGCATGCAAATTAGTTTGTGTAACTATCAGGTTCAGTAATGAATCAGGAAGGAACATTAAAAAAAACTGGGTAATTCCATATACACAGTAGTATTGATCTTTATTCCTGAGACAGTAATAACATTTGTGTCAAAAAAAGATTTGGGGGCAACCATTTAGGGTCGCTTGGTGGTTTGGCATCTTGCCTGCTCTCCTTTGTGGGGAATCTTCACTATTAATGAGTAACCAATTACAATTATTAAAAGGACAGCTGTTAAAGGTCCTGGGGTTGATGACTTGATGATCAGCCATCTGTGACAGCTTTTAACCCTTTTAGGACATGGTGAGAAGTCAGAGTCATAGATCATATAATGACATATTTTTTCTCGTTTTATTAAAAGTGTAAAACAAATACAGCAGAGACATACTGGTCGCATACTTTTGTACAATAATCTGATAGGAATTGAAGAGAAGCTGAGTAACAAACTCAAAATCTTAGTGCTACAGGTAAAATCACCTATCCAACTGGTTATAAGAAAAAGAGGTAAACTCGCAATCCACAATGGTCAGGGCACCGCACTTGATATTCGATAGCCAAGAGCCTCTGCCACATAACAATCAAGCTTACAACATTTGAAGTTGAGTGCCAAGGTAGTTAGCAGAGTAGAGAGTACCCAGGAAATCACACCAATCTCCCCACACTTCATTGAACTTGTCTAGGAACCACTATATCAGGTCATGTAAAGGAAGAACTGTATTTACCAGTTTCCTCCACATTGAGAGGGAAGGCTATTGTCTCGCTGGCAAAAAAGAGTGCCTCCCTAAGGATTGTGGTGCTGCCATGATTCCTTTTTAGGACTAAATGGGAGATGGATGCATGTTATAGTGCATAGTATGGGAATACCTCCAGCCAGAAGGAATGTATTATCGGACATATTCACACCATATGCCAGAAGTCTGCATATTCCGCTGGACACCTGAGGAAACTTATTTCCTGCCCATTCTACACAGGTCAGGTAAAATATGGTGGAGGAGGAAGACCGGAATCAGCTTTTTTATTACCTGATGTGATACATGTAGAGGGGGAGGGACACCAAATCTTCATTTTAGCTTTCATCCGTTAAACTAGGATTCGGAATCCTCAACTTTTCCAGTGTCAGGACTTGAACCAGTGAACTCTGCTGTCCCAGGCTGCAGCTCTGCCAACTGAGCTATGCAGTTCTCTGGACAGTTCCAGTGCTGATCCTTGGCCTAGTTCTTGATCTTCTAGTTCCTACTTTCTTTTTCCCTGACTTTGCTCCACCCCTTCCTTGATTGGACTTCCTATTTAAACTCAGTCTGGATTACACTTCCTTGTAAGATTATTGTGGTTCCAGCCTTTAGTTTAGCTTGTCTCCTTCTCTCCTGCGACTGACTTTTCTTTTGTGCAACGACCACCGGCTTTCTCCTGACTACGGTAACTGCCTGCTCCTCTGTACTGCTAAGCTTCTCCTGACCTCTGGCTTCAACGACTTCAACGACTACGATTCCTACCTGCAGTACCCAAGTAAGTTGCAACACTTAGACTCCAAAACCAGACCCAGATTGTTACAGAATAATCTTGCCTACCATGGACTCTTTTGTGACCACCTTGAGACAACAGGTGGCTGATAGAGATGGGCGAATAGATTCTAATGATTCTAACTTTGATTAGAATTATAGGAAAATTTCGATTTGTCACAAATCCAAAGTTTACGGTGATTCATGGGAACAAAGTCTTTTTTTTCCTCTTTTATTACCAAAATGGGTGTGAGTACAACGTGTTACATGGGACAGTACTCAGGGAAGGAGAAAGGAACACCCTCAATCACCATGTGCAGACCTGTAAGCCTATTAGCGACCAGCAGGCTTATGTGATGTCACACTATAAAATGAGGCAGCCATTTTCAAATTTCAGAACTTCACACTGCATGTGCTGCCTGTAGCGTCCAGCTGCTTCTACTGTACTGTGCTCTAGTGATTTTTGCTCTATGAGTGTCCGTTTTGGGTGATATGTATGCCCAAAATAGCAATTCTTTTTTGTTTCTGAAGAGAAGCGGAAGAAATCAGTGTAAAATCCACATACTTTCCGTGGAAAGTATGTGGATTTTACACTTTATTTTAAAAAAATAATTGAAATTGGTGGTATACAGAAGCACAAGAACTGACAGCCTGGGATTGATCCCAGGCTGTCAGTTCTTGTGCTTCTGTATACCACCAATTTCAATACTTTTTTTTAAAATAAAGTAGATCTGTGTCAAATCAACATAGTTGATTAACAATATGTCAGACAGAGAGGTGGCAGGTGGAGCAGGCATAGGGCGCAGCACAGTAAGGGTATGTAGTGGCAGAGGAGGCTCTGTGAGGCATGAACTACCATTGTCATCTAGCGGCAGTGTGTTGAAAAACAACCCAAAGGTTGTCAATTGGTTGACTTAGTCACCCACTTCCTCCAGGATTACACCTGACAACCCCAGCCAAGAGTCCGTGGGTTCTTCAGATACAACCCTTAGTTGTCATGGCCCAGGAGCAGGTCAGCTCACCTGTCCTCAACAAGCCTCTGTTCTGATAATTTCCCTCAGCAAGGTGATCTACTAGGTGGTCTGGGCACAGCGCCACTATAAAGCAAGGATGAATTCTTTGAGGACAGTCAGCAGCTCCTTGGCAGTGAAGAGGTGGGGCAGACATCCACTGCTTTGTGCAGTAGGCGGGAAAGTAGAGATGTGGAGAGTAGCACGGGAAGTTGTGCATACTAAGACCGTTGAAGAGGATAGCAGTGACAGTGACAAATTGATGATGAGAAGATCAAGAAAAGAGGGTGTCAGCTTGTGCGCCAGGCAGCAGCAAGTCGCTACTGTGGCCGTGAGTCAGCAGGGTGGCAGCAGTGTCAGGACAGGAGCCAAACGGCTGCGGGGTACACACCCCGCTTCGGAGGTCCAAGAAAGCAGTGGTACAGGAGCTCAGCGACATTAGTAGTGACTCAGTGCAGAGTGATGGCAGTAAAATCACCACCTCGGCGGTGTGGCAGAGGAGCAAAGCGTGTGTATATGTAGAATCTGCGGGTAGAAAGTGAAGCGTGGCCAGGGAGCTAACGTTGGCTCCACGGCCCTGCCTTAACACATGCAGCGTCACCATACAATTGCCTGGGAGAAACGTGGAACAGATGTGGAAGTCCATGCAAATGCGCCCTACATGGCGCAAGTGTTTACAGATTCCTCAAGTCTTCCACCCATCTGCAAGACATACTAAAAATGTCCTGGAAACTGTGCATGCACTTCAGCCATTCTTACAAAGCCAAGCACACCCTCCTCGAGTTGCAGCGTCAGAACGGCCTACCCCAACAAAGTCTGATATGAAATGTTTCCACCCGTTGGAATTCCAGCCTCCATGTGTTAGACCGCCCATATGAACAGAGAAATTAATGCATTAATGAGTTTTTGATGATGCAAGCGGAATGGAGTACTCCCCTGTGTAACTTTGATGTCAGCCACTGGCAGCTTACGCGTGATACCTGCTGTTTGCTCAGGCCCTTTGAAGAGGCCACGTTATTTGTCATTCGCCAGGATTGCTGGATGAATAACGTCATTCCACTGCTTCATGTCCTGGAACTCATGCTGCAAAATCTGTCTGGTCAGAGCACTGGAGAAGTGGAGACTACATCTCATGAACACATGAGTCCTGTAGGGGCTGAACTGGAGGAGGACGACATTGGAGCACAAGAAGAGTCTAGTTAAAATAGTGGTTTTTCCACTCAGGGGACGAGAGGAGTAGCAGGACCATCCAGAGAAGGTAGAAAACGAGACAGATGACCCAGAAGCACCGTGGCATTATACAGTGGAGATGGAGGCCAGGAGTCCCTCAGAGTCACTAGCGCAGATGGCCCGCAGCATGCTGCTTTGCCTAAATAGTGACAGCTGAATAGTCAACATCTGGCATAGGGATGAGTTTTGGCTCTCCACCCACTTGGACCCTCGCTACCAGTCAAAAATGGGTGACTTTTTTCCAGCTGCTGAGAGGGAGGAACAACTGGCGGAGCAGTAGCAGCTCCATCAGCAGCAGCTAAAGTCTGGATTCCTTATTGAGCAGCTCCCTTCACCCACCTAGTGTGGAGGGTAGCCGCCACCAGCAGCAACAGGATATGGAGCAGACCCTCTACCAGCAGGTGGGGGCCTACTTTGATAGCACTTTAACACCCTAGTTAGAAGAACTAGGGGAGAGAGTACTGGGCAGCCAAACTTGATGCGCGGCCGCAACTTGCAGAGATTACAGTAGAGAAGCTGTCCTGCCTGGCTAGTAGTGTGGCATCAGAGCGGGCGTTCAGTGCAACGGGGGCCATCATTACCCCAAGGAGAACCCGCTTGTCTGCCCGTAATGTGGAGAGACTGACCTTTGTCAATATGAATCGGGCCAGGATTTCAACTCCCCAATGCCTTATGCATTAGATTAGATCAGCCATGACGCCTCCCCCAAACGTTGAGAAATTATGCTAGTTTGTAACTACCTGCATGTTTCCGTGTTTAACAGAACAGGTTCTGTCATTATCTATGGAATAATCTGGTCAGTGTAAAAAGCGATGATATTTGTGGGATTTTAGCCCTCAGCTCAGTCCTTTCGAGCTGGCACAGATGTTACCTTGTCAGGCTGCGTTCCCGCTTCGCTTATTTGGTGATGTTTACCACTGTAAGTGCCCATGGAATTGAATAGTGAAGTGATTCTAAGAGCATGTTATGTGCATGTCATACTAAAATACAGCATTGTTTGACGACCAAACCACGCTCCCGACAAAGTTTTACAACACACTACAGGCTCTCTGCAGCCAGGAAATACCTGTTTTTTTTAACATGATTCGTCATGATTCAATTTGAGTCAAATCAAATCTTTTCGAAAAACTAGGCGAATCAGGACAAACCTATTTTTAACAAATTCGTCCATCTCTAGTGGCTGAGCTACAAGATTTTGGTGCTACATATGAGGAAAAATTCTCTAAGTTGCAAACTCTGGTAATGGATTAACAAAAAGAAATAATCGAGTTAGCCAGAATTTGCCATTACCGAGGTATAGATTTAAATACTCGTATGCTCCTGCCGTCAAACTTCAATGGAGATCGTCGCCATTACAGAGGTTTCCTAAATCAATGCCGTATATTTTTTCAAATGCAATCTGTACCTTTTACCACAGATAAGAATAAAGTATTGTTTATAATCAATCTCCTGACAGATTAAGCTCTTGCATGGGCCTTACCTTATGTGGAAAAGAACAGCTACCTCCTCAATGACTTGGAAACCTTTACCAAAGCAATGGATCATGTCTTTGATGACCCTTATCGTTGTTCCATTGCTGAAAACAAATTGCACAATTTGGGTCAAGGACGATGCTCTTTTACCGAACATGTGGCAGAATTTCATCGCTGGGTAGCTGACACCAAATGGGATTTACCAGCCTACAAGAGTCAATTTCGACGAGGGTTATCGGAACAAGTGAAAGATAAGCTTGCCAGAGTGGAGGTCCCTGATAGTTTTGAGGACTTTGTTAAACTGTGCATCCAAATTGGTCAGAGACTTACAGAACATAGAAATGAAAAGTTGTGAATATTTGGAAACAATCCGGCCTACTCTTTCAGCCAATCTACTTTAATACACCACAAAAGACTGAAACAGCACCTGAACCTACGCAGATTGATGTCTTCCGTAAACCTCTCACTGCAGTTGAGAAAGAAAGCTGCCGTACTGAAAATCTGTGTCTTTATTGTGGGGAATAGGGACATTATGCCATCAAGTGTCAAAATATGATTCCAAGGACTGTAGTCTGCATAAGTGGCAAGTCGGTAAACAATGTTGATCTTTCTACACTACCAGATTCTGCTTCTCAGTCGATTTCATCTGTAACCCAATACAAAGTTAAATTATCTCATTTTGCCATTCCTATACAAATCACCACTTGGAGCTGTACATTACAATGTTCTGCTATGTTGGATTCTGGTACAGGAGGTAATTTTATGGACTTACAGTTTGCACTCGACAATAACATTGCAAACAGGACTAAATCCATGCCAATCGAAATGGAAACAGTTGATGAATCACCTTTATCATCTGGGCCTGTAACTGAGGAGACAATTGACCTTGGAATCTGTATTGAACCCAATCATGAAACTGTTACTTTTCATCTGATTTCTTCTCCCAAGTTTCCAGTTATTATATTCCAGTTATTATACAAAAGCAAATTTAAGTCTCTGAGATTTCTCTTCAAAAAGACAGGTTGCCACCTCAGTACCAACAATTCAATGACGTCTGCAGCAAGAAAAAAGCTGGTCAGCTACCTCCTCATCGCCCTTATGATTGTCCTATTGAGTTGCTTCCCTGAGCGGCAATTACTTTTGGGCAAATTTACAATCTCTCTAAACCAGAATTAAAAGTACTCAGAGAATACATTGATGAAAATTTAAAGAAAAGCTTAATTTGTCCATCTTCATCCCCAGCTGGTGCGCCCTTTTTTTTTTGTAGAAAAGAAAGACTCATCCTTGCGGCCATGTATTGACTACATAGAACTAAATAAGATTACTATTAAAAATCACTACCCTCTCCACCACAATTCCTGAGTTACTGGAAAGACTATGCTGTGCCAAAATATTTACCATGCTTGAATTAAGAGGGGCATACAATCTTATACGTGTTTGTCCAGGGGATGAGTGGAAAACAGCCTTTAGAACAAGATATGGACATTTTGAATACCTGGTTATGTCATTTGGCTTATGTAATGCCTCAGCCACCTTCCAGCATTTTATAAATGATGTGTTTCGAGACTTTTTGGATCTATTCGGTATATCTTGATGACATTCTAATATTTTCAGACACCTTGGAGGAACACCACAGACATGTTATGTTATCTTTGAACGTTTACAGGAGAATCCGCTTTATATCAAATTAGAAAAATGTGAATTTGAACAAACCAGAATCCAATTTCTGGGGCATATCATATCTCCAGAAGGCCTGTGTATGGATCCTGGGAAAATCAAAGCTGTTGTGGGTTGGACTACCCCAAAAAATGTTAAAGATATACAGTAGTTTGTTGGCTTTGCAAATTTTTACAGAGATTCATAAAGGACTTTTCTAAAGTCATTTTTCCAATCACTTCACTCACAAAGAAAACCCAAGCATTTTTGAGGTCCTTCTCTGAATGGAGACATCCTTTGTAAGGTGCAAATCATCCTGTAACTGTCCTAACGGATCACAGGAATTTAGAGTTCATTAATACCGCCAAGAGATTATCTGCAAGACAAGCACAGTGGGCCTTATTTTTCTCTAGATTTAATTTCATTAATTTTTATTGACCAGGTTCAAGGAATGGCAAGGCTGATGCCTTCTCCAGGATTCTTGATGAACTTGAGAAGGGGTCTTAGACAGTGTCAACTTATCTTCCAAAAATTTTGCAGGAATACTTGACTACAAAGAGCTTTTAACAATGATCAAAGATGGATGACTCATTTCTCATTCACCCTTCTCAGGATGTGAATCTTTCCTTCAAAGAGGGGTTCTGGAAGCAGGACAACAGACTATACACTCACCGGCCACTTCATTAGGTACACCTGTCCAACTGCTCGTTAACACTTAATTTCTAATCAGCCAATCACATGGCGGCAACTCAGTGCATTTAGGCATGTAGACATGGTCAAGACAATCTCCTGCAGTTCAAACCGAGCATCAGTATGGGGAAGAAAGGTGATTTGAGTGCCTTTGAACGTGGCATGGTTGTTGGTGCCAGAAGGGCTGGTCTGAGTATTTCAGAAACTGCTGATCTACTGGGATTTTCACGCACAACCATCTCTAGGGTTTACAGAGAATGGTCCGAAAAAGAAAAAACATCCAGTGAGCGGCAGTTCTGTGGGCGGAAATGCCTTGTTGATGCCAGAGGTCAGAGGAGAATGGACAGACTGGTTCGAGCTGATAGAAAGGCAACAGTGACTCAAATCGCCACCTGTTACAACCAAGGTAGGCAGAAAAGCATCTCTGAACGCACAGTACGTCGAACTTTGAGGCAGATGGGCTACAGCAGCAGAAGACCACACCGGGTGCCACTCCTTTCAGCTAAGAACAGGAAACTGAGGCTACAATTTGTACACGCTCATCGAAATTGGACAGTAGAAGATTGGAAAAACGTTGCCTGGTCTGATGAGTCTCGATTTCTGCTGCGACATTCGGATGGTAGGGTCAGAATTTGGCGTCAACAACATGAAAGCATGGATCCATCCTGCCTTGTATCAATGGTTCAGGGTGGTGGTGGTGGTGTCATGGTGTGGGGAATATTTTCTTGGCATTCTTTGGGCCCCTTGGTACCAATTGAGCATCGTTGCAACGCCACAGCCTACCTGAGTATTGTTGCTGACCATGTCCATCCCTTTATGAACACAATGTACCCAACATCTGATGGCTACTTTCAGCAGGATAATGCGCCATGTCATAAAGCTGGAATCATCTCAGACTGGTTTCTTGAACATGACAATGAGGTCACTGTACTCAAATGGCCTCCACAGTCACCAGATCTCAATCCAATAGAGCATCTTTGGGATGTGGTGGAACGGGAGATTCGCATCATGGATGTGCAGCCGACAAATCTGCGGCAACTGTGTGATGCCGTCATGTCAATATGGACCAAAATCTCTGAGGAATGCTTCCAGCACCTTGTTGAATCTATGCCACGAAGAATTGAGGCAGTTCTGAAAGCAAAAGGGGGTCTAACCCGTTACTAGCATGGTGTACCTAATAAAGTGGCCGGTGAGTGTATATCCCTGAATCTGCTCGACTTGAAGTCTAAAAACTGATCCACGATTCAAAACTTGCAGGGCATCTAGGAGTCATGAAAACTTATGAACTGTTGCTTCGTTCATTTTGGTGGCCCAATTGTAAAAATGATGTTAATAAATCCTGTTTAACATGTGCACGAAACAAGACTACAAATTATCCCCCTCTAGGTCTTCTTCAAACACTGCAAGTTCCATCAAGGCCTTGGGGATAAATTTCCTCCTTCTAAAAAAATGACCACCATCCTTGTTGTTGTGGACCGACTCACAAATATGGCCCATTTTATACCAACCAAACGAATCTCTTCTGCCGAACAAACTGCAGAATTAATGATTAAGGAGATTTTTAGGCTTCATGGTATTACCAGACAATGTAATTTCAGATAGGTGTACAATTCACATCAAGATTTTAGAAGAATTTTTGTACAGACTTCGGAATCAAAGTAAATTTATCTTCTGCTTTTCATCCTCAGTCAAATGGCCAGACTGAAAGGACTAACGAAACTCTCTGCTGCTTTATTTCTTACCATCAAGATGAATGGGTGGACTATTTACCAACAGCAGAATTTTGCTTGCAACTATTCCAAACATAGTTCTACATCTGAAAGCCCATTTTATGCAAACTTTGGCTTACATCCTGTGTTTATTCCTAACCTTCCATCTTCTACATCTACTCCTGCAGTTACTGACAGCCTAACAGTATTGCATGAAACTCAGCAAAAACTAAATGCTACAAGAAGCCCAAGAAAACTACTAAAAGGTGGCAGATAAACATTGCAAGACTATTTCTACCCTAAATGTTAGTGATAAGGTTTGGTTGTCTACTAAAAATCTGAAAATGCGTGTTCCTTCTCCCAAATTGGGCCAGAAATTCATTGGACCTTTCCAAATTTCTGCTCAAATTAATCAAGTTGCCTTCCGTTTAAAACTTCCCAACAGTCTAAAAATACATCCTGTGTTCCATGTATCATTGCTTAAACCATTCAATGAAAACCTCTTTCCAGGAAGAAATCAACCAACTCCTGCACCAGTAAAGATCCTAGGGGAAAAGGAATATAATGTGGATAAAATCCTGGAATCTAAAATTTCAAGAGGCCAGTTGCAGCATCTAGTGCAATGGAAGGGGTATGGACCAGAAGAAAATTCTTGGGAGACAGAAAATAATGTTCATGGCCCTAGGCTAACAAAAGCCTTTCATCAGAGACATCCAAAACAGCCAGCCCCTAGGATGTCCAGAGGCCATCCTGAAAAGAGGGGACTACTGTCAGGATTTGAACCAGCAGTCTCTACTGTCCCAGGCTGCAGCTCTCCATTGCATGTCTAACCTGCAAATATTGGTAGAATTAAGTTTGTGGAGGCCGCCAACTGTACAGCACTTTAATTCCAGAGGTCCCCCAAGACAATAGGTAAACTAGATTATATAATTTGGGTAGCCTTGGGATATTCCATAGGGGTGTTTCAGCCATCACTTGGCTTAATTACAAAGTGACTTGGCTTGACACCAAATTGTAGATGGCAATTTGTGAATTGGAAGCAGACGACCATGAAAAACCATGAGGGGCATTAAAGTGTAACCGTCATTCTCAGCAAAAAAACCCCCAAAAAACGTAATTCTGCTCCAGGTGTCCCTGGGAATCATTCCTCAAAGTATTTTGCCTCTCGGTCCTCATTTAGTAGCATTGTTGGCCCATAACAAACATGGTTTCCAGCTCACCAAAAAAAAAAAAACAATCAGCAAGATGGAGTGGCGGGACCTGCCTTCTGTCACCTCACCACAAGCACGAGCTGCTGACCAATGACACCATATCTATCCATCTATCTATTATCTATTTATCTAATATCTTTCTATCTATGTACATCCTCACACATTTATCTATACCATATCTTTCTAAAAATACTAGAAAGTCCAGCAGCAAAGCAATAGCAAAAAACTTAGTGGGTGCAAATCCCAGAACTGGTCTTGACACACCAGGCAAATGTATTCGAAAAAAATGAGTCTGCACTCCAAATTCAATGTGAAAAAAACGGAAGGGTGGAACATGTAGAGGAACATGTTAAAAAAATGGTGTATATCAAATACCCTCCCATTTACAGGGTGTGTATAGGTACTTCCTCTCAACATTAAACTACAGTTGACGCAATTTACACAGGGGAAGCTTCCCATTTTTTATTTACTCAGGAACGACTGACTTTTTTTTTAACAAGGACCCACATATGCTTTTATCACCCTAAGATCCTGGGTCCTGGTAAAAAAAAAGTCATCAGACATTCCTGAGTAAACCACAAATGAGAAGCTTCCCCTGTGTAAATTGCGTCAACTGTAGTTTGATGTTGAGAGGAAGTACCTTTACACATTTTATAGATGGGAGAAAAAGAGTTACAATGGATCAAGAATGTAGAGTATTCATTGAAACCAGCCCTGTAAGATCTTCCTCATACAGTAAACCAGTGATACCAATGCTAGCATCCTCTAACCCAGTGGTGGCAAACCTATGGCACGGGTGCCAGAGGTGGCACTTAGAGCCCTTTCAGTGGGCACTCAACCCATTGCCCTACTTCACCAAACACTGAATCTTCCTGCAGTCCCCGGCAACATAAAGGTGCTGCTCTCAGCGCTATTTTAAAGCGACACTTCATTGGCTCTTTGAAACTGTGGGAAAAGCGAGAAAGTGTTGACAGAACTTCATTATCTTTGGAGGTCCTCCTGCTGGACCCAGCATTCTTCCTCTAAAGGGAGACCCTGGTGAGAAGCTGCAATGAGTCTGAATTTGCCCTCCTTCTTTCAACTGTATTGGTGGGCTCAGGTGGCCAAAACAATTGAAAGATTTTGAAGAACAGGTAGCAAAAGGTTACTGCTTAAAATGCCATGTTGGCACTTCACGGTAAATAAGTGGATTTTGGTGGCTGTTTGGGCACTCGGTCTCTAAAAGGTTTGCCATCACTGCTCTAATCAGTATAGCCATGTGATAAATCTATGAGATATGCATAAAGGTTTATTTTATAAAAAAAGTTCTTTGAAAATGGTAAATGATACTTTTTATTTTGTTTTTTTTTACAGAAATCACTTGCAGAGAAATCACATTCATACAGAACACTTATGGGTTATTCACAAGGAAGACAAATGAATATCTCCAACGGCGTTATAGTTTGTTTTATCTGTGTTATTTAAGATGGGGCCTATGTACTTTATCCTCTATTCCATAACTCTCTAGAAAAGTAAAGCCTCCTTGAGGATGTATGTTGGTTGAGCAGAAGGTCATAGTTTGGTACCGCCGTGTAATATTTGATATGCAGCTATGTAATAGAGTGCACAGGGGGTTGAATGAAAGTATAACTCTAAAGTTGCAAATGTACCTTTTGGCTATAGCCGTAATATATGGCAAGTGGCCCTTAAGTAAAATGGCGGAGCTAGAAATGAACAGGTGATCTTGACCCTTTGAAACAGCTCGGTATTGGAGGTTGTGAATGAAGTAATAAATGTATGTGCAGGAAACTCACTAGTGTGCCAAAAAATGGTGCGATTTGTGTTGAAGGAAGGAGGTGATTTAGTATTATGTGGGGTATATGATATAGTGAATAGCTCCCTGACATCATAGGGACCTGCACACATTGTATTATTGAACGCTGAGGGAGATATGAATATTGTTACCAAGTCAGAAAGGTAAATAATGGGTTTAGTACACATGAATATATTTGATACACAGATGATGTTTTTCACTATGTGTTGCTCATGACTTTTCTGAAGTGTAATTTGGTTGTAAAAATGCACTTGATATGATCACATGATTTAATGATGTTGTCCATAGATATGGAATGTTGGATTAATCACATTGGAGGTCATTTACTAAGGGCCCGATTCGCATTTTCCCGACGTGTTACCCGAATATTTCCGATTTGTGGCGATTTTCCCTGTATTGCCCTGGGATTTTGGAGCACGCGATTGGATTGTGGCGCATCGGCGCTGGCATGCACGCAACGGAAATCGGGGGGCGTGGCCGAACAAAAACCAGACGGATTTGGAAAAAACGCTGCATTTAAAAAAAAGTCTCGCTGGACTCGCGCTTACCTTCACCAGATATAGGCCGCTGAACTTCAGTGCATTCCAGCGGGCCTCGGCGGACTTCAGCACAGCAGAGACACCTGGTGGACATCGGAGGAACTACCTTAGTGAATCCCGTCCGGACCCGCAGAGAACGCACCGCAGAGAACGCACCGCTGGATCGCGAATGGACCGGGTAAGTAAATCTGCCCCAATGTTTGAAAAAGGTACCTGAACAGGGTCTGAAACGTTGCACTTGGGTAAATAAAGCACCTATCCATTTTTTCACATTGAATTTTGGAGTATCTATCTACATATCTAAGTACAACTTCAGAACAGCACATGAGGAGACTAGGAGAGTCTCTCTTGCCATTTCCTGCTGTGGAGTGTGAGGTGGTGGGGGGTGGGGATTGTGATCGCTCTGCAGCTTGTGTCTATTTTTTTGTTTATATACAAGTGTAGGGAAATCTGAGGGAGAGAGAAGTGTGGGTGTTTGGTTATTACATTCGTTAGTGCTCCTGTCAGCACAATAGTGAGTGCTGGTGCACTAAGCTATGAGGTAAACAGTTGGGAGCAGAGAAAAGAGAGGGGGTGTGTCTCATTCTCCCTCTGTAGTCAGCTCCTCAGTGAAGACAGAATGTGCCTATCAAAACCAGTCTAAGGAGTTACTAACAACAGGGGGAAGGCTGCAGAATACAAAAGGAAAGAGCAAGATTTGTCTAACTAAACCAATTGCAAAAGAGCTTAAAATCACCTGCCCTACTACATATCAAAAGTTTTTTGAAATGACGGTTACACTTTAAGCACTGGCCATAAATTTGCAATGCCTAGATGATCCTCAGAGTTAGGTAATAGGTCCGGGAGGGGACATGATCTGATATATTTATGCTGGCCTGCCATATAGTAAATATGAATGTCTGGAAGGGCTGCTCCAGCTAGTGTCTTAGGGTGTTGAAGCGACATAAGTTTTAATTTGTCTCCAGCATTTCCGCAAATGAAAGTCAAGAAACTGTTAAATTGTTTGACTGCCACTTCGATGTGCTGTAACTCATACAAGCATTTAAGAAGTGCAACATCCCTCACAGGGGCCTAGCCTTTCTTCGGGTGGCTGTAAACAGCCGGGGCCAAGAATACTGGAATGGCTGGCTTATGTGGCCTTGGACATGCTATGTCACGGTATTGGTATTGGGACCGAAAAAAAGGGCCTACAGCCTGGCAGGTCTCCAGCAGATGGTTTGTTTAAAAATAATGGAGGGAGAGGATGATGATAGGTTTCTATAGGAATTGTGATGGAGGATAGGGAGCCCATGATGGTAAAGCAGCCTGTTCTATGAATCGCATGAAAGCACGTTGTGCAAATCAACTCGCAGATCTTTATTTGAACATCAACAACCTAACATTAACAGTAGGTTCAGCAGGCTGGAAAGCTGGTAGGAGATGGCTTGTCTACAGGAAGGGTTTCTCACAGCCAGGTAGTAACTTCAGGCTGGGCTGGGTAAAAATGGAGCTGTATCCGGACTGTGGACCTCTGCTCTAATCTTAGCCTCCTGACAGGTGTCGGGCAGCAGGCCTGCTTCATGGTAGTGTGTCTGGAAGGCAGCTCTTCAGGAGCTGCACACTGGACTTGCTACTCCAATGCTGATTAAACACTCAGACCTAGAACCAGACCTGGACTGACTGACCATGTGCTCACACCCACAAGGGGTTTGTATACTCCCCTAGTGTGGCCCCTAGGCTTTTATACTCCCCTAGCAGCACTCTCCAATCAGCTTCCAGCTTGCTTTACAATAACAACACAGCATATCATTGGTTAAAGACAATGGATATGTTAAGTGATTCCAGATGCAATTACAAAGTTCCACACTTTTGGAGACCTTCTAGTGAGGGGATCAGTCTCCCTAGGCAGCTCCTAACATGGAGAGGGCGCTATTGCATCGGCAGGGTTGTTGCAGGAGCACAATCATTTTTGCCAGGTTGCTATGACCTGCTAGAGAATATAATGACATATTTGATACCTGACTACTAACACTTGACTCTGGCACCTTATTTTGACTCTGAGGGCATGATTTACATATATGGCTATAAGTGGCTATAAGTCATTTATTTACCCCTGCCATAAACCAACATAACAGTATGTCAGCATGTGGCAGGAAATGTATGGAAAGGGCTCGTGGATAAAGCCCTTTCCATACAGAACAGCATAATGCAGCAAACGCCACCATTAACATGGCTCTGGCGTCCTCATGGGGTGGCTGTGTGGGGGACATTACTTATTGGTGGGGCTGTGTGGGAACATTATTGGGGGGGCTAAGTGGGGACATTACTAGGGCTGGTAGTGTGGGGGACATACTAGTACGGCGCACGCCGGGTCCCAGTGCATGGAGAGGGCTTGCGGGTGGAGCCCTCTCCATAGCCGGTAAATCTTTGCTGCATATTGCAGCAAAGGCTTAGCGGTAACACCCGCGATCGGTGCTAGCACCATTCGCGGGTGCTTTCACGTCAACCGCAAAAAAGATGGCGCCGCGGATCGTCGCTCCCCGATGGTGATCCATTGCCATGACAGCTTCGGGTCTCACGGAGGCCCGAAGCTGTCTCGTTTTAACCCATTCATTACAATGTGCGAACAGCACATTGTAATGAATGAGGAGTAAAATCCCCATATACTATCATACTGTAGTATGGCAGTATATGGTAGGTTCGATCAGGCAACCTAGGGTTAAAGTACCCTAGGGAGTCTGAAAAATAGTAAAAGTAAACTCAAATCACCCCCCTTTCCCTAGAACTGATATAAATATTAATAAACAGTATTAGGTATCGCCGTGTCCAAAAATGCCCGATCTATCAAAATATAATAACAATTTTTCACTGCGCTTTAACCCCGTAACGGAAAATAGCGTCTTAAGTCTAAAAAGTTACTTTTTTGCCATTTTGAAAAATATTTAAAAAATTATAAAAAGTGATCAAAAGGTCGCACTGTCCTAAAAATTATAGCAATGAAAACGCCATCAAAAGTCGCCAAAAATGACACCACCCACAGCTCCATACACCAAAGTAGGAAGATGGCAAAAGCTCCAAAAAATTTTTTGTACAGGAGGTTTTAATTTTTTTTAAATGAATGAAACCATTATAAAACCTATACAAATTTGGTATCCACGTAATAGTACCGACCCAAAGAATAAAGTAGGCATGTCATTTGGTGTGCACAGTGAAAGCTGTAAAATCCAAGCCCACAAGAAAATGTCGCAAATGTGTTTTTTCACCATTTTCACTGCATTTTTGAATTTTTTTTTCCCGCTTCCCAGTACATGGCATGGAATATTAAATACTGCACTACGCAGTGCAATTTATTATGCAGAAAATAAGGCATCACAGAGCTCTTTATGTAGAAAAATAAAAAAGTTATAGATTTTTGAAGGTGGTGAGTGAAAAATGGAAGTTAAAAAACTAAAAAAGGCCAAGTTGTTAAGGGGTTAAATGCAAGTCAACGCAGTGTGAACGCAGCCTTACAGTATTTGGGAGAGATTGTTAGGGGCAGCAGCAGGAAAACACTGTCAGGGAACTATAGGGACAATGAGGAGCATAAGATTTGGCAATGCAGGATCTAATGGAGAAGATATAGGACACGTCACCTGGATGTAACAAGTAGGGATTTCTCCGGTGTATATAACTGTATATACCCTCAGTAAGGCTACATTGACACACATGTATGGGGGACGTATATACGGCCGATATACGTCCCCCATACACTTCTATGGGCTCACGGCCCTGTACGGGAGCGGTACGGTGCAGCACATGTGCGGCACCGTACCGCTCAGTAGCCCGGGGAAAGATAGGACATGTCCTATCTTTCCCCGTATTACGGTGCCGTGCGCCATTACTTTCTATGGAGAGGGGCGGGGGTGAGCTGCGCTCACCTCCTCCTCCTCTCCCCGCGCTGCCGTGTGCCCGCCGTACTATGGTGCGGCGGGCTCACGGCAGTGTGAATTTAGCCTAAGGCTGCATTCCCATGAACGAGTGATTTCTCCAGTCCCGTATTTCCATGCTGCATGAGCCCGTATATACATGACGTTTTTCATCTGTATGCAGCATGTATGTAACCCGTATTTTATACGTCCCCATAGATTTCTAGGGCATATGGAACCGAAATACAGGAGAAATTAGGACATGCTCTATATTTTTATATGGCTAGAATACAGTAGTGTACGGAATGGTGTTAACAAGGGAAATTTAAATGGTCGGACGTATTGTCCATTGAAATGAATGTGGCCGTATGTAACCCGTAACAAAAGGGTACGGTACGGGTAGTATAAGGCCATTTTCATGCAGTCATGTGAATGTAGCCCAAAGTTGTTATTGGCACAACCACATGTGAGGAGGTTATGTACAGTACAATTACTGTACATAACCTCCTCACATGTGGTTGTGCCAATAACAACTTTATCAGAAAGCCTGATACACATGCATTGGTCCCGTGCCCCGGATCTTTTACCACCCTAGCAACACACCTGATCTACGCCTATTTTCAGGCATATAAGCCATTATTAAAATTGTAGCCTTAAACCTATGCCGAGCACATGCACATATTGTCGCTCCTGCTGGCAGCCTAACTACTGCTTTTGTGTAGGTACCAACTATCTAAAGCACAACGTGATGAGTCATGCAGCCATGCTGCAAAATAAAGGACATGTCCTATGGAAGAACAAGGGGCAGAATGTGCTCACCCCTCCAACAGGCCCTATGTTTGCCTGGAATTCAGCTGCACACAGGAGAGAAGAGGAGTGAGTACTGCTCACCCGTAACCCCTCCATAGAGAAGCACAGGGTCAATGCCGTAGTACGGAAAAATATAGGACATATATGATAAAGGGTGTAATGAGACAATGGCCCACATTTATTTTTAGTGAGGCAAACTGCAATAAATGCAGTGTATGCCACATTCATGAAGACCAGAGAATGGTCTAGATCTGGTGTAGACTGCATAGTAAATCTGGGTCAATGTGTACTCACCGCAACGTGACCAGACTCCATAGGTGTCAATAGGGATTGATATCTGTCCGTAATACTTTTATATACTTCGGCACATGGAGCTGTGTAAGGTTGCCCTTCATGCTAGATTAGATGATATTTACATTGATGCCATTTTTGAGACTGTAAAATTTTATGATCACTTTTTATTTAAATTTTTAGAGTTGCAAATGAAAACAAATGGCGTTTCAGACATTTTCAGTTTACAGGGTTACCCGCCTGGAAAGACTTTTGGAACAAGGCATCTGACCTGATTATGAATTTTATTGTTTATTTGTTCTAGGGAAAGAGGGGAGACTTAATTTTTTTTGTATTTTTTTTTACTATTTTCTTTATTTTCTATATTTTTTTAACTGATTGATCCCGCCATATACTGCATTTTTGAACATGAGCCACCAGCGCATTGTAACAGATCTGTAAAAATTATCTTATAAAGACCCCAGGCTGTAATGGGGATGATGAAAGCCTCTCATAACTTCACGGGAGCCGTGATTGCCCTGCCGCTGCATTTTCAGGTCCTGCCTGCTGCACACCGTTTAAGGCAGGGACTGGCGTTGAAAACATTGCGGCCAGCAAATTTTCACATATGAATGGTTGCCAGCAGCAGCAAGTGCACCAGCGTGGATACAGCAATGCCCCGCACCAGCCGTTAAGGAGATGGAGAGGACAAAATGATCGCAAGTGCTAGCAATTAGCTAGAGATGTAGAGGCCTTGATAAATATGCCCCCTTGAGTCTGGGAAATGTGGAGACCATACATGGACAGATGGTGATGCCTCCATGATGACATGGTCCCTGCTCTGCTGCTAACCCGACGTATCTCTCAAAAGGCTTCCCTGCCCGATGTCTGTAGAAGTAATTCAGTACCGCAAGTTCTGGCTTTGAAAGTATACTAGCTGGGACAACTCCAGCCACTGCAGGACCTGTAAGGAGTATGCGGGACAATCTCCCAGCTACCCATGATGGTGGGACAGAGGTGAAAAACCGGGACTGTCCCGCCAAATCCGAGATGGTTGGGAGCTATTCTTAGGGTGGTGTTTGCTGCAATATCTTGTTCTGTAATATGTTCCCTGATCTGCCCAAGCCCGCAGTGAGCACAGGAGATTGCCGCCTCCACCTGGACAGCTCTGACAAGCAAGGAACACCGAAACTTTTAGCCTCTTCCCACTTGAAAAGGAATCCTTTGATATTTTGAAACATGGTGTGATATTGAGTTATCAAAAAAAAAAAAGTTTCTTATGAAGAATTCCAGTGTGGGCTGCAGTGACAACCACCCTACTGCCTAGTGTATCTAATCCAAACTGGTGTGGCTACTTTGTCCTGAAGATCCATATGTTACCTCTCTCATCCTCTTAGTGTTGTGCCTGGTACTAGCACAACTCCATCTGGTAATCCTTATTCTAATCACCTCACCGTTATCTAAATTTTCCTGCAAAATACTACTCTGAGTGCTTTCTGGCCTCTCCTTGTCCCCCTTTCCTATGCATCTGCCAGTACACAGACACTGCTGGAGAAGAGGAGAGGCTGGCACGCATCGGAGGAAAGAGGGAGGGTAGAAGCATTACTGGAAGTTGGTGACTGTATATAGATCTATTACCAGGGGGAGGCGGTTGTATATATATATATATTACTGGGGCTGAGGCGGTTGTATATAGATGTATTACTGGGGGAGGGCAGCTATATATAGATGTATTACTGGGGGAGGGCAGCTGTATATAGATGTATTACTGGGGGAGGGCAGCTGTATATAGATGTATTACTAGGGGTGAGGCGGCTGTAGATAAATGTATTACTGGGGGTAGAATGTCGGCTTTATAAAGATATATTATTGGGGGGAGCCAGTTGTATAAAGATGTATTACTGGGGGTGGGTGGCTGTATGCAGTTGGTGGTTCTATGTAGATGCATTACTGGGGGTTTCTGGCTTTATGTAAATGTATTACTGGGGGTTGCTGGCTGTATGTAGATGTATCAGTTTCAGGAAGTGCTTACCCCTAGAAAGAGCCAGGTCCACCTAGGGAAAAGGGCGTAGGGACTTTTGTTAAGGATACAGCTTACAAGTGAATTTGTTAAGAATAGATATCAGACACGATATAGCAAGCTATAAAGAGCAAGTAGAGAAGGACAAACATGATCCCTGACGATGGAAGCCGACTAGCTTCTGAAACGCGTAGGAATTGTGTTTTTCACTGTCTTTCATAGCCGAGTGGTGACATCACCGAAGCAGGAGCGTTTAAACACTACACAGCATCTGCGGGGTTGACTCAGATTCATTCCAGTAAGGAGAGAATACCAGCTCTAGACTTCACACTGGACTACAAGTGATATATTCTCAAAGCCATCATATTGAGTCGGCTACAATACAAATTTATAGGGAGTGCAAGTAACATCTGCTTGTATAGTGTATTAATAAAATACTACAGAAACATTAATAAAATAAAATTATTTGTCCTTTAATCCAGTAATTTATGACACAGGAACACACAAAAAGTTGTCACCCTTTACACATACAGGTACTTATTTCAGTACATTTCCTATCAATTTTATAACTAAATTAATACTTATGTTCTATCTTGCCCGCTTTCCCGACTTGCTTAAATCCCTTTACTAAAATCAATAATATTGGGGGTTTACACCAAGGGTAAAATTGCCAATTCCCCTTTGTGAGCAACCTCCGACTTATATATATTTATCTCTGCTCCTCAGCTGTTGTACTGTGTTTCAAAAGCACAATGTAGACAACCTGTGTGAATGCAGCCAGAGACTACGTTTTGGAATGGAAAGGAGCTCTGTCGGATTACATTTGCATTTCAAACTAAACACATGCTATTGTTAATGAGCAGATGGTGATTTGCATTTTGGCTGAAACGCATATGCAATTGGACCAAGCCCCATCCCGTTATATCTGGATAGCTTTTTGAAACACAATGCAGAAGTAGCATGCTTACGCAGCCTGAGGCATTCAAATAAATCCCAGTAATTTGACTACTTTGGTATTATGCAGAGGATACACTGCCCAGAAATTCTGAGCTTAATTCACAGTTCCTGCAAACTGTATAAGCTTCAATATTGTTTACATCAATGCTTTAGTTCTTTAACTTTTTATCCTCTTCTATTACTTTAGTTGTAACAGTGTATTAATTTTATCAAGAAATTCAATTATCTTGAATGTTCTTACCTGTAGGTTGCTTTCCATATCATCATATACATTCCCCAAAGCATCTTCACGATTACTCAGTGTCACAGAAGCTTCATGATGAGTTACTTTCCAGGCTACATATTCATGTTCATCTACTTCTTTGTAGGCTAAACAGAGTGTTCTGAGAGTCTCTTCTGCAAACTGCTACATTGACACAGAGACATTAGAAAGTAAAAGTTACTTTAAGGGGTATTCCCATTCTAATTATTTATAATATAGGTGCTTCCTGCTTGACCATTTTTTCCCTCCCATTGATATGAATGAAGAAAAGCATGCATTCAAAGCCACCTCTACATTTTTTAAGGATGAATAAGAACACAGGACAATCAAGTTCAATCTACAGAGTTTATCCCGAGGGAGGCCAAAAAAACTTGAAATAGCATTAGCTATTTATGACATATTGCTTAGAGACAGCACTTCTGTCAACAAAAGATTTGATTGGGTTTTTAGAACTTCTGGAAAATCTTAATAGGGCCTAGAAAGTGTACTTCCCCTACTCTAGATCCTGATTCCAGTCTGCTTCCTGTTGCCATTCGGCCTAGGCAGGGTCACAGTGAGATAAAAAAAAAAAAATTAAGGCCACCAGAAACTGCTGAGGAAACTTATTGGCTGTAGTGTCAGTCAATGGGGGGCAAGACCAACTCTGGAACCACAAGCCAGTGCCTGGTAAATACACTCAATTTTATTCTCCTTTTCCTTCCAGTTGTCCTAGCACCAGTGCGATTTTCCAGTATACATGCAAAACCATTAAATAATGAGCTGTGTGCTACTTCATATATCCATAAATCAGACTTTTAAGGACATTTTCAGCTACCATGTTCTTTATATCACTCCTGATTTGGACATCAAAAACTGCCTTTGAAAATCTAACTGTGTGCATTTTGTAACCTATTACAGCCTTATGACTAGAATACACACTACCTTCTAAGATGGATGTGTCAGTCATGCTGTTTAGCAGATACTATTACTCTCCCCTCATCCCACAACAGTGGAGGATGGAGGGCACAAAGGATCATATGCAAGCATTTGCACAGACAAAGCACACACATAAGTAAATAGTTTTCATCCTGTGTATCTTACTGCTATGCTGATCCTACCCTCTTCTTTTTACTGACCGAACTGTAGCCATGTAGAGAGATTATGGAGGTTTGCAGAGGAGGCTTATGTATAATATGTTCTGCACACTTCCCCCCCTTAGTAGCGACAGCGGGAGAAATAAGCTCAGAGTGTAGCTGTTTCCTGTAATCACTGATCAGAGATGATAAGGCAGAAAAAAGAGAAGCGCAAAGAAACAGCTGCAATAAGGTAATGGATGTATATTGGAAGAATGTTAGTTTTCAGCTATATAAGGGAGTAAGCCGGGTGTTTGGGGTAATACTGTAGAAGTGGGATGTGGCCAAACTCCCGGGTCCCACACCCTAACTGAGGTCTGTGTGATGTAGCTGTGGTGCATGTGATTTGTGATCTGTCTGTGCTAGGTCAAAGGTCTTTGGCCGGATCTCCAGCGCAGGTGATTAATGATGTTAGCCTGCATCGAAGATCTGAATAAGATACCTAGAGTAGCTAGGGGACAGCTTTTTGACTACTTGGGGGATGCACTGGCTACAGAGGCATGTGGTAGCAATGTGACTTCTTAGGGAAAGCAATGGTTACAGGGGCAAGAGGCAGCCCTGGGACTATTTGGGGGCAGCAATTATGTACTTATACATGTCTGTGTGTATATATAAATATATACACACATGCAGAAGGGCCTTCCTTCTTCAGGAGGCGGATCCTCCGAAACATTATTGCATGCACTCTTTTTGCTTGTGAAGATAAGATAAGATACCTAGAGTAGCTAGGGGACAGCTTTGAATTGACACCTGAAAATTAGACTCGCCGGTAATTTATTTTCCATTTAGTCCACCATGAAGGCCCACCTGGAGGATTACCCCTTGACCTCTGCAGGGACAGGAAGAAGAGAGGTTAAATGTCCCTCCCCCTGCATCCCTCTCCAGAGTCTACCAGATAACTACAACAAGAAAAGGATGCAAGAGGTTTATTAGTATGTTAGTTCACACACAACAAAACCAAACAATAATGTTTCGAGGGTAGGGAAAAATTCCAGGCCATCATGGTGGACTAAATGGAAAACAAATTACTGGTGAGTCTAATTCTCGCTTTCCAAGGCGTCCCCCATGACGGCCCACCTGGAGATGTACCTTATAATGATAGGAATTTTTAGGGAAAGACTACTGCTTGTAGGATTTTTCTACCAAAGGATATGTCTCTAGCTGAGTGTCCAATCGGTAATGTTTGGCAAATGTTCCAGTGCTGGACCAGGTCGCAGCTTTACAGATTTGATCAAGAGTTGCTCCTGCTCTTTCCGCCCAGGAAGTGGCTACTGCCCTGGTGGAGTGGGCTTTAAGGTTCATAGGTGCTTCCAGATTTTGACAGGTATAACATTGTTGAATAGCTTGCTTAATCCAGCGGGCGATGGTAATTTTTGACACTTTTCTTCCTCTATCCTTGCCCTGGAACTGAGGAAACAAGTTTTAATCTTTTCACCAAGCATTTGTTATTTCTAGATAGTGTAGTACTACCCTCCTCACATTTAGAGTGTGTCAGGTGGATTCTCCGGGAGATTTTGTATTTTGACAAAAGGAGGGGAGGAGAATTTCAAGTCTTAAAGAGATCCTATCGTCAGAAATTTTGAGATAAGGTTCGTTTATAGAAAGTGCCTGGATCTCACCTAGTCTTCTGGTAGTTGTTATAGCAACAAGGAAGGCAGTTTTTAGCATAATGTTCCTTACACGTGAATTTTGTAAGGGTTCGACGTTCTCCTGCATGGGCCCATTTAAGACTATTGAGAGCGGGAATATTAGGTCTAAGCCTAGCAGAAGCTTTTATAAACCTTTTTACCCACCTATGTTCAGCCAGAGATGTGTCAAAGAAGACACTGAGGGCTGAGATCTGGACTTTTAATGTCCTGGTCTTTAAACCTTTAGATAGCCCTGCTTGTAGAAACTCCAGGATCTGCTGTCGCAATGACTTTATCCAAGAGGCCTTTGACTCTCAACATCTGTTTTTCAGGATCCAAGCTGAAAGTTGTAATGTTTCTGGGCTGGGATGATAGACCGCCCCTACATACAGGAGATCCTTCCTGCAAGGAAAAATAATTGGTTCTTCCAATGCCAGGCTCCTTAATGCTGGGAAACAGCTCTTCTTTGGCGACAGAGGCACAATCATAATGATCTTGAGATTTTCTTGTCTGATCTTCTGTACTGTTCTTGCGATCAACAGAAATGGAGGGAAGGCATAAGCTAGTTTTACTTGCCAGCTGTGGCTGAAAGCGTCTAGAAGTTATTTGGGGCAGTTCTTTTGTAAAGAAAAGTAAAGTCCCCTGACCATTGTTTCAGCCAAAGGGCTCTACAGGCTACATTGGAAAGTGCTCCTTCAGCGATGGCTGTAGAAGAGGAAGACTCTCCAGCAGTTTTTCTTCTGGGGCTCCACTGATGATCTGGTTTTCCAACCCGTTGAGCCAGCAGATCATGGCTCTGGTGACTGAAGTAGTTGCGACATTTGATTTTTAGCCACTGAGAGTCGTTTTTCTGGTTCTCTCCATTCCTCACGAATAAAGTCCTCCAGTACATTAACTGGGAAGACCCTCTTTTTCTTTGCTCTTAGACACCCAAAGAGTTCATCCTGAACCAATTTTATTTCCACAGGATCTTCAATATCCAGAGTCTCCATGACTGCTTTTAGTAAGGCGTCTAAGTTATCCAGAGAAAAAAGAAACCTAGATTCGGTCTTTTTCTCCTGAATTTCCATGATCTGCTCCTCTTCACCCTCCTGGAAAGAACAGGAAGCAACTTCATGATCCGAGTCTATCTCTAGGATGGGCCCAGGAGCTTTTTCACTTCTGACTGAAACATGGCTCTCAGCTCATCAACGAGAGATGTCTTTTCCTCACGCATGATACTATACATGCAGTCCTTGCATACAGGTTTCCTATATGAGTCAGGAAGTTTGTTAAAACACATATTGCATCTACGAGATTGAGGGGTCTTAGACTTAGTTTTTTCCTCCTTTTTCTCATCTTTCTTCTACCCTTTTTTTTCTTTTTCCTTTCTTTCCTAGGAAATGAGGAGAAGCATAGTAAAGCAGAAGGGGATGTATAAAATACAGGGCCTCGGGGGGCGGAGCCAGCCAAGATGGCGAACGGACGTGGCTGATTTGAGCTCCGTGCAGGGCCGCCGCAAAAGGAACGAATTCAGCGCAATCTATGGGGAGATCGGGGGCCAATAGGGCATCTAAGCGCCTCCAAAGCAGATCGGTGTCTGCTACACCGATAAAGACTTACTTTAAGCCGCGCCAGCAGCGCTCTCTGTCTCCGGATCCTGCCCGCTCCAGAGGGGACCCGCCGCCATCTTCCCCACGTGCGGCGCAGCGCACGCAACACCAGCACACCGGACAAGCATCGCGGAGGGGGAAGGAGAATAAAGGTGGAAATCCACAAGCCGATCGCTTGCCTGCCGCCACACAGGTACACCTCCAGCACCGGGTGCCTTCACCAGGGAAAGCGGGTCCCGCGTCTCCCCTTGCTTCTCCACCTGCACTGGGGAAAGAAAGAGAGCTGGGAGCTCGTCCCCGCACTGCACACACCGCAGACCCGTGGTCTCCAATACAGTGCCCCCTGAGGACCATGCCAGCACCATCGGCAGGTCCCAAGACACAGCCTGGCACCATGAACAGCCCCCATAGAGGCAAAGGAGAAGGGGCTCACCCTCTTAACGCTGAGGCACACTCATTCTCTCCAAACAGCCTCATATCCCAGCAAACTAATATGTCTCCAGACCTCCCGCCGCCAGAGGAAGCGGCATTAACTCTTAGAGGTCATCCTGAATTACAAGCACTTCTAGCCCTTCTCCCTTCTAAGAAGGATATGGACAATCTAGCAATGGAACTCAAGGGAGCTTGGGATAGGGATCTGCAAGTGGTGAGAGAAGAAGTTAATACACTACAGGAAAGTGTGACAGCTCTTGAAACGTTTAAAGATGAGATGACTTCTACTGTCAATATATTGCAAGAGAAACTAGATGCTCAAGCTGTACAACAACGCCACCTAGTGGCACACATGGATGATATTGAAAATAGAAATCGCCGCAACAATATTAGGGTCCGAGGCCTCCCGGAAGCTACACATCAGCCTGATCTTGCAGCAACGCTCACAGGCATATTCAACATGCTTCTTGAACGTCCGGTAGACACCCCTATAGAAATGGATCGAGCACACAGGGCGCTGAGAGCTAGAAGCGCTGACCCCACTAGACCAAGAGACGTGATATGCAGGATACATTTCTATGGCATCAAAGAGCAGATAATGCAAAGAGCGAGGGCCAAAGGGGAACTGGACTTTGATGGCGCCAAAATCAGTTTGTTTCCGGACCTATCTAGACGCACACTGCGACAGCGAGCGATGCTAAGACCTCTACTCTCACAACTGCAAGAAAAAGGCATCTCATACAGATGGGGCTTCCCCTTTGCTCTCTACGCCCGCTCGGGAGACACGCAATCTACGCTAACACATGTAGAGGACCTGCCGGGTTTTTTGAGAGATTTGAATATCCCACCTATGACGCTTCCAGACTGGGAGGCTCCGAATCTAGCAGCGTTGAGGCTCAACCCTGAACCCACCTCATGGAGCAGTGCACGAGATCAGCCTGAAACCTCACCTAGGCCTCGCAGACAACAGAGGCGAAGACGCCGTTCTGCTGCAGACTCCCAAGAAGATTGAACCTACATGAAGCGGCCATCAGGACTGGTGAGATAAATATTCGTCCCAACGGTGTTGGGAGCGGAATATCCATGATGCTGCGAATATTAACTTGCTCTTAAGGCTGTTTATGTGTCTTTATCTGCTCACAATTTTTCCCCCTGAGATTGTATTTTCTTCGGTTGGCATTGTTTAACATGTTCCTTTATGACTTGTACGTTAATTTGAATTTATGGGCCCGTAGCCACGATTTGCTCATTAGATAGTAAACTAACACATACACATAGACTGTGTGATACGGTCATTCTAGTGACACTAATTTTGTTGAGCTGTCACTCCCCCCCAATAGGTGAAACCTAGGTATAGCACCCAGGTTTATCAGTGCTAGCAGCACACAAGACACACGTATTCAGTTTAAACAGTTGCTATTCACTGGATAGCTGTTCGTGTTTACTACATAAGAAGAAGAAACCGTTTACTATTTTAGGGAACCCTTTCCCCCTCCTTCCCTTTGTATTATCCCTTGTACCCTCCAAACCCTACTACACATAGAGAAATTTGCTGAAGGTCAAATCTGACAATGACTACCCCTCTAAGGATATGTTCTTTTAATGCTAAAGGGCTCAATATCCCAGAGAAAAGGTCCCGGGTCCTGTACAATTTCCATAAACAAAGAGCCCAAATACTTTGTATACAGGAAACTCATTTTAGTTCTGCCCAGACCCCCACCTGTAAAAACCGATACTACCCACATTCCTATCACTGTACAAATCCCCATGGGAAGTCCAGAGGCGTATCGATATTTCTTCATAAATCCGTGCAGTGTAAGGTGCTTGAGACTAAACTGGACTCAGAGGCCAGATTCCTATTCCTAAAATGCGAAATTCTGGGTATGCTCTACACAATAGCGAACGTATATGCCCCAAACTCAGAACAAACTCCATTCATGGTTAAGGTTCTGGATGAACTATGCACATTTGCTAGAGGATCACTGATAGTATGCGGAGACCTAAACCTAGCACTGAATCCTCTACTAGATACCTCTCTAGGGAAGTCAGGAATATCATATAGCAAATTAAATAAGATCAAAAAAGCCCTGCATGCCTTGCAACTATGTGATGTGTGGAGAATTAATCATCCCACAGATAGGGATTACTCCTTTCTCTCATTAGTACACAACACATACAGTCGGATAGACTATATATTTGTCCAGCACCATCTCCTCTCACAAGTACAGGGCTCCGAAATAGGGTCAATATACTTGTCCGACCACGCTCCCATCTCCTGCACATTAGGGTTAGTGCAACAACAGAGACGCCCATTTAGCTGGAGACTGAATGAATCATTACTGACGGACGGACTTTGCCTAACAGACCTTAAAAAAAAGATAATGGATTTTAACGCCGATCAAAGACATGTTTTTTCATCTGAAGCCCTAAAATGGGAAGCATTGAAATGTGAGCTTAGAGGAGTTCTCATGAGACATGGGGCACGGTTAAAAAGGGAAAAGGGATTCAAAATCTCTACCTTGCTAAACGAGCTCCAGATGTTGGAGACGCAACATAAAAAGACCTTACATGAGGCAACTCTGAGAGAGTTAACCGCTAAGAGACAAGAGCTAAATAATCTATTAGAAGCAGGCCAGAGGAGACTCAAACACCTATACTCCCGATCACTATATGAGTGGGGTAATAAACCGGGTAGAGCGCTAGCAAGGGCCCTTTGAGATGCCAGGGTATCTACATATATCCCGTCCATTAAGTCACAAAATGGCAGACAACTTCACAAAACGGAAGAAATTGCCGAGACCTTTACAGACTACTACAGATCACTGTACAACCTTCCACAACCCTCAACTGTGTTTAAGCCGCCCCAACCACCCCTTACCCTTTCACAATATGTGAAAAAGACAGCCCTACCCACAATTAAGGATGAGGAAAGAGACAGGCTAGAACTACCATTCTCCCATGAAGAAATCAAACAGGTCATAAAGCTCCTGCCGTCCGGCAAAAGCCCTGGGCCTGACGGGTACACAGCTGCATTCTATAAAGCTCTAACAGAAGAACTTTCCAACAATATGCTAGAGGCTTTTAACTCCATATCTGACAAAAATCCGTTCCCCCCCTCCTTTTTGTATGCCCATATAACAGTGATCCCTAAAGACGGTAAGGACCCCCAACTTTGCCCTAGCTACAGACCAATCTCATTAATCAATGTTGATGCAAAAATTTATGCCAAATTATTGTCCTGCAGATTGGCTCGTCTTATGGGTTCCCTAGTCCACCCTGACCAGGTAGGCTTTATCCCGACAAGGGAGGCAAGAGACAACACTTTGAAGTCCTTCTCCTTACTACATCATGCAAAATCCACCTCTACACCAATGCTACTGCTTTCGCTGGACGCTGAGAAAGCGTTTGACAGGGTGGACTGGGGATTCCTAGAGGCGACCCTAACACAAACAGGAATAGGACCAGCCACACTAGCACGCATTAAAGCATTGTATGACACTCCTCACGCACAAATTCGGATAAATGGGGCTCTCTCTCCCACCTTCACCATTAGCAATGGCACCAGGCAAGGTTGCCCACTATCCCCCTTACTATATGCGCTAGTAATGGAACACTTGTTGATAGCAATTCGTGAAAACGAAGCCATTACAGGAATAACTGTAGGGGAACGGCAGTATAAATGTTCGGCATTTGCTGATGACGTTTTACTATATATAACCAACCCTGAAGTATCGCTTCCGCATTTGATGGAGACTCTTAATGACTTTGGCTTTTACAGCAATCATAAAGTAAATGTCACTAAAAGTGTCGCTATGGGGATAGGCCTTCCCACTACCACGATCCAAACACTGAAAAAAGAATACCCCTTCATGTGGTCCAACGAACACATTGTTTATTTAGGCATTAAGATTCCAGCGGATCTGGACAAGACCTTTACACATAACTACGGGCAATTCTTACAGAAACTCCAAAATGACCTGAAAAAATGGGCTACGGCACAGTTGACATGGATGGGGAGGTTAAGTTGTATTAAGATGACCGTGCTCCCTCGGCTCCTCTATTTATTCCAAACAATACCGCTGACTTTACCAGGACAGTTCTTTGGAAAGCTACAAAAAATTCTAAACCAATTCTTATGGGCGTCCTCACCTCCCAGAATTTCGAGACTGACACTTATACGACGGAAATTACAAGGTGGCTTAGGACTACCTGACTTCAAGGGGTACTATACGGCAGCGACGTTGGCACGTGTCCTAGACTGGTTTCATGCCGGTAAAGGGAAATTGTGGGTGACACTTGAAAACACCCTCTCCCCCGCACCTCTAACAATCTTACCCTGGACACCCACTTATGTTAACCAAAATTTCCACTTGACTAAAATACCATATGTGGCCACCCATGTTCTTAAACTAATTAAAAGAATGGGGGATCCCATGCGACTATTTACCTCTGACGGACCTCTAACACCAATAAGCGACAACCCTGACTTCCCCCCAGGATGTCACAGCCATTTTTTGGCTCCCATGCGAAAAAACCAAACCTTAACCTTCTCGACATTACTGAAGGACAATGGACTTACCCCAATTGAAGAATTGCTTGAGGATAAGCAATGCACGAGTAGAATGAGGTGGGAGTACACTCAACTAAGGCACTTTTACAACGCCAACAAAGGCACTCTAAATTTGCATAGGCCGCTAACACCATTTGAACAGCTGTGCATATCTCAAACTCCGATCCCTCATTCTGTCTCCGCCATATACGGATTACTCCTAGATAAGTGGGCATTGACCGATCTGCCATATGTCAAGGTATGGGAACAGGAACTGGGGAAGTCCTTGTCTGAAGAGGAATGGGCTAAATCGTTTGAGTTATGCCATAAACTTTCCATATCAGGCAGGGCTCAGGAATCTAATTTTAAAATATTATCACGGTGGTATTGGACCCCTAAAAAATTAAGCAAAATATACCCCTCATGCTCGGATGAGTGTTGGCGATGTAAACAAGCACAAGGCTCCATGACACACATTTGGTGGGGATGTCCCGTATTGAGACCACATTGGAACAGAGCCGTAGAGCTGATATCAAAACTGACAGGTGTCAAATTGCACAATGATCCTTCCACCCTTTTGCTAAACATCATCCCAACCTCCACACAAAAGGCTAAAAAATCTCTCCTGGGTTATATATTGATAGCTGCTAGAATGTTGATACCGCGTCTATGGAAATCCACTAGAGTACCATCAAGTTCTGATCTCCTTTCAGAAATTGCGGCGATACACAGAATGGAAGAGCTCACGGCGGACGCTCACCATACCACTGAACAACACATAAAGACCTGGGGTCCATGGCTGGATTTCAGGAACTCCCCAGACTTTCTCTCGTTCTAATGTATATAGGGGTATACACATACATGCACTCTCAGAATAAAGAAACCGCTGCAGATCCCAAACCCCTCTTTTCCCTCCCCATATCTTTCCTCCCTCCCTCCCTAGACTGAACTTTTCTACAAATAGCACTGGGAGAGACCTCCCACTGGTTAAAGGGGAAAACTTGCATACACAGGCTAATCCGGTTACATGAAGTAAAGCTATATAACGATAGCTACACGAAAACCATCTTCAAGCCATTATGTACCGGAAGCTAACACCCATATATAAATCCCCTAGAGTATTTTTGAAATAATGAGGCTCCTTCTGGCATCTCTCTAGCAAAATCTCTATCTCATAAATAGAGCAAATTTGTGTTATGCAAGTGTTTGTATTATGCCTTTCATGTCCCCACGCCTGCGTGCGTGAGAAGTTATATGTATGATATGTTATACGTTACATGACTGGACTTTGTAAACCTATATTATATATTTCTCAATAAACTTGAATGATATAAAAAAAAATACAGGGCCTCCCCCGGACCCCACCGGACTTACAGAAGTCTGAGGAAGGGGAATCGGATCCATTTCCATTACTGCTATCCTTCAGAAAATGGAGGAGGGTGAAGTGTAAGTGGTAGCCGTACAGGATAAGACGCAACAGCGTCTCCTTCGTCAAGGCGAAGGAGACACTGACAGTCTCCGAAACGCGTTGGAAAGTTTGTCCTTCTGGATTCCCCGTAGCGTGGTGACGTCACCCATCGGACCGTACCAGAACTGTGAACGGAGCAGAAGCCACCAGGGGCTCTGCTACCTTGTACAGGAACATCACTACGAACCTGCCTGTGTTGGATACAAGTAAGATTTCATGCGGAGAACTACTTGTAACATCACTCCTGGGATATTGAAGCTGGACATGATCGTTCACCTATAGGTACCTACACACATCTATTGGTTGCTGTGAATTACGTACATTCTCTTCTCAAACAACCATACTAGTTTGGTTTTAGTTTGTGGTATCAACATACATGTGCTAGTACCGGTGTGGAAATTGAATGGTCTAGTACTGTCTTGCTGCAGTGTGTTATGTACATATAGGTTGGCGCAGGTATACATTTTTGTTTTTATGTTTGTTCATAGAGTTACCTTATAAAGTAACCTATTTTATAGTTGGGGTACGGGTCACCGACTATTTATACCAGCGACACCACGCAGATTGTTAGCATCCCCCATTCCCACTTTGGCGCCGAACCTATTCTTGTTTTTAGAATATTAAATAGAACTCTGTCATTTTGCGGTAAATCAATAGGCTAGATACATAATAGTAATTTCCAATAGTTATGTGTAAATTTACCAATCCAAATGATATGTGAAGAAAGGCTCTATGCCTCTATTTTTCCTAAAAGAAAAAGAGTAAATGAATGAGAAACAGCAGATGTACAGTATACAGTTCAGTGAAAGTAGAGAAAGTGGACCAAATTAAACACATACCTTTCATTTATCATTTTGATTCTACACCCCCCCCCCCTCCTACTAACTAGGGTGATTATAAAACATTGGCTCTTGCTCACACAAGCTTACCCTGATATACAAGAAATTTCAAATGCCACCGATGATCTGCTATAAACAAAATTTAGGAGATAAATTGGTACATGCTGATATCAGCAACTTTAAGAAGAAATAAAAGCAAACTTCTTTCTATCCCAAAGAAGGGGTCCTTTCAATGTCTGGATTGCAGTCAATGCTCCTCCGTCATTGGTTGAGAATACTTTTGTCACCCAAGGGACTGGAGAACAGTATCCGATACAAGGTTACTTTACCTGTAATTCTCGTTTTGTCATTTATCTTCTCAAATGTCCATGTGGACTATTATGTACAGGAAAGACTACCAAACCTATCAAGGACAAGCAGTAAGCAAACATAAATCTACAATACGAAAAAATAAAAATCTGTTCCATCAGATTTCAATACTCCCCATCCTCCTTTGCAATTACGATTTTAAATACTTAAATACGTGATTGTACCAAGAAGAGGCAGAAATAAAATAACTATGTTATGCAATCGTGAATCATACTGGATTAATACCTTACAAAACCATTGATCCATGGGGACTGAATAGAGCTTATGACTGTACTTTCACTGACCTGTATACTGTATATCTGCTGTTCCGTTAATTTTTGTTATGCTAGGTTTAACATGCATTTCTTTTTCCTTAGTTTTTCAGAAAAAATAGAAGCATAGAACTTCCTTTCACATGGATTGGTTGGATTGGTAAATTTACACATATCTATTGTAAAGTACTATGCACTCACCGGCCACTTTATTAGGTACACCTGTCCATCTGCTCGTTAACACTTAATTTCTAATCAGCCAATCACATGGTGGCAACTCAGTGCACTTAGGCATGTAGACAATCTCCTGCAGTTCAAACCGAGCATCAGTATGTGGAAGAAAGGTGATTTGAGTGCCTTTGAACGTGGCATGGTTGTTGGTGCCAGAAGGGCTGGTCTGAGTATTTCAGAAACTGCTGATCTACTGGGATTTTCATGCACAACCATCTCTAGGGTTTACAGAGAATGGTCCGAAAAAGAAAAAACATCCAGTGAGCGGCAGTTCTGTAAACGGAAATGCCTTGTTGATGTTAGAGGTCAGAGGAGAATGGGCAGACTGGTTCGAGCTGATAGAAAGGCAACAGTGACTCAAATCGCAACCCGTTACAACCAAGGTAGGCAGAAGAGCATCTCTGAACGCACAGTACGTCGAACTTTGAGGCAGATGGGCTACAGCAGCAGAAGACCACACCGGGTTCCATTACTTTCAGCTAAGAACAGGAAACCGAGGCTACAATTTGCACAAGCTCATCAACAGTAGAAGATTGGAAAAACGTTGCCTGGTATGATGAGTCTCGATTTCTGCTGCGACATTCGGATGGTAGGGTCAGAATTTGGCGTCAACAACATGAAAGCATGGATCCATCCTGCCTTGTATCAACGGTTCAGGCTGGTGGTGGTGGTGTCATGGTGTGGGGAATATTTTCTTGGCACTCTTTGGGCCCCTTGGTACCAATTGAGCATCGTTGCAACGCCACAGCCTACCTGAGTATTGTTGCTGACCTTGTCCATCCCTTTATGACCACAATGTACCCAACATCTGATGGCTACTTTCAGCAGGATAATGCACCATGTCATAAAGCTGGAATCATCTCAGACTGGTTTCTTGAACATGACAATGAGTTCACTGTACTCAAATGGCCTCCACAGTCACCAGATCTCAATCCAACAGAGCATCTTTGGGATGTGGTGGAATGGGAGATTCGCATCATGGGTGTGCAGCTGACAAATCTGCGGCAACTGTGTGATGCCATCATGTCAATATGGACCAAAATCTCTAAGGAATGCTTCCAGCACCTTGTTGAATCTATGACATGAAGAATTGAGGCAGTTCTGAAGGCAAAAGGGGGTCCAACCCGTTACT
Organism: Engystomops pustulosus; assembly: GCF_040894005.1. NCBI lineage: Eukaryota > Metazoa > Chordata > Amphibia > Anura > Leptodactylidae > Engystomops > Engystomops pustulosus. Next base: position 165,211,836 of record NC_092411.1, on the reverse strand, counting down.
AGCATGGTGTACCTAATAAAGTGGCCGGTGAGTGTATGTATCTAGCCTATTGATTTACCCCAGAATGTCAGACATAGTTCTATTTACCATACACAAATGTCCTCTTTTGAATATTCAACCCCCCCGCTTGTGTACTAAAAGCAGATCTTCTCCTTTTTTCTTAGTCATGTAGTCTAGTTAGTTTTTCATATCCCATGTAGTTATATATTATGCCGATACATCACATTGCAATGTATGTCATCACGATCACCCTCTTCTAAACATGCTGCAACACGATCTACCACTTCCTTTCCCGATGGGTACTAGCTATGCTTCTGAACATGTGCTATTTACCGTACAGTGACAGACTCGCGCCAGATTCCTCTCAAAGTGTATGTTTTCCATGACACTTCCGGTCATGCACATATAGTATTTCTTTAGATGCCCAGGCACGCCTAGCACCCTTAGCTAGCTCTTGTGCCTCACCATACCCATTTAACTACTAAAGGAAAACGGACCAGAACTACCCTTAGTGTAAACAGCGAACATAACATACCAAAAAACCGCTTGAGTACAAAAAGAAAGAACAGAGGTATGCAAAAAGGTCAAAAACACAAATCCTTTGTACCACAAATATCACACCACAAAAAATACAATTCAAGCATTTAACCCCTACGCGCACCTGGACATTATAGTACATGTCTGCGAGTAGATACTTAGATACTTCCCGCAGAGGGACATGCTATAATGTCCCGTTTCTGGCACCGGCTCACAAACTGAGCCAGCACCAGAAGCAGGAGCTGTAAGCTGTTGAATATACAGCTGACACCGAGCTATAACACTCCTTCCGTGTCTGACTGTAAACGATCTGCACGCTTAGACAGTTTACACTGCTCTACAAAGATGTAGTATTGTAGAGCAGTATGTATAAGTAAAAAAAGTTAAAAAACACTAAAGTTTAAACATTAGAATAAATAAAAAAACAAATAAAAATATAAGCCCCTAAAACGGCCAAAACAATCTGCATAATAAAAGAGAATCGTAACTGGACCTGCACGGTAAACGCGGGGGGGGGGGGTGCAAAAATGTTCCGAAAAAAGATAATTTTTAATTAATACCTTTAAAAAAATGCACTAAAAAGTGAAAAAAGTGTTACGCACTGTAAAATAAGACCACGTAAAAGAACAACTCTTCTTGCAAAAACTAAGCCCTTAACTATATTCATCAGCGAAAAATAAAGTTCTGCATATGAAAAGACGGTGATGCTATAATCAACACGATTTTTTCCAAATTAGTTTTTATTCAGTAAAATTGAATAAAACACACAAAACCCCCACATATTTGGTATCGCTGCGTCCTTGACAATCAGCATAATAAAACTTAATCATTATTAGATCCGCAAAGTGATCTCCGTAAAAAAAACCCGACAAAAAACAATAATTAACCAAAAAGATCATTTTTAATTAATACCCTTTAAAAATGCTATAAAAAGTGATTAAAAAATGTTACACACTCTAATATAAGAACACTAAAAAGAGCAAACATTCTCACAACAAATAAGCCCTTATCCAGATTCGTCAGCCGAAAAATAAAAATGTTATAGATATAAGAGAGACAAGCAGCACAGGGTCAATAATGGAACCAGTGTCACGGGAATTCGGAATACAAGCAAAGGGCATAGACAAGCTTTCTTTAGGGCTGTGAGGCACAAAGATCCTGCAGGGGACACATGAAGGGGCTGGCTATTTAAGAGAATTGGCATCTCCATTTTGTTTTAACCCCTATAAAACACCTAAAGGGTTAACAAACTTCTTAAAAGTGCTTACACGTTGAGGTGTGTATTTCCCATAATGGGGTAATTTACAAGTTATGGGTTTTGGTGATTTTCCAAAAAATTAGAAAAATGGCACCCAAATTCTGAGCGTCATAACATTCTAGTAAAATATGCGATGTCTTTAAACTCAAGGACAAAGCAGCAATCAAGAAAATACAAACAAAAATACGTAAGAGCAAGGCCGAATATGGCAAGGTACTTGAGGCAAAACCTGCAAATAACAGGAAGAAGGTCTGGGCAAGGATTAAAAAAATCAACATCTCCGATCCCACCAATACATTAAATGCCCCTGCCTTTTCTACGGACGCAAAGTTTTGTACCCTAACATTCTCTGTGTTTACTATTTGGCAGTACTGTAAGTGTTGAGAAACCCCCATCATATATTTAGCCCAAGTTCCCCCCAAGTTAGCCAACTATTCTCTGTCTCATGAAGCATTGTAGTAGATTACATACTCCTTTCTCAAACCACTACTTGTAAATTTTACTTACCCTGGTTTGCAGGGGGTGCATACTCGGACAAAAAAAGGGAATCTCATACAGTTTCCTTAACTTCTTCCATGTTCCTATGGTGTCAGCAAGTAGCTACCCTTAACATGAGTGGGGATTTCTGACCATTTTAAATGAATCAAAGCCCCTAGTGGCGTTATTACAGCCTATTTGTATTGTTTATACTATCCCTGATATGTCAGAATTGAGACACTAGGTTATAACTAGAGATGAGCGAGCACTAAAATGCTTGAGTGCTCGTTACTACGGTCGAACTTTTCCCGATGCTCGAGTGCTCATATCGAATAACGAACCCCATTGAAGTCAATGGGAGACTCAAGCATTTTTCACTGAAAGAATACATTGAAAGAACACTAAAGAAGAACACGTTGCAGGCACGGTGGCTGAATGAGTAGCACTTCTGCCTTGCAGCACTGGAGTCCTGGGTTTGAATGCCACCCAGGTCAACATCTGCAAAGAGTTTGTATGTTCTTTCTGTGTTTGCGTGGGTTTCCTCCGGGTACTCCGGTTTCCTCCCCCACTCCAAAACGTACTGTTAGGTTGTTTAGAATGTGAGCCCCATTGGGGACAGGGACCGATTTGACATGCTTTGTGCAGCGCTGCGTAATCTGTGTGCGCTATATAAATAAAAGAATTATTATTATTATGTTTGCAGATGTTTTCACTGAAAGAACACATTGAAAGAACAGTGAAGAACACATGGCAGATGTTTCCGTACATCTGCTAACTTATCGGAAGACACGTACGCCGAATAATATGTGTGAAGAACACATTGCAGATGTTTCCATACATCTGCAATGTGTTCTTCACACAAAATGTTCTTCACATACTATTGTGAAGAACACCGTTCGGCGCGCGTGTCTTCAGATAAGTTAGCAGATGTTTGGAACATCTGCAATGTGTTCTTCACTGTTCTTTCTGTGCTCGGGCTGGGCTGTGATGTGATCAGGGTTGGACTGTTGGTCCTGCTCCAGCCCGCTCCGCTCCAGCCTCCACTTCAGTCCCCGCTCCTCTCCTCTATGCCCGCTCCGTTTCGCTCCAGCCCCCGCTCCGCTGCCCCATGCCCGCTCCAGCCCCTGTTCCGCTCCTCCATGCCTGCTCCAGCCCCGCTCCACTCCTCCCTGCCTGCTCCAGCCTCCGCTCCTCCATGCCCGCTCCGTGATGCCTGCTCTGCTCCTCCAGGACCGTTCCAGCCCCGCTCTGCTCCTCCATGCCTGCTCCAGCCCCCGCTCCACTCCTCCATGCCCGCTCTGTGATGCCCGCTGCACTCCTCCATGCCCGCTCCAGCCACCGTTCCGCTCCCCCATGCCCGCTCCAGCCCAGCTCCGCTCCTTAGACTTAATCTTATATGTAGGTTCCGCTGCATTAAATGGCCGACAGCCATAATGAACACCGAATCCCCAAAAACTGTGACATCAAAAAATCGATCCCCAATTTAAATGTTGTCTCGCAAACATATTCAAGCATTCAACACAAAACCTCCCCTCGGGATAGTTTTTTTTTTACTTTTTTCGCTCGCTGCGAGGGTAGGAGCTCCTGCTTCTACTTTTCCTTTTTGTGAGACTTCCTGGTCTCAAAATAACTAGTTTATAAGGCAATCTATATTTACCTACCAACTATAACCTTCCCTGCCCTTTTTCTCCTACTACACACGGCTCTCTAGAACAAATTTCCTCCCCCATTCCTGTCCCCTTTCTTTACCAGATCAACTTTAAGTGCTTCCTCTTATACCTTGATATCTTCCTAGTATAAACTGAAGCTCACATAATGGGGAACATTTACTTACCCGGTCCAGAGAAGCTCCCAAAAGTGCATTGTCCAATGATTTCCCGAATGTGGTCCCGAATCAGGTCTGCCAGAGTTCACCTTCTTCTTCCCGATGTATGAAGGTGCATGTCTTGCGACACAATATTAAAGTTAAATCTCGCGCTCAGTCCGAATCACTCGTATCGTCAGAACAGCCCGCCCCATCGATTTGTGTGGCATGAAAGCCTGCGCCAAAATCCGATAGCGCGTGACACAATCCCCTTCTAAATAGCTGTCCCAGCCGCGCAATCCCCGAAACTGCTGGAATATCTGCCGAAAATGCGATCCGCTGACCCTTAGTAAATGAGCCCCAACATTGCAACATTTTAACTATACCACTCCAGAGTCCCCAGATATGTAGTTTCTCTATTAGTCCCGTGAAAAGGAGTGATAGCAATCTCTGCTGGACCTGGTCTCCCTGTCATTTCTCTTGAGAGTTCCCTCGATGTTCCTGCAATGTCCCAATGTAGAGGTGTGTGTCCACTGGAGATTCAAAAGTTTCCACTTCTCAGTCTGGGGCAAAGATCTTAAGGACTGGAGGAAATTGTAACATAAAACGAATGCAGTTTTTAAACAATGTCATGCATGTCTGGCTAAATGCCATTCTTCTTTACGCTACCTCTGCCGAATAGTCTCAGAAGATGATAATTCTCTGCTGCGGCTCATTCCTCTTCCTGTAGGCAGTCAGTAACTCTCAGTCAATGTCCACATAATCGAGGTATCGTATGACGAATGGTCTCGGCTTGACCGCTTGAATTGACTTTTGCTGGATTCGCAGAGGCCCCACTCTATGAGCTTGCTCCACCCTCAGATGGGTTCTGAGGTCTAGTACCTTTGGAATATCTACAGAGCACATTTTGTCCAGTTTGGACCATGGGAACTCCTCCAGCACCCCAACAATGCGTAGACTGTTGCGGCATGATCTATTCTCAAGATTGTCCACTTTATCTATTAATTGCTTAGTAAATTTTCAGTACCTTTTGCAGGGGTGGGTCTGCAACTAATATAATCAGAACACCACTAATGCCCATTGTCTTTGCCAGAGGAAACGATTCACCACCACATGCACAGGAAAGATCTCTAAGTGTGGCCTATCAGTTTCCATTAGGCCCACACAAGGTAACCTAACATACTACATTCTGATAACCCGTATCATACTACATTCTGATAACCCGTATATATTTGTCCTGTATTAACTGCATATCTATTGTGTGTACTGTTTGTCTAATGTGCCTTTAAGGCAGTTAAATATAAATTTAACCTGTGTTGCTCTTTGATCTCCATCCACGAATCCCCACGTCCGTGTCTTGGTTTATATACATGCTACCGGGTTTTCTCCTCAACCTATATAATCCCATTACGGACCGGGCTTATATTAAAGGAGAACTGGTGGCAGCTTCATTGGGTTGATAAGGTTCTGTTTCACTGAGGCTAGTGAAAGGGGTCTTTCAGCCATTCAGGGCTGTGATTTACTGTTCTGCCATATCCGGAAGTTGTGCGGACAACTCTTAATCACTTCCTGCTCCTCCCAGAACCTGTGCATTGTGGGAGTGTCCACAAAAGGCTAATTAACCTTGTGCACCCCTCAAGGGTCCGAAATGTCATGTTTTTCTTCACATTCCATCACACTAATTCTTTGCTCCAGCTCTGTGATTTAAGAGTCATGCTTAGACACCCCCCCCTGCTTTTCCTTAAGAACCGTGGAGACTGTAGACTCCAATGATGCAGTGGCTAGAAGCTTAGCCACATTCACTGCCAGGATTCTGCATAAGATGTTAAGGCCTTGTGTTTAGAGCCGGTGTTGGTGGACCTACCGAACCACAGTGAGCAATGACATATGCCGACACCTGGGAGAGGAGTCTAAGTGACCCTCGGTATGCACCAGAGCCCACGGCAAAGCGGGTCGGACATGCTGCGGCGGGATACCACCAGGTCGCTCCACAGACGCAACTTGCTCACAGTAGAGTCAAGGTCAGGCAGGAGGTCAAAACAGGTGGCAGTGAATTGAGGTCATGAAAAGAAGCAGAGGTCACAACAGATAATCACAGGTGTCACAATAAATGATTTCTCTAGGGCTATAAGGCACATAGATCCAGCAGGGAGCAAAGGAAGAGGCAGGCTATTTATCAGAGCTGAAGCTGGCCAGCGCCAATCAGCATTAAATTTCACAGAGCCGACATCTCCTTTATTACAAAGACATCTGTGGAATTAGCCTCAGGAGAAGGAGGAGCTACTTGCCAGGAGAAACTCAGGATGAGCTTGAAAACCATGGGGTTAGTACGCTTCAGCACCTAGAATGGACTCAGGAAACAAGGACAAATTTGTAGCTGGGAATCTTCAGCCGGACATATCTGTAGGACAGCCACACTTTATCACTAGGAGGGAAGATTGGAGGAGACCTGCATTTCTTTTTGGCCTGGGTTTTGGTGCAGGCGGTTGCCCGAAGTAGAGACTGCGAGTTTGCTCCCAGATGGACTTAAGGTCTTGTAGCAAGTCTTCCACAGCAGGAATAGCAGAAGGCATGGAAAGAGGAAGAGGTGGGTGTGGATGTTGTCCATAGACAATGAAGAAGGAAGCAGGACCTGCAGATTCAGTGTGAAGGAAATTTTAGGAGAACTCAGTCCACGGTAACAGGGAGGACCAATCATCCTCTCCAGCGGAAACAAAGTGCCGTGGATAACAGCCCAAAGTCTCTCTCCAGTTGCACATTTGACTGCAGATGATAGGGAGAGCAAAAGTCCAGCTTCACTTGAAGCTGGCTGCACAAGAAATGCCAGAACCTGGAAACAAACTGGACCCCTTGGTTTGAGGCGATGTGCTGAGGAGTCCATGAAGCCTGAAGATGTGGAGAAAGAACAAGCTGGCAAGACGAGAAGCTGACGGCATACCGAAGTGGTACATTTGATAGAAATGGTCTGTGACCGCCGAGATGGCAGTAGTATCAGAAGAAAGTGGAAGATCCGTAATAAAGTTCATGGCCACATGAGTCCAAGGGCAGCTGGGTATAGACAGTGGCAGAAGCAGACCTGCTGGCTTGAGGTGTGATGACTAATGTCGGGCACAGGAAGCACAGGAACTCACAAAGTCTCGTACATCCTTGACCAGACCTGGCCCCTAGTATAAACGAGAGATGAGAGCAACAGATATCTGCACCTCAGGGCGCCCAGCCACATGAAAACAAGTTGAAGCGAAAGAAGAAGAGGGACCAACAAGCCTGTTGTGGATTGAGGCATTAAGTGGTCTGGAGATGCAGGAGATTTGTGTGATCAGTATAAATACAGACCAGATGACGAGCTCCTTCCAAAAGGTAACACCACTCTTCGAAGGCAAGCTTTATGGCCAGCAGCTCCCAATCACCTATAGAGTAATTTTTCCCTGCGGCCGAGAGGGGTATAGAGAAGAAACCACAAGTGAGAGTTCAGCCTTTGGGCCCTTTCTGGGTGAGAATGGCTCAAGCTCCTACTGAGGAGGCGTCAACCTAAAGCAGAAACAGGTTCTCCATATCAGGCCGAGTGAGTACAGGAACAGAGGCAAAGGCAGATTTCAGCTTGGAGAAAGCCTCTTTAGGTGCCGGAGGCCACAACTTATGATTGGCATTTTTTCTTGGTCAGCACCACAATGGAAGGCACGAGGGAGGAAAAATGTGGTAAGAACTGCCAGTAGTAATTAGCGAAGCACAGGAATCTCTGGATGACACAAAGTTGCAATGGGTGAGGCCATGACAAGGTCTCTGAAAATGACGTTGACAATCTTTTGGAATATGGATGGTGCATTGCACCAGTCCAAACGGCATGATGAGATACTCGAAGTGTCCATCACGAGTATTGAAGGTGGTTCTTCATTCATCACCTTCGCGAATACGGATGAGATTATATGCCCCATGCAGATCTTATTTGGTGAAGGCCTTGGCTCCACGTAAGCGGTTGAAGAGTTACCGTAATTTTATTGAGGCCACAATAGTCTTCTTGGACACAAAGAAGAACCCAGCACCGGCATCAGAAGAGGACTTGTGTATGAACCCATTCTGCAGATTCTCCTTGACATAGGTTGACTTAGCTGTGGTTCCAGTCACAGAAAGTGGGCACACCTGACCCTGTGGAGGATATGTACCTGGAAACAGATCCATAGGGCAATTGTAGGGATGGTGCGGTAGCAAAATCTCTGCTTTCTTCTCAGAGAAGACATCCGCAAATTCCATATATGAAGCAGTAATACCCAACGGAGGCTTGGAGCTTGGAGGACACTGGATAAGCCGTGGTGGATGCGGGATGAGGTACCACCAAACAGCGTGACTGGCATTCCGGTCTGCCAGTTGAGCACAGTAGGGTGATGTTGCAACAGAACAGAAGATGTAGACAGAGGTAACATATAGAATGACAGCCTCTCCTTGTGCAATGCCCGAATTTTCAGGCACAGGGGCTTGGTGTGGTACTGGACCTGATCGCAGAGAATTTGCCCAGTGACGGACGAGATGACCGCTGGCTTCTCAGACCACAGGAAGATGATGCTGGGAGACCACAGCAGCATCCACGAAGTTTCTTGCAGGGCCGGAATCCAGGAAGGCAGCAGGATGAAAATGGCTACCTGTCCCAGAGCTAAGTGGAACAGGGATATTCATATATGGAGAAACTTTGCTCTCACCTAGGGACACTTTTCCCAGAAACTCTATGTGCGTGCGTTTCAAAAACGCTGTGGACAGCATGAACAGGTCACGAGAAAGTGCTCCGGGCTGGCACAGTAGAGTCACAGATTCTCCTTTCAATGTCTGGAGCGCTCTTGGGGTGTCATATGACTTTTATCCAACTGCATGGTCTCCCCTGCAGCAGATAATGAGGACGGCTGTGGTGATCTTTGGAAGACTGGAGCCAGTTGGAGCAGTCGTCGGGTCCTGATCTGTACTTATTCAAGATGCTGCCCCTCCAGACGCAGAGAAGCGGATCACCAAAGGTCACTTTATTCCAAGAAAGCTCGGATGCAAGAGTGTGGAATTGAACCACGTAGTCACCAAGTCCCCTTGATGTAGATTGAGTAAGGCAGTTTCAGCGGAAGATGTCCGTGCTAGTTGTTTGAAGATGGACAGCAGGAATACGGTCATATTAGCTGTGACTTGGTTGTTCCTGGTACAGAGAGGGGTAGCCCATGTCTCTCTTTCCCAGAGAGAAGACTGACCATGAATGCCACCTTAGACCTTTCAGTGGTGAACTGCGTAGGCATCAGATGAATGTGCAGAGAGCACTGTGTGATGAATCCCCTGCAAAACTTGGCGTCTGTCATATTTGGAGGGCATGGTCAAATGCAGTCTGGATTCTGCGGAAGACACTGTAGCTGCTGCACTGCTTATAGCTGTTTCATGATGGTGGTAAGCTGGTTGATTTGCTGGCCCTATATGGTAATCTGCAAGGACTGCTGATCCATGATGGTGGTGAGGTCAGAAAGTTCAGGTAGCAGAACCTTGGCAGGATTCATGGTCAGATCTTACTGTCAGGGTCGGTGTTCGTGGACCCACAGAACCAACGCGAGTGAAGACATACGGCGACACCTGGGATTGGAGTCTATGTTGCACCCGGTATTCGCTAGAGCCCACCACAAATTGGCGTATCACCAAGTTTGCTCTACATGCGTGGCCAAGGCGAGGTACAGATTCGGCAGGCAGAAAGACTTAAGGTCAGACAGGAGGTCAGGACAGCCAACACATAGGTGCAAAGCCTATTAAAGGGGATAGAGCAAACTAACATCACAAACTCGCATTGGCAATAGATATCCCAATAGCTACATCACTTGTAAAAATTGCATAGCGTTTACTTTTTGGCAGTAATTGCAACAAAGATGTCCTTTTTCCTGAAAATAAAAGCATGATATGCATAGTAGTATGCAATAGATGTACTATCATTGCCCCTTTCAGGAAAAAGGACTAATATTAATTAACAACAATAGGGAACACCTAGTTCCCTAGGATAGTCCTTTTCTCAGCAGTGTATCATGACTATCAGTCTCTCAGAGGGCTCAATTGCACTAGAGTCCAGTCTCTGGGCACAGTCCTTGAGAAGGGAAAAGGGCACAGAATCTCATCTACAATGAGGGACACAGCCCTTAGTAGATGAAATAGTTGTATCTGCTTTGAGTAGAATGGGAGTTTTCAAGCACAACTGGGGATAAGTCCAGGAATGTCTCTGACTTGTGAAAAAATAGATAAGACTCCTGGATAGTCTCTCGATCGACATGATAAGGAATTTTGGGCTTAGCCCAACTGGGACAGCAATAGCAGTGTTAGGCTACATGCACACTGCCGTGTGCCCGCCGCACCGTAGCACGGTGGGCACACGGCAGTGCTGGGAGAGGAGAAGGAGGTGAGCGCAGCTCATCCCCGCCCATCTGCATAGCGATGTATGGCCGCGGCGCCGTAACACGGGAAAAGATAGGACATGTCCTATCTTTTCCCGGGCTACGGAACGGTATGGTGCTGCACGTGTGCTGCACCGTACCGCTCCCGTAGGGCACCGCAAGCCCATAGAAGTGTATGGGGGACGTATTTTGGCCGCATATACGTCGGCCGTATATACGTCCCCCCATACTGTAGTGTGAATGCAGCCTTAGAGATTTTTATCTGGGGCTCAAACCCCCCCATTGCATGGTGACTTTCAAATTAAATCTTTCATGGCTCCAGGTACCAGGGAGAAGAGAACAAACCCAAGATGCAGATATGGTCTCTAGATGCACTCAAATCACACTGTTTATTTCCAAAAAAAAAACACAGTCTTATATCAAACAGAAAAAGCAGCATTGGGGGACATAAAAAAGGAGATAAGAATACTGTAATGCTATTGGCCATAATGAATTTACCAGAACATTCTCAGAATAGGTTAAAAGGCCTTGTTCACAGACATGTTTGTCTACAGAATGTACAGAGAATGTCTCCAGAACCAAAACATTTATGATAAGAAGGAGAACATACCAAAGGTCAATCATCTCTCACATGTGCCAAGGAAAAAACTTTTACAGGCAGGTTACACAAAAATGGCTAAATCATGACATTTAACCCTATAGTTTCTGAGTGGGCAACATACCCCCCCCAGGTCAGACCTAACATGGCCACTGGATCTAAAATGGCTGACATTATGCAAAATGGTGTCCCAAACCAGTGCGATCTCCTTAACAATTAGCATAGTCGCATTTACCCAATAGGTGCAGTACCTGGTTAAGGGTTACAGCCCTTACGCTGGGAAATGTTCCACTTCAGTGGTGACATCGGGATCCTCCTGCAGAATCATATCCGCTGGGGATACAGGAAACACGGCAGCCAGCTGGGGAAAACCGGTGATGGACACTGGAACCAGAGGTACATTCAGGGTGTCGTCTGTCTCAGCAGGCTCTGGCACAGAAATGATAGTCTCCGGATTGGCGGCGGCATAAGCTGGGAAATCCTCAGCAGTCATTGCAATGGAGGGATCATCCATGGCCTCTCACCGGAGAAACTTGAGGTGGATCGTCCGCCGGCACTTCCTCAGCCAGGATTCCTAGACCCAATGACACTGGCTATTGGAGAGGCAGTCAGGGTGTTCCCTTGGACCACGCCTGGCCCATGTATGGCGATGGGACCCAAACTCATGATCACCATGGATGGGGCTGTGACTTATATCACCACCTAGGGAACTGCAGCCCGGGGGTATATGTACCATGAGGCGGGGAATAAAAGAAGAACAATTGATTTCCTGGATTGTCGATCCGCCAGAGATCATACAGTCCACGGAGGCTTAGGAGTTTTCTAAATTCCCTGATTTATAGATATTAGGGCCGTGGATGGGGGACTCCCATTAACCGCTAGTCTATCCATCTGTGCAGAGAATAGTAGATTAAAGTCGCCCCCTATTATTAGTGCAGCCCAGGGAAGAGTGAGTACTCGTCTAAAAAAACGGATTTGGCCTTTGTTTGGGGAATAAATGTTACAGAGAATGAGCGGAGTACCTTGTAGTGTACCCTGTACAATAAGATATCTCCCTCCAGGGTCCGAAATTACTTTTGAAATCTGAAGGGGGCAGGAGGCAGTTATCAAGTTTGCTACTCCTCCCTTTTTCCTCTTTCCAAATGCAATAAGAGGTTGGGTATAGTCCCTTAGCAAAGGAACAGGGGCCAGATGCATCAAAATACGTCTCTTGTAAGAGCACAACATCCGCTCTCTGGCTTCGCATTTCTGTTAGGGCTAAACGCCGCTTGGCAGGGGAATTAAACCCTTTTACATTCAGGGTGAGGAACTTAACCATAATTGAAAATAAGTGGGTGGAATTTTCTATGAAAGAACTCATTGACATTACCGCAGAGGCACTTGTATTGATCAAAGACCAGCCCTAATGGCCGTTTGCTACGGGCGCAGGGGGGTCGATTCTCCGGATTATCGTTGTGATACCTGGGGAGGGTGGGATAGGCTACACAACAATAAAACCAACAAATTGAATCGGCCATAACCGATGTGTGCTTGTGGGCACAGTGATCGGTAGATGCATCCTTTAGACTCAGGTGGGAACTAAGGTAGGCCAGTGGCCGTCTCAGCTTTCAGATCCGGCTTAGGTTAGCCAAAAACAAGTGGTCAGTAGTTTGGTAACTGAAGAAGAGGAAAAAATCCCCAAAAATGGACAAAAATAAGAAAAAGAAATAGAAAGTCAATAAAAAAGTTGGAGAGGAAAAAAAGGGGGAAAGGGGAGACGATTCACTTTGGATCCGCCCCGCTATGTCACCTATTCAAAACGTGCAAACCTGGACTCTTCTCCGTTGACCTTCTATGAGGAGGAGTGGAGGGCAGTCATTGCAGTGGGCTTGAGGGTTTAGGCTACTAGATCTTGCGCTGAATTTCTTGTAGATGAACGGCGCCTCTTCTTCTGGGATATCCGGGGGCTTGAGGCCCAGGGCCTTGCAGAATCCGGGCATGTCTGCATAGGAGGTCAGCGGGATTGTCTCACCATTTTACAGGGCCATCAGGGCAAAAGGAAAGCCCCACCTATAAGGGATGCCACAGTCTCTGAGCTGGGCCATAAGTGGTTTCAGTTGGCAACACTTGTGAAGGGTAATCCATGACAAATCTGCGAAGACCTGAATAGAGGCCCCTTTATATGACAAAGTTTTTCTTCCTGGAGTCTAGCATAATATTTTCCTTTGGCTCATAGCCTGTGACACAGCAGATTATGTCCCTGGGTCTTGCGGAAGAGTCCTTTGCACCCAGAGCTCGGTGGGTTCTTTCGAACTTAATTTTATGTGATTCTCGTTCATTCAGGATTAGAGATGAGCGAACATGCTCGTCCGAGCTTGATGCTCGGTCGAGCATTAGGGTACTCGAAACTGCTCGTTACTCGGACGAATACTTCGCCCGCTCGAGAAAATGGCAGCTCCCGCCGTTTTGCTTTTTGGCGGCCAGAAACAGAGCCAATCACAAGCCAGGAGACTCTGCACTCCACCCAGCATGACGTGGTACCCTTACACGTCGATAGCAGTGGTTGGCTGGCCAGATCAGGTGACCCTGGGATAGACTAGCCGCTGGCCGCGCTGCTCGGATCATTCTGTCTCTGGATGCCGCTAGGGAGAGAGCTGCTGCTGGTCAGGGAAAGCGTTAGGGTGTTCTATTAGCTTACTGTTAGGCAGGAGTGATTCTCAAAGAACCCAACAGCCCTTCTTAGGGCTACAATAACGTTCTACTTTTTTTATTTTAATTTGCATCTTTTACCATTTTGTGAGGAATTAGCAGGGGGACTTGCTACCGTTGTGTTTAGCTCTTAGTGGCACACATATCCATAGCAAAGACCGAAGTGGGAAAATTCAGTAGGGGTTGGATTTCTATTAGGCAATAACTCAGTGTCATCTCATCTGGCATAGTAGTGTGCTTCCTTTGATACTTGGCTAGAAAATAGCCATAGGAGAATACAAACAGCTTCTTGAAGCCTACAGTAGCGTTCTATATATTTGATTTCTGGTTGATCTGCTGGTGGCTGTAGTTTCTGCAGTGCATGTACTTGCCAATTCTGAGCAATTTGTAGTGAGACTTGCGACCGCTGTGTTCTGCGCTTAGTGGCGCACATATCCATAGCAAAGGCCGAAGTGGCAAAATTCAGTAGGGGTTGGATTTCTATTAGGCAATAACTCAGTGTCATCTCATCTGGCATAGTACTGTGCTTCCTTTGATACTTGGCTAGAAAATAGCCATAGGAGAATACAAACAGCTTCTTGAAGCCTACAGTAGCGTTCTATATATTTGATTTCTGGTTGATCTGCTGGTGGCTGTAGTTTCTGCAGTGCATGTACTTGCCAATTCTGAGCAATTTGTAGTGAGACTTGCGACCGCTGTGTTCTGCGCTTAGTGGCGCACATATCCATAGCAAAGGCCGAAGTGGCAAAATTCAGTAGGGGTTGGATTTCTATTAGGCAATAACTCAGTGTCATCTCATCTGGCATAGTACTGTGCTTCCTTTGATACTTGGCTAGAAAATAGCCATAGGAGAATACAAACAGCTTCTTGAAGCCTACAGTAGCGTTCTATATATTTGATTTCTGGTTGATCTGCTGGTGGCTGTAGTTTCTGCAGTGCATGTACTTGCCAATTCTGAGCAATTTGTAGTGAGACTTGCGACCGCTGTGTTCTGCGCTTAGTGGCGCACATATCCATAGCAAAGGCCGAAGTGGCAAAATTCAGTAGGGGTTGGATTTCTATTAGGCAATAACTCAGTGTCATCTCATCTGGCATAGTACTGTGCTTCCTTTGATACTTGGCTAGAAAATAGCCATAGGAGAATACAAACAGCTTCTTGAAGCCTACAGTAGCGTTCTATATATTTGATTTCTGGTTGATCTGCTGGTGGCTGTAGTTTCTGCAGTGCATGTACTTGCCAATTCTGAGCAATTTGTAGTGAGACTTGCGACCGCTGTGTTCTGCGCTTAGTGGCGCACATATCCATAGCAAAGGCCGAAGTGGCAAAATTCAGTAGGGGTTGGATTTCTATTAGGCAATAACTCAGTGTCATCTCATCTGGCATAGTAGTGTGCTTCCTTTGATACTTGGCTAGAACATAGCCATAGGAGAATACAAACAGCTTCTTGAAGCCTACAGTAGCGTTCTATATATTTGATTTCTGGTTGATCTGCTGGTGGCTGTAGTTTCTGCAGTGCATGTACTTGCCAATTCTGAGCAATTTGTAGTGAGACTTGCGACCGCTGTGTTCTGCGCTTAGTGGCGCACATATCCATAGCAAAGGCCGAAGTGGCAAAATTCAGTAGGGGTTGGATTTCTATTAGGCAATAACTCAGTGTCATCTCATCTGGCATAGTACTGTGCTTCCTTTGATACTTGGCTAGAAAATAGCCATAGGAGAATACAAACAGCTTCTTGAAGCCTACAGTAGCGTTCTATATATTTGATTTCTGGTTGATCTGCTGGTGGCTGTAGTTTCTGCAGTGCATGTACTTGCCAATTCTGAGCAATTTGTAGTGAGACTTGCGACCGCTGTGTTCTGCGCTTAGTGGCGCACATATCCATAGCAAAGGCCAAAGTGGCAAAATTCAGTAGGGGTTGGATTTCTATTAGGCAATAACTCAGTGTCATCTCATCTGGCATAGTACTGTGCTTCCTTTGATACTTGGCTAGAAAATAGCCATAGGAGAATACAAACAGCTTCTTGAAGCCTACAGTAGCGTTCTATATATTTGATTTCTGGTTGATCTGCTGGTGGCTGTAGTTTCTGCAGTGCATGTACTTGCCAATTCTGAGCAATTTGTAGTGAGACTTGCGACCGCTGTGTTCTGCGCTTAGTGGCGCACATATCCATAGCAAAGGCCGAAGTGGCAAAATTCAGTAGGGGTTGGATTTCTATTAGCCAATAACTCAGTGTCATCTCATCTGGCATAGTAGTGTGCTTTGATACTTGGCTAGAAAATAGCCATAGCAATAGGATAGCATTGTTTGGTTTTAAAAACTCAAAAAAAAACAAAAAACACAAAAAAAAAAAAAAAACACAAAAAAAAACAAAAAAAAGTAAAAAAAAAAAAATAAAGTTATAACTCTCATTTTAAAAATGTTTAACCCGAGGGCTAGGGGTAGAGGACGAGGGCGGGGACGTGGGCGTCCAACTACTGCAGGGGTCAGAGGCCGTGGTCCTGGGCGGGGTGAGACACCACCTGCTGATGAGGGAGCAGGGGAACGCCGCAGAGCTACACTCCCTAGGTTCATGTCTGAAGTTACTGGGACTCGTGGTAGAGCACTGTTGAGGCCAGAACAGTGCGAACAGGTGATGTCGTGGATTGCTGACAATGCTTCGAGCAATTTGTCCACCACCAGTCAGTCTTCCACGCAGTCCACCCATGTCACCGAAATCGCCACTCCTCCAGCTCCTGCACCTCAGCCTCCTCCCCCCCAGTCTGCCCCCTCCCAGGAAAATTTGGCATTTGAACCGGCATACTCTGAGGAACTGTTTTCTGGACCCTTCCCACAGTCACAAACCACTTGTCCGGTTGCTGCTGAGCAATTTTCCGATGCCCAGGTTTTCCACCAGTCACAGTCTGTGGGTGATGATGACCTTCTTGACGTAGTGGAAGTGTGTAAAGAGGTGTCCGACGATGAGGAGACACGGTTGTCAGACAGTGGGGAAGTTGTTGTCAGGGCAGGAAGTCCGAGGGGGGAGCAGACTGAGGGATCGGAGGATGATGAGGTGACAGACCCAAGCTGGGTTGAGAGGCCGGGTGAACACAGTGCTTCTGAGACGGAGGAGAGTCCTCGACCTGAACAGGTTGGAAGAGGCAGTGGTGGGGCCAGACGGAGAGGCAGGGCCAGAGCTGGTGCATCAGCGCCACTGTCAACTAGTGAAGCTCCCGTGGTGAGGGCTCTTGCGGCGAGGGCTAGATCTTCAGAAGTGTGGAGGTTCTTTAAGGAAACACCGGATGACCGACGGACTGTGGTGTGCAACATTTGCCAAACCAGGCTCAGCAGGGGTTCCACCACTACTAGCTTAACTACCACCAGTATGCGCAGGCATATGAATGCTAAGCACCCCACTCAGTGGCAACAAGCCCGTTCACCTCCGGCCGTGCACACCACTGCTCCTTCCCCTGTGTCAGCTGCTAGTCAGCCCCCTGCCCAGGACCCTGGCACAAAAACCCCATCGTCGCCTCCACGATCCTCCACAGCATCCACCAGCGTTCAGCTCTCCATACCCCAGACGCTGGAGCGGAAACGCAAATATAGTGCAACCCACCCGCACGCCCAAGCCCTTAATGTGCACATCTCCAGATTGCTTAGCCTGGAGATGCTGCCCTATAGGCTAGTAGAGACCGAGGCCTTTCGCAACCTCATGGCGGCGGCCGCCCCTCGGTATTCGGTCCCCAGCCGCCACTACTTTTCCCGATGTGCCGTCCCAGCCCTGCACCAGCACGTGTCAGACAACATCATCCGTGCCCTGACCAACGCCGTTTCTGACAAGGTCCACCTGACCACGGACACGTGGACGAGTGCTGCCGGGCAGGGCCACTATATATCGCTGACGGCACATTGGGTTAACTTGGTGGAGGCTGGGACCGAGTCTGACCCTGGGGCTGCTCATATACTGCCGACGCCGAGGATTGCGGGGCCTACCTCGGTCCAGGTGTTTCAGGCCTACTATGCCTCCTCCTCCTCCCACCCCTCCTCCACCTCCTCCTCCGAACTACCATCCGTGGGCACGGCGCCATCAGTCGGTAGCTCTAGGCACAGCAGCAGTGCCGTCGCTAAGCGACAGCAGGCGGTGCTCAAACTGCTGAGCCTAGGCGACAAAAGGCACACCGCCCAAGAGCTATTACAGGGCATCACGGCGCAGACTGATCTGTGGCTGGCACCGCTGAACCTCAAGCCGGGAATGGTTGTGTGTGACAACGGCCGTAACCTGGTGGCGGCTCTGCAACTCGGCAGACTGACACATGTGCCATGCCTGGCCCATGTGTTAAATCTGATAGTGCAGCGTTTCCTCAAGACATACCCCAATCTGTCTGATTTGCTCACGAAGGTGCGCCGCATCTGTGCGCATTTCAGGAAGTCCAGCCCAGATGCTGCCACTCTCAGGGCAGCGCAGCGCCGCCTCCAACTGCCCGCTCACCGACTGTTGTGCGACGTGCCCACGAGGTGGAATTCAACACTGACCATGTTATCCAGAGTTTACCAGCAGCGCAGAGCGATTGTAGACTGCCAGATGTCAACTTCCACCAGAACTGGTAGTCAGGTCAGTCAGCTTCCTCAAGTCTACAATGAGGAGTGGACGTGGATGTCTGATATCTGTCAGGTGCTGAGTAACTTTGAGGAGTCAACACAGATGGTCAGTGGCGATGCCGCCATCATCAGCCTCACCATCCCGCTGCTTGGCCTGTTGAAAAACTCTCTGGTCAGCATGAAGTCGGAAGCTTTGCGCTCGTCACAAGAGACGGGGGAAGAATATTCCCTTGTTGATAGCCAAAGCACCCTGAGGTCTGTTTCTCAGCGCATATCGGAGGAGGTGGAGGTGGAGGAGGATGAGGAGGAAGAGGAGGAGAATGTTGGCGAGACACAAGAGGGGACCATTGTTGAGTCCTTCACTGTTCAGCGTGTATGGGCAGAAGAAGAGGAGTTGGAGGAGTTGGAGGAGGAGGAAATGGACAGTCAGGCCAGTGAGGGGAGTGAATTCTTACGCGTTGGTACTCTGGCGCATATGGCAGATTTCATGCTAGGCTGCCTATCCCGTGACCCTCGCGTTCAAAGAATTTATTCCAGCACCGATTACTGGGTGTTCACTCTCCTGGACCCACGGTACAAGCAAAATCTTCCCACTCTCATCCCTGGAGAGGAAAGGAGTGTGAGAATGCATGAATACCAGCAGGCCCTGGTGCACAAGCTGAAACAGTATTTCCCTTCTGACAGCGCTAGCGGCAGAGTGCGTAGTTCTGCGGGACAAGTAGCGAGGGAGAGTAGGCGAGCAGGCAGCTTGTCCAGCACTGGCAAGGGTACGCTTTACAAGGCTTTTGCCAGCTTTATGTCACCCCAGCAAGACACTGTCACCTGTCCCCAGTCTCGGCAGAGTAGGGCTGATCTTTACAGAAAGATGGTGAGGGAGTACGTAGCTGACCATACCATCGTCCTAAATGATCACACAGCTCCCTACAACTACTGGGTTTCAAAGCTGGACATGTGGCACGAACTGGCGCTCTACGCCTTGGAGGTTCTTGCCTGCCCTGCCGCTAGCGTCTTGTCCGAGCGGGTTTTCAGTGCAGCTGGTGGCATCATCACCGATAAGCGTACACGCCTGTCGACTGACAGCGCTGACAGGCTGACGCTTATTAAAATGAATAAAGGCTGGATTTCTCAGAATTTCCAATCTCCACCAGGTGAAGGAAGCTCAACCTGAATAATTGATCCACTCCTCCTCCTCCTCCTCATTTTCCTCCTTCTCCTCCTCTTTGTACAGTAAAGCAGAGGAAACTGGCTATTTTTTGACAGGGCCCACTGGCTCTTGCTATAGTACTTCATGCATTTAATTTTTCTGGAGGGCCACCTACCCGGTCCTCTGTTTGAAACAATTTTTGTGAGTGCCACATACAGGCACTCAATCTATTCCATTTTACTGCAGGGCCACCTACCTGCTCCTCTGGTTTGAAACATTTTTGGGACTGCCACATACAGGCACTCAATCTATTCCATTTTACTGCAGGGCCACCTACCTGCTCCTCTGGTTTGAACAATTTTTGGGACTGCCACATACAGGCACTCAATCTATTCCATTTTACTGCAGGGCCACCTACCTGCTCCTCTGGTTTGAACAATTTTTGGGACTGCCACATACAGGCACTCAATCTATTCCATTTTACTGGAGGGCCACCTACCTGCTCCTCTGGTTTGAAACATTTTTGGGACTGCCACATACAGGCACTCAATCTATCCCATTTTACTGGAGGGCCACCTACCTGCTCCTCTGGTTTGAAAAATGTTTGGGACTGCCACATACAGGCACTATCCAAATTAAATTGTCTCCATAGCAGCCTCCACACGTTGTCTCCATTGCTACCTCCAAAAGTCGTCCATATAGCTGCCTCCATACATCGTCCCTTTATCAAACGAGGTGTGTCAGGCAGAAATTTGGGTTGTTTTCATGGATTCCACATCAAAGTTGTTAACTTTGTCGCCACCCTGCTGTGTTATCCACAAAATATACTGGCAAACTTTTACCATTTAGGGATATTATTTCAGCGCTTCTTGCGCATCTGTTTACATTCCCCTCACCCGGCATATCCTAAACTTATAAGAACGCTACTACACTTGATCTTATACAAAAGGTTCTTAGAAGTGCTGTTTGGGGAGTAGCCTAGAGACAGGGGCTTGGATTGGCGAAAGCTCGCCTGGCAGCGGAACGCCAGCTCCATGCGCATCATGCGCTTCTTGCGCATCTGTTTACATTCCCCTCACCCGCCATATCCCAAACTTATGAGAACGCTACTACACTTAACTTGGTGCAGGCTGGGACCGAGTCTGACCCTGGGGCTGGTCATATACTGCCGACGCAGAGAATTGCGGGGCCTACCTCGGTCCAGGTCTCAAAGGCCTACTATACCTCCTCCCACCCCTCCTCCACCTCCTCCTCCTCCGAATTACCATCCGTGGGCATGGCGCCATCAGTCGGTAGCTCTAGGCACAGCAGCAGTGCCGTCGCTAAGCGACAGCAGGCGGTGCTGAAACTGCTGAGCCTAGGCGATAAAAGGCACACCGCCCAAGAGCTATTACAGGGCATTCCACATCAAAGTTGTTAACTTTGTCGCCACCCTGCTGTGTAATCCCCAAAATATACTTGCAAACTTTTACCATTTAGGGATATTATTTCAGCGCTTCTTGCGCATCTGTTTACATTCCCCTCACCCGCCATATCCTAAACTTATAAGAACGCTACTACACTTGATCTTATACAAAAGGTTCTTAGAAGTGCTGTTTGGGGAGTAGCCTATAGACAGGGGCTTGGATTGGCGAAAGCTCGCCTGGCAGCGGAGCGCCAGCTCCATGCCAAGATCCAACTAACATAGTTTTAACTGCAGCACCTTTAATCTACTACTAGTTCACTGCCTCCATACATCGTCCCCTTATCAAACGAGCTGTGTCAGGCAGAATTTTGGGTTGTTTTCATGGCTTCCATGTTAACTTTGTCGCCACCCTGCTGTGTAATCCACAAAATATACTGGCAAACTTTTATCATGTACCGATATTATTTGAGCGCTTCTTGCTCACCTCCTTTGGTTCCTCTCTGCCACCCATTGGTTTGAAGCCTGAGTCCATTTAGGGTATGTCGCCATGACACTCTCTAGCCTGCTGCCGCTGCCTCTGCATGCCGTCCCCTATAGTGTCAGGGTCAATTATTGGATGTTTTAGATGCTATCTAGCTTCATTCTGTCACTCTGTCATGGCCATGCTGTTGCCCATAATTTTGGCATAATGGTGCGATTATGCAGCCTCAGAGGCATCCATGCATGCTGCCCCTGCTGTTTCCTGTCCATTTCCGTGGTGTTTCCATCCTTTTCTGAGGTTCCCAGGTGTTTGGCCAAGCTTCCCTGTGCAGAGCCTTGGTCCCCTTGAAAAATGCTCGAGTCTCCCATTGACTTCAATGGGGTTCGTTATTCGAGACGAGCACTCGAGCATCGGGAAAAGTTCGTCTCGAATAACGAGTACCCGAGCATTTTAGTGTTCGCTCATCTCTATTCAGGATGTTGCTAAAGATTAATTCCAAGATAACTCTGACATCTCCAGGGCCTTTGGGCTCCAGGACCCCTCGCACTCTGATATTATTGTACCTATTATTGTGTCAAGATCTTCAATGTGACGATTCATGTCTTGTAGAGCATAAGTTTGATCTGCCACTGTCTCAAGTACTTGAGCCACATAGGTTCTTGTGCCATCATGGGCCACCTCTAGCCCCCCCCCTATGTTCACTAAAGAATGTAGGTCATCTCTGACGGAGTTTAATTGTATCTTTAACTTCTTCCACTAGCTCTCTAAAGTCCTGCTTAGTAGGGAGACTCCAGAGCAGAATTTGCAAATCAGCGGAGATGGATAGGGAAGTAGCGGGTGGCGGGTCATCAGAGGTGGTTGAGCTGCTCGGGGAGGCCCAAGGGTTGGAGCTTTTTCTGGGACAGGAGCTTGCTTTTGCGGCCTCTGGGGGAGAGAGGGAGACATTTCAGGGCAGTGTTTGTCCCTGCATCTTCTCACTGCAGAGGAGTAGGATCCCTTACAGACAGGGGCTGGTGCTGTGGATATGTGAGATGGAGTAGGTGCCCTGTTACTGGCCGCCTGTGGCCTTTCTGAACCTTCTTGGGGGTTCTGCTGTACGGGGGTGTCTGGGCCTGCTGCCTGCCCCTGGCCTTGCTGTAATGGCGATGGGGGAGAGGCCGGATGCTTACTGTGGCGGGAAGGGCTTGACAGCTGTTGTGGGGGGGGGCACACTTAATTAGGCCGTGGTGCTTGGGTGGCTTGCGGTGGCCTCATCCTGGGTCTTAACATCTGGTGCAGTTGCACAAACTAGTGTTATATGCACAATGCCAGCTTTATACATTGACATTCAAATATCGATACTACGTTTAATTGATTGTTATCTCTTGATCTCTATTTTAGTACACGTACTGCTCGCGGACCATCCGAACAGACCTAGCTCAGTATAGCATTTATTATCTCTCCTGTATTTATGTAAGTACAATATAAAACAGAATACTAAATAAAAAAAATACATCAAATATACAACAAACAATTTTTTTTAAATCAGAAAAGCCTATAAACCAACATGTGTCTACCACAAACTTCAGTAGATATATCTGCCATAGAGTGTCTCTGTAGCAAAATGTCTCTGTAGAGGAGTGTTCACACTGATTGTGCCTAGATGGCAGCATTAGTTGGAATTTGTATATCAGAGTATCTCTAAGTATTTAACCACATATTCATCAAGATAGCAACGATTTGTTGGTCAAGATAGCGACAATTGTTGAGAAAAGCCGTGATTGTAGCAATAGCAGCGATTGTAATAAAGAGTCTTTGCAAATGAGATCTTATTACAATCGATGCTATTGCTACAATCACTGCTTTTTTTCAACAATTGACGCTATCTTGACCAACAAATTGTTGCTATCTTGATGAATATCTGGTTTCATACTTATTCACTGAACTCAGGTCGCTCTGCCGTATGTTTCCTGGATGGGTAGGAAAAATCTTTATAGGACTTTATAATGCCCAATTTGTAATACCTTCTCCAAACACTACCAATCAGGATACCAAGTACCTTTTTCTTAAGACTCAAATCCCTGTTTATCTCCTTTCTTTGGAAAGTTAAGAAGGCGAGGGTACCATAAGATAAGCTGAACCTCAAAAAACTGTTTGGTGGATTTGGGATTCCAGATGCCTAAACAAGGCAATGCATCTTAAGCATTGGGTACTGCTTCATAACAAACATATGACTGATTCCCACCTATGCCTAGAAAGATAGCTATTGAGCCCAGGTCAAAAAAACCAATTGTTGAACATAGAATCCCCAGTGAGAACTCTATCACTAGAGGTAGTATCCAGACAATTAAAACCTTAGCACAGGATATTCGCCTCCTAGGACACCCTCTACCCCGTATGCCAACTAACCTACTCCCACTTCTGCTCAGAGCGAGAAAAGAAGAACACTAGTCATGCAAGCTCTGGCAAGCTCTAGAGAATATTTCATTAAGGAAATTTCAACAAAAACTACAAGACATTAGAGAAGATACATTGAGACACGCACACATTAAACTTTTTGCAAGAGGAAGAGCTTTAACGAAACCAAACAGATTTGCATAAAAAGTTTCTGTTTCTACATGACCATATGTGGTTAGAAAACTGGTTATTCAAGTTACTTTACCGAGAGGTTTATCATTCCTGCTCTATGACTACATACTAGCCCAAGGTCACACAGCCACCTCGGCCTATATTAGAGGCTGGGAGAAAGATCTCAGCATTAGCATAAGCCCTGCACAAGTCAAAATGACACACACCAGGTCACAAAAAGACCCCCCTCCATTAGAGAATGGTTAGAGCGTCTGGATAACATCTATTGCTTAGAGGAACTGGCTAGTTTGGAATTGAAAAACCATGACAAATTATGGCTCCCATGGCAAGTATAGAAACTCCAACCCGCCAACAGCTTGCCCACAATAAGAAACAAACCCTACTAGGAAGAAATGGTGATATAATGAGTCTCTAAACCTGGGTAGACTGCTCAGCGACTTTGTTATGGTCACCATTCATTTCTATCTGGTCAATGCTACTAATGGTCTACGGATAGAGACCGAGCGCAATTTGCACACGTCAAAATTCACACACTCCGTTTAATGTGTGCTCAATTTTGTTAGATTGTTGACAGTCTATCACTCTGGCTTTGATAAGCTGTACTCATTTTGCTGTAACATGTATATTTGTCATTTTTGGCCTCAGGAATATTGTACCCCAAGCCTAAAGCTTGTTACTGTTTATTTAAAAATCAAAAACAATAAAAAGATTTATATCTTAAGATTAAAAAAAAAAAAAGATTTTGAATAAGGAAGGCTACCATTCGATTTTGCATTGCCATGTCATACCCTGTGGACAGCGCTTGATTGGAGCCAATTTCATCCCACAAAAGGACAACCCAAAACACTCCTTAAAATTATCCTTAAATGAACTATTTAGGGAAGAAGCAGGCAGCTGGTAATCTATCTGTAATGGAATGGCCAGCAAGGTCACCGGATCTCAACCCAATTGAGCTGTTGTGGGAGCAACTTGACTATATGGTACACAAAAAAGTGCACAGCAAGCCAATCCAACTTGTAAGAGAGACTTCTGGAAGCATGGGATGAAATTTCACCAGATTTCCACAGCAAATTAAAACAGCTAGAATGCCGTAATTGCAGCAAAGGGAGCATTCTTTGATGAAAGCAGATTTAAAGGAAAAAAATTATTTCAAATGAAAAAAGAAATATTTTGAGCCTTGTCAATGTATTTTCTATTTATTTTGCATCTCATTTAAAAAATAAAAGTATGTGTTTTCATGGGAAACATAAAATTGTCTGGGTGACCCCAAAGTTTTGAGCAGTAGTGTATATTAAGATAGAACATCATATGAGATATAATTGTCTTATGGTATTAAAGTTTTCATTAAAACAGGCCTTAGGCCATTGTATGCCTAGAACCTTACTTTGATTATGCATATAAGAAGAACTCTTCTGTTATATCCGTAGTGCATATTGTCACACTTCGGAGGGGATGAACTGTCAGAGTCTCTTTGGGAAGAGTCTGTGGACCCTTTGGACCACCACAGGAGATGATGCAAGCCACAACCTGGGACTGGAGTCTACGTGGACACCTGGTCTTTGGCAGAGCGGGATGGTCTTGCTGTGGTGGGGTGCCACCAGGTCGTTCCACAGGTGCGACTAGGCCTGCTGTGGCAGCTAAGGTAGTACGGCAGGAAATTCAGGTAACAGTCCAAACCTGAGATGACAGCAGAAAACACAGAGGAACACTGGCTCGGACTGAATATTCCGCTGGACAGGAACCCTGGAAGGCACAGCAGGACACAAGAATGGCAGGAACCCGGAGGAATGCTGGTAACGCAGGAACACTGAGTTAAAATGGAAATACAGGGAACGCTGGAGGCTTTCACTTATCAGTAAATGATGCTGAAGACACAGGAGCGTGTGGGAACGCAGGGAGGGCTTTCACTTCAACTGAAAACGCTCTGGGAATCAAGGTCTGGGAACCTTGGAAGTTCCTAGAGAATGCTGAAGATCCGGCCAGGCAGGAAGGGAGGTGCGAGGCTGGATTAGCCAGCACCAATCAGGAGGACGCAGGCCCTTTAAGGCTAGAAGAGCCGGCACGCGTGCGCCCTAGAGAACGGGGACGCACGGCCTAGTCGGGAAGCAGGAGCACAACCAGAAACGTGGAGAGGAGAGTCCAGTCCGGGGGTTGCCATGGCGCAGGGAAGCGCACGGGTGTACCAGTGATCCGTACCGGGGATTGCAGGTGCGGCCATGACACATATTAAATGCTATATCAGTAACATGGGAGTCTGACTGTTGACATATGGGTAATCTCTGTCTAATCATTGTTTATTATCAAACTATCAAATATCACTATACTAAGTGCAACTGCTGGCTGACGAAATGTATGTATGTGACCTGGGTCATCTTAATAATAAGATCTAAGAGATGGATCATGTTTTGATTGTTCTCAGATGTGAATCTGATACCAATTGTGTTACTGTTAAGAGTAGTTACAAATTTTCAAAAGTAGGAATGTCACCTTTCCAGAGAATCAGCAAAACGTCTATATATCTCACCCAAAAGAGGATATGTCCTGTGTCCTAGTGTAGGTGGGTGCACATATTGTGCCCATGGCAGTACCGCCAAACAAAAAATAATTGTGGATGAGCAGAAAAGTAAGAAGTGAAATTGTGAAGTCATTGTGTTGTCGGTATTCTGTGCCTTTTGCGTTCAGAATAGCTTTGACCCTGAGATGCTGCTGCTATATAAAGTCTCTACATCTAAACATGCCATATAGGTATCAGGTGTTTCAAAAATAATGTCAAGTTTTGTGATTACATCTTTAGCATCTAGTACAATAGTAGCTAGATGACAAATGGTTACAAGATTTTATCAACATAATTACATATGCCCTGAATAAGTTGATCTATCCCATAGTCAATAGGTCTTCCTGGGAGTAGAATTATAGATTTGTGGATTTTTGGATTTTTCTTTCTATTACAGTTATAGCAGCTGGAAAAAAAATTTATTAAATGCTAACTGACATTGGCAGGAGATTACATAGGCAAACATGCATTGTACAGTAAATTAGTGGATTTGCCTGATGGAAAAACCTTATTGAAATCATTCCTGCACTTTGAGGCATTTGAGGTAGCTATTAGCATTACATTATAGCAAGCAATTGCATCATAATCACTTTATGGATCACTTTATGGTGCATTTGCAACCAAAAATTATAACAATTTGGACTAATCTAGTTTAACCCCAAAGTGGTAATTAACCCATTTATCAATAAAACGTAGCTCTTATTTATCCTTTAAAATATATTTTTTTTACTTGATTTGTGCAGAACAAATCACCTACTAACTTTTAAAATGAACAGTTTGTAGAGTACTTCTATGAGATCGCCTAATTCCTATCACAGTTAATCCGCTGGGGGTAGAATTATAATGTAAAGGTTCCTTCCCCAAACATCATTTGTATTTACCAGCAGTACGGTGGTTATTAGTGGAGGTATGGGATTCTTCTAATGTATCCCATTAGGGCTTTCTTGGTATCGTTTCCCTCTCACATGCACTGCACTGCATTTTTTGGAGAAACTACCCGGTCCTGTCGTGCGCCTGCCATCCTTTACTTTCCTGGACTTAAAAACAGTGAGGGTGAAGTGTGTGAGGAGTCACACACTTCACCCTCACTGTCTTTAAGTCCAGGAAAGTAAAGGATAGCAGGCGCACGACAGGACCGGGTAGTTTCTCCAAAAAGTGTTTCCTTATTTATATTAAAATAGACCGAAACAGGTAGTCTATTTTAATATAAATAAAGAAAAAAAATTTGGAGTAACTATGCGGTCCTGTCGTGCGCCTGCCGTCCTTTACTTTCCTGAACTCCTGAATTTTCCTAACTCCAACTAATTTAGCATCTTGTGTTTGGAGCTTCCAAAGACATCGGCTGCACCATAACCATTATCCCATACGCCAATACGAGAGTTGTGCCTTACGTTTAAGCACAACCCAATCGGGTGAGAAACTTTCTATCACACTACATACTCTGAACCAAACTTTATAACCCTATGAGCGCTGTTGTGTTCCTTCTTTGCAATTTTCCTACATGCTATTGTTGACATGCTATAGAGGTATGATTTAATCTCTATCTGTCTATATCTCAATAAACTCTAGTGATTCTCAATTAATGAGACAAACTGAGCTCTAAAATCCTAGTAAGGCCCCACAACATGTTTGGCCCCGTAATGTGGCTTCTAAAGGGGTGTCGGGGCTATCATTGAGTGCCGGATTCTACTTGTCATGTTTAAAATGTAATGTGTCAATGTGTTAGTACAATGTCAGAAGCCATATGAAAGTGCATATACACCTGTACAATGATAATGTAAACACATCATGTAAATCCCCACACCCTGGGATTTTGCACTGGGCAGCCGAGGGAGTGATAGGAGCTACAACAGCAATAACACTGAGTAACATTATAAAGAAAGGGGTTAAAATGATCTTTATTGTGCTAACACACTAGGATCGAAATGTGAGAATTTTCTTTTCTGGGAAAACCCCTTTAAGGTAGAGTCCGCTAGAGTTGTGGTATTCCGTGCCCAACACAAACGAAGGTTTATGTTTTGAATGTTATTCTCGAGGAGAGAGATAGTTACAATATTTAATGGGAGACGTTAAATCTCGTTTGTTGAAGGAGATTAGGTCATTCCAGGCTTGATCCGTTCTATAAATTTAGTAGGTAGAGGGTGAACGTGCCAGAGGGAGCTTATTAGGCAAACTGACAGGGGATTATTCTTGTTGTAGTACTTTTAAGATCATGATTAAGACACATTGTGTCGAAACGCGTTGATCTTTACATCGGTTGTACTTGTCTGCATGAATTTTATGGAATAAAGAAAGAACTTTAATATTGGACCATCTCCAAGTGTGGTACAGAGTGCTGGGTTCCATATCTTTATCTCCTGTGGCAGGAGGCCAGTTGGAGTTTGGACAAGCTATTGGCACCAGAAGTATGGGTGAGCCAGTGTTTTTTTCTTCATTTTTTATGCCAAGTACTTTTCAATGGTACACCATTTGTGATTTATATCATTCGCCCACCAAGATTTAGCGTGACTCAAAATGGAGACAGTGTTCAGGGACCCCTAACCCACCCACATATTTGTGTTTGGACAGTGTGTGTAGCTCTATTCTTGGCGATATTTCCTGACTCTTATTTGGACTCCTGTTCGGATGTAAAGTTTTTATCTGAAATTTAAAATAAAGATTGAAGATTTTATGGATACCTGATCCTGGAGCTGGTCCGTGTTCGTTTGTATTCTTGGGTTACAGTTTTTCCAAATGAATTTTCTCAGTTGGGTCCTTGCTAAACAAAAGAAAGATTCAAATATGCTGATACTAATAGATCTAAAAATATAGAGGTATTTTGGAAGGGTCATAATTTTATACACTGCAACACGGATGCACCAAGACAGGATCGGTTTCGAATATTCTGCTAGTTCTTTGTCTGTTTTCTGTAGAAGGGAAACATGGTTACATTTATATAGGTTTTTTGTTGGCAATGTTATTCTATCCCTAAGTAGGTTGTGTGTTCTGGTTGCCAGTAAAGGGTGAAGTGTTGTTTTCAGTTGTTACAAAGTTTGTCATTGATGTTAACTGGGAGAGCTTGGGATTTGGAATTGTTTACTTAGTAATAAGAGAGTATTCTGAATTCCTTTAACCCCTTAAGGATGCAGCAATTTTGTAGCTTAAGGCCGAGTCCCATTTTTTGGATTCTGACTTGCGTCGCTTTATATGGTTAAGTAACACTGTTACTTATCAAAACGATTCTGAGATTGTTTTTTCACCACATGTTGCGCTTCATTTTAGTGGTAAATTTTGGCTGATAAGTTTTGCATTTATTTCCAAAAGAAGATTGCGGGTGTTACATTGTGGTGCCAGCTATATGTTACAGCCGGCACCCCTTGTTTGCCGATCCAGAGCCGAGCTGGCATCATGTCAGCGGCGGATATATCCAGTGCTGAGCGCTAAGTCACCGCCGCTGAGCGGGAAGGGGTTAATGCTGTTGAAGTATTGGAAATACAAGTTTCAGGGTCTGTTAGTGATATAATTATGTCATCTGCAAACAGCGTTATTTTGTCTTCTTGGGGGCCTACTTTTAAGCCTGAAATTGCTGGATGGTTCCTGATTGCCTGAGCGAAGGGTTCTATAGTTAGCACAAAGATGATTAGGGAGAGGGCCATTCGACAGGGTGAACTTTTGTGACAGCTTTCTATTTACAATAACGTTTACTGAGGGGTTCGAGCTTTAATAGTAAACCCAAATTTGTTCAAAGTGGCAAATAGTTAGTCCCAGTTCACCCTGTCGAATGCTTTAGT
Organism: Engystomops pustulosus; assembly: GCF_040894005.1. Lineage (NCBI taxonomy): Eukaryota > Metazoa > Chordata > Amphibia > Anura > Leptodactylidae > Engystomops > Engystomops pustulosus. The sequence continues at coordinate 165,181,582 of NC_092411.1, read as the reverse complement.
ATCAATAGTGATAAAGGTTGCTGGGGTTAGTTCTATTTCCACATCTGGATGAGGTTTATTAATTTCCTCCTTTTTTCAGAGGTTTGTCTTCCCTGCATGAAACCCGACTGGTCATGGGGGATTAGTGCAGGGAGGGCATTTTTTATTCTGTTGGCTAGTATATGAGCATATATTTCGATGTCCTAGTTTGGTAACGCTATAGGAAGGAAGTTAGCTGGGTTATCTGTTGGTTTGCCAGGTTTTGATAGGGTTACTATAATAAAGGAGAGCATGGGCTCAGGAAATTACCCTTGATTAGTCGCAGCCTTGAAGACTCATGTTAGATATCGGGACACAATATTGGCAATTTTTTTGCAGTAAGCACCTGGGAGGCCATCAGGGACTTTGTTAGATGGGGACATTTTGTTGTTTTTAGTACTTCATTTACTAGGATTGGGGAGTTAAGTTTTCAAAGCTGTTCAGATGTTAATTTCGGGAGGGAGAGAGATGCTAAATTATTCTGGATTTGTTCCTGGGTGAGTATAATGGTATAGGCGTCTGTTTAAATTATATAGTTTTTCGTAGAACTTCATGAACGTATAGGATATATCTCTTGGGTTCATCAACTTGGTGCCCGTTGGTGGATGAATTACGTGTGGGATTTTGGATTTTAGGGCTTTTTTTAACTAGGAGGGAGCCAGCTTTTTGATCTCGGGAGTAGTATTTGGTTTTGAGTTTGTATAGCATTCGTATATGTCTGTTCAATAAAAGATTCCGTAGATTGTACCTTTCCTTATGAATCTATTGGAGATTATCTTTTTGTTTGTGTTTTGTAATTGTCTGATTATCCCTAAGGAGCAATTGATTTCTCGCTCTCTTGTTTTTATTTTTTCCTCTAATTTTATAAGGTCATACTTAACGTAGCCTTTATGCATGAGCCAGATAGAGGAAATGTCTGCTTCTCCATTGTTATTTAATGAAAGGAATTCTCTAAGGGCTAGTTCTATCTTGGCTGAATTTAGGAGATGAGCAATGGAGGACATATCTGCCTTCAAAATGTAGTCATTTTGGTTGGGGTATTGTTCCGTTAGTGTCAGTTCTACTGGATCGTGGTCTGACCATTTAATTGATCCTATGGAGGAAGATAGTGAACTGTCAATTAGGGATTTTGGTAGTTATTATCATATTGATGAGTAAGTATGTTTTGTGCCTGGTGAGAAGTATGTGAATTCTTTTTCGGATATATGTGTATAAGCCAAAAGTCATATAGTTCGTTTTCCCAAAGGATGTTGCTAAAAGTGGAGTGTCTGTTAGTTCTATTAGAGGTGGTGTCTTCTACAGGGTGGGTGACAGTGTTTAAATCTTCGCAAAATATACCCTTTTTTGACCTTGTTCACCTTCCTTATTAGTTGTCTGAGAAGGGAGATTTGGCCACTATAAATTAACAATATTGTACATAATGCTGTTGATTTTGCATACAAATATTATATAATGGCCAAATCTGAAACCTTAACGGATAGTGTTGATTTATGGACTATCAGAATGCTTACTTCAGTTGAACGCAAGATGGACTTTTCCAGTAAGAAATTGTGATGACACTTGGCATTTTCCCTTGTTGCGAATAAGTCTACCTGGGGAGTGCCGCAAAGAGATGTTAGGTTGTGAAAAGTTTTCCAATTTAGGCACTATTCGTTTGGCTAAGAAAATCTCCCCTCTTGTTTTCCGTGCCTTTTAAGTGGGTGGCAGAGATTGAAAATATTTAGTGCGTCAGTGATATTAGCGACGGAGATGGGGTACCTCCTTGTCTTTTTAGATAAGACACTGTTGTAGTGTTGTCTGATAGGATCAACAGATGACAATGGGTTAGGTGGGGAGTATTTGAGCTTGGAGCTTCCCATACTGCTCATAATTTCCGATAATGACTAGTAAGGACTGTTGCTCCAGAATACTTCCCTTCTCAGGTTTGCTTCCACTAGCCACCATAGGAGATCTTCTTTGATTCCAGAATGGATAAAGATTTTCCTGTCCAGTCCCTCTGGTTAACTGTTCCAGGATCCTCAGGATCCACCATTGAAGGATGCTAGTATGAGCTTGGCACCAGGCTACAGAAGAGATGCACACTGAGTAAACCCAAGGTGTTCATGCCATCTCTGATTGAGATATGAGATTTCCTTCTAAATTTATTTATCTGTTCCCTGATGTGGGTTCCTTGGATGGGGACGTGATAGTATGCGTCCTTTATGTCTATGGTGTACATTAAGGAATCTTTGTGTGGCTGATCTTACAAAATTTCCTGTAGATGATAAACTTGTTGAGATGTTTTTTAAAGTTGATGATCAGTCGATTTGTCCCGTTTGGTTTCTTTACCAGAAAGAGAACAGGAACAGGAATTACTACCCCAGATAATAGTAGAGATGAAAATTCTTCAGTGTCTGAGGTAGGGACAGGCGTAACGGCAAGACGTAGGCACGTCGCGCTGCACAGCCGCCCGCCAACCCTCCCCGCTCTCCCCTGCTGACCTGGTTCCCGTACGCCGGATGATGGAGGACTCCGTGGATCGCTGACCCCTTGGCGTCTCGCGGCTCCCTTGCTGGGACGGGCTGATGCGAACTCGGAAGCTTCCTGCGGTGCCGTCTCCCTCCCGTTGCTGGTCGGCTGTTCAGGGTCCGCCCCGCTGCAGTTTCATATATATGGGCTCCCTGCTCCGTGAGGACGAAAGTTGGTAGCTGGAGGTACATCAAGGAGGCTGGATTTCTGCTGCTAGTTGGGTTCCTGGTCCTGGAAGATGCGCTGACCTGGTTCGAGTGTGCTCGGGTGTCGCTGCTGAGGCGGTGCGGCCGGATCATTCACCGTGGTGTCGGCGTGGTCGGGAGTCAGATCCTGCAGTCCATACCTTCCCCCGTTATATGACTGCTGACTGCTGGGGTCTCCTGGAGCCATTCTACAGGATTGGTGAGATGTATCTGGATATGGTTTTCCCCTCTGCTGCGTTTTTGCTACTAACCGGTACTAACTAAGACTTGTTGCTTCGCTAATCCAATTTTCTTCTTACATTGGAAGCGCTTTTTTGGCGCTATTAAACTGTTACTAACCAGTCTTTATCTACAATATCTGGATTTCAGCTTTATACTAACTTTTTATTGATCTAAACACCGCGTTAGGCTGTGTGGACTCCCCATCGAGGTATTATTTGACTTTTTTGTTTGCTGCTACTTGTGATTTTGTTGGAGACACATCTTGACAAAGATTCCCTGGCTCTAGTAGATCGGAGGTGGGCCAGTCATGTCTATAATTCAGTCTACTCATCATTTTCCAGAGGGGTATCAATTCTGGTCCATAGATCAATTAGTTTTCAAGTTTTAGATGCCCTGTGTGATATAGATGGGAGATTTGTTTTCCTGTTTGGTATCCTAGAGGGCACCAAATGTGTTGTAGCCGTTGTATATATACCACCTCCCTTTAGATATGATGTTTTGATGCGGTTCCTGGAGAGGGTGGGTGACTGTCCCGTCTGGGCGACTTCAACTCTGTTATGTCAGATAAGAAGGATCGTCTAGGGAAAAGGAATCTGGCAGGTGCAATCGCCGTGGACACCCCATTCTCCAGGTTCTGTCAGGAAGTAGGCTTGAGAGACGTGTGGAGGTCCTTAAACTGTGATTTGCCAGTATTCTTATGTTATAATCGCTCGCATAACTCCTTCTCTAGGATCGACTTGGCATTGGCCAATGACTATGCCATTGGCTGGGTGCGGAAAATTCGATACGATAATCGGTCCATTTCTGACCATTCCCCACTGGTTCTTAAGCTGTCTGATTCAACTAAACCTGCTCTTAGGTTTTGGAAACTTAATGTGCACTGGTTGTCCCTACTAACAGATGAGGATAAAATTAAGAAAGAACTATGTAGTTTTATAGCTGCCAATAGGGCCTCTGATAATTTGGGATTAATGTGGGATGCGTTGAAATCTTTCCTTAGAGGGATATTAAATTCAGAAATCATATTTCTGCGTAAACAGTGGGCCAGACAGGAGAGGACCCTAAAGGAGGAAGTTAAAAAAAGAGAAAGGGACTATCAGGAAAGTGGACTCATATGATAGATTTAACAAAGCACAAGAGGAGTACAATAGATGCATCGCTAATAAGGCCATGCAGAAGCTATTCTTTCTGGATCAGAAGTCACATTGTGAGAGTGGCTCTCATTCAAAAGGGCTTTTGCAGAAAGTTAAAAAACAACAGGAGTCAAATAGAATATCCACGATTAAAAATGGTTTTGGGGAACCAACCGGTAATCCGCGGGAGATCAGTGGTATTTTTCTACAGTTTTTCCAAAATATTTATTCCTCAGATTTGGAGGCGTCAGTAGAGGATATAGGCCACTATTTGGATAATATCCATTTTCCTAGGCTATTGACAGATAAAGTGGATAGGCTATCCCGTCCAATATGCATTTTGGAACTTGAGGAGTCTCTCTCATCCTCTAGACGTAACTCCTCACCAGGGTTGGACGGGTTACCTTTAGAAATTTATAATAGATTTGGTGCTAGTCTCCTACCCCTTGTGGTGGAGATATGGGAATCTGCACAGAGGGTGGGGAAACTACCCGAGTCCTGGTATCAGGCACAAATAGTCTTGTTACCAAAAAAAAATAAGGATCCACTGGAGGTGGAATCCTATCGTCCGATCTCTCTTCTTAATGCGGATGCTAAATTGGTGGCCAAATTGCTGTCGAACAGATTAAAGGAATGCGCGTCAGCACTTATACATGAAGACCAATGTGGCTTTGTGGCCGGCCGCCAGGGTAAAACTAATATAAGACGGTTGTTCGCGGGCCTACAGCTGGGACGGGGGAAGTCGCGCTCCATCCTGTCATTGGACGCCTCCAAGGCCTTTGATAGGGTGGAGTGGGACTTCCTCTGGGAGGTGGTGCATACATTTGGGCTGGGTAGTAGCTTTGTGGATTCAGTTAGACTCTTCTATCAGGCCCCTAGGGTCTGTATTAGAATGAATGGCGACTACTCTCCCGTTTTTACTTTGTCTAGGGGTACCAGGCAGGGATGCCCCCTGTCGCCGCTATTATTTGCTTTTTTTATAGAACCATTGGCAATAAAACTTAGGGCTGACAGGGAGATAGAGGGTGGAGGATTAGCTGGACCTATGGATAAGATTATGTTGTATGCCGACGATGTCCTTCTCTGCCTAAAAGATTCCAATACATCTGTTCCAAAAGCCCTGAAGGTTATTAGGGAGTTCGGTAGGTTCTCAGGCTTTCAGATTAACACCCACAAATCTATTTTGGTCCCACTTAATAGCGATTCACAGCTTAATTTGACTCAGTTGGATTTGAAGATTTCATGTGAATATTTAGGCTTAAAGATCACACCTAATGTGGATGATTACATACCTCTGAATCTGGCCCCATTATTAACAAAACTGTAATCCAAGGTGAACACATGGAATACGCTACCTCTAAATCGTGCAGAGAGAGTCGTTCTTACCAAGAGTATCTTGTTGCCCCAAATTCTATACGTATTATGCAACTCTCCCTGTTGGATTAGCAAGAAATGGTTCGGTTTTAATCGAGCGATTATAAATAAATTACTTTGGGGGAGGAAAAGGGTTCGTATTAAACCGGAAACGTTAATGGTAGATAAGGAGAGGGGCGGACTTTCGCTCCCGTCCTTCTACCACTATTTTCTGGCGGCACAGATTCAGTACATCCTTGGAAATAAATGCTCCACTGTATTTCAAATGATCAGTGCTCGGGTGGGCGTAGATTCGAGTCTATTCTCGCCCTACTGGAGTCCGGTCAGATGAGATGTCATGCCAGTAAAAAATTTCCTTTGGCGGTGTTATTGGAGAACACTTGGAGAGATTTCAAGAGGTTATATGGGATTAAGGGGGGATTTAAATATACCCCCCTATATGGCGCAATCGTAATTTTTTAGAACTATATAAAATGGAGGACGTCGGGTTTTGGGGGAAAAAAGGGATTAATTCTTTGGAGCATCTGAGGGAACAAGGGGTATTATCCTCTTTTCAGTCTTGGTGCACTAAGGGGATTTTGGAAGAGAAAGATTACTTTAGGTATTGTCAGTTAGCACATGCATTTAGGAAAGAATTACATCACGATAGGTTCACAATACACGAAGGTGGTAATTGTTCTGAAATTTTAGTGTCAGAGTTGTCACTTCTGAATCTGTCCAGGATTTATCGTCTGATTAGAATTGACATTGATCAGAATTTTAGCCATATAAGTCAAGTGAAATGGATAAATCAGGTTGGTTTGATCACTGCAGCACAATGGCGAGATATCTATAAAAATGTGGTTAGATCCACTATTAATTTAAATCACAGATGCACTCAACTTAATATTTTATACAGAATCCATTTTTCACCATATTTAATGTTCAAAATTGGGTTAAGTGAAAACTCTAAATTGCAAGAGGTGTAAAAGTGTCTATGCCGACGTCTTACATGTTTTATGGGATTGCCCAAAGATCAGTTCATACTGGAAGGAGATTTTTACGATAATAGAGAATCAGCTTCAATGCTCCCTGCCGCGAGTTGCTACTTGCGGATTACTGGGCTTGCTTCTGATTCCCATAGACTCTAGAGCAAAAAGTGACCTGGCCTTGAAGCTTTTTCTCCTAGCGAGACTAATATTAGTCAAACATTGTAAAGATGATAAAGCGCCACAGGTGAAGGAATGGAGTAATCTAGTGGCACGTACCAAAGCGTATGAATGTGCATATGAGAAACGCCATAGGAAAGGTAGAAGACTGAGCTTGATATGGGATCAGTGGAGAATATAAGTGAAATTTTTTTTTTCTTCTCTTTTTTTCCATCCTGGTTTGCCCATTGGATAGGTAGCTAAGGGTAAGGTAATTAATTTAAGGGTTTCTTTTCTTTTTTTCTTTCTTGTTTCTCTTTTTCCTTTCAATATCTCCAGCACGGGCAGAGGGTGGTAGGAAGGGGTTGGGGGGTTTCTGTGGGGGGTGGGCATTTGTTATATGTTAGATACTCTTAAAGGAATGGAGCTTTCATATCATGTTGATATACGGTATTATGATTTGCCGATCCCCTTTGTATGTTATATATCTACTATTGCATATTAAAAATAAAAAAAAATTTTAATAAAAAAAAAAAGAGATGAAAATTCTTACCAAACGAGAAGATGAAAAGCTAGTGACATAGAGGAAGATGGTGACATATATTTTGTAAGGCCAAGTAAGGTAAATTCTATTTTGTAAAACATGTAACATTTTATAACATTGTAAAACATGGATATGTTTTACAATGTCTAAGACCCAGGGATCTGATGCGATTTCTAACCATTGCTCCCTGAAGTTTAACAGTCTTGACAGTCTTAACAGTTCTGATCTGTTGTGGTGGAGAAAAGAAATCCTTTACCTTTGCCTCCTTTTGGGTAGCTCCAGATACCCCTTTTCCTTTTATCCTTATATGTGTCTTTAGGTTTTTTTTAAGTCATGAAAGAGATGCTTCTTAGGTATGGGTTTACTCTCTGGAAAGCCTTTTTTCTTGTCTAATGCCTTTTCAAGAATAGTGTCCAGCTTGGGTCCGAAAACAAATTCTCCCATAAATGGAAGGTTACATAACTTAGATTTCGAGCGAATGTCCCCGCCCCACTGCTTTAGCCACAGTGCTCTCCTTGATGCGTTAGTTAAGGGCCATTCTTTAGATGAGAAATGAATTCCCTCTGCCACCGCATCTGCTAGAAAAGTTGTAGCTGATTTTAGCAATTGAAAATTCTCAAGTATTGTTACCATTGCAGTTCCTTATTTATATGGTACTCCAATTCACCCAGCCAATATAGCAGATTTCTCAAAACCGATGTGTCTGCTAGATTTCCTGTCCATTGGGTCTTTTAATTGCGCTGCGTCTTCAAATGGAAGATCTGTTTTTAACGATCTTAGTGACCTGCACATCCACTTTTGGACAGGAATCCCACAATTTTGATTCTTCAGGTTCGAATATTAGCCTTTTCTTGAAGATCTTAGATATAAGAATTCTTTTATCTGGTTCTCTCCACTCTTCTGATACTAGCTCTTTTAGGGTGTCATTTAAAGGAAATACACTCTGGCCCAAAAATACTTTGTCCTCCTTGGATTTTGGCAGTATAGTTTTTAGTGGGTTATCAAGCTCCTCTAATTGAAATAGGTACATTGCATCTGTAGCCTTAACAAAATCTTGAGAACCCATAGGATCCTCACCCTCCATAATGGAGCATGATGGTGTTTCAGAGTCATTTTCCTCATCTGATAGTGATGATTCTATATCTAATCTAGGTTTTTTGCTTGGGGGTGCTTTAGATGTGGCCGCAGCAATAGAGGAGATAACTTTCTCTTCTATAAACCCTTTTAATTCATCCAAGAATGATGTCCTTTCTTCCCGCATAAAGTTATGAATACAAACTTTTCATATAGGCTTCTTATAAGCATCAGGCATAGAATGAGAACACATATTACAACTCTTAGTTCTGCACTTTTCTGATTTCTCGGGTTTGTCAGGCCTGCTTGCCTTATCCCCCTTATCCTCTTTGCCTTTCCCCCGTAGACCCCTGGTCTTTTTCCTACAAGGCAAATATAGGATATGTAATAATAAAACACAGAGCAGTTTTGGAACCACAGTCACCAGAATACTTAGACCTCAGATCATAGTGACTTGTCCTCTTTACCTTAACAGGAGCTCACCCCCTTTTGAAGTGGCTACCGCATTCCTTACTGTTCCCAGAAATGCATTGTGCCTTCTCTGGTGCCACTTCCGGTCGCAACCGGAAGTCAACATCGGACCTCGTGGAACACCGGGAAATGTAGTTTCTTCAGCCCCCCGTGTGCACAATCTTTATATCGAAGTGCTGCGACTAGGAAAAGGACTGGAGGTTGGCTGCAGGGAGGACCGGAGCCAACCAAGAGCCCTCGCCCGCTGGGATTTCACCTTTGTAACCGGCCTAACCCGTAAGTGTCTTCTCCCCCGCCTGTCTTCCCCCGGGGGAGAGAGGGCACCTCTCTAGTCCTGACCTCAGTAAGGACAGGAAGAACACTGGCGGGAGGATGTTGGAGGAATGCTTTTAACCTCTCTTCTTCCTGTCCCTGCAGAGCTCAAGAAGCATCCTCCAGGTGGGCCGTAATGGAGGACGAAGTGGAATACTTGTTCATTACGTAGTGCTGCTTCCCTATCTTGGATTTTGTACCTATCTGTACAGGATATATTGTACAACAAGAGAAGACCATATAATGAAATGAACCTCATGCATGAACAGCAATGACTGCAATGAACAGTCATGTGCTTAGTGGAACGAACATGAGTATAAATGAGGTCATAATGCAGGAATAACAAGGTCCTGAGACATGCGCAGCTGTGAGCAGACAGGGTCCTGCAGGAACACTTGGATCCAGGCACGCGTCATTAATAGTGATCAAATAGTGATCATTTTTTAAGTGTAAGAGACGTGTGAAATTAGCCAATAGAAAAAGAAGGTGTGACCTTCACATCACATGATCAATGTGACTAGGGAGGAAATGAAGTTGACGAGCCTACTGATTATGTCCCTTCAAAAGGGGCTATACTAGGTTTTTAGTCAGATGTTTGTATCATTACTTGAGAATCACTACAGGTGATTGAGATGTAGCCAATGAATAAATCCTACCTCTATAGCCAGTCAGCAGTCATGGACAAATAAATAAAAATCTTACAGACAGTGACGGTAAAGTGTGGTGCATGTGAGAGCAAAACAATACCAAGAAAGCCCTAATGGGATACATTAGAAGTATCAATAGAAAATACCTTCACTAATAACCACCTTACTGTTAGAAAATAAAAGTGATGTATGGGGAAGGAACCCTTACATTATAATGTCGCATAATCCTGGAGCGCTGCACACAAGGTGCCAAATTAGCCCTTAAATCTGCAGGTCCGACTTACCCCATCATGGGAAACCGCAACGGCCCATCCACCAGGCTCTCCAGGAGTCAGGAGAGGCTGCCTCGTAGACAATCAGTGGTGGATTTCTTTAAAAAACGGAGTGCGGAGGTCCCGGCTGAGAAAACCAAGATGGCGCCGACGTCGGGATTACGGAGTGGTGAGCCCAACCCCTCTCCCACTCCTTTGAAACAGCACAGCCCGTGGCCGCTACAAGGAGAGGAGTCATGGCAGCAGGCTGCTGAAGGACTGCAGCTGCCAATGGCGGGTCGATCCCAGGGGGGAGACAGGCACAGCACAATTTGATCCCAGATCGCCTGAGGGACATAACCGGTCAGGAGCACTATCGGAAAACACCCCCACACTGATCCATGTCACAGGTGTCCCCGCGATCCATGTTACAGATCTCAGGCACACCCGTGCCCCTTTCTGTGGCGGCGTCCACGGCCCTGACTTACCTCTCCTCTATCCTGCTCCCGTCCTGGAAAGGACGCGCATGCGCCGGCACTCAGAGATTTAAAGGGCCAGTGCAGTGCTGCCAACTTCAGGGTTTTTCTTAAATGCCGGCTGTTACCATCATTCCCCGCCAGATTTGAGCTACCAGCCTTAGAGAAAGCTTCCTTGTGAGTTCTCTGTGTTCCCGTGTCTCCTTTGAATTCCCATTGCGACCTCGGACCTGACCTGTGATCTTGCATCTCTGCCATCAGCCCTGACTACATGCATGTCTCTGACCCCGAGTCTGGATTCCAATTCTATACCTCGACCTTGGCTGCCACCGCTTGGTAGTCGCACCTGTGGAACGACCTGGTGGCCCCCTGCTGCAGCAAGTCCATGCCGCTTTGGCTCTGGCGAAGACCAGGTGCTACTTAGATTCTGATCCCAGGTGTCGGCTAGTACCATCTCCTGCTGTGGACCAGGGGGTACACTTACCCGAAGCCCTGACAACCCTTACCAAATGCAAAGTTCTCCCATCCGAACTTTAACCCCTCCAACACCGGGCAGGTTGGTGGATGGTGGAAACTGGCACCTTACCACCTGCACCAGATCTGGGGTCCCAAGTTCTCCAGTCCACACTCCCTCCATCCCCCTATCCACAACCAACAACTAGCTACCAGGGAGACAGGAGATCTCTAAGAGGAGTAATATCATGTGCAACAGCAGTGAAAGAGCGTTGGATATCCCCCCAGGGAAGCTCAGTGAATTCCCCACATCTCTCGCAGGAAGTACAACAGAACTGTGCTTTTTGTGTATTCACCTTCCACCGAACCACAAAGTAACTCTTCTGCTTCTTCACAACTCTCCCCGCTACTGTACGATCCATTGTGGCTCTATATTCAGCAATTGCCCACTAAGTAGGACTTTAGAGAGTTCATAGACAAAGTCAAAGAAGTCTGCAGGCAGGAAATTGCTGCAGTACATAAAGATGTACAACAGGTGGCGCAGAGAGTTGATGTACTGGAAGATGATCATATAATACTGTGAGATCAGTCGAATATGCTCTACAACAACAGGTGACAATACAGGCCTCCACTATCAGAGACCTGAGACGCTATGTTGAAGACCTTGAAAACAGAGGATGTCGCCACAATATTAGGATCTGAGGCATTCCAGAGCAACAAGAGGCAGAGGATCTTCAAGGCTACTTGCAGCACCTGTTTAACACAATTCTGGATAGGCCATTGGACACCCTGCTCAAGATGGACCGAGGTCACAAAGCACTGGGCCTTTAAAACCACTGCCCCTCCTAGAGATGTCATTTGTCACATTACTGATTTTTGGATTAAAGAAGAGATTATGAAAAGATCCTGCGTGCTGAAAACAGTATCCTTCATGGGTTCTCATCTCCAGCTATATTAAGACCTCTCATGGATTACACTCCAACAACGATGGGCCCTGAGGCCACTTCTCGAGTTACTGAGAGGCAAGGGTAAACCGTTGGGGTTTCCCTTTCTGCTTGACGGCGAGAAAAGATGGTCGCTCATCCACGCTACGCTATCCAGAGGATTTACCCACCTTCTGTGAAATTCCTCCAGAGCTACCTGACTGGTCTCAAAGCCAACATCTGTGGACCATCGTTCTACTACATGGCAGTCGACTCATCCACCGAAAAAACCTCAAAGAGCACCCAAACCTGATCCCAGACCTCCGAATGGGCGATGCCCTTTCATTCTTCTCCCATCTCTCCCTTTCCTTCCCTACCTTAACCTTCTTTTCTGGGAGATGTAACATGTCCCATTTCCATTGTTATTTTATGCTACATAGCAGCTGGCTCGTCCACCGAAAAAACGTCAAAGAGCCCCCGAACCTGATCGCAGACCTCCGAATGGGCGACGAGTATTGAAGGGGACTTCTCTTCTTGCCCTTTCATTCTTCTCCCATCTCTCCCTTTCCTTCCCTACCTTAACCTTCTTTTCTGGGAGATGTAACATGGACGTACATATCACCTATCGTTTCCATTGTTATTTTATGCTCTTGTGAATCATGATCGTAAGGCTCCACTTGCTAAATTGATAGGTTTAGACCCTACATAATGGCTCTTGGTAGTGCAGCAGGCCAGGTGTCTGGGTTCTGCACTCCTACGGTTTACAGGTACACGCTTTTCCTCAGAGTAAATCTTCATTCATAACCTCGCTTCCTCATACAGCTTCCTCAGCTGTTACATCTGGTATGGCGGTTGTTTATTGGAATATTTACAGCGAGAACAGCTATAAGCTACCATCACTATTTCAAAATGTTCTTTTTAATGTTTATTTTTTTTAATTACCTGTTTTGTAATGTCTAACCTGTTCTCCACTTTTCTTCAATATTGGATGTAAACAGTACAACGCCAGGCTAGTCCGCGAGCCCATGTGGCTGAGTTTCTGTCAGTTTTGCAATTTTTATAGCCAAATAATTGATTTGTATAGACTGTCGTTAAACAATTTTCTCTGAATACTAAGGGACTTATTTCTGATGTTAAAAGGAGTCTCGTTCTGAAAGAACTGTGCCATGCTAAGGCAGATAAAGCATTCATTCAGGAATCGCATTTTACAGCTGCACTTCGCTAAACACTGGTATCCGATAGCGTATTTGGCACACACCTTTGTTAAAAAGGCAGGAGTAGCTATCCTCGTATCTCGCCATGGACTGATTCAAGTAGCAGAAACTGAAACTGACTCCCGGGGTAGATACCTTATACTTAGGGGATCCATTTTAGGTATCGCGGTAATACTGTGTAATGTGTATGCTCCTAACTCACGCCAGTTTCTCTTTCTGTCTAGGGTCTTCCCGAAACGGAATTCTTAACATAATGAACTACTGATACTAGGGGGATTTCAGTGCAGTTTTGTCAGAAGAGTACTAAAAGTAGGGAAAAAAAACCAAAACAAAGGCAAACAAGAGGACGGCGCCTCGTGTGATACTGTGAGGATAAGGAGAAAGAGGTACGTATGGTACCTCTAGGGGGGGGGCACTTCCTACATACCCCCCTATTTTCCCCCCCCTAGAGGTGTGCTCAACTTATTATAAAGTTAATGCGCTTTTAAAGTATCCGTAAGCTGCCCTTCAGCGTGCTGGTGTTTAACTTAAGTTAAACCAGTGATCCAATAGACAGAAGGGGTGGTTTAGAAAACCAAAAGAGGGCTGGAACGGCGCTATTCGGACAAGGGTCTTCAAGAAGGTTAAAATGCTTTATTCCATAGTAGACCCGTTTCGGGCTAATCAGCCCTTCTTCAAGTACAATTGGATAAAATAGGAGGTGATTTTCAGCGGCAGCTTAATCCGCCAAACCAATCAGTTTTGTCAGAAAGTATGGATTATCTGACTCTACCCTCCAATTCAATCTCCCAAGGGATGAAAACTCTTACTCTAGAATTCCGCCATTTGATCGATAAGTCCTCACTCTATGATCTATGGCAGGTCAATAAACCAACAAGCTAGAGAATTTACAATCCCCCCCCCCCCCCCATAGAACCCATAGGAGGATTGGCTATTTTGTGGGGAATTAGCTCTGTGGAGCCTAGCTGAGGAAACTACAGGCCAGATCACGCACCAATCCTAGTAGAATTGTAGCTAGAAGATGCCCCGCTTAACACGCCCCATTGGCGTTTAAATGAAACTCTTCTCAGATCTCCACTCTTAAGGGAATCTCTACGGAAAGTTCTTACTAATTATTTTGCAGAGAATACCGCTTCTGTACCCTCTGTTACGATACTTTGGGAAGCCCACAAGGAGATATTTAGTTGAGAGGCAATATCATTATTCCCGATACAAACAGAATGTTGGACTAAATGAAAGAGAATTGGCGACCCACCCAACACCCTCTTTGCTTGGGCAAGTGTAAATCCTTCACTCCAAGATCAGGGAGTTAGACCTCCTGGATATGGAGTGCATGATTAAATACTCCAAATGCAAATATTACAAATTCGGCAACAAACCACACATGTTATTGGCCCATCAGTTCAGGCAAAAAACCCAGCATCCCCAGCATCCCAGACTACATATGCTATTAAGGACAAACACTACACTATCATCCCACGAAGGTAGCTGAACTTTTCCACACCTACCACTAGTCTCTTTACTCCCTCCAATCAGACCTACCCACCCACCAAACTAGACCAATGTCTGTCCCAATGTTCTATCCCCCGGGTCTCCCAGGAGGCCTTAGCACATTTGAACCAAGATGTTACATCGGAGGAAATAGAAGAGGTAGTAAATGCCTTCTGGGAGGTAAAACTCCTGGCTTAGATGGCTTCACTTATCTTCATTATAAAAATTCTTCCCCTTCTGCTTTCCCACATGGTTACATTGTATAATAAGTTCCTACAGGGCCAATCGATTCCTCAATCGATGCTTGCTTCCTATATCATGGTGATCCCTAAGCCAGGCAAAGACCCGTCACAATGCCCTAGCTATAGACCCATTCGGTTATTAAACGTCAACCTCAAAATTTTCACCAAACTTCTGGAAAATAGGCTAAGTGAATGCCTCCCACAACTAATACACAAACACCAAGTGGGGTTTGATAGGTATCGGCAGTCAGGGGACAAAATCGATTTAATAGACTAGGTACAGAAAACCAAATCAGAAGCTTTATTACTGAGCCTTGATGCCCATTCCGCCCCCTTATCTATAAAAAATGGGACTCGCCAGGGGTGCCTTCTGTCCCCTCTACTTAAAATATTAAGTGTAGAACTATTGCCGGCATACATCCGTGGTAATCCGGACATTAAAGCAAACAGTTTAAGATTGCCTTATTTGCAGATGATGTACTGCTCACTCTTACTGATCCTGTCATCTCCCTACCAAACCTCCATGCAGTTATCACAACTCATAGTAAAGTTTTGGGGTATAAAATAAATCAGTCAGAGGCCCTACCCTTAAACCTGTCCCCCCACTCATTATCAACCTTAGCTTCAGATACTCTTGGTGCTCATGTTCTCTTAAATACTTAGGTATAAGACTTACACCCTCTATCTCTTCCCTCTACAAAGTAAGTTATCCCCCACTGGTTCCGGAAGTAAGGAAACAATTGCTAAGCTGGTGTCCGTTCTTCCAAGATTCATCTACCTATTTGAAACTCTCCCAGTGAGAATTCCGATAATGGCCCTGCAAACATTCCAAGCATACTTCCTAGACTTCCTTTGGAACTCTAAGAGACAGGATTCAGAAAACGGTTGTAGTAGCACCAAAAGTGAAGGGTGGTTCCCCACAGACATAACTTCATATTATTATATGACTCTTCTACGCAACATAGCCTCATGGACATCTCTGTTGGCCTTTAACAGGTGGACAGAAATAGAAAAATTGTGGTTGGCACCGATACATCCCAGTTCCCTAACTTGGGGCCCACCGATGGAAATTCCTACAGCTTCTCTTCTAGCCCCAATGGCCTTCGCGCAAGATATATAGTGCAGATGTCGTATATGCTTTTCCTTAGCAACACATAAATCCTCAATCAATCCCTTTTTACATACACCACATCTACCTCAGAGTCTTAGGTTGGACTTTGTGGTATTCTGGAAACAAATGCACATCTTTCAAATTAGAGATCCCTCACATCCCACAACCTAGTTACTATTACTGATCTCTGCTCAGCGACTGAGCAATTTACGCAGGTGACCAATACCTATCCCCAGATTTATCAGTTTGATCTCTCTACTCTGGGATCTGCTACAATACCACCCCTTACGGAATTCGAATGGATTAGTCTCCGTAGCTCTTCCTCAAAGGGATTTCAGATCTATACTCCCTGCTCATGAAGCATACATACCTCGGAACCAGTTTAACATGCCTATATGATGTGATGGGAAACATGGCTGGGAAACACACTACCAGAGAAGGTATGGAAGTTTATCTGGTATAAAGGCTCCATGTCTGCCCTATACAAAGAGAATCAATTGAAGATCCTAATGCAGTGATGGCGAACCTTTTAGAGACCAAGAGCCAAAACAAGAACCAAGACCCACTTATTTATCGCAAAGTGCCAACACAGAAATTTAATTAGTGACTCCCTGCTCTGTCACAGCTTTCATTCATATCAGCACCCTGAGGACACCAATAAACCAGAAAGGTAAGATTTGGATGATCATTGTAGCTTCCCTCCAGGATCCCATAAACAGGAAGAATTTTCAGGGTTGGAGCAGGAGCTACAATGAGGATCCAGATCTGTCCACACCTTCCCACTCCTCCAGTAGTCCCAGGTAGTCCTGTCACTTTAAAATAGCTCTGTGCACAAGAAGTCATAGACTGTCTAGGACTGCAGGAAGATACCTGGAGTCCTCTCTGGTGATGGGCCAGTGCCATAGGTTCGCCACCACTGTCCTAATGCAATGGTACCACACTCCAGCACTTCTACATAAAATCAATCCGCTTATCCCTGATATTTGTTGGAGATGTGGTGAAACCGGGGCTTCTGTGTTTCATATCTTTTGGGATTGTTGAAGACATACAACTCTTTTGGGATGAGGTACATGCAATACTGCAGAGGGTTCTGGAAAATAACCTAGAGAAAGAACCGGTTGCGTTTCTCTTAGGACTCCCAAAAGCTGGATTGGGAAAACCTCAACTTAGACTGTTTCTCCACATGTTAAGTTCAGCAAAAACTTTAATTTCCCTTTTTTGGAGAAGGTCAGCCCCACCTTCCCCATTAGATTTATACTCACATATAAGACAGATGCGGTCCCTAGAATACATGACTGCCTCTTTGCATGAACGGTTGGATCAGTTTACCAAGGTCTTTGGGACGCCATAGGAGACAACCTTACTTAACACCACAAATTTAACCTTACCTTTCAATTTTCCAAGAGACCCATGGGAATGTTTTATAATTTGTTTTTTTGTTTGAAGTTGTTTCTTTTGTAGCTTGGATGTCTATTCATAGATCTGAATTATTGAATGTACAGCAATGGCTCATCTCCGATAGCGGGTAATGACAGATACACTTCCAGAATAAGGACGATAAATTTGCTGACATTTTATAATGAATGTTTGATGTGTCTATTGTTGATGTGACACTCTTGATGGTCCTGCATGGCCTAACTGAAGTTGAACGTCATATGTGCCTTTGGGATTTATAACGACATTCATGTACTAATGTTTATTCCTGTGAAATTCATAAAATTTTATAAAAATGTAAATTGGAAAAAAAAAAGACTTACATCTAGCACATGAATAAAGTCATCAGTTTCAGAACTGGGATGCAAGCGCTGTAAGAGGACACTATCTGCTCCTTTAGTGTAGAGCTTTATCTTCCCCTCTTCGTTTCTTACTGGAAAATGTAAATAAGAAAAACAAATAACATTTCACATTTTGAATGTTATCAAGCAAGCATTTACTATAGCAAACCACAATCATTTCATGATGTCTTCTACTCTACAAAAAAGTCAATAGCACAAGATTTTATGCAATAAACCAGGGTACTTACTCATAAAACCAGGCACAGTGACTTTGATAATCTACTCATATTTGTTATACATGGCCTCTTTCTTTCATTTTTAAAATGATTCTAATGAGCTAGAAGTGCTATGGGCCCTTCACAAGCTGTTTTATTTTGTTAAGATTTTGTTTTATTTAGCTCCGAAACGGCAGTACACATGAAAACAGAAATTTGTGAAAATATGCTAATGCACAGGGAAGCTTGGCCAAACACCTGGGAACCTCTGAAAAGGATGGAAACACCACGGAAATGGACAGGAAACAGCAGGGGCAGCATGCATGGATGCCTCTGAGGCTGCTTAATCGCACCATTATGCAAAAATTATGGGCAACAGCATGGCCATGACAGAGTGACCGAATGAGGCTAGATAGCATCTAAAACATGCAATAATTGACAATGACACTATAGGGGACGGCATGCAGAGGCAGCGGCAGCAGTGGCAGGCTAGAGAGTGTCATGGCGACATACCCTAAATGGACTCAGGTTTCACCAAAGGAGGTGAAATGATTTCCTATGTGAACAAAAGGTTGATGGTATATTTAGTCGATAACACAGCATGGTGGCGACATAGTGACCAAGTTCCATAACGTATCTGGTGAAACACCCGAAAAATGAGCCTGACACAGCTCTTTTGATAAGGGGACGACATGTGGAGGCAGCCATGGAGACGACTTCCATGATTAAGAGTGACAGTATGGGGCATTCATATTGCGCTGCTATGATTGCAACTTCAGGTCTCCAGCATGGCGGCGACAGATAAACCGAGTTCCATTATGTATCTGGTGAAACACCTGAAAATTCTGCCTGACACAGCTCGTTTGATAAGGCAATGATGTGCTGCATATCCTCTCGTGCTCCAGCGTCTGGGGTGTAGAGAGTTGAAATGAGACATTGGTGGACGCTGTGGAGGATTGTGGAGGCAAAATGGACAGGAAACAGCAGGGGCAGCATGCATGGATGCCTCTGAGGCTGCCTAATCTTGGGATGGAGCTGGCGGTCCACTGCCAGACGAGCTTTCGCCTGGTCAAGCCCCTGCCTCTCGGCTCCTCCCCACCCAAAATGGGCCTGGGGGCCAGAAGCGTTTACTTTGAAAAAATTATAATTTTCAAAGCAGGCCGAGTCGTTTGAATATTTCACCTAGGAATAATGGAATAGCATAGTGGTTCTATTTTTAATTGTTTTTACGGAAATGGTTCCATGATTAAGAGCGACAGTATGGGGTATCCATATTGCGCTGCTATGATTGCAACTTCAGGTCTCCAGCATGGCGGCAACAGGTGGGCCGAGTTCCACTATGTATCTGGTGAAACACCTGAAAATTCTGCCTGACACAGCTCGTTTGATAAGGGGACGATGTATGGAGGCAGTGAACTAGTAGTAGATTAAAGGTGCTGCAGTTAAAATTATGTTAGTTGGATCTTGGGATGGAGCTGGCGCTCCGCTGCCAGGCGGGCTTTCGCCTATCCAAGCCCCTGTCTCTTGGCTACTCCCCAAACAGCACTTCTAAGAACCTTTTGTATAAGATCAAGTGTAATAGCGTTCTTATAAGTTTGGGTTATGGCAGGTGAGGGGAATGTAAACAGATGCGCAAAAAGCGCTGAAATAATATCGGTAAATGATAAAAGTTTGCCAGTATATTTTGTGTATTACACAGCAGGGTGGCGACAAAGTTAACAAGTTTGATGTGGAAGCCATGAAAACAACCTAAAATTCTGCCTGACACAGCTCGTTTGATAAAGGGACCATGCATGGAGGCAGTGAACTAGTAGTAGATTAAAGGTACTGCAGTTAAAACTATGTTAGTTGGATCTTGAGATGGAGCTGGCGCTCCGCTGCCAGGCGAGCTTTCGCCAATCCAAGCCCCTGTCTCTAGGCTACTCCCCAAACAGCACTTCTAAGAACCTTTTGTATAAGATCAAGTGTAGTAACGTTCTTATAAGTTTGGGTTATGGCGGGTGAGGGGAATGTAAACAGATGCGCAAGAAGCGCTGAAATAATATCGGTAAATGATAAAAGTTTGCCAGTATATTTTGTGGATTACACAGCAGGGTGGCGACAAAGTTAACAAGTTTGATGTGGAAGCCATGATTCTGCCTGACACAGCTCGTTTGATAAGGGGACCATGTATGGAGGCAGCTATATGGACGACTTTTGAAGGCAGCTATGGCGATGACGTGTGGAGCCAGCTAAAAAGACGACATGTGGAGGCTGCTATGGAGACAATTTAATTTGGATAGTGCCTGTATGTGGCAGTCCAAAAAAGTTTTCAAACCAGAGGAGCAGGTAGGTGGTCCTCCAGAAAAATTAAATAGATTGAGTGCCTGTATGTGGCACTCCAAAAAATAGCCAGTTTCCTATGCTTTAGTGTACAAAGAGGAGGAGAAGGAGGACAATGAGGAGGAGGAGTGCATACATTATTCAGGTTGAGCTTCTTTCACCTGGTGGAGAATGAAAATCCGGAGAAATCCAGGCTTTATTCATCTTGATAAGCGTCAGCCTGTCAGCGCTGTCAGTCGACAGGCGTGTACGCTTATCGGTGATGATGCCACCAGCTGCACTGAAAACCCTTTCGGACAACACGCTAGCGGCCGGGCAGGCAAGAACCTCCAAGGCGTAC
Source organism: Engystomops pustulosus (assembly GCF_040894005.1). NCBI lineage: Eukaryota > Metazoa > Chordata > Amphibia > Anura > Leptodactylidae > Engystomops > Engystomops pustulosus. The sequence continues at coordinate 165,161,133 of NC_092411.1, read as the reverse complement.
AGCGCCAGTTCGTGCCACATGTCCAGCTTTGAAACCCAGTAGTTGTAGGGAGCTGTGTGATCATTTAGGACGATGGTATGGTCAGCTACGTACTCCCTCACCATCTTTCTGTAAAGATCAGCCCTACTCTGCCGAGACTGGGGACAGGTGACAGTGTCTTGCTGGGGTTACATAAAACTGGCAAAGACCTTGTAAAGCGTACCCCTGCCAGTGCTGGAAAAGCTGCCTGCTCACCTACTCTCCCTCGCTACTTGTCCCGCAGAAATACGCCCTCTGCCGCTAGCGCTGTCAGAAGGGAGATACTGTTTCAGCTTGTGCACCAGGGCCTGCTGGTATTCATGCATTCTCACACTCCTTTCCTCTCCAGGGATGAGAGTGGAAAGATTTTGCTTGTACCGTGGGTCCAGGAGAGTGAATACCCAGTAATCGGTGATGGAATAAATTCTTTAAACGCGAGGGTCACGGGATAGGCAGCCTAGCATGAAATCTGCCATATGCGCCAGAGTCCCAACGCGCAAGAATTCACTCCCCTCACTGGCCTGACTGCCCATTTCCTCCTCCTCCAACTCCTCTTCTTCTGCCCATACACGCTGAACAGTGAAGGACTGAACAATGGTCCCCTCTTCTGTCTCGCCAACATTCTCCTCCTCTTCCTCGTCATCCTCCTCCACCTCCTCCGATAAGCGCTGAGAAATAGACCTAAGGGTGCTTTGGCTATCAACAAGGGAATCTTCTTCCCCCGTCTCTTGTGACGAGCGCAAAGCTTCCGACTTCATGCTGACCAGAGAGTTTTTCAACAGGCCAAGCAGCGGGATGGTGAGGCTGATGATGGCGGCATCGCCACTGACCATCTGTGTTGACTCCTCAAAGTTACTCAGATATCAGACATCCACTCCTCATTGTAGACTTGAGGAAGCTGACTGACCTGACTACCAGTTCTGGTGGAAGTTGACATCTGGCAGTCTACAATCACTCTGCGCTGCTGGTAAACTCTGGATAACATGGTTAATGTTGAATTCCACCTCGTGGGCACGTCGCACAAAAGTCAGTGAGCGGGCAGTTGGAGGCGGCGCTGCGCTGCCCTGAGAGTGGCAGCATCTGTGCTGGACTTCCTGAAATGCGCACAGATGCGGCGCACCTTTGTGAGCAAATCAGACAGATTGGGGTATGTCTTGAGGAAACGCTGAACTATGAGATTTAACACATGGGCCAGGCATGGCACATGTGTCAGTCTGCCGAGTTGCAGAGCCGCCACCATGTTACGGCCGTTGTCCACACAACCATGCCTGGCTTCAGGTTCAGCGGTGCCAGCCACAGATCAGTCTACGCCATGATGCCCTGTAATAGCTCTTGGGCGGTGTGCCTTTTATCGCCTAGGCTCAGCAGTTTGAGCACCGCCTGCTGTCACTTAGCGACGGCACTGCTGCTGTGCCTAGAGCTACCGACTGATGGCGTCATGCCCACGGATGGTAATTCGGAGGAGGAGGTGGAGGAGGGGTGGGAGGAGGAGGAGGCATAGTAGGCCTTTGAGACCTGGCCCAAGGTAGGCCCCGCAATCCTCGGCGTCGGCAGTATATGACCAGCCCCAGGGTCAGACTCGGTCCCAGCCTCCACCAAGTTAACCCAATGTATGAGTATGACGAGTATGTTCTCTCATCTCTAGTAAATATCATGCACTGACATGTAGATCATACAGGTGCAGTTGACAGTGAATAGCACATACTAAAACATAGGCCATAAAGGTGCTGTTGTCAGTGAATAGAGTTTTGTGGTAAGGGCAGAAAATAAACAAATTTACCCCCCGTTTAAACAATTAATGATAACCAAAAATTTGTAAATCAGAAAAAATTGCATCAAAAAGCATAATTTAACTTCAAATCTTTATTTAATTCACCAAACATGATTAAAATGTAGCCATTGGCAAAGAGAACCAACAAGATTAAAATGGTGTGTGTTATAATTAGAGATGAGCGAACATACTCGTCCGAGCTTGATGCTCGTTCGAGCATTAGCGTACTCGAAACTGCTCGTTGCTCGGACGAATACTTCGCCCGCTCGAGAAAATGTCATCTCCCGCCGTTTTGCTTTTTGGCGGCCAGAAACAGAACCAATCACAAGCCATAGGAGAACCCCAACGGCTTACTTAGGCCTACAATAGCGTTATATTTTCCTTTTTTTTGTTTGCTTGTGGCTGGGCTTGCTGGCATTATAGTAGTGCAGCTAGTACCATATTGTGAGGAATTTGCTGGGAGACCTGCGACCGTTGTGTTTAGCTCTTAGTGACACGCATATCCACCTCAAACACCGAAGTGGGACAATTTATTAGGGGTTTGATTAGAATTAGGCAGAGTCTGCTGATTTTTTTTTTTTTTTTTACCTTTATTTCATTTTATAGCTCAAACTCATCTTGCAAAGCAGTGTGCTTTCAGTGTAGGCTACAAAATAGCCATAGGAGAACCCCAACGGCTTACTTAGGCCTACAGTAGTGTTATATTTTCCTTTTCCAAAAAGCAAAACGGCGGGAGATGCCATTTTCTCGAGCTGACGAAATACTCGTCCGAGCAACGAGCAGTTTCGAGTACGCTAATGCTCGAACGAGCATCAAGCTCGGACGAGTATGTTCGCTCATCTCTAGTAAATATCATGCACTGACATGTAGATCATACAGGTGCAGTTGACAGTGAATAGCACATACTAAAACATAGGCCATAAAGGTGCTGTTGTCAGTGAATAGAGTTTTGTGGTAAGGGCAAAAAATAAACAAATTTACCCCCCGTTTAAACAATTAATGATAACCAAAAATTTGTAAATCAGAAAAAATTGCACCGAAAAGCATAATTTAACTTCAAATCTTTATTTAATTCACCAAACATGATTAAAATGTAGCCATTGGCAAAGAGAACCAACAAGATTAAAATGGTGTGTGTTATAATTAGAGATGAGCGAACATACTCGTCCGAGCTTGATGCTCGTTCAAGCATTAGCGTACTCGAAACTGCTCGTTGCTCGGACGAATACTTCGCCCGCTCGAGAAAATGGCATCTCCCGCCATTTTGCTTTTTGGCGGCCAGAAACAGAGCCAATCATAAGCCAGGAGACTCTGCACTCCACCCAGCATGACGTGGTACCCTTACACGTCGATAGCAGTGGTTGGCTGGCCAGATCAGGTGACCCTGGAATAGACTAGCCCCTGCCCGCGCTGCTCGGATCATTCTCTGTCTGGATGCCGCTAGGGAGAGAGCTGCTGCTGGTCAGGGAAAGCGTTAGGGTGTTCTATTAGAATAATGTTAGGCAGGAGTGATTCTACAAGAACCCAACAGCCCTTCTTAGGGCTACAATAACGTTATACATTTTTTTTTTTTAATTTGCTTGTGGCTGGGCTTGCTGGCACTAGTAGTGCAGCTAGTACCATATTGTGAGGAATTTGCAGGGGGACTTGCTACCGTTGTGTTTAGCTCTTAGTGACACACATATCCACCTCAAACACCGAAGTGGGACAATTTATTAGGGGTTTGATTAGAATTAGGCAGAGTCTGCTGATTTTTTTTTTTTTTTTACCTTTATTTCATTTTATAGCTCAAACTCATCTTGCCAAGCAGTGTGCTTTCAGTGTAGGCTACAAAATAGCCATAGGAGAACCCCAACGGCTTACTTAGGCCTACAATAGCGTTATATTTTCCTTTTTTTTGTTTGCTTGTGGCTGGGCTTGCTGGCATTAGTACTGCAGCTAGTACCATATTGTGAGGAATTTGCTGGGAGACCTGCGACCGTTGTGTTTAGCTCTTAGTGACACGCATATCCACCTCAAACACCGAAGTGGGACAATTTATTAGGGGTTTGATTAGAATTAGGCAGTCTGCTGATTTATTTAGTTTTTATACCTTTATTTCATTTTATAGCTCAAACTCATCTTGCAAAGCAATGTGCTTTCAGTGTAGGCTACAAAATAGCCATAGGAGAACCCCAACGGCTTACTTAGGTCTACAATAGCGTTATATTTTCCTTTTTTTGGTTTGGTTGTGGCTGGGCTTGCTGGCATTAGTAGTGCAGCTAGTACCATATTGTGAGGAATTTGCTGGGAGACCTGCGACCGTTGTGTTTAGCTCTTAGTGACACGCATATCCACCTCAAACACCGAAGTGGGACAATTTATTAGGGGTTTGATTAGAATTAGGCAGTCTGCTGATTTATTTAGTTTTTATACCTTTATTTCATTTTATAGCTCAAACTCATCTTGCAAAGCAATGTGCTTTCTGTGTAGGCTACAAAATAGCCATAGGAGAACCCAAACGGCTTACTTAGGCCTACAATAGCGTTATATTTTCCTTTTTTTGGTTTGCTTGTGGCTGGGCTTGCTGGCATTAGTAGTGCAGCTAGTACCATATTGTGAGGAATTTGCTGGGAGACCTGCGACCATTGTGTTTAGCTCTTAGTGACACGCATATCCACCTCAAACACCGAAGTGGGACAATTTATTAGGGGTTTGATTAGAATTAGGCAGAGTCTGCTGATTTTTTTTTTTATACCTTTATTTCATTTTATAGCTCAAACTCATCTTGCAAAGCAGTGTGCTTTCAGTGTAGGCTACAAAATAGCCATAGGAGAACCCCAACGGCTTACTTAGGCCTAAAAAAGCGTTATATTTTCCTTTTTTTGTTTGCTTGTGGCTGGGCTTGCTGGCATTAGTAGTGCAGCTAGTACCATATTGTGAGGAATTTGCTGGGAGATCTGCGACCGTTGTGTTTAGCTCTTAGTGACACGCATATCCACCTCAAACACCGAAGTGGGACAATTTATTAGGGGTTTGATTAGAATTAGGCAGTCTGCTGATTTCTTTTTTTTTTTTACCTTTATTTCATTTTATAGCTCAAAGTCATCAGGCACAGCACAAAATCCAGAAGAAGAGGAGTTGGAGGAGGAGGAAATGGGCAGTCAGGCCAGTGAGGGGAGTGAATTCTTGCGCGTTGGGACTCTGGCACATATGGCAGATTTCATGCTAGGCTGCCTATCCCGTGACCCTCGCGTTCAAAGAATTTATTCCAGCACTGATTACTGGGTATTCACTCTCCTGGACCCACGGTACAAGCAAAATCTTTCCACTCTCATCCCTGGAGAGGAAAGGAGTGTGAGAATGCATGAATACCAGCAGGCCCTGGTGCACAAGCTGAAACAGTATTTCCCTTCTGACAGCGCTAGCGGCAGAGGGTGTACTTCTGCGGGACAAGTAGCGAGGGAGAGTAGTCGAGCAGGCAGCTTTTCCAGCACTGGCAGGGGTACGCTTTACAAGGCCTTTGCCAGTTTTATGTCACCCCAGCAAGACACTGTCACCTGTCCCCAGTCTCGGCAGAGTAGGGCTGATCTTTACAGAAAGATGGTGAGGGAGTACGTAGCTGACCATACCATCGTCCTAAATGATCACACAGCTCCCTACAACTACTGGGTTTCAAAGCTGGACATGTGGCACGAACTGGCGCTGTACGCCTTGGAGGTTCTTGCCTGCCCTGCCGCTAGCGTGTTGTCCGAGCGGGTTTTCAGTGCAGCTGGTGGCATCATCACCGATAAGCGTACACGCCTGTCGACTGACAGCGCTGACAGGCTGACGCTTATCAAGATGAATAAAGCCTGGATTTCTCCGGATTTTCATTCTCCACCAGGTGAAAGAAGCTCAACCTGAATAATGTATGCACTCCTCCTCCTCATTGTCCTCCTTCTCCTCCTCTTTGTACACTAAAGCATAGGAAACTGGCTATTTTTTGCCAGGGCCAACTGGCTCTAGCTATAGTACTCTATGTATTTAATTTTTCTGGAGGGCCACCTACCCGGTCCTCTGTTTTAATCAATTTTTGGGAGTGCCACATACAGGCACTCAATCTATTTAATTTTTCTGGAGGACCACCTACCTGCTCCTCTGGTTTGAAAACTTTTTTGGACTGCCACATACAGGCAATATCCAAATTAAATTGTCTCCATAGCAGCCTCCACATGTCGTCTTTTTAGCTGGCTCCACACGTTGTCTCCATTGCTACCTCCACACGTCATCGCCATAGCTGCCTCCAAAAGTCATCCATATAGCTGCCTCCATACATTGTCTCCTTAGCAAACGAACTGTGTCAGGCAGAATTTTGGGTTGTTTTCATGGATTCCACATCAAACTTGTTAACTTTGTCGCCACCCTGCTGTGTAATCCACAAAATATACTGGCAAACTTTTATCATTTACCGATATTATTTCAGCGCTTCTTGCGCATCTGTTTACGTTCCCCTCACCCGCCATATCCCAAACTTATAAGAACGCTACTACACTTGATCTTATACAAAAGGTTCTTAGAAGTGCTGTTTGGGGAGTAGCCTAGAGACAGGGGCCTGGATTGGCGAAAGCTCGCCTGGCAGCGGAGCGCCAGCTCCATCTCAAGATCCAACTAACATAGTTTTAACTGCAGCACCTTTAATCTACTACTAGTTCACTGCCTCCATACATCGTCCCCTTATCAAACGAGCTGTGTCGGGCAGAATTTTGGGTTGTTTTCATGGCTTCCACATCAAACTTGTTAACTTTGTCACCACCCTGCTGTGTAATCCACAAAATATACTGGCAAACTTTTATCATTTACCAATATTATTTCAGCGCTTCTTGTGCATCTGTTTACATTCCCCTCACCCGCCATATCCTAAACTTATAAGAACGCTACTACACTTGATCTTATACAAAAGGTTCTTAGAAGTGCTGTTTGGGGAGTAGCCTAGAGACAGGGGCTTGGATTGGCGAAATCTCGCCTGGCAGCGGAGCGCCAGCTCCATCTCAAGATCCAACTAACATAGTTTTAACTGCAGCACCTTTTTTTTTTTTTGAAAAAGTTAAACTTTATTAGAAAAATTTATCATTATACATAAAAAACAAGGAAGACTTACAACTATATACAAAGTTTACACAAGTTACTTCCCATATATGCCATCCGAGTCGGCGAGCCCTCTTGTTTCAATTTAACAATGTGGCTCTTATATACAGAATTAAAGGTTTTACATAAGTATATCTTTTACCACAAATTATCAGGATCGGCAAGCCATCTCGGTATAAATGACAATGTAACAATGTAACATGTGGCTCAATTTAGAAAAAAAAAAGAAAAGGGAAAAAATCTCACTAATTCCATTTCGCCCAAATTCTTTCCCATTTCCCTGGGGCACCGTTTTTTCCAAACATATTTCTTTCGTAGTTTTTAATCAAAAGTGAAAGATTAAACCATGCCTCCAAAGTAGGGGGGGTTTTTGATCCCCAATTGCGTGCCAAACAAACACCAGCCAGGTTCATCAATCTGAGAATCAGTTTACCATATTTCCTTTCTATATCTTGACTCTCTATTAATCCCAGTAAAGCCATTTGCAAGGACATATTCAGCTTAATCTCCAAAACACTACTAATGTTCCCAAATACCTTTTCCCAAAACTCCCGTATTAATTGGCATCCCCAGACAGAGTGATAAAAATCTGCATCCAGAGTACCACATTTCCAACATCTGGAGTTCGACTTAACCCCCATTTTGGATAGGCTTTGTGGAGTGTAATATATTTGGTGAACCAACTTAAAGTGTATTATCCTATGATTAACATTCATTGACCCTTTTTTTGTATTCTTCCTGAATCCTGCCCCAGTCTGCGTCCCCAATGGGGCCAATCATTCTTTCCCATCTATTTTTTGCTTTGCTTCCCTCCAATTGTGCCATACCAACCACCATGTGTTTATATAATTTTGAAATCAATTTCCGATTTTCCCCTCCTAACATCACCAAGTTTAAACCCGCATGTGTTCCTATATGCATACTTTCCTTATGTGCATCCTCTTTTAGTGCATGTGCTAGTTGCAAGTATCGTAGCCAATCACTTTCTCTTAACCCATATATCTCTTGTAGTGAACTAAAAGGTTTAGTCTTATTGTCCTTCCATACTTGTGCTACATATCTCACTCCAAGTTTCTCCCAAAATGTCCTGTCAGGTACTTTGTCCGTTTCACCCAGGTTCTTATTGAACCAAATGGGTGACTCTTCTATAAGTCCTGTGATGTTTAGGATTTCTTTAAATACCTTCCAAGCCTTGGTTATTGCCTTGCATAGTGCCCATTTATTAAACGGTTCCTCCTTCCCCAGATAACTTTCCAAAAATTCAAAAATAGTTCTCACCTTGCCCTCTGAGCCATACACTAGCTTATTAAGCCAGTGTGTTTCTTTCCATTTTGCTAGGCGTGCTATTTGTGAGGCCAAAAAATATCCTCTAAAAAAAGGGATCCCCAGCCCTCCTTCTCCTATTGGGCTATATAGAGACTGTATTTTTATTCTCACTTTTCTTCGACCCCAAATTAACTCATTCAAGATGGATTCCATCAGCTTAAAATAGGATTCCTCTATCCATACCGGGGAAGATGACAAGGTATACAGCACTTGGGGTAACAAAATCGTTTTTACGATCCCAATTCTATCGGCCTGGGAGAGTGGTAGTTTACTCCAACATTTAATTTTTCCCCTTACCAATCCAATCAGCGGTTGTAGGTTCAATTTATCAAACTCCTGAATATTCCCTGAGACTTCAATCCCCAAGTATCGGAATTTTTCTCTGCACGAAATACCACAGCTCCCCCTAGCCCATTCCTTGGTTTCCTGGTCCAATGGTAACATAACAGATTTACCCCAATTAATTTCTAGTCCCGATAGCCTACCAAATTCCTCTATTACCTGAATCGCTTTTGGGATCGAGGATGGGGAGTTCCTCAAATACAAAACCAGGTCATCCGCGTATAGGCAAATTTTATCTTTGGGGTCCCCGCATCCACCCGCTTGTATACCCTCTTCACTTCTGATTTGGATAGCCAATGGTTCAATATAGATGGCAAAAAAGAGGGGGGAAAGGGGGCACCCCTGCCTGGTCCCGCATGATAAAGGGAAAGCCTCCGATTCTCTCCCTACTGCTCTTACCCTGGCTACTGGGGCACTATACATACATTTTATATATTTGATAAACGCCGGTCCCACTCCAAACCATTTAAGGGTTTCCCAGAGGAAGCCCCACTCCACCCTGTCAAAGGCCTTAACCGCGTCCAATGACAGGATGGAGCGGAGCCCCCCCTCCCCCATTTCAATGACTGAGTACATCCTCTGGATGCAGTCTCCCGTACGTCTGCCAGGGATAAACCCATTTTGGTCTTGATGTATAATATCTTTAATCACTCGTTGCAGTCTCATCGCCAAAACCTTTGCCAAAATTTTTACATCAGTATTAAGCAGTGAGATCGGGCGATAGGAGGCCGCATCCAGAGGGTCCTTTCCCTGTTTTGGTATCAATACAATGCCTGCCCCAGCCATTGAGCCAGACACTGTCTCTCTTTCTAATATTTCTAATAAGACAGGGGCTTGGATTGGCGAAAGCTCGCCTGGCAGCGGAGCGCCAGCTCCATCTCAAGATCCAACTAACATAGTTTTAACTGCAGCACCTTTAATCTACTACTAGTTCACTGCCTCCATACATCGTCCCCTTATCAAACGAGCTGTGTCAGGCAGAATTTTCAGGTGTTTCACCAGATACATAGTGGAACTCGGCCCATCTGTCGCCGCCATGCTGGAGACCTGAAGTTGCAATCATAGCAGCGCAATATGGATGCCCTATACTGTCGCTCTTAATCATGGAACCATTTCCGTAAAAACAATTAAAAATAGAACCACTATGCTATTCCATTATTCCTAGGTGAAATATTCAAACGACCCGGCCTGATTTGAAAATTATAATTTTCTCAAAGTAAACGCTTCTGGCCCCCAGGCCCATTTTGGGTGGGGAGGAGCCGAGAGACAGGGGCTTGGACAGGCGAAAGCTCGTCTGGCAGTGGACCGCCAGCTCCATCCCAAGATTAGGCAGCCTCAGAGGCATCCATGCATGCTGCCCCTGCTGTTTCCTGTCCATTTTGCCTCCACGATCCTCCACAGCGTCCACCAATGTCTCATTTCAACTCTCTATACCCCAGACGCTGGAGCACGAGAGGATATGCAGCACATCATCCCCTTATCAAACGAGCTGTGTCAGGCAGAATTTTCAGGTGTTTCACCAGATACATAGTGGAACTCGGCCCATCTGTCGCCGCCATGCTGGAGACCTGAAGTTGCAATCATAGCAGCGCAATATGAATGCCCCATACTGTCGCTCTTAATCATGGAAGTTGTCTCCATGGCTGCCTCCACATGTCGTCCCCTTATCAAAAGAGCTGTGTCAGGCTCATTTTTCGGGTGTTTCACCAGATACGTTATGGAACTTGGTCACTATGTCGCCACCATGCTGTGTTATCAACTAAATATACCGTCAACCTTTTGTTCACATAGGAAATCATTTTACCTCCTTTGGTGAAACCTGAGTCCATTTAGGGTATGTCGCCATGACACTCTCTAGCCTGCCACTGCTGCCGCTGCCCCTATAGTGTCAGGGTCAATTATTGGATGTTTTAGATGCTATCTAGCCTCATTCGGTCACTCTGTCATGGCCATGCTGTTGCCCATAATTTTGGCATAATGGTGCGATTAAGCAGCCTCAGAGGCATCCATGCATGCTGCCCCTGCTGATTCCTGTCCATTTCCGTGGTGTTTCCATCCTTTTCTGAGGTTCCCAGGTGTTTGGCCAAGCTTCCCTGTGCAGAGCCTTGGTCCCCTTGAAAAATGCTCGAGTCTCCCATTGACTTCAATGGTGCTCGTTATTCGAGACGAGCACTCGAGCATCGGGAAAAGTTCGTCTCGAATAACGAGTACCCGAGCATTTTAGTGCTCGCTCATCTCTAGTTATAATCCTTATTCTCAATTAGCCCAAAGTATAAATATAGTACAAAATATATTCTAACAGGACATACCTAAGCACTCAGAGTATAGTTGTCAAATATTAATTACACAAAAATTCATACATAGAAAAACAATGGGATAAGACATACCACTAAATAGGACACCACACAAGCCAGCCCCAACACGTGTTTCACAATATGCTTCCTCTGGGGGGAGTGTGATATATTAGAATACATATTCTAATATACAGAATATATTTTGTATTATAATTATACTTTGGGCTAATTGAGAATAAGGATTATAACACACACCATTTTAATCTTGTTGGCTCTCTTTGCCGATGGCTATATTTTAATAGTGTTTGGTGAATTAAATAAAGATTTGAAGTTAAATTATGTTTTTCAGTGCATTTTTTTCTGATTTACAAATATTTGGTTAGTGAATAGAGTTTTGTAATACCTAGATTGTAAAGTTGATCCTGTCAGTGAATAGCATCAAGAAATACCTTGATTGTAAAGTTGCTTCTGTCATTGCAGAGGAGAGGAGGAGCATGTGAGCGGATGTGACGTTGCGCCGCTCTCTCTCTTTCTCCTGAAGCCGTGGCTAGCTTGCAACACTAAAGGAGTCCACGTGTTTTGTATGTAGCTGGTGAGCGGAGCAGAAAAGGCTGCTGTGGGAACTTGGTGTGTCCCTGGATGCGAGCTGACTGAGAATATTTTAAGGCAGGCCGCACCTAAGGACTAACGAAAATCGAAGGTCCGAAAGCAGGGCGGACGTGCCAGAGACACATTGAGGCAGAGGAGCGGCTTCGAGCATCCGGTATCGGAGGCGGGGGGGGTGTTCCAAGCCGGAGCCTGGTCGTCCGGAGAGCAAGGACAGCTGGACCGGAGAGCAAGGGATGGAATTGCTATGGCGGATCCCGTGCAGTACGACGCTTAACCCGGGGAGGCTAACTTGTGGTACATGGCGGCAGCCGAAGAGAGATAAGTGCTAACTTTCTTTTCGCTCTGCTCACTATTATTCTCCTAGATTCCTAGATGGTGAAAAGATAAGGAACTTTTTCTTACAGGATAAGAGGATATTGTCAATTCCCTATAATATTCATGGAACTGGTATTCCTTAGGGAGAACTGCATTTGGCTCATGTGAGATATTGGATTGTTCTGACTAAAGGACATAAGTTAAAACACTAAGGAAACATTAGACACAGTGATACACAAAGGTAGTAGGGAGTCGACGGCAGAGCTTAATCAGCAGGTACAGGGGGAGGAGAAAACAAGAAAATGGCGCCAAATGCAGACAGCACAAACAGATGATATAGTAGAGCAATCAGAAATTTTTAATACCTCTAAAGAGGTACCAGTATCGCCACAGGGAAATGTAAAAGAAAGTTACCCATCACTGAATGAAATAATGGCGGCCATATTGAAATGTAATAGTGCAGTAGCTGGCCTATCAAACCAGATAGGGGTATTGAAAGAAGAAATGGTGTCCATTAGAGGAGATATGCAAATAAATGTTATTAGAATTGAGCATGCAGAAACCAGAATTTCAGAATTGGAGGATTTAGTTCACCCCCTTAAAGAAAGAGGTTAAATAAATAGACAGTAGAGCAAAAAATAATAAAACCAAACTCCTGGATTTAGAAAATAGAACTCGGCCCTCAAATATTAGAAGTGTTGGTTTCCCCGAGAAGGTTGAGGGGGAGAATCCAGTGGCATTTATACAGGATTGGTTATTCAATACTTTTGGAAGGGACAATTTTGAAATGGATACGATTGTAGAAAGGGCGCATAGAGTTCCTTCCAGAATATCACCCAAGGGAAGGGAAACCTAGGATTTTGTTGATTTAAAATGCTCTTGTCTCGGGATAAGAATAAAATACTACAGTAAGCACGGCAGAAGGACAAATTGAAGTTTAAGGGAAGTGGGATCAAACTCTTTTCAGATTTCAGGAAGCTAAAGCCAAATTGCGCAATCAAAATGTACAATATTCTATGTTTTTTCCCGCAAAGTTACGAGTTGTCTGGGAGAATCAAACCGTGGTTTTTGAGGAACCAGATAAGGTCAATGATTGGTTTAATAAAAATGTAAAATAAGATAGGATTGCATAAAATGTGTATATTTGCGTGCTGGCCGCGGTTCTAGGGGGGGGGGGAATGATTCTAGGTGTAGAGGATGGTTTGGTTCTTAATCAATTTATCTCTGCGCTGGGTGTTTTTTTTTTTTTTTTGGGTGGATGGTTCGTTGCTTCTTTCTCCCAGGAAGATTATTATGCAGAAGTGTATCCAGGAGGTATAGACGTGGAAGGGTATCCAAATGATGAGTTTTAGTGAACAAATTAAAATATTATCCTGGGATGTTCGGGGTCTAGGTACCAGACTTAAAAGAGTTAAAGTTTTCGATCACATTAACAGAAATAAACCTGGTATAATAATGCTTCAAGAGACACATTTAACTCGTGAGAATGTGGCATCTGTTAAACAGAGATGGTTTGGATCAATATATCATTCTTGCAACTCATCTTATTCAAGAGGGGTATTAATAGCCATCCATAAACAGATACAATTTTCAGAAATAGCAGTGAAATATGATAAGTAAGGCAGGTATATTTTTCTACACTGTGTGATTAATGGTAGTAAATGGGTTATTGCTAATACAGGCCCCTAGTTACAAACGGACCTCTGGATATTGGTAATTTATTGTACTTTAGTCCTAGGCTACAATGATCAGCTGTAACAGTTATCAAAAAAAAGTTCTGACTAGGATTACAATGATAACATATAAAGTTCCGACTTACATACAAATTCAACTTAAGAACAAACCTACAGACCCTATCTTGTATGTAACCCGGGGACTGCCTGTATCTATATACCCCCACCGCTCCCCACATATTATTTGAATTACAAGAATTTATGTTAAATTTTTGAGACGTTCCACTATTGGTGATGGGGGATTTTAATTCAATTATGGATATTGAACGGGATTTATGTAGAATCACAAAAAGAGTAAATAGGAATAATAGAACATCTAGATTAAATATGATTACTAAAGAGTTGGGATGGCACGAAATATGGAGGATTAAACACCCAGATGTACGGGAATTCTCATGGTATTCGAAATCACATGGGGTCTTTTCAAGACTTGATATGGTATTCACAAATGATAGTGAACTACAATACGTTAGTAAAATAAATTATGGTAGTAGAGGGATCTCAGATCACGCCCCATTTATCACGGAAGTTGGGATAAATAACAAATGTATAAGTTACAATTTTAGGATTGCCCCTTTGTCGGTGGAGATATTGGATCACTATGATAAACTATCGGCACAGATTAGAGAGTTTTTTAGTATTAATGTGGGCACCATAAGTACTGCACTAGTTTGGGACGCAGCTAAATCACACATCAGGGTAATGTATAAAACAGAAAGTATAGGATATAAATATAATATCGGGAAAAAATAAAAAAAATAGACCTTGGCTGACCTTAGAAAATATGGGGTTTGAACCCAATTTTTTGGCCTGGTTAAAACTTTTATATAAAGATCCTAGCGCAAAGGTATTAGTCAATGGAAGAACTTCAAGAGCCATTCCATTGACCCGCGGGACACGCCACGGATGCCCCCTCTCCCCATTACTTTTTGCGCTTGCACTCGAGCCTTTATCAAATAAGATACGTCAGGACCCAGGTATAGAGGGTATTTGCAAGAGAATGGGGAGGAAAAAAATATTGTTATATGCAGATGACTTACTGCTAAATTTAGGCAGTCATGATACATGATACATGATGCATGATACTTTTGAGGTCTTTCAAGAATTTCGACAGTGCTCCGGTCTAAGTATAAATTGGAAAAAAATGGCTTACATACCTCTTGATGAGATAAGAAATAAGCCTAGAGACGTGATTATGATAGAGGGGGGAAGATCAATTAAATACTTGGGGATACACTTCTTTACGGAAGTGTCTGACTACATCAAACTCAATGTTATCACTTTGATACATAAGCTTAGGGAAAAAATAAAAACCTGGAAGGCACTCTCATTAAATATGATGGGCAGATTAGCGCTACTAAAAATGGTAATGCTTCCTGCAGTGCTATATGTGATCTATGCATCACGTATATATATATTCCAAGAACGTTTTTTAAAATAATAGAAAGTTTGTTCCGAGATCTGGTATGGCGTGGAAAACAGCCAAGAATCAAGCTAGAGATTTTAAAAATTCCTCTCCATTTGGATATAAGAACATATTACATTGCAGCTCAGGCCCAATATTTTCTAAACTGGGATAAGACCCCTCATAGTCAGTTATTGAGAGCATCTTTGGGGGTTAATAATATAGAATACAATATATTGGAGATTTTGGAAGTTAGGGAAGGGAGTAATGGTAGGACAAGGTGGTTAAACGAAACAGTCAAAATTATGTTTATGATTTGGAGAGAAATTAAGAAAAGATGGCAACTTGTGGGACAAGTGGAGTTTACACCGCTATGGGGAATTAAAGCACTAAATGTTTCCACAGAAATAAATCAAAGAAGGTGGGCCAGTAAGGGGGTAAGATACGTTCAACAGATGGTAGAGACTGGGAAGATCAAGCCTTTCTCCAGACTTAAAGGGGTATTCTCATCTGGGCATTTACATTTAAATAAATTCATTTGCCTTATGTAAACATTTCTTCAATTGGATGTTAATAAAAAATAACTTTTTCATACTTTGACGCACGGAGATGTGTGAGGGGTTATTTTTTGCGAAATGAGGCGACGTTTTCATTGCTACCATTTTGAGGTCTGTGCGACATTTTGATAATTTTTTATTTCATTTTTTATGTTATGTAAAAAGGTGTAAAAGTCGCATTTCGGACATTTGGGCGCCATTTCCCGCCTTGGAGGTCACCGCCGCCCGTAACCGTTTTTATATTTTGATAGTTCGGGCATTTGGGACGCGGCAATACCTAATATGTTTGTGATTTTTACTGTTTATTATGTTTTATATCCGTTCTAGGGAAAGGGTGGTGATTTGAATTTTTTATATTTTATAAATTTTTTTTATTTTTTAAACTTTTTTTTCTTTTTTTTTTTCATTATTTTTTAGACCATCTAGGTACATTAACCCTAGATAGTCAGATCGTTCCTACCATATACTGCAATACTTCTGTATTGCAATATATGGCATTTTTGCAGCACATTCATTACAATGAGCCACTGGCTCATTGTAACGAATCTGCAGATGCCAGATAGTCTCGGGTCAAACGAAGACCCGAGGCTACCATGGCAACCGATCGCCGCCCCCCGATGACGTTCGGGGGCGCGGCAATCGTAATAAAGATGGCGGCGCCCGCACGCCACCGTCTTTTAAACGCCGCCGGCGACTTTGCCGGCGGCGTTGAAAGGGTTAATAGCCGAGATCGGTGCAAGCACCGACCGCGGTTATTAGCGGTGGGGGTTTGCTGCAATATGCAACAACTCCCACCTCTGTATGAAGAGGACTCAGCCCGTGAGCCCTCTTCATACACTCCTTATACCTCTGCGCCGTAGAGCTACGGCGCAGAGCGTTAAGGGGTTAATGAAACTGAATGTGAATTCCCAGACGAGAATACCCCTTTAAGAAGGAATTTGGCTTGGAGGGGGATATGTGGTATGGATATCTGCAACTAAGAGGGACATTTAATAAAGACCCTTACAATTATGTTATTGTAGAATCCCCCCCCCCCATTAATAAAAAGGTTGTATGATGCCCTCTCCTCTAAATTGAAAATGGCTAAAATTTATAAAGCCCTGATTAATAAACAGGGGGTGAAGAGTATAGAATATTTACAAAAAAATGGTATAGAGAAATATAAGCGATAGAGTGTGAGATATGGGCAACACTCCAAAAAGAATCCCAAATAATTCTTCAAGGCTTACGATGTACAAAAGAAGCGTAAGAAGGAAGCAAAGATTTGACAGTATGACTGTAAAATTGTGACAATGTCAGATGTGATTTCATGTAAAATGTCCAGAGGTAGAAGGGAGCAAGGAACAGGGTTTTTTTTTTTTTTTGGGGGGGGGGGTAGATGGTTATAGGGATGAGTTATATTTATAATATATAGATAAGAGAGGTAGTTAGTAGAAGAAGGTTGTTATTGGGGAAAACAGCGGCCAGACACGAGGAATGTAGAGGTAAAACAAAATACAGATAAGTAAATAATACAGATACAAATCTGGTCTTTTTGGTATATAAATGTGGAGTTGTTGGTAATGTGCTCACATGGCACTAACTATATATATATATATATATATATATATATATATATATATATATATATATATATATATACACACTCACTGGCCACTTTATTAGGTACACCATGCTAGTAATGGGTTCAGAACTGGCTCAATTCTTCGTGGCATAGATTCAACAAGGTGCTGAAAGCATTCCTCAGAGATTTTGGTCCATATTGACATGATGGCATCACACAGTTGCCGCAGATTTGTCGGCTGCATGTCCATGATGCGAATCTCCCGTTCTACCACATCCCAAAGATGCTCTATTGGATTGGGATCTGGTGACTGTGGAGGCCATTTGAGTACAGTGAACTCATTGTCATGTTCAAGAAACCAGTCTGAGATGATTCCAGCTTTATGACATGGCGCATTATCCTGCTGAAAGTAGCCATCAGATGTTGGGTACATTGTGGTCATAAAGGGATGGACATGGTCAGCAACAATACTCAGGTAGGCTGTGGCGTTGCAACGATGCTCAATTGGTACCAAGGAACCCAAAGAGTGCCAAGAAAATATTCCCCACACCATGACACCACCACCAGCCTGAACCATTGATACAAGGCAGGATGGATCCATGCTTTCATGTTGTTGACGCCAAATTCTGACCCTACCATCCGAAAGTCGCAGCAGAAAAAGAGATTCATCAGACCAGGCAACGTTTTTCCAATCCTCTACTGTCCAATTTCGATGAGCATGTGCAAATTGTAGCCTCAGTTTCCTGTTCTTAGCTGAAAGGAGTGGCACCCGGTGTGGTCTTCTGCTGCTGTAGCCCATCTGCCTCAAAGTTCGACGTACTGTGCGTTCAGAGATGCTCTTCTGCCTACCTTAGTTGTAACGGGTGGCGATTTGAGTCACTGTTGCCTTTCTATCAGCTCGAACCAGCCTGCCCATTCTCCTCTGACCTCTGGCATCAACAAGGCATTTCCGCCCACAGAACTGCCGCTCACTGGATGTTTTTTCTTTTTCGGACCATTTTCTGTAAACCCCAGAGATGGTTGTGCGTGAAAATCCCAGTAGATCAGTTTATCAGTTTGTCAGTTTATCACATCCAGTAATATCTTTCTGGCAAATTTGATCCTGTCAGTAAATTTCGTGCACAGATTTTAAAGGTGCAGTTGAGAGTGAATAGCGGATACTCATACATAGGCCATAAAGGCGCTGTTGTTAGTGAATAGAGTTTTGTAACACCTAGATTGTAAACTTGCTCATGTCATTGAATAGAGTCCAGTAATAACTGTATTGTACAGTTTCTACTGTCAGTGAATCACATCCAGACAGTAGGTCTTCTCCTTAAGGAGACATTGCCAATCAAGGCCACCTTAACGGCGTGTGGAGACTTAAAGCCATAGATGCTCCACCAGGGAATTCTGGGAAAAATGCAAATAAGTTTTCCAAGGTGTTAAATGGAAAATAATACAGCCTCTCACATAGCCAAATCAGTTCCCTACGCTGTACTGAGGAGACCGAACCAGGTCGAAACAGTTCTGTCTACAGTTGGGAGTCTGTTCCTTATGGAATAGATATACTGGTTTGGCTTAATCCCACATCATGTTTTTAGACTTCTTGAAGGTCATACTTGATGTTAAGGGGGCTGCCTTTCAAGGTAGCAAAAGGAGGTATTGTTTTCGATTTAACACCTTGGAAAACTTATTTGCATTTGCAACACCCTCGCCGATGCAATGGCGAGGGAGTGTTTGCGAATACGTCCCACCTGCATGTAATCACATCACACTACATGGTCCTTATAGGACATAGGGGATATTGCAGTGGTGAATCCTGCCTGGCAAGGCAGAAGTTAAGTATTTTGTATAATGCAAGATGCTATTGTCCAATGATCTGTGTTACATCCTGTGCTCTGTAAGCTGAGATGTGATTGGAGGAGCAGCCACCACCTGACCAAGGGGAAGTAATAAAACCCTTGGCCAGGAATGTTCTAGAGAAGTCTCTCTCAAGAGAGGAGAACACTCAGAGAGATTCCAGTGTAGGAGAATCCTAGAGATCAGTGAGTGAGTGAGCAATCTCTGTCTAGCCCATACCAGAGCAGGAAGAGCCTAGCCCCTGCCTCTGAAGAGTGGAGTCTAAGACTAGAGTTAGTGTAGTGAGGAAAAGGGGTATCATCTTACCTTTAAAGGTGATACCTGAAGCCCTACAGGACAAGCTGAAGCTTCCTACCAGGACACAGCTGCCTTCCCAGCCTGCCCTCTACATCCAGGCTGGTGAACTATCTCCTGAGGCTCCCTCCAACTTACATCTCAGCACTCCATCTACCTGTTGCTGCGGTTCCTGCCGGTTCAAATAAAGAACTGTAAGTTGTTTTCTCCAACTTCTGTCTCCGTCTGGTCCCTGCTAATACGGCTGCCTTCATCACCGGCACCCTGTCCATCACCCAGAGACTCACACTCGGGACATCAAGGGGTTGCCCCAGGGAGATCCGCTATAGCAGCCTCTCCCTCATCATTTCTTGCCAACACCACCCTGCTGGAGACCTGCCCGGCTGTAGGACAGCCCTCCGGTTCCCCCCGTACCAAGCACCGTGACAATAGCGTGCTTAGGCCGCAACCGCCAGCCACTCCGGTACCGCGGGCCCCGGCTGTCTCCAGGCCTCACCTCAAGGGCTGGGCCCCGGGGGGGGGATGTTGCACATTCTTCCCTGAATCACATCCAGTAATACCCTGTTATTAAAGTTGTTCCAGTCAGTGAATAGCATTCAGTAATACATTGATCAAATGTTTGCTTGCCATTTTCTGTGCTGTTTCATCATATTCATCAGTAAATATACAAAAAGTTCTGAAGTTCTGATGTTTATCATATGTATCGTTTTTGGTTTCTACGACGCCACACAAGTGAGCTGTATCCACAATACAGAGAGTGAAAAAGCATTATATAATGATATACACTCACCGGCCACTTTATTAGGTACACCTTTCCAACTGCTCGTTAACACTTAATTTCTAATCAGCCAATCACATGGTGCATTTAGGCATGTAGACATGGTCAAGACAATCTCCTGCAGTTTAAACCGAGCATCAGTATGGGGAAGAAAGGTGATTTGAGTGCCTTTGAACGTGGCATGGTTGTTGATGCCAGAAGGGCTGCTCTGAGTATTTCAGAAACTGCTGATCTACTGGGATTTTCACGCACAACCATCTCTAGGGTTTACAGAGAATGGTCCGAAAAAGAAAAAACATCCAGTGAGCGGCAGTTCTGTGGGCGGAAATGCCTTGTTGATGCCAGAGGTCAGAGGAGAATGGGCAGACTGGTTCGAGCTGATAGAAAGGCAACAGTGACTCAAATCGCCACCCGTTACAACCAAGGTAGGCAGAAGAGCATCTCTGAACGCACAGTACGTCAAACTTTGAGGCACATGGCCTACAGCAGCAGAAGACCATACCGGGTGCCACTCCTTTCAGCTAAGAACAGGAAACTGAGGCTACAATTTGCACAAGCTCATCGAAATTGGACAGTAGAAGATTGGAAAAACGTTCCCTGGTCTGATGAGTCTCGATTTCTACTGCGACATTCGGATGGTAGGGTCAGAATTTGGCGTCAACAACATGAAAGCATGGATCCATCCTGCCGTGTATCAACGGTTCAGGCTGGTGGTGGTGGTGTCATGGTGTGGGGAATATTTTCTTGGCAATCCTTGGGCCCCTTGGTACCAATTGAGCCTCATTGCAACGCCACAGCCTACCTGAGTATTGTTGCTGACCATGTCCATCCCTTTATGACCACAATGTACCCAACATCTGATGGCTACTTTCAGCAGGATAATGCACCATGTCATAAAGCTGGAATCATCTCAGACTGGTTTCTTGAACATGACAATGAGTTCACTGTACTCAAATGGCCTCCACAGTCACCAGATCTCAATCCAATAGAGTATCTTTGGGATGTGGTGGAACGGGAGATTCACATCATGGATGTGCAGCCGACAAATCTGCGGCAAATGTGTGATGCCATCATGTCAATATGGACCAAAATATCTGAGGAATGCTTCCAGCAAAGTGGCCAGTGAGTGTATACAGCATAGTCATCTGTAAGCGCACACAGAGCCCTCAATGTCAGATGGGAACTTCAGCATTAGTGTATTCTCTTATTTTTCTATCATGAGCTCCAGTGGTGGAATCAAGGATATTATTTTATCTTTGTAACACCAATCCAGTGTGGTGGTCACCCATTAATTGCCACTAGTGGCTATTGGAAAAATCTGGACCTTTCTCTTATTGCAATTAAATATGAATTTTTGGTCCCCTCATCACTAAACAAGTAAATTACTCTTCAAAAAATGGGTTTTGTATTTTAAGTTTTTTAAAAATAATTTAGCTTATTGTTAAAAAATTTTTTTTCCAAATAGCTTATTTTTACACAATTTTATTTTATTTGTGTAAAAAATTTCTCAAATTTTTCTTTAAAGAGGTTCTCCAGTGAAATAAAAGTCAGCCCCTATTCACACGATAGTGCTGTGCTCGGTAATCTCCGTCAACACCATCGAGATGAATAAAGTAGCCGACCCATTGGTGACCACCTGCTCTCTTCATCTTAGGCTATGACAGGGGTACTATGGAGTCAATTCTTTCGATCTGTGGGGGTCCCATCGCTCAGATCCCCACCGATCAGCAAGGTAGCCCCTGTGCTGTGGAAAAGGGCTAACTTGTATGTCACTAAAGAGGCACTTTGCTGCATATTGCCTAGTTGGATCAACTGCAACTTATTGAAAAAAATGACAAGTAAGTACCGGTAAAAACTTACCGGTAACACAGATCGCTGTAACACCAAATCTGTCAGCGGCCTTAAAAAGATAGTCTCTCCCTGTCACATCATCAGGGAGCGGATATCCATTGCTATGACAGCCTTGGGTCTTCCGAAGACCCGGGCTGTCTTGTTTTAACCCTAAAACAGGACCTGGTTAGCCAATACATGACCTGGTTAGGAGTATTAGATCCCTGCCAGGAAATGGGGCAAACAGAGTTGATTATTTTCCCATTGGTGGAATGAGAAATTGATGGGAGGAGTTAATAGTAGGAGCTCAACATATGGTGAGGAGAAACTTAGTTAGTATGGTGCCCCCTGAGGAAGCGGTGGTAATGCGAAACGCGCATTGGGGAGATTGACCACAACCTAGAACCCGGGAACTTCACGGATGGGTAGGTGCAAATAGCCATTATGTCACTTCAGATAACAGAAATATTTGCAAACATAGATTTTGTGCTAAATTGTAATTGTGTCAATTGACAGTTTACCTATGGCTATGTCGACCCAGTTAAAACCTAATGCACAATGCACTTATATATATATATTTACTCTTGGTTGTTCTTTTGGTCTGATGGTAATATTTTCTTTTTGGAGTCCTATTCTTGATGTTTTTAAACTTTTGTAATTTTTAAAGATACTGTTTGCAATAAAGAATTAATCTGTTAGACTTGAATATTCTTTATTCTCTGGTTTTGTAGCTTTGTGAATGATGCTATTGATTTTTCAATAGTCAACAAAGAAATAGATATTACCATCCTTTTTCATGATGAGGACTAGTGGAGCGGCCCATAGGCTGTCACATTAGCTGTCTTCATGTCTTTCACTAACTTCTTCACATCTTAGTACCAGGCTGGAGGGATTGGATTATACCTATCCTTAATATGAGGATGAGAGCCAGTTGCCAGAGGAAACTGAGTGTGATGTGGCAAGTAGTTAGGTGGGCCCCAGGTACCCCAGCCTGACACGGTATATACTGCTATATATTGTGGGGGCTCTGCTCAAATGGCCTCAGGGTTTGTCATTTAACTGTCAACAGTCTTCTTGAAGTCTTTGGCGATGGCACTGTCAACATTTCTGCATTTGAGAACCTGTCTCTGAGGTGACAGGAACGAGCATTTTAACACCATGACTTGCAGCAAAAGAAAAATTACAAACCGACCCAGATCTGCAGAAAGGGCTTATATTTATAGTCTTGATCTGTGATTACAATCGTTAGGAACCAGCCAATGGCTCTGAAAACCTCAGGATGGAAGAAATGTTGAAGACATAATGTAAATACAAAATAGTTAATACTTAATAATGTACAGTACTTGTTTCACACCACTTGGTGATAATGTTCACAAGTGGTGCACAGCAAATAATTATGTAGCATTCAAGGCAGTAAAATGGGGAATAATATAGGATAGGAAATGCTGCTTAGCTAAGCCGGTGGAGTAATTCTTCTGCACCTGGTTGAGTATTGGCCAGTAGAATGAATACCTAAATTCATTCCACAAGCATGAACACCAAATCAATACACATGTATACACAGCCGACACTGTGAGTGTGATACAGCAAATAGTTAGTTCATACAGTAAAAAAGTCTGGTCAACTCTAGTGATTAAACTTTGTTTTCTCTAGATGCAGACAGTGCCCCCTTGCACTATTTGATATAACCTGGAACAACTTTCCACCATATGTTTTGTATTGACCATTCATATATTTATAAAGAAATTTATTGTGCCCCCTCTTTGTTATCTCTTTTCAAGACGAAATAAATCTTGTTGTGACCCGATATCATTTTTGTGGCTCTTCCTTGTACCCTCTCCAGCTCCAGGGCCTCCTTTTTATGGACTGGGTCCAAGATCTGGACCTCATATTCAAGGTGAGGCCGAACCAATGTCTTGTACAGTTGTAATCCCTATCCCGAGAGTCCTTACCACTTTTGATACATGACAAGATCTTGCTGCCTTTAGACATTGCATGCTGTTATTTAATCTACAATCTACTAGTACACCAAGGTCTTTCACAACAAGAGATCCTCCCAGATTTATTCCCCCAAAGACATATGTTGCATGTGAGTTATTAGCCCCCAGGTGCATAATTTTACAGTTATCTACAATTTCCCAAGTGGATGACCAAACACTTTTTCCAAGATACCCTCAAGCCTATGAACAACTTCCTGTATTCACTATACAACTTGGTGTCATGTGCAAAAATAGACGCAGTGCTATTAGTTCCTCCATCTTTAATAAATGAATTATATAGTAGGCGTCTGAGCAAAGAACCCTGGGGTACACCACGAGAACTGGTTGACCACAACTCTCTGGATATGATCCTTCAGCCAGTTTTTAATCCAGTTCCAAATGATTCCAAACCACTATTGCATAATTGCTTCAAGAAGTTCTAGAGCCCTTTTTAAATATTGGCACCACATTTGCCATGTGCCAGTCACTTGGCACTGTACCAGTCATTAGGGAATCTCTCAAGATTTTGGACAGTGGCACAGTAATAACAGAACTGAGTTCTTTAAGAACTCTGGGGTGTAACCCATTGTCATGGGTGTGCCTGCAATCCATGCCTCGGATCGCAGGCACACCCTTGCTCCGTGGTGCTGCTCCATCCCATGGCCTGCACTCCCCTCTCGACACTCCAGTCCCGGGTGGGCTGCAATTGCTTCCCTGCTCCCTAGGGCGCGCGCCGGCACTCGAAAATTTAAAGGGCAAGCACTGGCACTTCCGGGTTTCCCATAAAGACCAGCTGCTCCCATCTACCCTCGCTGGATCTATGAGCTATTGTGATAATAGATAGCTTCCTAGTGTTGTTCCCGTCCTTGTTCCTGTTTCACATCCTGCTCCGCTTCATCTTCTGTTGATGACCCCGGACCCGACCTCTGACCTCTGCCGCCTGCCTTGACTGCCTGCTTGTGCCCGACTCTGAGACTGCCGCTTCAACCTTGGCTGCCACTGTGGACAAAGTTTCTGCCTCTTCACACTCTTCATTGACCAGTGTCTCATTAATAATCACTTTCAGGTCTTTTCTGACATACAGACATACAACATCTCCTTTCCTATTAGCCCTGTCTTTCCGAAAGAGTGTAAAACCTTAAATAATGACCTCAATCACGTGATGCATGTAGCATGTCTCTATTACACCAACTACATCTAACTGTTCCTCTAATACCACAGCCTCAAACTCTCTCCCCTTTTGCTTGCGATAGTTCTGCCATTTGTGAACATACACATTAATATTCCATAGTTATTTTAATTTGAATTTTAGTAATTTTATTGTCACTTACATCCTATCTTTGTAACTTGGGGATCTCTTTATCCATTGAATTACTCCACCATTCACCGTCCACTTAACAACCCACCAGACACTGTCCCCTCTCTAACGTATATACCCCTTTAGTTTCTTTGGTGTCCTTCTTCCCTAATCCTAGTTTAAATACTCTGCCCCCCCTGCTAGGACCTTATCCCCCAGGACAGCAGCCCCCCCTTCCATTTAGGTGTAAGTTATCTGCGAAAAAACAGCTTGAACACTAATGAAAAGTCAGCCTAGTGCTGTAATATGTACAGCTACAGGGACAGCAGTTATATGTAATGTATGCAGCTACAGTGTGCGTAAGTCTTACAATATATGTGAATTTACAGGCTACAGCAGTCCAGTATATGGCTACAGGGGAAGATTTTTTATAATTTAATTTTTTTCCTTTTTTTTAAATTGAATTTATATTTTTGTAATTTTTATGTGTCCCCTGCTGTACTTTTATACCTATCACATACCTATCACATTAATCTAATTGTAACATCCCATAAGATCACTTTTATCAGTCAACTGTATACAGACAACATATCTTCCCTGCATGCATCTCAATCCTCTGCTAAGGGAATCCCAGTGAAATAACAGGATCCCTTTACAGGCACAGCACTTGGGGGGCTGCTGGGACAGCAGTCTGATTGTATCAGCCCTCTATCACAGGACAGGATCGGGCTGTCAATGTAACAGCTCGATCCTGCCAATGGCACTTTGTGCATATGCACACACTTTTGATGTTTGATAGCAATTTAAAATGTATAAAATGTATTTACCCAAGATAGACATCCTCTTGCGACTAGAGCTAAAGTCCAAAAGTGCCAAAATTTCATAGGTTCTCTCCTCACCAAGTTCAATAACTGTAATTGAGTCTTGAGTACGTGAATGAAAAACAAATCCAAAATTTCTAGCTGCAGTCACTAAGGCTTCTTCATCAGGAGACGCAGCTTTATACATTAAGCTTCCTTGTAAATAAAACAAAATTAAATCAATGTTACCAAACATTTTGAATTATTTTTGAATGTGTCACACCGATGAAAGCAATAAAACATTTTTTATTGTAAAATTTAGTACAAACTCTTTTTGCAATAAATATTGGTAGTGTTCTGTAAAATTGAAAATAATGGATACACTGTTATGCACATCATAAATAAATTATTAAAACTATAAATGCACTCCTGTTTGCTTAGTTCTAACATGGATAATAATATTAATCGAAAGTTTGGTTACACTTTAAGTGTATACATAATCTAATTTATGTGAGAGGATTATGGAATATTATAAAAACTTGCAATGAATTTAATTATCTTTATTATTTATTTCGTCTACATCCAAAATCATAGCTACTGCTATCCAAGTATTTGCTTTCCTGTTTCTGTACTTAAAGGGGTATTCCAGTTTTACCAAGAAATTTAGCATTTAAAACATATCTGCAATCCAAGTGCATAATCTTATATTTATCCACATTAAAACATATCTTCCATTTGTCAGCCCAGGCCTCAAGTTTCCACAAATCCCCTTGTAACATAATACTATCCTTCTGTTAATTACTTTACGACTTAAAGAGGACCTTTCACACACACCTCCCACATAGAATCAGGGGCATTTTTTGTATGTTCACACACATTACGCTAATATTCTGTGAACATTACATTGACACTGCTTTTACATAATCGCAATGTTACGAAATAGCGTTCACATTGTGAGTACATTCCGTTTACATTGCAAATGAGTTGTGAAAGCTAAAGTGATGCCATGTAAAAGCAAATATGATAACATGATGCAAACATGATGTGAACGCAGATGCAATGGAAACTCAATGTTACCATAAAAGCAATGTAAACATAAAACATGATTTAAAAGTATCTACATCACATTTACGCAACCATGAAGTTTACATGGTGTTTGTGCTGACATCCATTTACTTTTGAACAATAGAAAAGTAAGTGCAAAAAACACAGGTATATAGGTGCGCGCTGCCCCTGGTGCTAAAATGTAACATTAAAGTCCAAGATGTGTGTTAAAGGCTTTATTTTTATGGACAACGCGTGCAGCGAGACTCACACCCCATATTCCACCAGCGATCGGCCTCTCTCCTGCCTCACTACAGTGCCGTAGCCCTTCTAACCGGCTCACCCACTACTTAAGGCATTTTTTCCAAGACCACAGGACTAGGTCTATTACATCCCACCCCAGCCGAGCATATGTGAGTCTCTACATTGCATCCAGTGTATGTTGCCTTTTGGACCTGAGGAAGGGGACAATTCATCCTCGAAACCCGTCTATAAAAATAAAGCCTTTAACACACATCTTGGACTTTACTGTTACATTTTAGCTCTAGGGGCAGCGCACACCTATATACCTTACCTTATTTACCACTAACCTATTCCACTAGTTCATCTGAACACCATCAATCTTCCCATCATCTTTAGCATCAGGCGCCACGTGTTCACTCCTTTAAATCCATTTACTTTTGCCTTACAATTGCGGGTATGTGGCATTTGTGTAGTGTTTACATTGTGTTTCCGTTTAAGTGGTACATGGGTTATGTCTACACTTACATTTACATAGTTTTTGCATTTACTTTGTGCTTGTGTGGCGTTTGCATCGCATTTATGTCACATTTGCGTTTTACATGGCATTTGTATAGTGCCGTTTCTGTTCAATTTGAGCTTATGTGGTGTCTGTGTTTGTTGCATTTGAGTTTACGCTTATGTGGCGTTGCATCGCGCTTACATTACATTTGCTTCAAGCTTGAGCAGCATTTGCGACTTGCTTACTTATTTCAACTTAAGTACAAACCCAAGAAACCAATCTTGTACGTAGCCCAAGGACTGCCTGTACTAGTTTGGTTTTAACCCTGTATCAAATCATTAGGATTCCTGAAAGTCATACTTGATGTTAAGGGGATCTGCATTACAAGGTAGTTAAAAGAGCCATTGTTTTCATTTTCCCATTCTGGAAAACGTAAATGTATATTTTTCCTAGTCAACCTATAACAGTGGTGGCCAACCTATGGCATGGATGCCCTCTTTATGGGCACCGATGCTATCACCCCACCGCAGACTCCGCCAGACAGAACTCAAGACCTCTTGCAGTCCCAGGCAGCCCAGGACCCTAGAAGGAAGCTACATTATTTCTACTGTATTGGTGTCCTCAGGTGCCTAAACAATTTAAACTTGTGACAGAGCAGGGAGTAATAAGTTACTGTTTAAATTGTCGCATCGCACTTTGCAAAAAATAAGTGGGTTTTGGATATAGTTTGGGCACTTGGCGTCCAAAAGGTTTGCCATCACTGACCTATAACATCACTGGTTTCCTGATCTATATGTCTTTCACACTAGTCCAGAGAACCTGAATCTCACTAGTATGTGCCTCTCTATTTTCCAGGACTCTTGCATATGAAGTCAAATGGTTAAAATACTTTTATATAAATAAGTTAACATACCTTCTTCCTTATTATCCGACATAACTGTATGACACAGAGATATTGCCCTAAAGAACTCATGCAACAAAGGATCTTGGCTGCCCCTTATTTCTTGACATAAAGACTGGTCGTAGAACTGGAAGGATGAGCTTGCATACTTATTCCAAGCAAAGCTTACTTCCTGTCAAAGAAAATATTATTTTATGTTGCCAAGTCACGATAAAATAGATCTTTACAAATGAATGCAGTAGAAATACACAATGTATTTACCTAGTAAAATGACCATAAAGAATAAACATGAAAAAAAACTTACTCTAGCACTAGGTTTACCCTGTCAAGCAAAGCAAATTTAAATATTTTTAGTTTCAGTTAAACATGTTGGGATTGGCCACTGTAAAAAGCCAATCAGCTGATGGTATTGGGTCTGTAACCAGTAGTTAGCACAAAGGAGGCCAAAAACTGTTCATTTTTATGTGCAAAAGCAGATGTTGTAATTGCAATTCTAAAAAGAAGGAGATTTGTAACAGATCAGAAGAGGGTAGGTGATGCAGTAGTGCATGCGGATTGGATGCAGATCGTGAACCTAAGCCATAAATGTTAAGTCTTTGCTATACCCTAAGTAACATGTTAGATTTATTCGACGGGTCAGTATGATTGTGGCAATACCAAATTTCTATATTTTGCTCGCGCTTTACAATTTTTTTAGAATAAAACTTTATTTTATTGTATGGGTTTATTTATTGCAGACATGGAGATACCATATATTTGGGGTTTGAATTGTCATTTTCATTTTTTTAGTTTATATGTAGTTGTTATACCTAATGGGCTTTGGGGGCATGTTTATGCGGTCCTGTTTTTAAAAGGGTTAACATCCGCCATTGGAGCTCGATCCGACTACGGGCGTTACATGGAGATGTCAGTGGTAGATTACAACCCACACTTTTGAACACTTTAACAGAGCTGAATTGCCATTTCTCTGCAATGTACTAGTATGATGTGGAGCGCTTTTAGTGGAACTCCACATGGTGCTTATATGGTGCCAAGAGGTTAAACTTCCAATGCTGCTCCATTGTATGTTAAATTGGACTCTGCTCACACCAATCAGAATCGCAACCCCCACTCTCTGTGCTGTCGGTATCTCCAAGCTTAAAACTAGATAAAGCGAGTCAATTTGGGGCATAGATCATATGATCACAGATGCCGAAATATCCATTTATTATACTCACACAGATAAAATCAAACAACACTTTTCAAGCAACCTGTGAAATCCAGGGTCGATTACAGGCGGTCCCCTACTTAAGAACACTCGACTAACATACAACCCCTAGTTACAAACGGACCA
Source organism: Engystomops pustulosus (assembly GCF_040894005.1). Classification (NCBI taxonomy): domain Eukaryota; kingdom Metazoa; phylum Chordata; class Amphibia; order Anura; family Leptodactylidae; genus Engystomops; species Engystomops pustulosus. Next base: position 165,131,253 of record NC_092411.1, on the reverse strand, counting down.
CTGGATATTGGTAATTTATTGTACTTTAGTCCTAGGCTACAATAAACAGCTGTAACAGTTATCAAAGGTGTCTTTATTGTTAATCCTGATTCTTATGACAACCCAACATTTTTAAAATCCAATTTCCACAGAGACCAAAAAAGTTCTGGCTAGGATTACAATGATAAACTATACAGTTCCGACTTACATACAAATTCAACTTAAGAACAAACCTACAGACCCTATCTTGTATGTAACCCGGCGACTGCCTGTATATGATATCTTGATTTTATCTTTGTGAGTATAATAAATGGATATTTCTGCTTTGATCATCTGACATTGTCCTGCTTTATCTAGTTTCATGCTTGGAGATAGAATGGTGGTTGATTACTCATATATTATCACAATGATAAAGCATATATTGGAGAAGCACTGGCAAGTTTAATATTTTCTGTGAACTATTTTTAAAATAGAGAAAGGAATTCTGAGGTAAAAGATATACTAGAGGTGTTTGGTTTCTTTATAATAAATGGACGGCATGAGTGAGTAGAACTTCTGCCTTGCAGCACTGGCGTCCTGGGTTCAAATCCCACCCAGGTTAACATCTGCAAAGAGTTTGTATGTTCTCTCCATGTTTGCATGAGTTTTCTCCAGGTACTCCGGTTTCCTCCCACACTCGAAAACATACGGTTAGGTTGTTTAGTTTGTGAGCCCCATGGGGACAGGTACCAATTTGACATGCTTTGTGCAGCGCTAATTTGTGTGCGGTATATAAATAAAAAATTATTATTATTATTTGAAACACAAGGCGATTGGATTTACACCTGTGCTGTAGCTCCCTCACCTGGACTAAATATGCAAGAACTTTGAGGGTGCAGTGACACATTGCAGTTAAAACTGCATCGCAATCAGTTGAGTGCATTTGCAATGAGTTTTAAGTAAGGTTTTGTTAATTTTACAGGTGACAGACAAAACCTGTTCCACAAATGTCATTCGCCTGTTGACTTAATATCTTGCACTTGTTAAAATAAGAAACTGCCCCATAAACCACCTCAAAACTGATTGCAATGCAGTTTTAATATAGTCATATGGAACAATAAGAATGAGCACCCTGCTCGCAAGAGCATAATAATAATAATTCTTTATTTATATACCGCACGCAGATTACACAGCGCTGCACAATTCTCTGTGATACTAACAAGCTGTGCACCTGTGTGACCATGGTCAGATTTCTATAGAAAGCTACTATTTTTACTTCCAGTGGACAGAAATCTGACCATGGTCACACAGGTGCACAGCTTGTTAGTATTACAGAGAAAAATCCTAGCCGAGTGTTATAACGAGCCGTGCACCTATGTGACCATGGACAGATTTCTATCCACTGGAAGTAAACTAAGTATAGAATGACAGCAAGCAAAGGTCCAGAAAAACATGAGGAATTGATACAGAAAATTGTTACATTTTTCATCATACAAACAATAGCATCCCAAAATGGGAATACACCTTTAACACCTGAAGGACGCAGCCATTTTACAGCTTAAAGAAACCTACCACTTGAAGAGGTAGGTGTAAGATGCATATACAGAGCACCAGCTCAGGGTGAGCTGGTGCTGGTGCTTACTTTCATTAGTGTCCTAAATAGAGATGAGCGAGCACTAAAATGCTCGGGTACTCGTTATTCGAGACGAACTTTTCCCGATGCTCGAGTGCTCGTCTCGAATAACGAGCCCCATTGAAGTCAATGGGAGACTCGAGCATTTTTCAAGGGGACCAAGGCTCTGCACAGGGAAGCTTGGCCAAACACCTGGGAACCTCAGAAAAGGATGGAAACACCACGGAAATGGACAGGAAACAGCAGGGGCAGCATGCATGGATGCCTCTGAGGCTGCTTAATCGCACCATTATGCCAAAATTATGGGCAACAGCATGGCCATGACAGAGTGACAGAATAAAGCTAGATAGCATCTAAAACATCCAATAATTGACCCTGACACTATAGGGGACTTCATGCAGAGGCAGCGGCAGCAGCGGCAGGCTAGAGAGTGGCATGGCGACATACCCTAAATGGACTCAGGCTTCAAACCAATGGGTGGCAGAGAGGAACCAAAGGAGGTGAGCAAGAAGCGCTCAAATAATATCGGTACATGATAAAAGTTTGCCAGTATATTTTGTGGATTACACAGCAGGGTGGCGACAAAGTTAACATGGAAGCCATGAAAACAACCCAAAATTCAGCCTGACACAGCTCGTTTGATAAGGGGACCATGTATGGAGGCAGTGAACTAGTAGTAGATTAAAGGTGCTGCAGTTAAAACTATGTTAGTTGGATCTTGGCATGGAGCTGGCGCTCCGCTGCCAGGCGAGCTTTCGCCAATCCAAGCCCCTGTCTCTAGGCTACTCCCCAAACAGCACTTCTAAGAACCTTTTGTATAAGATCAAGTGTAATAGCGTTCTTATAAGTTTAGGATATGGCGGGTGAGGGGAATGGAAACAGATGCGCAAGAAGCGCTGAAATAATATTGGTAAATGATAAAAGTTTGCCAGTATATTTTGTGGATTACACAGCAGGGTGGCGACAAAGTTAACAAGTTTGTTGTGGAAGCCATGAAAACAACCCAAAATTCTGCCTGACACAGCTCGTTTGATAAAGGGACGATGTATGGAGGCAGCTATATGGACGACTTTTGGAGGAAGCAATGGAGACAACGTGTGGAGGCTGCTATGGAGACAATTTAATTTGGATAGTGCCTGTATGTGGCAGTCCAAAAAAGTTTTCAAACCAGAGGAGCAGGTAGGTGGCCCTCCAGAAAGATGGAATAGATTGAGTGCCTGTATGTGGCAGTCCAAAAAAGTTTTCAAACCAGAGGAGCAGGTAGGTGGCCCTCCAGAAAAATGGAATAGATTGAGTGCCTGTATGTGGCAGTCCAAAAAAGTTTTCAAACCAGAGGAGCAGGTAGGTGGCCCTCCAGAAAAATGGAATAGATTGAGTGCCTGTATGTGGCAGTCCAAAAAAGTTTTCAAACCAGAGGAGCAGGTAGGTGGCCCCCCAGAAAAATGGAATAGATTGAGTGCCTGTATGTGGCAGTGCAAAAAAGTTTTCAAACCAGAGGAGCAGGTAGGTGGCCCTCCAGAAAAATGGAATAGATTGAGTGCCTGTATGTGGCAGTCCAAAAAAGTTTTCAAACCAGAGGAGCAGGTAGGTGGCCCTCCAGAAAAATTGAATAGATTGAGTGCCTGTATGTGGCACTCCCAAAAATTGTTTAAAACAGAGGACCGGGTCGGTGGCCCTCCAGAAAAATTAAATGCATAAAGTACTATAGGTAGAGCCATTGGGCCCTGTCAAAAAATAGCCAGTTTCCTCTGCTTTACTGTACAAAGAGCAGGAGAAGGAGGAAAATGAGGAGGAGGAGGAGGAGTGGATAAATTATTCAGGTTGAGCTTCCTTCACCTGCTGGAGATTGGAAATTAGGAGAAATCCATGCTTTATTCATCTTGATAAGCGTCAGCCTGTCAGCGCTGTCAGTCGACAGGCGTGTACGCTTATCGGTGATGATGCCACCAGCTGCACTGAAAACCCGCTCGGACAAGACGCTAGCGGCAGGGCAGGCAAGAACCTCCAAGGCGTACAGCGCCAGTTCGTGCCACATGTCCAGCTTTGAAACCTAGTAGTTGTAGGGAGCTGTGTGATCATTTAGGACGATGGTATGGTCAGCTACGTACTCCCTCACCATCTTTCTGTAAAGATCAGCCCTACTCTGCCGAGACTGGGGACAGGTGACTGTCTTGCTGGGGTGACATAAAGCTGGCAAAAGCCTTGTAAAGCGTACCCTTGCCAGTGCTGGACAAGCTGCCTGCTCGCCTACTCTCCCTCGCTACTTGTCCCGCAGAACTACGCACTCTGCCGCTAGCTCTGTCAGAAGGGAAATACTGTTTCAGCTTGTGCACCAGGGCCTGCTGGTATTCATGCATTCTCACACTCCTTTCCTCTCCAGGGATGAGAGTGGAAAGATTTTGCTTGTACCGTGGGTCCAGGAGAGTGAACACCCAGTAATCGGTGCTGGAATAAATTCTTTGAACGCGAGGGTCACGGGATAGGCAGCCTAGCATGAAATCTGCCATATGCGCCAGAGTACCAACGCGTAAGAATTCGCTCCCCTCACTGGCCTGATTGTCCATTTCCTCCTCCTCCAACTCCTCCAATTCCTCTTCTTCTGCCCATACACGCTCAACAGTGAAGGACTCAACAATGGTCCCCTCTTGTGTCTCGCCAACATTCTCCTCCTCTTCCACCTCCACCTCCTCCGATATGCGCTGAGAAACAGACCTAAGGGTGCTTTGGCTATCAACAAGGGAATCTTCTTCCCCCGTCTCTTGTGAGGAGCGCAAAGCTTCCGACTTCATGCTGACCAGAGAGTTTTTAAACAGGCCAAGCAGCGGGATGGTGAGGCTGATGATGGCGGCATCGCCACTGACCATCTGTGTTGACTCCTCAAAGTTACTCAGCACCTGACAGATATCAGACATCCACGTCCACTCCTCATTGTAGACTTGAGGAAGCTGACTGACCTGACTACCAGTTCTGGTGGAAGTTGACATCTGGCAGTCTACAATCGCTCGGCGCTGCTGGTAAACTCTGGATAACATGGTCAGTGTTGAATTCCACCTCGTGGGCACGTCGCACAACAGTCGGTGAGCGGGCAGTTGGAGGCGGCGCTGCGCTGCCCTGAGAGTGGCAGCATCTGTGCTGGACTTCCTGAAATGCGCACAGATGCGGCGCACCTTCGTGAGCAAATCAGACAGATTGGGGTATGTCTTGAGGAAACGCTGAACTATCAGATTTAACACATGGGCCAGGCATGGCACATGTGTCAGTCTGCCGAGTTGCAGAGCCGCCACCAGGTTACGGCCGTTGTCACACACAACCATGCCTGGCTTCAGGTTCAGCGGTGCCAGCCACAGATCAGTCTGCGCCGTGATGCCCTGTAATAGTTCTTGGGCGGTGTGCCTTTTATCGCCTAGGCTCAGCAGTTTGAGCACCGCCTGCTGTCGCTTAGCGACGGCACTGCTGCTGTGCCTAGAGCTACCGACTGATGGCGCCATGCCCACGGATGGTCGTTCGGAGGAGGAGGTGGAGGAGGGGTGGGAGGAGGAGGAGGCATAGTAGGCCTCAAACACCTGGACCGAGGTAGGCCCCGCAATCCTCGGCGTCGGCAGTATATGACCAGCCGCAGGGTCACACTCGGTCCCAGCCTCCACCAAGTTAACCCAATGTGCCGTCAGAGATATATAGTGGCCCTGCCCGGCAGCACTCGTCCACGTGTCCGTGGTCAGGTGGACCTTGTCAGAAACGGCGTTGGTCAGGGCACGGATTATGTTGTCTGACACGTGCTGGTGCAGGGCTTGGACGGCACATCGGGAAAAGTAGTGGCGGCTGGGGACCGAATACCGAGGGGCGGCAGCCGCCATGAGGCTGCGAAAGGCCTTGGTCTCTACTAGCCTATAGGGCAGCATCTCCAGGCTTAGCAATCTGGAGATGTGCACATTAAGGGCTTGGGCGTGCGGGTGGGTTGCACTATATTTGCGTTTCCGCTCCAGCGTCTGGGGTATGGAGAGCTGAACGCTGGTGGATGCTGTGGAGGATCGTGGAGGCGACAATGGGGTTTTTGTGGCAGGGTCCTGGGCAGGGGGCTGACTATCAGCTGACACAGGGGAAGGAGCAGTGGTGTGCACGGCCGGAGGTGAACGCGCTTGTTGCCACTGAGTGGGGTGTTTAGCATTCATATGCCTGCGCATACTGGTGGTAGTTAAGCTAGTAGTGGTGGAACCCCTGCTGATCCTGGTTTGGCAAATGTGGCACACCACAGTCCGTCGGTCATCCGGTGTTTCCTTAAAGAACCTCCAGACTTCTGAAAATCTAGCCCTCGCCGCAGGAGCCCTCGCCACGGGAGCTTCACTAGTTGACACATTTGGCGCTGATGCACCAGCTCTGGCCCTGCCTTTCCGTCTGGCCCCACCACTGCCTCTTCCAACCTGTTCTGGTCGAGGACTCTCCTCCGTCTCAGAAGCACTGTGTTCACCCGGCCTCTCAACCCAGCTTGGGTCTGTCACCTCATCATCCTCCGATCCCTCAGTCTGCTCCCCCCTCGGACTTCCTGCCCTGACAACAACTTCCCCACTGTCTGACAACCGTGTCTCCTCATCGTCGGACACCTCTTTACACACTTCTTCCAGTACGTCAACAAGGTCATCATCACCCACAGACTGCGACTGGTGGAAAACCTGGGCATCGGAAAATTGCTCATCAGCAACCGGACAAGTGGTTTGTGACTGTGGGAAGGGTCCAGAAAACAGTTCCTCAGAGTATGCCGGTTCAAATGGCAAATTTTGCTGGGAGGGGGCAGACTGGGGGGGAGGAGGCTGAGGTGCAGGAGCTGGAGGAGTGCCGATTTCGGTGACATGGGTGGACTGCGTGGAAGACTGACTGGTGGACAAATTGCTCGAAGCATTGTCGGCAATCCACGACATCACCTGTTCGCACTGTTCTGGCCTCAACAGTGCTCTACCACGAGTCCCAGTAACTTCAGACATGAACCTAGGGAGTGTAGCTCTGCGGCGTTCCCCTGCTCCCTCATAAGCAGGTGGTGTCTCACCCCGCCCAGGACCACGGCCTCTGACCCCTGCAGTAGTTGGACGCCCACGTCCCCGCCCTCGTCCTCTACCCCTAGCCCTCGGGTTAAACATTTTGAAAATGAGAGTTATAACTTGAATTTTTTTTTTAACTTTTTTTTTTTTTTTTTTTGTGTTTTTTAGTTTTTAAAACCAAACGATGCTATCCTATTGCTATGGCTATTTTATAGCCAAGTATGAAAGCACACTGCTATGCCAGATGAGATGACGCTGAGTTATGAAAAAAATAGCTAGTAGATGCACTGCAACAACTACAGCCACCAGCAGATCAACCAGAAATCAAATATATATAACGCTACTGTAGGCGTAATTAAGCCGTTTGTATTCTCCTATGGCTATTTTCTAGCCAAGTATTACAGCACACTACTATGCCAGATGAGATGACGCTGAGTTATGAAAAAAATAAACGTAAAATAAAAAAGGAAATGGCAGACTGTGCCTAATTGAAATACAACCCCGGGCCCTAATAAATTTTCCCACTTCGGTCTTTGCGATGGATATGTGCGTCACTAAAACACAGTGGTCGCAAGTCTGACTCCAAATTGCTCACAATTTGCTAGTAGATGCACTGCAACAACTACAGCCACCAGCAGATCAACCAGAAATCAAAAATATATAACGCTACTGTAGGCGTAATTAAGCCGTTTGTATTCTCCTATGGCTATTTTCTAGCCAAGTATTACAGCACACTACTATGCCAGATGAGATGACGCTGAGTTATGATAAAAATAAACGTAAAATAAAAAAGGAAATGGCAGACTGTGCCTAATTGAAATACAACCCCGGGCCCTAATAAATTTTCCCACTTCGGTCTTTGCGATGGATATGTGCGTCACTAAAACACAGTGGTCGCAAGTCTGACTCCAAATTGCTCACAATTTGCTAGTAGATGCACTGCAACAACTACAGCCATCAGCAGATCAACCAGAAATCAAATATATATAACGCTACTGTAGGCGTAATTAAGCCGTTTGTGGCTATTTTCTAGCCAAGTATTACAGCACACTACTATGCCAGATGAGATGACACTGAGTTATTAAAACAATAAACGTAAAATAAAAAGAAACTGGCAGACTGTGCCTAATTCTACTCAAACCCCTAATAAATTTTCCCACTTTGGTGTTTGAGGTGGATATGTGTGTCACTAAGAGCTAAACACAACGGTAGCAAGTCCCCCTGCAAATTCCTCACAATATGGTACTAGCTGCAAATAAAAAAAATAAAAAATTATAACGTTATTGTTGCCCTAAGAAGGGCTGTTGGGTTCTTTTAGAATCACTCCTGCCTAACAGTAAGCTAATAGAACACCCTAACGCTTTCCCTGACTAGCAGCAGCTCTCTCCCTTGCGGCATCCAGACAGAGAATGATCCGAGCAGCGCGGGCAGCGGCTAGTCTATCCCAGGGTCACCTGATCTGGCCAGCCAACCACTGCTATCTACGTGTAAGGGTACCACGTCATGCTGGGTGGAGTGCAGAGTCTCCTGGCTTGTGATTGGCTCTGTTTCTGGCCGCCAAAAAGCAAAACGGCGGGAGCTGCCATTTTCTCGAGCGGGCGAAATACTCGTCCGAGCAACGAGCAGTTACGAGTACGCTAATGCTCGATCGAGCATCAAGCTCGGACGAGTATGTTCGCTCATCTCTAGTCCTAAACCCTAAAACGCATTAGTGTTTAAACTGCGGTTAAAACACTTTTTATTCTTTACAGCCGAAGGAGCTTCGGCGCGTATCAAGCATGTGACCGTGCGCGTGACGTCATCGGCTCTCCTTTATTTCCTATGTAGGCGCGCGGTTTAGGACACTAATGAAAGAAAGCACCGGCACCAGCTTACCCTGAGCTGGTGCTCGGTATATGCATCTTACACCTACCACTTCAAGTGGTAGGTTTCCTTTAAGGCTCAGCCACATTTTTTGGATTCTAACTTGCGTCGCTTTATATGGTTATAACTTTTGAACACTGTTACCTATCAAAGCGATTCCAAGATTGTTTTTTCCCCACTTCATTTTATTGGTAAATTTTGGCTGCTAAGTTTTGCGTTTATTTTCCAAAAAAATAAAAAAATTTTCACATTTTGAAAAATGTCACTTTTTTGAAATTCGAAATGATTACATTTTCTGGTAGATAGATTTACCACCTAAATAAGTTGCTGAGTAACATTTCCCATATGTCTTCTTTACATTTTCATAATTTTTGAAATATCTGGATAATTTATTTTGATGTTGCGCGGCTTACAAATCGCATAGCGATTTTCTGTATTTTCAGAATTTACTCTTTTTTTGCGGATAAATACTGTTTTGAATTAAATTTTACATATTTAGCATCAACCCCCCCCCCCCATATAATCAACTCATTTTCAAATCTGCACCCCTCAAACTATCAGAAACAGCTTTTAGGAAGATCGATAACCCCTTGAAATCTTCATAGTAATTGAATCAAAATGGAGGTGAAATTTAGAATGGTCAAATGGTGTCGGTTATACGTTCATTTAAACCTAAAATTTACACGTTTCCAAAAGTTACAAATAAAAAACCCACCATACAATTTGTTCTGCAATTTCTCCCAAGTACAGAGAGCCCCCACAAAGGGACGTTACTTGTTTTATGGGTGCACATCAAGGCGCAGAAGGGAAGGAGTGCTCTGCAGTTGCCAGGATTTTCTCGTTGCTTCGTTTTATAGGCTATAAAATTTTTTCTTTTTTTTCGTTATTGGGGCCATGTGATGGCTTTGCGGAATGGGATGCTTTTTTCAGTGTTGCCATTTTGGGGTTGGTATTACCCAGAGGTTGCATTAACGCCTCACCACGCGTCATAGACGCGCGATGAGACGCCATTACCCCCCAAAATAATTACCATGCATAAAGTTACGCTTGGCAATTATTCCCTGTAGCGCGCAGGCTGAGCGGTTCAGCACGCGCTGCAAAGGAGGGAAATGTCAGTAGCGCAATCGCAGCGGAGAGACCCAGAGTGAGAGCACCGGCCCCGGGGGAAACAAGTGGGCAGCGAAGATGCTGCTCCCCCTCCTGCTCCAATTCTCCCTGCCCACAGCTGCCTGCGTTTATGTGATCGACGGGACCAGGTGAGTGTGTGCGCAGTGTTCTGTGTGCAGTGTCCTGTGAGTGTAGTGTGCGCAGTGTTCTGTGTGCAGTGTCCTGTGAGTGTAGTGTGCACAGTGTTCTGTGTGCAGTGTCCTGTGAGTGTACTGTGTGCAGTGTTCTGCGAGTGTAGTGTGCGCAGTGTTCTGTGTGCAGTGTCCTGTGAGTGTAGTGTGTGCAGTGTTCTGTGAGTGTAGTGTGCGCAGTGTTCTGTGTGCAGTGTCCTGTGAGTGTAGTGTGCACAGTGTTCTGTGTGCAGTGTCCTGTGAGTGTACTGTGTGCAGTGTTCTGTGAGTGTAGTGTGTGTGTGCAGTGTTCTGTGAGTGTAGTGTGTGTACGCAGTGTTCTGTGAGTGTAGTGTGTGTGTGCAGTGTTCTGTGTGTGCATTGTTCTGTGTGTGCAGTGTTCTGTGTGTGTAGTGTGTGTGTCTGCAGTGTTCTGTGTGTGTAGTGTGTGGGTGTGCAGTGTTCTGTGAGTGTAGTGTGTGTGGTGAGTGCTGTGAGCGTGTGTTGTGAGCGGTTAGTGTGTGCTGAGCGTGTGCTGTGAGCGGTGAGCGTGTGCTGTGAGCGGTGAGCATGTGCTGTGAGCGGTGAGCTTGTGGTGTGCTGTGAGCGGTGAGCTTGTGCTGTGCTGTGCGGTGAGCGTGTGCTGTGTTGTGTGAGTGTGTGTGCGCTGTGTTCTGTGTGAGTGTGCGGTGTATTACTGAAATTTTCATACTCCTCCTGGGGTAAAAATACTCCTCAAAAATGGTGAAAGGAGTATTTTTACCCTTCTTTAGTGCGACCTCTGGTATCACCTATTGTTGAAAATTTAGGAACTCGTTTTTTTAGGGCAGGAGTAGAAAAGCATCAGTTCTGTACTGGATTTTTGACTTTTTTTTTTCTTGTTCACCGTTTAGCCTAACAATCATGTTATCTTTATTCTGTGGGTCGATACAATTACGGCGATACCAGGCTTGAATATATTTTCTTACATTTTACTAAATTTGTCAAATAAAACCGTAATGTGGGGAAATATCTATCATTTTTACATTGCTGTCTTCCAAGTGGCATAACATTATTACTCTTTTGGCTACGGAGCTGTTTGATGACTTGTTTTTTGCGGGACATGTTCTACTTTGCACAAGTATTATTCTTGAGTACATATGTTTTTTTTAGCACTTTTTATTGCATTTTTTGTAAGATTGAATAGATAAAAATTTTTGGTGGGTTTTCAACACTTTTTGTTAACAGCGTTTATCGTATGGGTTCCATAATGATTTACTTTTATTCTACGGGTTGTTACGGACGTGGTGATACTATATGTATGTGGGTTTTTTGTTATGATTTAGACTTTTTTTTGGTTTATGTGTTTCTTAATATGTTATGGGGCTTATGGGCATTTTTATTGATTTATTACTTTATTTTTTTTTTACTTTTTCCACCATGGGACATGAACAAGCAATCATCTGATTGCTTGTTCATGATAATACTCTGCAATACTCATGTATTGCAGAGTATTAGCAGTGTCAGCCTATGCACTATGTAACTTGAGGGGGTGCAGAGGTTGCGGTCGCACCAGGGCCAAAGAGGTTTAGGGGGCCCTTATGGTGTCACTTTCCCATATGAGAAGACTATTACTATAAACCAAACGTTATAGTCAGGGGCCTGGCACAGCTTATAGTTACGCCACTGCTCTGTCTTATAGAGCACTGCTCTGCGCAGGAGAGTGGCCAGAGTCATGGAATGAGAGTGGGTTGGTGTCCAACTTAGCCTTACTGGAATTGTTTCCAATAGTGGTGTCCACTGAGCTTTGGGGAGATAGGTTGAGGGACAGGAAAGTGAGGTTTAATTGTGACAATATGGGGGTGGAGCAGGCCATTAATCGGCAGACTGCTAATTCTCCTCCAGTTTTCAGTTTGCTGCGTCATTTAATATTGAGGGGATTAGTTTTGAATGCACATTTTGTGGCGGTTCATCTCCCTGGAGTAAAGAATGTTGTGCTGATGCTCTTTTGATTCCAGTGGCAGCAATTTGGGAATTGGCACCTGGAGCAGAGGGGCAAGGGCGGGCCTGTCCGGAACATTTATGGAAGCTGGTGTGAGCATGGGTTGGTCTTTGGTGCGGCATTCAGTTAGTGAGGGTGCATGGGGTGCCTACGCAGCAGTGTGGAGGGAGTGGGAAGCGTTGGTCGCTTTCTTGGGGGTTGCTGAAGTTACTGAGGAATGGGAATCGTGTTTGATGTTGTGAGTAGGGGAGGCTTACAATGAAGGAAAATCTTCTTCGGTGGTGGGTAAGAAGTTGGCGGCTATGGCTTTCTGGTTTAAGTTGAAAGGGTTACAGGATTATACAAGATATTTCAGAATCAGACAAGCACTGAAAGGTTTCCAGAGGCTGCGGGTGTATCTGGATGGTCGTAGGTCAGTTTCATTTCAGTTGCTTGTGGGCTTGGTGGGTGAACCGGTAAAATGTTGTAGGTCGGAGTTTGAAGTGTTGCTATTTAGGTTGGCTTTTTCTTTGGCAATTTTGGGGAGTTTCGTATCTCTGCATTAGTTCCCCCCAAGGATGGGGTCACAGTTTTTTTTTTGCAGAAATCAAAGACGGATCGGGGGGGGGTGGGCCTCTCTACCGGATTCGCGGGTGTGCCCACCCCGCGAATGTGTGCTTTTATGGAATACCAGGTTGTGCAGCTGGTGAAGGTAGTCCGCTGTTGATCCACGCAGACGGGTCCTATCTATCTCAATTTCAGTTTACACAGGTGTTTAGGAGAGCGGTGGGATCCCTGGGTTATGAATCGCAGGTTTTTAGTTAACACTTTTTCTGTATTGGGGCAGCCACAGAAGCAGGGACTTAGTGTGGACCGCATGAAAACGCTGGGGAGGTGGGAATCTGGGAGGTTTTGGATGTATATTCGTCCTCTCTTAACAGTATATGTTTTAATGTTGTTACTGCTGGTCCATGTCTGGTATGGATTGCAGGCCACTCCTATGTTCACTGGGGAGCAGTTAGGGTGAACATGCGACCAGCGAGCCGACAGCTGGTGTTCACAAGCTGAGGTTAGATGGCTGGGGGTGAGAAGGATGTGAGAAGCATGTAGAGATGAGCGAGCACTAAAATGCTCGGGTGCTCGTTATTCGAGACGAACTTTTCCCGATGCTCGAGTGCTCGTCTCGAATAACGAGCCCCATTGAAGTCAATGGGAGACTCGAGCATTTTTCAAGGGGACCAAGGCTCCGAAGCTTGGCCAAACACCTGGGAACCTCAGAAAAGGATGGAAACACCACGGAAATGGACAGGAAACAGCATGCATGGATGCCTCTGAGGCTGCTTAATCGCACCATTATGCCAAAATTATGGGCAACAGCATGGCCATGACAGAGTGACCGAATGAGGCTAGATAGCATCTAAAACATGCAATAATTGACCCTGACACTATAAGGGACGGCATGCAGAGGTAGCGGCAGCAGCGGCAGGCTAGAGAGTGTCACGGCGACATACCCTAAATGAACTCAGGCTTCACCAAAGGAGGTGAGCAAGAAGCGCTGAAATGATTTCCTATGTGAACAAAAGGTTGACGGTATATTTAGTCGATAACACAGCATGGTGGCGACATAGTGAACAAGTTCCATAACGTATCTGGTGAAACACCCGAAAAATGAGCCTGACACAGCTCTTTTGACGACATGTGGAGGCAGCCATGGAGACGACTTCCATGATTAAGAGCGACAGTATGGGGCAATCATATTGCGCTGCTATGATTGCAACTTCAGGTCTCCAGCATGGCGGCGACAGATGGGCCGAGTTCCTCTATGTATCTGGTGAAACACCTGAAAATTCTGCCTGACACAGCTCGTTTGATAAGGGGATGATGTGCTGCATATCCTCTCGTGCTCCAGCGTCTGGGGTATAGAGAGTTGAAAGTTGCGCATGGAGACATTCGTGGACGCTGTGGAGGATCGTGGAGGCAAAATGGACAGGAAACAGCAGGGGCAGCATGCATGGATGCCTCTGGGGCTGCCTAATCTTGGGATGGAGCTGTGTAGTAGTGTTCTTATAAGTTTGGGTTATGGCGGGTGAGGGGAATGTAAACAGATGCGCAAGAAGCGCTGAAATAATATTGGTAAATGATAAAAGTTTGCAAGTATATTTTGTGGATAACACAGCTGGGTGGCGACAAAGTTAACAAGTTTGATGTGGAAGCCATAAAAACAACCCAAAATTCTGTCTGACACAGCTCGTTTGCTAAGGGGACGATGTATGGAGGCAGCTATATGGACGACTTTTGGAGGCAGCTATGGCGATGACGTGTGGAGGCAGCTAAAAAGACGACGTGTGGAGGCTGCTATGGAGACAATTTAATTTGGATAGTGCCTGTATGTGGCAGTCCAAAAAAGTTTTCAAACCAGAGGAGCAGGTAGGTGGTCCTCCACAAAAATTAAATAGATTGAGTGCCTGTATGTGGCACTCCCAAAAATTGTTAAAAACAGAGGACCGGGTGGGTGGCCCTCCAGAAAAAATTAAACACATAGAGTACTATAGCTAGAGCCAGTTGGCCCTGCCAAAAAAATAGCCTGTTTCCTCTGCTTTAGTGTACAAAGAGGAGGAGAAGGAGGACAAGGAGTGCATACATTATTCAGGTTGAGCTTCTTTCACCTGGTGGAGAATGGAAATCCTGAGAAATCCAGGCTTTATTCATCTTGATAAGCGTCAGCCTGTCAGCGCTGTCAGTCAGCAGGCGTGTACGCTTATCTGTGATGATGCCACCAGCTGCACTGACAACACGCTAGCGGCAGGGCAGGCAAGAACCTCCAAGGCGTACTACGCCAGTTCGTGCCACATGTCCAGCTTTGAAACCCAGTAGTTGTAGGGAGCTGTGTGATCATTTAGAACGATGGTATGGTCAGCTACGTACTCCCTCACCATCTTTCTGTAAAGATCAGCCCTACTCTGCTGAGACTGGGGACAGGTGACAGTGTCTTGCTGGGGTGACATAAAACCAGTTCTGGTGGAAGTTGACATCTGGCAGTCTACAATCGCTCTGCGCTGCTGGTAAACTCTGGATAACATGGTTAATGTTAAATTCCACCTCGTGGGCACGTCACACAACAGTCATTGAGCGGGCAGTTGGAGGCGGCGCTGCGCTGCCATGAGAGTGGCAGCATCTGTGCTGGACTTCCTCAAATGCGCACAGATGCGGCGCACCTTCGTGAGCAAATCAGACAGATTGGGGTATGCCTTGAGGAAACGCTGAACTATCAGATTTAACACATGGGCCAGGCATGGCACATGTGTCAGTCTGCCGAGTTGCAGAGCCGCCACCAGGTTACGGCCGTTGTCACACACAACCATGCCTGGCTTCAGGTTCAGCGGTGCCAGCCACAGATCAGTCTGCGCCGTGATGCCCTGTAATAGCTCTTGGGCAGTGTGCCTTTTATCGCCTAGGCTCAGCAGTTTGAGCACCGCCTGCTGTCGCTTAGCGATGGCACTGCTGCTGTGCCTAGAGCTACCGACTGATGGCGCCATGCCCACGGTTGGTAATTCGGAGGAGGAGGTGGAGGAGGGGTGGGAGGAGGCATAGTAGGCCTGAGAGACCTGGACCAAGGTAGGCCCCTCAATCCTCGGCGTCGGCAGTCTGACCAGCCCCAGGGTCAGACTCGGTCCCAGCCTCCAACAAGTTAACCCAATGTGCCATCAGCGATATATAGTGGCCCTGCCCGGCAGCACTCGTCCACGTGTCTGTGGTCAGGTGGACCTTGTCAGAGACGGCGTTGGTCAGGGCACGGATGATGTTGTCTGACACGTGCTTGTGCAGGGCTGGGACGGCACATCGGGAAAAGTAGTGGCGGCTGGGGACCGAATACTGAGGGGCGGCTGCCGCCATGAGGTTTCGAAAGGCCTCAGTCTCTACCAGCCTATAGGGCAGCATCTCCAGGCTAAGCAGTTTGGAGATGTAGACTTTGAGGGCTTGGGCGTGTGGGTGGGTTGCACTATACTTCCTTTTGAGCTCCAGCGTCTGGGGTATGGAGAGCTGAACGCTGGTGGATGCTGTGGAGGATCGTGGAGGCGAAGATGGGGTTTTCACACGGGAGGTGTTTGGGACGGGGTCCTGGGCAGGGGGCTGACTAGCAGATGACACAGGGGAAGGAGCAGTGGTGTGCCCGGCCTGAGGCGAACGGGCTTGGTGCCATTGAGTGGGGTGTTTAGCATTCATATGCCTGCGCATACTGGTGGTAGTTAAGCTAGTAGTGGTGGAACCCCTGCTGATCCTGGTTTGGCACAGGTTGCACACCACAGTCCATCGGTCATCCGGTGTTTCCTTAAAGAACCTCCAGACTTCTGAAAATCTAGCCCTCGCCACGGGAGCTTGACTACGTGAAACATTTGGCGCTGATGTACCAGCTCTGGCCCTGCCTCTCCGTCTGGCCCCACCAATGCCTCTTCCAACCTGTTCTGGTATAGAACTCGCCTCCGTCTCAGAAGCACTGTTTTCACCCAGCCTATCAACCCAGCTTGGGTCTGTCACCTCATCATCCTCCGATCCCTCAGTCTGCTCCCCCCTCGGACTTCCTGCCCTGAAAACAACTTCACCACTGTCTGACAACCGTGTCTCCTCATCGTCCGACACCTCTTTACACACTTCTTCCACTACGTCAATAATGTCATCATCACCCACAGACTGCAACTGGTGGAAAACCTGGGCATCGGAAAATAGCTCAGCAGCAACCGGACATGTGGTTTGTGACTGTGGGAAGGGTCCAAAAACAGTTCCTCAGAGTATGCCAATTCAAATGCCAAATTTTCCTGGGAGGGGGCAGACTGGGGGGGAGGAGGCTGAGGTGGAGGAGTGCTGATTTCGGTGACATGGGTGGACTGCGTGGAAGACTGACTGGTGGACAAATGGCTTGAAGCATTGTCCGCAATCCACGACAACACCTGTTCGCACTTTTCTGGCCTCAACAGTGCTCTACCACGAGTCCCAGTAACTTGAGACATGAACCTAGGGAGTGTAGCTCTGCGGCGTTCCCCTGCTCCCTCATCAGCAGGTGGTGTCTCACCCCGCCCAGGGCCACGGCCTCTGACCCCTGCAGCAGTTGGACGCCCACGTCCAAGCCCTCGTCCTCTACCCCTAGCCCTCGGGTTAAACATTTTCAAAATTAAAGTGTAAACTGTAAATTTTTTTTGTTTTTTGTTTTTTTGTGTTTTTTTGTGTTTTTTTTAAACAAAACGATGCTATCCTATTTCTATGGCTAGTTTTTAACCTACACTGACAGCACACGACTGGATTTTGTGCTGTGCCTGATGACTTTGAGTTATAAAAAGAAATAAACGTAAAAAAAAATAAATGAGCAGACTGTGCCTAATTCAAATCAAACCCCTAATAAATTGTCCCACTTAGGTGTTTGAGATGGATATGTGTGTAACTAAGAGCTAAACACAACGGTCGCAAGTCTCCCTGCAAATTCCTCACAATATGGTACTAGCTGCACTACTAGTGCCGCAAGCCCAGCCACAAGCAAATAAAAAAAAAATATATAACGTTATTGTAGCCCTAAGAAGGGCTGTTGGGTTCTTGTAGAATCACTCCTGCATAACACTATTCTAATAGAACACCCTAACGCTTTCCCTGACCAGCAGCAGCTCTCTCCCTAACGGCATCCAGACAGAGAATGATCCGAGCAGCGCGGGCAGGGGCTAGTCTATTCCAGGGTCACCTGATCAGGCCAGCCAACCACTGCTATCGACGTCTAAGGGTACCACGTCATGCTGGGTGGAGTGCAGAGTCTCCTGGCTTGTGATTGGCTCTGTTTCTGGCCGCCAAAAATCACAACGGCGGGAGATGCCATTTTCTCGAGCTGGTGAAATACTCGTCTGAGCAATGAGCAGTTTCGAGGACGCTAATGCTTGAACGAGCATCAAGCTTGGACGAGTATGTTCGCTCATCTCTAATGTTGTGGTCTAGACTGCTGGCGAAGGTGTAAGTACCATGTGGGTTTAGACCGGGCACTGAACGTTGTAGTTGTACACGCAAGTGAAAATTATTTGGGGGTGCAATCTTCCTGGGCCCTGATGCTAGACATCACATAAGATTGTTTAGAGATTGTTAAAGACTATCCCGGGCCTGCTGTATTTTGGTCGGACATGGTGCCACATGAGAGGTGGAGGCAAGCCCGTTCGGTTAAAAGTATCAATCGTGCAAGGGTTATGGTGAATAAATCTGTGGGGAAGTTTGTAGTACATAATGGGGGGCTGATAGTGAGATATTGGGAGTTTGAGGAACAGGGTGGCTTGTACCTTAGAAATAATGGGGTGCATCTGAATGATGTTGGACAGCACATACGGCTACTGGATATCCAGGAAGGCATTGAGAAGGCAGTGGAGCTATGGCGGGATGGAGGGCACATGTAAAGAATTTAGTGTCCCTCAGTCAAGATGGAAATGCAGTGTAAAGCATTGTAACGGAGTGAACCCATGACTAGGGCTAGGATGGGATTGTTTATAGTTGAGACAGGGGAGTACATGCAGAGAGGTGGAGCAGGGAAGCAAAAGGCAAATACAGTAAGGGGCTAGGAATCATTTGCTGATATCAGAGCTGCTGGAAGGTTTTCCCTGCCCGCCCACCCACCCTGTAATTTGTTTACAACTAAAAATATATGTTTCCAAAAAAAATCCCAAAAAATAGAGAAAAAGAGAGAGGAGAGAGAGTAAAAAAGTAAACAATGCTGTTTTTAATGTAATCTTTTATGTTGCAGCGGCAGGGGAACGAGGGGTGCTCGAAGGTAATCCATTAAGAGAATTGAACTGGTAAAGGGGCCAGTTCTTAGTGTGAAGGGAATTCAGTTAAGCTGGGGTAGCTTACCCAGCCTATTAGTGGTATTCCTGCGGGCAAGGCCTCCAGGATGGGAGTGAAGTCTCCAAGCTGGTGTTACCAGGCTTGGTACTAGATGGCCGGTGGAAAATGGAGATTTAGTAAATTAACATGGGTAGGCCTTTGAGGGCTCCTTAGTTCTTTTTGTTCATTGTTGAAGAATAATAAATAATAAATTAATAATAAATTAATAAACTAGGCCACTGTGGCCTTTTTCACCATCTAAACAGTTTTTATTTAACAAACATTGTTGTACCGCTGCCAAAGCTTAAAGTTCAGTGGCATGGGAAAATTTTTTTTGCAAATAGTTTCTGTTTTTCTAAATAGTGTTTAGTGTTGCCCTAAAATAGCTTTTGTTGATACAAGGAGTTACTCTAGGAATATTTTCCTAATTTGGGCGGTGAGTGGTCTTCCGCCCAGACCGATGAATTTAAAGTACATCTATCACCAGGATGAAGGATTGTAAACCAAGCACATTGACATAATGGTGTGTGCCCCCTCTGACATGATCCACTCATTTAAAGCTTCCTTTGCGCATGGTTTTAGGAAGAAAAAAAGGCCTTAAATTTATGCATTTGTGGGGCTCCAGGCTCCATTAACACCTACGGTGTACTTTAGATAGTTTTGAAAGCCTTTATTGTAAAAACAAGGGCATAAGAAGCAAAAACAAAAGAAGACCCTGCCAGGGGATGCACACACCAGTGGAAGAGGCAAGAGATAAGGAAACATAGTATGCAAAAGATAGTAGTAGGCGGCACTCAGGAGAACCACACCAGAATAAGTGCAAGCATGTTCTTTTTATTGGGCTTCAGTCGTGCATCAGTACATGGATAAAAAGAACGCGTAAGATTGACACGTTTCGACGTTTAAAACGTCTTAGTCATGATCTACACAAAAATTTGTACAAAGTGACAGTTTAAATAAAAACACTTACCCAATCACCGGCCGGGAAAGAGGAGGCACGACCGGAAACAGCGGCATCACTGTAGAAACACACCTGAGCGGCTGCACTTCGTCCGCTGGTGGCGCGCCTCCAATGATGACGTCATCTCCGGAGATCGGGTAATGATCACGTGATCACAAAATGATCACGTGTCACCCGGTCACATGATCACGTGATCAAATGGAACGGATCACGTGATCAACCTTTCACGTCAGCCCGGGAATTAGGATAAAGGGTAATGTAAAAACAATTGATTTATAAAAACACATACAGTCGGAACCTTCATTAACAATTATTAACATATTACTCATGTTATGGAAATTTTAGAAGCACATGTGAGTGAACAACATGATATTACACATATTTAGAATTCAAATCTCTTATATCCAATTGTACATATTTATATTCATATTGTGTTTATAAAGCCATATTTAGTATAGTATAGCTTGGGAATAAAGACATATAGAAAAAGAATATAAATATGTATGATCCTATCCCATGAGAAGAACCAATTAAGACATATTGAAAGACATATATACAAGATATAAAATAAACTAATGATGTTAGTACACTCTAGTTTCCCCAATCTTCCCTTATCTAAGGGCAATATGTACTGTGAGAAAGTGAGAGGTGTTGTGTGGGAAAACCGCTATCTGTCTTACAGGCAGATGAAATGCTGGTGGTAAAAGCCCTGGGTTTGTCTGCAGTAACCCAAGGGTTAATGCAGACATGATAAGCAGGAATAGTCTGTTTTGTCTGTGTTGGCCTAGCTAACACAGACACATTGGTAATGTCCGTACTGGGCCTGCTTATTATGGAGTAGGGGTAGGCTGGTAATGGGACTCCTACTCCACCCGGGCTTCGGTCCTGGGCTTTTGTATAGCCCACAGGTGCAGGTCACAGGCCTCGTTAGGGCCTGATTTAGTCTGCAGGCCAGAAGCAGTAGGGGAGGCCCTACCTGGAGAGCTGAAAGCGAGATTGCATTCTCACAGCAAAGGTAACTGAGGGTCTCCTGTCTTGCTGCTGGCCAAGAGCGTGTGCCAGGCAGCCTGGTACCCGGATAGCTAGGGTCCTCAAAATGTATTAGACAGCGCCTAGCCGGGCAGGAATTACTTTTATAATGTTTTTGCATGTGCCTAAGCCAAGGCTGAATTTGTGTTCTGTTTTGCAAGTGTGAATAAACACTTAAGTTGGACTTTTAAACCTGCGTGTGTCACTGCTTCCTGCACTGCTACCAGTCAACTACCAGAGCAATTCCCCCCACCTAGATGAGTAGAGTTCTGTATAACCCAATGTCGCGGAGAGTCGGCTCCTAGATTATGAGAGATGCACAAATGATACAGAGAGTCGCTTTTCAAGAATGTGTAACCTGTATGGAACTAGTAAGTGAGAATTAGATCTAATCTCCTATTGAGACCCTCTGGATGCCGGGTACCGAGTACAAACATCCAGAAGGTCTCTCTACTAAGTAGTTTACGTTTAAGGTCCCCTCCTCTTTGTTTTAGGAAGACCCTTTCTATACCACACCATACAAAGCCAGACACATCTTTGTTGTGTGTATCCCTAAAGTGCTTCGATAAGGTCGACACATTCACTGCATTATTTCCCACATCAGATAAATGTTGTCGGATCCGGGTTTTAAGTGGACCTGTAGTGTGTCCTACGTACTGTTTTTGACAGATGGAACATCCTGCTAAATATATTATGTTGTTAGAATTACAATTGATGTAACTACGTATATCATATTTTCTCTCTGTAGAATACAAGATTAATGTCTTTTGTACAATAATGTATGTGCAGGCTTTGCACCTACTGTATCCGCATTTATAACACCCGGGAAATTTTAACCAACTTAGGGTCTGAGTATTCTTTGCCGAATTATCGAATAAGCTAGGGGATAGTAATGAGCCCAGCGTTTTGGCCTTCTTGGCTACACATTGAATTCCTGTAGAAACAATTTGTGACATTTCCTCATCTTGTAAAAGTATTGGCAGATACCTATTAATTATATGGTTAATTTGACAGAACTGCTTACTATAACAGGTGGAGAACACTAAGGATTTATGTTCAGTGTTAGAATTTTGAAACTCTCTCATTCTGAACTCCCTATTAGTAAGAAGATTTGATTGAGTAGTTTTGGAGATTCTATTGTCTGCATCTAAATTAGATTTTCTATATTTCCTCATAGTGAGTCTTTTCTTTAACAATTCTTTTTCTTTTTGAAATGTATTATCCTCTGAGCAGTTCCTGCGTAAACGTACCATTTCCCCGTAGGGGATATTTTGAATTACATGATGAAGGTGGCAGGACGACGCCAATAGTATGGAGTTGCCCGCAGTGCTTTTCCTGTAGGGGCTAACTATAACTTTTTCCTCATTCCCTCTCAGGATGACATCCAAAAAAGTGACTGATGGACCTCCAAATAGGTGGGTGAATTGTAAATTCATATCATTTTGATTGAGGTAAGTGGTCACAAATTGTTCAAATAGAGCCTCTCCCCCTCCCCAAATCCAAACCAGGTCATCAATATAATGGCCCAGCCATATAATCGATTCCCGGTATGGATTCTGGGGGGAGAAGAGAAAAATGTCCTCCCACTGTGACATATATATATTCGCTAGGGAGGGAGAAAATTTAGACCCCATAGGGGCTCCCTCCACTTGCAAATAATAGGATCCATCGAATAGAAAAAAATTATGTTTGAGAAGAAATTCCAACACAATTACAATATACTCCTTTAAGTTATCGCTATATGTACTATATTTGTCAAGATGTCGACGAAGAAAAAATATACCTTTATCATGTGGGATAGAGGAATATAGTGAGGCAACATCCACTGTTGCCCACTCATAATGTTCCTCCCATTTGAATTTGCTCATAGTTTGAATAAGATGTCCTGTGTCCTGGAGAAATGTGGGAGTAACTTTAGTAAGTGGTTGTAAATAATGATCTACCCACTCACTGGGTAGATGATCTACCCACTCACTGGGTAGATGCCTGACGAAGGCTCATGTACTGAGCCGAAACGCGTTGCACCTGTAACTTTTTTAATAACTTTTTATTTAATAAACCTCAAAGTTTTTTGGAACGCAATTGGTCCCTAGAGGTTTTACATTTGTTCCCCCAAGCGCCGGATCGATTCCTGCCTTTCCGATTGGGATCACCAGTACATTGACTAGACAACCCCGTACTCTGGACCGGGGACTGTTTACAACCAGGAGATCATCGGCTGCTACATGGGATCCTTTATGCCTTTTCTATCTACCATAAGGTGAGCAACTCTCCATTACCATTATCTAGTTTCATTACGTATTTCACGAGGTCAGCGCCTCTTGTCTCTCCCTTTGCTTCCTCTATATCCACCTGGCTCAGCTGATGAACTTTGACAGACTAGTGATATAGAGTCACTACAGATTTCCGCTGGTTTGGATCTGGGGAGGGGGAGAGGCTCCATTTGAACAATTTGTGACCACTTACCTCAATCAAAATGATATGAATTTACAATTCACCCACCAATTTGGAGGTCCATCAGTCACTTTTTTGGATGTCATCCTGAGAGGGTATGAGGAAAAAGTTATAGTTAGCCCCTACAGGAAAAGCACTGCGGGCAACTCCATACTATTGGCGTCGTCCTGCCACCCTCATCATGTAATTCAAAATATCCCCTACGGGAAAATGGTACGTTTACACAGGAACTGCTCAGAGGATAATACATTTCAAAAAGAAAAAGAATTGTTAAAGAAAAGACTCACTATGAGGAAATATAGAAAATCTAATTTAGATAGTGCAGACAATAGAATTTCCAAAACTACACAATCAAATCTTCTTAATAACAGGGAGTTCAGAATGAGAGAGTTTCAAAATTCTAACACTTAACAAAAATCCTTAGTGTTCTCCACCTGTTATAGTAAGCAGTTCTGTCAAATTAAACATATAATTAATAGGTATCTGCCAATACTTTAACAAGATGAGGAAATGTCACAAATTGTTTCTACAGGAATTCGATGTGTAGCCAAGAAGGCCAAAACGCTGGGCTCATTACTATCCCCTAGCTTATTCGATAATTCGGCAAAGAATACTCAGACCCTAAGTTGGTTAAAAGTTGGTGTTATAAATGCGGACACAGTAGTTTACCCAATAATTATGGGTCAAAGGTATCAGCAAAAGCATCCAATGAAATGTATATCAAAATTTAAAGAAAAAAGGCGGATGCCCATAGATAGGTAAATAACACAGTTTTTATTAATGTACATAGACACACAAAGATGAGGTATAAAAACAATTAAAAAGCACTAAAAGTGCTATACAAAATACCCTAGTCCCCAGTGCATGGTAGTTAGTAGTACAAAACAGTAGTAGATACAGGAAATATAATAAATTAATAGAGCATAGTAAACTTGGTAGGTAGTGTGGAGCAATTGTAATCAATACAGCATCCAAAAAGTAAAGAAATAACCTGTATATTACCTAAGTGGAGAGTATCCAGATATGGCACTGGGGGCACTAATCCCCACGCGTTTCGCCTGGGTCACCAGGCTTCCTCCCCTGAGGAAGCCTGGTGACCCAGGCGAAACGCGTGGGGATTAGTGCCCCCAGTGCCATATCTGGATACTCTCCACTTAGGTAATATACAGGTTATTTCTTTACTTTTTGGATGCTGTATTGATTACAATTGCTCCACACTACCTACCAAGTTTACTATGCTCTATTAATTTATTATATTTCCTGTATCTACTACTGTTTTGTACTACTAACTACCATGCACTGGGGACTAGGGTATTTTGTATAGCACTTTTAGTGCTTTTTAATTGTTTTTATACCTCATCTTTGTGTGTCTATGTACATTAATAAAAACTGTGTTATTTACCTATCTATGGGCATCCGCCTTTTTTCTTTAAATTTTGAAATGCGGACACAGTAGGTGCAAAGCCTGCACATACATTATTGTACAAAAGACATTTATCTCGTATTCTACAGAGAGAAAATATGATATACGTAGTTACATCAATTGTAATTCTAACAACATAATATATTTAGCAGGATGCTCCATCTGTCAAAAACAGTACGTAGGACACACTACAAGTCCACTTAAAAACCGGATCCGACGACATTTATCTGATGTGGGAAATAATGCAGTGAATGTGTCGACCTTATCGAAGCACTTTAGGGATACACACAACAAAGATGTGTCTGGCTTTGTATGGTGTGGTATAGAAAGGGTCTTCCTAAAACAAAGAGGAGGGGACCTTAAACGTAAACTACTTAATAGAGAGACCTTCTGGATGTTTGTACTCGGTACCCGGCATCCAGAGGGTCTCAATAGGAGATTAGATCTAATTCTCACTTACTAGTTCCATACAGGTTACACATTCTTGAAAAGCGACTCTCTGTATCATTTGTGCATCTCTCATAATCTAGGAGCCGACTCTCCGCGACATTGGGTTATACAGAACTCTACTCATCTAGGTACATATTGCCCTTAGATAAGGGAAGATTGGGGAAACTAGAGTGTACTAACATCATTAGTTTATTTTATATCTTGTATATATGTCTTTCAATATGTCTTAATTGGTTCTTCTCATGGGATAGGATCATACATATTTATATTCTTTTTCTATATGTCTTTATTCCCAAGCTATACTATACTAAATATGGCTTTATAAACACAATATGAATATAAATATGTACAATTGGATATAAGAGATTTGAATTCTAAATATGTGTAATATCATGTCGTTCACTCACATGTGCTTCTAAAATTTCCATAACATGAGTAATATGTTAATAATTGTTAATGAAGGTTCCGACTGTATGTGTTTTTATAAATCAATTGTTTTTACATTACCCTTTATCCTAATTCCCGGGCCGACGTGAAAGGTTGATCACGTGATCCGTTCCATGTGATCACGTGATCATGTGACCGGGTGACACGTGATCATTTTGTGATCACGTGATCATTACCCGATCTCCGGAGATGACGTCATCATGGGAGGCGCACCACCAGCGGACAGAGTGCAGCCGCTCAGGTGTTTTTCTCCAGTGATGCCGCTGTTTCCGGTCGTGCCTCCTCTTTCCCGGCCGGTGATTGGGTAAGTATTTTTATTTAAACTGTCACTTTGTACAAATTTTTGTGTAGATCATGACTAAGACGTTTTAAACGTCGAAACGCGTCGATTTTACGCATTCTTTTTATCCATGTACTGATGCACGACTGAAGCCCAATAAAAAGAACATGCTTGCACTTATTCCGGTGTGGTTCTCCTGAGTGCCGCCTACTACTATCTTTTGCAAAGTTTGAGGATTTCAACAGTCAAGGATCTGACGGCGTGCACCACCACAGGTCACAGGTGCAGGAGGACAACTAGGTGATTGGGTGAGCGACCCGAAATTTTCTTTTCATTTTCTAAGGAAACATAGTAGGTATAAGAGGCAAAGAGTGATGTCCAGCAATCCTGAGTGGCCGATATATATGCACCAAATTGATTCCTACCTCAAGCTAAGCCATTACTATATTAACCTTGTTAAAGAAATGTAACATCCCTGTCTACTTTCCTGCTAGCAGTTGTGATGTACAACTTGCATTTAATAGCACAGTGAACACCTTATTTTCAGGTTGAAGTCCCCAGGAGAGGTGGCAATATTAAAGCCCTTCTCCGACTCCGGGAAGCCTACTGGATTCACACTATAGGGACACTAGAACCGAAGGGGTTAAACCGGGACTATGACCTCAGCGGCATCCTGTGATGCTTTTCATACTAGTTTATAATGCTGACTATGTCACTGCTGTTATTACTATGCTTTATTGTCTTTATAATCACTATTATTGTTTTTTATCTTTCTCCTAGAAACGTAATCAAACAGAAGAGAATACCTGATTACATGACTTCACACCACGGAGAGCAGGTTTCCGGGAGGATGTGACGTCAGTGGGAAGGGTCTATCCTTGGTACTTTGTATTTAAATGCATTGTTGGATTAGTCTGTTATGGCTGATGAAGGCTCTAGTCACTGAGCCGAAAACGCATTCCCTATGTGTACCTGCGTTCTATGATGTAAGATTTATTTGCTTATTAAAGCTTGTGCTGCAGAAGATTTTTTGCGAGAGCCGGGATTTCCTTTTTTGCCAAATCCATTCTGACCCGGTTCAGTACTGCACTGAACCTCTGTCCTTGCAGGTTGGTGTGCTGCACAAGGAGAGACTGTCCTTTAGTCCTACCACTGACCACGTCCTCCATCCTGTTGGGCCATGGATGCAGATCCATGCACCAGTACTCAACATGATGACAGGGGAAATTCTTTGTTGGGGTCCAGAGTGCCAGTCCCCCTGTATGGTGGCGCCTCTACCAGTACCCGTCCTGGTCTCCTCCGTGTCTCCCAAGCCCTTGAAAGGCCTACCAACGTGTTACCCAGACTTCACTGACGTATTCTTCAAGAAGCAGGCAGAGACTTTGCAGCCTCACCATCCCTATGACTGCCCTATTGATTTGTTGCCAGGTACCTCTGCTCCCTGAGGTCCGGTGTACCTGCTCTCCGTTCCTCAGACCACAGCCATGTCGGAGTATATCAAGTAGAACCTGCAAAGAGGTTTCATAGGGAAGTCCTCCTCTCCTGCGGGCGCAGGATTCTTTTTTGTTACCAAGAAGGATGGATCCTTGCATTGACTATCGCGGACTTAACAGGATCACAGTTCAGAACCGTTATCCTCTGCTGTTGATCATGGAGCTCTTTGATCGCCTGAGCAGTTCCAGGATTTTCTCCAAGCTGGACATTGCCTGGGGCCTAAAACCTCATCCAGATCCACAAGGGTGACGAATGGAAGACAGCATTAAACACCCGGGATGGACATTTCGAATACATTGTGATGCCATTTGGATTTTGTAATGCTCCAGCTGTCTTCCAGGGATTCGTCAATGGTATTTTTCGAGATTTGCTGAATACGTGTGTTTTGGTCTACTTGGAGGACATTTTGGTCTTCTCCCTAGACCTTGAGTCCCACGGGTCTCACATGCAGCAAGTTCTTGGCCTCCTACGGGATAATACTTCTTGAGCTTGGCGTAGAGACGGTCTGTTCCACCAATGCAGCCTACCTTTCCTCGGTTACATAATCTCTGACAAAGGTCTCTAGATGGATCCAGCCAAACTGTCGGCAGTTACACAGTGGCGGCGTCCAGAAGGTCCTCAAGCCATTCAGAGGTTCCTGGGCTTCATGAACTGCTACCGGCAGTTTATCCCACATTTCTCTACTCTGGTCTCTCCCATCGCGGCGCTCACCAAGAATGGCGCTAATCCACTCCTCTGGCCTTAGGCGGCTGAAGAAGCCTTCAAAAAGTTAAAGTCCGTCTTTGCCATGGCTCCTGTTCTCTCTAGACCTGATACGAAGAAGCCGTAATTCTGGAGGTGGATGCATCTTCTGTAGGTGCAGGGGCGGTGGTCATGTGCGGCTTCTTTTCTCAAGCCTTTTCTCCCGCAGAGAAGAAGCATTCTATAGGGGTTAGAGAACATTTGGCCATAAAACTTGCCTTGGAAGAATGGCGATATCTTTTGGAGGGAACTCGCCATCCAGTCTGCGTTCACACATCATAAAAACCTCTCTTACCTCTAGACAGCCCAACTTCTTAATCCCAGGAAAGCCCGTTGGTCACTTTTCTTCCCCCGCTTTAACCTGATATCCTCTTCCAACCTGCAGAGAAGAATATGAAGGCGGATGCCCTTTCCAATGCCTCAAATGTTGTTGGCATGTTCCTCAGCATATTATCTCTCCGGAACAGTTGGTTGCTGCCGCTCCGCAGGACCTTCGGTAGCTTTCACCTGGCAAGATGTATGTACGACCTGCTCTGCGGAAGAAGATTTTGTTTTTGGGACATTCTTTGCACCTGGATGGACACCATGGGGTGCAACGCTCCCTGGCCCTCATCTCCTGCTACTAATGGTGACCAGACTTGGTCAAAGATGTTCAGGACTTTGAGGGATGCTGTGCCCGAAATAAGTCTTCCTGTCTGAAACCGGCTGGTCTTTGCTTCCGTTGCCGATACCCAGTCGCCCGTGGTCACACGTGGCTATGGACTTTGTCATGGACCTTCTATCTTCCTTGGGCATTACCATCATCGAAGATGTCTCATTTTATCTCTCTTCCAGGTCTGCCGTCTGCTCCACATCTTGCCAGTGTCTTCTTTCAACATATCTTCTGGCTACATGGTCTTCCTCAACACATCATCTCTAATCGGGGAGTTCAGTTTGTTTCCCACTTCTGGCGTTCTCGCTGCAGCCAACTGCAGGTAAAGTTGGACTTCTTCTCAGCTTACCACCCTCAGTCCAATGGACAAGTGGAGAGGGTAAACCAGACTCTGGGATGTTACCTCCGTCATTTTATTTCTGCCCGTCAAGACAACTGGTCCGCTCTGTTGCCGTGGGTTCCCTGGATTCTGAATCTTCTGGCTCCGCTCCCTTCTTCATTGTCTATGGATAGCGACCACGCCCTCCTCTTCCTCTGCCTTTGTCCTCGGATGTCCCTGCTGTTGAGGAGTTGGTACGAGATCTGAAGTCCATTTGGGAGTAGACTCGCCTTTCATTGTTACAGGTTTATGCCCGTACCAAGCTGCAGTCTGGTTATGCTCTAGGTACATCTGGCTGAAGATTCCCAGTTTCAAGCTAGGTTCACTATTCTTGGGTCCTTTTGAGGTCATGACTTGTATCAATCCGGTGTCCTACAAGCTGCGCCTTCTTCCCACCATGCGCATCCCGAACTCCTTTCTATGTCTCCCTACTCAAGCCTGTTATCCGGAACTGCTTCTCCCGGAAAATTTCTCCTCCTGCTCCTGTGGCTGACTCCTCTGACATCTATGAAGTAAAGGAGATCCTTGATATGAAGACGGTGAACGGTAAGCGGTTCTTCTTGGTTGACAGTGGAGTAAAAAACGGAAAAAACTGGAGAAAGAAGCTATCATGGGGCGCTAAAAGGCCAAATCGTATCTACAATAGTGATAAATAGCTGGAAATAATCTGTATTGAAAATCTTTTATTATTATATAAAACAACAAACTGTGATAAAAATAAAAGTCTAGGTAACGCGTTTCGGTTATAAAAACCTTCTTCAGACCGAAATAGACAGATAATACAACCGGCAGATAACCTGTATGTAGGTAGATAAAAAAATAGATACTTACAATAGCTGAAATTACATTATGTGAATAGTTTGAAAGCAAGAATAATGCAATATGATGTAAGGAATAAGCAAATACATTGAGTAGCATCACATATAGATGTAAACAGAATTAGTGTATGATAAAATTACTGTCTTAAATACTCTATAACTCTCAAAATAATAAATTAAAAAAAAAATAAAATAAATAATAGATAAACTAGGTAGACTTTAGGTAAATAGGAATGTAATGAATGAATAAAACTAAGCCACAAAACAGATAATTAGTTAGATAGAAATAAATGAATCACTGCATGATAGATGAATGGATTGCTACATGATTAAGTATGGGAACTGCTACAAAGGAAGTATATAAATAATCTGTAGTGAAGTATATACAGTATGTAGAAGTAAGGAACTGGCTAGGAGTTGAGACAAGCAGCGGGAAAAACCAAGGGATATACTCATACACAATGTATTAGGAAAGAAAAGGGGCAAGGATTCAGGAAAATGTAGAGATATACTCATGGTCCAGCTAGGTGGCTGTAGTGTGCTGCCTGGAGGATAGAAAGAATGGGCCGCCAGCTGTCGCCTCTGCCTTATATGAGGAATATTTTTTTTTTCTCAATAACCCTTCTTTATTAGGATGATTAAGACACATGCAGCGATACAATTAGGATACACACAAGGATAAGCAGATAGATAAATAAAATACTTAGATTAGTAAAATAATTAGATTATTGGTAGAAGGATATGTGTAAAGATGTGAGAAAATAAATAACTTACTAAATGGAAGTAAAATTAATAAATATATCACAGAATATACACCATAAAAGGATATATACAAAATATTCCTTAAAAAATACCTTAAAAGAAAAAAATAATAATGATAATAATAATAAAATAAAATATATATATATATATATATATATATATATATATATACACACATATATATATACACACATATACATACATATATATACATATACATACACATTTCAACATTCATATGGTACATGGTTTAAATATATATTCACAGAGTAAATACGAGAGAGTATACTTTGAGCATATGGAGTAAATGAAAGTGTGGATACAACTTAAATACAACTTAAACAACATATATATGGTTAAAAGACATTTTCATTGAGACCTGCTGGTACCAGGGTTTGAAGCTTGTAGATCCAAAACATTTCCCGCTGTTTGAGTTGGTTGTGACGTTGTGGTGTGGAGCTAGTGATGTG
Organism: Engystomops pustulosus; assembly: GCF_040894005.1. Lineage (NCBI taxonomy): Eukaryota > Metazoa > Chordata > Amphibia > Anura > Leptodactylidae > Engystomops > Engystomops pustulosus. The sequence continues at coordinate 165,100,329 of NC_092411.1, read as the reverse complement.
TTCGATTGGTTTGATGTTAAACTCTTTGTAATTGCGGTTGTGATGAACTGCAGCATGTCGCGACACACTATGCAGAAGGAAACCATTAGTGATATTTGATCTGTGTACTCTCTGAGTAGCTGTATCGTACGACCTATATATTGAAATTTGCATGTACATTCAAGCAAATAAAGCACGTAGTCTGAGCTGCAGTTGAGGATTAATGGATTAAAGTTGCAATTAATGGAAAAACTCTCGCCAGTTGCATTAGAGCAAAAACTGGGAGATCGATTAAGGTATTTTTTAAGGAATATTTTGTACATAGCCTTTTATGGTGTATATTCTGTGATATATTTATTAATTTTACTTCCATTTAGTAAGTTATTTATTTTCTCACATCTTTACACATATCCTTCTACCAATAATCTAATTGTTTTACTAATCTAAGTATTTTATTTATCTATCCTCTTATCCTTGTGTGTATCCTAATTGTATCCCTGCATGTGTCCTAATCATTCTAATAAAGAAGGGTTATTGAGAAAAAATACATTGTGTATGAGTATATCCCTTGGTTTTTTCCCCTGCTTGTCTCAACTCCTAGTCAGTTCCTTACTTCTACATATATACTTCACTACAGATTATTTATATACTTCCTTTGTATCAGTTCCCATACTTAATCATGTAGCAATCCATTCATCTATCACAGTGGTGGCGAACCTATGGCACGCTTGCCAGAGAGGGCACGCAGAGCCCTCTCTGCAGGCACGCGTACCATCTCCCCAGTCTCACGAAAGTGGGCCCCGACGCCTGCTGGGTCTCTGCGCACCTACACCTGCACAGACTGCTCGTCTCCGGCGCTGTGATGCCTGCGCGTCCCAGCACTCCACTGTATGCGCGGCCCCGGCGCTCCGATTCCTGCGCGGCCCTGCGCACCGCTTCCTGCTTGTTCACGGCGCGCCGACGTCTGTGCGGCTCCAGCGTCCCGCTGCCTGCGGGGTCGCCGGGTCCTGGCGCCCGATGCCTGCTGCCTGCTCCCGTGCTCCAGCGTGACGTCACCGCATCCTCGCCGGCACATGAGATGGCGCGTTTCGGCTGCTGCACTTGGTAAGGTCCTCTGTGTATGTCTGTCTATACTGGGGTGGGGGGGAGGCCCTATTTCTATCCTGGGGTGGGGGGGTGAGGCCCTGTCTCTATCGTGGGGTGGGGGGAAGCCCTGTGTCTATACTGAGGTGGGGGGCCCTGTCTCTGTAGTGGGGTGGGGGTGAGGCCCTGTCTCTATACTGGCTACTGGAGGGACTGGGTATTACCCCTAAACTCACAATGCTGCAGCATTTCTCCTGTGTTGTGTATGTTATTTTACTTAAAGAGCGACAGCCGCAGTACACAGCCATACACATAGCTACAACCGCAGTACACAGCCATACACATAGCTACAACCGCAGTACACAGCCATACATGAAGCTACAGCCACAGTACAAAGCCATACACATAGCTACAACCGAAGTACACAGCCATACATGGAGCTACAGCCACAGTACACAGCCATACACATAGCTACAACCGCAGTACACAGCCATACATGAAGCTACAACCGCAGTACACAGCCATACATGAAGCTACAACCGCAGTACACAGCCATACATGAAGCTAAAACCGCAGTACACAGCCATACACATAGCTACAACCGCAGTACACAGCCATACATGAAGCTACAGCCGCAGGCTGTAATACAGTATTCATCACTACATTAGCTTCTAGTAAAGTGTTATTATTGGTAATATGGGCCTTTCTATAGTGGTCTTTATAACCAGAATTCTGCTATTTATGTGGTTGTAATGGTGGCGTCATGATGTCAAAGTGTTATTTGTCTCTTGTATAGTGGTATTGTGGCACTATGGGGCTAAATTGCTGTGTTGGCACCTTGCGATAGAAAAGTCGGCTTTGGTTTGCAGTTTGGGCACTCGGTCTCTTAAAGGTTCGCCATCACTGATCTATCATGTAGTGATTCATTTATTTCTATCTAACTAATTATCTGTTTTGTGGCTTAGTTTTACTCATTCATTACATTCCTATTCACCTAAAGTCTACCTAGTTTATCTATTATTTATTTATTTTTTTAAATTTATTATTTTGAGAGTTATAGAGTATTTGAGACAGTAATTTTATCATACACTAATTCTGTTTACATCTACTGTATATGTGATGCTACTCAATGTATTTGCTTATTCCTTAAATCATATTGCATTATTCTTGCTTTCAAACTATTCATATAATGTAATTTCAGCTATTGTAAGTATCTATTTTTTTATCTATCTACATACAGGTTATCTGCCTATTTTGGTCGAAAGAAGGTTTTTATAACCGAAACGCGTTACCTTGATTTTTATTTTTATCACTGTTTGTTGTTTTATATAATAATAAAAAGATTTTCAATACAGATTATTTCCAGCTATTTATCACTATTGTAGATACGCAACAGAAATCAGGGGCGGCCCATCAGACAACCCAATGGATTCGGACAACACGCAGGATTTAACCATTAGAATTGTGTTGCAAGACATGTACTTACATGTACCGGGACAAAGAAGGTTAACTCCGGCTGACCTCGGGGCAGAAGTGACGGATGCCGTAACTCAGGCGCACGAGCTTAGTGAATCGCGCTGGGATCGCGACAGGACCAGGTAAGTAAATCTGCCCCTATGTGTTTGTATTTCATTTTAAAATACATTGCAAACACATTAATGAAAACGCATCTCAGAATACATCAGTATGCATTTTACTTGATGCGTTTGCCGATGACAGCCTGTTGGTCCCAACGTGTGCACTTCATTGATTTAATTGACGCTTATGCCTTTGCAACATTAAAAGAGTTAAAGCTTAGGATTGGTGCTAGGAATTTCTAGGAAGGAGAGTTTGGTACGAACTAGGACTGGAACTTCTAATGAAGTTTGGCATCGGAACCAGGGACCTGAGCTGCCAAAGTTCCGCACTAAACAGAACTTTGCAGTTTGATTCTGCCTAAAAATTGGCATCACCCCTCAGATCTTCTTCCACTTATCACTGTGCTCCTAATCAGTCTCCACATTGCAGAAAGCGTCAGCAGTTTTCACTTAGATTTCATCATTCTCATGGTAGATCTTCTACAAACTTGGGCATCTGGGAACTCTGTGTGGCTTATTTACTAAGGGTCGCATTTCCGTCGAACTTGCCGATGTTTTTGGGATTTGCGCCACTTTGACAGGTATTTAGAAGGGGATTGTGTTGCACGTGATTGGATTTTGGTGCAGAAGCCCCAACAGACAGAAATCGGGGGGCAGGCCGTCGGACTATCCAACTGATTCGGTCTGAGCGCGGCATTTAAGATTCAAATTGTGTCACATTCAATGCACTTACATACAATGGGAAGTAGATGGTGAACTCCATTGGACCTGAGCAGGGAAGCATCACATGCATGATATCGGGCACATGATCTAAGTGAATCACTCTGTGCATTCCGGTAGGACAATTCACATCGGGGAACGCGCCAGGGAATGGTATGTAAATGTGCCCCTATGTCTGCAACTCAGTCAAAGGAAAGGTGAATGACGCATGGAATCCCTGCTAGGAGAGTCATTACACAGCTTTAGCACCTGTTTGCATAAATATGCCCTCTCCCAGCAGCACCTGCTCCATCACAACTAGAAGCAGCAGAACCACAACCATTTCCCTTTTTTGCATTTTTTTTTTTTTGCGATTAAACACTTGCAGTTCTTGTCACTGCATTATAAGATGGTATGAGTATATACAAACAGTTACCATCAATGTGCTATGAGATGTTACAGATATACACATGTTGTACTCACACTTCCCTGAAAAGGCCAGTTAAGGTCAACAAAACTTTCTAGCTACCCCTCACTGTCATTACAGCAGCCCCCTCTTCCAAGAACAGCGTAGGTTGGGGACCATTCATCATTACCCATTTTGTCTTCTATAATGACATTTACAGTCACATTCACATACATTCACATACAGTCACATTTACAGTGACATTTACAGTGACATTTACATTCTATAGTGACATTTACAGTGTTTTATTTGGGTTTATTTTATTTCTTTGTTTAATAAGATAAGCTAAAAAAATAAATATTTTAAGTACTTTTACTTGCTCATTTTTGGCAGGGTCAAACAAACTCCCACGGCTTTTTATAAAATTAAAGCTGAGCTCTGATTGGTTTCAAAGGACAACAAGAACAGTTTTACTTTTACAGTTCTGATACATCTCCCCCAATGAACCCAAACTTTGACCGATCTGCACATCGCTAAACAGTGGTTGAAAAGGTAATATTATTGCTTTTGTTATGTCATACCTTTTAAACTATTCAGAAATATGGTACATTGAACATACAATAAATAAAAAGTTCTTATTTGTTTATGCTTTGGTTTTCTGTAAAATAGACCATACCTGATGTTCTTTTTCAGTATTGGATGTTGCACCTAGAATGAAATGATAAAACAAAAGAAATAAAAAAAATAGTTTTCAATTATACCATAAGATGCTATATTAAAGACTATATATATTTAAAACAGGAATACCACACCAAAAATTCTTTGTCCAATGCAACATTTCTTGAACGTCATCACATTCTGGGTTAACGTGCCTGTCTTGTCAGTAAAGATAAAGTCGACTTGTCCCAAAAGATCACAGAGGTTATAGCCTTTTGCCTGGGCTGGTGTGTCAGACTCTGAATGATACATTTCTATGTCTTGTTTTATGTAATAGTTGTGAATTGTATACATGAATTCCATTCTGTAAAATAATAAAAAACACTAATTTATACAGTCATAAAAAATCTTGGATGTATTATGTAGCACAAGCTACTTGAGCGTAAGTTACTATACAACAATATAATATACTGCATGGCAGTGCAGCTACCGAACCCTATACTTAAAGTATAAACGTCATTCTGAGCAAAAAGAAAAAAAAATATTTCTGCTCCAGGTGTCCATCGGAATCATTCTTCAAAGTATTTTGCCTCTCAGTCTCCATTTAGTACCTTTATTTGGTCCATAGAAACCATGTTTTTCAGCTGAAAAGACCTACAATCAACAAGATATAGGGGCGGAACCTGCCACATGTGACATCATTGCAAGCATTTGCTGCTAACCAATAAGACCATAGCTTGTGCATCTTTGACACATACACACAGGCAAGTGTGGAGCTCGTAGCTAACAAGGTGAAACATGTACAAAAAATAAGTGTCAAGGTGAAGGTTTATTCAATGACAAGCAAAGTTTCAGTATATTAACTTTTGCAACTAGAGAAGAGTGTAACAATCAAATGTCCCACCACTCCCCTCCATTCATCACACTATCTATCTATGGTGTAAAAAGTCTCGAAGTAGTTGCATTGAGGGTTTTTGAGACTTTTCACTGCTAAAAGTCTCACGGGACTATTTCCACCTCTTAATTAATCTGGTATAAACATAAAATATCTAATCTATCTATTCCATCTTATCCTATCTATTTTATCATATCTATCTAATCTATTCATCTATTCTATTAATCTACTATCTGTTCTATCCATCTATCTATCTATGTAATTCAAGGAACAGGCATGCACTCGAAAAATAAAGTGAAATCAGTGGGGCTCATTTACGTTGGATAACCCGACAGATTCGGAAAAACTGCGGAATTTAAAAAAGAATTTGTGTCGCAAGATCAGCACTTGCATGCACCAGGATGAAGAAGGTGAACTCCGGTGGACCTCGGCGCAGCAGCGACACCTGGTGGATGTCGGGCGCACAGACCTTAGTGAATCCCTGCAGACCCGAATCCTCGCCGGAGAACGCGCCGCTGGATCGCGACTGGACCGGGTAAGTAAATGTGCCTCAGTGTCTTTATTCCATGCAGAGACGCTACATGAAATAAAGACACTCTGGGTTCACTTTATTTTTGGAGTGCTGCCTATTCCTTGGATTATTGATTGAGGACCTCTGTCTGCAATGGTTGTCTGGATTTTGCACCCTTGATCTGCTGTGCTGGTCTGGATCTTCTGATATTCATCTATCTATGTATCTATTCTACAAAAAAGAAAACCAAGTCCGCACAGTGGAGAGAAACCTCAATAGAGGGGGCACAGAGCCTTCATAAAAAAAGTGAAGGCAGTACTCCAAAATCAAAATTCCAAAGGGCAAAGTTTATTACTTAAAGGGGTATTCGCATCTGGGCATTTACATTTATATAAATTCATTTGCCTTATGTAAACATTTCTTCAATTGGATGTTAATAAAAAAAAAATGTTCCTGTGTGAAGATAATTTCTCATAAATGTAGCCATATTGTCCCTTAGAAACCAAATAGCTTCCTCGGATATGACCACGTCACACTCTGGCAGCGGTGGCCTGACATGCGCTATAGAGTCCTGCCGGACCACCAGGTTTCAGCAATCATTACCACAGTGTGGCTGTGCGACATGTAGTAACTCCCGGACATTTTATATACAATAACCTTTTGTTTCTTTGTGCACTCACTCCAGCAGAGGTGGCCGTATCCAGGGAAGCTGATCTCGTTTCTAAGGGACAACATGACTACATTTATGAGAAATTATCTTGACACAGGAAAATTTTTTTTAATAACATCTAATTGAAGAAATGTTTACCGTATATACTCGAGTATAAGCCGACCCAAGTATAAGCCGAGGCCCCTAATTTTACCACAAAAACCTGGTAAAACCTATATATTTTTTACTCGAGTATAAGCCGAGTTTGGGGTTTCAGCACATTTTTTTGTGCTGAAAAACTAGGCTTATACTCGAGTATATAAGGTATATATGGCAGATTAATGAAACTGAATGTGACTGCCCAGGCGAGAATATCCCTTTAACCCTTTGGAATTTTGGAGTGCTGCCTACACTATAAATGTATCCATTAATTTTATCTAATCTATCTATTCTATATATCTCAGCAATCTATGTATTCTACCTATTCTATCTATCTACCTTCCCTATGTATATATTTATTCTTTGTCTTCTTTGTCTATCAAGTTTGTTGACAAGGTTTCATGTATACTTTTTTATACATTTAAAAGTAAGTAGAACCACTAATGTTTATTGTACAAAGTAGTATGGCATTATTATTAAACAGGCTATGGGAAACTGTTATTAGGTGAAAATTTGAAATGCTGATGACAGATTGTCTTTAAGTGTAGTATTGAGTAAATAGTACTCTACTTACGAGATGAAAAGGAAAAAGGGTACAAGTGTGCTTAGCATGGCTAAGTATCCCCAAAACATGTAAAAACCAACAGAAAAGGAAGAGAGTCCAGGAGTCCTTGGGATGTAGTTGTGTCGATGGCTATACAAAGTGTCCCATATTCCTGCTCCAATTGCCAGGAGAAGTGTCACAAAAACCAAAATAATGACAATCTGTAACATCAATTTATTAGTTAATTGGTGATATGCATTTGGCTCAAACAAAATAAGCAAAACAATAATGTAGAAATACTTACAAAGGCAACACATTTTCCTATTACTGCATCAACTTTACTTCTCTTTATTGTCACTTTACCAGCATTTTTCATTATCTTAGTGTCACATCCTTGAAGAAAAAAGTACAATACAATTTCGTCATTTTGTATTCCTTTTTTTTCTTCAAAATAACATGATAAAATCATGTATAAACATGTATAAACTAATATTGCAAATGATAACAGTAAACTTTGTACATACTTGGTGTGTTTTGAGTTCATTTTAAGCCTCCTCTCCTTATGCATCTAATCTACTCTGTTTGTGCACCAAAAACACTCAAAATAAAAGAAATGGGACAAAATCTTTCTTTATAAAGAACAGTGAAACCAGTGAAACAGCAAAACCCCTTATATTGTCATTCCCTTATGTCTGAACACTTTTAAGTCCAAACTTGAACAACCGGAATGCCAATTGTTATGAAATTTTTTTCATTGCCTGTCCACTCTGTGGACAGTCACGGTTAATACTAGGATGGTTAGGAGACATGTTTAAAAAAAACCTTTAACCACATTTTTCACAAATACAGTTGGTGGCAAGTTCACATAGAGCCCTATTAACTAACTGACCCTTATTTAAAGGGAACCTATCACCAGCGATGACGTGCTGAGGAGGCACTGCTAGACTCAAGGGTTAGTATACGCCCAGTCCAACTCGCTGGATTCTCTGCCTGGTTACCAGGCAGAGAATCGAGATTCATTTTCTCCACTTGTGACCATTGATCAAGTTAGTTAAAAAAAAGGGTGCCCTTAGGCATATAAACCTCTATGGGAACCTGTCTAATGCTCATTTTTTTCAAATAGCGGTGACAGGTTCCCTTTAAGTTAAAAAAGGTTTCTTTCACATCTCCATAAAACCAGAGTTATAAACTTGCCTGGTATTCAGGAGTATCTAGAGCGAGTCGGGGGCATGGCCTAATGTCATGTGACCAGGGTGACATCATCACAGGTACTTTAGCCTCCTAATATTACCAAACTGTGTACCATGCACATATTTGACCACATAAAATCACACCATGCCTGCATGCACTTCTAATCCTCTCCATGCAGGCTTCTGTGGTTTCATGTGCTCAGATATGTGCATGGTGTACACTTTGGTAATGTTCAAAGGCTAAAGGACCTGCAATGTCGTCACCCTGGGCACATGACATTGCTGCTGTATGCTGAGAAAGCATGGGGATGAGCTGCTGGATTCAGCCTGAGGATGCCACACCCAACTAAACTCACTATAGGTATCCCTGGATAGCAGGTAAAATTATAAAGTTGAATATATGGGGACTTGAAGGAAACATTTTTAAACTAAAAGAATGGTGACGGTTAGTTACTAGGGCTCTGTGGGAACTTGCTCCAGCATGCTGGCAGAAAGCGTCTGTATTTGAGCTGGTCTTGTAATGGAGATGGGGAGCACTGCAGTGTGCAGTTTGTGCATCTAAATCAGCTGAATATAATACAATACACCAGGACTGATAGAGAAAGGTTGAAATTATATCTGTGAAATGCTGTATTTTTGTTAATAATGTGTAATTTTGTTATCCTGAGTAAATAGCAATAATGCTATAGAGAAAAGCAAAAAAAACTGTGGGATGATGCCACCTCTTCATCAGCATTGATGAGATAAATATATTCCTGAGCATCCCTCAATGTGTGCTTCTCACCACATAAAAGCTTTAAAATGAGTAAAATCAATACCATTCAGAGCACCATTCAGAGCAGATTATGCATTGTCACTTTTTATTGGCTATACAATCTTTACTTTTTTGAAAATTCGGACATATAAGGGCTTATTTTTTGCGACATGAGATGCACTTTACAAATACTTCATTTTAGTGGGTCATTAGCTTATTGATGAGATTTTATTAACTCTTGAATGTATGGGTGAAAAGAAAATTGTCAATGTTGGTTTCCTTTCTTTTTGTTTTTTTTTGGGGTTCGTACACCGTGCACTAAAAATACTATATTATCTTTATTCTATAGGTCACTACGATTACGGTGATACCTCATTTATATAGTTTTTCATTTATTTTCACAATCTTACTGGATAAAAACTAATATAGAGAAAATCTCATTTGTTTTTGCATCGTCATCTTTTTCGGAGATGTAACTTTAATATTTTTTGACAGAGCTAGTTTAGGGCTTATTTTTTACGTGTTGAGATGAGCGAACACACTCGTCCGAGCTTGATGCTCGTTCGAGCATTAGCGTACTCGAAACTGCTCGTTACTCGGACGAGTATTTCGCCAGCTCGAGAAAATGGCATCTCCCGCCGTTTTGATTTTTGGCAGCCAGAAACAGAGCCAATCACAAGCCAGGAGACTCTGCACTCCACCCAGCACGACGTGGTACCCTTACACGTCGATAGCAGTGGTTGGCTGGCCTGATCAGGTGACCCTGGAATAGACTAGCCCCTGCCCGCGCTGCTCGGATCATTCTCTGTCTGGATGCCGTTAGGGAGAGAGTTGCTGCTGCTACAGGGATAGCGTTAGGGTGTTATATTAGCTTACTGTTCGGCAGGAGTGAGTCTACAAGAACCCAACAGCCCTTGTTAGGGCTACAATAGCGTTATATATATATATATTTTTTTTTTTGTTTGCTTGTGGCTGGGCTTGCTGGCACTAGCTGCACGCTTGTACCATATTGTGAGGAATTTGCAGGGAGACTTGCGACCGTTGTGTTTAGCTCTTAGTGACACACATATCCATCTCAAACACCAAAGTGGGACAATTTATTAGGGGTTTGATTTGAATTAGGCACAGTCTGCACAACACAAAAAAAACAAAAAACAAAAAAAATTTACATTTTATACTTTATACTTTACACTAATTTTGAAAATGTTTAACCCGAGGGCTAGGGGTAGAGGACGAGGGCGTGGCCGTGGGCGTCCAACTACTGCAGGGGTCAGAGGGCGGGGTGAGACACCACCTGCTGATGAGGGAGCAGGGGAACGCCGCAGAGCTACACTCCCTAGGTTCATGTCTCAAGTTACTGGGACTCGTTGTAGAGTACTGTTGAGGCCAGAACAGTGCGAACAGGTGATGTCGTGGATTGCGGACAATGCTTCAAGCCATTTGTCCACCAGTCAGTCTTCCACGCAGTCCACCCATGTCACCGAAATCGGCACTCCTCCAGCTCCTCCACCTCAGCCTCCTTCCCCCCAGTCTGCCCCCTCCCAGGAAAATTTGGCATTTGAACCGGCATACTCTGAGGAACTGTTTTCTAGACCCTTCCCAGAGTCACAAACCACTTGTCCGTTTCCTGCTGAGCTCTTTTCCAATGCCCAGGTTTTCCACCGGTCGCAGTCTGTGGGTGATGATGACATTATTGACGTAGTGGAAGAAGTGTGTAAAGAGGTGTCAGACGATGAGGAGACACGGTTTTCAGACAGTGGTGAAGTTGTTGTCAGGACAGGAAGTCCGAGGGGGGAGCAGACTGAGGATCGGAGGATGATGAGGTGACAGACCCAAGCTGGGTTGTTAGGCCGGGTGAACACAGTGCTTCTGAGAAGGAGGCGAGTCCTATACCAGAACAGACGGAGAGGCAGGGCCAGAGCTGGTGCCTCAGCGGCAAATGTTTCACGTAGTCAAGCTCCCGTGGCGAGGGCTAGATTTTCAGAAGTCTGGAGGTTCTTTAAAGAAACACTGGATGACCGACGGACTGTGGTGTGCAATTTGTGCCAAACCAGGATCAGCAGGGGTTCCACCACTACTAGCTTAACTACCACCAGTATGCGCAGGCATATGAATGCTAAACAAGCCTGTTCACCTCCGGCCGGGCACACCACTGCTCCTTCCCCTGTGTCATCTGCTAGTCAGCCCCCTGCCCAGGACCCTTGCCCAAACACCTCCCGTGCGAAAACCCCATCTTCGCCTCCACGATCCTCCACAGCATCCACCAGCGTTCAGCTCTCCATACCCCAGACGCTGAAGCGCAAAAGGAAGTATAGTGCAACCCACCCACACGCCCAAGCCCTCAACGTCCACATCTCCAGATTACTTAGCCTGGAGATGCTGCCCTATAGGCTGGTAGAGACCGAGGCCTTTCGCAACCTCATGGCGGCGGACGCCCCTCGGTATTCGGTCCCCAGCCGCCACTACTTTTCCCGATGTGCCGTCCCAGCCCTTCACCAGCACGTGTCAGACAACATCATCCGTGCCCTGACCAACGCCGTTTCTGACAAGGTCCACCTGACCACGGACACGTGGACGAGTGCTGCCGGGCAGGGCCACTATATATCGCTGACGGCACATTGGGTTAACTTGGTGGAGGCTGGGACCGAGTCTGACCCTGCGGCTGGTCATATACTGCAGACGCCGAGGATTGCAGGGCCTACCTCGGTCCAGGTCTCTCAGGCCTACTATGGCTCCTCCTCCTCCACCTCCTCCTCCAAATTACCATCCGTGGGCATGGCGCCATCAGTCGGTAGCTCTAGGCACAGCAGCAGTGCCATCACTAAGCGACAGCAGGCGGTGCTCAAACTGCTGAGCCTAGGCGATAAAAGGCTCACCATCCAAGAGCTATTACAGGGCATCACGGCGCAGACTGATCTGTGGCTGGCACCACTGAACCTGAAGCCAGGCATGGTTGTGTGTGACAACGGCCGTAACCTGGTGGCGGCTCTGCAACTCGGCAGACTGACACATGTGCCATGCCTGGCCCATGTGTTAAATCTCATAGTTCAGTGGTTCCTCAAGACAAACCCCAATCTGTCGGAATTGCTCACGAAGGTGCGCCGCATCTGCGCGCATTTCAGGAAGTCCAGCACAGATGCTGCCACTCTCAGGGCAGCGCAGCGCCGCCTCCAACTGCCCACTCACCGACTGTTGTGCGACGTGCCCACGAGGTGGAATTCAACATTAACCATGTTATCCAGAGTTTACCAGCAGCGCAGATCGATGTCAACTTCCACCAGAACTGGTAGTCAGGTCAGTCAGCTTCCTCAAGTCTACAATGAGGAGTGGACGTGGATGTCTAATATCTGTCAGGTGCTGAGTAACTTTGAGGAGTCAACACAGATGGTCAGTGGCGATGCCGCCATCATCAGCCTCACCATCCCGCTGCTTGGCCTGTTGAAAAACTCTCTGGTCAGCATGAAGTCGGAAGCTTTGCGCTCGTCACAAGAGATGGGGGAAGAAGATTAGCCAAAGCACCCTCAGGTCTGTTTCTCAGCACATATCGGAGGAGGTGGAGGAGGATGAGGAGGAAGAGGAGGAGAATGTTGGCGAGACAGAAGAGGGGACCATTGTTCAGTCCTTCACTGTTCAGCGTGTATGGGCAGAAGAAGAGTTGGAGGAGGAGGAAATGGAGAGTAAGGCCAGTGAGGGGAGTGAATTCTTGAGCGTTGGTACTCTGGCGCATATATATGGCAGATTTCATGCTAGGCTGCCTATCCCGTGACCCTCGCGTTTAAAAAATTTATTCCATCACCGATTACTAGGTATTCACTCACCTGGACCCACGGTACAAGCAAAACCTTTCCACTCTCATCCCTGGAGAGGAAAGGAGTGTGAGAATGCATGAATACCAGCAGGCCCTGTTGCACAAGCAGAAACAGTATTTCGCTTCTGACAGCGCTAGCGGCAGAGGGTGCACTTCTGCGGGACAAGTAGGCGAGCAGGCAGCTTGTCCAGCACTGGCAGGGGTACGCTTTACAAGGCCTTTGCCAGTTTTATGTTACCCCAGCAAGTCACTGTCACCTGTCCCCAGTCTCGGCAGAGTAGGGCTGATCTTTACAGAAAGATGGTAAGGGAGTACGTAGCTGACCATACCATCGTCCTAAATGATCACACAGCTCCCTACAACTACTGGGTTTCAAAGCTGGATATGTGGCACAAACTGGCGCTGTACGCCTTGGAGGTTCTTGCCTACCCTGCCGCTAGCATGTTGTCCGAGTGGCTTTTCAGTGCAGCTGGTGGCATCATCAACGATAAGCGTACACGCCTGTCGACTGACAGCGCTGACAGGCTGACGCTTATCAAGATGAATAAAGCCTGGATTTCTCAGGATTTCCATTCTCCACCAGGTGAAGGAAGCTCAACCTGAATAATTTATCCACTCCTCCTCCTCATTGTCCTCCTTCTCCTCCTCTTTGTACACTAAAGCAGAGGAAACTGGCTATTTTTTACCAGGGCCAACTGGCTGTAGCTATAGTACTCTATGTATTTAATTTTTCTGGAGGGCCACCTACCCGGTCCTCTGTTTTAAACAATTTTTGGGAGTGCCACATACAGGCACTCAATCTATTTAATTTTTCTGGAGGACCACCTACCTGCTCCTCTGGTTTGAAAACTTTTTTGGACTGCCACATACAGGCACTCAATCTATTTAATTTTTCTGGAGGACCATCTACCTGCTCCTCTGGTTTGAAAACTTTTTTGGACTGCCACATACAGGCACTCAATCTATTTAATTTTTCTGGAGGACCACCTACCTGCTCCTCTGGTTTGAAAACTTTTTTGGACTGCCACATACAGGCACTCAATCTATTTAATTTTTCTGTAGGACCACCTACCTGCTCCTCTGGTTTGAAAACTTTTTTGGACTGCCACTTACAGGCACTATCCAAATTAAATTGTCTCCATAGCAGCCTCCACACGTCGTCTTTTTAGCTGCCTCCACACGTTGTCTCCATTGCTACCTCCACACATCATCTCCATAGCTGCCTCCAAAAGTCGTCCATATAGCTGCCTCCATACATCGTCCCCTTAGCAAGCGAGCTGTGTCAGGCAGAATTTTGGGTTGTTTTCATGGCTTCCACATCAAACTTGTTAACTTTGTCGCCACCCTGCTGTGCTATCCACAAAATATACTAGCAAACTTTTATCATTTACCAATATTATTTCAGCGCTTCTTGCGCATCTGTTTACATTCCCCTCACCCGCCATAACCCAAACATATAAGAACACTACTACACTTGATCTTATACAAAAGGTTCTTAGAAGTGCTGTATGGGGAGTAGCCGAGAGACAGGGGCTTGGACAGGCAAAAGCTCGCCTGGCAGCGGACCGCCAGCTCCATCCCAGTATCCAACTAACATAGTTTTAACTGCAGCACCTTTAATCTACTACTACTTCACTGCCTCCATACATGGTCCCCTTATCAAACGAGCTGTGTCAGGCACAATTTTCAGGTGTTTCACCAGATACATAGTGGAACTCGGGCCATCTGTCGCCGCCATGCTGGAGACCTGAAGTTGCAATCATAGCAGCGCAATATGGATGCCCCATACTGTCGCTCTTAATCATGGAACCATTTCCGAAAAAACAATTAAAAATAGAACCACTATGCTATTCCATTATTCCTAGGTGAAATATTCAAACGACCCCGCCTGCTTTGAAAATTATAATTTTTTCAAAGTAAACGCTTCTGGCCCCCAGGCCCATTTTGGGTGGGGAGGAGCCAAGAGACATGGCCTTGGACAGGCGAAAGCTCGCCTGGCAGCGGACTGCCAGCTCCATCCCAAGATTAGGCAGCCTCAGAGGCATCCATGCATGCTGCCCCTGCTGTTTCCTGTCCATTTTGCCTCCACGATCCTCCACAGCGTCCACCAATGTCTCCATGAGCAACTTTCAACTCTCTATACCCCTGCAGCACGAGAGGATATGCAGCACATCATCCCCTTATCAAACGAGCTGTGTCAGGCAGAATTTTCAGGTGTTTCACCAGATACATAGTGGAACTCGGCCCATCTGTCGCCGCCATGCTGGAGACCTGAAGTTGCAATCATAGAAGCGCAATATGGATGCCCCATATTGTCGCTCTTAATCATGGAAGTCGTCTCCATGGCTGCCTCCACATGTCGTCCCCTTATCAAACGAGCTGTGTCTGGCTCATTTTTCGGGTGTTTCACCAGATACGTTATGGAAATTGGACACTATGTCACCTCCATGCTGTGTTATCGACTAAATATACCGTCAACCTTTCGTTCACATAGGAAATCATTTCAGCGCTTCTTGTTCACCTCCTTTGGTTCCTCTCTGCCACCCATTGGTTTGAAGCCTGAGTCCTTTTAGGGTATGTCGCCATGACACTCTCTAGCCTGCCGCTGCTACCGCTGCCTCTGCATGCCGTCCCCTATAGTGTCAGGGTCAATTATTGCATGTTTTAGATGCTATCTAGCCTCATTCGGTCACTCTGTCATGGCCATGCTGTTGCCCATAATTTTGGCATAATGGTGCGATTAAGCAGCCTCAGAGGCATCCATGCATGCTGCCCCTGCTGTTTCCTGTCCATTTCCGTGGTGTTTCCATCCTTTTCTGAGGTTCCCAGGTGTTTGGCCAAGCTTCCCTGTGCAGAGCCTTGGTCCCCTTGAAAAATGCTCGAGTCTCCCATTGACTTCAATTGGGCTCGTTATTCGAGATGAGCACTCGAGCATCGGGAAAAGTTTGTCTCGAATAACGAGCACCAGAGAATTTTAGTGCTCGCTCATCTCTAGTGTTGAGTTGTTCTTTTCAGTGGTATCATTTTGGCGCACATAACTTTTTTTGATCACTTTTTAGAACATTTTTGTGTAAAGATTTTATGAAAAATGTACATTTTTGGCGAGTTTTTCGGGTTTTGTTTCTACGGCGTTCACCGAGAGGTTCCAATAATGTTTCTGAGTTATTTTACGGATTGTTACGGACGTGACGATACCAAATATGTGGGGTTTTTTTGTCGATTTTGTGGTTCTTTCACTTTATTGCATATGTATAAGGAATATTTGTGTTTAGGGGACTTTAACTTTATTTAATTAATTCCTATTATTAAAAAATGTGTAATGTAATACACTGAGCATGCTGCGCAGTGGTGGTGGCTCTTGATCCCCGGCGGCGGCTGTCTTCTTTCTTCTTTTGCCGGCGGAGTCGCGTCCATGCGATCTCCCCGCCGGCGCTCACTATGATGCGGCGGTGTGACGTCATCAGCGTCAACACCGCCGCATCATCGTGAGCGCCGGCGGGGAGATCTCATGGACGCAACTCTGCCGGGGCAGGCTGGCTGTATACACGAGGGGCAGACTGGCTGGCTTTATACACGAGGGGCAGGCTGGCTGGCTGTATACACAAGGGGCAGGCTGGCTGGCTGTATACACGAGGGGCAGGCTGGCTGGCTCTATACACGAGGGAGAGGCTGGCTGGCTGTATTCACTAGGGGCAGGCTGTCTGGCTGTATACACGAGGGACAGGCTGTCTGGCTGTATACACGAGGGGCAGGCTGGCAGGCTGTATACACGAGGGGCAGGCTGGCTGTATACCACCTGGGGCTGGCTTTATACTACACCCTCGGCTTATACTCGAGTCAATAGGTTTTCCCAGTTTTTGATGGTAATATTAGGGGCCTTGGCTCATACTCGGGTCGGCTTATACTCGAGTATATATGGTAATTAGCATCCAAAATTTTTAATGGTCGTATACGTGTACATGTCGGCGTCTCTATTAGGCTATTGATAGTCACTGACATCGGACCAGGGACCAATCACAGCAATCCCTGCCCGATGATCACTGCATTGGTCCAGCCTGACCAATCCCAGTTCAAGAGGGAGGGGAGAGCTGGTTCCCAAGTCTGATCCTGACATATTTTGTGACAGAATTGACAGGATCAGAGCCGTGTACCAAAGTTCTGTCCCCTCAGTGTATTGAGAGTGCCCCTCACATCCAAATACCCGCAAAACCCACTCCAACCCCTCCACATCCCTGTTCCTTATCTTTATTCAGTGTGACAGGGCTAGTGATTAGGGTTAGCAATTAGGGTTAGTGATTAGGGATAGTGGTTAGGGCTGCTGAATATATATAGCGATTAGGGTTAGCAATTAGGGTTATTGGTTAGGGCTTCTGAATAAGGTTAATTAGGGTTAGTGGTTAGAGCTTCTGAATATATAGTGATTAGGGTCATCGATTAGGGTTAGTGATCAGGGCTAGCGGTTAGGGATATATATACTGTATATACAAAAGCAGAGCTTGTACGTTATTACAAATACTTACACCTTACTTACAGATGGGTACAAGGAACTAGATTAAAAAAAAAATTACAAAGGAATTTGTAGACCTAAAGGTTACACAGATAAATCTGTATGCAGAACAGTTTCTGCCCGGTCATCCCACATCAAATTATGCTAGAAGCCAGAGTTGGATCCCCACTAATGCCACAGAATTAAAAAAATTCTGGGGGCTCTTTCTTAATATGGGACTTGTTAAAAACCCTAGCATCCGGTCGGATTGGTCCAGTGATGTTTTATACCACACACCAATGTACAGGGCTGTAATGACAAGACCACGTTTTGAGGCGCTGTTAAAATTTCTGCATAAGAGTGATAATAGTCAATGTCCTGCCGCTTGTCACCATGCCCAAGACCAATTATTTAAATTGACTCATTTTAATGAGAGATTTATGGAGGCTTACAACCCATAAAAAATATAGCCATCAACGAGACACTTGTACTCTTTAAAGGTAGGGTTAAATTTCGACAATATTTGCCAAGCAAAAGAGCTAGATACAGGATCAAAGTTTACAAGCTCTGTGAAAGTGAAAGCGGATACACCTTCAAAGTCCATATCTATGAGTGAAAGAACTCCCAGATCTGTCCATCTGAATGCCCCCATATCCTAACCACATCTGGTAAAATTGTGTGGGATCTTTTATTCCTCCTGTTGCGTAAAGGCTATCACCTTTACATAGATAATTTCTATATAAGTGTTACTCTCTTTCAGTGTCCCCTTGTAAAAGGAACAGTGGCCTGCGGAACAATAAGGAGGAATCAAAGAGGCCAGGTGGACCTTAAATTGAGACGGGGTGAAAGAAAGTCCTTGTGTCAGAGGAACATCATGCTGACAAAATATAAGGACAAGAGATTTATTTGTACTCACATCTATCCATGCAGATTAAAGCACCCCTGTCTCTGTTAGAGGAATCAATGCAACAGTCCTCAAGCCAGTCTGCATACAGGAGTACAGCCAAAACATGGGAGGGGTTGATTTAGCCGCAATTCGCAAGTCCCGCACTTGGTTCAAAAAGGTTGCAGTGCATTTAGTGAAAACTGCATTGTATAATTCCTTTATCATTTACTGGCATACCAAGAACAAGTAATTAAGCAATTACTGTTCCAAGAGGGAGAAAAGGGTGCAAGAGGCTAGTCACGCCATCAGAATTGTGCCAGCCATTTCCCATCTGAGATTCCTCCCCCCACAGAAAAGAAAAAGTTTGTGCTACAAAATAAGATACACGCAAAAGATACTGGTTATCAATGCGACACTTGCCCAGGGTTGTGCATCAAAGACTGTTTCCGTGCTTACCATACTTCCCTGGAATATTAATTTTATTGTTATTTTGTCTTTGTTATTTTTATAAGATCCTCAACAAACATAACCAAAATTTCATTACAATGTTGGCCATTTACAAATTGATATTATACCTAAAATATAAAACCACATTTAATTTCATTATTCGTCTAGATGAAAACTGAAGAAAAAGTGTTCTTCACAACATATGCAAATAGATTTTGCCTGGATTTACTAGCCCCAAAAACTTTCATTATACCCCTAGATAAGAGATGGACGAGTTTGTTGAAATTCGATTCGACCCAATTCGCCCAATTTTTACGAATATATTCGATTTGACGCGAATCAAATCATGACAAACCATGTTAAAAACAGGTATTTCCTGGCTGCAGAGAGCCTTTAGGGTGTTGTAGAATATTGTGCCATGCTCAAATATGCATAGGGAGCGTGGTATGGTCTTCAAACAATGTTGTTTTTTAGTATGACACGCACATGACAGCCGCACGCTCTTAGAATCGCTTCACTCTTCAATTCCATGGGCACTTACAGAGACCAACTTCACCAAATAAGTGAAGCGGGAATGCAGCCTGAAAAGGTAACGTCTTTTCCAGCTTGAAAGGACTGAGCTGAGGGCCAAGATCCTACTCTAACATCAAAAAGAGGGCACTCTTTTTACACTGACATCAGATGATTCCATAGATGACAGAACCTGTTCTGTTAAATGCAGATACTAGAGATGGGCGAATCAATTCTAACAAAGTGGAATTCGGTCTGAATTTCACGGAAAATTCAATTCGTCATGAATACGAAGTTTACGCTGATTCGTGGGAAGTTTTTTTCCCCTGCTTTTTAGCTAAATGACCGCGAGCACAACATGTTAAACGGAGGAGAGAACTCTGGGAAAGAGAAAGGAACACCCTCGATGACATCTGCGGACCTGTAAGCCAGCGACCGGCAGGCTTATGTGATGTCACAAAGCCCTATAAAAACTGTCAGCCATTTTCAATCTCGGCATTTCACACTGCATATGCTGTCTGTAGCATCCAGCTGCTTCTACTGTACTCTGCTGTAGCGATTTCTGCTCCAATCCCAGGGTTTGCGTTTAAGGGATCTGTAAACCCCAAATAGCAGTTACTTTTTGTTACTGAAGGCACTAAGAAGAAATCTGCTTAATATCCACAAAGCTGCTGTAGTGATTTCTGCTCCTCTCCCAGGGTGTCTGTTGTGGGGTACCTGGATAACGCAAATTCCCATACTTTCGTGTTGCTAAAGTTGATAGCAAGAAATACATGTCAAATCCGCATAGTTGATTAACCACTATGTCAGACAGAAAGGTGGGAGGTGGAGCAGGCAGAAGTCACAGCACAGTAAAGGGATGTAACAGCAGGGGGTGACTCTGTGAGGCTAGAACTGCTGTTGTCACCTAGCGGCAGTGTGTTGATCAACAAACCAAAGATTGTTGATTGGTTGACTATGTCACCCAATTCCTCAAATTTAACATCTGACAACCCCAGCCAAGAGTCTGTGGGTTCGTCAGATACAACCTTTAGTTGGCATGGCCCAGGACCAGGTCAGCGTTCCTCACCTGTCCTCAACCAGCCTCTGTCCTTTTCATTTCCCTCAGCCAGAGATCTACTAGGTGGTCTGGGCTCAGTGCCACTATACAGCAAGGACGAAGTGTTTGAAGACAGTCAGCAGCTGAATGGCAGTGAAGAGTTCGGGCAAACATCTGCTGCTTTGTGCAGTAGGCAGGCTGTGCATATTGAGGAGAATAGCAGTGACAGGGAAATGCAAATTGACAATGATATAGCCAATCGCACTTTGGAGCCGGGTGTAGCAAAGGATTCATCGGTGGTGGCAGCAGTGCGAGGCTGGGAGCCAAACGCCCGTGGGGTATAAACCCCGCTTTGGAGGTCCAAGTAAGCAGTGGTAAAAGGGGTCAGCAAGGCAGCGGCATTAGTAGTCACTCAGTGTTGGCAGTAAAATCACCACCTCGGCAGAATGGCAGTTTTTTGTTAAGACACCTGAGGAGCCGAGCATGTGTATATGTAGAATCTGCGGGCAGAAAGTAAAGCATGGCCAGGAACATTGGCACCACGCACCTCTCCCAAAGGGAGCTGTTTGTCTTTGACATCTCCCGATCCAGATGCTCCTGCTCCTCACTACGAATGGTGCCAGCAGTCATTGAGAGAGGCGATTACAAAGAGACAACTGTATGCCTCCAACCATTCCAAGGTGCAGAAGGTGACCGTGCTCTTGTCCAAGTTGTTGGTACTACAGTCCCTCCCTTTCCAAGTTTTGACTCTGCACCCTTCAGAGAACTTATGGCTTGACCCCAAACCGTGTTGGAGAGTTCCAAGCCACAATTTTTTTTCCAAAAATGCAATGCCAGCCCTCCACAAATATGTAGAACAAAATGTGGGCCATTCCTTGAGCTTATCGGTTTCTTCCAAGGTGCACGACAGTGCGGACATGTGGAGCTGTAACTACGGTAGGGCCAGTACATGTCCTTTACGCCCACTGGGTGAATGTGCTTCCCGCCCAGCCACACTAACAACTTGAACAAGAGACACCGCTTTCTCCTCCATGTTGTCAAACTGCTGCACCTGCGCTAGTGTCTGCCTCTTCCTGCTTCTCCACCACCACCTCAGGCTCAAGAAGTCTAAGTGCTGCCCCATCATACCATATGTGCATGGCACAACAGTGTCACGCAGCTCTACACCTGTTTTGCCTGGGCGAACAAAGTCACACAGGGGAGGAACTGCTCCGTGTCATGCAATAAGAAATCAATCTGTGGCTTTCTCCGCGACAACTAAAAATCAGAACCACAGTGACAAACAATGGGATAAACATGGTGTCCGCTCTGCACCGAGGAGGAATGGCCCATGCGCTCTGCATGACGCACGTGTTCAATCTGGTTGTTAACAGGTTCCTCAAGTCTTCCACCCATTTGCAAGACATTCTGAAAATGGCCAGGAAACTGTGCACGCACTTCAGCCATTCTTACAAAGCCAAGCACACCCTCCACACGTGCAGCATCAGAACGGCCTCCCCCAACAGTCTGATATGCGATGTTTCCACCCGTTGGTATTCCAGCTTCCATATGAACTTAGAAAAGCCATTAATGATTTTTTGATGATGTAAGCGGACCGGACCTGTGTAACTTTGATGTCAGCCACTGGCAAACCTTGCACCAGCAGGTGGTGGCCTACTTTTACAGCACTTTACCACCACAGGTAGAGGATTTCCTAGACTACTGGGCAGCCAAACTTGATGCGTAGCTGCAACTTGCAGAGTTTTCAGTAGAGAAGCTGTCCTGCCCAGCCAGTAGTGTGGCATCAGAGCGGGTGTTCAGTGTGCTGGGGGCCATCATTACCCCAAGGAGAACCCGCTTGTCTACCCATAATGTGGATAGACTACCCTTTGTCAAGATGAATCAGGCTTGGATCGGCTCCGATTTAAACTTACCAATGTCTTATGCATCAGATTAGATCAGATTATCGACGCCTCCCCCAAATGTTGAGAAATGAGTCTGGATTCTAACTACCTGCCTTCTGCTCCATCTGCCTTCTTACATGTTTACCAGGGACTGGAATTGTCCGCCACCTCCACACTGTATCATTGTGCCACTCTGTGGCTTACTAGGTTGCTGCCACCTCCATACTGTATCATTGTGCCACTCTGTGGCTTAACAGGTTGTTGCCACCTCCACACTGTACCATTTTGCCAATCTGGGCTCCTGATGGTGCTGCTGACGCCACCTCCACACAGTATCATTGTGCCATTCTGTGGGCTGCTGCTACTGCTGACGCCACCTCCATACTATCATTGTGCCACTCTGTGGCTTACCAGGTTGCCGCCACCTTCACATTGTATCATTGTGCCACTCTGTTGGCTCCTGCTGCTGCTGACGCCACCTCCACACTGTATCGTGCCACTCTGTTGGCTGCTGTGGCTTACCAGTTTACCGCCACCTCCACACTATCATTGTGCCACTCTGTGGGCTGCTGCTGCTGACGCCACCTCCACACTATCATTGTGCCACTCTGTGGCTTACCAGGTTGCCGCCACCTTCACATTGTATCATTGTGCCACTCTGTTGGCTCCTGCTGCTGCTGACGCCACCTCCACACTGTATCGTGCCACTCTGTTGGCTGCTGCTGCTGACGCCACCATCACACTGTATCATTGTGCCACTCTGTGGCTTACCAGGTTGCTGCCACCTCTACACTGTATCATTGTGCCACTCTGTAGGCTCCTGCTACTGCTGACGTCAACTCCACACTGTATCATTGTGCCACTCTGTGGGCTCCTGCTGCTGACGCCCATTGTGCCACTCAATGGGCTGCTGCTGACGCCACCTCCACACTTTATAATTGTGCCGCTCTGTGGCCTATTCATGCTGTAGCCAACTGACCGCTGTCTCCCTGGAACACCCTGTGATTTCCATAATGCTGTTTTTATCTTCCACCGCTCTATGATGTTGCCACTTTGTTTAGTTTTCCCCTTCATTTCATCTGTCAGAAGGAATGAAAAGCCTCAGGATTGATTGTTAAAAGAAGGTGTGGATACAGTACACAGAGGACATGCAAATATACCATTTACTGGTCATCTCTGTTTTGGATCAACGATTGAAAGCGGACACTGATCAACAAAATGAAGGGAAAAATGATCAGTGACATCAATGCACAATTACTGCCGACACCCTCCCCACTCTTTTGGGGGGGGGGGTCTACATGTATCAGGGTTTAAGAGAACAGGTTCTGTCATAATCTATGGAATCATCTGATGTCAGTGGAAAATGAGTGCACTCTTTTTGATGTTACAGTGGGATCTTGGCCCTCAGCTCAGTCCTTTCGAGCTGGCACAGACATTACCTTGTCAGGCTGAGTTCCCGCTTCGCTTATTTGGCGAAGTTGGCCTCTGTAAGTGGACATGGAATTGAAAGTGAAGCGATTCTAAGAGCGGCCACTGTCATGTGCGTGTCATACTAAAACACCAATTTAACAAAAAAAAGGACCTTATGTCTCGGCAGGGATTCTTAACTCAAATATTTAACAAAATTGCCATTGGGAATTGGATTACCCATATCCAGACACAGAAAATATAGTTAAAACGTAACTTTTATTTTAACAAATGATAATAGAGGCAATACTATACAATTCGTATTGCTTCATGCTCAAACTAATGTTGTGATTAAAAACACAGTGCGATGCACCAACCTAGTCATCAATAGCCAGGCTTAATTTGTTGATATGATATCTGACAATGTAAGTTCAAACAGAGACTATGCGTGACTGAGTTGTGTGTTGGTCACATTTGTGACCGTACTGTATAGATAGTCGCAAGAGGTCTCTCGCGATTACTATCACCCTCTGCTATATAGATGTAGGTGCAGTTCAGATAACGGAGGTCACAGCGCTCTCAATGTATCCAAGAATTTTTTATGAATTTGGTGGACAGCAGCTATACCACCACATATATACTTGCAGCTCTATGGTCGCTTTACTGACTCAAATGGCCACTACACTGGCTCAGATTACTTTCTCAGATTATAAATGCTGTATGCTCGCAATAGGCTGCTCGTGGTGCTAAGCTACTAGCGTGGTTAGGGTCACAGATGCAGACTGTCCCTGAATTTCACATAGGTGATTTTAACATCATACACATGCTAGCCCTAGAAATGCTGAATCAGAATGGCACTAGCTGGCCCTATATGTCACATACAGCACACTTTACAGCTCACATTGTAGAATCTCTATATTTGCTGTAACACACAGACACTCATAAGTCTCTATTTAGGTCACTGTATATAGTTAGAGCACTGGCTGCTGGGGAGCAATTCACTGCTTTATAAAATCCTGAATTAGCCCCCGACATGTTTCACCAGATGTAATGGCTTCATCAGAGGTCTGGACTAAAACACAGCATTGTTTGAAGACCAAACCATGCTCCACTGCCATGGAGGCGGCAGTGGCAACTGCAGCAGCATGAGTGACACCATAAAAAATTCAGGAGGTGGCAGCCGCATGGAAAGCCACAGAGTGGCACAATGACAGGTTGTGTAGGTGGGGGACAATTCCAGTCCCTGGTAAAGATGGTACGAGGCAGATGGAGCAACTGGCAGTAGATGTGTGGCATCAGGCGGGTGGCAGTATAAAAAATAGTGGCTGAGGCAGGTAGTTAGAATCCAGACTCATTTCTCAATGTTTGGGGGAGGTGTCATGGCTGATCTAATCTGATGCAAATGGCATTTGTGTGTTGAAATCCTAGTGGATCCATGCCTAATTCATCTTGACAAAGGTCAGTCTCTCCACATTACGGGTGGACAAGCAGGTTCTCCTTGGGGGTAACGATGGCCCCCGCCGCATTGAACACTCGCTCTGATGCCACTCTGCAAGTTGTGGCCACGCATCAAGTTTGGCTGCCCAGTAGTTCAGGGGATCCTCTAACTGGGGTGGTAGAGTGCTGTCCAAGTAGGCCACCACCTGCTGCTGCTGGTAGCGGCTACCCTCCTCACTAGACGGGTAAAGGAAGCTGCTCATTAAGGACTCCAAACTTGAGCTGCTACTGCTCCTAACCCCCAATCTCCACACAGCAGCCATGGCAGTAGTACGTGAGCAATGACTGCCAGGAATCCCCTGGCCAGACCTGACAGAGGATGGACAATGGCGCTCATAGGCAGCGGCCAACTGTCCACACAGTATATCTTTATAGTATGCCAGTTGTTCCTCCCTCTTGGCAGCTGGAAAAAAGAAAAAAGACACCCATTTTTGACTGGCAGCGAGGGTCCAAGAGGGTAGAGAGCCAAAAGTCATCCCTATGACGGATATTGACTATTAGTAAGTTGTCATTAGTAAAATAAAGCAACATGCTGCGGGCCATTTGTGCAAGTGACTCTGAGGGACTCCCAGCCTCCATCTGCACTAGTCTGAGGGACTCCCAGCCTCCATGAGATGTAGTTACCACTTCTTCAGTGCCTGACCAGACAGATTTTGTTCCAGGACATGAAGCAGTGGAATGATGTTATTCATCCTGTAGTGCTGGCGACTGACAAATAACGTGGCCTCTTCAAAGGGCCTGAGCAAACGGCAGGTGTCATGCATGAGCTGCCAGTGGCTGACATCAAAGTTACACTGGGGAGTACGCCGTTCCGCTTGCATCATCAAAAAATTATTAATGGCTTTTCTTTGTTCATATGGGTGGTCTAACATATGGAGGCTGGAATTCCAACGGGTGGAAACATCACATATAAGCCTATGATGGGGGAGGCCGTTCTGACGCTGCAACTCGAGGAGGGTGTGCTTGGCTCTGTAAGAATGGCTGAAGTGCATGCACAGTTTCCTGGCCATTTTTCGAATGTCTTGCAGATGGATGGAAGACTTCAGGAACCTTTTGACAACCAGATTGAACACGTGCACCATGCAGGGTGCATGGACCATCCTTGCTCACTGCAGTGAGGACACCATGTTCCTCCCATTTTTTGTCACCATGGTTCTGATTTGCAGTTGGTGAGGAGAAAGCCACACATTGATTTTTTCTTGCATGACGCGGATCAGTTCCTCCCCTGTGTGACTTTATTCGCCCAGGCAAACCAGGTGTAGAACTGCTTGACACCACTGTGCCATGCACATGTGGTATGATGGAGCACTTGTGGAGGCTGAGTTGGTGGTGGAGGAGGCGGACATTGGCGCAGGAGCAGCAGTTTGACAACGTGAAGGAAAGCGGCGTCTCCTGTTCAAGTTGTTGGTGTGGCTTGGTAGGAAGCACATTCACCCAGTGGGCCGTAAGGGACATGTACTGGCCCTGACTATAGTTACAGCTCCACATGTCCGTGCTGCCGTGCACCTTGGAAGAAACCGATAAGCTCAAGGACTGGCCCACCTTCTGTTCTACATATTTGTGAAGGGCTGGTACTGCCTTTTTGGAAAATAAATTTTGGCTTGGAAGTCTCCACCTCGGTTCGGCACAAGCCATTTCTTCTCTGAAGGGTGCAGAGTCCACGACTTGAAAAGGGAGGGACTGCAGTACCAACAACTTGGACAGGAGCACGGTCAGCTTCTGCACCTTAGGATGGCTAAACGCATACAGTTGTCTCTTTGTAATCGCCTTGCTCAACGACTGCTGGTGCCATGCGTAGTGAGGAACAGGAGCATCTGGACTGGGAGATGTCAAAGACAAAAAGCTCCCTTCAGCTGAGGTGCCTTGACTGGCTGAAACAGCATGTGTGCCACTAGGGGCTGCTGCTGTTGCTGCGGCGGCAGGATGGACCACATATGAGACCCTTTCTCCCAGGCCATTGGCTGGTGATGCTGCATGTGTTTACGCAGGGCTGCAATGCCAACGTTAGCTCCCTGGCCACGCTTCACTTTCTGCCCACAGATTCGACATATGCATACGCTCGGTTCCTCTGGTGTCTTAACAAAAAACTGCCACACCGCTGTGATGGTGATTTTACCAGCAACACTCACCACCGCTGCCTCGCTGAGCCCCTGTGCCACTGCTTACTTGGACCTGCGAATCAGGATTTGTACCCCGCAGCCGTTTGGCTCCCATTCCCGCACTGCTGCCACCCTGCTGACTACCATGGCCAGAGTAGGGACTTGCTGCTTACTCCGCTGTCTGACGCACAAGCTGACACTATGTTTGCCAATGATGATGAATCCTTTGCTATACCCAGCTCCCAAGTACATTTGGCTACATCATTGTCAATTTGCGTTTCCCTGTCTCTGCTATTCTCCTCAACGGTGTCAATATGCACAGCCTGCTTACTGCATGAAGCAGCAGATGCCTGCCCAAACCTCTTCACTGCCAAGTAGCTGCTGACTGTCCTCAAAGTCTTTGTCTTCACTGTATAGTGGCGCTAAGCCCAGACCACCTAGTAGATTTCTGGCTGAGGGAAATGAACAGGACAGAGGCTGGTTGAGGACAGGTGAGGGCTGCAGACCTGCTCCTGGGCCATGCCAATTAATGGTTGTATCTGACTAACGTCTTGGCAGGGGTTGTCAGCTGAGGTATTGGATGACCTAGTCATGGGTAAGTAATTGGCTTAGTGATAGAAAACAGAGGGTGGTCATTAATGGCACATTCTCAGATTGGGTTGATGTTACCAGTGGAGTGCCACAGGGGTCAGTATTGGGGCCACTCCTTTTTAATATTTTTATTAATGACCTTGTAGGGGGTTTACACAGTCAAGTTTCAATATTTGCAGATGATACTAAGCTGTGTGAAGTAATAAATACTGAGGTCGATAGTTTAGCATTACAGAGGGATTTGTGGAAGCTTGAGGGATGGGCAGAGAAATGGTTGATGAGGTTTAATGTAGATAAATGTAAAGTTATGCACTTGGGCCATGGAAACAAAAAGTATAATTATGTTCTAAACGGTCAATTACTTAGTAAAACTGAAGCTGAAAAGGACTTGGGGGTATTGGTGGATGGTAAACTTAACTTTAGTGACCAGAGCCAGGCGGCTGCTGCTAAAGCAAATAAAATAATGGGATGTATCAAGAGAGGAATAGATTCTCATGATAAAGAAATAGTTTTGCCCTTATACAAATCCCTGGTCAGACCACACATGGAATATTGTGTACAGTTTTGGGCACCAGTGTATAAAAAGGATATAGTAGAGCTGGAACGGGTGCAGAGGAGAGCAACCAGGATTATTAGGGGAATGGGGGAACTAGAATACACTGACAGATTAAAAAATTTGGGATTATTCAGTTTAGAAAAAAGACGGCTGAGGGGAGACCTAACTACAATGTACAAATACCTGAACGGACAGTACAAGGATCTCTCCAAAGATCATTTTATACCTCGGCCTGTGACCAGGACAAGGGGGCATCCTCTACGCCTAGAGGAGAGGCGATTCTACCATCAACATAGACAAAGGTTCTTTACTGTAAGAGCAGTGAGACTGTGGAACTCTCTGCCGCAGGAGGTTGTTATGGCGGACTCTATATACATGTTCAAGAGAGGCCTGGATGCCTTTCTGGAGAGAAAAAATATCACGGGTTATGGGGATAAAACATTTATTTAATTCTTAAAGGTTGGACTTGATGGACTTGCGTCTCCTTCCAGCCTTATATACTATGATACTATGATACCAATAAACAACCTTTGGGTTGCTGATCAACACATTGCCGCTAGATGACAATGGCAGTTCTGGCCTCACAGAGTCACCCCTGGTGCGATGTCCCTTTAATGTGCTGTGACCTCTGCCTGTTCCACCTGCCACCTTTCTGTCTGACATAGTGGTTAATCAACTATGTGGAGTTGACACATATTTATTGCTCTCAACTTTAGCAACAAAAAACTATTGAGATCCCCCAAAACGAACTCCCCGGGAGAGGTGCAGAAATCACTACAGAAGCTGTGTGGATCTGACACGGATTTCATCCTATTCGCTTCGTTAACAAAAAAGAACTGCTAATTGGGGTTTACAGATCCCCCAAAACGCACACCCTGAGAGAGGTCCAGAAATCACTACAGCAGCTGTGTGTATCTGACACGGATTTCTTCCCTTTTACTTCATTAACAAAAAAGAACTGCTATTTGGGGTACACAACCTCGGAGAGGAGCAGAAATCGCTACAGCACAATACAGTCAAAGCAGCTTGATGTTAGAGACAGCACATGCAGTGTGAAATGCCGAGATTGCAAATTGCTGATTGTTTTCATAGAGCTGTGTGACATCACATAAGCCTGCCGGTCGCTGAATAGCTTACAGGTCTGCAGATGTCATTGAGGGTGTTCCTTTCTCCTTCCCAGTTCTCTGCCCCATGTAACACGTTGGGGCACATTTACTTACCTGGTCCATTCGCGTTCCAGCGGCGGCTTCTCTGACGAGCGTTCGGGTCTTCCGGTGATCCATGAAGGTCCTGTGCCCGATGTCCACCAGGTGGCGCTGCTGCTCCGAGGTCCGCCGAGATGCCCCGGAGTTCATCGTCTTCATCGTGGTGCATGTGAGTATGGCCCGTGCGACCAATTTTTTTTTTTTAAATGCGGTGGTTTTTCCGAATCCGTCGGGTTACCGTTTGGCCACGCCCCCCAATTTCCGTCGCGTGCATGCCAGCGCCGATGCGCCACAAACCCATCGCGTGCGCCAAAATCCGGGGGCAATTCGGGGAAAATCGGCGCAAATCGGAAATATTCGGGTAACACGCCGGGAAAACGCAAATCGCAAAGTAAATGACCCCCGTTGTGTTCACACGCCCATTTAGCTAAAAAAGAGGAAAAAAAAAAAATTTGTTCCCATGAATCCGCGTAAACTTCGGATTCATGAAAAATCTAATTTTCCATGAAATTCATATTGAATTCCACTTCGTTAGAATCAATTCCCCAGTCTCTACCCCAGATGAATAATTTCTTTTTTCTGGGTGTTTTCAATAAGGTTCACTTATAGTAGATTTGAGTTAACAGAATAATGTAACACCACCATAAGTGTGGAATGGAGCCTATAAGTCAATATTGCTTTATCCTGGAAGCCTTGAAGAGTTTAGTTTCACAGATGCGGTCACTTTTTTGGGTTTCCATTCCTCAGAGTCTTTGTAAATGAATGGTGGTGGCATAAAACGGTTTCATGAAAATTTACCCACTCATAGCCAAAATGGTGCTCGCTCTCTGTTCTGTGCCCTACTATGTGCCTTAAAAGCAGTTTATACCCACATGTGGGGTATTTCCGTGCTCGGGAGGAATTGTACAATAAACTGGAGTGTGTGTATTTTCCTAGAACCCTAAATTAATATATTATTGAAAAAAAATATTTTTCAAAGCTTTACTTCCATATCTTTTTAATTTCTGACAATACCACTAAATAAATTTTCCAAAATGGGGTCACTTGTTGCGGTTTTTAACTGTTCCCGTTCCCCAGAGTCTTTGTAAATGAATGATGGTGGCATTAAACGGTTATGTGTGTCAACCTGGGTAAGCACAAGGTTCCACCCTTTGTCACACACCACCTTGCTGGGCCTTAGAGTCAGGAGCAGCGACCTGCATACTAGTCCAAAATTCATGAACAGAGATGAATTTCAGCATATCCTTCCTTGTTTCCCAGTGGCTGTGCTAAAACTGATGGTACAGGCACTGTACTGACTGGATAAGAAGCAGGAGAGGAGGAAGCAACTGGAGGTAAGGAGTGAGGTCAGACTTCCCAATGGGCAGTTAAAGAGATGTAACATCCCTGCCCATGCTTACTTGTGTGTGTGTCATTTGAAAAGTGTATCTTGATACCAATGTAATTGCACAGTGCACACTTTATTTTGTCCACAACTATGGAACAATGTTTTATCTCCATTATTTGGGTGATGGAAAGCTGAACACTTTCCAGGGATGGTGTGGACAGGCTTGATGATTATGGTGGTACTTCTAGAAGTGGTGTCACATCATCCATTTGCAGGGAGACAGGTGGCCTGGTCACTAAAAAGTAGAGACTGAGACAACTGAAGCAGCAGAGGGAGCGTCAGGAACCTTTTTTGCTGTCTCATCCATTGCAGCTCATATTTAATTTCCAGGTACCTGGTCAAACACTGGGTGCTCAGATTATCGACACTTTGCTTAAGGGACTGGTGGCACAGCATGCAAATGACTAATGTTCTGTCTTTTGCACAAAGGGTGAAAAAAATGTCACACCTTGGAGATCCTCTGAGCCAGCCTTTGTATACTGAGACCCTGGGTACAGTGGCCAGTAGCCTTTCACATCTTCTGCTGAATATCATATATCAGATAAGGAGAAAAGAAGAGAGACCATACGGGCGCCACATGTGT
This sequence comes from Engystomops pustulosus, assembly GCF_040894005.1. NCBI lineage: Eukaryota > Metazoa > Chordata > Amphibia > Anura > Leptodactylidae > Engystomops > Engystomops pustulosus. The sequence continues at coordinate 165,068,842 of NC_092411.1, read as the reverse complement.
GAGATCAATTTGAACTTTGATCATATTTAAATCATTATAAATGCGCTCACCTTCTTTGGTTGTACAGTCGGTACAACACGTGAAAAACAGCTTAAGTTGTATAGTGGTTTAGGCGGCCGTCCCGGGCTTAGTGGCAACAGTGTTGTCACAAAAGAAGGTAAAGTTGTGGCTAGCGGTTTCCAGGATTATACACAGAGCCAATCACTCGTTTTCATCAAATCGTATCTTTAATAACCCCTTCCCGACATTTGACGTAATAGTACTGCATCGCGGGAGGTGCGTTCCCGCAAAATGCAGTACTATTACGTCAAGCTTCTGGCGCCGGCTCCTGAACGGAGCCGGCGCCAGAAGCTGCGGGTGTCGGCTATATAGTATAGCTGACACTCGCCACTAACACCCGCGATCGGAGATTTTTCCGATCGCGGGTGTTAACCCCTAACACGCCGCGGTTGCGCTGACCGCGGCGTGTTAGAGGCATTTAAAGTTTATTTTAGTTGAATCGGACCCCCCCGCGGCGCTTACCGGGGGGGTCTGCTGCTCCGATCGCAGCCTCGGGACTGCTGGTGCCCGGGGCTGCGCGATCCTCCTCTCGGTGCCGGGTCCGTGCCTTCTGACAGGACCCGGCTGTAAGACACTGGGCATGCGCAGCATGCTCAGTGTCTTACATTACACAGTGCAATACATCTGTATTGCACGGTGTAACCTGTAAAAAAGCTTGAACAAGTGATCAGAAGATCACTTGTTCAAGCTTAGATGGCAGTAACTGTAAAAAAAGTAAAAATAAATAAATAAAGGTTTTTTACAATTAAAATAAATAATAAAAGAAAGTGAAAGTTCCCCCAAACACCACATTTCCCTTTACACAAGTAATAAAGTATAAAAAACACTAAATCACGAAAAAACCCCACTTATTTGGTATCGCTGCGTCCGTAACAATCTGTACAATAAATCCTAATCATAATTGGACCCGCTTGGTGAACGTGGTAAAAAAAAAACCCCAAAAACTTGCCAAAAACTGAAACTTTTTATCAAATTGCTTTACAAAAAATGTTCTAAAAAGTGATCCGAAAAAGTTACAAGCACCAAAATGATACCAATAAAAAGAGCAACTTTTCACGCAAAAAATAAGCTTACAACCAGCTCCGTAAACCAAAAAATACTATAGTTATGCCGCTATAAAAATTGCAATGATAAAACAAATGCAATTTTTTCTATTCTAGTTTTCCTTCAATAAAATTGGACAAATATAAATAAAACTATATAAATGAGGTATCACCGTAATCGTGGTGATCCGTAGAATAAAGATAATATATTATTGTTATGCTACAGTGAACACCCCCCCAAAAAAAATGCTAAAAATCCAAAACAAGAATTGATGATTTTATTTTCCTCCACATGTAAAAAGTTAATAAAATTGCTTCAATAAGCTAAAACCCCACTAAAATAAAGGTTTTTTTTACCGTGCATCTCGTCTCGCAAAAAATAAGCCCTTATTTGTCTAAATTGCTTAAAAAATAAATAAAGATTGTATAGCCTATTCCCAACGCACGTTGTTATAGAACAGTGCGGCTGGTAGTGACTTGCCCACACGGTTCAGACACAGTGATCGGGGCAAGATGGCGGCTATTCCTGACAGCTATCCATCCTGCCCCATGGACCAGAAGGGTTACGTCGCCCCCACACACCCCCCAGTTTATGATCGCTGCTATTGGCTCATCAATTCAGACCAGCCAATAGCAGCGAATTTACTTATGACGTCAGTAATACCGGTCACCATGTCTGTAGACACGGTGATCGGGGTAGGGTGGCGGCTGTTCCTGACAGCCACCAATTGTGCCTTGTGGTCCAGAGGGGTTTTGTTGCCCCCCTCTGTCCATGTTTGCTGCTATTGGCTGGTCGATTTGGTCAAGCCAAAGGCAGCAATATTCGTCACAATGGGCATCGCTAGGGTGAATAAGAGCAACACTTGGCGATAATTTCCCTACTAAAACGAAGATATGGTACAAAAGTGCTGGCTGTGCACATTGTACAGATTACGCTGTACAACTCTTACGAGCTGTTCCAATGTGCACGTCCTGCCGTATCATTTCTCAGTTTTTCAAGAGGAAGATATTAGGAAACTAATATTGGGACAAGAAGGACAGGGCCCATGTACCTCTGGTTTAGATGTTCTAGGACAGCATTTTCCCAGTGAATTCTGCTGCTTCTAAAGGTAGGACTCAATAAAGAGTCTGTTCCAAAAGAAGGTTTAGGATGGACACTACATACTACTAAGAGACCTGCGACAACTCCAGAGTGACAAAAGTTTAGTTGGTCCCCTGGTATATTCTACCTCCTTATACACTAGACATTCACATCCCTCTTTTCCTCTACTGTGCGCCCATAAAGCATTTTATATGCACATGTGGGGTACTTCTACACTCGGGAGAAATAGTTTTACACCTTTTTTGAGGTTATTTAATATATTATCCCTTGTGGCTTACATAAATTAGGGGTAAAGTGACATTTATAGGAAAATTTTCACCTTTTTAATGATTAGTGCCTAATTGGATCATTCACCTGTAGGGGCAAATACATATATTACACATTGCAAAATTCTCTAAGGGGTGTGCGTTCAAAAATTAGGGTCACTTTTCGGATTCTTCTCTGTTTTATACCACTAGGGTTCTCCAAATGCATGTCAAACATTTCTGTCAAATTTGGCTTCTAAAAGGCAAACATCCCCCTTTCCTTTTACTGTGCGCCCATACAACATTTTATATACACATGTGGGGTACTTCTACACTTGAGAGAAATAGGTTTACACATTTTGGGGGGTTATTACATTTTTTTATCCCTTGTGGCTATATAAAATTACGAGTAAAATGACCTTTATAAGAAAATTTTCACCTTTTTCCTATTTAAGTCCTAATTAAATCAAACACCTTTACGGACAAATGCACATATTACACCTTGCTAAATTCTCTAAGGGGTGTGCTTTCCAAAATGGTGATACTTGTTGGGGTTCCGCTCTGTTTTGGTACCACTACGGCTCTCTAAATGCATCCTGACACATGTAAAGGATGTCTGTCAAATTTGGCTTCTAAAAGGCCAACGCCCCTCTTTCCTTCTGAGCTTCACTGCGTACCCATACAACATTTTATTTGCATGTGTGGGGCAATTTTATACTCGGGAGAAATGCTAGTACACATTTTTTGGGGTTGTTTCATCTTTAATGCCTTATGGGATACAAAAATTAGCCGTAAAAGTGACTTTTTTGGGAAAATGTTCATCTTTTTCCTTTTAGGGACCTAATTCAAGCAAACACCTGTGGGGGAAAATACACATATTACACCTTGCTAAATTCTCCAAAGGGTGCACTTTCCAAAATGGTGACACTTGTTGGGGTTCCCCTCTGTTTTGGTACCACTAGGGCTCTCCAAATGCATCCTGACACATGTAAAGGATGATTGTCAAATCTGGCTTCTAAAAGGTCAAAGCCCCTCTTTCCCTTCTGAGCCCTACTGTGCACCCATACAACACTTTATATGCAAAAGTGGTGCAGTTCTGTGCTTAGGAGAAATAGTTTTACACATTTATGGGGTTGTTTCATCTTTTACCCCTTGTGGTTTACAAAAATTTGGGGTAAAAGTGACTTTTTTGAGAAAATTTTCACCTTTTATCCCTTTTGGGGCCTAATTGAATCAAACACCTGTTGGGGAAAATACACAAATTACACGTTGCTAAACTCTCCAAGGGGTGTACTTTCCAAAATGGTGTCTCTTGTTGGGGCTTTCCTCTGTTTTGGTACCATTATGGCTCTCCAAATGCATCCTGACACATGAAAACTTTTTCAGCCATATTTGCCCTTCAAAAACGAAACAACGCTCTTTCCATTCCAAGTGCCCCCATGTGCCCGTACAGCAGGGTACAGTGACCAAATGGGTATTGGCATACTCAGGAGGAATTGCCCTCAACATTGTAAAATGCATTTTCCTTTTTAACCCATTGTGAAGGTGCAAATTTTAGTGTTCAATGAATCTATAGTAAGATAAAATTACATTTCTGTAATTTCACTTTCATTTATCTTTCACCCTCATGAAACGCTCATAGGGTTAACAAAATTCCCAAAGGTTGTTTTGAATATTTTGAGGGCTGTAGTTTCTAAAATAGTGTCATTTGTGGGGGTTTTCTGTAATGTGGGCCTTATAAAGTCACTTCTAACTAAATTGACCCTCCAAAAGTAGGTTTTGATGATTTTCGTGAAAATCTGAAAAATTGCACCTAAAGTTATAAGCCTCCTAACATCCTAAATAAAGGAAAGGATGTTTGAAAAATGATGCCAAGTTAAAGCAGACATATGGAAAATGTTAGTTATCAAGTTATTTTAGTGATATGACCAATTTTCCAAAAAGTAGAAAATTTTGAATTTGGAAAACATTGTTTTTTTCAAAATTTTTGCCAAATTTCCATTTATTTCATAAATAAATACTAAATATATTGATTAAATTTCTCAACCAGCATGAAGTACAATGTGTCACGAAAAAACAATCTCAAAATCAACTGGATATGTTAAAGCGTTCCAAAGTCATAACCACTTAAATAGACACATGTCAGATTTTAAAAAATGGGCCGTGTCAGGAAGGTGAAAAGTGGCTTCAGCGTTAAGGGGTTAATGAGCTATGTAATTTGCGTTTTGAGCCTGACCTAGGCTCTTCCTCAGTTACATCAAGATTAAAATTGCATAAAAGTATGTCTGGCTTATAAACTTCTGTTTTTGGCGCGAAGATCGGGGATACCTTACGTCAGCATGACGTCAAAATGTAAACAACAACGTATATGTAGTATTGTCCATTTATAAAAACAATCGGGAATTACTGTTCTGTATATTTAAGTTAGAAAACCTTAAAATGGGTGCATATTAAGAGACATGTAAAAAGCGTGTATGCAAAGTCACGCTTAATAAAACTGAAACCAATACATAGAAAATTTATACATAAAAAGTTAATTAATAAATATTAAAACATGATAATAAATACAACAAAAGGCTTGTGGTATGATATATCTTTGGTTTGGTATATTTTGAGATGACGCTGTTTCGTAGCATGGGGATTAAGGAGTCTACCGAAGCGGAGAAGGTTCAGGGAAAAAACTCAAAGTTACGTAATGCTTCAATATAAAAACTACGGATGCCCAGATGGTGGAAAGTAAAAACTCGATTTCTGTACTGCTTCACTACGGCTGGATCCTGGCATATCTGGCAAGCTAAGGAGGACCTACAGTCTCGTATTTATATGAGGTCATATATAAGGATATGTGAATGCAGATGAAGGTATTTTACATGCATAATCTGTACATTGTGTGGGGAGTATAGGGAGGCATTCACCTTGACAGTATAGTCACAGGTGCTGCCTAATTAATAGTGGGGTGTGGCTATCTAGACAGTATAGTCACAGGTGCTGCCTAATTAATATTGGGGTGTGGCTATCTAATTAGCAGCCTTTATATACTTATGTGGTCAGTTTGCTTGGTGGCTTGCAGCCAGATCTTGTTGCAGTGAGCTCAGCAGATTTTTGTGGCACATAACCTTTTAAAAAGCATCAGAAAAGCGAGTGTGGGAGCTTGGTGGCGAGTGTGCATTAGTCCGAAGTGTGTGCAGTGTCCTAAGTGGGACTTACGTTTAAAGGACTTTAGCAGGTAACTGCAGTATTTTGTGTTACTTTGACTGTAAATTCTTCGTTTCCTGCATATTTCTATTGTAATCCCCATTAGAACAATGGACTCCATAAGTGGCATTGCTACACAGTGTACATCCTGTGCCATGTATGCTTTCCTTGAAGAGCTGGTCGAGGGGGAATACTGTTGTGTGGGATGTGTGAGAATTGCTCATCTGGATGCCAAGATTCTGGATCTAAATGAGCAAGTTTCAAGGCTGAGGGCAATTGACAATATGGAGCGAAGTTTGCTGCTCCTGGAGCACAAACTCTCTGGGGAAGATGGGTGTGGGGAGGGAAGTATGGAGGTGCAGAGTGAGGGGGCAGCTAGTTGGGTAACATGTAGAAGGTGGGGTAGAGGGAAGAGTTGTAGGGAGTCTAGTCCTGATCTGGTGCACCCCAATAGGTATGCCAGGCTGGCGGATGAGGGGGATATCAGCTCTGGGGTAGCAATGCTGCAGCAAGGCGTGGCCTCTAGCAACCAAGGGACTGTCTGCTCCAGTAAGAAGGGTAATGGGAGCACAGGCAAGGTCAGACAGGTGCTGGAAGTGGGAGATTCCATTTTTAGGGGAACACACATTGCAATCTGTCACAAAGACAGTGCATACCGAACAGTGTGTTGTTTGCAGGGTGCTCGGGTTCGGCATGTTGCGGATCGGGTTGACGGATTACTTGGAGGGGCTGGTGAGGAACCAGCGGTCTTGGTCCACATTGGCACTAATGACAAAGTAAGAGGTAGGTGGAAGGTCCTTAAAAATGATTTCAGGGATTTAGGCCATAAGCTCAGGGTAAGGACCTCAGAGGTAGTTTTCTCCGAAATACTACCTGTACCACGTGCCACACCAGAAAGGCAGCGGGAGATCAGGGAGGTAAATAAGTGGCTCAAAAGTTGGTGTAGGAAGGAGGGTTTTGGGTTCATGGAGAACTGGGCTGACTTTTCTGTCGGCTACAGGCTCTACAGTAGGGATAGGCTGCACTTCTTTTTTTTTTTTTTAATAAAATTTTTATTGAAGCCATCACGATACATGTTATTGTAAACATACAATTTACATACCTCAATTTACATGTTACATAGTACATTCTTTCCAACCTCTTATGTGGCTTCTGGTATTTTCTGTTTTAAATAGGCTTATGAAATCTTACAATAATAAAAACATTGTCAACATAAACAACAAACAGTTATCAGGCATAACAACTTAATACTTCATTTCAATTAGTCTTATTTATGTACTTTGCTGTATAGTCTCCTTGCTTAATTTGACCGTGGACCCCCTTTTATTCTCTTTCCATTTCAAATTGAGCAGTTGCTTTATAATATATAGAATTTAACCACAATTCCCAATTATTGTTGAAGCTATTAGATTTACCCTCACTGTTCGCTATTATTCTTTCCATAATACAATTCAGGTTCACTCTTCTCGTTAGTTCCATAAATTTAGGTATCTCTGTAGATTTCCATAGGGAAGCTATCATTGTTATAACTGTTGTGGACAAATGGAAGATCACTCTCCTCTCTTTTGGTAAGAAATTCTCCAGTCCTAATCCCAGTAATGCCAGCGATGGTGTCAAACTTATATTTATCCCCAGAGTGTTGTTTAGCAAATCTTGAATTTGTTTCCAGAAATTTGCAATGTGTGCACATTCCCAGAAGATATGAAGCATAGTCCCTTTAACCCTTTGGCATCTCCAACACACAGGCGATGTGTTTCTATACATTTTAGCTAGTCTGTCTGGTGTATAATACCACCCGTAGAGGACCTTTCTTCTAGTTTCCATGTGCGAAGCACACCTAGATAATCCTTTGATGATTTTAAAGGATATTTCCCATTCTTCCGGACTAAATGTGGAACCTAGCACTTTTTCCCATTTATTGGTATAATTAATCATGGGATTTGCTCCTTGTCCTATTATAGCCTTATAGGCTAAGCTTATTCCTTTAACAAGTTTATTAGGATGTAGAAAGGCTCTATTAAAAAGGGAGCATTTTGTATCCCCTAAGGACAATGGGAGACCAGAAATAAAATGTCTCATTCTCAAGTATTTATAAAAATCTTGTTTTGGTATTTGATATTTTGAGCTTATGTCTGAAAAAGCCAATAAGTGTTTCTCCCCCCAAAGATCCCCTATGCATGTTATTCCCTTTTCTACCCAAGAGCCTAAGTCTAAATCTTCCACAAAGTGTCCTACCCATTTGCATGGGAAATATTTTATTTTTAAGCTTAATATTGGCTTATCCTTTATATAGGTTCTCCATTGTTTCAGTCCTGCGGAAGCTGTTAATAAATAAGGGGATTGAAAAGATTTACCTAGGGTTGACGCCCATAGATGTATTAACATAGGCCCCTTTCCTTCCACTTCATTTTCTATCTGAATCCAGTGTTTAGGGGGAGCTGGGATCAGCCACTGCCTAGCTTGTTCTAGAATCGCCGCTTCATAATATAAGGTTAGGCACGGCAACCCCAGACCACCCTCTTCTATTGGACGGTATAACATTTTCGCCGCTACTCGTGGTTTACCTTGTAACCAGACATGCCTGTTTACCATAGCTTGTAGCTTTTTCAGGAACACTTTGGGTGCATAAATTGGGACGTTTCTAAAAATATACGTAATTTTGGGTAGTATCATCATTTTAATCGTCGCTACTCTACCAACCCAAGAAATTTGTGCTTTAGCATATAATTTTAGGTCCTTCTCAATTTGAGCTAGTAGAGGGGTATAATTTTTCTGAAATAGATTCCCCGTGGGATATGTCAGTTGGATGCCTAAGTAAGGAATGGCATCCTCTGCCCATTTGAAAGGGAACAAGAGTTTGAGTTGATCCTCCATTTGTGCAGAGATGTTCATCGCCAAAATCAGAGATTTCCCTGCGTTCAGTTTATAGTAAGATATTCTACTAAACTCTTTCAATATTTTGATAGTGGCTTCTATGGATGATACCGGGTTAGTTACTGCTATGATCACATCATCGGCGAACAGGCCAATTTTGTGATCTATTGCTCCAACCTTGATGCTAGATATGTCTTGCGATAACCTGATTGTTTCAGCTAGCGGTTCCATGACCATTGTAAAGATCAAGGGGGAAAGAGGGCATCCTTGACGGGTTCCATTAGATATATTGAAGGGATGGGATGCATATCCTGCCATTGATACAAATGCTGATGGTAAGGTATATAGCGCCATTATTCCCCGCCTTGCCGTTTCCGAAAACCCAAATTTCCCTAAAGTTTCCTCCAGGTAGCCCCAATGAACTCGGTCGAACGCCTTCTCCGCATCCAAAGATAGGAGCAGAGAAGGCGTTCGAGTTCGCTCTACAAAATTTACCAGGTCAATAAATCTTCTTGTACCGTCTGAGGATACCCTTCCCCTTACAAAGCCCACCTGGTCCTGGTGTATGAGCCCTGGCAAAAGAGGGGCTACTCTATCTGCCATGATTTTAGCATATATTTTGAGATCCGTGTTCAAAAGGGAAATGGGGCGAAAGTTTTGGGGTCTGTCTGGATCTTTACCTGGTTTAGGTAAAGTGCTAATGGAAGCCATAAGCATCTCCTTAGGAATAATGCCCGTTTTTTGAATAGAATTGAACACTGCTACTAGGTGGGGGGTTAATGTCTGCACAAATTTTTTATAGTACTCATTTGTGAGGCCATCTGGACCTGGGGCTTTGTTTCTTTTGAGATCCCCTATAACTTTTGTTACTTCAAGGTCTGTGATTAGTTTTGATATAGATTCAGATTGAGATTCTGTTAAGGTAGGCAGGTTAACCTTCTTTAGAAAAGTTTTAATATCTGAAATTGTGGGTTGAGTCTCCGTAGAGTCGTCTTTTAGATTATAAAGGGTAGCATAATACTCTGCCATGACTTCTGTCATTTGCTGCGGGTCGAATACCTTCCCTTTTTTTTCAGAAATCAGGTACGGGATTCTCCTCTGCGCTTCTCGCTTTTTAAGTTGAGCGGCAAGTACCTTGCTCGCTCTATTACCTAAAGCATAATGGGAAGCTTTCATTTTGCGCAGTGAGTTTTCGTATTTATACGCATCTAACTCATTTAATTGGTGTTGTAATTCCTTGATCATATCTGTTTTATGGGGGCAATAGGAAGATTTATTGAGTGCATGCAATAGAGAAAGTCCCGCTGATATATGCAATCTTTTTTCCTCACTTATCTTTTTATGGGCCGCTGCTATGTTCCTAAAATGTCCCCTCATATTCATTTTATGGGCACACCATAATAAATCTGGAGCTATATTCTCTCTATCATTGTCTATAAAGAAATTTTCTAAAGCGGAATGTGTCCCTCTTTTAAATTGAGGAAGATGTAGCAAATAATTGTTCAAACGCCAATGGGATGAGCGTGGTTTATCATATTGTTCCTCTATTAGGAGGAAAATGGGAGCATGATCTGACCAGCCTATAGTGCCAATTTCTGAAGATCTTATTCTTGAATATAGAAGGTGGTCTGCTAGGTACATATCAATGCGCGTGTATATTTTATGGGGATGTGAGAAAAAGGTAAAATCCTTCTCTTGCGGGTGGTGCAATCTCCATACATCTAACAAAGCCTCCTTGTGTGTTAATCTGTATAGGTCGGAGGCAACATTGTTTTTGATATTTTTAGAAGTGTCCATGGTTGGCCACATGGTCATATTAAAGTCCCCCATTAATAATACAGATCCTTGCTTGCATTTATTTATTTTATCAAATAAAGTGTGGTAGAATCTGTTCTGTCTTGAATTAGGGCCATATACTGATACTAACGTGTATAAGATATTAGTATAGCATATTATTATGATAAACCTGCCTTGCGGATCAGTAATTTTGTCAATGACTGAAAATGCTAGCGTTTTCTTTATGGCAATCATGACCCCTCTCTTTTTGTCTATGGCTGGGGCAATGAAGACATGAGGGAATTGAGGATGCTGGATTCTAAAAATATCTACTTGATTTATGTGTGTTTCCTGAACCCCAAACACATCCGCCCTAGAATTCAGTGCTTCTTTCCACATTTTGGACCTCTTAAACGGGCTGTTAAGTCCGTTTACATTAATAGACATAACTTTTAACACCATTGTTGATAAGTGTGATTTTGCTAAATAGTACAGAGAAATACAATTTCCAGTAATTTCGTGAAGTATTGTGCCTGATATGAACCATAAACATTATGAACAAAAACTTATAAACCAAAGTACTTCTCCTACCTAGTAAAAGGTAGATCCAAAAAGTCCACATTGGGACTTGCAACGGGGAAAAAACGTGTCCATTGGATCCATCTAACAAACGCCGTCCCGGTCCCCTATGAATGGTGATCTGTATCTTCACAGGTAGTTTGTCTGACCCATCTTAATAAGGTTAGTAACCTTTCAGATACAAACTAAAGAATTGCAAGCAAAACATTAATGGAAGACTATTACCCCTCTCCACGTCTCTTTATGACTTCTTCACCGTCTCCCATTCTTCTGCTACCTGGGGAAGCTGTGTATTGCGCAATGACTTGACTGCTGCTTCTTCCAGGGGTAATCCCCATTCTTGCATGAGATCTTGTAGTTTCGCCGGAGATGAAACGACCACATTTCTCCCATCTTTGGCGATGATCATCTTGACAGGATAACCCCACTTGTATGGAATATTCTGAGATCGTAGTATTCTTGCTGCCCCTTGAAACTCTCTTCTTCTGGCAAGAGTCGAAGCTGACAAATCTGAGAACAGGGTAATTCTCTGGAATCTTTCAGGCAGATCATCTTTTTCTCTAGCAGCCCTCATGACTTTTTCCTTAAAACGGAAGAAGTGCAGCCTGGCAATAACGTCTCTGGGCACATTAGGTGGAAGGCTTCTAGCTTTTGGTAGCCTATGCACTCTATCGATGAGGAGGTCTGCCTGTAGAGCGTCAGGGATCAGGGCCACAAACAAGTCCGTTAAGAACTCGGCTAGTTCTTCTTGCTTTACATTTTCAGGGACCCCATGGAACCTAATGTTGTTCCTGCGAGATCTATCCTCCATATCTGCGAGTTTCAGCCTGAGTTCTTTTACTTCATCTTCTAGATTATTGCTCAAGTCTACTAACTCATTGTGTGCTGAAGTTAGTTCCGCCATCTTGGTCTCCACATGTGCTGTGCGGTCTCCCAGCGCTGTGCATTCACTGCGGAAAGTTTGTAGCGCCAATTGAATATCTTGGTGTAATGAAGCCCTTAACTCTCCCAATAAATTTTTAAGCATATCCTCAGATATCGGGGCATAGGGAGCGTTAGTCACTGGCATACCTTGTGGACTAATATATTGTGCCTGAGTTGTTTGGATTGCCTGCACATTCTGTGGTGAAAAATACCTTCGGCTGTTATCTGGGGTTTCTGGGTCTCTAACCGAAGCATGCAGGAGAGGCGTCTGTGTTCTCATCGCTGGGGAGGAAGCTGCTGAGGAGTGCTGCGACACTTCTGGGGAGCACGTCTGCCCGTGATCTAGTCCTCCTTCTCTGAGGTTTCCGGCGCCATTTTGAGACCTCGTGGACGGGAAAAACTCGGTGAGTTTCGTTGGTCCGGTCTTCTTTTTCGCCCTTCCCATTGTACCGGGTAAGTGTGGAGTTCCTCCGGTGCTTTTTGTATCAGATTCACCTTTGCTGTATGCCGCTATGTGCCGCTTTCAGGGTTCCGGAGCACGGAGAGCAGAAACACGCGTCTCACTCCATGCACTGCCGGCCACGCCCCCCCGGATAGGCTGCACTTCAATGGGGAGGGTGGAGCTGTTTTGGGGGAAAAAATGGATAGAAGGTTGGAGGAGTGTTTAAACTAGAGACCTGGGGGGAGGGCAACTACACTTGTGCAGGGCAAATAGACTGTGTACATAGAGAGCTGGGAAGAGCCATAGGCCATGGGGGAGGAAGGGGGGCTGGAATGAGATTGGGGAATAAGGACAAAAGGAATACGGACAGGGAAAACCATATAAAGTGTATGTACACAAATGCCAGAAGCCTCACAAACAAAATGGAGGAACTGGAGCAGAAATATGATTTAGTGGGTATCAGCGAGACATGGCTGGACAGTAGCTATGACTGGGCTGTTAATATAGATGGTTATAGTCTTTTGAGAAAGGATCCTATAAATAAAAAAGGGTGAGGAGTTTGTTTATATGTGAATTCTTGCTTCAAGCCTGTCTTGGGTGGAGATAAGGGGAGGGAAAAAGAATAATAAAATATTACTAGGGGTTTGTTATAAGGCTCCAAATATAATGGAGGCAACACAGGAAATGCTGATAAGTGAAATGGATGCGGCTTCAAAGCATAATGAAGTACTTATCATGGGGGACTTCAATTACCCAGATATTGACTGGGGGCAGAAACATGCAGGTCCTGCAAAGGTAGCAGGTTCTTGTCAACAACAAAAGACAATTACTTGTCGCAACTAGTCCTGGAGCCAACAAGAGGGGGGCATTGCTGGACCTTATCCTAACCAACAGACCTGATAGGGTATCAAAACTACAGGTTGGGGGGAACCTGGGGAATAGTGATCATAATATCATTGATTTTGTATTACGCTTTACTAAGAGCGTTAGGCAAGGGGCAACCAACACTCTAAACTTCAGGAGGGCAAATTTTCAGCAACTAAGGGAAGACCTTAAAGGCATAGACTGGGATAATGTTCTCAAAGACAAAAGCTACCCCCCCCCCAAAAAAAAAAAAAATTGGACTTTTTCTCATATATTCTAAAAAATGTCCTGTGAGAAACACATACCTTATGGGAAAAAGCATAAGAGGAACAAGAAAAAGCCAATGTGGCTAACTAGTCTTGTGAGGAAAGCAAAAAGCGAGAAAGATAAGGCGTTTAAGGTGCTAAAACGTGAAGGTAGCGATGAGGCATTACAAGATTATAGAGAGAAAAATAAATACTGTAAAAAGCAGATAAAGGCTGCAAAAATAGAGACTGAGAGAAATATTTCCAGGGAGAGCAAAAATAATTCCAAATTATTTTTCAAGTATATAAATGATAAGAAACTAAAAATAGAGAGTGTCGGTCCCCTTAGAAATAACATGGGGGTCATGGTAGAAGGAGATGAGGAAAGGGCCAATCTACTGAATGTTGCCTTCTCAACTGTCTTTACCCAGGAAAATCCCCTGGTGGAAGACACAGTGAGGAATAATGTAAATTATTTTTGGAATGTCAACAGTTTAACCCAGGAAGAGGTACGGCGCGGCCTCGCAACCACTAAGATAGATAAATCACCGGGGCCAGATGGCATACACCCAGGGGTTCTGCATGAACTATGTGCCGTGATAGACAGACCGTTATTTTTAATATTCACTGAGGACTGGTTATGTTCCACAGGACTGGCGCATAGCAAATGTGGTACCAATATACAAAAAAGGATCAAAAAGCGATCCTGGAAACTACAGACCCATGAGTGTAACTTCTGTGGTGGGGAAAATATTTGAGGGGTTTGTTAGAGATGCTATCCTGGAGTATCTCACTGTGCACAACCTTATAACCCAGCGTCAGCATGGGTTTATGAGAGACCGGTCCTGATTGGTTACTACGAGGAGGTAAGTTCAAGACTGGATCTGGGGGACGCTGTGGATGTTGTATATCTGGAATTTTCAAAGGCATTTGACACTGTGCCACATAAAAGGTTGGTATATAAAATGAGACTGCTGGGAATAGGGGAAAATCTGTGTATTTGGTTAAGTAATTGGCTTAGTGATAGAAAACAGAGGGTTGTCATTAATGGCACATTCTCAGATTGGGTTGACGTTACCAGTGGAGTGCCACAAGGGTCAGAATTAAGGGGACTTCTTTTTAATATTTTTATGACCTTGTAGTGGGTTAACACAGTCAAGTTTCAATATTTGCAGATGATACCAAGCTGTGTAAAGTAATAAATACTGAGGTAGATAGTTTAGCATTACAGAGGGATTTGTGGAAGCTTGAGGAGTGGGCAGAGAAATGGTTGATGAGGTTTAATGTAGATAAATGTAAAGTTATGCACTTGGGCCAGGTTAACAAAAAGTATAATTATGTTCTAAACGGTCAATTACTTGGTAAAACTGGAGCTGAAAAGGACTTGGGAGTATTGGTGGATGGTAAACTTAATTTTATTCACCAGAGCCAGGCGGCTTCTGCTAAAGCAAATAAAATTATGGGATGTATCAAGAGAGGAATAGATTCTCATGATAAAGACATAGTTTTGCCCTTATACAAATCCCTGGTCAGACCACACATGGAATATTGTGTACAGTTTTGGGCACCAGTGTATAAAAAGGATATAGTAGAGCTGGAACGGGTGCAGAGGAGAGCAACCAGGATTATTAGGGGAATGGGGTGATTAGAATACAATGACAGATTACAAAATTTGGGATTATTCAGTTTAGAAAAAAGACGACTGAGGGGAGACCTCATTACAATGTACAAATACCTGAACGGACAGTACCAGGATCTCTCCAAAGATCTTTTCATACCTAGGCCTGTGACCAGGACAAGGGGGCATCCTCTACGCCTAGAGGAGAGGCGATTTTACCATCAACATAGACAAAGGTTCTTTACTGTAAGAGCAGTGAGACTATGGAACTCTCTGCCGCAGGAGGTTGTTATGGTGCCTCTATGTACATGTTCAAGAGGGGCCTGGATGCCTTTCTTGAGAGAAAAAATATCACGGGTTATGGGGATAACACATTTATTTTATTCTTAAAGGTTGGACTTGATGGACTTGTGTCTTTTTCCAGCCTTACATACTATGATACTATGATAACCCGTGATATTTTTTCTCTCCAGAAAGGCATCCAGGCCTCTCTTGAACATGTACATAGAGTATTTGTATTTGTTAAAGAACATTTACCACCAGGATTAACACTAACACTGTCCGCTCTTTTAGGATCCAATCTTCTTTTAGCTTTTTAGGACCTTGGTTTGACACATATCTACCTCCCACACTGCAGTCTCATTTTCACTTGATAAAGGAGTTTTTATGACTCTTAAACGCATTGTGACCCGAGATATGGAATAAACATTTCCTAAAACCCGATGATGTGAAGCTTTCTATTCACTGTGCGTGCCATCCTTGACAGTCCCCCACATACTCCATTTGACTTTAATCCAGACCGTCCTGGCAACCGCGTCTTGAGGCAGTACCTGAGATACCCTCACCAGAACCCTACAAGCGATAAATAGCGTTGTGTCTAATTCAGCACAATCGGATCTGGTGAGCCTCCATCCATGTATCTTTGATATCACCACTCTATACTTTAACAATACTACCCTATGAGCGCTATGCGGTTTCTCCTTGTCTGCCTTCCTCTGTCTCTCTAGTATATAGAGTCTGGCAGTGCCCTGTTGGTCTCTGTTAGTATATATAGGCTGGCGCTGCCCTGTTGGTTTTTGTTAGTATATACAGGCTGGGGCTTCCCTATTGGTCTCTGTATATAAATAGAAAATGGCAGTGATGGACTTTGCAGCAGCTGATTTTCTGTGATAAGAGACATGTGCAAATGATTAACATATGCTTTGGCTGTAAGTCATCCGACACGTGTTTCACCTTTTTTTCCCATGACAAGCAAAGCAAAACGTGTCAACGTGTCAGGTGGTGTCCACCCTTGGTCTGTATATACCTGTGTATGTGTCCCTTGTCGTCTATTATTCCTCTGGGTAATGTGCAATGCTTGTTTATAAGCAAATAAATTGACTTGTTTTGAGGAATATGCCTTCAATAGTTCTGTATAGGTCTACTGTGATCTTTTGATCATGTATATTTAGTTAGTTTGACCATTGGTGGACTTTTTCTGTGTATGTTGTCTTTTTAAATGGATTTGTTTTAATTGATCTAATGTCAGATATCATTCCCACGCATCAGGTTTGCTAGGCATGAAGTACTGCATATGTAGTGTGTCTTTTATACAAGCCTTTGTGTAAAAAACATCTAAGTGAGATGTGAGGTCTAAAGACCGTCACATATAATTCCCACACATCATTTGAGCTTCATTTGCAGTGGATGTAAGCAACTCTGATCTCTACAGACAGATATTGCAGATGTGTCAGTCTCAAGTGTCAAATATTTCATTATATGATCTATGTCTCTGACTTCTGATCATGTCCTAAAATGGATACCATGGATTTATGTGTACATTTTATTATATTCTTTTTTTTTTAACATGGGACAAAACATTTTAGGCGTGCAAGAAAATCATAGTCAGCAAATAGATGGTCATTTACTATAATCACTTTACCCAGTACATGGGAACACTGACCAAACTGATCCTTAATACCTGTGGGATAAGGGGTGGAGGGAAGGGAAAGAAGAAAAATTTGGGCTCTGGGGTGCTAAACCATATTCTTGATATTTTTCAGGACAAGAGGATAACTGTACTAATAATACCTAATTAAGTAACTAAGGGTGAGTGTATTCCACCCAACATCATAAAACTTCCCACTTGCCAGTGTGGGTTAAAAATGGTTGTATTCCCGCCTCCACCTCAAAGCTGCATGTTGAAGTCAATGGGGCAGATTTATCAAGCAGTCTGAAAGTCAGAATATTTCTAGTTGCCCATGGAAACCAATCACAGCTCCCCTTTAAAATATTCATGAGCACTGGTAAAATGAAAGCTGAGCTGTGATTGGTTGCCATGGGCAACTGGAAATATTCTGACTTTCAGACTGATTGATAAATCTGCCCCAATGGGGGTCATTTACTAAGGGCCCGATTTGTGGTTTCCCGACGCGTTACCCGAATATTTCCGATTCGCGCTGATTGTACCTGAATTGCCCCGGGATTTTGGCGCACGCAATCAGAATGTGGCGCATCGGCGCTGGCATACACGCAACGGAAATCGGGGGCGTGGCCGAACGAAAACCGAAAAAATTCGGAAAAACCGCCGCATTTAATAACCGAAAATGTGTCGCTTGGGAAGCGCTTACCTTCACCTGGTCCAGCACGGTGTATTCCGGCGCGTTCAGATGATTTTCAGCGCAGCAGCGCCACCTGGTGGACGGCGGTGGAACTACCTTCATAAATCCCGTCCGGACCCGAATCCTGTTCAGAGAACGCGCCGCTGGATCGCGAATGGGCCTGGTAAGTAAATCTGCCCCAATATGTGGCTGTTTCATGGCACCCTAACTAGATAGTAATGTAGTAAAATGTAGCTTAGATTCACTGGCTGCAGCCTCTTGCTACAATAATTAGTTTAAATCTATAATTTTTCCAAGGTTTCCAAAGTGACATGTATTTTAGGTGTCTTCTTTAGAGATGAGCGAGCACTAAAATGCTCGGGTGCTCGTTATTCGAGACGAACTTTTACCAATGCTCGAGTGCTCGTCTCGAATAACGAACCCCATTGAAGTCAATGAAAGACTCGAGTATTTTTCAAGTGGACCAAGGGTCTGCACAGGAAAGCTTGGCCAAACACCTGGAAACCTCAGAAAATGATGGAAACACCACGGAAATGGACAGGAAACAGCAGGGGCAGCATGCATGGATGCTTAATCGCACCATTATGCCAAAATTATGGGCAACAGCATGGCGATGACAGAGTGACCGAATGAGGCTAGATAGCATCTAAAACATCCAATAATTGACCCTGACACTATAGAAGACGGCATGCAGAGGCAGTGGCAGCAGCGGCAGGCTAGAGAGTGGCATGGCGACATACCCCAAATGGACTCAGGCTTCAAACCAATGGGTGGCAGAGAGGAACCAAAGGAGGTGAGCAAGAAGCGCTGAAATGATTTCCTATGTGAACAAAAGGTTGACGGTATATTTAGTCGATAACACAGCATGGTGGCGACATAGTTACCAAGTTCCATAACGTATCTGGTGAAACACCCGAAAAATGAGCCTGACACAGCTCGTTTGATAAGGGGACGACATGTGGAGGCTGCCATGGAGACGACTTCCATGATTAAGAGTGACAGTATGGGGCATCCATATTGCGCTGCTATGATTGAAACTTCAGGTCTCCAGCATGGCGGCGACAGATGCGCCGAGTTCCATTATGTATCTGATGAGACACCTGAAAATTCTGCCTGACACAGCTAAGGGGATGTTGTGCTGTATATCCATTGGTGGACGCTGTGGAGGATCGTGGAGGCGAAACGGACAGGAGACAGCAGGGGCAGTATGCATGGATGCCTCTGAGGCTGCCTAATCTTGGGATGGAGCTGGCGGTCCGCTGCCAGGCGAGCTTTCGCCTGTCGAAGCCCCTGTCTCTCGGCTCCTCCCCACCCAAAATGGGCAAGGGGGCCAGGAACTTTGAAAAAATTATAATTTTCAAAGCAGGCGGGGGCTACAAACAGCACTTCTAAGAACCTTTTGTATAAGATCATGTGTAGTATGGTTCTTATAAGTTTTGGTTATGGCGGGTGAGGGGAATGTAAACTGATGCGCAAGAAGCGGCGAAATAATATCGGTAAATGATAAAAGTTTGCCAGTATATTTTGTGGATAGCACAGCAGGGTGGCGACAAAGTTAACAAGTTTGATGTGGAAGCCATGAAGACAACCCAAAATTCTGCCTGACACAGCTCGTTTGCTAAGGGGACGATGTATGGAGGCAGTAAGGTAGTAGTAGATTAAAGGTGCTGCAGTTAAAACTATGTTAGTTGGATCTTGGGATGGAGCTGGCGGTCCGCTGGCAGACGAGCTTTCGCCTGTCCAAGCCCCTGTCTCTCAGCTCCTCCACACCCAAAATGGGCCTGGGGGCCAGAAGCGCTTACTTAGAAAAAATTATAATTTTCAAAACAGGCGGGGGCTACAAACAGCACTTCTAAGAACCTTTTGTATAAGACCAAGTGTAGTACTGTTCTTATAAGTAATTGGCTTGGTTATGGCGGGTGAGGGGAATGTAAACAGATGCGCAAGAAGCGCTGAAATAATATCGGTAAATGATAAAAGTTTGCCATTATATTTTGTGGATAACACAGCAGGGTGGCGACAAAGTTAACAAGTTTGATGTGGAAGCCATGAAAAAAAAACAAAATTCTGCTTGACACAGCTCGTTTGTTAATGGGACGATGTATGGAGGCAGCTATATGGACGACTTTGGGAGGCAGCTAAGGAGATGATGTGTGGAGGTAGCAATGTAGACAACGTGTGGAGGCAGCTATAAAGACGACGTGTGGAGGCTGCTATGGAGACAATTAAATTTGGATAGTGCCTGTATGTGGCAGTCCAAAAAAGTTGTCAAACCAGAGGAGCAGGTAGGTGGTCCTCCATAAAAATTAAATACATAGAGTACTATAGCTAGAGCCAGTTGGCCCTGGCAAAAAATAGCCAGTTTCTTCTGCTATAGTGTACAAAGAGGAGGAGAATGAGGAAAATGAGGAGGAGGAGTGCATATATTATTCAGGTTGAGCTTCTTTCACCCGGTGGAGAATGGAAATCCTGAGAAATCCAGGCTTTATTCATCTTGATAAGCGTCAGCCTGTCAGCGCTGTCAGTCGACAGGCGTGTACGCTTATCGATGCCACCAGCTGCACTGAAAACCCGCTCAGACAACACGCTTTGAAACCCAGTAGTTGTAGGGAGCTGTGTGATCATTCAGGACGATGGTATGGTCAGCTACGTACTCTCTCACCATCTTTCTGTAAAGATCAGCCCTACTCTGCCGAGACTGGGGACAGGTGACAGTGTCTTGCTGGGGTGACATAAAACTGGCAAAGGCCTTGTAAAGCGTACCCCTGCCAGTGCTGGACAAGCTGCCTGCTCGCCAACTCTCCCTCGCTACTTGTCCCGCAGAAGTACGCCCTCTGCCACTAGCACTGTCAGAAGGGAAATACTGTTTCAGCTTGTGCACCAGGGCCTGCTGGTATTCATGCATTCTCACACTCCTTTCCTCTCCAGGGATGAGAGTGGAAAGATTTTGCTTGTACCGTGGGTCCAGGAGAGTGAATACCCAGTAATCGGTGCTGGAATAAATTCTTTGAACACAAGGTTCACGGGATAGGCAACCTAGCATAAAATCTGCCATATGCGCCCAACTCGCAAGAATTCACTCCCCTCACTGGCCTGACTGTCCATTTCCTCCTCCTCCAACTCCTCTTCTTCTGCCCATACACGCTGAACAGTGAACTCTTCTGTCTCGCCAACATTCTCCTCCTCTTCCTCTTCATCTTCCTCCACCTCCTCCGATATGCGTTGAGAAACAGACCTGAGGGTGCTTTGGCTATCAACTAGGGAATCTTCTTCCCCCGCCTCTTGTGACGAGCGCAAAGCTTCTGACTTCATGCTGACCAGAGAGTTTTTCAACAGGCCAGGCAGCGGGATGGTGAGGCTGATGATGGCGGCATCGCCACTGACCATCTGTGTTGACTCCTCAAAGTTACTCAGCACCTGAAAGATAACAGACATCCACATCCACTCCTCATTGTAGACTTGAGCAAGCTGACTGACCTGACTACCAGTTATGGTGGAAGTTGACATCTGGCAGTCTACAATCGCTCTGCGCTGCTGGTAAACTCTGGATAACATGGTTAATGTTGAATTCCACCTCGTGGGCACGTCGCACAACATTCGGTGAGCGGACAGTTGGAGGCGGCGCTACGCTGCCCTGAGAGTGGCAGCATCTGTGCTGGACTTCCTGAAATGCGCACAGATGCGGCGCACCTTTGTGAGCAAATCAGACAGATTGGGGTATAAGACATATAAGAGGAACCGCTGAACTATGAGATTTAACACATGGGCCAGGCATGGCACATGTGTCAGTCTGCCGAGTTGCAGAGCCGCCACCAGGTTACGGCTGTTGTCACACACAACCATGCCTGGCTTCAGGTTCAGCGGTGCCAGCCACAGATCAGTCTGCGCCGTGATGCCCTGTAATAGCTCTTGGGCGGTGTGCCTTTTATCGCCTAGGCTCAGCAGTTTGAGCACCGCCTGCTGTCGCTTAGCGACGGCACTGCTGCTGTGCCTAGAGCTACCGACTGATGGCGCCATGCCTACGGATGGTAATTCGGAGGAGGAGGTGGAGGAGGGGTGGGAGGAGGAGGCATAGTAGGCCTGAGAGACCTGGACCGAGGTAGGCCCCGCAATCCTCGGCAGTATATGACTAGCCCCAGGGTCAGACTCGGTCCCAGCCTCCACCAGGTTAACCCAAAGTGCCGTCAGCGACATATAGTGGCCCTGCCCGGCAGCACTCGTCCACGTGTTCTGTGGTCCGGTGGACCTTGTCAAAAACAGCGTTGGTCAGGGCAAGGATGATGTTGTCTGACACGTTCTGGTGCAGGACTGGGACGGTACATTGGGAAAAGTAGTGGCGGCTGGGGACCGAATACCGAGGGGCGGCCGCCGCCATAAGGGTTGCAAAAGGCCTCGGTCTCTACAAGCCTATAGGGCAGCATCTCCAGGCTAAGTAGTTTGGAGATGTGGACGTTGAGGGCTTGGGCGTGTGGATGGGTTGCACTGTACTTCGTCTTGCGCTCCAGCGTCTGGGGTATGGAGAGCTGAACGCTGCGCATGGAGACATTGGTGGATGCTGTGGAAGATCGTGGAGGCGAAGGTGTGGTTTTCGCACGGGAGGTGTTTGGGACAGGGTCCTGGGCAGGGGGCTGACTAGCAGAGGCAGCAGATGACACAGGGGAAGGAGCAGTGGTGTGCCCGGCCGGAGGTGAACGGCCTTGGTTCCATTGAGTGGGGTGTTTAGCATTTATATGCCTGTGCATACTGGTGGTGGTTAAGATGGTAGTGGTGGAACCCCTGCCGATCCTGGTTTGGTACAGGTTGCACACCACAGTCCGTCGGTCATCCGGTGTTTCTTTAAAGAACCTCCAGACTTCCGAAAATCTAGCCCTCGCCACGGGAGCTTCACTACGTGAAACATTTGGCGCTGATGCACCAGCTCTGGCCCTGCCTTTCCGTCTGGCCCCACCACTGCCTCTTCCAACCTGTTCTCGTCGAAGACTCGCCTCCGTCTCACCCGGCCTATCAACCCAGCTTGGGTTTGTCACCTCATCATCCTCCGATCCCTCAGTCTGCTCCCCCCTCGGACTTCCTGCCCTGACAACAACTTCACCACTGTCTGACAACCGTGTCTCCTCATCGTCTGACACCTCTTTACACACTTCTTCCACTACGTCAACAATGTCATCATCACCCACAGACTGCGACCGGTGGAAAACCTGGGCATGGGAAAAGAGCTCAGCAGCAACCGGACAAGTGGTTTGTGACTCTGGGAATGGTCCAGAAAACAGTTCCTCAGAGTATGCCGGTTCAAATGCCAAATTTTCCTGGGAGAGGGCAGACTGGGGGGAAGGAGGCTGAGGCGGAGGAGCTGGAGGAGTGCTGATTTCGGTGACATGGGTGGACTGCGTGGAAGACTGACTGGTGGACAAATGGCTAGAAGCATTGTCCACAATCCATGACATCACCTGTTCGCACTGTTCTGGCCTCAACAGTGCTCTACCACGAGTCCCAGTAACTTGAGACATGAACCTAGAGAGTGTAGCTCTGCGGCGTTCCCCTGCTCCCTCATCAGCAGGTGGTGTCTCATCCCGCCCAGGACCACGGCCTCTGACCCCTGCAGTAGTTGGAAGCCCACGCCCTCGT
Organism: Engystomops pustulosus; assembly: GCF_040894005.1. Classification (NCBI taxonomy): domain Eukaryota; kingdom Metazoa; phylum Chordata; class Amphibia; order Anura; family Leptodactylidae; genus Engystomops; species Engystomops pustulosus. The sequence continues at coordinate 165,045,650 of NC_092411.1, read as the reverse complement.
CCTCTACCCCTAGCCCTCGGGTTCAACATTTTCAAAATTAAAGTGTAAACTGTAAATTTTTTTTGTGTTTGTTTTGTGTTTTGGTTTTTTTAACAAAACAATGCTATCCTATTGCTATGGCTAGTTTCTAACCTACACTGACAGCACACAACAGGATTTTGTGCTGTGCCTGATGACTTTTAGTTTTTATAAAAAAAAAAAGTAAAAGCAGACTGTGCCTAATTCAATCAAACCCCTAATAAATTGTCCCACTAAATAGAACGTTCGCAAGTCTCCCTGCAAATTCGTCACAATATGGTACTAGCTGCACTACTAGTGCCAGCAAGGCCATCCACAAGCAAATCAACAAAACATAGAATATATAACGCTATTGTAGCCCTAAGAAGGCCTGTTGGGTTCTTGTATGGCTAGTTTCTAGCCTACACTGACAGCATACAGCTGGATTTTGTGCTGTGCCTGATGACTTTGAGTTATAAAAAAAAAAGAAAAGTAAAAAAAAAAAAAGAAAAAGCAGACTGTGCCTAATTCAATCAAACGCCTAATAAATTGTCCCACTTAGGTGTTTGAGATGGATATGTGTGTCACTAAGAGCTAAATAGAACGTTCGCAAGTCTCCCTGCAAATTCGTCACAATATGTTACTAGCTGCACTACTAGTGCCCGCAAGGCCATCCACAAGCAAAGAAAAAAAAAATATTCTAGCCCTAACAAGGGCTGTTGGGTTCTTGTAGACTCACTCCTGCCTAACAGTAAGCTAATATAACACCCTAATGCTATCCCTGCAGCTGCAGCAGGTCACTCCCTAACGGCATCCAGACAGAGAATGATACGAGCAGCGCGGGCAGGGGCTAGTCTATTCCAGAGCCACCTGATCAGGCCAGCCAACCACTGCTATCGAAGTGTAAGGGTACCAGGTCATGCTGGGTGGAGTGCAGAGTCTCCTGGCTTGTGATTGGCTCTGTTTCTGGCCGCCAAAAGTCAAAACGGCGGGAGATGCCATTTTCTCGAGCTGGCGAAGTATTCGTCCGAGCAACAAGCAGTTACGAGAACGCTAATGCTCGAACGAGCATCAAGCTCGGACGAGTGTGTTCACTCATCTCTAGTCTTCTTGACTCCTAACTAGCCAGTTCTTTGATTCGCCAGATGCAATCTATCCTCTCTTCCCATTCAATTATGGTTGGAGCTCCTTTCTGGAGCCTATTAGCTTTGCAGCTTGTACAGTGTGGGTGGGCAGGTTCTTTTTTTGTTGGTGCCATTGTTTGCTTGGAAGCAAGAACAGGAAATCAGGGGTTAAGGTTGTACCTCTGAGCTTACCAAGCCTTTTTGTTTTAGGACTTGAGGGGTATTTTACCATTAAGCTGATATCTTGTAAGAGTGCTCCTGAATCCTGACACATCTGATGAAACCATGGGATCTTTTATGGATCATGGTTATTTGAGCTTACCTTTGGCACAGATTTTTTTTCTCAGCCAATTTTCAAACCATTTGGGATCTTTCAGCATTAGTCGGTATGATGTGCTTAAGTTCTTCCTTCTGGAAGAAGGTTAATGTTATGCCCTTACTGGACAATTTATCTATTCATTATTGTAGGGATGTCCCCAGGAAGGTTTTGAGAGTGTGATTTTGTAAGAATTTCCATAGGTCTGGTGACCCTACTTTAGCTTGCTTTTAGATCAGTGGTAAAAAAAACCTTTAAGTTTGGGAGGTAAATATGGTCATTAAAGGGGTTTGCCCATGTAAGAAGATTCTCAAATGCTAATCCCCTAGTGATGTTTACACAATAAAGATAATTTTTAACCCCTTACTTTACAAGTTCATTGTCATGTTAGCATTATCACTCAGTGATGGTCAGTGTGAGATTCCAGTGCTGTGAGATAGAGTGTGCTGACAATGTGATTAGATAATCAGGGTGAAGGTTTAGATACATATTCATTTACCTTCTGAACATTGTACTAGTATATGACACATAATTATTATTATGAGACAGATCTCAGACTATCTAGACATACATATCAAAAACGTATCACAGACATACTATCAAATATTTAAAATATCTCAATCTTGCACCACATTGCTTCCATTGATGAGTTCTGTGGTTTTTTTTAAATGATGGCCATATTTCCAGCAAAATTTACTTTCAAATCCTACACAGAAAAATGTTATTAATAGTATTATGTATACCTGCATATATGACAAGTCCATAACAGATGTCAGTATTGCGCACTCTGCAATCCCTAAGCAAAATGTTCTCGTTGTTCAAGGGATATTTTCTCCCTTTCCAGCTCAAGACCCCCACAAAGCTGTGTAGCAAGGAGTTTGGAGTCTCGCATGTAACAATGCCTGTAAAATGGTAAACATTACTATTACTTTTTAAGGATGATTTACAAAAAAAAAAATTAACCAGTTAAGTTCTTTTATTTTTTTCCAAACAAAGCTAGAATATTTCAGAATTTTTAGTTTTAGAAATAGTAAACATAGCAAAATAAAAACTTTTACTTTTAAATTTAAAAGTAATTACTTTTAACAGAAAACTTAGTAGTGCAACATAATGGGGCAGATTTACTTACCCGGCCCATTCGCGATCCAGCGGCGCGTTCTGTGCGGTGCATTCGGGTCTTCCGGCGATTCACTAAGGCAGTTCCTCAGACGTCCACCAGATGTCGCTGCTGCGCTGAAGTTCCCCGAGATCCGCCGGAATGCACCATCCTATACCTGGTGAAAATAAGTGTGCATCCTGCGTCACTTTTTTTTTTAATGCGGCGGTTTTTCTTATCCGTTGGGTTATCGTTCGGCCACACCCCCCGATTTCCGTCGCGTGCATGCCGGCGCCGATGCGCCAAAATCCGATCGCGTGCGCCAAAAACCCGGGGCAATACAGGGAAAAATCGACGCAAATCGGAAATATTCGGGTAACACGTCGGGAAAACGCGAATCGGCCCTTAGTAAATGCCCCCCAAAGTGTTTCTTTAGCCCCTTAACCCCTTAATGACCGCCCTATCGGCTTTTTACGGCGTTCATTAAGGGTACTTAAGATTTCGGGACACTGTGTCTCGCTGGTGCCGGTGTCGGGCTGTGATATCACAGCCCAGACCCGACACTAACACCCGGGATCGGAAAAACTCAGATCCCGGGTGTTTAACCCCTTACACGCCGCGGTCAAGCTTACCGGGGGATCCGATCCCTCCTGCCTCAGCCCCGGGTTCCGCCGAGTGACCCGAGACTGTCGGCTCCTCTCTGTGCCGGGTTCCGCCTCCTGGCAGGACCCGGCTGTGTGTAACTGAGCATGCTCAGTTACTTACACTGATCTACTTGATCGCTTATTCAAGCCAAGAAGTAGAAAATGTAAAAAAAGTTTAAAAAAATTAAATCTTTTTATAATATAATTAAATAAATAAATAAAATAAAAGTCCCATAATCTCCCCAGTAACACATAAAATGCAAATAAAGTAAATAAAACACAAAAACACGTACATATTTGGTATCACCGCGTCCGTATTAATCTGTACAATAAATCTAAATCAATTTTGAACCCGCTCGGTGAACTACGTAAAAAAAAAACTCAAAAAACTTCCCATAATATTCAATTTTCCATCAAACACCATCACAAAAAATGTTCTAAAAAGTGATCAAAATAAGTTACGTTCCCCAATATGATACGACTGAAAAGAACAACTAAGACATCATATGTTCGCATTACCAAAAAAAAAAAAAATGTATAGGTCGCACAATGTGACAATACAAATCTGCTGTGAATGGCGGATCCATTCATTCTATACTCGGCTGTGCGCCCGTACAGCAGTTTACCACCACATATGGGGTATCAGTAAACTCGGGAGGAATTGGGCATCAAGCGTTGCAGTGCGTTTCATCATTTAATTTATTATGAAAATGTCAGTTTTGGCCTAAATGAATGTATTTTCCAAATAAATTCTATAGTTTCTAAATCGCAGGTCCATATTTTTTAACCCATATGAAACACTTAAAGGGTTAATAGACTTAATAGAAGTTGTGTTACATATGTTGAGGGGTGAACTTTCTATAGTGGGGTAATTTATGGGGTTTTACTATTATTTAGGCCTCTCAAAGTCACTTGAAAGCTGAGTTGTCCCTCAAAATGTGAGTTTGGCAATTTTCATGAAAATAAGAAAAATCGCACCTAAAGTTCTGCACCTCATAACATCCTAGAAAAATTACCGGAAGCATAAAATATCATCCCAAAATAAAGCAGATATTCTGTATATGTTAATTATCAAACTTTTTGGGTAGTTTTACATCTTGTCTGGAAACCAGAACATTTCAAACTTGGAAAATGAAGAATTTTTACAAACTTTTGCCAAATTTTCACTTTTTTTCAGAACGAAACGCAAAACTTATCACTTAAATTTTATAACTAACATGAAGTACAATGTGTCACGAGAAAACATTCTCAAAATCACCCGGATATGTTAAAGCGTTCCGAAGTTATAACCAATTATCGTGAGACATGTCAGATTTGAAAAATCGAGTCTGGTCATTGAGCTGAAAACTAGTGTCGGTGATAAGGGGTTAAAGGAAATCTACAACAAGGTTCAATTGTTGATTGTAAACCACGCATACTTACATACAGTATGTGCTGTGCGCTTGTTCAAGGGTGGGACAGTAAAACATTTTTAAAAAATAGCTACAATAAAAAAAATGAAAAATGACAGAACTTCTACAAATTAAAAAAAGAAGTTAAAACCACCACACAAACATTATATATTGCCGCGTCCATAACAACCTGTACAATAAAATAAAATCATGAATAAATCTATGCATTGAACACTGTAAAAGAGATAGTAAAAAAACCATGCCAAAAAATTAAGAGTTTTTACATCCAAACAAACAAAAAAAAATTAATCAAAAGTCCCATTTATGCCAAAGATTCCAATAAAAAAAACACACAAAACAGTCATAATACAGCTAAATCAAGAAAAATATGTAAATGTTATGCCTTTTAGAAGATGGTGATGCCAAAAATAAAAGATTTTTCTCTTCAAATGTGTTTTTATTTAGCAAAGTTATTTAGCAAAGCATCGTATAAATAAAAAAGGGGGAGGGGTTTGTTTATATGTGAATTCTTGCCTCAAGCCTGTCTTGCGAGATGACATCAGTAACGCAAATGCAAATGTGGAGTCCCTATGGGTGGAGATAAGGGGAGGGAAAAAGAATAATAAAATATTACTAGGGGTTTGTTATAAGGCTCCAAATATAATGGAGGCAGCATAGGAAATGCTGATAAGTGAAATGGATGCGGCTTCAAAGCATGGTGAACTTCAATATCATGGGGGACTTCAATTATCCAGATATTGACTGGGGGGCAGAAACATGCAGGTCCTTCAAAGGCAGCAGGTTCTTGTCAACAACAAAAGACAATTACCTGTCGCAAATAGTCCTGGAGCCAACAAGAGGGGGGCACTGCTGGACCTTATCCTAACCAAAAGACCTGATAGGGTATCAAAACTACAGGTTGGGGGAAACCTGGGGAATAGTGATCATAATATCATTGATTTTGTATTACGCTTTACAAAGAGCGTTAGGGAAGGGGCAATCAACACTCTAAACTTCAGGAGGGCAAATTTTCAGCAACTAAGGGAAGACCTTAAAGGTATAGACTGGGATAATGTTCTCAAAGACAAAAGCCTCTCCCCAAAAATGGGACTTTTTCTCATATATTCTGAAAAAGTCCTGTGAGAAACACATACCTTATGGGAAAAAGCATAAGAGGAACAAGAAACAGCCAATGTGGCTAACTAGTCTTGTAAGGAAAGCAATAAGCGAGAAAGATAAGGCGTTTAAGGTGCTAAAACGTGAAGGTAGCGATGAGGCATTACAGGATTATAGAGAGAAAAATAAATCCTGTAAAAAGCAGATAAAGGCTGCAAAAATAGAGACTGAAAGAAAAATTGCCAGGGAGAGCAAAGATAATCCCAAATTATTTTTCAAGTATATAAATGATAAGAAGCTAAAAACAGAGAGTGTGGGTCCCCTTAAAAATAACATGGGGGTCATGGTGGAAGGAGATGAGGAAAGGGCCAATCTACTGAATGTCGCCTTCTCAACTGTCTTTACCCAGGAAAATCCCCTGGTGGAAGACACAATGAGGAATAATGCAAATTCTTTTTGGAATGTCAACAGTTTAACCCAGGAAGAGGTACGGCGCCGCCTCGCAACCACTAAGATAGATAAATCACTGGGGCCAGATGGCATACACCCCCGGCTTCTGCATGAACTATGTACCGTGATAGACAGACCGTTATTTTTAATATTTGAAGATTCCACAGGACTGGCGCATAGCAAATGTGGTACCAATATACAAAAAAGGATCAAATAGCGATCCTGGAAACTACAGACCCCGTGAGTTTAACTTCTGTGGTGGGGAAAATATTTGAGGGGTTTGTTAGAGATGCTGTCCTCGAGTATCATAGTATCATAGTATATAAGGCTGGAAGGAGACGCAAGTCCATCAAGTCCAACCTTCAAGAATTAAATAAATGTTTTATCCCCATAACCCATGATATTTTTTCTCTCCAGAAAGTCATCCAGGCCTCTCTTGAACATGTACATAGAGTCGGCCATAACAACCTCCTGCGGCAGAGAGTTCCATAGTCTCACTGCTCTTACAGTAAAGAACCTTTGTCTATGGTGATGGTAGAATCGCCTCTCCTCTAGGCGTAGAGGATGCCCCCTTGTCCTGGTCACAGGCCTAGGTATAAAAAGATCTTTGGAGAGATCCTTGTACTGTCCGTTCAGGTATTTGTACATTGTAATGAGGTCTCCCCTCAGTCGTCTTTTTTCTAAACTGAATAATCCCAAATTTTGTAATCTGTCATTGTATTCTAGTCCCCCCCATTCCCCTAATAATCCTGGTTGCTCTCCTCTGCACCCGTTCCAGCTCTACTATATCCTTTTTATATACTGGTGCCCAAAACTGTACACAATATTCCATGTGTGGTCTGACCAGGGATTTGTATAAGGGCAGAACTATGTCTTTATCATGAGAATCTATTCCTCTCTTGATACATCCCATTATTTTATTTGCTTTAGCAGCAGCCGCCTGGCTCTGGTCACTAAAATTAAGTTTACCATCCACCAATACGCCCAAGTCCTTTTCAGCTTCAGTTTTACTAAGTAATTGACCGGTTAGAACATAATTATACTTTTTGTTTCCATGGCCCAAGTGCATAACTTTACATTTATCTACATTAAACCTCATCAACCATTTCTCTGCCCATCCCTCAAGCTTCCACAAATCCCTCTGTAATGCTAAACTATCGACCTCAGTATTTATTACTTTACACAGCTTAGTATCATCTGCAAATATTGAAACTTGACTGTGTAAACCCACTACAAGGTCATTAATAAAAATATTAAAAAGAAGTGGCCCCAATACTGACCCCTGTGGCACTCCACTGGTAACATCAACCCAATCTGAGAATGTGCCATTAATGACCACCCTCTGTTTTCTATCACTAAGCCAATTACTTACCCAGATACACAGATTTTCTCCTATTCCCAGCAGTCTCATTTTATATACCAACCTTTCATGTGGCACGGTGTCAAATGCCTTTGAAAAGTCCAGATATACAACATCCACAGCGTCCCCCAGATCCAGTCTTGAACTTACCTCCTCGTAGAAACCAATCAGATTAGTCTGACAGGACCGATCTCTCATAAACCCATGCTGACGCTGGGTTATAAGGTTGTGCACAGTGAGATACTGCAGGATAGCATCTCTAATAAACCCCTCAAATATTTTCCCCACCACAGCAGTTAGACTTACGGGTAGTTTCCAGGATCGCTATTTGATCCTTTTTTGTATATTGGTACCACATTTGCTATGCGCCATTCCTGTGGAACATAACCAGTCCTGTGGAATCTTCAAATATTAAAAATAATGGTCTGTCTATCACCGTACATAATTCATGCAGAACCCGGGGGTGTATGCCATCTGGCCCAGGTGATTTATCTATCTTAGTGGTTGCGAGGCGGCGCCGTACCTCTTCCTGGGTTAAACTGTTGACATTATAAAAAGAATTTACATTATTCCTCATTGTGTCTTCCACCAGGGGATTTTCCTGGGTAAAGACAGTTGAGAAGACGACATTCAGTAGATTGGCCCTTTCCTCATCTCCTTCCACCATGACCCCCATGTTATTTCTAAGGGGACCCACGCTCTCTGTTTTTAGTTTCTTATCATTTATATACTTGAAAAATAATTTGGGATTATTTTTGATCTCCCTGGCAATATTTCTTTCAGTCTCTATTTTTGCGGCCTTTATCTGTTTTTTACAGGATTTATTTTTCTCTCTATAATCCTGTAATGCCTCATCGCTACCTTCACGTTTTAGCACCTTAAACGCTTTATCTTTCTCGCTTATTGCTTTCCTTACAAGACTAGTTAGCCACATAGGCTTTTTCTTGTTCCTTTTATGCTTTTTCCCATAAGGTATGTGTTTCTCACAGGACTTTTTCAGAATATATGAGAAAAAGTCCCATTTTTGGGGGGGGCTTTTGTCTTTGAGAGCATTATCCCAGTCTATGCCTTTAAGGTCTTCCCTTAGTTGATGAATATTTGCCCTCCTGAAGTTTAGAGTGTTGGTTGCCCCTTCACTAACGTGCTTAGTAAAGCGTAATACAAAATCAATGATATTATGATCACTATTCCCCAGGTTCCCCCCAACCTGTAGTTTTGATACCCTATCAGGTCTGTTGGTAAGGATAAGGTCCAGCAGTGCCCCCCCTCTTGTTGGCTCCAGGACTAGTTGCGACAGGTAATTGTCTTTTGTTGTTGACAAGAACCTGCTACCTTTGAAGGACCTGCAGGTTTCTGCCCCCCAGTCAATATCTGGGTAATTGAAGTCCCCCATGATAAGTACTTCACCATGCTTTGAAGCCGCATCCATTTCACTTATCAGCATTTCCTCTGCTGCCTCCATTATATTTGGAGCCTTATAACAAACCCCTAGTAATATTTTATTTTTATTTTTCCCTCCTCTTATCTCCACCCATAGGGACTCCACATTTGCGTTACTGATGTCATCTCGCAAGACGGGCTTGAGGCAAGAATTCACATATAAACAAACCCCTCCCCCTTTTTTATTTATACGATCCTTTCTAAAAAGACTATAACCATCTATAGTAACAGCCCAGTCATAGCTACTGTCTAGCCATGTCTCCCTGATACCCACTATATCATATTTCCGTTCCAACATCAAGAGTTCCAGTTCCTCCATTTTGTTTGTGAGGCTTCTGGCATTTGTGTACATACACTTTATATGGTTTTCCCTGTCCGTATTCCTTTTGTCCTTATTCCCCAATCTCATTCCAGCCCCCCTTCCTCCCCCATGGCCTATGGCTCTTCCCAGCTCTCTATGTACACCGTCTATTTGCCCTGCACAAGTGTAGTTGCCCTCCCCCCAGGTCTCTAGTTTAAACACTCCTCCAACCTTCTAGCCGTTTTTTCCCCTAAAACATCTCACTGTGCACAACCTTATAACCCAGCGTCAGCGTTGGTATATAAAATGAGACTGCTGGGAATAGGAGAAAATCTGTGTATTTGGGTAAGTAATTGGCTTAGTGATAGAAAACAGAGGGTTGTCATTAATGGCACATTCTCAGATTGGGTTGACGTTACCAGTGGAGTGCCACAGGGGTCAGTATTGGGGCCACTTCTTTTTAATATTTTTATTAATGACCTTGTAGTGGGTTTACACAGTCAAGTTTCAATATTTGCAGATGATACTAAGCTGTGTAAAGTAATAAATACTGAGGTCGATAGTTTAGCATTACAGAGGGATTTGTGGAAGCTTGAGGGATGGGCAGAGAAATGGTTGATGAGGTTTAATGTAGATAAATGTAAAGTTATGCACTTGGGCCATGGAAACAAAAAGTATAATTATGTTCTCAACGGTCAATTACTTGGTAAAAGCAGAGCTGAAAAGGACTTGGGGGTATTGGTAAACTTAATTTTAGTGACCAGCGCCAGGCGGCTGCTGCTAAAGCAAATAAAATTATGGGATGTATCAAGAGAGGAATAGATTCTCATGATAAAGACATAGTTTTGCCCTTATACAAATCCCTGGTCAGACCACACATGGAGTATTGTGTACAGTTTTGGGCACCAGTATTTAAAAAGGATATAGTAGAGCTGGAACGGTTGCAGAGAAGAGCAACCAGGATTATTAGGGGAATGGGGGGATTAGAATACACTGACAGATTACAAAATTTGGGATTATTCAGTTTAGAAAAAAGACGACTGAGGGGAGACCTCATTACAATGTACAAATACCTGAACGGACCTGAACGGACAGTACAAGGATCTCTCCAAAGATCTTTTTATACCTAGGCCTGTGACCAGGACAAGGGGGCATCCTCTACGCCTACAGGAGAGGCGATTCTACCATAACCAGGTTCTTTACTGATTCTACCATAAAAGGTTCTTTACTGTAAGAGCAGTGAGACTATGGAACTCTCTGCTGCAGGAGGTTGTTATGGCGGACTCTATGTACATGTTTAAGAGAGGCCTGGATGCCTTTCTCGAGTTATCTCGAGTTATCACGGGTTATGGGGATAACACATTTATTTAATTCTTAAAGGTTGGACTTGATGGACTTGCGTCTTTTTCCAGCCTTATATACTATGATATACTATGATTAGAGATGAGCGAGCACTAAAATGCTCGAGTGCTCGTTATTCGAGACAAAATTTTCCAGATGCTCGAGTGCTCGTCTCGAATAACGAGCCCCATTGAAGTCAATGGGAGACTCGAGCATTTTTCAAAGGGACCATGGTTCGGGAATAAAATGTGTTAATTAATTGAAAGAGAATGTCTTCTGATAAGTTAGCAGATGTATGCAAACATCTGCAATCTATTCTTCACTGTTCCGCGCGTATATTATCTCCCGACAAGTTAGCAGATGTGAAGAACAGTGAAGAATAGGATCATTTAAGTGAAAAACACAGTGAAGAATAGATTGCAGATGTTCGGCACATCTGCTTACTTGTCGGGAGATACGCTGTCTCCGTGCCCCGCTGTCTCCGTGCCCCGCTGTCTCTGTGCCCCGCTGTCTCCGTGCCCCGCTGTCTCTGTGCCCCGATGTCTCCGTGCCACGCTGTCTCCGTGCCACGCTGTCTCCGTGCCACGCTGTCTCCGTGCCCCGATGTCTCCGTGCCCTGCTGTCTCCGTGCCCCGCTGTCTCCGTGCCCTGATTTCTCCGTGCCCCGCTGTCTCCGTGCCCTGATGTCTCCGTGCCGCTCCCCGATGTCTCCGTGCAACGATGTCTCCGTGCGGCTCCCCGCCGCTCCCCGATGTCTCCGTGCCCCGATGTCTCCGTGCCCCGATGTCTCCGTGCCGCTGCCTGATGTCTCCATGCTGCCGCTGCCCCATGTCTCCGTGCTGCCGCTGCCCCATGTCTTCATGCTGCCGCTGCCCCATGTCTCCGTGCTGCTCCCCGGTGTCTCTGTGCTGCTCCTCGGTGTCTCTGTGCTGTTCCTCGTTGTCTCTGTCCTGCTCACCGTGTTCTGCAATGTATTCTTCACACATATATATTGTTCTTCACATGCTATTTTGTTCGCACCGTTCCGCGCGTATCTCCCGACAAGTAAGCAGATGTGCCGAACATCTGTAATCTATTCTTCACTGTGTTTTTCACTGTGTTTTTCACTTAAATGATCCTGTGTTCACTGTGTTCACTGTTTTTATTCTATTCTTCATTGTTCTTCACTGTGTTTTTTTAATTAAATGCTCGATCTCGAGCAGGGGAAATACTCGTCCGAGCAACGAGCAGTTTCGAGTACCTTAATACTCGAACGAGCATCAAGCTCGGACGAGTATACTCGCTCATCTCTAACTATGATGAAACTTAAAAAGCTCCTGGATTCAAGAGGTACTGCCTAAAGCAGAGCTATCTACAATTTTTGCCATTGAGTGAGTACCAGTGAAGCCGTCGATAACAGGGGCCCGACCGTGACCTATGCTAGCCCGAGTTCTGTGCAGCAAAGACCATCTTGAAAGCTGCTAGACGAGCTGGAACCATTTCATATTAGAACACCAACATTTCCCTCTTTCCAGACTTCTCGGCTGGAGGGGGGGGGGAGGTTGCATTTCCAATGTATTCGGACTTAGCGTAGGATTTAACTTTTGTGCCGCAAGCCATGCACTTACATGCACCAGGAAGAAGAAAGTGAATTCCAGCAGACCTGATCATACAGACCCATTTCACTATTGAATATGGATTACAAAAAATCCATAGTGTGACCAATCCGGCTTCATCCCAGGCAGGAGTGCCTCAGATATTTGAGAGAGGCTCAGATAATAACACAAGTGGGATATGCTTGCGCAAGCTATGGAACCGCTAGCAATTAGATTATGGACAGATGCTTTATATGTTGTGGTCCCGCATGTATCTGGACAAGCTTTTATGCAGACGACCTTCTCCTATTCATGTTGCCCCTGGATTCATCCCTCCCCAGGGCCAATGAGTGGATTGATGCATATGGGAACTTCTTCGGCCTTCATATAAATTGGGGTAAATCCGTTCTTATTTATTTTTAACAGTAAGAGAGCAGCGGTGTAACCATCTCAGATACATGCTCTAGCAGTAGTGAATAGGTTTAAATACCCGTGCATCGTTGTCACTAGACAACCATCAGAGACACTGGAGGTTAATGTCACCCTGAAAGGCTAGCTGAATACCTAGACCAAAGGCCTTTGGTTGGTTTTGGCCGACAGGGAGGGATGATTTGTTCCCTGTCCACAAGAAATAGATGGAAAGAGGCGAGAACCTTATACCCGTTTAATGATATCCCTCGTGAGATGCCAGTATGGTACAATAATGGCCTACCACAGTTAAAACAGCTACCTGACACCACCCTTTGGGATTCTCTGCAAGTACAAACTATAGGAGACCTGTTTCGGGATAATTACAATTAAGACACAAGCTACAGGCCCAGTTCCCATAATGGCTGAATCCACATATAACCTTTTAGGGATTGTGAAATTTTAAGGAACAGGAGGCATCATATCAACAATTTACTCCTTTCTAATTAATGCTAAAGTACAGGGAACTACCCTAAAAGGTAGCAAGGTAGCCCCCCGCCCCAACCTATAAACAATAAATGAATACAGTTGTATATCATATACCTCAGCTACTTGATGCCCATTCCCCTAAATAAAATGAGGAGGTTACCTTCTGCTCAATGTTTTTTATGCTCTAACACGCCAGCAGACGTCTGGCACAGGATGTGGTCATGCAACCATATCTTTTTGTTTTGGGCCTCAGTCACAGACGTTCTCTCTAGCTTGTTATCACGCCCACTACCTAGTACCTCTAGGACTCTCCCCCCTCCTGCTCACAACCACAGTAGCAGCAGATGCCATGTCTCCTGCCAATTTAAAACACACCTGGGTCCAATGGGGTGGAGTGCTTGTACCAGAAAAAAACTAAATAAATGAAGGGATGGAATAGACTAAACCAACATGGGGAGGGAAAAATTGTGTTGGGACCCACTATTAAAATGTAACTACGAGTTTGTTTTGTAAATGTAGCCCAGCGGCCAGAGGTCGCACTAACATTTTTCAAGAAGGGTAAAAATACTCCTCTCACCATTTTTGAGGAGTATTTTTACCCGAGGAGGAGTATGAAAATTTCAGTAATACACCGCACACATAGCACACTCACACAGCACAGCACACTCTCACTGCACAGCAGACGCACACAGCACAGCACACGCTCACTGCACACGCTCACTGCACACGCTCACCACACAGCACATGCTCACCACACAGGTTCACCGCACAACACACGCTCACCGCACAGCACACACTCATCGCTCACAGCACACGCTCACAGCACTCACCACACACACTACACTCACAGAACACTGCACACACACACTACACTCACAGAACACTGCACACACACTGCACGCACAGAACACTGCACGCACAGAACACTGCACGCACAGAACACTGCACGCACAGAACACTGCACACACAGAACACTGCACACACAGAACACTGCACACACAGAACACTACACACACAGAACACTACACTCACAGAACACTGCACACACACAAACACAATACACTCACAGAACACTGCACACACACTACACTCACAGAACAGTGCACACACACTACACTCGCAGAACACTGCACACACACTACACTCAGAACACTGCGCACACACTCACCCGGTCCTGTCGATCACATAAATGCCGGTGCTCTCACTCTGGGTCTCTCCGGCGTGCGCCCCTGACACTGATCACTGTGTCACGTGTCCCGCTGAGCGCTGAACCGCTCAGCCTGCGCGCTGAACCGCTCAGCCTGCGTGCTACAGGGAATAATTGTCAAGCATAACTTTACGCATGGCAATTATTTTGGGGGGTAATGGCGTCTCATCGCTCGCCTATGACGCGTGGTGAGGCGTTATGCGACCTCTGCCAGCGGCAATAGATTGTTGTATGATGTGTGTGTGCGGTCCAGTTCTTTCTCTTCCCATGTGGGTATAGTTCTGATATAGGGCAAAGAAAGACTCAGGTGGAATTCACACGGAGGTGACAAGTGATGCAGGAGGTGGGGAGACTGAGATGGTTGTGACTGACTTAACAGGTGACAGTGACACTGGAGTAACAGGTGATGGTGACACAGGACTTCAAATGCTGATATGACAGATGACAGTGATGCAGTACTTGTGATGCTAAGGTGCCAAAGAAGGTAGTATCACTGAGTTAAGAGGAGACAAAGATACAAGGACAGTGGCGTAACAACAGCTGTAGCAGCCGTGTATATGCTGTATATCTGTGTGTATGTGTTGTATACAGGGCCGGCTCCAGGTTTTAGTGGGCCCCTGGGCGACAGAGCCTTAGTGGGCCCCTCTGTGATCCACCCTCCAGTGGCCACACTTCCCCCCCCCCCTCCCCACACACTGACCACCCCCCCTCCCCTGCGGACACACTGACCACCCCCCCTCCCCTGCGGACAAACTGACCCCCTCACCCCCCTGCGGACACACTGAACCCCCCCTCCCCCTGCAGACACACTGAACCCCCCCCCCTGTTAACACAATGACCCCCCCGCTGACACACTGACCCCCCTTCTCCCCCTGTATACACAGTGACCCCATCCCTCCCCCCGCGGACACACTGACCCCCCCTCTCCCCCTGTATACACACTGACCCCATCCCTCCCCCCGCGGACACACTGACCCCCCCCCTCCCCCACTATACACACTGACCCCCCCCTCTCCCCCTGTATACACACTGACCCCATCCCTCCCCCTTCCCCCTGCGGACACACTGAAACCCCCCCTCCGGGAAAGAAGTATTTTACCTGTCCTGGTTCCCCCGGAGCAGCGCCTGCAGCTGTCTTCTGTCTTCGGCCTGGGCCTCCCGTACGCGCCGGATCTGAAGCCGGCACACGTGACCCGATGACGTCATCATGTGCGCCGGCTTCAGAGCCGTCGCATACCCTGCGGAGTGCCGCATCGTGGGAACCGGGACAGGTGAGTTTTAGATTCTGCCTCTATGCTGCGCTCCCGACCAGCGCAGCATAGAGGCAGAAAAATGATCGATCCGGATGGTGATCAATTGTACCAGTGTCTCATAGAGACACTGGTACAATTGATCCGGGGGCCCGAGTGGGCCCCTCCAGTACCCCGGGGCCCCGGCACTTGCCCGGGTTTGCCGGGTGCTGGCGCCGGGCCTGGTTGTATATACTGGATGCGTGTGTGTATATGCTGTATATATGTGTGTTGTATGTTGTATATACTGGATGTGTGTATATATGCTGTATATCTGTGGGTATGTGTTATATATACTGGATGCATGTGTGTATATGCTGTATATCTGTGTGTATGTGTTGTATGTACTGGATGCGTGTGTGTATATATGCTGTATATCTGTGTGTATGTGTTGTATATACTGGATGCGTGTGTATATATGCTGTATATGTTGTATATACTGGATGTGTGTATATATGCTGTATATCTGTGTGTATGTGTTGTATATACTGGATGCGTGTGTATATCTGCTGTATATCTGTGTGTATGTGTTGTATATACTGGATGCGTGTGTATATATGCTGTATATGTGTGTGTATGTGTTGTATATACTGGATGCGTGTGTATATATGCTGTATATGTGTGTGTATGTTGTATATACTGGATGTGTGTGTGTATATATGCTGTATATCTGTGTGTATGTGTTGTATATACTGGATGCGTGTGTGTATATGTTGTATATATTGGATGCGTGTGTGTATATGTTGTATATACTGGATGCGTGTGTATATATGCTGAATATCTGTGTGTATATGTTGTATATACTGGATGCGTGTGTATATATGCTGTATATGTGTGTGTATGTTGTATATACTGGATGTGTATGTGTATATATGCTCTATATCTGCGTGTATATACTGGATCTGTGTGCATATATGCTGTATATCTGTGTGTATGTTGTATATGTTGTAAATTTGATGTCTATATACTTATGTGTGTATAAATGTATGAATGTGTAGACACGTGTGTAAAAATGATTGTACTTGTGTAAATGTGTGTGTATAAATATGTATGGGGAAGAGAAGGGGGCCCCATTCAAAGGTATGCTATGGGGCCCAGCCTCTGCTGGTTACGCCCCTGGATTGGTGCCATCTTATGGAAATGGACCAATCGCCGACTGGGACCTGCTGTGATTGGTCCATATCCCATGTTAACAAGACCCCTGCTGTTGGGGACAACTGTCCTCTCTAAACTGTTCAAACTCTATAACTGGCACTGTGACCCATTCTCTGCAATTATTACATGTAAAAGACTGCATTTCCTGATGTACATGCACGTCTGATTTTGCGAAGCGGTTAAAAGGGGTATTCCCACAAAGACAAGTTTCTTATATGTACTCAGGATAACAAAATAACACATTCTCTAATTCACTGTTATTAACAAAAATGCAGCATTTCACAGATATAAGTCCAACAAATCATTTCTGCTCTACACAATTTCAGTTTCCCCTAGACATGACCCAATAACTTCTCCCTTAGGGACGGGTGGTGGCCTTTTGGATTTCTGTGTGAGATCATGCTGCTGAAATTATGGTCTGTCTCTGCTGTGTGGCTGTAGATTCGCCCCTTGCACGGACCTCACACTGCTGCACACAGACACACACAC
Source organism: Engystomops pustulosus (assembly GCF_040894005.1). Taxonomy (NCBI): domain Eukaryota; kingdom Metazoa; phylum Chordata; class Amphibia; order Anura; family Leptodactylidae; genus Engystomops; species Engystomops pustulosus. Next base: position 165,028,463 of record NC_092411.1, on the reverse strand, counting down.
AGCCTACCAGCAGATCGTGAAGAGAGAGAGAGGCTGCAAACAACAAGCTACAAGAAGATAAGTGACATGGGGGAAGGGGGAGACAGGCACATACCTGTGAAATGTAGTAGGGCCCATAGTGTAACGGTGTAAAAGCCTCTGTCAGCCTATGTGTGATCTCATCATCTCTGATCTGTCTCATTTCTCCTTCTATGTGTCAGTGTGTTAGTACAATGTCAAAAGCCAGATGAAAGTGTATTTACACCTGTACCCTGATAATCTAACCTCATTGCCACCCCAAAGAACTAGATGGATAATACAGTAATGTGTCTGCTTATTGAGGCCCCGCCCACACCCTGAGCAACATAAAGAGTGATTGGAGCTAAAACAGCAATAAAACTGAGTAAATTGTCAAGTAATGGGTTAAAATGATCTTTGTTGTGATAACATCACTAGGGGGCTGAAATGTGAGAATTTTCTTTAATGGGAAAACCTCTTTAAACCTCATGAACTATTTCTTTGCTCACTACTACAGCTTCCACAAATCCCTAAGTTATTTTATTCGATTGGCCTCAGTATTAATAACTTTGCAGATCTTAGTGTTGTCTGCAAATATTGAAACTCTACTTTGTACACCCTCTATTAGCTCAATAATAAAAAATGTTTTTAAAAAATGCTGTGATGCATGATGGCAATCACCAGAAGAAGCTCCCTACCTTGGGGATAATTAATCTTTATATTAAATATTTATTTTTTTCTCTCTTTTATCTCTGTCTTTTTATGGACATTTTTTGGTGCTTTGCAATTTTTGGTCCTTTTTGGGGACATTTTGAAATGTCGGCAGGAGATTTGTTTTTCGTCAGTAAGACACATTTATCATCTAATATTTGCAACCTTTTTTGGCACAAAAAAACCCAGACCAAAATGTAACAAAATGTCACAAAAAGATCTGCAAAAAAGCTCATTTAATACAAGGAAAAAGTGATACAGGCGGTCCCCTACTTAAGAACACTCGACTTACATACGACCCCTAGTTACAAACGGACCACTGGATATTGGTAATTTATTGTACTATAGTCCTAGCCTACAATAAACAGCTGTAACAGTATCAAAGGTGTCTGTAATGAAGCTTTATTATTAATCCTCGTTCTTATGACAACTCAACATTTTTAAAATCCAATTGTCACAGGGATGACAATGATAAAATATACAGTTCCGACTTACATACAAATTCAACTTAAGAACAAACCTACAGACCCTATCTTGTATGTAAACCGGGGACTGCCTGTATTGATAAATTATCAAAGAAGCAGATGGAAAAACGAAAACAAAACAGAGATAAGATAAATGACTCGCCTTGACTTCAGTGTTAGACTCTCTGCCGCTCTCTCCGCCGCTACAAATTCGCAGCCCGATACATGCTTCTGCCTCTTCATGTATCGGGCTGCCAGCTGCGCAGCGTCTATCCTACGCCAGGCAGGGCCTGGCGTAGAAAAAAACACAACCGGCGACTTTTCACGCTTGAAAAGTCGCCGGCCGCGCCCCCCCTTCATGCCCCACTGGCGTGAAGGTGGCGGATTGGGGAAAATAATCGCAAAAGCTAGCAATAAGCTAGTTCTTAATATATTGCCGACAATATTGCCAAACAATGCATTCTACCAAGAGACGTACTGAGAGACATCCCTAACTCTCACAAAACATATTGAAAAAGTGCAAAGAGGGAACATTCCTGAAAATATTCGCAATAGCCAGTGGTGGTGTGCATCCTCAGGATATGTAAAGAGACATGGGGGAATGTGTACTCCTGTTAAGGAGTGTGATGTTGTCTGCTATATCGACCTTGCTTGTAGTGGAGGGGAAAATCGGCAAGACAGGAAGATAGGTATCGGGCAGTGTCATGAAGTCACGCCAGAGAGGGATGGGGCACTCATGTGGACGCAGAGTGCAGGATGGCCTATAAATCCCTTTCAGAAGGGAAAGGGGCCCTATTACACCCTAAAAGCCTTGACTTGGGACCGCAGCCCTAAATGACTGCCACTCTGACTGGAACCTATCCCTAGCATTGGCCCACTGACCCTAAAGAAAGGGAAAGATGTAATCAATATAGTACATAAACATGGATATTCTGTCACAGGGTAGATAAAACAAATGTGTCTCAGTCAGATCACAGTCTGTCACAGAGTAGATAAAATAAGTGTAGTAAGTATCTCGGTCAAATTCCTACATGCCACGTTTAATTAATTAATTCCTGCAGCTAGAAAAAATAGCTAATGGAGACAGGGGTATGCAATAGAGGATGATATAGATAATATAAATTGGTCACAATCGGTTGATAACAGCCAAATCAACGTGCTGTGTAAAGCTGCAGACCCAGCGATCTTACCTAAAGTAGATTTCCGGCAGTGGCCAAGTGGTCAGTCGGTGCCCAGATATTGGAATATGGGGGCAGATTTATCAAGTGTCTGAAAGTCAGAATATTTCCAATTGCCCATGGCAACCAATCACAGCTCCCCTTTAAAATATTCATGAGCACTGGTCAAATGAAAGCTGAGCGGTGATTGGTTGCCATGGGCAACTGGAAATATTCTGACATTCAGACTGCTTGATAAATCTGCCCCATGGTGTCAGAGTGTCAGTGGACTTTTCTAAACATTGGACCTACTGTCACGGCAGGGATTTAAAGCCAATTTTCTACATAAAGCCGCCTAAGGCAGCGCCAAATTATCCATATCCGGACAAAAAAATCTGAATATTAAAACGTCACTTTTATTTATGTTCAAAATTATAAAATGACAGTAGCTCAACTACTGAGTGCTCAACTTGAAAAGTGTACTAAAAACACAGATGCCCAAGGCTAGCTGGCTTTAAAGTAGGGGAAAAATTTCTAATATAGAAAGCTGTAGCAATAAATCCTAATTTGGATGGCAAAAAGGTTTGGGCTGCAGGGTAAAAAACTCAAATGGTGATAAGGCAATGGATTCCCTCAATGAGTGAGTACAGCCTAAATCACAACGAGTCAGGGTACAGGGATGCAGTCCCAGGCAAGCAGTGTGAATTGAGATGTGTCTGTGATGTATAATGCAATCAATTATTATCACCTAAACCAGGGGACAGGAACCTTTTTGGCTGAGAGAGCCATATGCGCCACAAATTTTAAAATATAATTCTGCGAGAGCTGTACAATATGTTTAAAGGGACACTGACAGGACAATCGCTCCAGCAGTCATTAGTACAGCAAGGAGTGTCCCCCCCCGGTACTAAGCCTCAGCTCGACCAAAACAATGGTAATTTGCTTTAAAATAAAAAAATAGATAATTTACATTTGAGTATGCGGTGCATGACATCTCGTCCAGCACTCTGGCATCTTCTTTTTAATGTGCATGCCTGGATCTGGCTTCTTCCTACCTGATGAGAGATGCAGCTTTCAGGCACGCGCAGAAGAAAGCAGCAGCCGGAGTGCCGGGCAAAATGTCCTGCATGGCAAGCTCCAATGTAAATTATCTAGTTTTTATTTTACAGGGAATTACCATTGTTTCGGTCCAGTGGTGGCCCAGTACAGCAGGGAGGAACACTCCTTGCTGTACTTATGACTGCTGGAGCCCTTTAAAAGTGTTGGTCTTAAATAAAGCAAACAGAAAAAGAGGGTGCACAGTCTCATAGGGAATTTGTAGCTTCAATTTACCAAAGTGAATGCCAACCGCTGTAGAACATCCCAATATACACGCCAACCGCTACAGAACATCCCAATACACGAGCCAACTGCTGCAGAACATCCCAATACATGAGCCAACTGCTGCAGAACATCCCCATACACGCGCCAACTGCTGCAGAACATCCCCATACACGAGCCAACCGTTGCAGAACATCCCCATACATGAGCCAACCACTGCAGAACATTCCCATACATGAGCCAACTGCTGCAGAACATCCCAATACACGCGCCAACTGCTGCAGAACATCCCCATACACGCGCCAACTGCTGCAGAACATCCCCATACACGCGCCAACCGCTGCAGAACATCCCCATACATGAGCCGACCGCTGCAGAACATCCCCATACACGCGCCAATCGCTGCAGAACTCCCCAATAAACGTGCCATCTCCCGCAGAACCTCCCAATACACACGAAAGCCACCGCAGAACATTACAATACACATGCCAACCACTGCAGAACATCCCAATACACGCGCCAACCGCTGCAGAACATTATAATACACAGTTATTAAAGTATCTGCACCAGTTTTATGGGGACTTTGCACTGGATAGAACATCTTTGGAGCTGCTACTACTTAGCCATACCGTGCACCACAATTTTGTCTTGGGTCCTAGCTATTACGTGTCTCAGCTGCTGCAGAACATCACATTAATGTAGAAATGCAGTGGTGGAGGAAGATATGAGGGGATGATGCAGAGGGTTCTGTAAGGGACACTTAGCTGCTCCTGCACACAGGACACTAAGAGGTTAAGTTAGAGTGTGAGGAGACACTGGGGGGAGGGAGGACTTATCTCTGGCTGATTCCTGGCTGCTGACTCCTTCTCCTCAGGTGCTGGATGTCTCCTGAGTATACAGCTCTCTCCTCTGTATGAATCTCCCGCGCTGCTACATCCAGCTCCGGGATTGGCTGCAGGCAGGCAGTCTCCTCCCCTCCCTCTCTCACACATGGAGGAGGCTGCTGCAAGGAGGGAGACAGAGGTGCCGCCCCCGAATTAACCCCGCGTACCCCTGCACTGTTCTGCCGAATACATCCAGGGGCATAACTACAGTCAGGGGCAGAACAGGGGCCCCGGACATACGGACAAATACGGGACCCTGTTCTTAGAAGGAACCATAGTAGCTGCTGCGGCTGTAGTTCTTCCCCTGGATGCGAGCCAGATGCAGCCATCGAAAGAGCCACATCTGGCTCGCGAGCCATAGGTTCCCGACCCCTGATCTAAACCCATGCATAAGGTTCTGTAGTATGAGACCGTGCTTGTTCCCAATTTATATAATCATGTAAATAGTGCTATGATAGCACAAACCTAAATGTACCCTGCAATATCAATCGCCACCTAACCCTAGGCTCAGTGCAGAGCAATGAGTTTAGCCTTAGCCATTAGCCAGCCCAGCCGCAACACGCCATCCCTGAGGTTAACTTAGCTAGAGAAGGAGATTGTCACTGCTTAAGCCTTAGCACACTGCACATTAAAAAGTAGCTGACATTAGCCCCCCCCCCTCCCCCCAACATGCTTCGCCAGAGACCTGGCTTCATCAGGGGTCGGACTAATAGTCCGGATATGGGTAATTTTGCGTTGCCTTAGGCGGCTTTATGTGAAAATAAAGAGTGCCAGTGAAACACCTGTGGAAGTGCCTGTGTTGCTGGTAGCGCTGCCGTAATATATGCATGTTATCTTCGGTGGGCTGCGTAAATCTGGGTGGACTAGAACCAACCGCCTGATGCTGGGGTACAAGAAAATAGCGTCCGCTCAGAGCATGTGCAGTGCGGATGCGCTCGGCTGGTGTCGAACCAGAGAGACCAAATGTAAAGCGGCAAAAAAGGTCATAAATACATGAGACCTTACAGCCTAAACCGTAGGATTAAAGTCTGGTTAGTTTGTTAACAACTACATTTCACTATTCACATTTCACAACAAGATTTAACAAGTTGTTCCACCAGCTCAGGGGCACGGCAATGGGGAGCACTTGTGCTCCCAGTCACGCCAATTTGCCCCTGGGCTGGTGGGAACACAAGTGAGCTTTTGGTGAGGAAGCAAAGCTGTGCAGAATTGAACCAGCAAGATTCCAATTGAACCATATAGATGCCATTTTCATTATCTGGGAGAGCAGGGGGCCTTTAAGACACTGTTCAGGGACCTCAATGAAAACATTTAAATTTACATTTGAGATACATTCCTCTTGTCTCCCTTTCCTTGGTGTAACAATTGTTAAATCACCAATGGGTGAGTTACAAACCACCACATATCGCAAACCCACTGCCACCAACTCACTTTTACGTTGGAAATCCTATCATCCTCCAGCATTGAAAAGAGGGTGTCAGGGTCACAGGGGAGAACGCTTGGACTTCTGGTCCTTCATCCGATGCTTCTGGTGGTGCTAGCAGCGTTCTCCGATCTCCTGCGTGTCTCCACGCAGACTCCACCTGTCATCCACTACCAGCGATCTCTGGTGCGCGCTCTGGGCAACGGATGCTAAGACCTCACGCTGTTTCTGGGTTGTGTATTAGACTGCTTGGACCTGTGGCACCTCTGCATGGTGTCTGCAATTGTGTTTTGTTGTTCTGCACCATGAGGTATTAATTCCCAGAAGTTGTCCAGCTCCAATCAGGTTCTGGAGGTGGGGTTCCGGATGCATAAATTGCAGCTTCACTAGTCACCTGTGTCAGTGTTTGAAATCCCTTCATCGCTTGCTCTCTGCTTATAGGTTTGACCTGCTCTTATTCTTTATTATTGTGTTCTCGGCTAGTTTTTGACGTTTTTGCTTCCCGATTCTGCTCTTGACGTACCCTCTCGTTGTGACTCCAGCTAGTTTACTACTCTTTTTTGTTTTATGTTTGTTAGTTCTTTGGCATTGTTCCCTTCCAGCACTTATATATATATATTATATATTCCAAGTCTTCTAGAAGTCACCCCACGGTTTAGCATGGAGGGGGGGCTATAGGTAGGGACAGAGGTTGGGGCGAGTTCAGGGCACAGTTTTCCCTCTCTTCAGTGTTTCTTAACACTAACAGATGCATTCCATTTGGGCAGTACTTGCGGTTACGCAGGAACTACTCTACCATGCACAAATTCCAAATACAGGCGAAGGATCTTAGAGAATGCTTTCGACATCCAGACTCTATCCTTTGGAAAGCCTATCAGAAAGCCTATTAGAACGCTCCACATTACTTACCCCTAACATCAAACCCTGTGAAGATCCTTTAACATAAAGATCAGGAACATTTTGTACAGTGGCACATCCTAAGGATGGACCCCGATTTATCATCATCCTTATAGGTGTTCCCTAATATAATGTAGGCGAGATTGCAACATACGGAATAGAACTGTTCAAAGCTACTACATGAAACCCCGAGCTCCAACTTCATGGATTAATAGAGAAATTAAAGGGGGTTTCTGCTTTAGTGGATGTGTAGCGTGTAAAGTTTTCCCCAGTGCTAGAACATTTACCAGCAACACAACAGGGATCACCTACACCATTCACAGATTCATCAACTGTTTATCCAAAGGAGCGATTTACCAGGCATCTTGTGCTTGAGATTAAGAATATATCGGCAAGTCCTTCAAGGAATTCCGTCGCCGTATTGGCGAACATTTGGGAGACATTAGGAAATGCCGGACAAACTATTGTCTAGACACATCACTGAAGCCCATAATGGAGACATTTATGGTTTGAGTTTCATAGTGATTGACTTAGCCGACCCTCCAAAGAGGGGAGGCAAGTGGGACCTCATACTATTGGAAAAGGAGGCCCAATGTATATATCGCCTAAAGATAGTTGCTCCCTCTTAGCTGAATGAACAGCCCAGCTTCAAATGTTTTATGTGACAATCTGACATTGGCTTTTTCTTACTTCATAATAATACCACAAACCTAGCAGTCCTATAGTGTCCTATAGTAACCAGACGTTAGTTTATTAACTAGGGCTATAATCTAATGCCAAGGGCACGCTTGCACCATGCGGCGGACCTACTTTAACCCCTGAAGAACTCATGTCTGAGTGAAATACATATAGAGTTATGAAGCATTAGGGATTTAGGGTCTAGATGTAGGGACACTAGCCATTTTTATCCCCATTCAGATCCCTGGCTTGTAGATGTAATGAATAATGAGAAACTAGCACATACCCTTTACTTACTGATTTGCCCTGAGGCTTATGTGAAAATTAAGGGAGCAGTGAAAAATGCACCTTGGTGACAAATACTACTACACTAGCCATACCCTTTAAGTGTTGTGTTTGTGTGTGTGTGTTTTTATCCTAGTGAGCTAGTTTTATTAATTTAAGATTAAATAAAAGCTAAGTTTAGCGTAAGTTTTTGCAGTGAATTAAATAACCAGACGTTAAACCATAAGGTTAGCCTATGTAGGCTGTAAGGTCTGTATTTATGACCTTTTTTGCATATTCGTTGGTCAGTTGGCCACTATACTTCGGATCCTTCCATTCTCCGACCCCAGAAGAGAGAGTTTGACTTCTCTCCCTGTATCCACCTCCAGATAGGTGTACGTGAGCAGAGGTATCTCATCTCCCATTTAGCGCAGTCACAGGCGCTTGCTGTCGGGGATGCCTTGCCACCGTGACCGGACAAGTGCATTGCACACATGCGTTTTGCCCCTTTCCCTTTGGTCTCTTTTTCCGCACCAGCCATCCGCAACCACATTTGCACTGAGCGGACCCCATTTTCTTGTAGTCCAGCATTGCGCAGTTGGTTCTAGTCCGCCCAGGGGCAGGGCAGCCCACTGGAGATGATGTGCATATATTGCAGCAGGGCTGCCGGCAACACAGGCGCATCCACAGGTGTTCCACTGACACTATATTCCTGGCGCCGATATCTGGGCACCAACTGACTGTCTGTGGTGAACTCTCTTCTACACAATATTTAAGATGGATGGATTTGCAATTTGCCGTTCTTTTCTTAGCCTCTGCCAGGAAAACTACTTTAGGTAAGATCGCTGGGTCTGCAGCTTTACACTTTGGCTGTTATCAACTGATTGTGACCCCTTTATATTATCTAGACCATCCTCTATGGTATACCCCTGTCTCCATTGGTTATTTTTTCTAGCTAGAGTGCAGGAATTAATGGTAAGAATATGCTAAGTTATCACACACTGGACCTAATTTATGAAATGTTTAAAGTAAATTTATATGCATCTGATCATTTCTATATGGTTTATCTCATAGGTCTATTATACTACACTTATTTTATCTACTCTGTGACAGACTGTGATCTGACTGAGACATTCATCACATTTGTTTTATCTACCCTGTGACAGAATATCCACGTTTATTTACTATATTGGTTGCATCTTTTCCTTTCTTTAGGGTCAGTCATTTAGGGCAGTCATTTAGGGCTGTGGTCCCGATTTGAGGCTTTTTAGGGTGTAATAGGGTCCCTTTCCCTTCTGAAAGGAATATATAGGCAATCCTGCACTGTGCATCCACATGAGTGCCCCATCCCTCTCTGTCGTGACTTCATGACACTGCCCGGTACTTATCTTAGTGATTTTCCCCTCCACTACAAGCAAGGCCGATATAGAGGACAACATCACACTCCGTAACAGAAACACCCAGTGCCCAGGCCCCTATAAATATCCTGAGGACGCACACCACGACTGGCTACTGCAAATATTTTCAGGTATTTTGAACTTTTTTGGATATGTTTTGTGAGGGTTAGGGACGTCTCTCAGTACGTCTCTTTGTAGAATGCATTGTTTGGCATTGTTGTTGGCATATCTCAGCGATATATAAGAAACTATTTATTGATTCTCTTATTGTTGTAATTTTTATCTTTTTTGGCTTGAATAAAAGTTATGTTTTAACTTTTCACATATCCGCCATTTGTACTTATCATTTGTTTTCGTGGCAACCTTGTGCCTCATTTTACCTGATCCAATAATTACCCTGACTGCCACTATGATTGAGGGAGTTCACCCTGACCGACTGCGCCATACAACCGGTAGCGTAGCGCCAGTCTGCAATAGCATTCCGGCACGAGTGGATCCGTAGGGGATTGCCTCTGTAGGTGAGTCAGAGATAGGGAAGGAGAATATTTAAATAAATGAAAAGGCATGTTAATGCAACATGTTCTCACCACACTGGATGCCCAAACACTCATGGTGTCCAAGTAAGCTTGTAGCCTAAGAACTAGAAACGGGCGAATTTGCCAAAATTAGATTCGACCAGGTTCGCCATATTTTTAAAAAAAATTTGGTTCAACCCAAATTGAATCATGTCAAATCACATTCAAAAACAGGTATTTCCTGGCTGCAGAGAGGGTATAGGGTGTTGTAGAACATGTGCCATGCTCAAATATGCATAGGGAGCGTGGTTTGGTGTTCAAACAATGCTGTATTTTAGTATGACACACACATGACAGCCGCCGCTCTTAGAATCGCTTCACTCTTCAATTGCCTGGGCACTTACAGGGGCCAACTTCACCAAATAAGTGAAGCGAGAACGCAGATACGGGTCCGATGTACTATGTGATATGATATCAGATAAGAACATAATATATAGTACATATATACATAGAAACGGGACTGAGCAACAGTGTAGAGGAATGATTAGATAGTCAAAGGTGGGTGAATCACTACATAATTAAATTAATATAAATAAATTAATATGCCAACTAATAAAATATAGTGTATGCTAATATCTACAGGTAGGAAAATCAACTAGGTATCTAGGGAACAATGATTGAGGCAATTACAGGAATATAAATTTATGGATAATTAGTAGATAAATATAGATAAATAATTATAGAATATTATAGAATTTATGGGTGAAATGTATAATTGTTTAAAATACTCAAGTAAGATATTTATTAGAAAGGTGAAAAACATAGATACATTGTCAAATTGGTTAATAAAAAAGTATATAGTTCTATTTTACAGAATAAAGATACAGGTTAGGTAATGGGTGGGATGGAATAAGAGTAAGGATACAGGTACTACAGGGATGTACTTACAGTCCAGTTAGGTGGCTGTGGTTTGCTGTTGGAGGTGAAACGCCTGCACCGTGCCTTATATGTAAAAGATAAAGGCGCGATCTCCAGCGTCTGCGCGAAGGGGGATCGCGGGTGAAGTAAAACTTCAGTCCGCTCCTGATTAACTATGCAGAAATGAGTGTCACACAAGTGCGGTGGGAGGGCTATGCTACTCAATGTTATGATTAGAAGGGAGTACTTGTTTATACATAAAGGCATTCAATTAGCTGAAAAAAAAAAAAGAATATTGTTGAACATCAGGGGCGTAACCAGCAGAGGCTGGGCCCCATAGCAGACCTTTGAATGGGGCCCCCTTCTCTTCCCCATGCATATTTATACACACACATTTACACAAGTACAATCATTTTTACACATGTGTCTACACATTCATACATTTATACACACACAAGTATATAGACATCAAATTTACAACATATACAACATACACACAGATATACAGCATATATACACGCAGATCCAGTATATACACGCAGATATAGAGCATATATACACATACACATCCAGTATATACAACATACACACACATATACAGCATATATACACACGCATCCAGTATATACAACACATACACACAGATATACAGCATATACACACGCATCCAGTATATACAACACATACCCACAGATATACAGCATATATACACACACATCCAGTATATACAACATATACAGCATATATACACACTCATCCAGTATATACAACACATACACACAGATATACAGCATATATATATATATATATACACACACACATCCAGTATATACAACATACACACAAATATACAGCATATACACACATGCATCCAGTATATACAACACATACCCACAGATATACAGCATATATACACACACATCCAGTATATACAACATACATACACATATATACAGCATATACACACACACACACATCCAATATATACAACACATACACACAGATATACAGCATATACACACACGCATCCAGTATATACAATACATACCCACAGATATACAGCATATATACACACACATCCAGTATATACAATACATACGCACAGATATACAGCATATATACACACACATCCAGTATATACAAATACATACACATATGCAGCATATATACATACACATCCAGCATAAACAACACATACGCACAGATATACAGCATATATACACACACATCCAGTATATACAACATACATACACATATACAGCATATATACACATGCATCCAGTATATACAACATATACACACACGCATCCAGCATAAACAACACATACACACAGATATACAGCATATATACACACACATCCAGTATATACAGCATATAGCCACACAAATATTCACACACACACATCCAGTACATACAACATACACACAGATATACAGTATATATACACATCCAATCAGTATGTACAATATACACACACATATACAAACAAACACATATACATGCATTTACAGTTTACATATGTATTAATTATACTTACCCACGGTCATCGCGTCGTGCCTGGAACGTGGGGTCGGGACGCGGTGGCGGGGTCACGAAGCAGATGAAGTGGGCGGGCCGTGGGTGAGGGGGCGGCCCGCGGGTGAAGTGGGCGGGCCACAGGAGAGGCAGGCGGGCGGGAAAGCCACAGGAGAAGCGAGCGGGCCGGGCCGCAGGAGAGCCGCAAGTGCCGAGGGCGGTACAGACCGGTTGTTAGCTGGGCGGCTTAGGTGGGCGGGGCAGGCACCAGTTTCAGCAGCAGAGGTAGTGGGTCGGCTCCTGAGCGATACTGCGGTTTAAAACACTAACAAAAATAAGCTCCGGCACCAGCTCACCCTGAGTTCCCTCTTATACCTGCCACTTCAAGTGGTAGGTTTCCTTTAAGGAGTTAATGCTGCATCTATACTCTTATATGCTTTTCAACCCATATGTTCTACTTATACTTTCTCATATGAATTCTACGATTATATGTTTAAATTATGAATTCTATGAATGTATGCTTATTCGGGCCCCTATGTATTCATTATTTATTCTTTTTGCTATGTTATACCTCCCTGAATATCTTTTATTCTCCCTTACATTGATACACCTTATGCTTTATATTCAGTGCCCCTTAGTAATCCGACTAGTTCATCAACAAACATTTTCCCCTCCTTACAAAGCCTTCATTTTTAAAATTGTCATTTTATTAAAACTTTAATTAATACCTTTACTGATATCATTAATTCCAAGTTATATTGTTACTTCCACATTTATGAGTTCTTTCTTTACCAATTCCATTATGAATTTCCAACAGTTATTTATTACAATGGGGCAGATTTATCAAGCTGTCTGAAAGTCAGAATATTTCTAGTTGCCCATGGCAACCAATCTTAGCTCCCATTTAAAATATTCATGAGCACTGGTGAAATGAAAGCGGAGCTGGGATTGGTTGCCATGGGCAACTAGAAATATTCTGACTTTCAGACTGCTTGATAAATCTGCCCCATTGTGTCTATTAATTTCCCCTAGGTTTTTTTATTTTCCCCTTTTCACCTATGTGCATTGTATTTTTTCAACTGAAATTTATTATATTATATTATATTATTTTATATTAGTATATTATAAAATATTTATTCAAATGTGTTTATTAACTTCTAACTGTAGTTCACCACATTGTTTTTATTAATTCCCTAGGTTTATTGACTTCCAACTGTATTTATTGCACCTTGGAATTTATTGCACTTTCATTTACCCCAGGTTGATTAATTTCCCCTATTTCCATTGTCTTTTAATTGTATTGCTCTATTTATGTGTACTGCTGCCAACAATGTTCAACAGTGGCGTAACAACCACCGTAGCAGACGTAGCAGCTGCTACGGGGCACAGGCTCATGGGGGGCCCGTGATGGACTGGCAGGAAGCAAGAAAGCTAGCAGTGGCGTAACAACCACCGTAGTAGACGTAGCAGCTGCTACGGGGCACAGGCTCATGGGGGGCCCGTGATGGACTGGCAGGAAGCAGGAACGCTAGTACAGGGAGCTGAGCCCGGGACCGACATCCGATTTATAATTTGTTAATGATGTGTCCCCGGGCCCGGGGACATATCATTAACAAATTATAATTCGGATGTCGGTCCGGGGCTCAGGAGCCGTCCCACTACCTCTGCTGCTGAAACTGGTGCCTTCCCCGCCCACCTGACACGCCCAGCTCACAACCGGTCCGTACCGCCCTCGGCACTTGCGGCTCTCCTGCGGCCCGGCCCGCTCGCTTTTCCTGTGGCTTTCCCGCCCGCCTGCCTCTCCTGTGGCCCGCCCACTTCACCCGCGGGCCGCCCCCTCACCCACGGCCCGCCCACTTCATCTGCTTCGTGACCCCGCCACCGCGTCGCGACCCCACGTTCCAGGCACGACGCGATGACCGTGGGTAAGTATAATTAATACATATGTAAACTGTAAATGCATGTATATGTGTTTGTTTGTATATGTGTGTGTATATTGTACATACTGATTGGATGTGTATATATACTGTATATCTGTGTGTATGTTGTATGTACTGGATGTGTGTGTGAATATTTGTGTGGCTATATGCTGTATATACTGGATGTGTGTGTATATATGCTGTATATCTGTGTGTATGTGTTGTTTATGCTGGATGCGTGTGTGTATATGTTGTATATACTGGATGCATGTGTATATATGCTGTATATGTGTATGTATGTTGTATATACTGGATGTGTGTGTATATATGCTGTATATCTGTGCGTATGTGTTGTTTATGCTGGATGTGTATGTATATATGCTGCATATGTGTATGTATGTTGTATATACTGGATGTGTGTGTATATATGCTGTATATCTGTGCGTATGTATTGTATATACTGGATGTGTGTGTATATATGCTGTATATCTGTGGGTATGTATTGTATATACTGGATGCGTGTGTGTATATGCTGTATATCTGTGTGTATGTGTTGTATATATTGGATGTGTGTGTGTGTATATGCTGTATATATGTGTATGTATGTTGTATATACTGGATGTGTGTGTATATATGCTGTATATCTGTGGGTATGTGTTGTATATACTGGATGCATGTGTGTATATGCTGTATATTTGTTTGTATGTTGTATATACTGGATGTGTGTGTGTATATATATATATATATATATGCTGTATATCTGTGTGTATGTGTTGCATATACTGGATGAGTGTGTATATATGCTGTATATGTTGTATATACTGGATGTGGCCCGTCCCACTACCTCTCCGCCCACTTCATATGTGGCCTGCATGGCAGTGGAGGTAGTGGGACGTGCCCGGGGACACATCATTAACAAATTATAATTCGAATGTCGGTCCCGGGCTCAACTCCCTGTACTAGCGTTCAGGGGCGTAACCAGCAGAGGCTGGGCCCCAGAGCAGACCTTTGAATGGGGCCCCCTTCTCTTCCCCATACATATTTATACACACACATTTACACAAGTACAATCATTTTTACACACGTGTCTACACATTCATACATTTATACACACATAAGTATATAGACATCAAATTTACAACATATACAAGATACACACAGATATACAGCATATATACACGCAGATCCAGTATATACACGCAGATATAGAGCATATATACACATACACATCCAGTATATACAACATACACACACATATACAGCATATATACACACACATCCAGTATATACAACACATACACACAGATATACAGCATATATACACACACATCCAGTATATACAACATACACACAAATATACAGCATATACACACATGCATCCAGTATATACAACACATACTCACAGATATACAGCATATATACACACACATCCAGTATATACAACATACACACACATATATACAGCATATACACACACGCATCCAGTATATACAACACATACACACAGATATACAACATATACACACACGCATCCAGTACATACAACACATACACACAGATATACAGCATATATATATATATATACACACACATCCAGTATATACAACATACACACACATATACAGCATATATACACACGCATCCAGTATATACAATACATACACACAGATATACAGCAGATATACACACACATCCAGTATATACAACATATACAGCATATATACACACGCATCCAGTATATACAACACATACACACAGATATACAGCAGATATACACACGCATCCAGTATATACAACATATACCCACAGATATACAGCATATATACACACACACATCCAGTATATACAACATATACAGCATATATACACACGCATCCAGTATATACAACACATACACACAAATATACAGCATATATATATATATATATATATATACACACACATCCAGTATATACAACATACACACAAATATACAGCACATACACACATGCATCCAGTATATACAACACATACCCACAGATATACAGCATATATACACACACATCCAGTATATACAACATACACACACATATATACAGCATATACACACACGCATCCAGTATATACAACACATACACACAGATATACAACATATACACACACGCATCCAGTATATACAACACATACACACAGATATACAGCATATATACACACACGCATCCAGTATATACAATACATACACACAGATATACAGCAGATATACACACACATCCAGTATATACAACATATACAGCATATACACACACGCATCCAGTATATACAACACATACACACAGATATACCGCATACATACACACACACATCCAGTATATACAACATATACAACATATATACACACGCATCCAGTATATACAACACATACACAAAGATATACAGCATATATATATATATACACACACATCCAGTATATACAACATACACACAAATATACAGCACATACACACATGCATCCAGTATATACAACACATACCCACAGATATACAGCATATATACACACACATCCAGTATATACGACATACACACACATATATACAGCATATACACACACGCATCCAGTATATACAACACATACACACAGATATACAACATATACACACACACATCCAGTATATACAACACATACACACAGATATACAGCATATATACACACACGCATCCAGTACATACAACACATACACACAGATATACAGCATATACACACACGCATCCAGTATATACAATACATACCCACAGATATACAGCATATATACACACACATCCAGCATATACAACATACATACACATATGCAGCATATATACATACACATCCAGCATAAACAACACATACACACAGATATACAGCATATATACACACACATCCAGTATATACAGCATATATCCACACAAATATTCACACACACATCCAGTACATACAACATACACACAGATATACAGTATATATACACATCCAATCAGTATGTACAATATACACACACATATAAAAACAAACACATATACATGCACTAACAGTTTACATATGTATTAATTATACTTACCCACGGTCATCGTGTCGCGCCTGGAACGTGGGGTCGGGACTCGGTGGCGGGGTCACGAAGCAGACGAGGTGGGCGGGCCGCGGGTGGGGGGGGGGCCCGCGGGTGAAGTGGGCGGGCCACAAGAGAGGCAGGCGGGCGGGAAAGCCACAGGAGAAGCGAGCGGGCCGGGACGCAGGAGAGCCGCAAGTGCCGACGGCGGTACGGACCGGTTGTGAGCTGGGCGTGTCAGGTGGGCGGGGAAGGCACCAGTTTCAGCAGCAGAGGTAGTGGGACGGCTCCTGAGCCCCGGACCGACATCCGAATTATAATTTGTTAATGATACACATCATTAACAAATTATAATTCGGATGTCGGTCCCGGGCTCAGCTCCCTGTACTAGCGTTCCTGCTTCCTGCCAGTCCATCACGGGCCCCCCATGAGCCTGGGCCCCGTAGCAGCTGCTACGTCTGCTACGGTGGTTGTTACGCCACTGTTGAACATTGTTGGCAGCAGTACACATAAATAGAGCAATACAATTAAAAGAAAATGGAAATAGGGGAAATTAATCAACCTGGGGTAAATGAAAGTGCAATAAATTCCAAGGTGCAATAAATACAGTTGGAAGTCAATAAACCTAGGGAATTAATAAAAACAATGTGGTGAACTACAGTTAGAAGTTAATAAATACATTTGAATAAATATTTTATAATATACTAATATAAAATAATATAATATAATATAATAAATTTCAGTTGAAAAAATACAATGCACATAGGTGAAAAGGGGAAAATAAAAAAACCTAGGGGAAATTAATAGACACAATGTAATAAATAACTGTTGGAAATTCATAATGGAATTGGTAAAGAAAGAACTCATAAATGTGGAAGTAACAATATAACTTGGAATTAATGATATCAGTAAAGGTATTAATTAAAGTTTTAATAAAATGACAATTTTAAAAATGAAGGCTTTGTAAGGAGGGGAAAATGTTTGTTGATGAACTAGTCGGATTACTAAGGGGCACTGAATATAAAGCATAAGGTGTATCAATGTAAGGGAGAATAAAAGATATTCAGGGAGGTATAACATAGCAAAAAGAATAAATAATGAATACATAGGGGCCCGAATAAGCATACATTCATAGAATTCATAATTTAAACATATAATCGTAGAATTCATATGAGAAAGTATAAGTAGAACATATGGGTTGAAAAGCATATAAGAGTATAGATGCAGCATTAACTCCTTAAAGGAAACCTACCACTTGAAGTGGCAGGTATAAGAGGGAACTCAGGGTGAGCTGGTGCCGGAGCTTATTTTTGTTAGTGTTTTAAACCGCAGTATCGCGGTTTAAAACACTTTTTAAACTTTATGGCCGAAGCTGCTTCGGCGCAGGGAGGTACGCGCTCGGCGCACCATGCGCGCGACCGTGCCCGCGGCTCTCATTCACTTCCTATGTAGCCGCGTGCACGGTCGCGCGCATGGTGCGCCGAGCGCCTACCTCCCTGCGCCGAAGCAGCTTCGGCCATACAGTTTAAAAAGTGTTTTAAACCGCGATACTGCGGTTTAAAACACTAACAAAAATAAGCTCCGGCACCAGCTCACCCTGAGCTGGTGCTCGGTAGTTCCCTCTTATACCTGCCACTTCAAGTGGTAGGTTTCCTTTAAGGACACAGCTAGTTTATAGCTTAAGGCTCAGCCCCATTTTTTTTATTCTGACTTGCGTCGCTTTATACTTTTGAACACTGTTACTTATTTAAACAATTCTGAGATTTTTTTTCCCCACATGTTGTACTTCATTTTAGTGGTAAAAGTTGGCTGATAAGTTTTGCGTTTATTTACAAAAAAAAAGAAAAAAATGATTAATTTTTTGGGGAAATTTGCCACTTTCAAAATTCTAAATCATTGCGTTTTCAGGCAGATAGATTTACCACCTAAATAAGTTGCTGAATAACATTTCCCATATGTCCACTTTACATTTTCATAATTTTTGAAATGTCTGGATAATTTATTTTGATGTCGTGCAGCTTACAGATAGAATATCGTTTTTTCCGCATTTTCAGAATTGACTATTTTGATGAACTAGTCGGATTACTAAGGGGCACTGAATATAAAGCATAAGGTGTATCAATGTAAGGGAGAATAAAAGATATACAGGGAGGTATAACATAGCAAAAAGAATAAATAATTAATACATAGGGGCCCGATTAAGCATACAGTCATAGAATTCCTTTAAAGGGGTATTCCGGGAATATGGATGTCTGACACAAAAACCCATGATGCTATAAATAAATGAATACAACAATACTCAATGTCATTATTCACAAAACGGAGCTTAAATAATTTGATTTTATGATTTACAAAATGTATGGCCTCTCTAAAGTAGGTGGAGTTATCACTAAGATGGCCGCCACTGGAAACTACAAGTTCCATGATCCTTTAGTTCTCAGTAACTCCTCCTACCTTTTATGCTCTGCTCCCAGTGATGATGTAACAGGTTTTCTTGCTCTGTTACCATAGTAATGATGTGTAACTGCCAACACCACAACACTGACCATACTGGATGCACTGCAACCAACCGACTACAGCCAAACATAATGGTGATCACATGACCTGCCCAGGCAGGTGCAGGACATGTGATGTGGACATGTGACCAGCGACCATCTTCTGTCCTGCAACGGACCGCACGGAGGAAATTAACGGACTGATTAAAGAGCCAGTAGCATTTTAATTCTTCAATACAGTCTATGTCATCAGCATTTTCTCCTAAGGGGAGCAAAATTTTAAATAACAACTAATTACACATTCGCTTATATTTTGAGTGCCCACTAGTATATGAATTATGCTGATTCCTGGAATACCCCTTTAAGCATATAATCATAGAATTCATACGAGAAAATACAATTAGAACATATGGGTTGAAAAGCATATGAGAGTATAGATGCAGCATTAAACATAGTGATTAGACAGTGTATAAATGGTTAGAAAACATTCTCCAGACTTTCGTTGAGGCCTGCTGGTACCAAGGTTTGTAGCTTGTAGCTTTGTAATTACGGTTATGCCTCGACACACTATGCAGCAGAAAACCATTGGTGATATTGGATCTGTGTTTATTAAGGTGCTCCCTAAGTGGCTGGATTGTATGACCTATATATTGAAATTTAAATGTGCATTCAAGCAAATAAATCACAGTCTGAGCTACAATTAAGGAAGCTGTTAAATCGGAAAATTCTCAACGGTTATATTTAAGCAAAAACTGGAAGATCGATTGCAAATGGTTTTGCAACATTTGGATTTGTTGTGTCAACATCTGAAACTACCCAGTATACAAGGAAAAAAAGAGAAAGATGTAGAGGGTCTAGCCTTTTGGTTAGTGCGTAGACGGCTAGGGGCCAATATATTTTTCAGTGTGCGGGGTCTTTTAAAGGTGATTTTGCGATTGTGTGAAATGGAGTCTTTAAGAAAAGGATCATGCAACAGGACATCCCAATGTTTTTTCAGTATGTTTTTGATCTGACTGCCGTTGCTTCAAAAGGTGGTTATGAAATTGGCCTTATTACAGGAATCTGTGGTAGTGTGCATAGCTGGTTTAAGGCACTCACACTGGCTGAGCTGTCCTGCTCTGACTAGTGCAGTGAATATTAAGGGAGGGGAAAGGAAAGGACGGAGCCCCAGGAACGAAGTGGTGGGCGGAGTCCAGCATGACTGGGGTTTGGAATTAGCGGATTGGCTAATTTGAATGAGGCAGGTGGCAGTAACCAATCAGTAAAAGTGCGGGAAATCTGGTGTGGGCTCAGTTAGTGAAATAAGTGAGGTAAGCAAGTGGCTTACCTCATCTCTCCTGAATATGACCTCCACACAGGATTTATTGGGACAGCTTGTGGCAGCGGCAGGTGACAGAGGCGAAGAATGGCTGCGGGAGGCTGTATCCGGGCTGATTGGATCCTCAGCGGTGGGAGTGGGTCCTGAACGGCCAGCGAGGAGATCAAGGCCGCCTGAGCGTTTCTGCCCGGAATCAGGTACCGCTCCGAGGGCTCGGGTACGCCAAAGGAGCCCCACCAGGGACCCTCCGAGCCGGGCGCCGCGCTCATCTACAGTGGCACGGACGCCCCGGCGAGGGAGGAATCCGTACAGGCGCCCGGGCCCAGCGGCAGGAAGAGGGTCACAGTGTTCCAGTGTGGCAATGCCCACTTCCTGCCTGTCATCAGGTTCAACATCAAGCGCAGCAGCGGGTCCCTCTGGCGATGTGCCTGTCGGAGGGCTCACCAGACAGCAGGAGGCAGTGATTCCATTTGATATGGCCGGCGCAGGAGGATTTAGGAGCGGGCTACAGGCGGTAGCCTCGGTACCGACGTCGCAGTATCAAGTTTGCGGGCCGCAGACCGCGGGTCCAGAATTTCTCACAGGAGTAAGAGGCATGCAGCAGACAGAAATGGAGACAAATGTCGGAGAGCGGAGTGGTGCTGGAGCATCTTCCTGTCAGCAGCAAGGTCAGTCACCTTCATTATGGCAGGTCAGCAGAAACGACGTTGCGGTGTCAGACAGCGGCAGCCTGCTTTTTGGTTCAGAACAGAGGCGTCCTGATTCAAGAGGTTCAGCTGGCGGGACCTCAGCTCCCGGGCAGCTTGGTGAGTATTGTTCTTTGTCATGTCTATTTCCTCCTATTCTTATGTCTCAATGTGCAAGTAATAGGCCTGAGGGTGTTGTAGAGAGGGTGCCGGTTAGTGTGCCAGCTAGCACAGTAGAAACGGAGGGTGTACGGGAATTGTTAGGTAATGTGAGGGCCCTGTTAGAACGTTGTGATAGGGGTTTGTCACAGTCACCAGCAACGGCTTGGGTCCCTGTAACGGGTGCCGGGTCCATGGTGAGTTGTGGGGTTAGCACAGAGAGCTCTTTAACACGGAAGGAGATGAGAGTAGCGGTATCAGTACAGACTGATCAGGAAAAAGAGGATAGAGTGCATCTAGACGATAGAGCAAGGGGTCAGGTTTACATATGTTATGAGGGTCGGTTAGGTTCGCGTCTCAAAAAAGAGGTAAAGGAAAAAATATGGAGGGATGAATACGTGGAAATATTTTCCTTATTGCCTTTGGAAAAATTTAATATTGATAAAGGAAAAAGGGATGAGAGTAAGAAGGAAGAGGAAGAGAAGAGGAGATGGCGACTTATTCCTCAAACATTTAATAATTGGTGGCGAGCTTTTGCTATCTTAGCAAGTGTGATAGGGGAAAAGGCTCCAGACAACTGTTGTGACCTTTTTTGTTATATGGATACAATAGGTGAGGCATTCCTTTCGGGAGGGAGCCGGAGGCTCCGGCACGCATGGGGGTTCAGGAGGGCACGGTAGTCAACAGGCAGTTGCCAGGTCAGGTTTGTGTTGGCAATATAACGAGAGTCAGTGCAGGTTCGGTCTTAATTGCAGATTTAAACATGCCTGCTCAGTCTGTGGGGGGAGTTCACATAGTGCCACAAAGTGTTACAGAAAGGGAAAAGGCAGGGGAAGTGGGGGTACTGGACAAGGGGGTGACGCCGATGTAGGTGCTAGAGATGCAACCGTTTCTCGACAGGTACCCCAATAGAGAGCATGCATTGTTGATAAGTGAAGGTTTTAGGAATGGTTTTGTAATCCCCTCTCCTAAGCACCAGGTCCCGTTTTCGTTAAAGAATTTAAAGTCAGCGCGGGAGCACCCGGGAGTGGTTGATGAAAAAATTAAAAAGGAGGTACAATTAGGGCGGATGGCAGGTCCTTTTAGAGATATGCCGATTCAAGGTTTAGTAGTATCTCCTCTCGGGGTGGTTCCCAAAAAAGAGCCGAATAAATTTCGGCTCATCCATCATCTCTCTTACCCCAAGGGATTATCGGTTAATGATGGGATTGATGAGAGTCTGTGTTCAGTGGTGTATACCTCATTTGATGCGGCATTGGATTGGGTGAGAAAAGCTGGCCCAGGTGCCCTCATGGCAAAGACCGACATAGAATCCGCCTTCCGATTGTTGCCAGTGCACAAGGATAGCATGCGTTTGCTGGGATGTTATTGGGATGGTTGTTTTTATGTAGATCGATGTTTGCCTATGGGCTGTGCAATATCTTGTTCTTACTTTGAAGCATTTAGATCTTTTTTAGAGTGGGTAATTAAGGAGGTTGCAGGACTCTCATCAATCATTCATTATTTAGATGATTTTTTGTGTGTGGGGGAGGCTAACGCGCAGACATGTTTGACTTTGCTGAAAACAGTGGAATGGGTTGCGAGAAAGTTTGGGGTTCCATTGGCGCCAGAAAAAACTGTGGGCCCTACCACATGTTTGAGTTTTTTAGGTATTACAATTGATTCAATGGCCATGGAGTTTCGACTGCCACCTGAGAAAATTGAAGACCTTCGAGCAGTGGTGGGTCGAGCAGCTAAATTAAGGAAGATAGTACTGAGGGAATTGCAGTCATTACTCGGTAAGCTTAACTTTGCTTGCCGGGTAATGCCAATGGGTAGGATATTTTCTAGGCACCTAGCCAGTGCTACGGCTGGTGCAAGTGCTCCCCACCATTATGTGCGCATGCGTAGTGAGCATAGGGAGGATTTAAAGGTTTGGGCTGAATTTTTGGAAACATACAATGGTAGATCGGTTTTCATGGGAAATGTAGTTGATAGTTTTGATTGTGAATTGTTCACAGATGCTGCAGGAGGAGCAGGATTTGGCGCTTTTTATCAAGGACAATGGTGTGCTGAGAAATGGCCGGATAGATGGATAGAGTTAGGTTTAGTTAGGAATTTAGCGGTTCTTGAACTTTTTCCCATAGTGGTTGCAGTTACAATATGGGGGGATTGTTTTAAGGATAAGAGGGTGAGGTTTAATTGCGATAACATGAGTGTAGTTATGGCAATTAACAACATGTCTGCATCTTCAGAACCCGTTGTAAAACTGTTGAGAAGATTGGTGTTGCGATGTTTATGTTTAAATGCATGGGTGTCTGCAGTGCATGTGCCTGGTGTAAAAATGTAATTGCCGACTCTCTTTCTCGTTTCCAGTGGGAGAGATTTGGTCCCGGGGGCGGACGAAGTAGGGATCTCCTGCCCTGTGGAATTATGGGAGTTGGTATGAATGCAGTTCAGCATTTGATTCAGGAATCCCTGGCTGAGGGGACAAGAAAGATTTACGAAGCCGCTTGGCTGGAATGGGAAGTATGGTCAAATAAATTGGTGTGTCAGAGTAATGAAGACAGAATTGGTGCATTGTTGTGTTTTGTTGGAGAAGCAGTTAAAAAGGGTCGATCGGTGTCTCAAGTTAACAAAACCTTAGCCGGTATTGCATTTGGTTTTAAGTTAAGGGGTTTGAAGGATGTAACAAAAGCATTTCAAGTGCAGCAGGCCTTGAAGGGTTTTAGGAAGGGAAAAGTTAGTATAGACGGACGTCGTCCAGTCACGTTCGCCATTTTAGCTGGTTTAGGAACAGCAGCTGGGAGGGTTTGTGTTGATCGACATGAGGTGGTTTTATTTAGACTAGCATTTTCCCTGGCATTTTTCGGAGCACTGCGGGTTGGTGAACTGATTTCGCCGTCCAGAACTAGGGTGGGGGGTTTGCGTGTTGGTGATGTGGCAAGGGGAGCAGGAGTAATGGAATTATGGATAAGAAGGTCAAAAACAGATCAGTATGGTCGTGGAAAAAAAAAAAAAGTGCTCATAAGAGAAGTACCTAGTTTTGATATGTGTCTTGGGAAGTGTTGGTTAGAGTATAGACAACCAGAAGATAAGGGGGGGCCGTTGTTGCGTCATTCTGATGGGTCGTTCTTATCACGGTACCAATTTGTAGCTGTTTTTCGTAAGTGTTTGGATATTTTAGGGCCTCCGGTTTTTGATTTTGGTACACACTCGTTCCGAATTGGGGCGGCTACTGAAGCAGCAGAGTATGGACTCCGGGAGGCAGGCATTAAGGGCGTGGGTCGATGGGAATCAAGGAGATACAAGTCATACGTCCGTCCTGAGTTAATGTGAGTTGCAACTTTTTGTTGTTATTGAGTTTTCTTTTCAAAAATTGAATTAAAAAAAAAATGGGTTTACATGTATTTATGTATATAAATATGTATAATTAGTTTACTAATGTTAAAAAGAATTGGGCAGAACTGCTGCTAACAATGTTTATTTGTCATAGGAATTCAGCCGAGATTGATCTGGATCTTCGGGCATTCCTTTGTCCATTGGGGAGCAATTCGAGCAGATGTAAGGCAGAACGGCAGACAGCTCGGTTTTCCCAGGGAGGTTGCGACAGTCCGGTGGTTGGGTTTCCGTGGTATGCGATGGAGTAGGGTGCTATGTGAAGTTTGCAGATTTGCAGGTTTAGATAAGGCCCCTGATATTTTGGTACTACATATAGGGGGCAATGATTTAGGGGTTAGGCTGGCACGGGAACTTATTAGGGATATTAAGCATGATCTGTTGAGATTATGGGTGTTGCATCCTCGTACGTTGGTTGTTTGGTCAGACATAGTTCCTCGTTTGTCATGGCGTAATGTTAGGTCAGTGGATGGAATCAATAGGGCAAGAGTAAAATTAAACCGGGCTGTGGCTGGTTTTGTTTGTAGAAATGGTGGTGTGAGTGTTCGGCATTGGGAGATTGAGAGAGGAGACGGCAATTACTGGTTGAATGATGGGGTACATCTTAATGCCGTGGGAATTGACCTATGGGCTCTGAGTATTCAAGGAGGAATTGAAAGAGCATTAGCCTTGTTGGGGGCTTCACATGCTTGAGGTGTCAAGGCATGCGAGCTGTGGCGTGTAGAGGGTTCTGGAAGTTGGTGGCGAAATTGGAAAGGAGGTGGAGTCACAGGGCCTGGCCCACCTCCAGATTATTGGAGACTTGGTTGAATGGGCATGCGCACGATTGGGGGGGACTCAGGCGAGTCCCGAACGAGATTATTAAGTGGATGTGACAAGCCACTAAACGTGGCCAATGGTGCCACCGAGCCTGTGGTTGCGGCTGGTGGTAAATTGTGGGGGTTGTCACATTTTTCCAACTGTGGAAGTTTGATGCGCATTGCCCTTCTTTGAGCTTCTAGAACCCTCTACCGTATTGAAAAAACTATGTTAATTTCCTGTTTTGTTAATAAACTTTTGGCTGCTATGGCCAATAATTTCCAAAGAAATAAGTTGTATGAGTTAATTCTTTAATTAAGGGATATCGGGGGGTTTTTGGTAAGGAGCGACATGGACAATACACAGTCATGAATAACTGTGTATTAAAATCTTCGTTGGTGGTGCAGTTGTGTCTGATCCTCTTAAATCCATATGGGATATTCCATTTTTATTTTTCCAGTAATCAATTCAAAAAAATGTAGATAACTATTGCCATCTACGGACTTGAAAAAAGTTTGCGTACGTATTTCCCCATCAGTATGAAAGACTACCATGTCAAGGAATTCTGCCTCATTCTTTACAATACTCGACGTAAACTGTAGGCCCCAGTGGTTATCATTAATATCATCTATGAACAGGATGAAACCCTTCCAGATGATGAAAATATCATCTATAGAGCATATAAAAGTGATGCAATGTTTAAAGAGCCTGTGGGTGTAAATGTTTAATTCTTCAAAGAGCCCTACGTAAAGATGGGTGCGGATTTACTCCCCATTGGCGTCCTTTTAACTTCTAAGTAAATCTGATATAAAAATGTAAAAATAATTGTGTTCCAGTGTAAAAGTGATGGCCCTCAGAATAAAGCTACTTTGAATATCAGTCATACTTCAATCTTTTCTTAAAAAGTGAGAAACTCACACCAACATGGCCTCCCCCTTACACAGTCATCAGGAGGGTGGAGAGCCACATGAAGAGGAACCTCAGACGGGGGCAAATTGGAATGACCCACCAGAGCAAGACCTAAGCACTACCCCATCACTGACGGGGTTAATCACTAGGCCTGACCCGTGGCAATCCTCGCAAAGCCCAGAATCATCGGTGGGCTCTCCTGCCAGACTCTCTTATGCCTTACCACCAGAACTACATACCCTGCTCCAAAATCTACCAACTAATTCAGACTTCAAAGGGTTAATTGCAGATGCCAAAGACACTTTCCGCAGAGAATTAAATTCAGTCAGACACGACCTGCGCTCCCTAGTGGATAGAGTGGAAAGCATAGAGTCGTCTCATGATGATACCAGAACATATGTAGCGCAGCTACAAGAGAATGTGGCCACGCGACATGAACCGGCATATCGAAGACCTTGATAACCGGGGATGCCGCAATAACATACAAGTTAGGGGGGTACCTGAACCAAGAGGAACGGAAAACGTCAAAGGCCTCTTGGAAGCTTTATTTAACCAAATTCTTGACCGACCTCCAGCCCATAAGATAAAGTTTGATAGGGCTCACAGAGCCCTAGGCCCATGTGGCTCAGCGACAAGACCAAGAGATATAGTGTGATATAGTGTGATATATATGAGCTCAAAGAACAGATTATGATACAAGCCAGAAAAATAGATCCTCTAATCTTTGATGGTGTCCAGGTTCAAGTCTTTGCCGATCTTTCCTGGATAACACTGCGCAAGCGTCATCAACTAAAGCCATTGCTAAACAAATTACGAGAGAACGGAATTGCTTACCGATAGGGATTCCCCTTTGCCTTATTGGCTACTAGAAATGGCCACACTGCGCTACTACACTCCTATGCGGACTTGCACACCTTCTGCCAGGCACTTGACTTGGAAGTCCCAGATATCCAGGACTGGGAAATATCTCCAGCCCCAAAAGCTCCACCACCCGAATGGTCCTAAGTGCAAATAAAAAGAAATCGTCCACCATCCAAGAGCCCACCAAAGGCCTTGAACACCTGATCCCGCAGTTGACAGGGAAATTCTGTCCCTCAGATCTTATTTCAGATAGTCCTGACGGCCCTTTGAAGCCATGGTGACCGGAGGGGACTTGTAGAGAGCCTTCTACACGAACCAAAGTTCTACACTTTTGAATTATATCCTTAGAAATTTAGATTAACATTTTTGAAGATATGCCTTCCTTCAATACAGGATATCTATGTATGGTCTGGTGGAGCTTGTGGTTTCCTTACCATACTCACAGACCACCACATAGCATACCCTTACCAACACTAGTCTGTATAGCTGGTGCTTGGTTATGGTTAACACTTCATATTTAATTTTGTCTTTACTATATTTCCTCCCCCACCTTCCCTCTTGTGTCTACCCTCAGGTATCACTTTCGAGTGCCAAATGGCAGATGGACACCAGTTCCCGGCATGGAGCAATTTCTGACCTGCAACAACACTCGTCCCACTAGGGACGCAAGGTACCACTGGCTCCCCCTTAACATACCGCCAGCATAATGGTTAAGTTATTGACATTAAACGTAAAAGGGTTAAACTCAAATGCTAAAAGACGCATGGCCCTACTGGAGATGCGGGCACAAGGGGCTGAAGTGGTGTTCTTACAGGAAACCCACTTTGATGCATCAGGGTCATGTACATTTGCAAGAAGCACATACCCCATAGCGTATATGACCAAAGGGGAAAAACGGTGGGGAGGAGTAGCTATACTAATCATCCTCCTGCCCTCTCCAGATAACGGAAACAATACTAGAGAACTCTAAAGGCAGGTACATTATCCTTCACGGGTCTCTTAGGGGAATTCCCATTACCTTATGTAATGTTTACGCTCCCAACACGGGTCAAATTAAATTCCTTAAATACGTCTTCCGGCGACTATCCAGATTTCCCCCAGCAATGCTACTTATGGGGGGCGACTTTAATTTACCGTTCTCAGCATATACGGACCGCCTATCAACAAAAAACACCCCTCCCCCACCCTGCACTCCTCAGACTCACAAGAGACTTCTGGGCACTTATCAGACAGCAAGGCCTTTACGATCTGTGGATGACAGATAATCCAAGGGATCGCTCTTTTTCTTTCTACTCTCCACCACATGGTACACACACTAGAATAGATTATTTCTTTGGCTCCATACAGACATTACGCGTTATGCATAAATCTATCATGGTCAGACCATGCTCCTTTAACTCTAGAAATAATTGCTTCTAATCCACACGTAAGGAGGTGTCATTGGAAGCTTAATGAGTCTCTTCTGAAAAAAACACCCCAACGGGATGCATTGGCCGCTGTCATCAGAGAGCACTTCCAATCCACAGCAGACTCTATGTCACTGCCAATGTGCTGGGAGGCCCATAAAATGATGGTCAGAGGGAAATGCATATCGCTGGCAGTAGCCATGAAAAGAGAACGCATTAAGTAAATTAAAAGAATTAACACTTGAACACACAGAGAAACTCCTGCTTTATACCAAGCAAAAATATTACAAGAAAGGCAACAAGGCTCATACCCTCCTAGCTAAGCAACTGTTGGAGAAATCCGGCAGATCCACAGCACATTCTATCAGTCGTTCAGACGGATCCATAACCTATGATCCACGGGAAATTTCAGACATATTTTATGCCTACTACTCTAAACTATACAATCTACCTAACTCACTACCGCTAGACCCACTCTTGCGAGATTCCCAAATTGACTCTTATTTGAAGTCGTGTGACCTCCCTCACCTCCCTTCAGAAGCAGTAACCTCCCTCAATACTCCTACAGACGAGGAAGAGCTGGCGGAAGTCGTGAAATCCCTTCCAACCGGCAAATCACCGGGACCTGACGGACTTACATATTTTTTCCAACCACTCTTAGCTCCCCACCTACTTTAACTATATAACGCCTTTCTACAGGGAACACAGGTTCCGCAAGAAATGTCCCACTCACACATTACCCTAATACCTAAACCAGACAGAGACCCCACAGACTGCTCCAATTATCGACCGATAGCATTATTAAATGCGGACTATAAAATCTTCACAAAAATACTAGCCACAGGCTCATACAATGGATCTCCTAGCCTAGATGCGGAGAAGGCTTTTGACCGCCTAGGGTTGTCTTTTATGTTGCGGACTATGAGAGCCTATGGCATACATGGTCCATTCCTAAATATCACAAGAAGTCTGTAATCTTCCCCCTCAGCCTCAATCAAACTACCCCACATTACGTCCCCTAGATTTCCAATCCATAACGGGACGCGTCAGGGATGCCCTCTATCCCCCCTCCTATATATTTTGTGTATTGAGCTGCTGGCGGCAAATAGCCGACGATCGGTTGATGTTAAAGGAGTACTAGTGAGGGACAAAGAATTCAAACTCTCATTATTCGCTGACGACATTCTACTAACCATCAGCCAACCACACACCTCACTTCCTAATTTACACAGACTACTGGATACTTATGGTAGGTTATCCGGACATAAAGTGAACATTAGTAAAACGGAAGCCTTACCTCTCAACCTCCCCAAAACTCTCTGACCTTACTGAAAGCCAACTACAACTACAAGTGGCAGACAACATCCTTGAAATATCTGGGCATTAGACTCACTTCCACATATAAAACACTTTACTCTCAAAATTACCCTTCCCTTTTTGACTCATTAAAAAGCCTACTGCACAAGTGGAACGCATTACCGATTTGGTAGAATTACGGCAGTCAAAATGTCTATCCTTCCATTATTTTGAATCCCTACCGATCCCAATACCCATCAAAATTCTCAGAGGGATGCAAGCCTCGCCTTATGCAATTCATATGGGCACATAAACGCAACAGATTAGCACGAGCACTCATGGTACAACCCAAAGATAGAGGAGGCTTTGGGGTGCCCGATTTAATCAAGTATTATTGGGCTGCGCACCTGCGAAGAATCCCGGCCTGGTCCACTCTCCAGGCCTACTCCAAATGGAGATAGAGAAACTGTGGAGCACCCCGGTTCACCCCAATGCTTACCTCTGGGCTACTGCATCGACTCCACCGACTGTACAGCTTTTAGGTCCCATGAAACATACTAGGTCAATATGACTAAAATGTTGCAAATTGTTCCCTCTGGAATCCACCCACTCCCCCATGACTTCATTTTTATATAACCCTGGCTTACCATCAAGTCTCACGGGGTCCATGTCCCGACCATGGCACCTCAAGAGCCTGTTCTGTTTTGCTGACATTATTGATGCCGGTTCTAAAACTTTACTTGACTTTCCAGACCTCATGGACAGATTTGATCTACCATCCTCAGCCATGTATAGCTACCTACAAATTAAATCCTTTTTCGCTTCTCTACATAGCTCACCGTCTGTATCAAATCCTACCGACTTTGAACGACTTTGCAAACTAAATGTTTCTACTGCCGGACTTATCTCCACAATCTATAAAATATTAATTAACCCCGACCCCTCAAAAATACCCAAACACGAATACATGAGGAAATGGGAAACTTTCTTGGGAAGGGAGCTTCCGCTGGGGACCTGGCAGATAGTATAGGATAGGGCGGCCAAAGCATCTCAATGCGTCCAATACAAAGAAAATCAATATAAGCTGTTAATGCTATGGTACCATACACCGGCATTACTACATCATATATACCCGGACTCACCTGATGTCTGCTGGCAGTGTGGAGCAGGGGGAGCGGATGTACCACATATTTTTTGGCTTTGCCCAACTATACAGCCATACTGGTCCACAGTTACAGACATCCTATCCTTGGTTCTTAAATGTCAGATCCCGTTAGATCCAAGTACCGGTCTGATAAACCTTTACCCAAAAGGAATGCGCAAACACACCTCCAGATTACTCCTACATCTCCTTACAGCAGCAAAGTGCCTAATCTCTATAAAATGGAAACAAACCACAGCACCCTCCCGGGTGGAGCTTTGTAAAAGAATACAAGAGATACGCACCCTAGAATATCTTACTGCACTCTTACATAACACAGCAGAAACATTTAACCACATATGGGCCCCATGGGATGATTACTGGATAGGTCGGTCGGTTTGCTAATGAGATCGCTTCCACAATGGGGAGCACCCACTATTTTGCTAACTTTGATACCACCCTACACCCCTTCCCTCATGTTTCCAGTCTATTGTCTGTCTTCCCTCACTTTCTCTGTTGATTATATCTGTTTATTAGACCTGCGGCCCTAAGAGAACAACCTTAAGGGCTTTTATTGTTTTATACGAGTTGGTCTTGGTCAGTTGATAAGACCCTGTTGATTTACTTTGTTACAACCTAGACTTGCTAAAAATGCTACCTTTCACCTGTATGTAGTGATTTGAATGATGCATAAGCTGTAAAACTGAAAAACGAAATAAAAATACAGTTAAACAAAAAAAAAAAAAAGTGAGAAACTGCATAAACACCAAGATTGTGCGGAATGTTGGTGTAAAGAGATATTTCTGTAAAAATATGTCAATGTAATGAGATAGGTTGAACGTAAGCGAGTTTATCCCCAAAATAATCAGGCGACCAGGAGGGTTAACAGGGTTCTTATGAATTTTTGTCAAATATTAAAATAGTGCTGTGTCCAGCTCTTCTATTTTGAGATAATGCAACTCTTTTTTATTCGGGATGTTTAACTTGAAACAGTCATCCAAGAGGGTATAAAGCTCTTGCTTAAAAAGGATTGTTGGGTTTTGTATCCAACAAAAGCCAAAGTGATTCTGCAATGTAAATCAGGCTTATTGAGAATTACAATCCCACCCCCTTTGTTGGCTGACTTTATAACAATATCTGTGGACACAAGAGTATAAAAGGTCTCCATATAACTGCCTTTATGATGTGTTAGGTACAACACTGACCTAGGTTTAAACCTTAAACCTAAGACAGTGTTCTACCCAACACCTTGTAAAGGCAGTGTGTGTGTGTGTGGGGGGGAGTTGCTGTACTCAGGAGGAATTGCATAGGAATTTTTTTTTAATTGTTTTTATTAAGTTTTCACAGAAAGTTACAAAAGTAGGCCTTTTTTGGCCTACATCTGGTAGACAGTATATTTTTCACATTTTTCATATACTCTCATTAGTTGAAATCATTAATATGTAGCATCTCAACTGAAGTGCATTAATGTCCTATATGTTGAGGTACTTATAGTCTATTGGTCAAAGCAACTGTTCAATAGTATTCAACACATATGAGTTATTCAATGCAAGGAGATTTTTGGACATACACAAGTAAATTAACAACATTTACAATTGGATCAACATTAACCGTTAGAACAACATTTACAAGTTTGTCTGGTATATATAGCAGATATTTATTGTGGGCACATCTCACACCACACCCCCTATTACCTTTCTTGGTGTGACCTATAAAGTTTAATATGTGAAGTATGGAGAAGAAGACCATAGTCCCCATTTCTTCTGGAATGAGGCAACTTGGTATGAGCTGGAGGCTAAGGTAAGTTCATAAGCGTAGGTACTATTCATGGTGTCTATGACCTCAGAGAAGGGTGGACACTGGGTTTGTTTCCAGTAACAGTGTTTATCAACTTTGTAATGATTAGTAAGTGTACAATCACTACTTTTTGGGTTGGTTGGAATGAGCTCAGGTCAATCAATAAGATAGCCGTTTTAGGCGTAAGAACGTAGGGTCTGTGAATCAGGGAGGAAATTAGTGTGTTTGTTTAGAACCACAAAGGGTAGACCTTTTTACATTTCCACAATACATGGAGAAGAGATCCTGAGTTTCCACAGTCCCTCCAGCATTTAGGTGATGCGCTAGGATAGATGAGATGTAAATGAGACGGTGTGTAATACCATCTGAGGTTGGTTTTGATGGCGACCTCTTGGAATTGTGTACAAAGAAATATTTTATAAATATCTCTTAGGGCCTTTCCCCATTCCACATCTGAAATCTGTATGTTCAAATCTCTACCCCAGTTTTCCATTGGCTTACTTTGTGTTAAAATTGTTTTGTCATCCACTGAGTTTTATAGGGCAGAAATTCTTTTTATTTCGTTCCCCCTGGTTGTGAAGAGCCTCTTTGTTTGGTGGTTTAATAATGGGGAGATAGTTGGGAGGGAAGAGAGGAAATCATTAATTTTGTGAACCGTAAGAAACTCAGTATCTGGTATTTGGAACTTGGTTTTAAGATATTGCATCTCTATGTTCCGTAAGTTTGGTTTTATATCAAAGATAGAGGTCACTCCTTTGGATCTCCAAAGACACTGTAGCAGCTGCGGGAAGCTGCGGAAACACTGGAACCATGCAGTCCCTACCTTGGCTGCCACCGTGGGCCTAGTCGCACCCGAGGAGCGACCTGGTGACTCCTGCCGCAGCGAGACCATCTCGCTTTGCGGCGGGCTCTGGCGAAGACCAGGAGTTCACTTAGACTCCGCTCCCGGCTAAGGTTGTTATCTCCCATGGTGGCCCAGGGAGTCCACTGACTTAGTCCTAAGGGACTATTCCCCATGCAGGCAGGATGGACCACGGGAAGGCAGGCAGGCAGGACCACGGGAAGGCAGGCAGGCAGGACCACCGGAAGGCAGGCAGGACCACGGGAAGGCAGGCAGGCAGGACCACGGATGGCTGGCAGGACCTCGGATGGCTGGTTGAATACCAGAGTGCCACAGGATACCAGGACCGCCACAGGATAACAGGACCGCCACAGGATAACAGGACCGCCACAGGATAACACAGAACAAGGGAACACAGGAAACCAGAAACACGGGAACACCACGGAACATGGGAATCACAGAATCGACAAAGGCGTCTGGAAACGCTCGGGAACACGGAAGGCTTTCTCTTCAGTAACAGGACATGAAGATCCGGCAGGGGATGCTGGGAGTCGCCAGGCTATATAGCCGAGCCAGGAATGCCAGAGACCATAAGGAGGACGCTGGCCCTTTAAGGCTGGGAGAAGTCCGCGCGCGCCTCCTCTAGTGGCAGGAGCACGTGACTGCATGGAAGAAGCATGCGGCCTACAAGCTGGGAGCAAGAGTGCAGGCCGGAGCCAGGAGAGGTAAGTGAGAGCTGGGGGAGCGGGGACCGCGGCAGCACGGGTACACCCTCAATCCGTACCGAGGATCGCGGGTGTAACCATGACAGTATTCTTCCAAAAAGCTAATTGATATGTCTTGTAAGGGCATTTTAGTGTTTTGTTTTGTTTTAGTCAGATACTCTGACCTGCACCTGAGGCTTGAACTGTATGCACATCAGTCTGGGTTGGCTTCAAGCTCCCCAACCATGCAACCAATCTATTCCTTAAAGAGGTGGTGTTAGTTAGGGCTTGTTCTATTCTAATCCAGGCTTTCTCTACATTTGAGTTCCACCAATGGGATAGCTGATCCACAGTGCATGCAATATGATAGTCCTCTAGGTTGGGGACCCCCAAGCCTCCTGCTAATCTGTGTTTGTTAAAAGAGTCAGAGCTGTTCTTGGTTTTTTGCCTTGCCAAATAAATTTGGACATTTGTTTCTTAGCCCGTGTGAAAAAGGATTTATGCATGATGATAGGGAGGGTGCGGAAAAGGTATAGATATTTAGGTAGGATCATCATTTTATACAGGGCAACTCTTCCAAACCATTAGGTAATATGTTTAGCGAAGTTGTCTAAATCAAGGGCCGTCTTTGTCATGAGGGCTGGGAAGTTATGTTTATAGAGGTCAGTAGTGGGAGATGTCAATTTAACACCTAAGTAATCTATTGTATCTTTTCTCCAGTCTAAGTCAAATTTCTGTTTTAGTGACTTGATATTTGTAGGATGCATGGAAATAGGGAGAATTTGTGTTTTGGCAGCATTAAGTTTATAAAATGAGCCCTCTCAGAACGCTCTTAAGAGATCCAGTGAGTGTTGTAGAGATGACATGGCATTTGTATGCATTAAAATGACGTCGTCTGTGAATAAAGCGAGTTTGTGTGATTCCTTTCCCAGTTTAATGCCCTCAATCTGCTCATTAGCTCTGATCGCTTCCGCTTGCGGTTCAATTGACTAGTTGAAAAAGGTGGGGGATAGGGGGCACCCTTGTCGTGTTCCGTTCGTCAAATAAAAAAAGTCTGAGCTGGGCTGAGTGTTTTTTTATTGATGGATTCTAGTGTACGGATGTTCTCCAATGTTTTCGTTATTTGTTTGTCCCTCTGTCGCTTTATTCTCCCGCTTAGGTTTTGAATAAGCCCTCTGACATAGACTTTATGGGCCGACCATAATGTGAACTCGTCTGACCCTGGTGACGAGTTAAAGTGATAGTAGTCATGTATGTAGTTTTCAATTGTTTTGGCGTGTTGGTTATTGGCTAGGAGCGTTGTATTTAGCCTCCATACATAGTCGCTATGTTTGGGATATTGGTCAGTCAGCATCAGGGATATTGGGGCATGGTCTGACCATGTAATTTCGCCTATGGAGACATCTTTATCCGTTAAAAATAAATCAATTCTCCAGTATGTTTGGTGTCGGGGAGAGAAATATGTAAAGTATTTTACACCTGAGTGGTAGACTCTCCAGGCGTCAAACAGCAAGTTATCTGAGATGATCCGATCAAGTCGCGGGTTCATTTTAGGATTTTGGGAGGTTGTGTCAATTGTGGGTGGAGGAGTATTAAAATCACCACAAAGTAATAGGTTGTCTTTTTGCACCTTACTTGCTACTTTCAGTACTTTCCGTACAAATCTAAGATGATGTCTGTTTGGAGCGTAGAGGTTCACCAGAGTTAAGTCAGTGTTGTTAATTGTGAACATGTACCTACTTTGTGGGTCTATTATCTGAGTGTGAATCATCACCGCTATTGTGTTCTTAAAAGCTACCAGTACACCTCTTTTCTTTTTTCCGAAATTGGAGGAGATAATTGTTGGAAAGTGTCTGTGTTGCATCTGCGGTGGTTTATCAGTTGCTAGGTGAGTCTCTTGTGCACATAGTATGTCATATTTCTGTGAGGTAGCTTCCCTCCACATAAAAGATTTTTTTTGGGGGGTTTTAAAGCCTCTTACGTTAATGGATATTATTTTATACCCCATGATAGGTAATGTATATTCTGTTTTTGGTCACAGTATCTGTTTTCCAAAACAGCTGCGTGTTAGAATCCTATATCCTATTGGTTAGGCAGGATGGTGAAGGCCCTGAGAAGGATTTTAAGTTTACCAGACAGACAAACAAACTAGAGAAAGGACAACAAAATAGTAAATTTTTAAGTACAGTACACATACTCTAGGAGTTAGGGCTAGTGTGGTATTAACATAAACTATCTCATATGTCACCGAGCAGCAGCTAATGTATTGAACGCTGTTAAGTTACCAACTAATAACTGTGGTTAAAGGAAACCTACCACTTGCAGTGGCAGATTTCCGACGGAAATACCGGGCACCAGCTCAGGGTGAGCTGGTGCCGGAGCTTATTTTAGTTAGTGTTTTAAACCGCGGTATCGCGGTTTAAAACACGTTTTAAACGTTATAGCCGGCGCAGGCAGGTACGCGCTCGGCGCTTACCATGCGCGCGGCTCTCATTCACTTCCTATGTAGCCGCGTGCACGGTACGCGCCGAGCGCGTACCTGCCTGCGCCGGCTATAAAGTTTAAAAAGTGTTTTACCGCGGTTTAAAACACTAACTAAAATAAGCTCCGGCACCAGCTCACCCTGAGCTGGTGCCCGGTATTGCCATCGGAAACCTGCCACTACAAGTGGTAGGTTTCCTTTAATAACATAACTGAAGGTATCATTATACTTATCGGTATATAAATGTAATACTGTAATGGCAGGACACAAACAAGGACAGTGAGCACTGACACTGAGACCCCCAATTTCTCCCTACCTACTTATTGGGTCCCCCCTAAACGGAGGCCAATAACTTGACGACGTTTCCTCCCTGGGTAAGGTGTGAACACGTAACAATACAGACAAACAAACACAATAAGGCGAGGTAAACAATCCGAGTCGGCAACAGAGGGAAAATCAATAACCAAATCACAATCCAAATAGACTAGTCAATAAACAGGCAAGAATTCAGAAACCAGAAGTCAGAAATCAGAAATACAAGAGAGCTAGAAACACAGCAAGATAGCAGTTTGACCAGCAAGGAGTCAAAGCAACACTGGACACTTATAGGGAACTCAGCCCTGCCACAGGTGGAAGGAGCAACAATTACAGATCACAGTGTTAACTCTTGCAAGACAGACTCAGTGAGGGGAGTGGCAGACATCAGGTCAGACAGCATAGGACCTAGTTCACACTGCAGAATGATGATAAACTCAGTGTCTCCTAATCCTACCAGCACGGTTAGAGGAAACAGCAGGCACAGACGTGACAAATACAGTGTAAATAGCGGTTCACTGGTTCTCAGCCAGTGTTGGAACAATCGTCCTTTCAGACATTATCAGGTAAGTCCCAAGTGTTGATTAGATTGAGTCCATCTTCTGGAGAATGTACCACATGGTCCTCTTCTTGATGTTTGATCAATATCTTCGTCGGGAAACCCCATCTATATGGTATCACATGTTTGCAAAGTTCCGTTGTTAAGGGCTGAAAAGCTCTTCTGGCCTGCAATGTAGCTGCAGATAGGTCTGCATATAGCTTGACCACGTTGTAAGGAGTCGGAAGAGTTGGGTGTTTTCTAGAATATGCCAGCAGTTGGTCTTTAGTGTTGTAGAAGCAGTAACGTGCCAAAACGTCTCTCAGGGTTGAGTCTGGCAGAGTCTTTGTGTTAGGGACCCTATGTGCCTGTCCACTCTTAACTCATATTCCGATATTGTTGGTAGACATGACTTAGTTAGTTACATATTCCCTTAGTTGTGGACCAGGAACAGTTTCAGGATTATTTTTGCTTGCATCTGGGACACTTTTTTCTTCCAGTGCTTGATGGCCGTAAGCTAGGTTATTAAACTCAGAGGCGTATTCAGCCATTTTGGATTCCACATGGGATACTTGTTCTTGAATTTCGGATATGTTGCCCTGGCGGAAGCTTATTAGCTTTAGTAGGTTAGAGGTTAAATAGGTTCTCAGAGCTTCCAACAGGTCTTTAAGTAAATTCTCTGTTACAGCCTTATGGGAGGTTTGGAACGCTGCAAATGCATCTGCTTCATCTGTTCCTGTGCTTCCCTCTATGGGCCTTGTGTCGGCTTCCCACAGGTCTGCCTGCGGGTTATGCTGTAATAATTAATATCTTTACTGATATCATTAATTCCAAGTTATATTGTTACTTCCACATTTATGAGTTCTCCCTTTACCAATTCCATTATGAATTTCCAACAGTTATTTATTACATTGGGGCAGATTTATTAAGC
The DNA here is from genome assembly GCF_040894005.1 of Engystomops pustulosus. Taxonomy (NCBI): domain Eukaryota; kingdom Metazoa; phylum Chordata; class Amphibia; order Anura; family Leptodactylidae; genus Engystomops; species Engystomops pustulosus. Next base: position 164,989,286 of record NC_092411.1, on the reverse strand, counting down.
AGTCTGAAAGTCAGAATATTTCCAGTTGCCCATGGCAACCAATCACAGCTCAGCTTTCATTTCACCAGTGCTCATGAATATTTTAAAGGGGAGCTGTGATTGGTTGCCATGGGCAATTGGAAATATTCTGACTTTCAGACTGCTTGATAAATCTGCCCCATTGTGTCTATTAATTTCCCCTAGGTTTTTTTTATTTTCCCCTTTTCACCTATTTGCATTGTATTTTTTCAACTGAAATTTATTATATTATATTATATTATTTTATATTAGTATATTATAAAATATTTATTCAAATGTATTTATTAACTTCTAACTGTAGTTCACCACATTGTTTTTATTAATTCCCTAGGTTTATTGACTTCCAACTGTATTTATTGCACCTTGGAATTTATTGCACTTTCATTTACCCCAGGTTGATTAATTTCCCCTATTTCCATTGTCTTTTAATTGTATCGCTCTACTTATGTGTACTGCTGCCAACAATGTTCAACAATATTCGTATTAATTTTTTCAGCTAATTGAATGCCTTTACTTATAAACAAGTACTTCCTTCTAATCATAACATTGAGTAGTGGAGCTTCACTTTGCATAGTTGATCAGGAGCGGACCGAAGTTTTACTTCAGCAGCGATCCCCTGTCGTGCATTGCTGGGGATCGCGCCTTTATCTTTTACATATAAGGGTCGGTGCAGGCGTTTCACCTCCAACAGCAAACCACACCTAACTGGACTGTAAGTACATCCCTGTAGTACCTGTATCCTTGCTCCTATTCCGTCCCACCCATTACCTAATGTGTATCTTTATTCTGTAAAATAGAACTATATACTTTTTTATTAACCAATTTGACAATGTATCTATGTTTTTCACCTTTCTAATAAATATCTTACTTGAGTATTTTAAACAATTATACATTTCACCCATAAATATAGATAAATAATTATAGAATATTATAGAATTTATCTACTAATTATCCATAAATTTATATTCCTGTAATTGCCTTAATGTTTGTTCCCTCCCCATCTTTTCATTTACCTAGTTGGTTTTCCCAGTTGTAGATACTAGCATACACTATATTTTATTAGTTGGCATATTAATTTTGAAGTGATTCACCCACCTTTGACTATCTAATAATTTTCTACACTGTTGCTCAGTCCCATGAATCACTTGTCTACCTAAAGCTCATTTATTTAACCGACTATTCCCCTATATATTTTTACCTTTGTGAGTTATTTATTGGTCTTTGATATTCACCATCATTAACTAGACATCAATTGTGTTTCTATGTATATATGTACTATATATTAATTATGTTCTTATCTGATATCATTGTTTTGATGTTGCCAATGGTGTTTATTATTTTATAATAAAAATATATGTACTAATTAGAATACTACAGAGTACCTTCAGCAATTTATTACTATTGTGGACACTAATCGCTCCTCTCTTCTTTTTTTCCCCCCTATCTTTTATAACGTCGCGTTCTGTGATCCGGGTTTTTGTGGAGCTGTAAAAGCTGCTTTGACCAAACCACTCATCTACTTTAGCTACTGGCTTTTGTTTTGCCCTACTACCCAGAAACCCTACCCCAGGGTGGGCTACAAACCGCACTGTAACAAGGTGCTCTCAGGTGAGCAGTATTCTTCTCTCTCACCAACCAGTGATCCCCACGATATTACACGAGGAGCCGCCCTCTCCTGTTGTGTTTTTTTGTTCTTTCTATAGAGTGTGGAGGTGGCAGCAACGTGGCATGCCACGGAGTGTCACAATTAGAGTATGGAGATGGCGGCAGCAGCAGGAGGCAGAGTAGCACAATGACAGTGTAGAGGTGGAGGCAGCAGCAGCAGGTGGCCAGGGTGGCACAATGACAAATTCTGGAGCTGGGAGTAACCTGGTAGGCCACAGAGTGCCACAATGACAAAGTGTGGAGATGGCAGCAGCAGCAGCATGAAGTCACACATCACAATTTCCTTGAAAATATTATGGCTTTTTCAAAAAAGAAATGCAAAAGGTGGCGGCAGCAGTAGGATGAGATCAAAGAGTGGCATAATGAAAAATTCTGGAGGTGGCAAAAACATGGTAGGCCACTTAGTGGCACAATGACAATGTGTGGAGGTGCCAGCAGCAGCAGGAGGTCAGAGTGGCACAATCACAGTGTGTAGGTGGGCGGCAGCAGTATGAGGCCAGAGAGTGGCACAATGACAAAATACAGTGGTGGCAGCAACATGGCAGGCCACAGTGTGGCACAATAACAGAGTGTGGAGGCGGTTGACAATTCCAGTCCCTGGTAAAGATGGTGGGAGGCAGATGGAGCAACTGGCAACAGATGTGTGGCATCAGGCAGGTGGCAGTGTCAGCATTAGTTAGAATCCAGACTTATTTATCAATGTTTGTGGGAGGCGTCATGGCTGATCTAATCTGATGCATAAGTCATTGGTGTATTGAAATCCTGGCCGATCCAAGCCCGATTCATCTTGACAAAGGTCAGTTTCTCCACATTACGGGTGGACAAGCGGGTTCTCCTTGGGTAACGATGGCCCCCGCTGAACACCCTTTCCGATGCCACACTACTGGCTGGGCAGGACAGCTTCTCTAATGAAAACTTTAAAAGTTGCGACCAGACATCAAGTTTGGCTGCCTAGTAGTCCAGAGCATCCTCTACCTGGGGTGGTACATTGCTGTCCAAGCAGGCCACCATCTACTTTTGCAGGGTCTGCTCCATGTCCTGCTGCTGGTGTCAGCTACCCCCCTCACTAGTTTGCTGAAGGAAGCTGCTTATTAAGGACTCCAGACTACTGCTCCTACTCACTCCCCACCCCCCATCTCCCCACAGCAGCCGTGGCAGTAGTACGTGAGCGATGACTGCCAGGAATCCCCTGGTCAGACCTGAAAGAGGATGGACAATAGCGCACATAGGCAGCGGCCAACTGTCTGCACAGTATTTCTCTATAGCACGCTAGTTGTTCCTCCCTCTTGGCAGCTGGAAAATAGTCACTCATTTTGGACCAGTAGCGAGGGTCCAAGAGGGTGGAGAGCCAAAAGTCATCCCTATGCCGGATGTTGACAAATGGCAAAGCAGCATGCTGTGGGCCATCTGGGCGAGTGACTCTGAGGGACTCCTGGCCTCCATCTCGACTGTATACTGCCACAATGCTTTTGGGTCATCTGCCTCTCACCTGAGTAGAAAAAACACTTATTTCACCGGACTCTGCTTGTGCTCCAATGTCCTCGTCCTCCTCCAGTTCAGCCCCCACCAGACTCATGTAGCCATGAGATGTAGTCGCCACTTCTCCAGTGCCCTGACCAGACAGATTTTGTAGCATGAGTTCCACGACATAAAGCAGTGGAATGACGTTATTCATCCCGCAGTCCTGGCAACTCACCAGTAAGGTGGCCTCTTCAAAGGATCGAAGCAAACAGCAGGTGTCACGCATGAGCTGATATCAAAGTTACACAGGGGAGTACTCCTGTCTGCGTGCATCATCAAAATATCATTAATGGCTTCTCTCTGCTCATGCAGGCGGTCTAACATATGGAGGCTGGAATTCCAGTGGGTGGAAACATCACATATCAGACATATGTTGGAGGAGGCCATTCTGCCGCTGCAACTTGAGGAGGCTTGGCTTTGTGATAATGGCTGAAGTGCATGCACAGTTTCGTGGCCATTTTTAGAATGTCTTGCAGATGGGTTGAAGACTTCAGGAACCTGTTGACAACCAAATTGAACAAGTGCGCCATGCAGGGCGCATGGACTACCCCTCCTCGGTGCATTGCGGACACCATGTTCCTCCCATTGTCTGTTACCATGGTTCCGATTAGCAGTTCCTCCTCTGTGTAACTTTGTTCGCCCAGGCAAACCAAGTGTAGGTTCCCCAAAGCGCGAAACTCGCATCGGGGGAACCTGGTTATGGCAGAGGGGAAGTACATCATGGACAAGGGTATGTTTACATTCTACTATTTGCACATGCATTGAGCACTTTACATGCCAGTAGGGAAGCAGCATACACCAGGTTGTACGGGCAGCACTCAGCTCACTTAACTGCATTATTTGCACAACAACCTACAATCGGGCATGTGGTTTATGTACTGTATTATGTGATCTGCATTACAATATACCCCACCTCTCATTTCCGTTCCACATGTTTTTAATGCTCCTATGTGATAGTCCCATTGACCCATGTGATCTTTCCTGTTGATCAGTTTATGTATTGTGATATTTTGTCTTAATTGAGTATGCAATAAAAGTAGTATATTATTTTCCAAATTGGCTAAGTGTTCTGTTTGTTAGTATTCAATAGCCAATCATATGATTTGACATAATAATACAAAGGGATTTATCTTAAAAATGAGTGTACCACGGCAATGGCATAATGGAGATTAAATACACCATTCTGATATCCCTTTTTGTACATGTAGCCTGTATCTTGGTGTTACCCTGCAATTGGAGCAAAAAAAAAAAAAATCCATAAACTATGTGGATTTTACTAATTGTATGTCAACTCAGCAACAAAAAAGAACTGCAATTTGGGGTATACAGATCCCCTGAAACTGAATACCGTGGAATTGGAGCAGAAATCACTACAGCACAGTGAAGTACAAGGAGATAGACGCTACAGGCAGCACATGCAGTGTGAAATGCCAAGATTGGAAATGGGCGTCGCTGATTGGCTTACAGGTCTGCACATGTCATCGAGGAGACACAGTACTGAATTGCCAATTCTGTGGAGTCAGAAAAAAGAAAAAAAGAAAAATGCTGACTTGTTGATGGGCAATGGGTCAATTATGTTTCAGATCACTGATAGTATATTGGTATTGAAAACAGAGCAAGAGGAAAATTATCTGCATCAGTCCAGCAAAGTTGACAATTTAAACAAGAAATTCCACTACCAATTAAACAGTCCTAGGTTACACTGCAACTTCCTACTACAATTTTGAGTTATTTCTGTGCAGCAGTGACCTGATTTTCATCACAGACAATGCAGAATGGATTGCCTCCAATATCCTTTATTCAAAGATAAACAGGGAGGACTGGGAATTTAAAGATCCCCTTAAAAAAAAACTGTAAAAGTGGCCCCATTCTGTGGTCGTGGTCAAAACAAGCAAGCATGACCATGTTATGTGGGTGGAGTTACGTAGCTCCACACAAACTGTTGATAGATAGTCCAATTAACATGTACAGTGCAGAGAAAGAGGCTCATACTCTCTCCCTTGTACAGAAATAATGATTGTTTTTTAAAAGAACAGAACTTAATACTTCCTTACACATACAAAAAAACCTATTATAATAGCTACTCCGATAAACAAGAATGTAACTACTATAATACTGCCCCGTAGGTACGGGAATATAACTACTATTATTAGTATACAGCCGGCCTGTCCCCCACCCAGTGTGCAGCCGGCCTGTCCCCCCACCAGTGTGCAGCCGGCCTGTCCTCCCCCAGTGTGCAGCCGGCCTGTCCCCCCACTATATAGCCAACCAGTGGCCCAAGTATATACCCAACCAGTGGCCCCACTATACAGCCAACCTGCACCCCAAGTATACAACCAGCTAGTCCTCTCGGTATATATCCACTCTACCCCCCCCCCCAGTATACAGCAAGCCATCAGCATACAGACAGACAGTTCCACCCATTATACAGCCAGCCTGTCCCCTATATACAACCAGCCAGTCCCCTGCCCAACACATAAAAGTTATAAGACCTGCCCACCAGTCTGGGACAGGTGGCGCTGGTCTATAAATAATAAACAATGAACTCACCTTTTTGATTCTCCCCTCCCCTCCTTGATGCAGTCTGGCCGGCAGTGACAAGTCTGTGCACACTGGCGGCGCAGACTATGACATCTGCCGCTTGCCAATGTCATAATCTGTCACTGCCGGCTGGACTGCTTCAAGAAGTGGAGCTGCGGGGAGTGTCAGAAAGGTGAGTACATGATTTATTATTTTTAGACTGACCCCGGATCAGTTGGTCCATTGGGATTTCCCCCGGTGGATTACATACCCAGTCCGCCCCTGATGATAGATAATTTACAGCTTATCTACACCTGCACAGAGCATGCCTAGAAAACTAAAGCCTCAATGAATTGGCTCCAGCCCATTGATCTCTTTAGTGGCAAAGTTACAGTTAGGGCTGTTTCACACAAATGTGTGCAGCCTGTGTAAATGTGCTGTATGGTGGCACGATCCTAGAGGCTGCACACAGTGCAGTGGACGGGAGTTTCTGCATTATACAGAAATATAATGCAGGGACGCTCCCTCTGACAGCTGTACTGTATTAATTATTACAGTTCCACCATGGCTGTTTGGCCAGCAGTGGGAATTTCATTTGAATTCCTATGGGATAGTGCCACGAAATGGTACATTTACATGCGTTGATGTGAAATAGCTCTAAGACTCTAAAATCACTAAATTATGCTGCTACTAGAGCTCAGGTAGGATGGTAGCACCAAAAGTCATAGACAGGAAATAGAAAAGAAAATCTACGATCAGATATTGTACCTATTGTATTATAAGTGTAATTAAACATGTTAACAGTCGCTTAATGTGTACTTAGAATACTTATAGCAAATTAATGATTACATACCATTGAATTCTGATAATGCCTCAGAAGTCTGCAAGGCACAGTAAGTAGCCATAACGGAAAGGCGAAATTTGAGGTTCGTCTCTCTGGAAATAAATATATATTTAGAAAAGATATACATACAGTATATTTAGTCGTAACATTATACTTTAAAATTCTAGGATGAGAAAAAAAATAATGGTCAATTCTCAATGCCATTCAGACATAAATAAGATCACTAAAGACACAAATCGGTTTACTAAAAGAAACTAAAAGATATTCCTGAAGTCGTAGGATGCAAAGAATTTCTCATTGTTCTCATCCTTACACTTGTAATTTCTTTATTGAATATTATGTATCTATCCTTACTCTTATGTGGCATGCCTTCCATATTTATTGATGTAAATGATTATTGGTTTAATTATCTATGCTCAATTAAAATTTCCAGGATTTCCAGGGTATATCTGCTCCTTCTTTTCCATTTTATTTTGTATATGCTTTTTTAAAAATGTTGTTAGATAAAGAGCTTCTTAGTTATGAATTTGCATACATACAGTCCCACATAATAAATTTACTTACATAAAGCATCTCTGTGCAGCTCAGGGGGGAAGATGGAGCAGGAACCACGCTGTGTATAACAGCTGATCTCCCAATGCTGATACTGCTGGCAATCACAGACCCAAGAATAATAATATTGGAGACCCCAGAGCAGACAATTTTCTCAGAGTAGACAAATTATAATATACTCCTTCCCAAAAGCAGACAACTATTAATGGAGACACCCCAGAACGGACAATAATACTGGAATACCCTCCACATTAGAGAATAATACTGGAGAATCCAGAGTAGAGAATAATATTGAAGTCACAAAAGTAGAGAATAATAATACAGAGACCCCAGAGCAAGCAAATAATACTGCCCGGTCCCTTCCCTAGAGCAAAAAATAATAATACCTGGAAATTCCCACAGCAAACAACTAATAATGGATATTTCCCATACCAGAGAGCTAATACTGGAGAGCCTTAGAGAAGACAAATCATAATAATGGAACTTTCAGAACACGTAATAATACTGGTAACCTCAGATAAGTCAAATAAATACTGCAGACCCCAGAGCAGACACATAATACTAGAGACACCCAAAGCAGAGAGTAAAACTGGAGACCCACTGTCAGCATCTGCCCAGCAACCACGCATCCACAACCGTCTGGCACTAGCTGTCAGACTAGGTAAGTGGGGTGGCGAACTCACCCTGAGGCGTCCCTGCAGGCTAAGGTCCTGCCTAAAGCAGTTAAGCCACCCTGACAAGGGCGAACCCACATATCAGGAACCTAACTAAGGGTCCCTGAGTGACCCTACAAGATGACAGGAAAACTCACTTTGTCTGACAGCTGCTGGATGGTGGAGCACAGGTAACCGGAATACAGATGCAAATGCAAAAATACCCGACACAAGACAGACAGGAAAGTGGGGTCACATTAGGAGATAAACGATACTGAGGGACAAACAACAGATACAGATAGACAAGCGGAGTCAAACAAACCGGGTAAAAACCAAGATGACGGCAAAGGTACAGATTCGTATAGTAAATAGAATGATCAGTAGGCAAAGCAGAAGTCAATACACAGAATAGTAAGAAACACAAGAGCACTAGAGATCACAGGAGACTGAATAACCAGCAGCCAATGACTGGCTCAGCCATCCATCACTCAAACTGCTGCAGCTGCAGACAAAACAACTTCCAAGACACACCCAGCTTTCTCAAGATCAGAAATGGAGCTGTCAATCACATGCAGCTCTGGGATTGGTTTTCTGAAACCAGATCCAACCAAAACAATTTGCAAGTTCTGACACCCACAGCAGAGGATAATATTGGAGACACCAGAGCAGATAATAATAACAAGAGAGAAAAAAGCACAGATTATAATAATAGAGACTCTATTGGACAATAATAAATAAGACACCAGAGTAGATTATAATGATAATAATAATGGAAAACCCAAAGCAATATTATTAAAGATCCCAGAGCAGAGATTTTACCATTAAGAAGATAATTTCCTATAAATGTGATCATTTGGTCCCTTAGAAATTAGATTGTAGATGAGAGAGACTGCACAAAGAGACTTAAGTTGCGGTCACACGTCGTGTTTAACGCATGCGTTTAAAAACGCATTGCAACAGCTAAAGAGAGATTTGCCTAACTAAACAGCTGTTAACACTTGAGTCCTCTTCATACAAAGGCGGGGGTTGTTGCATATTGCAGCAAACCCCCAACGCTAATAACCGGTGTCGGTGCTTGCAGCGATCGCGGCTATTAACCCTTTCATTGTTGCCGGCAAAATTGCCGGCGGCATTTAAAAGACGGTGGCGCGCGGGCGCCGCCATCTTTATTATGATCGCCGCGCCCCCAAACGTCATGGGGGGGGGGCGACGATTGGTTGCCATGGTAGCCTCGGGTCTTCGTTTGACCTGAGGCTATCTGGATTCTGCAGATTTGTTACAATGAGCCAATAACAAAGCCAATACAGACACTGACACTTTATGTAAATGGCCCCCATTATTTCTAAAAATCAGATTATAAAAGATTATAAAAAAGATTATAAACATAAATGTTTTCTGATGGTACTGCAGAGGTTTTATGCGAGCCCAGATTGCTTTGATAGCAGCCTTTGTCTTGTCTGCATTATTGGGTCTGGTGTCTCATATTCCTCTATAAGGTTATGGTCATGAATTTTTCTAAAATTTCCTCTTTGATAAAACACAGTGGACAGGGGTGAACCTAGCCTTTCTGTTGCCTGAGGCGAGCTATAAATAGACGCCGCCCCACTCCATATATGTAATATATCAAGAAGTGTCAGGACCAGAACAAATCATACCATACAAATCATACATATGCCAAACCATACATACAGCGTGCTGCCATATACCATATAATACATACAGCGTGCTGCCATATAATACATACAGCGCTTGCCGCCATATACCATACCATACATACAGCGTGCCGCCATATACCATACCATACATACAGCGTGCCACCATATACCCTACCATACATACAGCGTGCCTCCATATACCCTACCATACATACAGCGTGCCTCCATATACCATACCATACATACAGCGTGCCGCCATATACCATACCATGCATACAGCGTGCCGCCATATACCATACCATGCATACAGCGTGCCACCATATACCATACATACAGCGTGCCGCCATATACCATAACATACATACAGCGTGCCGCCATATACCATACATACAGCATGCCTCCATATACCATACCATACATACAGCGAGCCTCTATATACCATACCATACATACAGCATGCCTCCATATACCATACCATACATACAGCGAGCCTCTATATACCATACCATACATACTGTGTGCCGCCATATACCATACCATACATACAGCGTGCCGCCATATACCATACCATACATACAGCGTGCCGCCATATACCATACCATACATACAGTGTGCCGCCATATACCATACCATTCATACAGCGTGCCGCCATATACCATACCATTAAGACAGCGTGCCGCCATATACCATACATACAGCGTGCCGCCATATACCTTACCATACATACAGCGTGCCACTATATACCATACCATACATACAGTGTGCCGCCATACACCATACCATACATACAGCGTGCAGCCATATATCATACCATTCATACAGCGTGCCACCATATACCATAGATACAGCGTGCCACCATATACCATACATACAGCGTGTCGCCATATACCATAACATACATACAGCGTGCCGCCATATACCATACCATACATACAGCGTGCCGCCATATACTATACCATACATACAGTGTGCCGCCATATACAATACCATACATACAGCGTGCCTCGCCCTCCCCTGACAGTGGATCTACACCAGCAGATGACATGGCTCCACAAACCATCACTGATTGTGGAAACATCACACTAGACCGCAATCAGGATGGATTGTGTGCCTCTCCACTCTTCCTCCAAACTATGGGACATTGATTTCCAAATGATATGCAAAATTTACTTTAATCTGATAATACCTTAGAACACTAAGCGGCAGTCATGTTTATTTCTTTCATTGGCCCAGGTAAGACACTTCTAGAATTGACATATGCACGCTTTTAGCATTGACACATTGGGGCAGATTTACTTATCCGGTCCTGTGGACCGCGATCCAGCGGCGTGTTCTCCGACAAGGATTCGGGTCTTCCGGCGATTCACTAAGGTCGTGCGTCCAAGTTCCAGCAGGTGTCGCTGCTGTGCCGAGGTCCGCCAGAGTTCACCATCCTATTCCTGGTGCATGTGAGTGATTGATTTTGGCACACGTTTCGTTTTTCCGCAGTTTTTCCGAATCCGTCGGGCGCCGCCATCTTTATTACGATCGCCGCGCCCCCGAACGTCATCGGGGGGCGACGATCAGTTGCCATGGTAGCCTCGGGTCTTCGTTTGACCTGAGGCTATCTGGCTTCTGCAGATTCGTTACAATGAGCCAATAACAAAGCCAATACAGACACTGACACTTTATGTAAATGGCCCCCATTATTTCTAAAAATCAGATTATAAAAGATTATAAAAAAGATTATAAACATAAATGTTTTCTGATGGTACTTTAGAGGTTTTATGCAAGCCCAGATTGCTTTGATAGCAGCCTTTGTCTTGTCTGCATTATTGGGTCTGGTGTCTCATATTCCTCTATAAGGTTAAGGTCATGAATTTTTCTAAAATTTCCTCTTTGACAAAACACAGTGGACAGGGGCGAACCTAGCCTTTCTGTTGCCTGAGGCGAGCTATAAATAGACGCCCCCCCCACTCCATACTGTATATGTAATATATCAAGAATTGTCAGGACCAGAACAAATCATACCATACAAATCATACATATGCCAAACCATACATACAGCGTGCTGCCATATACCATATAATACATACAGCGTGCTGCCATATACCATATAATACATACAGCGCTTGCCGCCATATACCATACCATACATACAGCGTGCCACCATATACCCTACCATATATACAGCGTGCCTCCATATACCATACCATACATACAGCGTGCCGCCATATACCATACCATGCATACAGCGTGCCGCCATATACCATACCATGCATACAGCGTGCCACCATATACCATACATACAGCGTGCCGCCATATACCATAACATACATACAGCGTGCCGCCATATACCATACATAGAGCGTGCCTCCATATACCATACTATACATACAGTGAGCCTCTATATACCATACCATACATACTGTGTGCCACCATATACCATACCATACCATACATACAGCGTGCCGCCATATACCATACCATTCATACAGCGTGCCGCCATATACCATACCATTCATACAGCGTGCCGCCATATACCATACATACAGCGTGCCGCCGTATACCACACCATAACATACATACAGCGTGCCGCTATATACCATACCATACATACAGTGTGCCGCCATATACCATACCATTCATACAGCGTGCCACCATATACCATAGATACAGCGTGCCACCATATACCATACATACAGCGTGTCGCCATATACCATACCATAACATACATACAGCGTGCCGCCATATACCATACCATACATACAGCGTGCCGCCATATACTATACCATACATACAGTGTGCCGCCATATACAATACCATACATACAGTGTGCCGCCATATACAATACCATACATACAGCGTGCCCCGCCCTCCCCTGACAGTGGATCTACACCAGCAGATGACATGGCTCCACAAACCATCACTGATTGTGGAAACATCACACTAGACCGCAATCAGGATGGATTGTGTGCCTCTCCACTCTTCCTCCAAACTATGGGACATTGATTTCCAAATGATATGCAAAATTTACTTTAATCTGATAATACCTTAGAACACTAAGCGGCAGTCATGTTTATTTCTTTCATTGGCCCAGGTAAGACACTTCTAGAATTGACATATGCACGCTTTTAGCATTGACACATTGGGGAAGATTTACTTACCCGGGCCTGTGGACCGCGATCCAGCGGCGTGTTCTCCGACAAGGATTCGGGTCTTCCGGCGATTCACTAAGGTCGTGCGTCCAAGTTCCAGCAGGTGTCGCTACTGTGCCGAGGTCTGCCGGAGTTCACCATCCTATTCCTGGTGCATGTGAGTGATTGATTTTGGCACACGTTTCGTTTTTTCCGCAGTTTTTCCGAATCCGTCGGGTTTTCCGATGGCCACGCCCCGCAAAACGGAAAAAGTGCTGCCACAAAGCCCTTATTATATGAGCCCCATAGAATGCAACACTTGTAGCTGAAGTCTTAGATATGTCTGTGTGTGGTAGAGCTTGAAGCACTCTTGAAGTGGACTTCAGCAGCAGTCCACTCCTTGTGAATCTTACCCTTATTTTCAAATGGCCTTTTGGTTATCCCAGTTGCTTTTTCTAGCGCACTTCGTCAATTCACTCATCTTTCCATTAATATGCTTTGATACAGCACAATGTGAACAGCCATTGGGGCAGATTTACTTAACCGGTCCATTCGCGATCCAACGGCGCGTTCTCTGCATTGAATTTGGGTCCGGCCGGGATTCACTAAGGTAGTTCCACCGAGGCAGCGCTGCTGCGCTGAAGTTTCCAGAGGCCCGCTGGAATTCCCTGAAGTTCACCGGCCTATTCCTGGTGAAGGTAAGTGCAAGTCCCGCAACACTTTTTTTTTAAAAATGCAGCAGTTTTTCCCGAATCCGTCAGGTTTTTGTTTGGCCACGCCCCCGATTTCCGACACTTGCATACCAGCGCCGATGGCCACAACCCGATCGCGTGCGCCAAAATCCCGGGGCAATTCAGGGAAAATCAGCGCAAATCGGAAATATTCGGGTAACACGTCGGGAAAACGCGAATCGGACCCTTAGTATATGACCCCCAGTGTCTTTAACAATGATCTTTTGTGGCTTACACAACAATGAGTGCCTTCAAGGCAGCAGTCTTCCCCTTGATTGCGTTGCCCACTGAACCAAACTATGGGACCTTTTCAAATGCTTAGGAAGCCTTTTCAGTTGTTTTCGGTTAATTATTTTAGTATTCAGAGATGACGACTTTTGGGTTTTCCTTGGTTACTAGCCATAGTCATTAACATTAACACTTGAAATATTTTATGCTGTTTGTAACGACTACATAATATTTTAGTTTCACTTTTTGAATTTAATTACAGAAAAAAAGATTCTGATATTTTATTGCTTTAAACAAATTATCATATGTGATACCCACTTTAAAAACAGAATGATGCCCATATTGTGCTGCTCGCCATTTTCTTGCCAAAGTTATGGCATTTTCTGCTCTGAAAGTATTTGACAAAAATCTTTTTCACTAGTGGTGAAGTGGGTGGAGACTAATGTCTGCCTGTCTATGCCCTCAGGCTGAGGCCAATTCAAGCTGTCCATAGATGCCATGATGCTTTGTGTTCTCTCTCAAAGTAATTTAGCATTAAATCTGTTTAGTTTCCCACAAGTAAATCCACTGTACACTGCACAGTGCACATATAAAATGTATATGGTGACTAGCCTGGCAGCTTCATTCACATGGAGGAGCATGGAAAATGTAATAAATGGAAGAAATCATAAGTAAACCAGTTACATGCCGTGTATAGCCTGTGCTGTGTGAGCACTAAGGATTAGTAGCTTATCAGCACAGAGCTGATACTGTTAATGACAAAGTGGGGTAGGGAAGCAGAGAGGGATGGGGAATGAGGTGCAGAGAGAGATTGAGAAAGCTCTGTAGAATCACATACTGGGATGAAGGTGAAAGCCATTAATATGAAGCTCATAAGAAAGTAGCTCAATTGCATACAATTATGAAAATGGAAAAGTTTTGGCAGTTTGGAAGGAGAGAACAAAGAACTGTGGGGCTCTGGTATTAAGGGGTTTATAACCTGATGGTCTATAAAGATGTTATTTTATTTACTATTTAGGGGGAAGACAAATGAGGTGGCAGTGTATTTAACATGTTAACAGCTGCACTGTATATATTGTCACGGGTGACCCTGCGATCCTAGTCTCGGATCGTGGGGGCACCAATGTCCCACTGCGCTGCCGCTGCCCAGCTCCCACGGGTCACTTCTTACCTGTCCCGGCTCCCCATGGCTCCGGCTCCTGGCTCTGGTCCTGCTCGCAGACTCGGCCGCGCGCGCCACCGCTCTCTAGGGCGGTCCCGCCCGGCTCTTCAAGAATTTAAAGTGTTTCCAGACGCCTCCGTGATTCCTGAGCATTTCCAGACGCCTCTGTGTTCTTGTGGTGTTCCCGTGTTCCTGTGGTGTTCCTGTGTTCCTGTGGTGTTCCTGTAATCCTGTGGCGGTCATGTACTCCTGCGGTGGTCCTGTACTCCTGTGGTGGTCTTGTAAACCTGTGGCAGTTCTGTTATCCTGTGGAGGTCCAGTTATCCTGTGGCGGTCCAGTATCCTAGTGGTCTTCCGAGGTCCTGCCAGCCATCCATCCGAGGTCCTGGCAGCCGTCCATCCTAGGTCCTGCTAGCTGTCCTTCCGAGGTCCTGGCAGCCATCCTTCCGAGGTCCTGCCAGCCGTCATTCCGAGGTCCTGCCAGCCTTCCTTCCGAGGTCCTGCCAGCCGTCTTTCTAAGGTCCTGGCAGCCGTCTTTCCGAGGTCCTACCAGCCGTCCTTCCGAGGTCCTGCCTTCCCGTGGTCCTGCCTGCCCTGTGTGCCTACTTTGGCTGCCACTGCGGGCCTAGTTGCACCTGTAGAGCGACCTGGTGGTTCCCCGCCGCAGCAAGACCATCCCGCCTTGCAGCGGACTCTGGCGAAGACCAGGAGTCCACTTAGACTCCGCTCCCGGGATTCACTAAGGTAGTTCCACCGAGGCAGCGCTGCTGCGCTGAAGTTTCCAGAGGCCCGCTGGAATTCCCTGAAGTTCACCGGCCTATTCCTGGTGAAGGTAAGTGCAAGTCCCGCAACACTTTTTTTTAAAAAATGCAGCAGTTTTTCCCAAATCCGTCAGGTTTTTGTTTGGCCACGCCCCCGATTTCCGACACTTGCATACCAGCGCCGATGCGCCACAACCCGATCGCGTGCGCCAAAATCCCGGGGCAATTCAGGGAAAATCAGCGCAAATCGGAAATATTCGGGTAACACGTCGGGAAAACGCGAATCGGACCCTTAGTATATGACCCCCAGTGTCTTTAACAATGATCTTTTGTGGCTTACACAACAATGAGTGCCTTCAAGGCAGCAGTCTTCCCCTTGATTGCGTTGCCCACTGAACCAAACTATGGGACCTTTTCAAATGCTTAGGAAGCCTTTTCAGTTGTTTTCGGTTAATTATTTTAGTATTCAGAGATGACGACTTTTGGGTTTTCCTTGGTTACTAGCCATAGTCATTAACATTAACACTTGAAATATTTTATGCTGTTTGTAACGACTACATAATATTTTAGTTTCACTTTTTGAATTTAATTACAGAAAAAAAGATTCTGATATTTTATTGCTTTAAACAAATTATCATATGTGATACCCACTTTAAAAACAGAATGATGCCCATATTGTGCTGCTCGCCATTTTCTTGCCAAAGTTATGGCATTTTCTGCTCTGAAAGTATTTGACAAAAATCTTTTTCACTAGTGGTGAAGTGGGTGGAGACTAATGTCTGCCTGTCTATGCCCTCAGGCTGAGGCCAATTCAAGCTGTCCATAGATGCCATGATGCTTTGTGTTCTCTCTCAAAGTAATTTAGCATTAAATCTGTTTAGTTTCCCACAAGTAAATCCACTGTACACTGCACAGTGCACATATAAAATGTATATGGTGACTAGCCTGGCAGCTTCATTCACATGGAGGAGCATGGAAAATGTAATAAATGGAAGAAATCATAAGTAAACCAGTTACATGCCGTGTATAGCCTGTGCTGTGTGAGCACTAAGGATTAGTAGCTTATCAGCACAGAGCTGATACTGTTAATGACAAAGTGGGGTAGGGAAGCAGAGAGGGATGGGGAATGAGGTGCAGAGAGAGATTGAGAAAGCTCTGTAGAATCACATACTGGGATGAAGGTGAAAGCCATTAATATGAAGCTCATAAGAAAGTAGCTCAATTGCATACAATTATGAAAATGGAAAAGTTTTGGCAGTTTGGAAGGAGAGAACAAAGAACTGTGGGGCTCTGGTATTAAGGGGTTTATAACCTGATGGTCTATAAAGATGTTATTTTATTTACTATTTAGGGGGAAGACAAATGAGGTGGCAGTGTATTTAACATGTTAACAGCTGCACTGTATATATTGTCACGGGTGACCCTGCGATCCTAGTCTCGGATCGTGGGGGCACCAATGTCCCACTGCGCTGCCGCTGCCCAGCTCCCACGGGTCACTTCTTACCTGTCCCGGCTCCCCATGGCTTCGGCTCCTGGCTCTGGTCCTGCTCGCAGACTCGGCCGCGCGCGCCACCGCTCTCTAGGGCGGTCCCGCCCGGCTCTTCAAGAATTTAAAGTGTTTCCAGACGCCTCCGTGATTCCTGAGCATTTCCAGACGCCTCTGTGTTCTTGTGGTGTTCCCGTGTTCCTGTGGTGTTCCTGTGGTGTTCCTGTAATCCTGTGGCGGTCATGTACTCCTGCGGTGGTCCTGTACTCCTGTGGTGGTCCTGTAAACCTGTGGCAGTTCTGTTATCCTGTGGAGGTCCAGTTATCCTGTGGCGGTCCAGTATCCTAGTGGTCTTCCGAGGTCCTGCCAGCCATCCATCCGAGGTCCTGGCAGCCGTCCATCCTAGGTCCTGCTAGCTGTCCTTCCGAGGTCCTGGCAGCCATCCTTCCGAGGTCCTGCCAGCCGTCATTCCGAGGTCCTGCCAGCCTTCCTTCCGAGGTCCTGCCAGCCGTCTTTCTAAGGTCCTGGCAGCCGTCTTTCCGAGGTCCTACCAGCCGTCCTTCCGAGGTCCTGCCAGCCGTCCTTCCGAGGTCCTGCCTTCCCGTGGTCCTGCCTGCCCTGTGTGCCTACTTTGGCTGCCACTGCGGGCCTAGTTGCACCTGTAGAGCGACCTGGTGGTTCCCTGCCGCAGCAAGACCATCCCGCCTTGCAGCGGACTCTGGCGAAGACCGGGAGTCCACTTAGACTCCGCTCCCGGGTTGCGGCTAGCATCTTTATCTCCCGCGGTGGTCCAGGGAGTCCACAAGACTTTGGTCCCAAGGGACTATTCCCCGAGACTGTGACATATATCTGCTGTAAATATAGTATATACAGGCGGTCCCTGACTTTCACTAAAGACAGGTTCTAGAAGCCCATTACAGCTGCATTGCTAATACGACTTTCTGCCTTCTCTGAACATTTGCATTACAATACAATGTATTGTAATAATACAATTGTGTGTTATAACTTACATTGCACCCTGACAGAATCTTCTTTGTAGTTCCAGGGGTTGGCTTTGGTCTTGATGCATTTCAAAAAACAACATGTGACTTATCTGTGCTGCAGACTGCTCAGCTCTTTATCCCCACATTTGTGTTCCTTCACAGAGCTCACAGCCTGGTGAGCTGACATCAGTGGGGGAAGGAGGAGCTATACAAGGGCACAAAGGTGGGGGCCAACAGTTAAGCAGCCTACAGCACAGACAAGTTACATGTTGTTTTTTGAAATCATCTAGACCATAGTCAACCCCTGGGACTACACAGAGCATTCTGTCAGGGTGCAAAGTAAGTTATAACACACAATTATATTGTAATGCAAATGCTTAGAGGAGGCAGAAAGTCATATTTGCAAAGCGGCTTCTACAACCTGTCTTTAGTGAAAATGAGGTCCCTGGTTACAGGTTCTTTTTAAATGGGTTTGTCCATGAAAGATAGTGATGTTCACACAAAGTTCATTTTAACCCTCTACAATTTTTACCTTTATTGCTGTTTAGCTCATAAAATTTAGTGATGGCAATTGTCAAATTTCAGAGTGTGGACGGGGACTCGCTAAGAAGACACTTTATGATCATTTAATTGATGTGAGATGCTGTGTGCTGACAATGGGGCACATTTCCAAATTTTACCGTTTTGTGCCGAATTGCCCTGGGTTTCTGGCGCACGTGATCGGATTGTGTCACATCGGCGCCGGCTTGCATGCGACGAAAAACGTGGGTGTGGCCGTCGGTAAACCCAACGGATTCGGAAAAATTGTGCTATTTAAAAAAAAAAGTGTGGCTTGACACACACTTACATGAACCAGGTATAGGATGGTGAACTCCAGCAGACCTCGGCGCAGCAGCGACACCTGGTGGACATGGGGCGGACGACCTTAGTAAAATCGCCAGAAGACCCAAATCCTCGTCAGAGAACGCCCCGCTGGATCGCGACAGGACCGGGTAAGTAAATGTGCCCCAATGTGCTTAGGTAATAAGGGTACAGGTTTATCTGTACTTTTATTTACCTTCATTACACATCAGCTCTGCTACATGTTAGCTATAACTAATAATGTCAGTACTGCTACATCTGAGCTATAACAAACACAGAGTGCCCCCCACTCTGGACAAAGACTTTATCTTGCCTGTAACTTGTAGAGTAAGTCTGTGCCTGCTGCTGCTTGCTGGCAGGAAGTGTCTGTTTGAGAGATCATGCTGCAAGGAGCAGACAGAAGAAGCAACTCAAGAGATGAATCTGCCATGCCCTCCAATACAAATTAGAGGTTTATGGTCGGATCCTGGGGTAATCGAAATTGTATACACCAGGACTGATAGAGAAAGGTTGTAATTATATATGTGAAATGCTGTATTTTTGTTAATAAAATTGAATTAGAGAATGTATTATTCTGTTATCATGCGTATATTTAAGAATTTATGTATGCGCAGTTGGTCCGGCTTCGGAGCCGAGATCGCACAGTCACCGGCCTGTGTTTTGTTCATGTGTAGAACTCCAGCTTTGCAGATGAGTGCACGTATCTTCGAGGCTATCTGAAGCTATCTGGGTAGGAGGATCACAGAGGCTGTCAGGCTTGTGGGGTAGCACTGCTGACGATGACACAAGCCGACACCTGGGACCAGAATCTAAGTGGCACCCGGTCTTCACCAGAATCTGCTGTAAAGTCTCGACCTGTCCGTGGTGGCAACCAAGGTCAAGGTAGCTCGGGCTTCGGAGCCGAGATCGCGCACCTGCCTGTGTTTTGCACATGCACAGAGATCCAGGTTTGCGGAGGAGTACGTGCAGCTATGAGACTATCTGAATCTATCTGGGTAGGTGAATCAAAGTGGCTGTCAGGGTTCTGGGGTAGTGAATCCCCTGGACCACCGTGGATGGTGACACAAGCCGACACCAAGGAATGGAATCTAAGTGGCACCCGGTCTTCCCCAGATCCCGCCTGTGAGCAGGATGGTGTTGCTGCGGTGTGGTGCCACCAGTTCGTCGTTCCACAGGCACGAATTGTCCACAATGGCAGCCAAGGTCGAGGTACAGGATCGCTAGCCAGCCTCGAGGTAGGGGACAGGCAGATAGTCAGGGCAGATGGCAATGGAGCAGAATCAGGAACAGTGCAGGAGGTCAAGACTGGCAACGCAGGAGCAAGGTCAGGGTCAGGTCACAAAGGGAGAACAGAATAGGAATACACAGGAGGATCTTTCTCTTAGGGTCTGTTCCCAAATAGATTTGAGCTCCTGTACCAGTACCTCTACTGCAGGGACATCCAAGGGAATGGACGGAGGAAGAGGAAGGTGAGGAATAGACAACAAAGAAAGGAGCTGCCCCAGCAGACCCAGAGTCCAGAGAGTTATATGAGAACTCAGCCCATGGTAGCAGATAGGACCAGTCATCTTGATGGGCAGAGACGAAGTGGCAGAGATGACAGCCCAAAGTCTGATTCACCCTTTTTACTTGACCATTCGACTGTGGGTGGTAAGCAGAAGAAAAGTCCAGATTTACTTACAGCTGGTTACACAAGGAACGCCAGAACTTGGATACAAACTGGACCCTTCGAATGGACACGATGTGTTGAGGCAGTCCATGAAGCCAGAAGATGTGTTGAAAGAACAAACTGTCAAAACGTGGAGCAGATGGTAGACCTTGAAGGGGAACAAAATGGAACATCTTGGAATGCCGGTCAGTCAACACCCAGATGACGGTATTGCCAGAGGTCGGTGGAAGATCTGTGATCCATAGCCAAGTGAGACCATGGCGACTGGGTATCAGCAATGGAAGCAATTGGCTAGCTGGTTTTAGCCGAGAAGGCTTATTACGGGCACAGTAAGTGAAAGAGACCCCCACAACATCTTTAATAAGGTCAGGCCACAAGTAGTAGCGGAGATAAGGGCCACGGAACGTTGCACTCCAGGGTGCCCAGCCAGACGCGAAGAGTGTCCCCAAGACAAAATCCTCTTCCTGAATGCCAGTCACACATAAGTCTTGCCAACAGGAAGCTGCCAAAGATCCACTGGAGCGGCAACAACCAGTTGTTCAGGCGAGATGATATGCCACGGGACCGATGAGATCAGAGGCATGAGAAAGGGCATCGACCTTGATATTCTTCTCCGCAGGACGGAAATAGATCAGAAGGTTGAACCGTGAAAAGAAGAGCGACCAACAGGCTTGTCTGGGATTAAGACGCTGGGCTGTCTGGAGATGCAGGAGATTTTTTTGGTCTGAAAATACCTAAACCAGATGGTGAGCTCCTTCCAGTAGATATCGCCATTCTTCCTGGTCGAGCTTGATGGCCAATAGTTCTCCATCTCCTATGGAGTAATACCTCTCCACGGAGGAAAAAGTCCTAGAGAAAAAGCCACAAGTTAGAATTCGGTCATTAGGCCCTTTCTGGGTGAGCACCGCCCCAGCACTTACAGAGGATGTGTCAACCTCTAGAAGAAAAGGTTTTTGCGTGTCAGGCCTAGTAAGAACTGGAGCCAAGGCAAAGTTGGATTTCAACCTTGGGAAGGCTTCTTCAGCCACGGAGGCCAGAGGTGGGGGTTGGCACCCTTCTTGGTGAGCGCAACAATGGGAGACAACAGAGTGGAGAAATGCGGGATAAACTGCTGATAATAGTTTGCAAAACCCAGGAACCTCCGTATGGCACGTAGACCTTCTGGGTGCGGCCACTGTAGAACTGCAGATAGTTTAGCAGGATCCATCTGGAGACCTCTGTCTGAGCTTATATAGCCAAGAAAAGGAAAGTTCAGTTGGTGAAACTGACATTTCTCGAGCTGGGGAGAACACCACAATGTTGTCTAGGTAGATCACGACACACGTATACAGTAGATCTCTGAAGATGTCATTGATGAATTCCTGAAAGACAGCTGGAGCATTACACAGTCCGAATGGCATCACAAGGTACTTGAGTGTTAAAAGCTGTTTTCCATTTGTTAACCTTGCGGATCTGGATGACGTTGTAGGCCCCACAAAGGTTCAGCTTGGAGACCCAGGCAGCGGTTAGCGGTTCTTAACCGTGACCCTGTTAAGCCCGCGATAATCAATGCAAGGAGGGGAGTGAGCCATCCTTCTTGGTCAAAAGAAGCCTGCACCAACCGGAGAGGATGATTTGTGTATGAAGCCTCTCTGCAGGTTCTCTTCAATATACTCCGACATAGCAGCAGTCTCTGGAACTGAGAGAGGACATATACGACCTCTTGGAGGAGAGGCACCAGGCAGGAGATCCACAGGGCAGTCGTAGGGATGGTGCAGTGGCAAAGTCTCTGCTTGTTTTTTGGAAAAAACATTGGTAAAGTCCTGGTAACATGTAGGTAGACCCTCCAAGAACTTGGGAGTCATGGGGAAGCCAAGACAGGTAGAGGCACCACCATGCAGCGAGACTGACTCTCTGGTCCCTAATGAAGGATCTCCCCCGTCTTCTAGTTAAGGACCGGTGCATAGAGTTGCAGAAGACCCAGCAGGAGAGATGAAGAGGACTGTGTAAGCACGTAAAAGGAGCTCCTACTTGCAGAGAAATAGGCTCAGTGCGGTACCAGAATTTGTCGGCAGACTGAGGAGATAGCAAGAGGCTGCTTAATAAGAACCACCGGGATGTGATGCCGGGAGACTAGGGTGGCATCCACAAATTTCCCCGCAGGACTGGAGTCCAAGAAATCTGAAACCTGAAGTGGAGTGTGGGTGACGAAGCTGAAGAGAACAGAAATAGTCAGGCTGGGAGAAGCTTTGTTTACACCTAGGGACGCCTCTCCCAATAACCCTAGGTGCCGGGGTTTCCTGGACGTTGGGGGCAGACTGGACAAGCCCCAATGATGTGCTTTGGACTGGCACAATACTGGCAAAGATTCTTGCATAGGCTCCACTGCAGACCGGTCGTTCGGAGGCTGCAGCGGCCTTTGGAAAGAAGGAGCAAAGCGAGGCAGACGTCAAAGCTGGGCTTGCGGTTGCTCGTGAGACACCTCCTCAGCACGTTCCAAGAACCACAAGTCTATCTGAGTGGCCAGGATGATAAGACCACTCAGAGTAGCAGGTCACGGGCGGCCAATGTGGCATCAAGGTGCGGACAAGGTGGCATCATTCCAGGAGAGTTCGGAAGCCAGAATATGGAACTTGACAGCAGGTTCATCAGCGCCGTTTCAGCTGAGAAGGCCAATGCAGGTTCCTAAAACACAGAGCGTAATTCAGCCAGTAACATGGTATGGGTGGCTGTGACTATATTGCCTCTGTCTCATAGAGGAGTATCCCAGGCTAGGGCTTTCCCCGAGAGGATACTGACTATAAATGCCACTTTGGAGCGTTCGGTATGAAAATAGGATGGCATCAGTTCTATGTGCAACGAGCACTGTGTAATAAAGCCCCTGCATGGCTTGGGGTCCCCATCATACTTGTCGGGCATCGAGAGTCTGAGCCTTGGTTCAGCTGCCGGTAGACAAGCCGGGGTTGCAGGAGAAGTTGCAGGAGCTGTAGCTGGAGTAGTCACTGGAGCCTGATGCTGGTGCTGAGTAACAAGCAACTGTTGCAGTGTGGCGCTGACTTGGCCAAGCAGCTCTCCTTGCAATGCAATCTGCTGGGCGACAACACTGGTAAGATCAACCAATATCAGAAGCAGCACCTTGGCGGAGTCCATGGCTGGATCTTACTGTCAGGACTCAGGGTCAGTGAGCCCCCTGGACCACCAAGTGAGATGACATAAACCGACACCTGGGACTGTAATCTAAGTGGCACCCGGTCTTCACCAGAGCCTGCCACATAGCAGATTGGTCTTGCTGCAGCGTGGTTCCACCAGTTTGTTCCACAGGTGCAACTAGCCAGCACTAGCAGCCAAGGTCGAAGTACAGAATCAGTGGGCAGTCTCGGAGTCGGGCACAAGCACACAGTCGTGGCTGGCGGCAGAGATCAGAGGTCGGTTCTGGGGTCAACAACAGGAGATCAAGCGGAGAAGGAAGGTAAACAGGAACACGGAAGAGAACAATGATAGGAAGATTTCTCTTATCACAATTAGGTCAGAGATCCAGCGGGGGGTGATGGGAGCAACAGGTTTAAATAGGAAAACGGAAATGGCCAGCACCAATCAGCGGTGCGCTGGCCCTAAAATCTTCGAGTGCTGGTGCACGTGTGCAGCAGGCAGTCCGTGGGTTACATACAAGATAGGTTCTGTAGGTTTGTTATTAAGTTGAATTTGTATGTAAGTCGGATCTGTATACTTTATCAATGTAACCTCAAATGTTTTTTGGTCTGTGATAATTGGATTTTAAAAATGTTGGATTGTCATCAGAACCAGGATTAAAAATTAAGCTTAATTCCTCCCCAACCCTCCTACCCTATTCATTTGTTCAGTTTGTTTAATACAGTAGCTGGTTATGCATCACTCTGAAATCACTTCAATGAAATTCTGTTGAAAATAAAAATAAAGCTTAATTTCAGGAACCGCAATAGCTGTTGTCAGGCTTGCAGGATGTGGATACTCTGGACCACTGCAGACGATGACTCAAGCCACTACCTGGGACCAGAGTCTAAGTGGTACACGGTTTTCACAAGAGCCCGCCGCAAAGCGGGTTAGACAAGCTGCGGCGTGGTACCACCAGGTCGTTCCTCAGGCGTGACTGCAGTGGCGGCCAAGGTTGAGGTACAGAAACAGCAGACAAACTCAAGGTCACAGTCCAGGCACAAGATCAGGGCAGGCGGCAGAGATGCAACGTCAGAATCCAATCCGGGGTCAGCAACAGGAGGTCCAAGCAGAGGGGTACATGGGAACACGGTACATGGGAACACGGTGGAGGTCAGGTAACACAGGAACACGGAAGGACACAGGAACGCAGGAGACACAGGAACGCAGGAGACACAGGAACGCAGGAAATCGCAACAGAGCTTTCTCTTAGGCTGTGAGGCACAAAGATCCGGCAAGGGCTTACAGGAAGAGGCAGGCTTATATAGAATTAGTGAAATGGCCTGCGCCAATTAATGGCGCACTGGCCCTTTAAATCTTAGCAAGATGGGCGCGCCGAGTCGCGGGAGCAGCAGAGGACGCCGCGGGGAAGGCACAAGACAGGGATCGCGGGAGCACCCGTGACATCTATTTATTTTAGCCTAAGGCTAAAGTACAGTAAATTTCCAACATCCAGAGATCCGTTTGTAACTCAGTGTCGTCTGTAAGTCGGTTGTTCTTAAGTAGGGCACCGCCTGTAGTTGAGAAATATAGAGTATTCCCTTTTGTCCCCACACATCAAAGCCCTCCAGATGGTATAATTCCCATTTATCTGGGTTACTCCAAAGGCTTAACCTTGGTAATCCCCACTATGCCCTGGTGGTTATGACATTACCACCACACCAGGTGGATCATATGTAACGGCAAATTTTCCTGATGTAACCAAATCCTATGCGCCTCTAATGTGGGCAGTAATGGGCCCTTTCCCACCAAAAAAGAGGCATGTAGTCGGAAAATAAAGAAGCAACCAGTAAAAACACGCCCCCCGCCAGTGAGCCAACAGTGGTAGACCAGATGTGAATTGCGGCATCAAAGTAGAATCAAATAGAGGAGCACAGTGCCTTAAATAGATAAAACTTAACTTTTAATAGTATTGCAATAAAAAGCACAAATAACACATGCTCTAATAAAAATATCACATAGTCTAATATGTCCTACTGAAATGGTTCAGCATACGTGGACACAACAAAACTTTTTGTCATACCTAAGTGTGATGTGACCTCGAGCAGGTAGTTAATTACCGCCAATCAAAACCAATAAAATAAATTTGAGGGTAATGGAGTTTACATATAGCACATTAGGGCAAAGAGAGAGAGGGGTAAATAAGATGACATCTTTGTGATATGGGCCGGATCACAATTAGAATTTCATTTTTTGTGGAGTATTTGAAAAGAAATCATATGAACATGAAATTCACGTCCAAATTTAGCCGTGAATCCTTGGAGTTTCTAGACGTCATGGTAGTTATTGAGGTTTGGTCTCACCCGTCTTCATCCTAGTCTGTAGGGATACAGGAGTCCAAATGAGAATATTGCCTAGTAAGCCCTAGTATAACTTATTCCCTAGGCCCCACAAGTTTGCTCCCAGCCCCCAGACTGCCCCTATTCGCGGGTATTATACCCTCAAGCTTAATCATATGTACTTGCAATAAATCCCTACGCGTTTTGTGTGATGGTAAAACCACACTCATCAGGGGAATCAAAGCAAAAAATAGGTGCTGCTGTACTTATAGTAACTAAGTGGACAGTGGTCCATATTAGTAATGCAGGCGGACAGTGGTTCATCTGACTGCTGCAGACATGGACCTAAACACTAGGCTAGACCAAACCACACCATGCCCCTGTCTGTTTAGAGATTCCGGGGGATATTACGTCATGGTGTGGGAGGAGTCTGCCATCCAAGAGTACAGAGCTACACCCCCGCCTCCTCCGACGACACAGCTTACGTCCCTGATTCTATCCCACCCCTCAGTCATTCAAGGTAAGTATTTGTTAGGTGGCAGGAGGGAGGACAATAACCACATCACATCAAGTTACTGTTTCTCCACATCATTGTGACGCGATTTCGGAGTATTATAATGCAAATAAAATTAAAATTTTTGGCTGGCTGGTAATCAATATCAACTGATGCAGTTCACTGCAGTGCAGAGAAAGTTAAAGGTATCATTATGTTGGTCTTAAAGGCAATGTAATAGAGTATATATCTGAGCCAAACATCTTAACATAGATGCTAGACTGTTTCAAGTCCAAAAGATACTCCGAATAATGGTAACATAGAATATTGTTACAGGTGGAATATCTAATGTATGTAAGAGATACACTACAGGTTCGGGGGGGAGGGGGGGTTGGGCCCGAGCGGGTTGTCCATAGAGAGAACAAGTAGAGAAGGCAGAGGTTTGGGCAACAGGAGTAATCAGAGAAAGCAAATATAGTTGAGTGTTTCCTTAAGACCCTTTGGGGCTACCGTATCCAGTACAAATATCCATTTTGCTTCCCTTTGCAGTACTGTCCTGTCCCAATTGCCTCCCCTCAGAGGTCTAGGGATTGCCTCAATGTCATGGAAACCGATCACCGTGGGATCACCATTGTGAACCGCATTGACATGGCGGGCGAGCTGGGTGTCTCGCTAGAACATTTCTCAGACAGGCAAGAGATCTGCGCCAAAGGTTCAAGGATAAAGGCTACCTGGATCACCTGCTGAGAAGTGCGTTCCAGGATGCCTTGCATAGGGAAAGGAATTACATCCTGCGAAAGCAGGTGAGAACTGAGGAGGACAAATTGATTAGACTTATCACTACCTTTGATAATGGGGCCCAGGATGCGAGAAAAATACTGGATAAACATTGGGACATCCTTCTGATGGACCTGGACCGGGACCTAAGTAATAGACCCATACTGAAGTACAGGAAGGGCCGCTCAATAAAAGACAGACTGGCCTACAGCCACTTCCTCCAGGAACAGGATTTAACCTGGTTAGAAAAATCTGTACTTACAGGAAACTTTGGATGCAGTGGCTGTGTCGCCTGTCCCTATATAAAAAGATGCAAATCCTTTACCTTGTGACAGGGAAGACCTACAACATAAGACAGTTTATCAATTGCAGGATGGAGGGGGTCATATATAGGGCCATCTACGAGTGTAATATTGAATACATAGGGAAAACCATCCGCGAATTTAGGAGGAGGATAGGTGCCCACAATGGTGATCCGTTTCCATGGCATTGAGGCAATCCCTAGACCTCTGAGGGGAGGCAATTGGGACAGGACAGTACTGCAAAGGGAAGCAAAATGGATATTTGTACTGGATACGGTAGCCCCAAAGGGTCTTAAGGAAACACTCAACTATGTTTGCTTTCTCTGATTACTCCTGTTGCCCAAACCTCTGCCTCCTCTACTTGTTCTCTCTATGCCCAACCCCCCCCCCCCCCCGAACCTGTGGTGTATCTCTTACATTAGATATTCCATCTGTAACAATATTCTATTTTACCATTATTTGGAGTATCTTTTGGACTTGAAACAGTCTAGCATCTATGTTAAGATGTTTGGCTCAGATATATCCTCTATTACATTGCCTTTAAGACCAACGTAATGATATCTTTAACTTTCTCTGCACTGCAGTGAACTGCATCAGTTGATATTGATTACCAACCAGCCAAAAATTGTAATTTTATTTGCTTTATAATCCTCCCTAATCGCGGCACAGTGATGTGGAGAAACAGTCAAGTCATGTGGATCCGCAATCACCTTTTTTGTTTTTTCAAGCCACTGCACAATCGGAGGTTAGCGTCCTCCCTCCTGCCACCTAAACAATACTTGCCTTGAATGATTGAGGGGATCAGTGACGCAAGCTGTGTCATCATCGGAGGCTGGGGTGTAGCTCTGTATGACACCATGACTTAGTATCCCCCGGAAACTCTGAACAGACAGGGGTATGGTGTGGGTGGTTGGTCCTTTACCGGTTATTTGCGGCGCATGAGCAGTGGATATGGCGCCGACGCAGCGTTCTAGCCTAGTGTGCATGCCTGCAGCAGTCAGATGAACCACTGTCCGTCTGCATTACTAATATGGACCACTGTCCACTTAGTTCCTATATGTACAGCAGCACCTATTTTTTGCTTTGATTCCCCTGATGAGGGTGGTTTTACCATCACACGAAACGCGTAGGGATCTATTGCAAGTACATATGATTAAGCTTGAGAGTATGATAGCCGCGAATAGGGGCAGTCTGGGGATCGCCTTGTAAGGGCTGGGAGCAAACTTGTGGGGCCTAGGGAATGAGTTGTACTAGGGCTTACTAGGCAATATTCTCATTTGGACTCCTGTATCCCTACAGACTTGGATGAAGACGGGTGAGACCAAACCTCAATAACTACCATGACATCTAGAAACTCCAAGGATTCACGGCTAAATTTAGATGTGAATTTCATGTTCATATGATTTCTGTTCAAATACTCCACAAAATTGAAATTCTAATTGTGATCCGGCCCATATCACAAAGATGTGATCTTATTTACCCCTCTCTCTCTTTGCCCTAATGTGCTATATGTAAACTCCATTACCCTCAAATTTTGTTACATGTTGTTGAGCTAATATGAGTTATTGGTTTTGATTGGCGGTAATTAACTGCCTGCTCGAGGTCGCATCACACTTAGGTATGACAAAAAGTTTTGTTGTGTCCACTTATGCTGAACCATTTCACTAGGACTCATTAGTCTGGAAATAAATTAAAAGGAGTGACTGCTATTTGGTATTTTTGAAGGAGAAGGGATTATGTAATCGGACTATATGCCAATGATATACTCATTAGATGTCGGAACCCACTTGTGTCACTTGAGGCTGTAAGGGTAAATGTACCATTAGCAGCCCCGCGTGCCAGACCTCAAGACCCAAGACTACTCAAGAGCTGTGGTGATCAGCTTTGTGGTATCATTTCACATATGTTCAACATGAGCCTGAAGTTGGGAAGGGTAGGACAACTGTGGAAAAAATCTTTTGTGGTACCATTACCGAAAACACTTTACCCATCGGACCTCAACAGCTAAAGAATGGTGGCATTTACATTCCATTTTATGAAGGCCTTCGAGAAGGTGGTTCTCGCACTTCTCCACCCTCTAGTGAGCTCATCTATGGACTTCCTACAGTGTGCTTATTGGGCATTGGTGTAGATTATGCCATTATACCCCTTCTACATCAAACGCTTTCTCACATGGAGAAACCGGGGAACACTGTGAGAATAATGTTCTTTGAACTCTCCAGTGCTTTCAACACTATACAGCCAGGGCTTCTAAGAGACAAATGAATCTGGCTGGAGTTGACCACCACCTCTCTAGTTGGAACCTATATTACCTCACAAACCAACATCAGTCTGTGAGAGTCCGGGACTGTGTGTCTGACACTGTGATTAGTAGTACCGATGCGCCTCAAGGTACAGTTCTGCCTCCCTTCCTCCTCACATTGTACCCAGCAGACTTCAGGTAGAATTCAGCAAGCTGCTACCGCCAGAAATTCTCTAATGACTCTGCTATTACAGGTGAGAATTACAGAGAGTACAAAGAAATAATCAGGGAATTTGCGGATTGGTGCCAGAAAAGCCACTTTAGGATTAATGCTGGGAAGATCAAGGAAATGGTGGTAGACTTCCATAAGCACAGTCCTCCTTCACAACCAATGGTCATTCAGGGGACGGACATTGAGGCAGTGAAGTCATATAAGTACTTGGGTGTCCTCCTCAACAATAAACTGTAGTGGGCAGAGAACATAAATGCACTTCACAGGAAGGGTCAGAACAGGCTATACCTGCTGAGGAGGCTGAGGGCATTTGGAGTGCAATGGCGACTTCTTTGGTGTAGACTGTTAGGGAAGCAGCATCCCACTAAGGAGAGCAGAAAATTGGACAAACTGATTAGGAAAGCCAATTCTGTCCTGGGGGTCCTCTTGACACATTGCAGGTAGTATCTGAGAGGAGGATACTGTGTAAGTTGAAATCTATTCTGGAGAATATCTCCCATCCTGTGCATTCATCATGTGGTGGCATTGGGTAGCAACAAATGCTTCCCCCCAAATGTGGAAGAGAGTGTTATCGGAAGCCATTCCTCCCCGCTGCAATCAGGCTGTTCAACAAACGGAGGTCCAAACAGAAGTAAGCTGTGCTCACCACTGTCAACATCAGTGGTAGTGGACCCCCTCTACCACCACGGAAGATGACGTAAGCCAACACCTGGGACCAAAGTCTAAGTAGAACCCAGTTTTCACCAGAGCCCTCCACAAAGCAGGTTGGACTTGTTACGGTGTGGCACCACCAGGTCGTTCCACAGGCGTGACTTTGTCCGCAGTGGCAGAAAAAGGCGAAGTACAGAATCGTAAGGCAAACTAGTGGTTGGAGACAGACAGGAGGTTGAGACAGGCAGCACATGATTGGGGACGTAGCAGAAGGTCTGGACTGGCGGCATGGGATCAGACTCAATAACGGTGTCACAACAGGAATTCATAAATACAGCAAATCACATGAAATAACTTTCTCAGAGGCACTAAGCACAAATAACCAGCGGAGAATGCAGGGAGAGGCTGCTTTTATCCAATTTCCTGGGAATGGCCAGCACCAATGAGCGGTGCACTGGCCCGCTTCGAGCGCCGGCACGCATGCGCCCTAGGAGACAGGGATGCGCACCGGGCTGCTGGAGTAGGAACGCAGATGGGAAAGGCAGAGAGGGGAGTTGGGGACCAAAGAGTGGCACGGGTGTGCCTGCGACCTGGAACATCCTGAGGACACCTGTGACAGTAACCGCCCCTTTGGCCTACTCCTCTTCTTGGTTTGGAGGAAGCTTTGCAGGAGGCCACGGTCAAAGATACTGTCCTCGGCTCCCAAGATCTTTCTTCGGGCCCGAACCCCTTCCAGTCAACAAGGAAAAAACGCTTACCTCTCACTGTCTTCATGTCCAGAACCTCCTTTACCATGAAGACATCAGTGGAGTCAGCCTCAGGAGCAGGAGGAGGAGACTGCCAAGAGAAACGGTTCAAGATGACAGGCTTCAGGAGAGAGTCATGGAAGGATTTCAGGATACACATAGTGGGAGGAAGACGGAGTTTATAGCCCGCTGGATTTATGCGCTTTACCACCTCAAATGGCCCCAGAAAACGTGGACTTAGCTTGTAGCTGGGAATCTTCAGCCGGGCTTATCTGGATGATAGCCACTCCTTGTCACCTGGAGAGAAGATTGGAGGTGACCTGTGCTTCTTATCAGCTTGGGTCTTCGTGCGGGCCAATGCCTGAAGCAGTGACTGATGTGTCTGCTCCCAGATCGATTTGAGGTCTTGCACCAACTCTTCCTCCGCAGGAACATCCAAGGGAACGGAGAGAGGAAGAGGTGGGTGTGGAATTCATCCATAGACAATAAAGAAAGGAGCAGAACCAGCAGACTCAGAATCCAGGGAGTTGTAGGAGAATGGTAAAAGAGAGGACCAGTTGTCCCGACGGGCAGAGACAAAATGACGAAGGTAACAGCCCAAAGTTTGACCAACTCTCTCTACCTGTCCATTTGACTGTGGATAGTATGCAGAGGAGAAGAGCAAATTCACTTAAAGTTGATTACATAGAGACCGCCACAAGCAAGAGACAAACTGGACCCTCGGTCTGAGACAATTGGGCACATTTACTTACCCAGTCCAGTCACGATCCAGCGGCGCATTCTCAAACGAGGATTCGGGTCTGCCGGCACTCACTAAAGTCCATGCGCCCGATATCCACCAGGTGTCGTTACTGCGCCGAGGTCCGCCGGAGTTCACCTTCTACTCCCTGGTGCATGTAAGTGCTGATCTTGCAACACAAATTCTATTTAAATTCCGCAATTTTTCCGAATCCGTCGGGTTGTCCAACAGCCACGCCCCCCCATTTCTGACGGGTGAAAGCCGGCGCTGATGCGACACAATCCGATCGCGTGCAATCCTGGGGCGCAAATTGGAAATATTCGGGAAACCCAACAAAAGTGTGACGCTCGGACCCTTAGTAAATGAGCCCTAATGTGCACCAGAAGTCCATGAAGCCGAAAAATGTGGGAAAGCTAGGGTCCCGTTATGTGAATTTGTGATATGCGCATTTTTAATGGACTCTTGAGAAACTGAAGATTGGTGCTGTTCATCGATGTTTTAAGATAGAATAACGAGGGAGAAGAAGAATATTTGGAGCTCCGGTCATAGTGAAATTATTTTCTCTATAACAGGAACATGCAGACATGGAGATACTTTGTTCTCACCTAGGGACGCTTCTCCCAAGAACCCTTGGTGCTTACGTCTCCCTGAACGCTGAGGATGGGCAGGGCAAGTCTGCAGAAAGTTTTCAAGACTGGTGCAATAGAGGCAGAGATTCTGCAGATGCGTCTTGTCCGCTCTTGGGGAGTCAGCCGTCCTCTATCTGCTTCTTCGGAAGCAGACACAGAAGATAGAGGTGGATTTTGAAAAACCGGAGCCAGGTGAGGAAGGCGTTGGGTCCTGACTGGGGCTTGATCAAGACGTTGCTCTTCAAGGCGCTCAGAGAAGGAGATAAGCTCACTCATGGAAGACGGCAGGTCCCGTGCAGACATGGCATCTCTGATCGGTACAGAAAGTCCTTTTTTAAAGGTAGCAAGTAAGGCTGCCACATTCCAGCTCGGAGGCTAAGGTACAGAATTGAACCACATAGTGACCAATAGAAGAATTCCCTTGGCGTAAGTTCATCAGGGTAGTCTCAGCAGATGACTCCTGGGCTGGTTCCTCGAAGACGGATTGGAATTCTGCGAGGAACGTGGTTATGTCAGCCATGACCAAGTCTCTTCTGACTTAGGGGGGAGTAGCCCATGCCAGAGCTTTCCTAGGAAGAAGGCTGATTACGAAAGCCAGCTTCGACCTCTCTGTGATGAGCTGCATGGGTTTACTATCGACAGCCCTTGAGTCCTGGTGGGACTGCCATAGCAATATTTGGCACCCCCAGAAAATGTTATGGGGGGCAATTGAGGGGGTGGATCCTCATGAGGTCACACTGACTGCAGTATTCAACAAGTTAAATACCTGCATTTGGAGCTCACTCCATCTGTGGGTCTTACACAGCAATGTCAGCCATCTTAGCAGAAACAAACTATGATGGGATTAACTGGTGTTCTCATAATGCGTCACATTGGGTTATCAAAGACTCAACTGTGTCTTTTTAGCCTGTTTGTGCTATTTGTGCTCTCAGCGAATGTAATTCCTGTAAATTCCAAAAATCTTGATCTCCATGAATTGAGATCCATTCTCCTCCAATCCTATTTCTCATTTTAACCAACACTTTACTCTACTGCAAATAACTTTCTGCATTAGTGTTCTTTAGTGTGTCTTTTTTTTTTTTTTACAGCCTGGATAGTTAGCTCATGCACAGGGCTGTTGAATCCACAGCCTTGTGCATGTGCCCATATAAGTGAATAGAGATGTGGGCTGGCTGTCAAAAATCTAGTTTCACAAAAATAAAGTGCATATAGCCAAATATGTATTCACCACTACCTGGGGCCTTGCATTAATGATTGCTTTAATCCTTACACGCTCTGCGGAGGATTTTTAAAAAATGTTTAAAATTTTTGTAAAAATGTATTAAAACGCAATAAAACCTATATAAATTTGATATCACCGTGATCGCACCCAACCAATGAATAAAGTAGACATGTTATTTGGAGCGCAGAGTGAAAGTCGTAAAAACTGAGCCCACAAGAACGTTACGCACATGTGTTTTTTTTTCAGTTTTTCCACATATGGAATTTTTTTTCCTGCTTTCCAGTACATGGCATGGAAAAATAAATAACATCATGGGAAAGTAAAATTTGTTACATACAAAATAAGCCCTCACACAGATATGTACACAGAAAAGTGAA
Organism: Engystomops pustulosus; assembly: GCF_040894005.1. Taxonomy (NCBI): domain Eukaryota; kingdom Metazoa; phylum Chordata; class Amphibia; order Anura; family Leptodactylidae; genus Engystomops; species Engystomops pustulosus. Next base: position 164,955,004 of record NC_092411.1, on the reverse strand, counting down.
AAAGTTATGGATTTTTGAAGGTGGAGAGCAAGAAATGAGCGAAAAAACCCTGCGTTCTTAAAGGGTTGTTAATATGCTGCTATTTCCTGGCAGGAAGGTGCTGGCCACAAGTTGTTGTTTTGCAATATTTTTAATCCAGAAAATTAATTCTAGAAAACCACTAACCTATGTATTTTTTTCCTGCAAAATCAAATGAGTCTGTAGCTTAATTTGGCTACAATTTAATAAATAAAAAATGTTAACAGCCAACAGACACACTTACAAATCAAGTTTTACAAATCATTAGAAACTTATATAGTATACCCATCAATGCCAGCTGTTTCCACATAGCATACACCATTCGTTTCTGTAGTGTATAGGAGTAAAATATCCGCCTGTTGAAAAAAAGAACAGTTAGTATGAATGGAGTAATTTCTAGTTAATCTATACAACTGGGTCACTCAAATATACATCATTTCACACCAAATACCAATCAGCAAACCAAGATGGCGGTGCTCACACTCAAAACAGTGAGGGTTGCTAATCTTCTCACATACTGTCAGCAGCAGACAATTTCAGAGAAGTTATTATGAACAGTAGTGATCTTTGTTTTCTTTATGTGCATCCAGAGACTGTGTTCACACATACTGAGGCAGATTTACTTATCCGGTCTTGTCGTGATCCCCGAGCTGTGATGTCCGATGAGGATGAAGTCCAGTGCGATTCACTAAGATTGTGCGCCCAATATCCTACATGTGTCGCTTCCCCGCTGAGGTCCGAAACAGTTCACCTTCTTCTTCCTGGTGTATGTGAGTACATGTCTTGCGACACAATTTGAATTTTAAATCCCACACTTAGTCCGAATCAGTTGGGTTGTCCGACGGCCACACCCGATTTGTGTCGCATTAAAGATTGAGCCAAAATCCGATTGCATGCACCAAAAACCCCTATTAAATGCGTCGAAAATAGTCGAGAAACCCGACGGAAATGCGGTGTGCAGACCCTTAGTAAATGTGCCCCATTCTGCTAATATTCCTTCAAACATGATGTAACCTTTATGTGATGCAAAACGCAATAGCAATGTAAAGATAAACATGAGGTAAATCTATTTACATTACATTTGCGTAATCAGGAGGTTCACATTTGCGTTTACATCATTTTTGCTCTTGCGTTGAACTTGCGTTTACAAGGTGCTCACATTGCAATTACATGGTGCTTGTGTTGCATTTTGAGTTTACATGGAGTTTCCGTTAACATGGTTTGTGACACTTTTACATTGTATTTGCATTTACTCTGCGTTTGCATTGCATTTGCGTTTGTGACACTTTTACGTTGTATTTGCATTTACTCTGCATTTGCTTCACATTTGCATTCACATGGCATTTGTGTTTACATGGAGTTTGCATTGCATTTGCATTTATGAGACGTTCACTCTTTCATGCTGTTGTGTTTATGTGCAGTTTGCGTTACGTGTTTGTGTTACGTGTTCTCTTTCATGTGGTGTGTGTGTGTGTGTGATGTTTGCGTTCATGTGGTATTTGTGTTCACATGGCATTAGCACGGTTTTTTTTACATGATGCTGCACTGTTGAGTCTGGTCTCTTCGTCTGATTCGTTTCAGTTCCCCTCCACTTCTCCTCAGATCTCCAATATACCTCTGTTGACCCCTAGGCACACCACAACGTTATACTACGTCCCTGCGGCTAGATGCTGAGCGCACCAGGACGTAGTATAACGTCCTGCTTCTGGCACCGACTCACGAAGGAGCCGGCACCAGAAGCAGCGGCTGTCAGCTGTCTATCACAGCTGACACTGCGCTGTAACACCCGCGATCAGAGCCGACTCCGATCGTGGGTGTTAACCCCTTACACACCGCGGTCAAGCATGACCGCGGCGTGTAAAGGTCTTCCTGCTGTGGATCGGATCCCCTGGTAAGCGGCACAGGGGATCCGATTCTCTTCTGGGCTGCCCCGAAGTCTGCCATGTGCTCCGGGGCTGCCCGATGTCCCTGCCAGTTAGACCCCTTCTGGGTCTGACTGTAAACTGTCTGCGCATGCTCTGCATGCTCAGAAAGTTTACACTATTCTACAATGAAAAAGTATTGTAGAGCAGTGTATTGAACTTGAACCAGCGATCAGAGCATCGCTGGTTCAAGTTCAAGTACGTGTAAGTAAAAACATGTAAAAACACTGAACACTACACATTAGAATAAATAAAAAATAAATACATAAAAATATAAGCCCCTAAAATGACATTATCCTATAAAAACACTTAATAAACTATAAAAAACACAAACACACCAAAAACCGCCACATATTTGCTATTGCCGCATCCGTAACAATCTGTGTAATAAAACAGAATCGTTACTGGACCTGCAAGGTAAATGCGGGGGAAAAAAACGCAAAAAACGTTCAGAAAAAAGATAATTAAAAAAAAAAATTTAAAAAGTGATTAAAAAAATGTTACACACTCTGAAATAAGACCACTAAAAAGAACAACTCTTCTCGGAAAAAATAAGCCCCTCACCAGATATGTCAGCCGAAAAATAAAAAAGTTATGCATATGAAAAGATAGTGATGCTAAAATGAACAAAATTGTCTACAAATTAGTTTTTATTCAGTAAAATGGAATAAAATACACAAAACCCCCACATATTTGGTATTGCTACGTCCGTAACAATCTGCGTAATAAAACAGAATTGTTATTGGACCTGCAAAATGAACCCCGTAAAAAAAACCCTCAAAAACGCTGTGAAAAAAGATAATTTTCAATTAATACCGTTTAAAAAATGCTCTAAAAAGTGATTTAAAAAAGTTACGCACTCTAAAAAAAAGGACAATCCTTCTCGCAAAAAATAAAGCAAAGCCGAAAAATAAAAAAGATATGCATGTGAATGTCAGTAATGCTAAAATTTACATTTTTGCCGTACCGAACCAAAGAATAAAATAGACATGTGACTTGGGACACTCAGTGAAAGCTGTAAAATCTAAGCCCACAAGAAAACAGCGCAAATGTGTTTTTTCATCATTTTCACTGCATTCTGAATTTTTTTCCCACTTCCCAGTGCACGGCATGGAATAATAAATAGCATCAATATGAAGTACAATTTGTTACACAGAAAACAAGCCCAAACAGAGCTTTTTACATGGAGAAATTAAAAAGTTACAGATTTTTGAAGGTGAGGAGTGAAAAATTAAAATGCATAAACGAAAAAGGGCCACATCCCTAAGGGGTTAAATTTACATTAACCGTAACCTCCCCTCCTTTTTCCTGAGAGGAAGTGAGTGACCTGCCACTCTACACCACCCAGCGGGAGCCCAAACCGCCATCCCCCGGCAGCCCCCCCCCAAATTGAATGGATGAGCTCTATCCTCCAGGTATCTTCCAAGGACCTCATCGCCAAAGTACGCATGTCTTGACTACCTCAAACATGTGCACCCCCCACCAACATCCTCGCCCTCTCCAAACCTCCTTGCAAGCCGAGGGCCCATAAATCCATTCCCACCGCATTTGGAGGAACGCCATCTCCCAGCCAGTATTCACCTCTCCCTTCTTCCAACTCGGAATATCTCACCACCAATCTCTGGCCAAAAAACCCCCAACAGCCCGATTCAGCTTGACTCATGCTCTATTCAGCCGCACCACTGAACAAGCATGTCACCATTTCCTTCTATATACCACGTCCGACCAAGCAATATTCAGTGAGGGAAACAACACCCAGAACTTCAGCAAATCATGCTTTATGTCCCGAATCATTCCCTCACTGGTCTAGCCCCCAAATCATTAACCGCTATATGAAGCACGATTACATCAGGTTTCGTGTCCAAAGCCATGCACTGCTGCAACTCTGCCAGGACCTGAACCCACTTCATTTCCCTGTAACTCAACCACCTCACTATCATTATCTCTCTGTCAAATCCAGACTGCCTACCTTCCGGGCCCATAGCCGCCAACTGCGCACCCCTGTAGACATAAGAATGTCCAAATATCCAAGCTAGGCACAGCCCTGAATCTGTAATGATAAAGAAAAATTAAAAAATATCACTCCACAACACCCAACATGTTACAATAACATACTAGACATCTACAAATCGCCCCCCAACAAATGTGGCCGCACATGAGACCGGAAGCGCTCTGACTCACATCTACCAATCTTCTTTACCATTTTAAGCCCTAAGCCTCACCCTGCGGCCTCTGTCGCTGCCCCAATCCTGAAAGAATGTGGTGCGTTCTCCCTTTCCCCTTTTAAAACCCTGCCTGTTGTACTGCCTTTGTGACATCCGTTAAACCCCGTAACTGAAAACCAACCGCTACTCCTGCCAAACATTTAATCACTCTAGCACAATAAGGAACAACCCATGGGAAGACACCTATCCAAGCAATGCGCCCCTTCCCAAAAACACCCCAACAGCCACAAGCTCTCCTGATGTACCAGCAGCAAGCAAAATGCGCACTCAATGTCCGTCTTTGCCAGCAACGCACCTACCCCATACTCCCATACCCATCTCACTGCCCTATCGTATGACGTAAATGAACGATATATATTCAGAACATGCTATACCGTCATTCACCGATAATCCCTTCCAGTAAGAAAAAAGATGTATTAGCCGAAATTTGCCTGCTTCCTTCTTGGGTACCACCCCCAACGGTGACACTACCATCCCTAGTAACGGAACATTCCTAAAGGGGCCTGCCATCCTTCCCAGTTGAACCTCCTCCCCCAACTTGTCCCTAACCACCTCAGGTTGTTCGTGCCTCGATCGTAAGTTTTTTGTAGAAAAAGGAACTTCATGCCCCAGGGTTGGGATCTTAAACCCCTCCCTGAAACCTTTCATCAACAACTCTGCCCTAATCCTATCCGGGAACCTATTTAGATAGGTCGCCATCTCTACCAGCTTCACTGGTGTCACCTCCTTGACCAGTTGCTCCCGACCTTTGTTCTTTTTGAAACATCTGACAGCCCGTGTGACGATCCCCTGCAAGCTGAGCATGCAGGCCTGAACTTACAACCCGCCCCATACTTGCACTGGCCGTCATTATATTGCCAGCACACCCCCACTTCCTTTGGTTGACTGCTCTGCCCAGACCCTCCGGCCCCCTCTCGAAACGACTGCCCAAATTTTACCTGGAGCCATCACTTTTAAACACAGGCCAATGTCCTTATGGTCCACTGGATGCTAGGTCTTACCGCTTTTCTCTGACTGAATTGCTCATCGTACCGCATCCACGCCTGACCCCCATAGAGCCGATACACCTCCGCGTTTGCGTCCAGATAGCAAAACATCCCCAGCCTCTTTTCCAGAAATTTTTCCTCAATCACGCTCGCTAATATGAAAAACGCCTGCAACCAATTCTGAAAAGTCTGCGGGATCAATCTCCACCTCTTCTTCTCCTCATCCTCTTTTTTCGTCTCCTCCTTCCTAGGTATATCCAAATTAAATTGACTTAACGGAAGCAATGAAAATATCTCCACACATTCATCCTTCCATATTTTTCCCTTCAACAGACATACACCTCCCCTTTTGCCCTGTCGTCTAACCGCACCCTCTCCTCCTTACCCTTCTACGTCTGCACCAACACTGTCACCACGGACTCTCATTGCCCCATCGCCTGCCCACCCCATTGAACCCAGACTCCCACCAGTGACACCCCCGGGATAACCCTTTCACACCTTGTTAATAAGTCCTTAACACTCTCCATCAGCGACCTTAACTCAGCTACTACTTCCCTGCCTTCCGACCCTCCCCTCGCACAACCGCACATTGCCCCTTCCCCGACATACATAGAGCAGTCAACAAGCTGCATGGGGGCTGTGTCCCCACCAGCGGCCATGTTGTTCACCAAACGCTGCCATCCTCTCTCTCGCATCCCTTCTTCTCTTCTCTCAGCATTGCCAATGCTGCCAGCTCGTCCCCCACAGCTGCCGCATGAAGAACTTGTATTTCATCTCCCTGGAGGCATGGTTGCCCTGAAGTCTCGGGGAGGATGGCCTATGCACCCTCTGAGGTGAGTGCCTTTTCCCCCTCTCCGCAGGGTCCATCGGGGTGGATGAATTCCTGCCCAAGCGAGGCCTGCGACTCCCGATCTGAGCGGCGGGCACTTGCCCGCCAAGGTCCCTGGAGGGGCTTCTAACCCGGGCTCAGCCTTGATGGCGGGCGCGTTCTCCTCGAGCGCCGCAACCCCGCTGCTGGCTCTGAACCAGCAGCTGCCTCCGCGGCCGCTGTCTCTCCTAGTGCTGCCTCCACCTGCACCCACACAGACTCCCTGCTTCCTTGCTCCGCTGCTGCACGGAGCTGTGCATTAATTCTACTCAAGTCTGCCATCACTACCCGGAGCTCCCACAGGTAAACCTTTCCTTTGTCTGCAAAAATGGCTGACTAACTTTTTTCCTAACTGTCCCTTAAAGAACAGCCCTGACAACTCCTGCTCTGTCTCTGTACCTCCCCCTGACTACCGATCCCTCCCGCGGTCCGGCCTCTCCTTTCCGTTTGTGTGCACTCAACACTGCTAAACTTCTATCATACTGTCCAACCAGTAGCAGGCATTGTCAGAGAAGCTACTATGAACAGTAGGGAGCTGTGATTTCTTTATGTGCATCTAGAAGCTGTGTTCAAACACATGATGTGGGGACTCCCCATTCAGTTGGCATCATCTAAGTAAAACGAGCGGACACCAATTGACAGTGGAATTTGGCGGCCACAGCAGCCTTATTTTAGTAACGAATATTTTAGGTACAAGTATAGAAAATTACATAAATAACATGTCATAATTGATGGTATAACAATATAACACATCGCAAAAATCGCCAGTACAAGAGGTCTATGAGGGCCGGTGAAATAAGAGTGTCCACACAGGTTTTATCCCCCTCCCACGCCGCACCGCTCCGGCTCGTGGGGCTGACAAATTGTCACGGACACCCCAAACCATATATTCCCTGGTCCACCCGTACGGTGTGACCAACATCACTTTATTCCAACCATGCACTGACCACTTATTAATGCTGCACTTCCCACCGGCCCTCCTAGGCTGCGTGACAATAAATACATTTACCCAGCTCACCAAAGGGAGGGCGGACGGGTGTTCGTTCCCTGATGTCGCTGCAAGAGGAAGAGGAGCCCACATCCTTTTAAACCCGGCGGGAGAGCGACGCTCACGAGAGACTCACCAAACCTCCACGAGCGCCGCCCCTCCCACCGCACTAGCTTAATACCGGCACTTCCGGGTCTCCCCCATGACGGCGGGCCTGCGCTACACTCTCTACCGGTCCCTCCGCTCCGGCCCTAACTTTCTGCAAAAATTCCCGCAAAGGTGATGTAAATGCAAAGAACGACATGATGTGACAAAAAATACAATGGGGCACTTTACTTACCCCTCCTGCCCGATCCCCGAAAGTGCATTGTCCGACCAGAATGCACATCTATCGAGATTCACAAAGATTGTGTGCCGGATATCCTGCACCTGTCACTTCCCTGCTCAGGTCCGCCAAAGTTTACCTTCTTCTTCCTGGTGTATGTAAGTGCATTGTCTTGCGACACAAATTGAATATTAAATCCTGCGCTCAGTCCGAATCTGTCGGATCATCCGAGGGCCCACCCCCTGATTTCTGTTGAATGAAAGCTGGCACCGCTGCGTCAAAATCTGATTGCGTGTGACACATTACCCAGTTAAATACCTTTCCCATCTGGGCAAATCCCGAAAATTTCGAAATTCCAACGAGTGCAGGCTGCTGACCCTTAGTAAATAAGCCCCAATGTTACTACAAAAGCAATGTAAACATAAAGTGATGTAAAGGTATTTTAAATTGGCACTTAAATTGCATTTGCGTTCATGTGCTGCTTACGTTGCATTTAAATGGCACATGGGCTGCATTTTTGTTTACATGGTGTTTCCATTAACATAGCTTCTTTGAAATGTTTATGTTGTATTAGCGTTTAACCCCTTAATGACCGCCGTATCGGCTTTCTACGGCGGTCATTAAGGGTACTTCTTCTGATGCGACGCCTTTCTACGGCGGCGCTTCAGAAGAACATTTCGGGACACCGGGTGTTTAACCCCTTACACGCCACGGTCAAGCATGACCGCGGCATGCAAGTGTGACCCCCGTGGATCGGACCCCCCCGGTATGCTTACCGGGGATCCGATCCCTCCTGACGCTGCCCCGGGTCCCGACAAGTGACCCGAGGCTGTCGGCTCCTCTCTGTGCCGGGTTCCGCCTCCTGGCAGGACCCGGCTGTAAGTAACTGAGCATGCGCGGCATGCTCAGTTACTTACACTATACACTGCAATACAAGTGTATTGCAGTTTAAGGGCTTGAATAAGCGATCGGATGATCGCTTATTCAAGCTTTGAAGTAGAAAATGTAAAAAAGTAAAAAAAAAATAAATCTTTTTAGAATATAATTAAATAAATAAATAAATAAAATAAAAGTCCCATAATCTCCCCAGTAACACATAAAATGCAAATAAAGTAAATAAAACACAAAAACACGTACATATTTGGTATCACCGCGTCCGTATTAATCTGTACAATAAATCTAAATCAATATTGAACCCGCTTGGTGAACTACGTAAAAAAAAACTCCAAAAACTTCCCATAATATACAATTTTTCATCAAACACCATCACGAAAAATGTTCTAAAAAGTGATCAAAAAAAGTTACATTCCCTAATATGATACGACTGAAAAGAACAACTGTTTTTGCAAAAAATAAGCCCTCAACCAGATCTGACAACAGAAAAATACAGAAGTTATGGCCCTGATAAGTTGTCAATAGTAAAAACAATGCGATTTTCTCCAATATTGGTTTTGCTCAGGAAAATTAAGCAAAAATAAGAAAAACTATATAAATGAGGTATCACCACAATCGTGGGAAAAAAATGCTAACAATCCAAAATAAAAATTGATGATTTTGTTTGTGTCCCCCTTGAAATAGTTAATAAAATCTCAAGAATAAGCTTTAGACTCCCAAAATAAATTAAAAAATAAGCCCTCATATGTTAGCATTACCAAAAAAAATAAAAATTTATAGGTTGTACAATGTGACAATACAAATCTGCTGTGAATGGCGCCTCCATTCATTCTATACTCGGCCGTGTGCCCGTACAGCAGTCACCACCACATATGGGGTATCAGTACACTCGGGAGGAATTGGGCATCAAGCGTTGCAGTGCGTTTCATCATTTAATTTATACTGAAAATGTCAGTTTTGGCCTAAATGAATGTATTTTCCAAAAAAATTCTATAGTTTCTAAATCGCAGGTCCATATTGTTTCAACCCATGTGAAACACTTAAAGGGTTAATAGACTTAATAGAAGTTTTACTATTATTTAGGCCTCTCAAAGTCACTTGAAAGCTGAGTTGTCCCTCAAAATGTGAGTTTTGGCAATTTTCATGAAAATGAGAAAAATCGCACCTAAAGTTCGGCGCCTCATAACATCCTAGAAAAATGACCGGAAGCATAAAATATCATCCCAACATAAATCAGATATTCTGTAAATGTTAATTATCAAACTTTTTGGGTAGTTTTACATCTTGTCTGGAAACCAGAACATTTCAAACTTGGAAAATGAAGAATTTTTACAAACTTTTGCCAAACTTTCACTTTTTTTCAGAACGAAACGCAAAACTTATCACTTAAATTTTATAACTAACAGAAAGTATAATGTGTCACGAGAAAACATTCTCAAAATCACTCAGATATGTTAAAGCGTTCCGAAGTTATAACCAATTATCGTGAGACAGGGCAGATTTGAAAAATCGAGTCTGGTCATTGAGCTGAAAACTAGTGTCGGTGATAAGGGGTTAAGCTGCATTTGCGGCACATTTGTTTTTTCATGATGGTGTTTGCATAGCATTCACGTGGCATTTGTGTTTATGTGGCCTTTGCTTTCATGTGGCTTTTTCTTTCATTCCGTTTATGTTTACCAGGCAGTGAAGTTGCATTTATGTTTAGGTATAGTTTGTGTTGTGTTTGTATCACACTCAGGTGACATTTGCATTTATGTGGCATTTGGTTGCACTAACTTAACATTTGCATTAACCTGCCATTTGCAGGGGACTTCCGGGGCGGCGCCCGATGGTGACACGCATGTGAGCGTGTGAAGCAAGGTCCTCCGGCCCCCGAGGCTCTTTAACTATGTGAGAGAGGGTGTTGGACGTGGAGCGAGAGTCCAGAGAAGGAGACGCTTGCAAGGCTGCAGGGCTTGTTTGAGCGGATCACGTGACACGCCAGCTGCTGGACGGAAGAACACTGCGCTCCAGGTGGTAGTGGAGGAGGGGAGCAGCATGCCCGGCGTCTGTGAATGCTCTGAAGCACGGAGGAATGTCCCGATGACATAGCGTGGGTCTCCCCTTTTCCTCCCTCTCCTCTCCCGGTGGAATCAGCTGTAGCAGAGGAAAAGAGAAAGAATTTGGAGACACAGTGGAGATACACTGCCGACTGTCTGAGAGCAAGAAGGGATACTAAGAACACAATCCAGAGCCGAGTGTGGAGGATGAGTAGAACTTTTTTATTCTTTTCTTCTCATGGCAAAGGAAAGTGTGATCGTAAATTTTGCTGAGCTCTCAATAGAATGTAAAGGACAGTGTGCCTTATCAGTTTATGTTATCTGATCAAAGAAACCCGTGGAGTAGGCAGCAGAAGGCATACTGTGTCCTTTCTTGTATTGCTCTCTATTACCCTCTCTCTGCTACTTAAAAAAGACACTAATGAACTGTGCTATACAGGACTCCAAGTTTCAGACTATGTGTCTTAGCAGAATATGCTGTGTGACCATAGATACTTGTTAAAACAAGTTGAGTGAAATAACAGTACAGCTGGCTGGAGAGACTGGAACATATGCGTGTCTGCTCTTATATGCTTCTGCATTTTTCTGTCTTTTGAAAAGCGCACTATTAAATTTTGCCCTATAGGACAGTGATCCTTTCTCTTTGCAGGGTGCAACATCAAAGACTGAGATATTTGAAGAGAGGGGAAAGAGAAGGGGAGAAAAAAAAAAAAATAATAATAATAATAACTTTCTACTCTTTTTCGCATTTTTCTGTTTAAAAGCTATTTACTGAACTTGGCTGTATGGGATGGTGATTTTTTTCTTTCTGCAGGCACAATACGAAAGATTAAGATACCTAAAAGGAATTGGGGATACCTGTTAAATTCCCTGCTTTCTAGAGGACTGCGGTTACAAAGTGCTCTGCTCACCTTGGCCAAAACTGTATTTTCTTTTTTGCTGTGCTTTTCTGCTGTGTTAATTTATCTGGCTTAAAGGGTCTGATGAATTCTTAAAAATTGTGCCTGGTATAACTATGTATTTGGGTTAATTTGACTTCCTGTGTAGACCTCTAAGGTGAAGAGTGAGCTATTTGTGTATATCTTCTAAAATTGGGAGCAAGATATAAGGGGGAAATCTGCAGTATCCATCTTGGACGTCTTCCTTCCGAGAAGTAGAATTCTCTCCCCCTCTCCATTTCAGTCACCCCGCCTCTATCTCTCCTTTTCTTTTTTTTTTTCTTTTCCTTTTTATTCTTCTCCGCCCCATCAGAAAATCTGCTATTTTCAAGATGCCAGGAAGAAGTGGAAACACGCTAATGAAGAAAGGAGACGTATCAAGGAGAGAGTCAATGAAGATCTCCCCAGAAAAGAAAGATGCCTCAAAAAAGTCAGGGATAGAAATGGGGATAGGCCAGGAGGACAGCCCTCCGACAAATATAAATGTCAGAGAATTGGCTGAGGCGGTGGCAAAAGAAATATTACCGACCCTGTATAGTGCAATCGACAGTGCAGTCACAAAGGCAATGCAGAAAGTTAACGCGGAACTGGAACTGCACAGGGAGAAAATAGATTATTTGGAACAGAAAATAGTTACGATGGAAGATGAGGCAGAAAATTTACACTCCCAAATACAGATGTTGCACAAGGAAAATGAACAGATTAGAGACAAAGTAATCGATTTGGAGAACAGGTCGAGGCAGAACAATGTGAGAATAATTGGACTTCCAGAATCAGTAGCCACAGAAGAACTCAGATCTATTATAGCTAAGGACATTCCTGAGACCTTGGGCCTGGAAAGAGAAATAAGAGTGGAGAGGGCCCACAGGTTGGGACCTAAAAGAACAGAAGAGCCAGAGGGAGCCAAGCCCAGAGTGGTGATTGCAAAACTTTTGGACTTTCATGATAAATTTGAGTTACTGAGATTATTCAGAGAGAAAAGAGATCTGAAGTGGAAGAACCACAAACTTCTACTATTTCCTGATTACGCGGCAGAGACAAGCCAGAGGAGGAAGCAATTTGGCCCCTTATGTTCAAAACTGTACAAAAAAGGGATAAGGTTCCGCCTACAAGCTCCTGCAGTACTGAAAATATTTGGTGAAGGTGGAGCTATGAATACTTTTGTACAATATAAAGAAGCAGAGGAATTTTGCAAAGAACATTTGAAGATAGAATGAGAGATGGGAAAGAAGAATACAGCGAAGAGAAATCAAATGGATAGAAGATACATAATTCCCCTTCTCTTTTATGTTTTTTTTTTTTTTTCTCTCTCTCTTCTCTGGGCTCCCCCCCCCCCCCCCCTTCTTAATAATTTCTTATATATATTTTTTTTAATTTCTTTTTTAATTTTTTTTGAGTTTCTTTCTCTCCTCTTTTCTCTTTTCTGGGGGCAAAAGGGAGAGTCGGAGGAAGAAGGGGGTGAAATAGATGGAAAAGAAGATGGAGGAACCATTAGGGAAAAAAGGAGGTCAGGATAAAAGGTTTAGGGGTGGGGGGGAGTGGGGTGGGACGAAGGGGGGAAAGGAGAGCTCTGCAACTGGCTTCGATAGGAATGATAGGAGAACACCAAGGTATAGATGGGGAGGAACGTGATAAAAATTACATCTTGGAATGTGAGAGGTATAACATCACCTGCAAAAAGGGGGAAGATTCTCTCACATCTTCAGAGGTTGGATACGGATATTGCCCTGCTCCAGGAGACATTTTTAACTGAGAGAGAAATTGGGAAATTAGAAAGAGGATGGGTTGGTAAAGCAGTGGGTCAAGGGGTAAGATCTAGGAAGTTAGGGGTTATAATAGTGATAAATAAAAGACTTAAAGCGGAGGTCCTTTCAGAAGAATATGAAGAAGAAGGACGAGCAATGAGGATACTGTTAAGGGTAGCAGATACCCAAATTAGGATTTGTAACATATATGCACCAAATGATAGGAGAAGTAACGAAGATTTTCTTAAAAGGGTCTCAGGGTGGATTATGAGGGATAGAGTAGATTATAAAATAGTAGGTGGAGATTTCAATAGAGTCATTGATGATAGATTGGATAGGTCAGATACCAAAAAGATTAGTAAGAAAAAGGGTGAGGACGCGATAATGTTTAACATCTTGAATTCAGGATCACTGGTAGATCCCTGGAGGATACAAAATAGAAAAGAGAGGGAATATACATATTTTTCAGGTCAATATGAGACATGGTCAAGAATAGATTATGTAACAATTTCATCCTCATTGGCGAGAAATGTGAAATCCACCAACATTTTTGACATTATTATATCCGATCATGCCCCTATCCAGATCGAGTTACAAATGTGGGAGAAGAAAAAAGGAATAAATTTATGGCATTTCCCGGGTAGGTTATGCAAGGAAAGGGAATTTCAAACCTTGGTCCTGGAAAACTGGGACAAGTATGTGAAGGAGAACAGCAAGTTAATGAAGGAGAACCCAATTCTCTTTTGGGAAACAAGCAAGTTATTTCTGAGAAGGGAAATAATGTCATATGTAGCAAGCAAGAATAAAAGAAAGAAACTTAAGTACGTAGAGATGGAGAGAAATTATAGAGAGGCAATACAGAAATATAGGCTAATACCTAATGCTGAAAGTTGACAGAGAGTAAACAAATTTTTGAGCAGTATGTGGATAAGATTCAGCGGGACAATATGAAAAAGGGAGAGAAAAATCTCTATCGTTTTGGTAGTAAAACCGGGAAAATGTTATCAGGCATGATAAAGAAGGAAAGAGGTGAAGGTAATATTGAGGGGTTGCGGAATGAAAAGGGGGAGATTATCAGAGATAAGGAAGGGATAAATGGGATATTGGCACAGTACTACAGAAGGCTATACGAAGGAAGAAAAGAGAGTGAGGAAGAAATGGATAACTTTTTGTTAGACCTCAATGTACCATACCTGTCCAAAGAACAACAGGAATCTTTATCAGCCCCAATTAAAGGAGAGGAGATAGTGGGTATTATTAAAAAAATGCCAAAGGACAAAGCACCAGGCCCCGATGGATTCACCCCAGAATATTATAAATTGGTAGCTCCACAAATTACGGAAACATTAGTACAGGTGTTCAATTATATGTATCGGGAAGGGAAGACCTTAATGACAGGGAATCTGGCATTTATTAAGGTAATACCAAAAGGGAAAGGGGAAAAAATGGATCCAGCATCCTTTAGGCCAATTTCATTAATTAATGTCGACACTAAAATATTTTCACGGATACTAGCAAATAGATTAGCTGAGGTAATGCCTGATCTGATACATCCCTCTCAGAATGGGTTTGTGAAAAGAAGAAATGGGGTCAAGAATGTGCGCTCAGTAATGGCCACGCTGGATTGGGCCAGGGCACGACCACAGGATAGGGAACATGCGGCAATTATATCAGTTGATGCCGAAAAGGCATTTGATAGTGTGGCCTTGCCCTGGCTCAAAAAGGTGATGAACAAAATGGGAATAAATGGGTTGTTTTATAAAGCAATTGACACAATGTATAGAGAGCCACAAGCACAGGTGGTGACACAAGGGGAGATTTCACAAAGATTTACGTTAGAGAGAGGCACTCGTCAAGGGTGTCCACTTTCACCTCTGTTATTTAACCTCACAATTGAACCACTAGCAAGGAAAATTCCTCAGAACACTATATACCAAGGGATAACTTTGGGGAGAAGACAATTGAAAATGAGTTTATTTGCAGATGATTTAGTCCTATATATGAATAATGTAGAAAGAGATATACAAGGGGTTTTGGTTTTTTTAAAGGAATACGAAAAAATATCGGGTTATAAGGTAAACACTCACAAAACACAGATTTTGCTATTAGATAAGAAAGCAAGCACAAAGTGGAATCAACAGTGGGGATTGAATATAGTCAAAGACAAATTTAAATATTTGGGAATATGGTTAGGTAGAGAGAGCACAGGACTGTACTCATTAAATTACACTCCCCTAATTGAGAGGATTGCTACTGATATTAGGAAGTGGATGGAACTCCCCTTGTCACTGTTTGCAAGGAAAAATTTGATAAAAATGGTGATTATCCCAAGAATGATGTACACCATGCAGTACCTTCCTCTTTTAATAAAAAATGACAGTCTCTTTCAGAGATTCTTATGGAACAGGAAAAAAGTTAGGGTAGCAATGTCCAGTACACAAAAACCATGTGCAATGGGGGGTCTTTCCTTTCCTAATTTGAGGGAATATAACATTTCTTGCATAGCTAGGATAGCAGCCCAATGGATAAATGGAAGGGAGACATTGGTAGACAAGGAGATAGAAGAAAGTTTAGTAGAACCTTGGTCATTGAACCTATTCTTACATGAGAAAACAGGAAATTTAAGTGGAAAGGCGAAGAGCTCAGTATTATTAAGGGACACAAGAGTGGTATGGAAGATACTGAGGAGAAGATTTGATTTACCAGTTGAGACATCAGAATTCTTAAAGATCAGTGAAGTACTGGATTTGAAGAAATGGGAAGGGCCTAGAGCATTTATTAGGGAATGGGAAAGGAGAGGAATCATTAAGATGGCAGATCTAGTAGATAGCAAAGATAAAAAATTTAAAACATTCGGTCAGTTGAGAGTGGAGTATGGGTTGGGAGAGGGCCAATTTCTATGCTACTTACAGCTCGCAAGTGAACTGGGGAAGAAAGAGGATCTGTGGTGGCTAGGGAAGGCGACCCAAAAACGGTTTGCGGCAATGATAACAGATAACAATGGTGACCCTTCAATAGCCAGCATAAGGAAAGCCATCACCCCCAGAGCTGATGACGTTTTTGAAGGAAGACTAGCAAAAAAATGGAAAGAGGATATAGGGACGTCATTGACAAGCCAGGAAGTGGGTAGGAGGCTCTTGAGGGGATGGAATGATACACAGAAGGCCACTATATCTGAAAATCTGAGAGAAATGCAGTGGAAGATCGCATTAAGAGCTTACTGGGCCTTCGACAAACCATTTCAAAGCAAGTTCCTGGATTATAAGGCAGAATGTCCTAAATGTGCAAGACCTAATGCCAATCTCATACATTGTCTATGGTTTTGTCAAGCGGCCAAAAAACTATGGGGGTCAGCGAACCAGTTAATTGAATATGTATTAGGAGAAAGAGTAGAGATGGATGTATGGAGAAGTATCTTTCAATATCGTGAGGGAAGGCTCGGAAGGCAGAAAGATGAAATGATAGATTTGCTGATATTGGCTGTTAAGAAGGTACTACTGACAGAATGGTTATCTTCACACCTACCCACACTGCTGCAAGTAAGAAGAAAGTGGAGGGAATTTTTGATGTTTCAATGGGTGGAGAGAAACAGTAGATATAAAAAGAACAATGGAGGGAAGTGGAAAGCAGTGTGGGGGCCTAAAGTTAGCAGGATCTTCTCAGGAGAGGAAATAGGCATACTCTATGGTGGGACCTAACTAGAAATAAGAAGATAAGCGAAGTTGGAAGCCAGTTGCATCTCAGGGAGGGAGGAGGGGGCGGGGGGGGGGGGCGAGGAGGGAATAGGGAAATGTATGTAGGTAAATTTGATAATTGTAAAAAGTGTATCGTTTGTATCTTTTGTAAGAGTACATGCAAAGCTATGAACATGGTGCCCTGTGAAGGGCCATGGATGTGAAGAATTGTTTTTAAAAATGTTAAAAACCTAATAAAGATGATATTAAAAAAAAAAAACCTGCCATTTGCATCTAATTTGCCTCAGCATTGAGGGTGCGTTCACACGTTGCAGTTAAAACTGCATCGCAATCAGCTTTGAGGTGGTTTTAGGTGCAGTTTTGTCAATTGAACAGGTGAAAGACATGAACTGAACGAGTGAATTTGATTTTGAAGGGGAAACCTGCTCCACAAATGTCATTCACTCGTTCAGTTCATGTCTTTCACCTGTTCAATTGACAAAACTACTAACTGTTTTAACTGTTTCTACAAAGTCTCCAACATCATGTCCTCTCTCTTCTTAAACTTAATCTTTCTAAGACCAAACTTCTTGTCATATTTTCTACTGACTGACCCAACACTGACCTCTACATCTCAGTCGGTGGGGTCACTACAGCACCGAGGCAGCAGACCCATTTTCTTGGGGTTGCATTGGTTGCCTTTCTCCATCAGGACACAATTTAAAATAATAATCCTCTTCCACAAAGCTCTACATAATGCTTCACCTCCCTATCTCTCTTTTCTCATCATAGTCAACTGTCCTGGTTGATCTGCCAGTGATTATAAATTAATCTCTACCTTAATTCTCATGAACGTCTCCACGACTTCTCCCGAGCTGCACCATCTGGAATGACCTTCATCAGACTAATACCTAACTTCCAAAGTTTCAAACGTGCTCTTAAAACCCATCTCTTTAGGCAAGCCTATCACACTCGCTAACTGCATGAAATGTCAACTCTCTGTTTACTGATCCATCCTATGTCCTCCTCCCATTGATTATCCAGCAAACACCAGATATGTACCAATCTCCAGGCTTCTTTCCAGTCACTTTCACCTTGCACTTTATATAAAAAAGATGGTGGCTGATGGCTGGTTTGAGGGGCAGAATTTATATTTGTTAAATCATTTTATACTGTGTCCTTATAAAGAATGGACGGACCATTATACAAGCTGGTATACCTCTTACATCACTCCCTTCATCCTCATAGTCCATAAGTTCTTGCAACCAGTGCCCTCACTCCTATTGTTCCAAATGACTGTTTGTACTCTGTAATGTAATATTATATTTGTATATGTCCCCTATGATTTGTAAAGCACTGCAAATAAAGATTCTTATTTTATTATTCACCCCTTTAAAGAAAAGAGCGATAATGTTCTGTATAAAACATCATAATTAGCTTAATTTGTTACATATTAAAATCCAGGCAGTGAATTAAAGATGGCTCTAATAAGTGCAATCCAAAAATATTCCCATCAGCAGGACAAAAAGCACCAACTACTTATATATAGGTTACACCATCTAGTCATAATACAATGCCACAGCTAGTAGTTAGCAATTGGCAAGGTACATAATCAGATATAAATCAGTTGATATTCTGGACACCCCTACGATTCATCAGGGGGTACGAAACCAACGCATGGGTGCCAGTTTAAAATAGAACTATACGGGGACCTGCAGTTACTGCAGAGCATGCACTTCATGACGAATTAAACTCTGTCCTTCTTCCGGCCACCAGGGGAACGGCGCATGTCCAAAAGCTGATGTCATGCGTAAATTGGACTATGTGGCAGACAAGAAGGACATCATCAGAAGGAGAAGCTGAGTTGGTAGGGCTTGAACGCACTCTGCGTATGGGGATCATTATGTTTATATTAATTGATGGAAAGTTTGTACTAAGTTACATTCTATCATGGAACTAGTCCAATATTGAAAGCAGAAATATAGCAAATATAGCAAACATGATCACTTTTACAAATAATCAATACAATAATTTTTAATTTAGTTTCATAGTTTATACGGTTGAAAAAAGACACTTGTCCATCAAGTTCAACCAAGGAAGGGAAGGGATTGGATGAGGAAGGGATTTAGGGGAAACAATTCTATATAACATAGAATGACATAGTGCCCCCTCGTCTTTTGATTCATACCCCTTATCATTTTTGTGGCTCTTCGTTGAACCCTCTCCAGCTCCAGGGCATCCTTTTTATGGATCTACTAGTACCTAGGTCCTTCTCAACAATTGACTCTCCTAGATTTACTCCCCCAAGGACATATGTTGCCTTTGGATTATTGGTCCCCAGGTGCATAACCTTACATTTATCTACATTAAACCTCATTTTCCAAGTGGATGACCAAACATTCAGTTTGTCCAAGTCACCCTGCAGCTTATGAACATCCTCCATAGACTGTAGTACACTACACAGTTTGGTGTCATCTGCAAAAATAGACACAGTGCTATTAATTCCTACCTCTATATCATTAATAAATATATTAAATATTAGTGGGCCAAGCACAGAACCCTGGGGTAGACCACTCAAAACTGGTGAACATTCTGAGTAGGAATCATTGACCACAACTCTCTGGATACGATCCTTTAGCTAGTTTTTAATCCAATTGTAAATGATTTCTGCCAAACCAATAGCCCTAATTTTACCCATCAGGCGTCTATGAGGGACAGTGTCAAATGCCTTTGCAAAGTCCAAGAACACAATATCCACAGCTGCTCACCTCTTCATAGAAGCAGATAAGGTTAGTTGGACAACTTCTATTCTTAGTAAACCCATGCTGGCTGTCACTTATTATACTATTTGATGTCATATACTCCTGTATATAGTCTTTTACTAACCCTTCCAGTATTTTCCCCACAATGGAAGTTAAGCTTACAGGCCTGTAATTGCCTGGCAAAGTTCTAGAGCCCTTTTTATATATTGGCACCATATTTGCCTTGCGCCAGTCACTTGGCACCACACCAGACATTACGGAATCCCTGAAGATTTTAGACAGCGGTACATCAATAACAGAACTGAGTTCTTTAAGAACTCTGTGGTGTAACCCATCTGGTCCAGGAGCCTTGTACACATTGATTTTATTGAGCTTAGATTGGATCATGTCTATATTCAGCCAGTCTAGTATATTACAGGGTGCATGACCGGCACTGGCACCACCCACGTCAGAAGTTCTTTCTTCTATCGTATAAATGGAGCTAAAAAAACTATTAAGTATCTCGGCCTTCTCTTAATCTCCAGTCACCCATGCCCCATTTTCAGAATAAAGGGGTCCAACCTGTTTTGACCTATTTTTTTTGCATTGATACACTTAAAAAATTTCTTGAGATTTGTTTTGCTATCTTTAGCCACCTGTTTTTCATTTTGTGTTTTGGCTGATTTGATTTCCTTTTTACAGATTTTGGTAAGTTTTTTGTAGGTATTGAAAGCCTCAGGTGACCTATCGGATTTATATTTTTTAAATGCCCTCTTTTTCTCATTAATTTCCCTTTTTACTGTAGCTGTAAGCCACGTGGGGTGTAATCTAGCCCGTCTATACTTGTTACCTACTGGAATAAATTTAGAAGTATAAAAACCCAGGATAGATTTGAATTTCTCTCATTTAACATTAGCATCCTCATTTGACAGAATCTGAACCCAGTCTATATGCAGTAGTGCAGACCTGAATTTCTGGAAATTAACCCGCTTAAAATTCAAAGTTTTTGATTTTCCCACCTGTTTCTGCTTTTTAAAGTTTAAAGAGGAAAATAATTATATTATGATCGCTGTTCCCAAGGGGTTCCCAGACACACTGACATTTTGGATAATCTCCTCATTGTTAGAAATCACAAGGTCCAACAATGCGTCACCTCTTGTGGGATCTTCTACAAGCTGCAACATAAAATTATCTTGCAGAAAGTTGATAAAATGTCTCCCCTTCACAGATGAAGAAGAGCCCTGAACCCAATTTATGTTTGGAAAGTTAAAGTCTCCCATTATCACTACGGTCCCCTCCTGTGCAGCCCGCTCCATCTATTTATATAGGTGACCCTCTATTTCCTCAGAGATGTTAGGGGGTCTATATATTACACCAAAAATAAATTTCTCAAAGCTCTCTTGGCTTTGAATTCCAACCCACAAAGTTTCAGCCTCCTCACACTCTTCTGAGACCACTGACTCATTCACAATCGCTTTTAAGTCTCTTCTGACATACAGACATACACCACCTCCCCTCCTATTTGCCCTGTCTTTTCGAAAGAGTGTAAAACCTTGAATATTAACACCCCAAGCATGCGATGCAAATAGCCATGTCTCTGCTACACCAACAACATCTAACTGTTCCTCTAATATCAGAGCCTCAAGCTCACCCATTTTGCTTGTGATACTTCTGGCATTTGTGAACATACAATTTAATTTTCCACAGTTATTTATCTGATTTAAAGTAATTTTACTGGCACATATATCCTCACCACTGTTCTGTAACTTGTGGATCTCCTTATCCACTGCCTTAGGCCCCCATACACCACCCACCTCACCACCCACCAACATATCCTGCCCTCTCTCTGACCTGTCTACCCCTTTAGTGTCTTCCTTTTCCTCCTCCCCCGATCCAAGTTTAAATACTTTGCCACCCCTGCTAGGATCTTCTCCCCCAGCACAGCAGCCATTTAGGTGCAAGTTATCTGCGGAAAACAGCTTGTAACCCAATGAAAAGTCAGCCCAGTGTTCTAGGAACCCAAATCCCTCTGCTCTACACCAGGATCTGAGCGATGCATTTAACTCCCTGAGCTCCCGCTGTCTGCTCTGTGTAGCGCATGGCACTGGTAGAATTCCGGAGAATACTGCCTTGGATGTCCTTTCCTTAAGCTTTGAACCTAGTTCTTTAAAATTATTCTTCAGGCTCCTCCACCTACCATCTATTCTGTCATTGGTACCAACATGGACCACGACAGCTGGGTCATCCCCAGCCCCTCCCAGTAATTTATCCACCCTTTCCACCACATCCCGAACCCTGGCACCAGGGAGACAGCAAACCATTATTCTATCCACCTTCCTGATTACAGAGTCCTCTACAACCACTAGCTGCCTTGGCTTACCTGCACTCCCATCCACCCTACAACTAGCTGGTCTGCTCCCCCGGCTGTTAGGAAAAGCAGGATCTGCTAGGGCTGCCATAGTTGGCCTTCCTTTTCTTTGACCCCTTCCTACCCCCTCTATTTACAGTAACCCAGCTACCCACCTGGACCTGCTGACTTTCCTCTCCACCCTCCACTTCTACCCCGCTTATTGCTTGCTCAGTGAGCAGCATACTCCTCTCAAGATTGTCGATTGCTCACAGTCGTGCAATATCTTCCTCTAACATGAGCTACCAGTAGAAAAATATCGGCACATCTGTCAAAGCGGTATTCACCCTGGAACTCTTGCTCCAGCAGTGTACACATGCGACGGAGCACTGGAGCATACCACCAATCCTGCTAGCCATATCCTAGTAACAAAACAGTGATAAGTATATAAATCAAGAGATATAAAATGTAGATTGCTTACAGTTCTGTGGACTTCTCTTTTTCAAACTCTGCTTTTTTCAACTCCACTTAAACTCACTAGCCACTTAGAATCACAAGCCAAAACTTTGCAAACTCAAAAGTGAGTTGCTAGACTTTCATTCATCAGGTGTGAACACTAATCCCTCCTCCCAATTAGCAGACCAGGCAAAGAAAGGAAAAAAAAAAACTTTAAATTGTGGCACTAAGAAAAGTGCCTTGCTATTACCTATATACTCAGTCCACACTCTTAACACACACAAAACTCAGCTTTTTTCAACTCCACCTAAGCTCACTAGCCACATAGAATCACAAGCCGAAACTGAGCCAAAATTTAATACCAATAATAATAAAACTAGCATAATCCATATATTGCATATGACACTCAATATCCTACTCTTTTACATTATACCATAGGTAACCATATCATATATACAGGGTCCTAGAATAAAAAGAGTAACACCCCCTACAAAAACACAGAAACACCACTGTAGAGTTAAATATAAAATTGTTAAAATATTGTTAAAATAATTGTGTGTATATAAATAGTGCTCACTGTACAATGTACTGAAGAGGTGCAACCACATGGAAACAGTACCGATTACAGTTGGGAATCTGATCCCTCTGGTAGAGATAAACTGGTTTGAATTTTATCCTGCATAATTTTTCCTGAAAATGCTGGATGGTAACGGGGTTACCTTACAAGGTCGTTAAGGAGGCATTGTTTTCCTTACCCTATCCTGGAAACATAATTGCATATTTCCCAGATTCCCCTAGTGAAGCATCAATGGCTGAAAGTCCTGCATGCTTACAAGATGGCTTTAATCCCTTAAAAACCTGGCCCTTTTTTGTTTTTTCGTTTCGATTTTTCACTCCCCACCTTCAAAAATCTATATTTTTTTTATTTTTACAGGTAAAGACCTCTACGCGGATTTGTTTTCTGCGTAAAGAATTGAATTTCATATTAATGGTATCGAATATTCCATGCCTTCTACTGGGAAGCGGGGAAAACAATAAAAGTGGTGAACAAAAGCATTTGTGCTGTTTTCTTGTAGTCTTGGATTTTACGTCTTTCACTGTGTGCCCCAAATGACATGTTTTCTTTATTCTTTGGGTCAGTACAATCACCAGGATACCAAATTTGTATAACTTTTATAATGTTTTCATACATTTACAGAAATGAAAACCTCCTGTACAAAATTTTTTTTTTTTTCTAGCGCTAATAACTTTTTCAAACTTTGGTGTACAGAGCTGTTGTTGGTGTATTTTTGTGAGACATTTGATGATGTTTTCAATGCTACCATTTTTAGGACTGTACAACCTTTTGATCAATTTTTATAGATTTTTTTATATTTTTCAAAATGGCAAAAAAGTGCCATGTTTTACTTTGGGTGCTATTTTCCGTTATGGTTTTATAGACCTGGCTTGTTCAAATGCAAAGACAACTAATGGGTTTATGATTTTTACTGTTTATTTATAGTTATATCAGTTCTAGGGAAAGTAAGGTGTTTTGAATTTTTAGGTTTTTTTATTATAATTTTTTTAACTTTTACTATTTTTCAGATCCCCAGTTGTCTGATCGATCCTACCATAATGTATACTGCCATACTACAGTATAGCAGTATATGGGAATTTTCCACCTCATTCATTACAATGTGCAATTTGCCCATGAATGGGCAAAAGCAATGCCAATCTTTTTGATGCCGCCGCCAGACGGCGATTGGTGCCAGCGGACTTTGAGCCCTCTCCATGCACCGGGACCAGACGCATGCCGTAATATTAGAGCGCCCGTCGGGGAGGGGTTAATTGGCAAAGTCTTTGTAAGGAGAACTCTTATTCCTGACCCTTATGTTTGTGTATGCACACTTCATTTCCATGTGAAAACCCTGTTTTTAATCTGATGGATCCCCAATGATTCTTATCATCTTATCATTTAGAGAATCCCATCAACATTTAAAAAATGCAATAAAGCAGCATCAACTGCATGTGAACGATAGAGTGACTTACTTTTACAATAATGGTATGTATAATATATAATTTGTATGTTCATTTAACATTAATATTGTTAAGGATGTTGTATAATTTTAACAACTAACGCACCGGCACAAAGTCATCTTTTCTCAAACAAACAATATCACCAACATGTATATCTTTCCACTTCAGCGTCTGGAACCTGAAAAACAAAAGGATATTTGGATTTATATCAGAAGCTGTTTAATATTTGTTCTGCAACTAGTTATTTTTCCTGACTCCATCATAAACATACTTTATTTTTTAGCAAAAAAAGTGGGTGACATCTCTTTTATTAATCAGTGAGGGCATGAGGGCCAAATCCAAATCTGATGATTAGTATGTTGAAGGAAAGGCCAAATTTAAAGAAAATAGCCAACATTTTTTTTCTACCAAAAAAGCATTCCATTTCATAAAAGGTTATGATGGCAGCCATCTTCTCACCAATAAATCTGTGCTCAGATTTGCTTCACATCATGCATTTGACAATAGCAAGGCACCTCATTGGGCAGATCTAGCATAATATAAAGCATCATATAACAAAGTTTATCTACTGATTGCTGGCTCATTAGAAGAGATGAGTGGGTCTGTCGAGACCCAGTTAATTATATAGATGATTTAAGCGGCAATGGAAAAACTAGATTCCCTTCGCTCACTGAAGTTAAAGTCGCTCTGACTGTTCAGACCCAGTTATTCTCTCTGTGGTAAAAGAAGCCATGGGAAACCTTCAAACCTTTTCATGGACTTTGGTTAAAAAATCTCTGTGTCTTCAAACCCATTTAGTCGAAGGTGAAGTTCTGGGAAAAATGAATTAAAAAAATTGAAATTGGAGTTCCTGAAACACTGGAATTAAAAAGTTGCTGAAATGCAGAATTAAAACATTTTAAATTGAAATCCAAGGAATGCCGAACTTCAGATACTGGCATAACCAAGTTGCATGGAATCCATACTTTGTTCATCTTAATAAATTTTAGGACGTCCACTTTGGCCGTATAGAGGCGATTCCTCTCTAATTTTCGGACAGAGACTACCATGATCACAATATGGAACATCATGTTGACTTCTACTCAACCTCCACCATAAATGGATGGAGAACATATTACCAGGAGGCAGAATGTGACTCACATTGCAGAGGATTATCTGTCCACACTTCTCCTGGTATTGAAGAATGGATCTTCCTTGTTAAATTTCTGGGTGGATAAATTGGACTCCAGGCCAGAGCTTGCCCTCTATGCCTTGCAGGTGCTGTCCTGCCATTTGGCTAGTGTGCTGTCAGTGCATGTGTTCAGAACTACTCATCTGCTTTTAAGAAAAGACTCCTTTTGCGACGGGAGGAGAGTGATGGCGCGAGACGGCATGACATAAGCAGACGTTGCTGCTGCCCCTCCTCCCCCTCTTCTCTCACCTTGCTCAGGCTAAGGGCCAACGGAATCAACTGTGAATCAAGCACAGGATGAACTACAGAGGTCGCCCTGCTCTAAACTGCGTAGAGTATTATAAGAAGATAATTTTGAACGTTCTGGGTCGCAGTGTTAATACTCGAAAATTAAACAATCTTGAACCACAAGGATACCCATAAGTGTCAATGCTGTATCAATACTACTGTCAGAAGATCCTACCAAACTGAACTAAGTCCTATCATATCTCCATACCTGAGAATAATTAAGACTTTGTGAATGAAAACAAGTCTTTATTGAACAATTTATTCATAAATTACATCACAAAATATTATCTGACTAAAAATACCCCATTAAAAAGGACCTAAAAATACAAAGCAAAACAACACGGACAGTGTGAACATTCATGGACAGGCAACACATAAAACAAGAAATTACATAATAGGCGCTGGTAAAAAGATTTTCCAAAGTACTAAGGGTACACGCAACAAATAAGCGATGCGGTACAGCATATCAAAATCATTCAATGAATATTATCAAAAGTCCAATCATGTACCTATGCAATATTATAATACAATATGTATACACATATGTACCTATGCATCATCACAATATTGCAAACCTAATAAACAATATGGTACCAAATTAAATACCCACCAGTCGCCTTGTTGCCTAACCTAGTCACACCGTCCGACACCACAACGGGCGTTTCGCACCCAGCTTCGTCAGGGGGTGTACGGACAGTGTGTCAGCCGGACTTTAAATGTAAGAATACCAGGTGGAATCAATTACCTCATGAATGCTATAGCGGCGCATGTCCAGGATTGACGGTCATTCAACTTCCAGTCATCAGCATCCCGGTATCCGCAATGTGTAAATATCATGAGATCTCGTGTTGGTCGCTCGCCGGAAGTAGAAGGAGAGACAAATCACTAGGCATCTATTTTAATACTCAAGTAAAGGTTATGTTTTAAATCACTTTCTTGTATTTTGTTGTTTTTGACAAAGTTTCATATATTAAGCCTCGTTCAGCATTAAGATGTTTTGCAATTCTTCTAGACTATCATGTGTATTGATTCTTTTCAGAATGCTTTCATTCTTGACAATTCAGTGTGTAATGCTAATGCATGGTGGATAGCTTCTCAAGGGCTCCCTATAGAGGCAATACATTGGGGGTCATTTACTAAGGGCCCTATTCGCGTTTTCCCGACATGTTACCCGAATATTTCCGATTTGCGCCGATTTCCCCTAAATTGCCCCGGGATTTTGGCGCACGCGATCAGATTGTGGCGCATTGGCGCCGGCATGCACGCGACGGAAATCGGGGGCATGACCGATCGAAAACCCGACGGATCCGGAAAAACCGCCACATTTTTTTTAAAAATGTGTCGCGAAAATTGCACTTACCTTCACTCGGCCCGGCTCGGTGTATTCCAGTGCGTTCCGATGCTCTTTAGCGCAGCAGCGCCACCTGGTGGACGGCGGAGGAACTACCTTAATAAATCCCGGCCAGACCCGAATACAGCACAGAGAACGCGCCACTGGATCGCGAATGGACCGGGTACGTAAATCTGCCCCATTATGTTCAGGCAAGGAAATGGTGAAGACATGAGCCTGTAAATGTTTCCGCAGATTCATAATGTCTGATGAAAGGTTTGGTGTGACAAAAAGGTTTGGTTCTTTTTCTGTATGTCTGACCTGATTAGTTCATTACCATCGCACAGCCTTTCTTGTAAATGAACCTTGGGAGATCTTTAAATAACTTGCCGTATTTTGGATCGTGTGATAATATGAGCCAATTTTTCAGAATCACTTTTTTAATCATATGTGCATGTTTATCATAATTAGACATGAAAATTACATTTTCTTTTTGATCTTTAATTTTTCGTAACCTCACTTCTTCAAGGGGTTGCTTCAATATATCCATCCCTACTTTGAATACCTCTGCTTTTGGATATCCTCTCTCTTCAAATTTTTGGACTAGTTTATTCATCTGTTTAACATACTCTTCATCTGTACTGCATATTCTATGGGTTCTCATGAGTTGGCCTTTTGGAATATCCCTAAATGTTTGGGGGGCATGAAAGCTATTGTATTTAAGCAGGTTATTTCTATTTATTTCTCTTTGGTATATAGGGTGGTAACGAATTTATCTTTTTTTTTTTTGTAATTCTACCTATAAATAATGTAAAGTATGAGTATTTTTCTCTAATGTGAATTGAATCAAAGGATGGCAACTATTGAGAAAGCTAATAAAGTCATCTAGGTCTTTTTCACCCCCTTTCCATAACAGGAAGACATCATCCACATAGTGGGTGCATATTACCGCAGCCTCATTCCAATGGCAGTTATACACAAATGTTTTTTCAAAAAAATAGAATAAAAAATATTAGCATAACTTGGAGCCACAGGGGCCCCCATAGAGGATCCATGTAGCTGTAAGAAAAAAATCTTCGCCAAATCTAAAATAATTATTTTTTAGAATAATGTCCAGTAGTGTCATAAGGAAATTAATGGGACTTATTTACTAAGGTCCCGCGGTCGTATTTCCATCAGGTTGTCCGACGTTTTTGGTGATTGCGCCGGGGATTGTGTCGCACGCATTGGCGCTGACTTTCACACGACACAAATGGGGGGGCGGGCCGTCGGACGAACCGACGGATTTGGACAATGCGCGGGATTTTACATGTCAAATTGTGTTGCAACACATGCACTCACATATACCAGGAAGAAGAAAGTGAACTCCGGCGGACCTCAGCTGGGAAGCGACAGACTTCATCCTCGTTGGACAGTCCAGTTCAGGGATTGCGACAGGACCAGGTAAGTAAATGTGCCCCAACATCTCTATTATTTAAAATACTATCTTGCATCAATGCTTCCTGTACTGCATTGGTGCCTACTATATATGGTAGGTATATCTCAAAAAGCTCAACCAAGTGACCACTCTAGCGTTAACTTCTTTCAAAAACGCATTAGTTTCTCTAAGACGGTTCGGTAAATTTTTTTACGATTTTTTGCAAAAATGCATCCACGTAAATTGACAATGGTTGTAGCAAAGAAACTTTTCCTATCCCTTCTGGCCAATCTTAAATTAGTCAAAATGATTCTCCTACCTAAAATCCTGTATGTCTTGGGGAATGAACCCCAGTGTATATACCGTACCAATTCTTTCAAAAGCTTCATAGTTCTGTTTGGGGAGGACAGAGGTTGAGGATAGCCACCAACTTACGTTTTCACTCCTGGGAGGAGGGGGGTGGGTCTTCACAATTTTAAGCTATACTACTAGGCGGCCCAGTTGTCTCACTTCCCTTTAGTGTTCCACCTTGAAAAATGGCACACCATTTTGCAAACCCTTACTTTTTCCAAACCCCTACTCTAGTCAACATACTTTACCTGAACATCTCCTATTTTGGCAAGGCAGCAGGACCAGAGTGGTATCCTTCTTGCTGCACTACTATGTTACTGCGTTTGACAAGTATCCCTGTGGAATAAACCCAGCTCTTTCTGAACTCTCCCCTCTGCCTAATGGAGCTTAATGGAGGGCCAGGGGTTGTTCTATATTGGGGATGTCTGTATAGATGGAGCTCATTTCAGCAGTTAAAGGATTCCTATCACTTGCTAAACTCCTTTCACCTGCTAAATCTTCAACTTTATCATGCTATAAACATCAGTATACAGGTGACCAGTTGGTAGAAAACCCCTTTCCTGTTCCCCTCCTTCAGGCCACGGGATGGGCCCTCATATCCTGGTTGTAAAGAGAGTTACTATCCACGCACACGAAAAAACACCCGCACTGGTGAGAATACGGTAGGAGAGGGACCATGGTCCCTTGATGGACGAGGAGTGGGATCTCATCCTCTCTTCATCTAAGCTGGCCTCCACAACCTGGGGGAAAGAATGTCCGCGGTATATATACTCCATCAAACATAACTAACAACTAATAGAGTTGGTAAATTTTGGCCTGGGTTTCTGGACTTCTGTCCTAAATGCTCTAAGACCTCAGAAACCATCTTCCATCTATAATGGTCCTGCCCTGTGGTTAGAGGTTTCTGAGAGCAGGTTCGTAAATTTTTGTTTGACAAAATGGGAGTGACTGTCCTTGATGATCTGTCTCCTGGTAGACCCTGAATTGTTCCAATGCACAGCAGAACGTGTTTTCATTACCAAAACTCTGTATTATGCTAGGAAAACTGTGATAAAAGTGACCAGAGTGAGGGGGGCCTTTACCTACCCCACTTTACCCCAGCCTCAGCTTAATTGGCCTAATCGAGCTTGGTTGTTTATGAACACAGCATGTGTCTGAACTTCAAAAGACCTCTGTAGTCAAATAGCCTCCAGGCACCCCCCCCCCACTCTCAAAGAGACAAAGGGCCATAAAAACTCTTAAACCAATAGGTTGAATAGGGACAGTTATGGAGTTATGGTCCATCTCACACAACGGACAAATACATTTTTGGAGAATTATTTTCAGGTGATCACAATAGTCCAATTCCGGGGCTCTAGAACACTTGGGTCCAGAGATATCAATATCTCTGGGTCAGGTTCAGTATAAATGTGATCCAGGGATTCACCCAGAACCAATGATACCAGAACCATGACCCTACGACTTCCCCGTGAGAAGGTATGTGTCGGGCATTGCTCTGCTATTACCCATCTAGTTTGCCTTGCCCTTACGTTTGCCCTCAGTTAAGATGGTGGATGTTGTCTCAACCGGGTGCCATCTTACTTCCTGTTTGATATATATTTCCTGTCCTGCTCAGTAGACATTGCTTGAGTATTGTGTTTTAGCTCCTGCTTGGACAGTCCTCTTGCTTGGAAGTCCTTCTCTGGAATGCTCCTCCCTCCTGCGATTTACCTTGCTGCTCCCAGATTGCCCACCTGGATTTTGCACGTCTGCTTATCTGCTTGTTGTAGAACTACTGCTCCCAGCCTGCACGCTGCACCCCCTGTGTCCACCCTTAGTGCTACCAGTGTCCTGTCTTGTCCCTGCTATTGGATTCCAGCAATATATCACCAGTATCATGACAGGATATTCAAGCCTTAAAGATGGAGTCCGCTGAGACTGGAAATTTGGAGGTTCATATTAAACAACTCCAAACTACTGTGACTAATATGCATACTGAGATGCAGACTTTCAAAGATGCATATGATGCCTTTAACCCCTTAAGGACGCAGGATTTTTCGGCTCATTTCTCGCTCTCCAACTTCAAAAATCCATAACTTTTTCATTTTTTACGTGTACAGACCTGTGTGAGGGCTTATTTTGTGCGTAACAAATTTTACTTTCCCGTAGTGTTATTTATTTTAACATGCCGTGTACTGCGAAGCTGAAAAAAAATTCCAAATGTGGAAAAATTGAAAAAAAACGCACGTTGTTGTGGGCTCAGTTTTTACGACTTTCACTCTTCGCTCCAAATAACACGCCTACTTTATTCTTTGGTTCGGTGCAATCGCGGTGATACCAAATTTATATAGGTTTTATTGTGTTTTAATACATTTTCAAAAATTAAACGAATGTGTACAAAAAAGAAAAAAAAAATTTTTGCCATCTTCTGACGCTAATAATTTTTTCATACTTTCTGGGACGCGGCGATACCTAATATGTTTGTGATTTTTACTGTTTATTATGTTTTATATCCGTTCTAGGGAAAGAGGGGTTGATTTGAACTTTTAATATTTTATTAATTTTTTTTATTTTTTAAACTTTTTTTTAATTTTTTTTTTCACTATTTTTTAGACCATCTAGGGTACATTAACCCTACATAGTCAGATCTCTCCTGAACAACTTAGAGAACTTCATAAATGCTATGAGTCAGATGTTTGCTGACCCCCATTGTGCTGCCACCGCTGAAGCATCATTACTAGCCTTGCACCAGGGTAGACGCCCAGTCACTGAATACGCAATGTATTTCAAGAGGTGGGATGTCGACACTGATTGGAATGATGCAGCAAAATTATCTTTTTTCAGAAAAGGGCTATCTAGCACCTTAAAAGTCGAACTTGGTCGTGCAGAGGCTTGCTGATCCTGACTTTTCTGAAGGGAGAATAAACTGCTTTCGAAGTGGAATTACCTGAGAAGACAGTTATCCATTCCATTTCTTCAGTGGCTCATCATATTAAGAAAGAAAATAAAGACTCCCATTGCTTTCTCCAAACCAAGCTTCTGATTAATTCTCAGTGGATACCCACCTCTGCTATGGTGGATTCCGGAGCTAGCGACAACTTTTTGGACCTCTTTTTTGCTCAGAAGCATGGGGTAAAATGTTGTAAAAAACTTTCACCCATGGTAATGGAGACTGTGGATGGTGCTCCACTGAGTTCGGGACCACTGGATCAAGAAACAGAGCCACTTGAAGTCATTATAACACCCCATCACTGTGAAGTTCTACCATTCTTATTAATTTGATCTACACATTTTCCAGTTATCCTAGGTTTGCCCTGGTTACAGGCACAGAATCCTTCCTGGTGCATCTATACCTTTTGGAAACATCTACCCTTTGGCAGGCCCAGAACTACAGGCCCTTAAGGACTATATAGAAGAAAACCAAGCTAAAAGATTTACCTGTCCATCTTCCTCACCAGCAGGGGCTCCCATATTCTTTGTAAAGAAAAAAAGACGGCTCACTAGGACCGTGCATCGACTACCGATGCTAAATAACTACGTGGTGCCTATAATTAAGTCCCAGAGATGAATGGAAGACAGCTTTCAGATCAGGTTATGGACATTTTGAATATCTTCTAATGCCCTTTGGCCTATGTAATGCCCCAGTCACCTTCCAACATCTTGTCAATGATATTTTTAGAGATCTCCTGGACCATTTTGTAGTCATCTATCTAGACTATATCTTGATCTTTTCCAACTCAGTGGAAGAACATCAACGACATGTGATGATCATTTTGGAAAGATTAAGAAATAATCATCTCTAAATTAAGATTGGAAAATGTGAATTTCATCAGACTGAGATCCAATTCCTCGGCTACATAATCTCTCCTCACGGATTACATCCTACTGCTAAGAACTTGAAGGATGTACAATGTTTTATAGGTTTTGCCAATTTTTATAGACGTTTTATTAAAAATTTCTCAGAAGTAATTGTCCCTATCACACAGATGACTAAGAACATTTTTGCCTGGTCTCTTGAAGCACAGGAATCTTTCTCACCTAAAATCCAAATTTATGACAGCTCCTCTATTAGTTTAACCCAATCCAGAACTTGCTTTCATCATAGAAGTAGATGCTTCAGACTGCGCTATAGGAGCTATTCTCTCACAGAGAAGAGGAGAAAAAAGCTTATTGCACCCCTGTGCTTATCTTTCCCAATGCTTATCACTTGCTGAGAAGAATTATGATGTGGGGAACAAAGAACTGCTAGCCATCATTACAGCCTTTAAGGAATGAAGACATCCTCACAGCAAATAATAGTTCTGAATGACCAACATAACTTGGAATTCATGAGATCTGCTAAGTGTTTGTCCCCTCGTCAAGCTCGTTGGAGTCTGTTTCTCAACCAATTTAATTTTGTGATCTCATATAGGCCCGGTTCTGGTAATGGTAAAGCTGATGCTTTGTCCAGAACCTATCCTACCTGAATCTAATTTTGTTGGAGTAATTCATAATAAAGACTTGCTTGAAGAAATACGAGTAGCCTATGACACCGACACTTTGCTATCTCGACCACCAGATGACTTACATTTAATGCTTAAAAACAAGATGTAGACTCATGGGCAACAGCTATATGTACCAGAAAC
Source organism: Engystomops pustulosus (assembly GCF_040894005.1). Classification (NCBI taxonomy): domain Eukaryota; kingdom Metazoa; phylum Chordata; class Amphibia; order Anura; family Leptodactylidae; genus Engystomops; species Engystomops pustulosus. The sequence continues at coordinate 164,921,661 of NC_092411.1, read as the reverse complement.
AGTAAGATTAAATTTTATTCTAAAATTAGTCCACGATTCAAAATTAGCTGGTAACAGAGGAGTACAAAATACACAAGAATTCTTAGCTTGTTTCTTCTGGTGGCCCAGTTATAGGGCTAAGGGTTAAGGGGATGTAAGAAAATATGTAATTTCCTGTGATATTTGTGCCAGATGCAAGACACCACGTTCTTCACCCACAGGCTTATTAGATTCTTTGGAAGTTCCCTCTCGTGCCTGGGGTTCTATATCTATGGACTTCATTGTCGATCTACCCCCTTCTAAAGGTAAAGATACAATCCTGGTAGTAGTTGACCGGCTCACCAAAGCTACCCATTTAATTCCATGTATGGCTCTACCTTCTGCAAAACACACCGCTGACTTAGTAGTCCATAGTGTGTTCCGTCTTCATGGAGTTCCTGATGAAGTTGTCCCGGATCGTGGAGTTTAATTTACATCAAAATTTTGACGAAGTTTCTGCAAGGCACTTGATATCAGAATCAATTTATCAACCGCATTTCATTCTCAGTCTAACGGGCAGATGGAACGCACAAATCAGACTCTTGATCAGTATCTCCGGTGTTATATTTTCCACTTACAAGATGACTGGATAGATCTTCTCCCAATCGCTGAGTTTTCCTATAATAACTCCCAGAACGCTTTCACCAAACAAACTCCCTTTTTTGCAAATGTAGGCTATCATCCAAATATCCTACCAAAATTTCCCACCATGGCATCTATTCCTGCAGTAGAGGTAAGGATTTCTATGCAACAGCAAAACTTGGAGTTATTGAAAAGAACACTAGAGACCACCCAAGACAATTACAAGGAGACTGCAGATAAGCACCGTAGACCAGCACCAGTTTTTAAGATTGGGGATAAGGTATGGCTGTCCACCAGAAATCTGAAACTTAAGGTTCCTTCATCTAAGCTGGGACAGAAGTTTGTCGGACCTTACAAGATTATGGGGATAATTAGTCCAGTAGCTGTTCGACTCAGACTCCCGCAACCTATGAAGATTCATCCTTTTTCCATGTATCTCTTTTAAAGCCTGTCATACCCAATCCTTTTTTGGAACGATTACTTCCTCCTCCTAATACTGTGGAGATAGACGGAGAAGAACAGTTTGTGGTGGAGAAAATCTTGGACTCAAGAATTTTTAGGAACCGCCTACAATATCTCATTAAGTGGCAAGGTTATGGGCCTGAAGAGAATTCCTGGGAACCTGTCAATAATGTTAATGCTCGTCGACTCCAGAGGCCACTGTTGAGGTGGGAGTAATGTCAGGCATTGCTCTGCTGTTCCCCATATAGTTTGCCTTGCCCTTACATTTGCCCTCAGTTAAGATGGTGGATGTTGTCTCAACCGGGTGCCATCTTACTTCCTGTTTGATATATATTTCCTGTCCTGCTCAGTAGACATTACTTAAGTATTGTGTTTTAGCTATTGCTTGGACAGTCCCCTTGCTTGGAACGCCTTCTCCAAATTATTCCTCCCTCCTGCGATTTACCTTGGTGAAATAATGCTCCCAGATTGCCCAACTGGCTTTTGCACGTCTGCTTATCTGCTTGTTGTAGAATTTCTGCTCCCAGCCTGCACGCGGCACCTCCTGTGTCCACCCTTGGTGCTACCAGTGTCCTATCTTGTCCCTGCTATTGGATTCCAGCAATATATCACCAATATCATGACACTATGGCTTCTCCAGGGCTCTGGTCTAAAAAGGATAACTAAGTGACCTTGCGTACCCTTCAGGGGTCCGGAACGTCACGGTTTCCTTCACAAAGACATTAGCCATATTTTGGATGGCTGTACATCCCCCTCTCTCTGTGACTGAATGTGAATAACACCCTACCACACAAAAAGTTGTTACTTATCCACAGAAAGGATAAGAGGTTCCATGCCATCTGGCCTGGTCTGTCAATGGCTTGACTCTCCCTTTACTGCTGTTCCCCAAATTCCACCTTAGACACACTATCTCATGATATATATGAGTATCTTTCCCCCCTATCTGGGCATACCATTAGAGGCAGTCCTGAGGTTGGAATATGGTGCAGGTGCATGGTTGGGTGCTTTATGCTGTTTGTGTTTCAAATTTGTCTATTGTTACAAAAATGTGCTACACTTTATTTGAACCCACTGTTGTACAGTGCATTTTGCACATGTATGACTATAAATATGCTTGATGATCAGGGAGTGACTGTAGCAGCATGCAGATTTGCCAGCAGCATAGCTATGATCTCAGATCAGGAGTAAACATGCTTGAGGTAGAATCTCTTCTACACCGGAACCAACCTGTAACCAATCATTTAGTGCTGAAAGAAGTCATGAAGGTAGCAGCAGACAGTCATCAAAAAGTGTTTTGGTGGAAATTCCTTACTCCCGGTGTGGACTTTTAGTTCAAGTCAACAGGGAACTCTACTTTGATCATATGCAGAATCTGTGGCCAGAAGATGAAGTGTGGCAGGGTTTTAAAGTTGCTTATTTACAACTTTCCTAAGACAGAAAAAGCCTTATCGGTCAGGCCTAAAACTTTCATTAATGTTCACCTAATAAACCATACATTGCTGTAATTCACTCAATAAAGAATGTCAAAAATACTTGCTGTGGCTGCTACACATAACAAATCCCTTTAGGGGGAATAATTCTCCTCAAACTAGTGTATTAAATTAGTGTATTTCTGCAGCACTCTTACACAGCCTCAAATAAGACACCTTAAAACACATTCACGAGCTCCCCCGACATGTTTCGCTGGAGCATCAGCATCATCAGGGGATTGAGGCTACTGATTCGTGGGCGGAGCTAAGGAGGGTATAAATAATACCCAAATGTCCAAATGTCACTTTGGCTAATCAGTATGAAAGTTTATTATAGTTGCCTAGCAACTGACAGATGCATCCGCCAATGGCTTCCAATGAATGATAAGAGAAACCCTTCCAGGTCATCAGGAAGTATTGACATCAACATATTGATGTCACTGCTAACTCCTATTGGTCAAGCTTTCACTGAATGATAGGCGAAATTCTTCCAGGTCATCAGGAAGTGACATATTGATATATACTATTAGCTCCAATTGGTCAGTTTACTGATCAGCACAGTAGGTCTTACCTGATTCGCTATCGGCATAATCAATCGACTCTTAGAGAATCCTGTTCTGCAGCATCACTCAGAGATTTGTGGGAGGAGCTAAGGAGGATATAAATAATTTCTGGGTGGGATCAACATCTCCAAAATGTCCCTTTGGCCAATCAGTATGAAGGTTTATAATAGTTGCCTAGCAACACGTCACTGACAGATGTATCTGCCAATGGCTTCCAATGAATGATGAGTGAAGCCCTTCCAGGTCATTGGTAAGTGACATGTTGATGTTACTGATATCTCCTATTGGTCAGGCTTTCACTAGATGGTAGGTGAAATTCTTCCAGGTCATCAGGAAGTGACATATTGATGTGTGCTCTTAGCTCCAATTGGTCAGTTTACTGATCAGCGCAGTAGGTCTTACCTGATTCGCTATCAGCATAATCATCCGGCTCTTAGAGAATCCCATTCTGCCACATCACTCAGGGATTCATGGGAGGAGCTAAAGAGGGTAAAGATAATTTCTGGGTGGGATAAATATCTCCAAAATGTCACTTTGGCCAATCAGTATGGAAGTTTATTATAGTTGCCTAGCAACACACCACACCACCAGATGTATCCACCAATGGCTTCCAGTGAATGATGAGTGAAACACTTCCAGATCATCAGGAGGTGACATATTCCTATTGGTCAGGCTTTCTCTGGATGGTAGGTGAAATTCTTCCAGGTCATCAGGAAGTGGCATATTGATGTGTACTATTAGCTCCAATTGGTCAGTTTACTGATCAGCGCAATAGGTCATTCTGCCGCATCACTCAGGGACTCGCTATTGATGTGACACAAAATGTTGTGTCATCGGTGCGGATGGGACACTGTTGGTCCATCTGCCATCGCGATGGTTGGCTTATCCCAGTCGCGCGATAATACACCACTATCAACAATATTATCTTTGTGCCGGCGCGGACTGTTACGACTGTTCCTGGAAGTATAAACACTTGCCGACTCGGGCACTTTTGGTATCCACCCACGCATGCTTGGGACTGCCGAGCAGCGGAAGGTAAGTATTATAGCTCTGATACCATAACTACTAGGTCAATATGCCCTTATGTGAAGAGGTTAATCAGATAATATATACTTATTGTGGGGGAATACTGATTATTTATCAGTTAGTCAGAGCATCAAAATGTACATATGATTGATAGTGTATAACAGTTGGACTTTAATGTGTTATAATGACACCTGCACATAAGTGTGAGAGATCTATATCTATTTAACTCCCACTTTTTGTTTTTATTTGAATAGTGATTCCATTTTTTGTCCATTGCATATACACTGTAATTACCTTTGAATCTTGATTAAGAAAGTTTATACTGTGATATACCCAAATAAAATCCCTTAAGCTCCTGTCTCTGAGTGATCTTTATTTATTATCACAAATGTATTCATGACTGTTCAAAAATAATTGTACGAAAACCAACACTTTCCATACAATTAAAGGAATGCAGAGAAGGAAAACCCTTCATTGAGTCCTTTAGGGCTCAGTGAATCCAGTTGGTAGATCCACTTTGCTTCAACTTGAAGCAGTTTTTTATCAAAATCTCCTCCCCTTGGTCCCATTTTTACTTTGCAAAGACCCCAGAATCTGATAAGATTCAAGTCCCCTTGATGGTATTCACGCATATCTTTTGCTATAGGGACATCTGTATTGTTCCTGATCAAACACAGATATTGTGAAATCCGACGTCTAAATTCTTGGATGGTCTTCCCGACGTACAACTTGGCACACGGGCATGATGAAATATATACAATATTCATGTATTTACAGTTAATGAACTGTTTAATTGTGTACTCCCGGTCATCCACTGGGTTCACAAAAGGTTCTAATGATGGGTACCTGGGGACAAAACTTACAATTCCACAGGAATATGAGCCCCTAATGTCCGATCTTAACCAGTTTGGAGGGTGTCATCAGGAGGGAGAAAGCTCTTTACTAGGTAATCCCGCAAGTTCTTACTGCGTCTATAAGTGACACTGGGTCTAGTTCCGGATCGGATTTCAGTATTTGCCAATGCTTTTGAAATATACGTGTCATATATGCGTCATTCGTGCCAATACAGCAAATTATTTTGTTAGGTGGTCTCTTCAAAAGGCTATCCCCCAATAGGCTCTCCCGTGGGGTATGTATGGTTCTACGGAAAGCCTTTTGCAAGGGCTTCTTGGCGTAGCCGCGATTCCGAAATTTCACATACAGGTTGTCGCATTCCTTTTGAAAGAATTCTTCAGCAGAACAGTTTCATCTGGCTCTGAGGTATAAGCCAAAGGGTTCTAAAGTTGACAACAAGTCCCTTAAGTGGCCTGGCAAAAATTGTGCTTCCATCCTTTTTTCAGCTAGTTTTGAACCCCCTCCTGCTTCTCCTCACTACTACAACAACCATAAATCAATCACTGAGGAAACTGCAGGGAAATAGTATGTTGGCACCTATCGCATAGCGCAAAAGCTTTCTCATCACCCATCCAAGTTGCTAGTCCAGGAGTCCCTCCCTTTCCATGTGATGGACTCTGCACATCCCTGGGCTTCTGCTGAGCCAAAGTGGAGAATCACAAGCTGTCATTAAAGATAAATTGCTGCAGAATATTTCTTTGTAAAAGTTGCTGAAACAGGGGTTTAGGTTCAATCAAAAGGACACTGTTTTGCATGAACTTGGTCAACAAATAGACGGAAGAGAGTAAAAACACATCTACAGTGCAAGTCTTTGACAGTATTTAAAAATATTCCCTGATGTACCGTTTTTTCGGACTATAAGGCGCACCTGACTATAAGGCGCACCACCAATAAATGCCTGCTTAGACATCTTGGTTCAAATGCAGCAACTAAAAATGACCAGCAGACCTGTGCACAGTTCAAGGCAGCTGCAGTTCCCGAAAAACTTGTCTCCAGCATGTCATAGAGCTCCGATCTCAGAGGTATGGGCAGCTGGGGGTTAATGTTGCAAGGATGACGCAGCAGGGATAAAGCTGTCTCCCTCTGCCCCTTCTCTTTCCCTCCTCAAGCAGGGTGTTGTTCCTGTGGGGTTCCCTGTGGCTCCTTTTCTTTCCCCTGTTACAGGCCTGGCAAGTATGGGGGATTGCTACTGCTGCTGAGGATTGCCTCGTGGTCGGCACTATGGCAGCTCCGGTCTCTCCATGCTAGGGGAGGGCTGGATAGGCACAATGTTGGTTGTGGTGTCAGGGCACTTCAAGAGCCAGGGACCCTGTGTACAGTGTGGTCAGTAGCAGGATATTGCTGGGGGTGGACCTCTTAAACACTGTTAAATGTACAGTACATTGTTCACTGGTTCGACACTTACTGAACGCAGCTAAATCATGTATACCGGCCTGTTGGCTCTCTACTGAACCACCCACAGTCTTTCAGTGGTTGAGGAGAGTGGAGGAGGTTAGTCGGATGGAGAGTCTCCTGAGTTCAGACCCTAGAAGTGCGGCTCGCTTCCAGAAGACTTGGTAACACTGGATCATCTTTAAATCATCACCGGCATATAATGCCCTGATACGCGATGCCCGGGAGGAGACGGAGGAGATCTGATCTTGAAGGTGTTGCTGGACTGGGGAGAAATCTACTCATTTCCCCTCTGGCTTCCGTAACCCCCTTCCTTTTTTTTTCCCTCCCTTTCTGTCTTCCCCTCGCCACCTGCTTTTCTTCTTTCTTCCATAAATTTGCTTTTATAAATGTGCCTTATCGTTTACTGAATTAAAATGTAATACGAAAAAAAATGTACAGTAGATCTTGTCTGTAGTATAGTTCATATATAAGTCCGAAAAATACGGTATGTACAATACAGAATCCAGAACAAGCTGCCCTTTTCCATGCCATGTTGTCCCTTAGAAATGAGATAGCTTTGTTGGATACGACCACCCCACACTCTGGCAGCGTTGGGCAGACATACGCTATTGAGCCTCGTCTGACCACCCAGATTCTGTGTTCAATACCACAGGATGGCTGTGGGATATGCAGTAACTCCCAGACATTTCATATACAAAAACCTTTTGTTTCTTTGTGCAATCACTGCAGCAGAGGTGGACATATCCAAGGACACAGTCTTGTTTCTAAGGGACCATATTACTATATATATATAACATGTATATATATGGCAGATTAATGAAATTGAATGTGACTGCCCAGACGAGAATACCCCTTTAATGTCAAATTTAGCGATTCATTGTAATTTTTAAGGACCTTTCATCTGTATTTGCCTGTTATTGTTTATTTTATTTTTTTTTTTATGACTTTTTTATGCATTGGAAACAAATATCATTTTCTACAGAATAATAATTATAGTGTTATATCCAAGAAATGAGTGTTGTAATAAAAAGATAAAAGATATAAAAGATATATAAAGTCTCACGTTTTATCTCTTAGTATCTCACAAGATTTGTTGTTTATCAAGGTATCACTCCTTTGACGAGTCTGAAAAATAGTAAAGTAAACCAAGAGTTTATCCTACTGACAGAAAAAATGTGCTAAGTCAGCAAAAAGACAGTAGAAAGTAAGAATATATGGTCTTAAACGTAGACATATTTAGCAAAAACTATTCAACATAGCTACAGTGTGAGACTTAAATTTGCAATGTCAGAAATTTTATTATGAAAAATCAAAAAATAAAAGAAGCATTTCAAATCTTATATTCAACACCACAGATATGCAACACAGAGTATCTGAAAATATCTATATATAGATAATTACAGCTCTGTATGAAACTGGAGTATATAACACCTCACATATTACTTCAAATATTACCTCACATATTACCTAATTCACATTGATACAGATGATATAAGCATCGTAATTGAGAACATATTATCTCACGAATAAGCTGGAATGATAATAGCAGATTGATACTCCAGTCCCAGTCAGAGCTGAAGTCATATGAGATGATAAAGTGATAAATAGATGATTGCAGCTCTGGATGTGACCGGAGTATATAATGGCAAGCATAAAACTGCAGCTTTGGATGTGACCGGAGTATCACAGATGATTGAGAATATATTATATCATATAACCTTACATATTATTTCATATTTCCTCACATGCTCCTTCAAATATTTCCTCACATATCTGTGTCTATAACCTAACGTTGTCATGTATTGATGTCATTTTTAATGGACGAAGAATAAAAGCCTTTTTTAATTTCATTTTAATGGATGTGCTCTGGTTTTCCTTCCAAAGTTACCTCGCACCTAAGGTGCTTTGTAGTAAGAATGATAACAGCAGATTGATACCACAGTCACAACCCGAGACTGCAACTCTGGATGTGACTGGAGTATCACAGATCATATAAGAATTGAGAACATATGTCATTTTCCTTATATATTACCACATATCACCTTACATATTACCTCGTTTTACCTCACATATCACCTCACAAATAACCTAACATATTAGCTCTCATATTACATCACATATTACTTCACATATTACGACACATAAGCTGTCTTACAATCTTGCCAATAATAAACAATCAAAAGTTTAGAACTCATATTTATGACCTGTGGCAAAATACAAGCTGAGCTGGGATTGGTTGCTATTGCTAACTACCACAGCAGCCAGCAGACAATGGTTTCCTGTAGATAGTGTTTAACCCCTTAATGACCGCCCTATCGGGTTTTTACGGCGGTCATTAAGGGTACTTCTTCTGATGCGACGCCTTTCTACGGCGGCGCATCAGAAGAAGTTTTCGGGACACCGGGTCTCGCTGGTGCCGGTGTCGGGCTGTGATATCACAGCCCAGACCCGGCACTAACACCCGGGATCGGAAAAACTCCGATCCCGGGTGTTTAACCCCTTGCACGCCGCGGTCAAGCATGACCGCGGCGTGCAAGTGTGTCCCCCGTGGATCGGACCCCCCCCGGTGTGCTTACCGGGGGATCCGATCCCTCCTGCCGCTGCCCCGGGTTCCGACGAGTGACCCGGGGCTGTCGGCTCCTCTTCTCACCGGGTCCTGGCCTCCTGGCAGGACCCGGCTGTAAGTAACTGACCATGCGCAGCATGCTCAGGTACTTTCACTATACACTGCAATACAAGTGTATTGCAGTGTAAAGGCTTGAATAAGCGATCGGATGATCGCTTATTCAAGCCAAGAAGTAGAAAATGTAAAAAAGTTAAAAAAAAAAAATTAAATCTTTTTATAATATAATTAAATAAATAAATAAAATAAAAGTCCCATAATCTCCCCAGTAACACATAAAATGCAAATAAAGTAAATAAAACACAAAAACACGTACATATTTGGTATCACCGCGTCCGTATTAATCTGTACAATAAATCTAAATCAATATTGAACCCGCTCGGTGAACTACATAAAAAAAAAACTCGAAAAACTTCCCATAATATACAATTTTTCATCAAACACCATCACAAAAAATGTTCTAAAAAGTGATCAAAAAAAGTTACGGTACCTAATATGATACGACTGAAAAGAACAACTGTTTTCGCAAAAAATAAGCCCTCAACCAGATCTGACAACAGAAAAATACAGAAGTTATGGCCCTGAAATTTGTCAATAGTAAAAACAATGCGAATTTCTCCAATATTGGTTTTGCTCAGGAAAATTGAGCAAAAATAAGAAAAACTATATAAATGAGGTATCACCGCAATCGTAGTGAACCAGAGAATAAAGATAAAATATTATTTTTACGTTACGGTGAGTGGGGGGAAAAAAATGCTAACAATCCAAAATAAAAATTGATGATTTTGTTTGTGTCCCCCTTGAAATAGTTAATAAAATCTCAAGAATAAGCTTTAGACTCCCAAAATAAATTATCTATACATTGTATCTCATCCCATAAAAAATAAGCCCTCATATGTTAGCATTACCAAAAAAAATAAAAATTTATAGGTTGTACAATGTGACAATACAAATCTGCTGTGAATGGCGCCTCCATTCATTCTATACTCGGCCGTGCGCCCGTACAGCAGTTTACCACCACATATGTGGTATCAGTACACTCGGGAGGAATTGGGCATCAAGCATTGCAGTGCGATTCATCATTTAATTTATTCTGAAAATGTCAGTTTTGGCCTAAATGAATGTATTTCCAAAAAAATTCTAGTTTCTAAATCGCAGGTCCATATTTTTTAACCCATGTGAAACACTGAAAGGGTTAATGGACTTAATAGAAGTTGTTTTACATATGTTGAGGGGTGAACTTTCTATAGTGAGGTAATTTATGGGGTTTTACTATTATTTAGGCCTCTCAAAGTCACTTGAAAGCTGAGTTGTCCCTCAAAATGTGAGTTATGGCAATTTTCATGAAAATAAGAAAAATCGCACCTAAAGTTCTGCACCTCATAACATCCTAGAAAAATGACCGGAAGCATAAAATATCATCCCAACATAAAGCAGATATTCTGTAAATATTAATTATCAAACTTTTTGGGTAGTTTTACTTCCTGTCTGGAAACCAGAACATTTCAAACTTGGAAAATGAAGAATTTTTACAAACTTTTGCCAAATTTTCACTTTTTTTCAGAACGAAACGCAAAACTTATCACTTAAATTTTATAACTAACATGAAGTACAATGTGTCACGAGAAAACATTCTCAAAATCACCAGGATATGTTAAAGCGTTCCGAAGTTATAACCAATTATCGTGAGACATGTCAGATTTGAAAAATCGAGTCTGGTCATTGAGCTGAAAACTAGTGTCGGTGATAAGGGGTTAATATGTGTATTTTAAAACTGTGGGGGGAAAATTGACTCAAACCCTAGACTAGTACAAAAGCTTCTGTAGTTGCTTCTCAAATCCATACATAACAATGACCACTCTAAATATAAAAGTACAATGTATTTTGGTCGTGTACTAGAGCCATCCAAGCAATGGGGGTATGATATCATATCAAAAAGTCCAACAATGTAAAAATAATACACATATAATACATTGAAACATTCATATATAGTTGGGGAAATAAGTATTTGATCCCAGACCACTTTTCACAAGTTGTCCCACCTACAAAGAATGAAGAAGTCTGTAAATTTTATTGTAGGTAAACTTCAACTGTAAGAGACTTAAAACGTAATTTAATTTAAAACTAAATCCAGAAAATCACATAGTATGATTCTTAAATAATTAATGAATCATTTGTTACAGAAACAAATTAAGAGGACAGACATTTACTGAATTTCTTAGGCAAGTTTGCACAAGGATTTTGGTGTATACTGATCTTTCAGGTTACAAGTATGTTGCTGGGCAACATTGAGTTTCATCCCCCTCTAAAGATTTCTGATTGGGTTCAGGCCTGGAGACTGGCTAGACATCTACAGGACCCTGAAATGCTTCATACATAGCTGCTTCTCAGTTCCCCAGGCAAAATTGTGTGTCTTGGGTCATTGTCATACTGGACCCACGACCCATCTTCAATGATCTTACAGAGTGAAAGAGGTTTTTAACCCCTTAACGACTTGGCCTTTTTTAGTTTTTTCACTTCCATTTTTCACTCACCAACTTCAAAAATCTATAACTTTTTTATTTTTCCACATAAAGAGCTGTGTTATGGCTTATTTTCTGCGTAACAAATTGCACTTCATAGTGACGGTATTTAATATTCTATGGCGTGTACTGGGAAGCGGGAAAAAAATTCCAAATGCAGTGAAAATGGTGAAAAACCACATTTGTGACGTTTTCTTGTGGGCTTGGATTTTACGGATTTCATTGTGCACCTCAAATGACATGTCTACTTTATTCTTTGGGTCGGTACAATCATGTGGATACCAAATTTGTATAGGTTTTATAATGTTTTCATACATTTAAAAAAATTAAAACCTCCTGTACAAAATATATTTTTTTTATTTTGCCATCTTCTGGGGCCAATAACTTTTTCACACTTTGGTGTACGGAGTTGTGGATAGTGTCACTTTTTGCGAATTTTGATGGCGTTTTCATTACTATAATTTTTGGGACTGTGCGACCTTTTGATCACTTTTTATTAATTTTTTTATATTTTTCAAAATGGCAAAAAAATGCCATTTTCGACTTTGGACACTATTTTCCGTTACGGGGTTAAACGTAGTGAAAAAACATTATCATATTTTGATAGATCGGGCATTTTCAGACGCGGCGATACCTAATGTGTTTATGATTTTTACTGTTTATTTATTTTTATATCAGTTCTAGGGAAAGGGGGGTGATTTGAATTTTTTGGTTTTTTTATTATAATTTTTTTTTTAAACTTTTTTTTATTTTTACTTTTACTATTTTTCAGACTCCCTAGGGTACTCTAACCCTAGGTAGTCTGATCGATCCTATCATATACTGCCATACTACAGTATGGCAGTTTATGTGGATTTTACTCCCCATGCATTACAATGTGCAATTAGCACATTGTAATGCAAGGGTTAAAACGAAGAAGCCTCGGGTATTCGGAACACCCGAGGTTACCATGGTGACGGATCGCCGCTCCCCGTGACGTCATCGGGGAGCAGCGATCCACGACAAGATGGCGGCGCCCATGCGGCGCCATCTCTTTGAAGCCGCCGGCAGCATTACCGGCGGCGATCGAGGTGAGAACACCCGCGATCGGTGCTAGCACCAATCGCGGGTGTTATCGGTAAGCCTTTGCTGCAATATGCAGCAAAGATTTACCGGCTATGGAGAGGGCTCGGCCCGCGGGAAGGGGTTAAATATTGCAAAAAGTTCGACCTCCGGAAAAAGAACAGGGACAAAAAAGAAGAAACAGAGGAGCTACTGAACCGGCACTCTCCCACTATAGTAACCAATTCAAACAGATAAAAAAGGTCAGTGCTCAACTCTTCTAAGTCACAATTCACATTCAGTAGGTAATCTCACCACCTTCCCTTCAGTTAGAAATTGAGGATCTCCTAGGTTTCTCCTGCCTTTTCTTCGTTCTCCCGAACACTGGATTCCAATGCACCGCTGAACCACTCCCGTGTCTGTGGTGCACTCTTAGGCCCCTTCCACACTAGCGTTTTTTCATGCGCGAGTTCTGCGCGTGCTTTTGACGCGCAGAACTTGCATGGCACTCTGTCCCATTGTTTCCAATGGGTCTTTCCTCATTTGCGTTGTTTTGCACGCGCGTGCTTGCTTTTGTTTTGACGCGCGTCAAAATCGCAGCATGCTCTACTTTTGCGTTTCATGCGCGTTTTTCCCGCCCCATTCAAGTCTATGGAGACGCATCAAAAATGCATTGCACTCGCAAGCATTGCAAGTGCAATGGGAGTGCAATGCGTTTTAAATGTATGGGTTGCTAGGTGACATGAATAATTCCCCTGCTCGAGCTCGAGCATTTAATTAAAAAAACACAGTGAAGAACAGTGAAGAATAGAATAAAAACAGTGAACACAGGATCCTTTAAGTGAAAAACACATTAAAGAACACAGTGAAGAATAGATTACAGATGTTCGGCACATCTGCTAACTTGTCGGGAGATAATATATGCGCGGAACAGTGAAGAATAGATTGTAGATGTTTGCATACATCTGCTAACTTATCAGAAGACATTCTTTTTCAATTAAATAAAACATTTTATTCCTGAACCATGGTCCCTTTGAAAAAGTCCCATTGACTTCAAAAACGCACCGAAAACGCAAAAAAACGTGAACAACACGCGCGTGAAAAACGCAAAAACGCTAATGACTCCAAAGAAAAATGGAACAAAAACGCAGTCAAAAACGTCAGTTTTTCACGCATTGCACCCTGACGTGAAATGCAACGCGAGTGTGGAAGGGGCCTTAGTCCTGTGCCAGAAGATAAACGTACAAATAGTGCAGAATCCCAAGGTTCAAGAAGGAGATTTTATTGTATATACTCACAAAGTGGAGTTAAAAAGCGCGCATGTAACAGTGTAAAAAACGCCAAACACCTCGCCCGACCCAGGTTTCGCCTCTTCAGGCTTCTTCTGGAGCATGGGTGTTCAGCGCTATCACAGGTGTTTTAAATCCAAAAATTTGCATAAGTACAACACAAGCTGTTTAGAACAAACTTCATAAAAACATTAAAAGCATTAAGAACATTAAAAAACAATTCCCCCTGTTTGTACATACGTATGTTCGCACAAAAACATTCCTTTTTTAGGATTTGTAGATAAACTGTGCATAATGCTGATGTGTCCACAATTAGCAATTGCACTGCTATGCAAAAAGGACCTATACACAGAAGGCAGACAGTTTCTCTCAAGGGTTAAATTATCCCAAAAGGAAAAAAACAGATATTCATTTAGAAGGAGAAGTTCAAAATATGCTGCATGTAGTTGCAACCAATCAGATGCCCTAAAACAGCAGACCTATCAGCGGTCAGTTTTTTTTTTTCATTTTATTAAATAACACAATGAACGATTAGTACATATGCGATTGCCTAATGGAGAAAACTCTTCAACTCAAAATCTATGTTCAGACCCCGCGGCTGGAGAGACTCCAGATGGTAAATCCAGAAGCCTTCTCTGATATTCAGCTTTTTGTCCACATCCTCCCCCCTCCAGTTAGCCATTACTATTTCAAGTCCAAAAAAGCGCAGTCCCTTAGGGTTCTGATTATGCTTTTCACGGAAGTGAGCTGAAAGACTATGCCTTTTTAGACCTTTCTTGATGTTTCTCACATGTTCCCCAATTCTAATTTTTAATTTCCTGCCCGTCCTCCCCACATATTTTAACCCACAGGGACAAATGATTAAAGGGAACCTACCACCACAAATCTACCTATAAAGGTAGATCGGGTGGTAGGTGGATCAATGGGACGTGAGGATAGCCCTTTTAAGGGCTAATCCTCACGTCCCCGCACTTCTTTAGTAACTTTTATTTTACTTTTATGGTAATTTTATTATGCAGCTACTGGGGCGTGGAGTAGCCGCATCTGAGGTTACACGAGGCGGCTACTCCACGCCCCGGTAGCCACTTTACCCCTCCTACTCACCATCTTCGGCACGCAGCTGCTCGTAGCTGCGCGTCCTCGTCCGACGGTCCTGCCGTCTGCGCATGCGCAGAACAGCAAGCCCGCGCCTGTGTGGTCACTGCTCCGAAGCCGGGGCAGCACAGGCGCGGGCCTGCTGTTCTGCGCATGTGCAGACGGCAGGATCGTCGGACGAGGGCGCGCAGCTACGAGCAGCTGTGCCCAGAAGAAGGTGAGTAGGAGGGGTAAAGTGGCTACCGGGGCGTGGAGTAGCCGCCTCGTGTAACCTCAGATGCGGCTACTCCACGCCCCAGTAGCTGCATAATAAAATTACCATAAAAGTAAAATAAAAGTTACTAAAGAAGTGCGGGCATAAACTTCAGAACAGATGAGGTCGGCACTTTTTGTTTCACCGGGAATCTTGAAACCTTTATTCAAACATGGTGACACAGCAAGTTACAGGTATTAACACATAAGTGCAGAAAAAAGCATCTTCTTACGCGTTTCTGACCAATAAGGTCCTTAGTCATAGATAGCTTCCAATATGGGGTTACATACTGATATACACAGCTCATGGGAAGTGATGTCAGCCCTTTGCAGGTGAGCAGGTGCTTTACCCCTTCTGGTATATGACACAGATAAAGAAAAAACTTTGTTGCAAGTATAAAAACATACATAGAAAAAATATATACACAGTAAAAACATCTGTTAATAATTGACAAGTAAGTCGTTCCTGACATTGAAACCTTTAGGGTATATACAATCTTTTGTCAGGATCCAAAATCCTTCACGATTCAACAATTTTTTTCTTTGGTTTGGAAAGAGTTAAGCACAACAATAGAGGTGGAGACAAAAGAAAAAAATTGTTGAATCGTGAAGGATTTTGGATCCTGACAAAAGATTGTATATACCCTAAAGGTTTCAATGTCAGAAACGACTTACTTGTCAATTATTAACAGATGTTTTTACTGTGTATATATAAAAAAACCTATCCATAATAGTTTTTGCTTGTGCTACAAAGTCCTCATTCTTACTGCAATTTCTTTGAATTCTCCTGAGTTGCCCTTTTGGTATATTCTCTATCCACGGGCGGTGGTGACAGCTGAGGAAATCTATATAGCTATTAACATCCGTGGTTTTAAAATGTGTCCTAGTCAGGATCAATATAAATTTCCAAATCTAGAAAATTTAACCTACTGGAATCACTCTCATGGGTAAATGCTAGATTATATCGATTTTGGTTTAAATAATTCATTAATCCCTTCAACTCATCAGTGCCACCCAACCACAATAGGATACAATCATCTATGTACCTCTTATAGGCATAAATATGGTTCTTATATGGGTTCTCGGGGGAGTAAATGTACTCCTCTTCGAAGGTCTCCATATACAAATTCCCAAAACTGGGTGCGAATTTCGCACCCATTGCTGTCCCAGTTGTCTGATTGAAGAAATTTCCTCCATACCAGAAGTAATTTTTCTCCAGACAGAATTTGATAGATTTAAGTAGAAATTCCTTGTGTTTGGAAGTTATGTCAGTGTCATTTTCTAATCGTTTTTTGATTACCTCCACCCCCATTTCTTGTGGGATGGAAGTATAAAGCGAAGAAACATCGCAACTGCATAAGAGAGGAACTGCATAAGAGAAGATAAGAACCATATTTATGCCTATAAGAGGTACATAGATGACTGTATCCTATTGTGGTTGGGTGGCACTGATTAGTTGAAGGGATTCATGAATTATCTAAACCAATATCGATATAATCTAGCATTTACCCATGAGAGTGATTCCAGTAGGATAAATTTTCTAGATTTGGAAATTTATATTGAAAACGATAAGATCCTGACTAGGACACATTTTAAAACCACGGATGTTAATAACTATATAGATTTCCACAGCTGTCACCACCGTCCGTGGATAGAGAATATACCAAAAGGGCAAACCAGGGGAATTCAAAGAAATTGCAGTAAGAATGAGGACTTTGTAGCACAAGCAAAAACTATTATGGATAGGTTCAAGGAAAGGAACTATACAGAAGAGATTTTAACCGGTTAAGGACCGGGCCCTTTCCCGTTTTTTCATTTCCATTTTTCACTCCCCACCTTCAAAAATCTATAACTTTTTTATTTTTACAAGTAAAAAGCTATGTGACAGCTCATTTTTTGCGTAACAAATTGCACTTCATAGTGATTGCATTGAATATTCCATGCCATGTACTGGGAAGCGGGAAAAAAATTCCAATTGTAGTGAAAATGGTGAAAAAACGCAAATGTGTCGTATTCTTGTGGGCTTGGATATTACGGCTTTCACTTCACGCCACAAATGACGCATCAAATTTATTCTTTGGGTCAGTACGATTACAGGGATACCAAATTTGTATAGGTTTTATAATGTTTTCATACATTTACAAAAATTAAAACCTCTTGAACAAAATTTTTTTTTTATTTTGCCGTCTTCTTCTGCTTATAGCTTTTTCATACTTCGTTATATGGAGTTGAAGGTGGTGTCATCTTTTGCAACTTTTGATGATGTTTTCAATGATATTATTTTTAGGACTGTACGACCTTTTGATCACTTTTTATAGAATTTTAAATTTTTTTTTAAATGGCAAAAAAGTGCCAGTTTTGACTTTGGACGCGATTTTCCGTTACGGGGTTAAACGCAGTGAAAAAACGTTATCATATTTTGATAGATCAGGCATTTTCGGACGCGGCGATACCTGATGTGTTTATGATTTTTACTGTTTATTTATATTTATATCAGTTCTAGGGAAAGGGGGGTGATTTGAATTTTTAGGTTTTTTTATTATAATTTTTTTTTAACTTTTTTTTTATTTTTATTTTTACTATTTTTCAGACTCTCTAGGGTACTTTAACCCTAGGTTGTCTGATCGATCCTACCATATACTGCCATACTGCAGTATGGCAGTATATGGGGATTTTACTCCTCATACATTACAATGTGCTGATAGCACATTGTAATGAATGGGTTAACCCGAAGTAGCTTCGGGTCTTCGGGAGACCCGAAGCTACCATGGCGACGGATCGCCGCTCCCCGATGACGTCACGGGGAGCGGCGATCCTCGGAAAGATGGTGGCGCCCATGCGCCGCCATCCGTTTGAAGCCGCCGGCAGCTATGCCCGGCGGCGATCAGCAAGAAAACACCCGCGATCGGTGCCAGCACCTATCACGGGTGTTACCGGTAAGCCTTTGCTGCAATATGCAGCAGAGACTTACCGGCTATGGAGAGGGCTCGGCCCGCGAGCCCTCTTCATGCATCGGAACGCGACCGCCGCCGTGAATACACGGCGGGCGGTTGCGAACCGGTTAAACAAGGCTTTTAAGGAAGTCACAGGCTCTCTTAAAGACTAAGAGGAAGTCTCTTAGTCTTTAAGAGAGCTAACAACATGAAAGACATACTCACCTCTAGCTATTTAAAAGATGTTAGCATTAGAGGGAAGGGCATGCAAGGTTTTTTCTGCTGCAAAAAATGCCAGGGCTGTAATTATCGGGATTGGTCAGATAGGGGAATAGTGAAGGAGTATGGTAATAATGATGATCTTCACCCATATAAAATAAAAAACTTCATAAATTGTGATTCATGTGGAGTTATATACTTAATCATTTGTCCCTGTGGGTTAAAATATGTGGGGAGGACGGGCAGGAAATTAAAAATTAGAGTTGGGGAACATGTGAGAAACATCAAGAAAGGTCTAAAAACGCATAGTCTATCAGCTCACTTCCGTGAAAAGCATAATCAGAACCCTAAGGGACTGCGCTTTTTTGGACTTGAAATGGTAATGGCTAACTGGAGGGGGGAGAATGTGGACAAAAAGCTGAATATCAGAGAAGGCTTCTGGATTTACCAGCCGCGGGGTCTGAACATAGATTTTGAGTTGAAGAGTTTTCTCCATTAGGCAATCGCAAATGTACTAATCGTTCATTGTGTTATTTAATAAAATGAAAAAAAAAAAAAAACCTGACCGCTGATAGGTCCGCAGTTTTAGGGCATCTGATTGGTTGCAGCTACATGCAGCATATTTTGAACTTCTCCTTCTAAATGAATATCTGTTTTTTTCCTTTTGGGATAATTTAACCCTTGAGAGAAACTGTCTGCCTTCTGTGTATAGGTTCTTTTTGCATATCAGTGCAATTGCTAATTGTGGACACATCGGCATTATGCACAGACTGTCTATCTACAAATCCTAAAAAAGGAATGTTTTTGTGAAAATATACGTATGTACAAACAGGGGGAATTGTTTTTTAATGTTCTTAATGCTTTTAATGTTTTTATGAAGTTTGTTCTAAACAGCATGTGTTGTACTTATGCAAATTTTTGGATTTAAAACACCTGTGATAGCGCTGAACACCCATGCTCCAGAAGAAGCCTGAAGAGGCGAAACCTGGGTCGGGCGAGGTGTTTGGCGTTTTTTACACTGTTACATGCGCGCTTTTTAACTCCACTTTGTGAGTATATACAATAAAATCTCCTTCTTGAACCTTGGGATTCTGCACTATTTGTACGTTTATCTTCTGGCACAGGACTAAGAGTGCACCATGGACACCGGAGTGGTTCAGCGGTGCATTGGAATCCAGTGTTCGGGAGAACGAAGAAAAGGCAGGAGAAACCTAGGAGATCCTCAATTTCTAACTGAAGGGAAGGTGGTGAGATTACCTACTGAATGTGAATTGTGACTTAGAAGAGTTGAGCACTGACCTTTTTTATCTGAAAGAGGTTTTTGTCTGAAATCTTGCACTACATGGGACAATCCATCTTTCGTGAAATACGATGCAGTCTCCCTGTCGCCTTTGCAGAAAACCATCCCCAAAGTATGAGGTTTCAACCCATATGCTTCACGTTTGGGACATTGTTAATAGGGTGGTACTCATCCCTTCAGTTCAGGGCTGATTCCTGTCCTTTCTCAAAATCTGCCTTACCTGATGAGGTGTGATTTCGCATGGAGCCCCAGACCGAGTAAGATTGACGGTCATTTGTTATTTCTTAAATTTTCTAATTTTGCAAAAAATTGTTGTTTTCTCACCAAACTGCTTGCCTATTGTCATGTAGCCCATCCAGGTGGATGTCTACATCCAGGTGCAGGTCTACAATTGTGCCCCTGGTATCCCATCTCTTTGTTCTAACCCATGGTAGAGAGATTGGAGTGTGATTGAGTGTCTTATATAAAGGAAACAAGTTCAAACAGGTACAATTAATACAGGTAGGAGGAGCTTCTTAAAGCAAAAAAGCACTGAAAGAGTCAGAATTCTTTTTTGGATTTGTTGATTTGGTTCGGTTTATTCTTTTATTTAATGGAAAAAAATGCTAATTCATTATTTAAAAAACATAAAAGTTGATTTTCTAGATTTTTTATTTTTATGCCTCTTACAGTTAAAGCATACCTACAATAAAAAAGGCAGACATCTCCATTATCTGTAGGCGGTAAAACTTATTTCCCCCACTCTAATATGTGGTCCAACTAGGTCTAATCAATTAGGTCTTGTTATAAATGTACAAACAAATGTATATATCTGAAGGAACTCGAAAACTTAAAAATTACTAACAACAACTAAATGTAAATTTAGAAATAATAATAATTCCTTTTCTTTATATAGAGCCCACAGATTACCCAGTGCTACACAGAGCTTGCCAAATCAGCAAAACTATTGGTTTGAAGCCTGGAATTTCCCTAAAAGAGAAGTCTGTAAATACTACCCCTGGCTGCTTTCAGGGGTGACCTAATCTGTTCTCCAGCCCTAAGGTACATGACCAGGGCTACAAGCTACACCCAGACTGCAACCCAACCAACAGCTACCTTGTGGACATTGGCAGAAAGGAACTTCTACCTGTTACCCTTTGCTGCATGCTGCAAAATAAAGAGATTTTGGGGGGCACATTTACTTACCCGGTTCTATCGCGATCTCCGATCCGGACTGTCCGACAAGGATGAAGGCAAAGAGCATAAAAAAACAAGGGGCTATAGGTTGGGGCACTATGGCCTTGCATGGTGGAGTGTCTACACCAGAAAGGCAAAAAAGTTAACTGATTCTACTCACACCAGTACAAGGCAGTGGAAATTTATTAAGAATAAAATAATATACAAATAAAAATTGCTAAAATAAATATACAAATTATACTATTGCATAATACTACCATGTATAGAAATAGATACAAGATAATATAAAGTCCAAAAAGTTACGTGTTTCAGGAAAAATCCCTTCTTCTGACTATAACATGGACAAATGGCAGCAGCAGTGGCACTGGGATCTAAATAGCCCAGCTAATTGGATTGACAGGGGAGTGGTTAAAAAAGCAGCCTATCTGGTTGGGTGGGGAAAAAAATCAATCAGGGGATATGAACATGATATATAGTATATGATATAGAGCTAGCATGAACTTACATGGATGGCATTCATGTGAAGGCTCGTGTGAGGAGACGACATACTCTTGCGCGCAAGGGAAACCAGTGTGTGGGGAAGATCACGACGGGGCGTTGTGCACGGGCACATCAGCACCCTCAGTGAGGGAGCCGGAGAGAGTACGCGTGAGCGCATTGACTGAACAATGCATCGGCACACTATAGTATAAAGCACCTGAGGAATAATAGTGGCATCATCAGTGGGGATTATGAGCATTACAAAATTGCTGGAGCTATCTGCTTGTAGCAATAGATGCAGATAAGGGTTAATAAGTACAAATATACATTCAGAACTAGAAATGAAATTGAAAATGAATGAATAAATAAAGCAATACATAGATAAATGAAGGAATAAATACATACATAAATAACCAATAAATGAATAAATAAATACATAAATAAATGTTGGTATGAATGATTGATGGGTAAATCGATGAATAAGTAAACAAATTAATGTTAATAAGAAGGAAAAGGAGTATGAATAATTAACAAATGAATCCATAAATAAGTAGATACATGAGATAAATGAATAAATATATAGAGAATAAATGAATCAATAGATAGATAAATAAATTAATGTTAATATGAATGACAAGTTATGTAAATTTTGATAAAACAAACAAATAGTCTCAGGTGGTGATGGATAATGTGTAAAGATATAATCAAATATAATATATGTAGTCAATCTTTCATAGGATCCAGGTAAGAGAGTGCCAAAATGTTGTGTTAGAATACGCTTTCCAAGCTTTCATCTAGCGGGTACTAGGGTCTATAGCTTGAAGATCCAAGCGCTGGGGGACGGAAGGATTAATTTGTTCAATAGGCGTAATTTTAAATTCTTTATAGTTCTTAATATGACATATTGCCGCATGCCTCGACACACTATGCTGGAAAAAACCATTTGTGATGTTAGATCTATGATTATTTAGCCATTCCCTGTATAGTACGCCCTACTTATTGTAGCTTGCATGTGCACTCTATCATATAAATAGCGTAATTGGTGCTGTGGTTTAGAAAACTTTTTGTATCAAAGATTTCACCAGTAATGTTGGACTGAAAGCTTGTTTTTCTGTGCGAGATTGTTTTGCAGCACTTGGACAGGTTATGATTACAACTGAAGCTGCCTATGGTGCGAGGAAAGAAGGAGGGTTTGGCTGTTGTCTGGGTGCATAGGCGGCTAGGAGATACTATATTCTTAACAGTATGTGGTCTTCTGAATGTTAGTCTAGGGTTCCGGGGGACAATGGGGCAGATTTACTTACCCGGTCCGTTCGCGATCCAGCGGCGCGTTCTCTGAGGTGGATTCGGGTCCGGCCGGGATTCACTAAGGTAGTTCCTCCGCCGTCCACAAGGTGGCGCTGCTGCGCTGAAGTTCCCCGGAGGCGCGCTGGAATGCCCTGAAATTCACCGGCCTATACCTAGTGAAGGTAAGTGTAATTTTCGCGACACATTTCTTTTCTTAAATGCGGCGGTTTTTCCGAATCCGTCGGGTTTTCGTTCGGCCACGCCCCCCTAATTTCCGTCGCGTGCATGACAGCGCCGATGCGCCACAATCCGATCGCGTGCGCCAAAATCCCGGGGCAATTCAGGTACAATCGGTGCAAATCGGAAATATTCGGGTAACACGTCGGGAAAACGCGAATCGGGCCCTTAGTAAATGACCCCCAATGTCTTTAAGGTATGGATCATGGAGTAGAAGATCCCAGTGTTTTTGAAGAATCTTTCTAATTGCCGACCCATTGTTGGAGTAGGTGGTAATAAAATTGATCTCCTGAGAGTCATTAGTGTTTGCCTTTTTAGATGGTAAAAGACACTAATGTTGTGTAAGGGCGTCCTCCTTGGTACATGCTGATGTAATGAGTCGTGGTGGGGTACCCTTTGGCTCTGAATCTTTCTGCCACAATATTGCTTTGTATGTTATAGTCTTCAGGGGTGGTGCAATTCAGTTGTATTCTTTTAAAATGGCTATATGGAATATTTGGTCTTCCACTTTTTGAAATGGTTACTTGAAAAGTCAAGGTAACTATTACTATCTGCCGTTTTAAAATGTGTCTTGGTGTAAATTTTACCTTCTTTATGACAGACTACAACGTCTAGGAACTCTGCTGTAATGGATACAATATTAAAGGTGAAGCTTAGGCACCACTCATTGTCATTAATATCTCTAATAAAATCCACAGCCTCCTCTCTACTCCCTTTCCAAATGTGCGTCTATGTTTATACAGTGAGCAGCGTTTGAACAACTCCTTTGTGTAGATGTCCTGCTCCACAAAAAGTCCTACAAACAAGTTGGCATAGATTGGTGCAAACTTACTGCCCATGGCCGTACCCCTCCGTTGTAGATAAATTTTGTCTAGAAAAGAAAAGAAATTATGCTCTAAGATGAAACTGATGGCCCTGGATGAAACTGCTCTCGATATCTAGCATACCGGGATCATTTCTAAGGAACTGAGAGACTGCATGAATACCCAGGTCATGTGGGATGTTAGGATATAAGGACGTTATGTCCATCGTAATAAACAAATATTTTTCTTCCTAGGGAAACTTTAAAGTGTCTAATGTGAAAGAATGTAGTTTGCGGACATATGGCTGAAGGAAAACGTCAACATAATGGGATAGGTTGGCGGTGAGCGATTCAATACTTGAAATTATTGGACGTCCCGGTGGATTTTTAAGGTCTTTGTGGATCTTGAGTTAGTAGTAAAATAATGCTAGGGCTGGTTCCTCTATTCTGAGATAATTAAATTCCTTTTTGTTGAGGACACCTGATTTGAATCCTTCCTCTAGGAGCTCATACAAGGCCTTCTTAAAGGTAACAGTAGGGTTTTTATCTAATTTAGTATAAAATGGGGTATCTGAAAGAAGTCTAAGTGATTCTTTTATATAATCAGTTCCATGTAGCAGCACAATGCCACCATGTCTGCTGCCTTAATTGTTATGTCAGCATTTTGGGCTAATTGTGTCACTGCTTTCCTTTATGAGATTGTGATGTTATGTTTGAGTTGTTGACTCCTGGATTCGGCATGTAGATTACAAAAATCTGTAGAAACTAGAGTAGAATGTTTCCATGTAATTGCCCTTATGGTGAGTGGGGTAAAAACGGACTTGGGTTTAAGATCTGTGTGAATGAAGGATGGTGAGTCCCTAGTGGTGTGAAGAGAGGGGATATTGGTACCGCTTATGGTGTCTTTTTGTATGTTGAAATACCTTTTCAAAGTTAGTTTTCTAATAAACTTATTGAGGTCTAAGAGTCAAAGTCATTGGAGGAGGAGGTAGGGCAGAAAGACAAGCCTTTTTCTAGTATTTTTATTTCTGCTTCTTTCAAGACATAAGAAGACAGATTGAAGATTTTCACTCTGTTTAGAGGAGCTTCACTAGGCCCTGAACTCGATTTGGTAGGCACTGTGAGGTTAGTAGTAACGGGTCTATTTCTGTCTTTTGTAGTAGGGAGTCCTCTCCGGAGGAGAGAGTTTTATGATCTGTGCTTTCCTCCTCTGACTCCTCTTTTTTTATATTTTTTCTTTTTAAGCCTAATGCAGGGGCATTGTATACTATTTCCTTTAAACATGGATCTATTGTGTGTTGAAACACTGGGGTTTTCCTCAATTCCTGTGGTAACCCTAAAAAAGAAATAGATTCGTTGGACGAAGGGGCCTCATGTGTATGAACAATTTCCTTGGGTATTGTTTTACAATGAGTAATCAAAGTTGGTGTGAAAAACTGTTGGGCTTCGTCAAGGGGGCTTGTTGCTATGGGTCTGGTGTGGTGGGTGGTTATTAGTGTGATGACATCTCACTTTATTCTCACTAGTCCAAAACTTAATATTCAGTTAACTTTTTTGCCTCTCTGATGTAGACACTCCACCGTGCAAGGCCTTTTAGCACCCCAATCTATAGCCCCTTGTTTTTTACACTCTTTGCCTTTCAATGGTACCTGTTATATTGGGAGCTTTGGAACTGCAGGAATGACTTAGATGCTGAGGACCGTCCTCCTGTTGTTGTTGTTTTTTTATCTTGCATATACGATGAGGATGTCCGACGGCCATGCTCCCCGATTTGTGTCACATGAAATTCGGCGCAATTGCGCCAAAATCTAATCCCGTCAACCAAAAAACCCTGTTAAATGCGGCGCAAATCGGAAATAGTCAGAAAAACCCTTTGTAAATGTGCCCCTGTGAGTTATTTGTTCATCATTCCCTATCACTTGCAATCCCTGGCTGCTGCTGCTACCATCACAGGCCTCCCCATCACCATCTGGTAAGGATCTGGTACCCCCTGGAACACACTGGAAGTGGCCAACAGGGTTCCATCCATCATATTGCGACCCCCCCTCTTATTGCATCCTCTTCCTGGCCCTGACTGACATGAATGAGGCCTTTTCACTTGAACCAAGCCATCTGTGACTTCATCCGGTGCTAGGCTGCGCATCAAGGTACCAGGGCAATCCAGCTGCCCCCACTCCAAAGTCAGGCCCCAGTGGGTGGATGTTGCAAGTGATGTCAGGATCAGGATACTTACTTCTGTGCCTTTCTGGCATGTACTGTATTATGAATTGTATTGCCTAAACCTGCTGCTAAACGGGATAAGCCCCATTGTGTAATTAATCTGTCATACTGCTGTGCCTTGTGAGCACTGCTATGGCACTGAAAGCTTTAGCCCCCACAGATGCTACACATTAAAAAATTCCAGCCTGCCAAAAGAGCCACTGGCAGGAAAAGCCCGGTCTACGATCACCAAACTCTACCCCTGATAGTGGTGCGAAGAACCAATAAGGAGAGCTCATGTTCCTCAGGGAATCAGCTGCCCCAGGATAGAACATGATAGAGTAGCATGCTGAGCAATAGTTATAGTATGTAGCGAGTTCACTGGTTTCCATGCATGCAGGCGTAGTCCGTGCAAAGGATCCCTCCTGGACATGAGGCAGCAACTCCAACACACCTTGTTTCTTGATCCAGTGACAATACAAAAGTTTACCAGGCTTGTTTAAGAACAATGCTTCATGCTTTATTAGAGACTATTACTCCAATATCTTTTCTATCATGACAGCTTAAAAGAATAAAGCAACGCATTTGAAACGCACAATGCAGTCTTCATTATGCTACATGTCTATTACATGCAACAAACACTTATATTTGTTAAAACAGAATTGCCCTGATCATGGCACCTGTGATTGAGAGCCAGGATCAGGGCCGGAAGACAATTGTATGTATCGACCGCTCCAATGTCTACATTTATTAAAAACAAATACAATACATGACTTACTATACATTTTCTACAATACAAATATATACAACCTTGTCATCAAGAATTAAACATTGTCACCATCTTATGTAACAATATAAACCATATCTCTTTTCCTATAATCAGACACCTATAAAGGTAGTATACATAAACTGATGGATCTAATAAGTCAAATCTGTTGTTGAATATCAATACAATACTCATGCTATACTCATGATCCATGTGTGAACACATACCTGTATTTCAGGACCATGTCTCATCGTGCAGGGAACCGGAGCCGGTACGCACACGCTTAGAGTTCCGTGTCCTGTGCCATGGTGCAAAAGACCAGGTGCATGCGCAGCAGCTCCCGAACAACAAAATGAAATGTGTTCTCTAGTCGTATTATAAAAAACCATATCATAGCATGTGACCATTAGAGTTACACTTGGGGACTGCAGTATGTGTTATCTCCACGGTGTAATTTTTAGTAATATTTTGAATTAAAGCCATCTCCTGTACACTAACCCATGTTCTTAATTTAGTAATGGAACATAATTTCATTTATGTGATTTTGCCCTTATGGGAATCTTGTGCCTAAATGGAATTTCCAGAAAGCTTCTCTGTCCCTTAAAATTTTAAACTCAAAAAAAAAAAAATTTCTCACCTCCTCGTCGGGTTTATTTTCTATGGTAAATATCTCTATTCTATCTGTTTTCCCCTCATGTTTTTCAAAAAAATGTTTAGCTACTTGAGAGATGTTTTCATTCTGAGTTCTAATGTAGATTTTTTTTAGGACTTTAATGTCATTTAAAGGGAACCTACCACCACAAATCTACCTATAAAGGTAGATTGGGTGGTAGGTGGATCAATGGGACGTGAGGATAGCCCTTTTAAGGGCTAATCCTCACGTCCCCACACTTTTTTGATAACTTTTATTAGACATATATTCAAATTTACTTATGCGGCTACTGGGGCGTGGAGGTTACACGAGGCAGCTATTTCACGCCCCGGTAGCCTCTTTTCCCCTCCTACTCACCCATCTTCGTCCGGCGATCCTGCAGTCTGCGCATGCGCAGAAGAGCAGGCCCGCGCCTGTGCGGTCACTGCTACGAAACAGGCGCGGGCCTGCTCTTCTGCGCAAGCGCAGATGGCAGGATCGCCGGACGAGGGCGCGCAGCTACGCGGAGCTGCGCGCCAAAGATGGGTGAGTAGGAGGGGAAAAGAGGCTACCGGGGCGTGGAGTAGCCGCCTCGTGTAACTTCAGATGCGGCTACTCCACGCCCCAGTAGCCGCATAAGTAAATTTGAATATATGTCTCAAAAAAGTGTGGGGACGTGAGGATTAGCCCTTAAAAGGGCTATCCTCACGTCCCATTGATCCACCTACCACCCAATCTACCTTTATAGGTAGATTTGTGGTGGTAGGTTCCCTTTAAGTGTTTCAGAAATCTTTTTTTCAACTGTCGAAGAGTACTTCCTACGTACATCAGATTACATATTGCATCTTATTACATATACCACAAAATTACTATTACAGTTTATGTAATTTTTAATTCGATAGGTACGCATGTTTTTTTAGTAATTTGAAAAGATGCAGTGACTTTTACATACTGACGCGTATCCGCGTATCCTTTGAGGATTTAGTGTCAAAAAGACTGGGAGACACGTTCCCAATTGTAGTTGACTTCCTGGATACTACCTGGCATCCATTTTTTAGAACCTTAATTAGTTTTTCATTCTCATGTAATATTGGTAGATATGTTTGGATTATGTTTCTAATTTCCGAGAACTGATTACTATTATCCAGAACCAGAAAAGGTGTCTTGTTTTTATCAGATCTACTGTGTTTGTTCCTTATTATTAACCTGTCTTTCCTGTTTTTATGACCTACAATTGTTTTGGCTCTTTTGAATATTTTGCCTGAATAATCTCTTTTTTCAAATCTATGTTTGATTTGAATGGCTTCAAATTCTCTCAGTTCCCCTACTGGGATAGCAAGTATCGTATGGTTAGGATGCAAACTCTTCACATGCAGGATTGTGTTTCCTTCCGTGCTCTTTCTATGTGTTGTTGTCCTGATAATTTACATTCAAAGGAAGGCGTACCTAAGGTCCAAGAATACAATATTACCCTTATGTATTGAGTATGTAAATCTAAGATTGTTACAATTGTCATTGAGGTAGAAGACAAATTCTGGTATGGCAGGCACATCCCCCGACCAGACAAACAATATGTTGTTGATGTACCTGCCATACAAGCTGCCATGTCTCCTTTGATAGGGTTGTTGATATTGTAAATGACTGATACTTTTCACCATCCCATTACTAAATTAGCTAGTGATGGTGAGAATTTTGCTCCCATTGATACCCCTGACACTTGTCGGCAATATTTACTGTCAAAGGGAAATAAGTTATGTTTCAAAAGGTATTATGTGGCTTCCTTAATGGATACTTGCAAATCCTTTACATATCATTTACACAAATTCAATGGCTAACTAACTGCTTCCATAGCCACTGTATGTGGTATGGAGGTATATAGTGAGAACATCACAGGCCACCCAGGAAAACCTACTAGACCTTTTGACCGTGCTACGTAGTACATCTCCGGTGTCCTGTAGGTAGCCTGGGATACGTTTCACTAGGGGTTGCAAATGTGCATCCAGCCATTCACATAATTTCTCATTCAAGGATGATATACCAGACACAAATGGGTGCATAGGTGGTGGCATGACCCCATTATGTATTTTGGGTAACGCACGTCAGATTACATGTTACAGGGTTATGTAAACCTCTTTTTACCCTATTGAGTCCAGGGTGAAAGTTATTGTTTCAATTTACAATAGAAAGGAAACTGAAAGAACTGTTTGATTCCCAAAAAAGTCAGAAATATAATTTGAGTTTCAGAAAGTTTACAGCACCGAATTACCTTCAAAAAGACTGCAATAGAGTTATTAAGATGGCAGACAAAAGGGAACTATTGTGGTGATGTAAAAAGATCTATAAAGATCTCAAATTTATGGATTACTGAATGACATCACGACAAATAGGCTCCTCCTCGGTAACCCCTTAGATACTTAAAAAAAAAAGTTTTTGCAGAGAAGGTCAGAGTCTGGGAGTATTCACAGATAAACAGGTAGATTACCTAATGGAGAATAACACCTATCCTACATGCATTACCCAAAGCACATAAGGGGGTCATACCACCACCTATGCGCCCAATTGTGTCTGGTATATCATCCTTGAATGAGAAATTATGTGAATGGCTGGATGTACATTTGCAACCCCTAGTGAAATGCATCCCAGGCTACAGGACAGATGTACCGAAGATGTACTACATAGCATGGATAAGATCAAATTGTTTAGTAGGTTTTCCTGGGTGGCCTGTGATATACCTACATACATACCACATATAGTGGCTATGGAAGCAGTTAATTATCATTTACACAAATTCAGTGGCTATGACAAGGATTTGCAAGTGTTCAACCATTACTTTTCTCCCTTTGACAGGAAGTATTACCTACAAGTGTCAGGGATATCAATGGGAGCGAAATTCTAACCATCACTTGCTAATTTAGTAATGGGATGGTGGGAAGACCGGTCATTTACAGGTACATCAATGACATATTGTTTGTCTGGTTGAGGGATGTGCCTGCCACACAAAAATTTGTCTTCTACCTCAATGACAATAGTTAAAATCTTAGATTTACATACTCAATACATAGGTACAGGCAGTCCCCGGGTTACATACAAGATAGGGTCTGTAGGTTTGTTCTTAAGTTGAGTTTGTATGTAAGTCGGAACTGTATATTTTATCATTGTAAACCCAGTCAGAACATTTTTGGTCTCTGTGACAATTGGATTTTAAAAATGTTGGGTTGTCATAAGAATCAGGACTAACAATAAAGCTTCATTACAGACGCCTTTGATAACTGTTATAGCTGATCATTGTAGCCTAGGACTAAAGTACAACAAATTACCAATATCCAGAGGTCCGTTTGTAACTAGGGGTCGTATGTAAGTCGAGTGTTCTTAAGTAGGGGACCGCCTGTATAGTATTGTATTCTTGGACCTTAATTTACATTCTAAGAAAAGTGAGCTTTTCAGAACAACTACAAATAGAAAGAGCACGGCAGGAAAAACCATCCGCATTCTAACCACATGATATGTGCTATCCCAGTAGGGAAATTGACAAGATAAAAAAGACATTGATTAACACCACAGGATAATGAAACTGAAGCCATTCAAATCAAAGATTGGAAAAAAGAGCTTATTCAGGCAAAATACTCAAAAGAGCCAAAACAAAAGTAGATCATAAAAACAGGAAAGACATGTTTAAAAAAGGAACACAGTATATCTCATAAGAACAAGACACATTTTTTGGTTCTGGATAATGGTAATCAGTTCTCAGAAATTAGAAACATAATCCAAAACATATCTACCAATATTATATGAGGATTATTGATGGGCGAATTTGATGAAATTCGGTTCAACCCGATTCGCCAAATCTTTCAAAAAAAGTTGATTTGACCCATATCGAATCATGACTTATCACTTTAAAAAACAGGTATTTCCTGGCTGCAGAGAGCCTGTAGGGTGCTGTAGAATGTTTTGCAATGCTCAGATATGCATATGGAGCGTGGTTTTGTCTTCAAACAATGCTATGTTTTAATATGACACGCACATGACAGCCGCCGCTCTTAGAATCGCTTCACAATTCAATTCCATGGCCAATTCACCAAATAAGTGAAGCGGGAATGCAGGCTGATGAGGTAATGTCTGTGCCAGCTCAGAAGGACTGAGCTGAGGGCCAAGATTCCACTGACATCAGATAATTCCATAGATTACTACAGAGCCTGTTCTGTTGAACGCGGATACATGTATAAACCCCCAAAAAGAGTGGAGAGGGTGTTGGTAGTAATTTTGCCCTTCATTTCATCCGTCAGTATCTGCTTTTAATCGGTCAATAATTCATCAGTATTGCTAAAGCCTAAAACCAACAGCAGTGGATCCAAAACAGGGATGACCAGTAAATAAGATGTTTGCATGTCCTCTTTGTTCTGTATCCACTCCTGATTTTGGCTATCAATCGTGAAGCTTTTCATTCCTTTTGACAGAGGAAATGAAGGGGAAATCCAAACATAGTGGCAACGTCAGAGTGGTGGAGGGTGAAAACAGCATTATGGAAATCACATGGTGTTCCAGGGAGACAGCGGTCAGTTGGCAGCAGCATGAGTAGGCCGCAGAGTAGAACACTGACAAATTATGGAGGTGGTAGCAACCTGGTAGGCCACAGAGTGGCACAATGAGAGAGTGTGGAGGTAGCGGAAGCAGCATGAGGTCATAGAGTGGCAAGATGACACATTTTTAGGTGGTAGCAACATGGTAGGCCACAGTGTGGCACAATGACAAAGTTTAAAATGAATTTGAAGTTTGTATTGAATTTAAAGTTGGTAATGAATTTGAAGTTGAAATTTTCAATTTAAATTTGAATTTGAATATTAGAGATGCCACATACATTACAATTTTCCTGAAAATGTTTTGTCTTTGCCAAACTGCAAAGGTGGCCCCAGCAGCAGCAGCATGAGCTCCGATGATAAATTCTTCAGCTGGCAGAAACATGGGAGGTCACAGAGTGGCACAATGACAGTGTGGAGGTGGTGGCAACATGGTAGACCACAGAGTGGCAGAATGACAGAGTGTGGAAGTGGCAGCATAAGAAGCAGCAGCAGGAGGACAGATAGTGGCACAATGACAAATTCTTTAGCTGCCAGCAACATGGGAGGCCACTGCGGGGCACAATGACAGAGTGTAAAGGTGGCAGCAACATGGCAAGCCACAGAGTGGCACAATGATAGAGTGAGTAGCTTACGGCAGCAGCAGCAGGAGGTCAGAGAGTGGCACAATGACAAAATCTTTTGCTGGCAGCGACATGGTAGGACACAGAGTGGCACAATGACAATTCCAGTCCCTGGTAAATATGATGGGAGGCAGATGGAGCAACATGGCAGCAGCATATGTGGCATCAGGTGGGTGGCAGCATCAGAGTAGTGGATGAGGCAGGTAGTTAGAATCCAGACTCATTTCTCAACGTTTGGGGAAGGCATCATGGCTGATCTACTCTGATGCATAAAGCATTGGTGTGTGGAAATCCTGGCCGAACCAAGCCTGATTCATCTTGAAAAAGGTCAGTCTCTCCACATTATGATGGCCCCCGCTGCACTGAACACTTGCTCTGATGCCACACTACTGACCGGGCAGGTCAGCTTCTCTACTGCAAACTTTGCAAGTCGCAGCCACCCATCAAGTTTGGATGCCCAGTAGTCCAGGTGATCCTTTACCTGGGGTGGTAAAGTGCTGTCCAAGTAGGCCACCACCTGCTGGTGCATGGTCTACTCATTGTCCTGCTGCTGCTGGTGGCGGCTACCCTCCTCATAAGACTAGTGAAGGAAGCTGCTCATTAAGTACTCCAGACTTAAGCTGCTGCTGATGGAGCTGCTACTCCATCAGAAGCATCCCCCCCATCTCCAAACAGCAGCCATGGCAGTAGTACGTGAGCAATGACTGCCAGGAATTCCCCGGTCAGACCTGACAGAGGATGGACAACGGCGCACATAGGCAGTGGCCAACAGTCTGCACAGCATTTCTCTATAGTACGTCAGTTGTTCCTCTCCCTCGGTAGCTGGAAAAAAAGTCACCCCTTTTGACTGGTAGCGAAGGTCCAAGAGGGTGGAGAGCCAAAACTCACCCGACTATTTGGCTGTCACTACTTAGGCAAAGCAGCATGCTGTGGGCCATCTGTGCAAGGGACTGTTTACATTTGTCTCTTTTCCAGATGTCCGATCGCGGATCACATGATCGGATCTCCGAATGTAAACATATTTACTTCTATGCTCCTTTATGTATGACCATCCCCATCTATTGGCTGGTTATAAAAGCTCTTCTAGCCAGATGAAGTAATGTTGATATGAGAAAGAAGAGGAGGTGTCAGGCCAGTCCATGCATGGCTCCCAGGGTGGAGTGCTGGACCAGCGGTCATAAAATCCACTGTGCAGCTAGGGGACAGGAGGATGGAGGAGGATGAGTATTCTTTAGAGCAGTGTAACACCTAGAGCCACTCCTAGGCATCAATGGAGAATGGCTAGGAAGATGCAGAGGTGGAGGATACACCTTCCATCTAGAACAGCTTGTCCTTGCCTCTGTGCAACCAGTCCCGAATGAGCCACAATATGCTCCATTGCCTGCACAACCCCACTCGAGTTGCCTGTACAAAACTATTCTGATTACTGGGTGGCCACTCTACTGTGTCAACTCTGCTGACACTTTTATATCACTAGAACATAAGGCCAAAATTAGGAAGTGCTAGTGCAAATTGGCAGAAGCATTGCTGGTTGAGTTCCCTTCCAAAATTCAGAGCTCAGTGGCAGCATGAGGAGGAGGAAGTCGCCAATGCAACAGGCATGACAGCACCACATGGGGAGGGTGAGGATGGACTCACTGTGGTACGCCATATTCAATTCGTTGCAACCTCCACCACCAGCACCAAGTATCATGAGGCAAACCGTGAATCACATAGTGGAGGTAGCACTCTGTGCCTTGCAGGTGCTGCTCTCTGGCAAGTGTGCTGTTCAGCACCACCGCTTTTATCATCACCGACAAGAGGACCTGGCTATCTACATGCAACATGGACACATTGGGGCAGATTTATCAAGTGTCTGAAAGTCAGAATATTTCCAATTGCCCATGGCAACCAATCACAGCTCCCCTTTAAAATATTCATGAGCACTGGTGAAATGAAAGCTGAGCTGTGATTGGTTGCCATGGGCAACTGGAAATATTCTGACTTTCAGACTGCTTGATAAATCTGCCCCATTGACATTCATTAAGATGAACCAGGTATGGATCCCATACGACTTGGCTGTACCAGCATGTAAATAAATTGGTAGAGACTCTTGAAATTGGCTAATTCATTCAAAGCTTACATTTAATCTTGAAATTGACAAATTCTGCAGTTGGTGAAAAGATTTGTGATTTTCCCATTGCTTCTTTTTAAGAAAGAATAACTGGGTCTAACCACCTAGAGCACCTTTAACCACAGTGGGGGGAAGTGTTTGTGGTTTTCTTTTAACGCTCGTCACTACTATTGCTAATTTGCAAAGGACTGTATTTTAGAAGGCCACAAACATCTGTAAATTGTCCTGCGTGTGACCACTGCTAAAGACAAAAAAGACAAAATAACCCAATGACTTATTGCACTCACATCCC
Organism: Engystomops pustulosus; assembly: GCF_040894005.1. NCBI lineage: Eukaryota > Metazoa > Chordata > Amphibia > Anura > Leptodactylidae > Engystomops > Engystomops pustulosus. The sequence continues at coordinate 164,886,798 of NC_092411.1, read as the reverse complement.
ACATAATGAAAGCATTTGAAAGAATACTCCTGTTCAAAATGAAGGAGGACCTGAAAGGTAGACTTGACCCATTACAATTTGCGTATAACAATAAAATGGATGTGGACAATGCATTGTTGTATCTACTGCACACCACCTACTCTCACCTGGAACAAAATAACAACATTGTAAGAATAACTTACTTTGACTTCTCAAGTACCTTCAATACCATTGACCCCACACTCAAAAAAATGACAAAACTCAAGATACAACCCACAATCATAAACTGGATTCTTGATTATCTTGCTGACAGGCCCCAATTGGTTCAGCTGGGCAATGTGAGGTCAGGTACTGTGATCAGGAGTCGTGGGGCACCCCAAGGCATGGTCCTATCACCGTTCCTATTTACACTCTAAACATTTGACTTCAGCCACAACTCAGACCCCTGCCACCTGCAGAAATTCTCTGATGATACGGTCATAGTTGGATGCATTAAGGATGGCAATGAGGAACATTACAGAGACATTGTCAACTCCTTCTTGAAATGGAGCGAGGATAATAATCTTATCCTCAACATGGGAAAAACCAAAGATATGATTATCAACCTATGCAGGAACAAAACAGTCTCTAGACCAATCACCATTAAAGGCCAAACCATTGAACAGGTCAGAACATACAGTCATGGCCGTAAGTTTTGAGAATGACACAAATATTATATTTCCACATAATACGTTGCCCTATGGTTTTTATGTGTGTTTGTCAGATGCTTTTATCACATACAGAAATACAAGTGCAATCATATTATGAGTAACAAAACCTTTTATTGACAGTTAGAATGAGTTAATGCAGCAAGTTAATATTTGCAATGTTTGACCCTTCTTCTTCAGGATCTCTGCAATTCTCCCTGGCATGCTCTCAATCAACTTCTGGAACAAATCCTGACTGATAGCAGTCCATTCTTGCACAATCAATGCTTGCATATTTTCACAATTTGTTGGTTTTTGTTTGTCCACCCATCTCTTGATGATTGACCACAAGTTCTCAATGGGATTAAGATCTGGGGAGTTTCCAGGTCATGGACCCAAAATCTCTATGTTTTGTTCCCTGAGCCATTTAGTTATCACCTTTTCTTTATGGCAAGGTGCTCCATCATGCTGGAAAAGGCATTGTTGATCACCAAACTGCTCTTGGATGGTTGGGAGAAGTTGCTCTTTGAGGACATTCTGGTACCATTCTTTATTCATGGATGTGTTTTTAGGCAAGACTGTGAGAGAGCCGATTCCCTTGGCTGAGAAGCAACCCCACACATGAATGGTTGCAGGATGCTTTACAGTTGGCATGAGACAAGACTGGTGGTATCGCTCACCTTGTCTTCTCCAAACAATCAGAAACGGGATTCATCAGAGAAAATGTCTTTACCCCAGTCCTCAGCAGTCCACTCCCTGAACCTTTTGCGGAATATCAGTCTGTCCTTGATTTTTTTCTAGAGAGAAGTGGCTTCGTTGCTGCCCACCTTGACACCAGGCCTTGCTCCAAGAGTCTCCGCCTCACAGTGTGTGCAGATGCACTCGCACCTACCTGCTGCCATTCCTGAGCGAGCTCTGGTAGCCTGATCCCAAAGCTGACGGTCCTGGGGCTTGCTGGTCTTTCTTGGGCGCCCTGGAGCCTTTTTGGCAACAATGGAACCTCTCTTCTTGAATTCCTTGATGATGCAATGTGATGCCAGACGGTATGTTTTTGTGGTTGTTTGTGTTCCTTATATCGTAAAAGTACTGACATACTTTTTACCGTCTGACTAGGGTTCATGCATACGTTCACACACGTTTTCCTGTTAATCCTACACTATTAGAGTTCTGTGCCCTGCTTGACATTAGTAGTTTGTTAGCCTGTTGTCCTTTATTAACATTCATACACACATTATTATAATTTGACTGCCGGCTATCCCTATTAGATTACTATGTCACAAATCTGGTTGTTGCTACTGCTCGACTCCAGATCTATGATTTGTTCTACAGCATATCACCACGGATTAAAATAATCCTGGATGCTACCTGACATCCATTTTTAGAATCTTACTGAGTTTTTCATCCTTATTAGAGATGGGTGAATCGATTCGAACGAAGTGGAATTTGGTCTGAATTTCAGGGAAAATTTGATTTGTCACCAATCCGATGATCACAGTGATTTGCAGGAAGAGGTTTTTTTTCTCTTTTATTGCCAAAATGGGCGCAAGCGAGACGTGTTACATGGGACAGAGAACTCTGGGAAGAAGAAAGGAACACCCTTGAACACATGTGCAGACCTCTAAGCCAATCAGCGACTGGCAGGTTTATGTGATGTCACACAGCCCTATAAAAACAGGCAGCCATTTCCAATCGCGGCATTTCACACTGCATGTGCTGTCTACAGCATTTAGCTGTTTGTACTGTACTGTGCTGTAGCGATTTCTGCTCCAATTCCAGGTTGTCCATTTTGGGGGTTCTGTATACCCCAAATTGCAGGATTTTTTTTTTCTGAAGTGAATAGGAAGAAATCTGTGTAAAATCCACATAGTTTCTGTAGTGATTTCTGCTCCAATCTCAGGGTGTCCCTTTTGGGGGATCTGTATACCCCAAATTGCAGGGTTTTTTTGCTGCTGAAGTGAATAGGAAGAAATCTGCTTAAAGTCCACATCGTTTCTGTAGTGATTTCTGCTCCAATCTCAGGGTGTCCAATTTGGGGTATCTGTATACCCCAAATTGCAGGGTTTTTTTGTTGCTGAAGTGCAACAGCAGCAGCACCTAGTGGCAAACATGCCATTTCAGCCAGTCAAGGCTCCAGCACCTCTGCCGAAGGGAGCTGTCTGTCTTTGACATCATCTCCCGTTTCAGATGCTCCTGCTCCTCGCTACGCATGTGTCCAGCCATCCTAAGGTGCAGAAGCTGACCCTGCTCCTGTCCAAGTTGTTGGTACTACAGTCCCTCCGTTTCCAGGTCGTGGACTCTGCACCCTTCAGAGAACTAATGGCTTGTGCTGAACTGAGGTGGAGGGTTCCAAGCCGAAATCTATTTTCCAAAAAGGCAGTGCCAGCCCTTCACAAATATGTAGAACAGAAGGTGGGCCAGTCCTTGAGCTTATCAGTTTCTTCCAAGGTGCACAGCAGCGCGGACATGTGGAGCTGTAACTATGGTCAGGGCCAGTACATGTCCTTTACTTCCCACTGATTAAATGTGCTTCCCGCCCAGCCACACCAACAATTTGAACAGGAGACGCTGCTTTCTCCTCCACGTTGTCTAACTGCTGCTCCTGCGCCAGTTTCCTACTTCTCCACCACCACCTCAGCCTACACAAGTCTAAGTGCTCCTCCATCATACCACATGGGCAGGGCACAGCGGAGTCACGCAGTTTTACACATGGTTTGCCTGGGCGAACGAAGTCACACAGGGGTGGAACTGCTCCGCTTCATGCAAGAAGAAATCAATGCGTGGCTTTCTCGTCGACAACTGAAAATCGGAAACAGGGTGAAAGACAATGCAACGAGGAGGGATGGTCCATGTTCCCTGCATGGCGCACGTGTTCAATCTGGTTGTTAACAAGTTCCTCAAGTCTTTCACCCATCTGCAAGTCATTCTAAAAATGTCCAGGAAACTGTGCATGCACTTCAGCCATTCTTACTAAGCCAAGCACACCCTCCTCAAGTTGCAGGGACAAAACGGCCTCCTTCAACATAGTCTGATATGCGATGTTTCCACCCGTTGGAATTCCAGCTTCCATATGTTAGACCGCCTGTATGAACAGAGAAAAGCCATTAAGGATTTTTTGACATATCGACACTGACACCGTGTTGGACAAAAAGCTGGAGGAAAGCCGCTTGGTCTGGATCCAAGGTAGATATGTAGAAAAAAAGAGAAAAACATATCCACTTTGTCCGCACTGGTAAAGGGTAAAAAAGTTCAGCAAAAAGTTTATTAAATCCAGTGATACATAAAAAAACAAAACATCACTTTAAATTGCATGCGGTAACGCATTTCGGACAAAACATTGTACTAGATGATGGTGTCATCAGTGCTGACCATATTGAAAGCAGTGCAGCAATGAACAAATGACCTTCATGGTGAACCAATTGTTGGTGATTGAAGTGCTGTTGCTTACTACTTCGACTCAAATGGTCATTCTGGAGCTGGAATCCAACAATTATCTGATACTGCTCACACAACCTTTCCAGCATCTGCAAAATGGAATTCCACCGGATTGGTACATTACATATGTGGAGGTGGCTGAGCAGGCCAAAGTTCAAATAGTGCAAATAGGCTAGCAGCAACAAAATGAGTATACAGAAAATGCACAAACTTTAAGCAGAAGCTCTGGCATGTCTGGTAGATGTCAATCTGGTAGTTTGGAATTTCTTTTAATTTCCATAGTGAGATGGCCCAAACCTCCTCTTTCTCTCCATAATTTGGTCAGGCTTAATGATGTTACTGTGGTGGTGATATTACTGTGGTAGTGATGTTATAGCCTCGTTTTTGGGGGATACAGATGACTTGGTCCCTCTTGAGGCGTTGGAGCAGGTGGAGCCAAAGCAGCAAAAAGAGCATTCAATGTTTCCTTGCTTTTGCAACACCCCTGCCACTGCGTAAGGCAGAGTGTTTGTGAATAAGCCCCCTGTATCATTCGGTACATCTAGAGGTAATTAGCAGCAGTAGTTACTGCCTGGACAGTGAATGTTATTATCCAATAATGCTCCACCTTTGTAACTGGAGTGTGATTCAGGAGTGAGACCACCTGACCAGGGAGTGATAAAACCTCTGGACAGGAAATGACACGCTCTCTTGGAATCCAGCTCTCTTACCAGAGGAAAAAAAAGTCCAAGTCAGCTCTACTTACTCCAATTCCACAGACCGGGGAGTTGCAGACACGGAACGCCCCAGGCAAGGGCAAGGTGAAATCCAATTAAGAAGGATTTCCAGTGCAAACTCTCCAATGGTCTAAACCAGAGAGACCTCAGAGCACATGCTCTGATCACAGGCCTCCTAGGCCTTAGCATATCAGCTATTCACAGCTGTACCTATCAACAGCAGCCACCTAAGTTCCCTAAAAGGTAAATTGTCAGAATTTGAGAGATCCCTGCCTATCTGACTGACCTTATGAAAAGCAGCAATCTCTCCTTAGCTATGTCTCCTGCATGTAATGGCATTTGGATATGTGACATGGAGGTCATAGTAGAGGGAGATGATGAAAGGGCCAATCTACTGACTGTCACCTTCTTGACTGTCTTTATCCAGGAAAATTCCATGGTGGAAGACATGATGAGGAATAATTTAAATTCGTTTTGGAATGTCAACAGTTTAACCAAGGAAGAGGTACAGAGCCACCTTACAACCACTAAGCTAGACAAATCACCGGGCCCAGATGGCATACACCCCCGGGCTCTGCATTAACTATGTACCGTGATAGAGAGACCATTATTCTTAATATTTGAAGATCCCTTGAGGACTGGTTTTGTCCTACTGGAATGGCGCACATCTAACTTCTGTTGTGGGGAAAATATTTTAGGGGTTTGTAAGAGATGCTAATCCTGGAGTATCTTACTGTACATAACCTTATAACCCAGCATCAGCATGGGTTTATGATGGATCGGTCCTGTCAGACTAATATGATTGGCTTCTATGAGGAGATACGTTCTAGACTGGACATGGGGGAGGCTGTGGACTTTTTCAAGGCATTTGATACAGTGCAGCATTAATGGTTGCTACATAAAATGAAACAGCTCCAACTAGGGGAAAATGAATCTATTTGGCTAAGTAATTGGCTTATTCATAGAAAACAGAGGGTCATCATAATGGCACATTCTCAGATTGGGTGGACGTTAACAGTGTAGTGCCACAGGGGTCAGTATTTGGGGCCACTTCTTTTTTATATTTTTATTAATAATTAATACAAGGCCGATAGTATAGCATTATAGATGGATTTGTATAAGCTTGAGGACCACATGACGGCAGAGGAATGGTTGATGAGGTTTACTGTAGATAAATTGGAAACAAAAAGTACAATTATGTTTTAAACAGTCAATTACTTGGTAAAACTGCAATTGAAAAAGATTTGGGGTAATGGTGAATCGTAAACTTAATTTTAGTGACCAGAGCCAGGCAGCTGCTGCTAAAGCAAATTATATTATGGGATGTATCATAAGAGGAATAGTTTTTCATGATAAGGACATAGTTTTGCCCACATGGAATATTGTGTACAGTTTTGGGATGGGCACCAGTGTATAAAAAGCAAATAGTAGAACTGCAATGGGTTCAGATGAGAGCAGCCAAGATTATTAGGGGAATGGGGGAACTAGACTACAAGGACAGATTACAAAATTTGGGGTTATTCAGTTTAGAAACATGACGGCTGAGGGGAGACCTCATTACAATGTAGAAATACCTCAATGGGCAGTACATATACACTATTATACTATGATACGAAGACCCTGCTCTTATACTGCATAGTCACATGTCCTCCCAGCCCATAACAGCTATACGAAAAGATGACATGCCTGTGGTTGCTTTGGTGCTTAGGCCCTGAAAGCCAGTTTGATTGGCTGATCAGCAGTCAATTAACCAGCTCAGTGCTTTTCCTGAACATCTTCCTGGTGCACGAATGGTAGTGTCTGTTCAGCTTAAGGGTCATGGGTGGCAAACTCATCAAATTTCTGTATGGATACTAACTTTGCAGTATGGTTCCACTCATCACTATACACTAGCCATCTGAGATATGGAATTAAATGTATATAACATGATCCATATGATAAAGATAATAAACAGCGTTTAAAAACATAACTTTTACAATTACTGATAAAAAATATATGAAAATATAGCTTGTGACACCACACAACGTTTAGGTTACTGCTATAAGTAGGTACACGTAAAGCTTAGAGCAATTGTGGAGAACAACTAATCAGTCCCTGTTACACCAGTATAATAGTGTCAGAGGTAGTGGATCCTCTGAACCACTGCAGACGATGACACAAGCCACTACTTGGGACCGGAGTCTAAGTGGCACCTGGGTTTCAATAGAGCCCTCCACAAAGCAGGTTGGACTTGCTGCGGCGTGGTACCACTGTTAAAGTAAACCTAGCTGATAGATCAAATCTTGTTATTTCTACTTTTCTTATTTTCCTAAACAGTACTGGAATAGAAACAATAAACTTAAGATGTTGCCGAGCTCTTAGACCACACCTAACAATTTCCGGCTGAAGAATTTCAGGAATCCACTATGATGGTTTCAATCTGAGACAGCAGAAATTTCTCCAATCAAGAGACTACATGATGTGGGAACTCTGATGTTATGATTTGAATTCTCCTCCCCTTATTTCTTTCCTATTTTTCTATATAGATTTGTGAAGCCAAATAAAGCTTGCGCAGTGCTGATTTCCCCCGGGCAATGGCATAAGTGAGAGTTAAATCAGCAGTAGCCTGAGTCATTTCTTACAAGATGCTTATTGATTAGAAACACAGCCAACACATACTAAAAGAAGATATCTTAAATCCTACCCTATCACCATCAGGTCGTTCCACAGACATGACTTGTCCGCAATGGCAGCCAGGGTCGAGGTACAGAAACTGCAGGCAGGGCAGGCGGCAAAGGAGCGAAGTCAGAAACGGAACCGGGGTCACAACGGGAAATCACAGAAATAGTGAAAGGCATCAAACATAGCTTTCTCTAAGGCACGAGGCATGTAGGTCCGGCATGGTTTGCAGGAAAAGGCAGGCTTATGTAGAATTTTGAGGAAATGACCAGCGCCAATTATTATATAAATTATATAAATTATAAATTTATAGAAGCCGCTGGGTGTGTGCCCTAGGAGTCCACACCGCGCGTGCATGGTGGAGAGAAACAGGAGCTGGGACAGGTGAGCTGCACGGGTGATGCGCTGGCGGGGTCAGCGGAGCATGGGTGGACCGACTGTGACAAATATCTTCTACCCTTAAAATGGTAGTTATAAAACTGCCACTGCAGAGACCTGCACAACTTAAAAAATAAATAAATAAAAAAAAATAAAAATAAATAAATATATATATATATATATATATATATATATATATATATATATATATATATACACACACAAGCTTTCTACACATTTCTAGGGTTATCAAAGATAGACCTTTATGCCAAATCACAAAATCACACAACACAATGGACAGACACTACCAATGTAAATCAAGAGTAAAGAAATGTCCACGCATCCCTAGCAATTCATGTCATAAACCATAAAACATAAAGAAAAGAATGGATGCGTACATTGGACTCGGAATATAAAGTACATTTTATTTCATACAAAAATCATAACAGAGACAAGACATGGAAGAATAAAAACACTTAAAAGGTACACACTATCGTGTGCCCAACTCCCATGGGTCATGGTAAGACCCAACACTCCCTAGCTCGATCTGCCCAGAAGTTATACAAGATAATCAAATACCACAAAAAAAGTACACTAGTAGGCAGAGTAAAGACCAACACAATAATGAAAAATTTCAAATTCAATTGAGCTGCCCTACTAATACGATACCCTATTAGATTATCCTCAGAGAGCCAAGTGGACTAAGTATGGTCAGAGAGCCGGGGAGGCGAAGAACCCCACGCGTATCGTCACCTCGGGGTGACTTCCTCAGAAGATTACGCGAGGAGAAGAAACCCTGCCAGTACATCCAGCCATCAGATAGATCTTGGGATCAGACAGCTATTCCGTATCTTGTCCTCTTTCCATATATTGCTCTTGATTCACAGATATTACCGCTTAGAATGGTTGATGTGTCCTCTTATATGTCTGCATTGTCCGCCTGCATTGCTTTTCTTTTCTGTATATTACCATTGATTGATTATCACCCCTTATTGGGAGTTCGATTTGCGTTCTTACATTTTGCTTGATATGGCTCGCTTTTCTGCTGACCTGGCCACAGCCGCTTGTATACCTATTTACTTATTTATTATGGGGTCCTACACTCACCGGCCACTTTATTAGGTACACCTGTCCAACTGCTCGTTAACACTTAATTTCTAATCAGCCAATCACATGTAGACATGGTCAAGACAATCTCCTGCAGTTCAAACCGAGCATCAGTATGGGGAAGAAAGGTGATTTGAGTGCCTTTGAACGTGGCATGGTTGTTGGTGCCAGAAGGGCTGGTCTGAGTATTTCAGAAACTGCTGATCTACTGGAATTTTCACGCACAACCATCTCTAGGGTTTACAGAGAATGGTCCGAAAAAGAAAAAACCTCCAGTGAGCGGCAGTTCTGTGGGCGGAAATGCCTTGTTGATGCCAGAGGTCAGAGGAGAATGGGCAGACTGGTTCGAGCTGATAGAAAGGCAACAGTGACTCAAATCGCCACCCGTTACAACCAAGGTAGGCAGAAGACCATCTCTGAACGCACAGTACGTCGAACTTTGAGGCAGATGGGCTACAGCAGCAGAAGACCACACCGGGTGCCACTCCTTTCAGCTAAGTACAGGAAACTGAGGCTACAATTTGCACAAGCTCATCGAAATTGGACAGTAGAAGATTGGAAAAACGTTGCCTGGTCTGATGAGTCTCGATTTCTGCTGCGACATTCGGATGATAGGGTCAGAATTTGGCATCAACAACATGAAAGCATGGATCCATCCTGCCTTGTACCAACGGTTCAGGCTGGTGGTGGTGGTGTCATGGTGTGGGGAATATTTTCTTGGCACTCTTTGGGCCCCTTGGTACCAATTGAGCATCGTTGCAACGCCACAGCCTACCTGAGTATTGTTGCTGACCATGTCCATCCCTTTATGACCACAATGTACCCAACATCTGTTGGCTACTTTCAGCAGGATAATGCGCCATGTCATAAAGCTGGAATCATCTCAGACTGGTTTCTTGAACATGACAATGAGTTCACTGTACTCAAATGGCCTCCACAGTCACCAGATCTCTATCCAATAGAACATCTTTGGGATGTGGTGGAACGGGAGATTCGCATCATGGATGTGCAGCCGACAAATTTGCGGCAACTGTGTGATGCCATCATGTCAATATGGACCAAAATCTCTGAGGAATGCTTCCAGCACCTTGTTGAATCTATGCCACAAAGAATTGAGGCAGTTCTGAAGGCAATAGGGGGTCCAACCCGTTACTAGCATGGTGTATTTAATAAAGTGGCCGGTGAGTGTATGTCCCCTTGGGTGTCCTCTCTCCCCCTCCTTTCACCTGGACCATGTAGTCGCATCTCGCCTGTAACTGTGTAGTGGTTAAATAAATTTAGCATATATATTTACATTCTTTCATCTTTAAAATTACATGTTATTGGATATTTTTAGAGGGTTTGCACTGTCTTTGCAAGTGTGCCTGCACATATTTAATCCCTCTTTTCACTTCTTGATCATTGACTTACTTTTTATGGCACGGATATCTTTTATGTATTTGATCTTTTTTTTGTGACTTCTGCGCTCCATTTTGTGGTAATCTCTTATATGCGATTTATACCGTTTCGTGTGGATCATTTCAGCGATGATAATATATATTCCACGTCTTTACATACTTACCTTAATCTGATTGACACTTTATAGTTAAATAAGCTGCGATCTACACTGTTTCATGAGGATCATTTTGGTGATCATAATATATATTCCACGTCTTTATATACTTACCTTGACTTGATTGACACTTTATAGTTAAATAAGCTTTATGTATCTTTTTACTCTTTGGACAGCGCAAGCGCATACTTCGCCACTCTCTTGATACCTCAGTTATGAAGGGATGTGATCGTAATCTCGCGATATCTGACGCATCCTCTATCCGCCGATAACTGGCATACATGTGCACCATCTCGCTATACTTCACAGTTTTCCAGCATGCACGGGAGCTCTTACAGCCTCCTGTTAGTGCCGTCGTACTTTTGCGATGTGCTACGTCACATCAGTAAGTTATCATCATTAGTGTCTCACGATCTTTCTATCGGTGCCTCATCTTGAATTTTCGCTACATCCACAATTACCTTTGCCACAGGTGAGCAGTTCAGTGTCCGGGGAGGGGAGTGGGCGGGATCTTCAATTGGGACATAGTGCCATACCATATATAACTACAACATACACTCATTACCTTGTCTACCCCTGAGGAAGTCATATCGGTGATGAAACGTGTGGGGTCCTGCCTCCCCCCACTCTGCCTTCTACCAACTGTGAGATTTTGCTACTTCTTACCCGTTTAATGCATCACGGTCTACCCTATTCATGTGGAAAACCTTTCCACGTGTCTTGATTCATTACTGCTACACTTTGCACTTAGTTTTTCTGCCATTTGCTGTTGGGTATTGCTGCTTTTCATATATTTGTGTATTTGTTAGGGTTACTACAGCAATTGGTTTGGAATCCTGTATACCCTTATTACTGTTTGAGCTAGCTTATCCTCTTGTTTGTATTTTTTACTATTGCACTTGAGTATATACAGGCGGTTTGGAGGGGAGTACCACTGTAGCCCTGCTCAGTACTTTCAGGAGCACAGTGTCTAGTGTTTCGCCCACGCTTCCTCAGGGGGTACCAAACACACGCTGGGGAGCCGGAACTTACATACTCACATAACCGGATGAACAATGCTGGCGCATATGCCTCGAACAATCCCACAGCACGACGACATGTCCCACTTCCGGTGCCCGGGAGCTACTGCGCATGCTCGGAGTCCGACAGCGCTATAGGGCTTCCAGTCACGCGCGCTGTGCACCCAAGGATGCCGCGGAGAGATGCCCGTCAGCCGAAGACATCTACTACGCATGCGGAGAGCTACTGAAAGAAGGGGGAAAATAAGAAGAACAAGGGCCGCAGAAAAAAGGAAAATTACTATATTACATGCATATATCAAGCTGCAAAGTATGGATAACCCAAATGACATCAGGCTGGGCTCACCGGCCCCTATGTCTTACTCTTAGAAGTACGGAATGTCCCCTTTTTTGGATGGTTCATCCAAACGAAATGCAATAATACGAGAACACTGATGTATTCTGGGAGAGATCAATTACTATAAAGGGTTAACAATGCATGCACATCGGTAAGCCCCGTGTAGGCGAAACTCGGAGTCGGGCAAGAAAGACCGAACGTGCATTTTAAATTACTAAAGGCCTTATTTTAACTTCTGTTTGTGAGTATATCGAATAAATTTTCAGCTTAATTACCTTAAAAAATTGTCTGCACCATCGCATGTTATCTTCTCTTTCCTTTGACGAGTGAACCGGAGTGACTGCGAAACTTGTGGAACACACCATAAGGTGGCAGGAGTTCCTAGTCGGAAGACATTACCCACGCACCGGCAACCAACAGTGATCCGGGGATTGCGTCCAGCAAGACTGGAGGAAAGCTGAGCAAGAGCGTGGAGAACAAGCACACCTTCTTTCCACCGGAGAAAGGTACTGTGTAATCTGGCTTCAGCTCGTTGCTTGATGTGCACTTGAGACTAAATATAGAGCGGGCAAGGACGTTGATGCGGTGACCATTTGACTTTTTTCCCAGCTCCAAGGACTGCCATGTGCCCCGGAGCTGCCCGCTCTCCCTGGCAGTCAGACCTCTTCCGGGTCTGACTGTAAACTGTCTAAGCATGCGCCTCCATGCTTAGACTGTTTACACTGCTCTACAATAAAATAGTGTTTTGAACTTGAACCAGAGATCAGAGCATCGCTGGTTCAAGTTCAAGTATGGAAAACTAAAAAAATGTAAAATCACTAAACACTACACATTAGAATAAGAAAAAATAAATACATAAAAATATAAGCCCCTAAAATGTCACTTTCCCATAAAAACACTTAATAAAGTATAAAAAAACACAAAAAAACCCTGCATATTTGGTGTTGCCGCGTCCGTAAAAATCTGTATAATAAAACAGAATCGTTACTGCACCCGCACGGTAAACGCCGGAGAAAAAAAAAAACAAAAAGCGTTTCAGGAAAGGATACTTTTTAATTAATTCCCTATAAAAAATGCTCTAAAAAGTGATTTAAAAAATGTTATGCACTCTAAAATAAGCCGAATAAAAAGTTCTCGCAGTAAAAATGAAAAATCTGTATAAATGAGGTCTTTTTGTAATCGTGGTGACCCATAGAATAAAAATAATATACTATTTTTATGGTACAGTTAACGGCCCAAAAAAACACATAAAAATTTTCCTAAAAATTGATGATATTTATTTCCTCCACCAACAAAGAGTTTATAAAATCTCACCAATTAGCTATAGATGCCCCAAAATTACGTACCAGAAAAGTGCATCTCATGTGGCAAAAGAAATAAGCTCCTATAGTTCCACATTAAAAAAATAAAAAAATTATAGTCTGTACAATGTGACATAACAAATCTGATCTAGATGGCATCTCCTTTCCTTCTATGCCCGGCCGTGCGCCCATACAGCAAGTTACCACCACATCAGTGTACTCGAGAGAGATTGGGTATCAAACTTTGTGGAGCCTTTTTTCATTTACCGTATATACTCGAGTATAAGCCGACCCGAGTATAAGCCGAGACCCCTAATTTTACCACCAAAAACTGGGGAAAACTACTGACTCGAGTATAAGCCGAGGGTGGGAAATGCATTGGTCAAACCCTCCCAGTAGTATACAGCCTGCCAGCCCCCAGTAGTATACAGCCTGCCAGCCCCCAGAAGAATACAGCAGCCCCTAGTAGTATACAGCAGTCCCCAGTAGTATACAGCAGCCCCCCTGTAGTATACAGCAAGCCCCTAGTAGTATACAGCAGGCCCCATGTAGTATACAGCAGGCCCCATGTAGTATACAGCAAGCCCCTAGTAGTATACAGCCTGCCCCTAGTAGTATACAGCCTTCCCCCACGGCCCTTAAAAAAATAAACTTATATACTCACCCTCCGATGTCAGCACGGCTTCCCGATGTCGGCGCGACTTACCGATGTCCCCGATGTCAGCGTGTCCTCTCTTCTTTTTTCTCCGCGGCTCCTCTTCACTCTTCCGGCGCCCATGTTTTCTTCTAGCATGCGCATACTATGACGCGGCCATGCGCGGCCATGAAGAAAACATGGCCACGTCGATGATAGAAGAAAGAAGAGGAGCCGCGGAGAAGAAAGAAGACGTCCCGCTGACATCGGGGACATCGGTAAGCCGCGCCGACATCGGGAACCGCGCTGACATCGGAGGGTGAGTATTTAAGTTTATTTTTTTAAGTGGGTAATTTTTTGGGGGGACTCGTGGATAAGCCACGTGTGCTGAAAAACTCGGCTTATACACGAGTATATACGGTAATCCATTGTAAATGTTTAATTTTCCACCCAAAATGAGTGTATTGTCAAAAAAATATTACAATTTGCAGACTGCACCTCCATTTTGTTTTAACCCCTATGAAATACCTAAAGGGTTAACAAACTTCTTAAAAGTGGTTTTTCATACGTTGAGGGGTGTAGTTTCCATAATGTGGTAATTTATGAGTCTTGCTATTATTTAGGCCTCTCAGTGTCAATTAGAATTTGAGCAGGTCCATCTAAATACGGGTTTTGGTGATTTTACAAAAAATGTGAAAAATGATACCTAAATTCTGAGCCTCATAACATTCTAGTAAAATATGTGGAATCTTAAAAATCCATCCAACATAAAGCAGACATTTGGGAATTGTAAGTTATGAATTTATTTGGGTGCTATGATTATCTGCATCATAAGTAGAGAATTTAGAACATTGAAAATAAAGAATTTTTAAAATTTTTGCCAAATTTAGCTTTTTTCATAACTAAATGCAAAAGATTTCATCCAAATCTTTTTTTTTTCAACTTACTTTTTATTATTTAACCAAGAGTATAAAAACAGACATATACATTTTAGAGGGAAAAAAGACATATCTAGTAATATGAATCAAGTAATCACTTCCGGGTCGCGCAGGACCCATCAAATTTCTTTAAGCTAAAGGTCTTAAATCAGATACATCTATTCTGAAAAATGGAAAAAAAAGGGGGTCTTGCCACCACTCAGAGATGGTAATCTATGACAGGACAACAAGAGCCCGCTACTTGCAGTAGTGCCTGTTAATCAAGTTTACATACAATATTAACCCCTTAAGGACGCAGCCTGTTTGCAGGTTAAGGCTCGCAACTTTTTTTTGAAATTTGACCAGTGTCTCTTCCTGTGGTAATAACTTTTGAACACTGTTACTTATCAAAGCGATTCTGAGATTGTTTTTTCCCCACATGTTGTACTTCATTTTAGTGGTAAATTTTGGCTGATAAGTTTTGCGTTTATTTACAAAAAAAAGAAAAAAATGATGAATTTTTAGAAAAATTTGCCATTTTCGAAATTCAAAATCACCGCGTTTTCAGGCAGATCGATTTACCACCTAAATAACTTGCAGAATAACATTTCCCATTTGTCTACTTTACATTTTCATAATTTTTGAAATGTTTGGATAATTTATTTTGACGTCACGCGGCCTACAAATCGAATAGCGATTTTCCGTATTTTCGGAATTGACTATTTTGGGGATAAATACTGTTTGAAATCAAATTTTACATATTTAACCATATATAACCAACCCATTTTCAAATCTGCACCCCTCAAACTATCAAAAACAGCATTTACAAAGATTGTTAACCCCTTGAGATCTTCATAGTAATTGAATCATAATGGCGGTGAAATTTAGAATGGTTAAATTTTGTCGGTTATACGTTCATTTAGCCCTAAAATTTACACATTTCCAAAAGATAAAAAGAGAAAACTCACCATAAAATTTGCTCTACAATTTCTCCTGAGTGCAGCGACCCCCCACATGTGGACATTACTTGTGTTATGGGGGCACAGCGAGGCGCAGAAGGGAAGGAGCACCCTGCAGCTGCCAGGATTTTAGTTTTCTGGTTGCCCCCTTTTGAAGGCTATAAAATTTTCGCTTTTCCGTTATTGGGGTCATGTGATGGCATTTTTTTTGCGGGACGAGATGCTTTTTCCAGTGTTACCATTTTGGGGTTGGTATCACCTATTGTTGAAAATTTTGGAACTTTTTTTGAGGCCGTGAGTAGAAAAGCATCAATTTTGTACTGGATTTTTTACTTTTTTTTTTTCCGTGTTCACCGTATAGCCTAATAATCATGTTATCTTTATTCTATGGGTCGATACGATTACGGGGATACCAGACATGAATATTTTTTCTTATGTTTTACTAAATTTGTCAAATAAAACCCTAATGTGGGGAAAAATCTATCATTTTTGCATCGCCGTCTTCCAAGTGGCATAACATTGTTACGTTTTTGGCTACAGAGCTGGTTGATGGCTTGTTTTTTGCGGGACATGTTGTTCTTTGCAACAATATCATTCTGGAGTACATATGTTTTGTTGATCACTTTTTATTGCATTTTTAGTGGGATATAATAGGTAAAAATCATAATTTTTGGCGGGTTTTTGGCGTTTTTTTTTACGGCGTTCATCATATGGGTTCAATAGTTATTTAGTTTTATTCTATGGATTGTTACGGACGCGGTGATACTATATATGTGGGGTTTGTGTTATGATTTAGACTTTTTTGAGCGTTATATGTCTCTTTATATGTTTTGGGGCTTATGGGCATTTTTAGTGATTTATAAAGTGATTTTTTATTGAAAAACATTATTTTGTACATTTTTTACATGATCCACCATGGGATATGAACAAGCAATCATCTGATTGCTTGTTCTTGATAATACTCTGCAATACTAATGTATTGCAGGGTATTATCAGTGCCAGCCTATGCAGATGCATAGGCTGACACTTTGCCTTTAAGATGACGTCACAGACGCCATCTTAAAGGCAAACCCTCCAGGCTTTTCTGGGGTCCCGATCGGACCCCAGAGGAGCCAAAACAGCGATAGCCCCCCCCGAAAACGGTGCGGGGGGGCCGATCGTGGGGTAAAGACCCCCAGAAGGCAGGTTAAATGCCGCGGTCGCGTTGACCGCGGCATTTAACGGGTTAAACACCCGCGATCGGAGCCCACTCCGACCGCGGGTGTTAGCCGGGGATGTCAGCGGTAAATTACCGCTGAAATCCCGCGGCTAACGATGCCGGTTCGGCTGCTATACAGCGCTGAACCGGCATCGGCTCTGCGCAGTAGCTGTACTGCGCTGAGCGCTAATCGCGGGACTCAGCGCAGTACAGCTATGGCGCAGAGCGCTAAGGGGTTAAATAACATAGATAGCACAGAGGTAAACACAGACCCTAGGAAAGAAAAATTTAAAAAATTAACTTTTCCATGGGTCCAACTATACAAAAATTTAACCTAACGTGTCCATGAGCCTCTAAGTGGTCAAAAATATAGTTTACAGGGGGAAGTTGTCTCCAATCGCATCCCAAGGGGACCAGACTTTATGAAAGTGATCCGACCTTTCCTGTAAGGTCGCAGTCATGGATTCCAATGTCCGCATATGGCGTATGCCGGCACATAGATCCATTTGTGAGGGAGGAGTGGCTCGCTTCCAGTAAGCAGAGATCAGAGTCTTCACGGCACTAAGTATGTGTAAAAACAATTTAGAGTGAGGTTTTCCCAGATTGTTAGGAGGGAGGCCTAAAAGGAAAGCAACAGGGTCTTTCGCTATTGTGACTCCAAGAGTTTTTTCCAACACATTCTGGACCTCACTCCAAAAGGGTTGTATAAGAGAACAGTCCCAGAAAATATGGAACATGGAGGCTCCATGTGCATCACACCTCCAACAGACATCTGCTATTTGCGGATTTAGTTTATGAAGTAGTGCTGGGGTGTGATACCACTGCATCAGGATTTTATACTGGTTTTCCTTGTATAATGCTGACAAGGAACCTTTAGGGGCCTTGTCCCATATAGCTTCCCAAATGGGCTCCGGTAACCGTCTCCCCAGCCAGTCTTCCCACCTCTGCATATATGTATGTTGAATCGGTTCTGAGTACGTCTGGGTCAGTAGTAGGGCATAAAGGTCAGAAATCAAACCCTTAGATGAGGAGCTTCTAAGGCAAATCCTCTCAAAGTCTGTGAGAGGTGGCACTATAGTGGAGACTAATAGCTGTTTAGTTGTCGGGTGGGCTGCCTCTTTAATGCGAAAGGCCTGCATGGTGTGTGCTTTTTTGCAGTGCAGCAGCATATGATACTTCCAGCTTTTGTCTGGTTGAGATATCTGGGGAATACAGTGCTTGCTGTAAGGCAGGGGAGGGAGGCAGTGAGGAGTGCAGGATTTGTGGTCCCAGGTCAGGGGCCTGTGAATGGCTGTCTCCATCGCTTAGGGGAAGCTGGTACCCCGGTGTTGGAGGGGTCAGTGATGCAGCTGGGGAGCCAAGCTGTGGAGGGGAGGCCTCCAGCTGGCCGCATATATGGCTGGGTTGCCGGGGATCAAGTGGTGTGGCTACCTCTGACCCTTCTCTGGGTCTAGTAAGGGGGTTTGGCTTTTCCCTTACCCTCTCATTGGCACTCCGGAGCTGGGGTAGAAGTTCGGGCACATTGCGCGGGCTCTGCGGTTCCGTGTGTGCACTACTCTGCAGCGCCGGAAGTGGAGCCTCGTGACGGACCCGGGCCGGTGCTATCTTGCCATTCCCTGCCGGCACTTCCGCGCTCCGTTTTCTAAAGAAGTCCGCCGCTGGCTGGGTCGGCGGCGGCCTCTCTTCACTCCTGGACCTCCCTGTCATAGTTTCCCTCTGGTTACCCATTGTGTGGTGAGTCGGGCCTGCTATTTTAGCGCTTAAGCAGCTCTGGTGATGCGGTGCTCTCTCCCCAAGCGTCCGCTCACATCAGCTTCCGGGTACGCCCCCTTCATCCAAATTTTTAAACTAATTTGAAGTACAATGTGTCACGAGAAAACATTCTCAAAATCCCCTGGATATCTCATAGTGTTCCAAAGCTATAACCACTTATAGTGACACAGGCCAGATTTGAAAAATGGGGCCGGGTCCTTAAGGCTAAAAGAGTCCCTTAGGGGTTAACATTATTAGATAACATAGAATTATAGCAGTATGAGATGGATAGTAGAATGCTATATTTATGTTTTCACTATCACTATCACATTTTCCTGGATAAAATAGAGGGATGTTCCCCCAACCCCTCTTCTTAAGAAAAAAATAAATTGAATATCATATGTATGCACATTAATAACAATTATTGTGAGATTGCAATACCGCACTTTTTTGCACTGTGGTTTGCACTTTTTAGCACTTTAGCTAATTTTTGCACTTTATGGACATAAAATGGATATAAGATACATTTTAATAATTAATTAGTAATTATTTTTTTCTTTGAACTTTGTGAATATATATACATATCAATTTGTCACATAGAACATGTACTACAATGTTTTTTAAAAAAAATATAGCAATTGTGATGTCATTTTGGGTTATCCATACTTTCCAGCTTGATATATGCATGTAATATAGCAAATAGAAAAATAAGCAGCACTCTAGACGTCCAGGTCAAGTGAAAAAAGTGGTCTTTTTTATTCCATGTAAAGTAGCGACGTTTCGGCTCGTGTTTCAGCCTTTTTCAAGCCAGGTTTGAAAAAGGCTCAAACACGAGCCGAAACGTTGTTACTTTACATGGAATAAAAAAGACCACTTTTTTCACTTGACCTGGACGTCTGGAGTGCTGCTTATTTTTCTATTTACTTATACATGGAGGAGTCATTGACCCGACTCAGTCAAGCGTGCACCCACCATTGATTTTCCACAAAGTGTGCTGCCTGGACTTTCCTTGTGCATGTAATATAGCAGTGATGGCAAACCTTTTAAAGACAGAGTGCCCAAACTTCAACCAAAAGCTACTTATATGTCGCAAGGTGCCAACGTGACAATTTTTAGCAGTAACTGATTGATCCCTGCTGTATCATAGTTTTTAATTGTATTGGCGTACCAAGTTTACCAATACAGTAGAAAGATAATGGAGAAATTTGGATTGTAGCTTCCCTTCAGGGTTCTGAGTCTTCCTCTTCAAGGGACCCAGAACAGGAGCTCCAATGACAATTCATCTCTATCCACAACTTCTCGCTCCTTCTGTATTCCTGGCAACCAAGGATGTCGCTTTAAAATAGCGCTGAACAAGGCACTCGGGCCGGGCATTATTGCCCACAGGAGGCACTCGGGACGGGCATTATTGACCACAGGAGGGGGCCTGGATTCTTATATGGCAAACTCTGTGTTGGAGATGGCCTGAGTGCCCACAGGAAGGGCTCTGAGTGCCACCTCTGGCACCTGTGCCATAGGTTCGCCACCACTGTAATATAGTAATTTTCCTCTTTTCTGCGACCCTCTTCTTCTTATTTTGCCCCTTCTTTCGGTAGCTCTCCGAATGAATTGACGCATGCGTAGCAGATGTCTTCGGCCGACAGGCATCTCCACGTTGCCTCCTTGGGCACACAGCACATGACCGGAAGCCCGAAAGCGCGGTCGGACTCCGAGCATGCGCACTAGCTCCCGGGCATTGGAATGGGTCATGTCGTCGTGCTGGGGGATTGTTCGAGGCGCATACGCCAGCATCGTTCATCCGGTTATGTGAGTATATGAGTTCCAGCTCCCCGGCGTGTGTTTCTTACCCTCTGAGGAAGCGTGGGCTAAAAGCGCGTTGGGGTGTCAGAGAGCTTCCCCTGTCACATCACATAATGGGTAAGACACTGGTCTTTTACTTCTAATTCCACCAACTGCTTATACGTTAACTAGTGCATTCCAGTTTAGGACTTATGCACGTTGGAGAATTTTCATTAATTTCGCTATTTGTTATTTCTTTGGTGGATATACCCTATTGTGTAATGCAGGAGTCTAGCCAACTCAGACCAAGTAATATTGGATTTTGTCCATTAACATCCATTGTAATCGATTTGTTTCATCACTATTATGGAAAAAATTTTCTGTGTAATTTTATATTTGAGAACTCAGTGGCTCCTTTTTTCTTGTGGTATTGATTATGTTTAGGAGTAGTTCCGTATTTTCAAGGTGGAGGGCTTGATGCCCTGTCCTATTAAGTAGCAAAATGAAGATGTGTTTTTTGTGTTTACTGCGATCAATGTGTAATCAATGTTGTTTACAGTGCACACAAGAATTATGCAGCTGTTGTGATAGATAATTGGCTGTCCACTTTATACCACTAAACCACGTACCATTCCAGGACAGACAATCTTGGCTCTTCTTATAGATACAAAGCTCATTTCACTAGATTTCAGGCCCAGAGACCCCCAGCCATTGTCAATGGTGTTAATAACAATGGCTTTGGCTTGAAGATATAGATGAATGTACCACCATACCTAGATATTATAGCCCCATACCCAGATATTATACCTCCATTCATATACATTTTGTCCATTCAGCCCCACATAGCAATCAGCCTTCCTTGGATTCAGTGTTGCCTCCCTTCCATTCCTGTATATCCTTTCACTTTTTTCCTTTTTCTTCTATTCAACAGACTGATGGACAGTCAGACTTGATGGGCAGCTGTAGGTAATGAAGTTGTGAAGCTGCCCTAAGGAAGATAGACTGTGTGTGTGTGCCGGCACTATAGAAAATTATGTTAAGTTTGCTAGGTAGGATGAGAAACAATTCGGAGGGAAACCAGCAATACAGATAGTGAAAGAGAGAGAGGGAAAATTAAATGGAAAAGGTTCTTAAAAGAACAAAGAGGCTGGTTGCATGATAATGATACGATGGAAATTGCAAATAAATAGGAGAAAGTTGCAGAGGAAGTGACCAGAGGAGGTTATAAAGAAACAGCTATAGAAAATTATGTGTTGTATGAGTGTTATGACGATGAGGGACAAAAACAAAAGACAAAGACAAAATTAAAGGAAAAGTTCTACCCCCACCCTATAATGACCCTGGTGGATGGAATTGCAGAGTTTGTGGAAACAAAGACCCAGACTGGCAGGAGACATGTGCAGTGTGGCACCTAGACCCAACCACCACACTGGAATATATCCGGTCATGACTAGATTAGAAAAAGTGCAGGCTCTGTAATGTCTACTTGGACCCCCAGAACACAGGAATAGTGTTAATACTCCATTTACAGCTTCAAACTGTTTCTCCTGTAGGGGGCATCCCAACTTTATATACCTTAGTAGACCAGTGGTATGGAGAATGATGTATTGCCTAAAGATCTTTGGATTTGCACCCACACTCCGCTCAGCTGTATTTCGCTGTATTTGGCTATTGCTGTACCTTTATAGGACAACTAAGATATAGTACCCAGGGAATAAATGTGGGAGACTGTGCCTGCTTATCTAAGAGTTACCTCTCAGAACTTCAAAGTCCAAAAACCCGGGTAGTAACATATTTGTTATGGATTTTATCCTTCTGTGGGGAGAACTCCTGGATGTTTGTGCAGTCCCAATTGGATTCCTTGAGCTGACCCTTGACAGATACTGTGGATGTTCCATGAGGTTTATTTCATTATACAGTCCTGCAGGTTATGGCAAAGATATATATATGTGTTTTGTCTATATCATTTATAGTGCTAATGGTATTTCATCAGAGTTGCCAGATGTGAGGAAAGTCCAGCATATAGTCGTGGACATTGATCATTGCTGGCTTGAACCAGAGAAACCTTGTGATGTATGTTTAATAACATTAAACATGTAGTGTAAAACATTATAATACACCTAAAGTTTTAAGGGTGTGGTAAAAAGTTTTAGCAATCTGTCTAGGATGATGGAGTGAACTTAGATGTTACAATGGTGTGTTAGATTCCTTCTTTGTTATCGTGGCATACTGAGACACCTACTACTACATGCAGCACAGGGAGAAGGAGGGGGCTGTCTCTCCCCCTTCTCTAGGACTCAGAGAACACAGGACGGTGAGGATGACAAGTGATGGAATGTTAAGAGACGAAAGGAACAATGAGAATGTGTGTTCTTTACTGAGGACTGATAACCCTGATGGCCCAAAGCAAATTTTGGTTTGATTACCTGTAACTTCAATAATTGTAATGGTTTAGCCAGAAGTAAAACCTTCCCATGATCCTATACTATTAGTCCTATACAGCAGCTATGACTGAGATTATTATTAGGAGCTTTTTTATGCAGAAGCTATAACACCCCTAGAAGCCTCCTACGTCACTGGCTCTAGTGATGCTTCTGCTCAGTAACACTGTCCCTCAGCATGTGCCCCCAGTATGACTTTATAGTTTTATAATAAGGTCTAAGGAATTTGTATACTGTATGTCTCCTATTATACAGCATTGATACATCGGCATTGATACAACCTCTATCAGCTAATTCAATAAAGGTCCATACTAGAAGGTAAAACCTATAAAGCTATAACACATGAAGTGACCATACTGGTTACTAGAAAGCCTAGGGGAAAGGAGCCTATATCCTGTCTTTATAGAAACAGGCTTCACAGGTGAGGAAGCAAGATTGGAGTAAAACTGGGACCCAATGGATGGAGGATGGAATATGGCAAAAAGGTGACAAGCAATGTCTGACAAGGGCCTTTTAACCTATGATGGTTCAGTGCACCCACAGGGTGAGACACCAGTCTAAGACTCTATATGCTCTGGGTTGATAAGTATTGAGTGTCACTTAGAGTGCTTGTGTGTGTGGACCTATTTTCTGGGTAATATGAACCCTATACTGTAACTAAAGCAACCGTAAAGACCACAGCACAAGGATCGAGGAATATGTTAGTCTACTTATTCTAGAGACTATAACGAGGGATAAAGTAAAAATCTCTATTGGGATAGTAATATAGTTGATGACAGCTCTAGGGATTAAATAGGCTTTTCACCTACTGAGGTTGTTTTATAGAATTGCCCCACGGATGAATACTTACCTAAAGTAGAGGTGTCATAGAGAATTGGTAGGGTGTCCAAAACCTGCAGAAACACTTTTCTCAGGTGCATAACCAAGTATTTGTTTTAGTTCCAGAACCTGATAAAGTAGCTAGAGCACAGGACCTGCACCCAGGTGATGAGATGGTCCTGATGTAACACACCTGAAGAGTCTTTGAAGGGTCATTCCAAATACCTGTGACACATCCATGTGTACAAACTACAAGGAGAATGCGACAGTTGAAGAATAGACTGCGGAACAGGAACCTGTGTATCTCGATGCTGCTGTGGACATTGTCAGAAAGTATGGATTATGAGTTCCCTTCTTATGATAGAAGGAGAGTCACCTTTGCCCTATAAGATAACGTAATTATGGGCAACAGATCCCACCCCCTCTGCGATTCCCTTTGTTCTCTTTCCCCCCTTATCAAAAGAATTGGTAACTGGTTTCCTCTGTCCCTTAGAAGTGTTAATTGATTTCCTGTGAATTGGTAGACTTGGTGTCTCCAAAAGCCTCATGGTTTTTCATGTGTCTTAAAATGACTGCTTAAGAACATGAAAAATTATACTTCAAAGAAAACTTGGTCATAAAGCAAATATTTCAATTTCTGGTCACCGGACCTGGATCAGAATCCTCTTATAGACCTGGGGTGTCAAGCCCAAAGCATTTTAGAGGAAGGGAGCCAAGAAAATAACTAATAGGCCATTGGGCCAACATTTAATAATGTGTTTGGTATTGTTAGATTTGTTAAATCATGCTGGTAAATGTGGTGGGCATGTCTTCTTATCAGGGGACTCTTGGGAAAAGATATAACATATTTTGGAAAAATGTCCCTGATTTTCCACCTTGATTAAGGTGCAACCACACCCCTCTCACATGACCGAGGGGGCGGATCAATTGTGTAGTTAAAAGTAACATGCCAGCATTCAATCCTTGTTGTCCATGGGGAATGCATTCAGCTGGCAGGACTTACACAATTTTCAGCTGTTTTCCCTACCACGGATCTTTATGCCAATCTAATTAGTAAGAGTTCTGTCTTTTCTTTTATTTTATCCCTTTTTATTTTACTGTTTTCTGTTATGTATGTCTGTTATTTTACCCTTTTTGTAACCATTAAGCATTGTGCCTATTTTGCATATTAAATAGTCCTTTAATAAGTTTTTCCTTGTGCTCTATACGTTCCCATAACTCTGGAGAGGGGAATTACCGCTAAGCCGTGTTACCGTGTGAATGTCTGTACTAGCAGTAGCTATAGGTAGTGCATTTCTGTAGGCGAGTAGTAGCTATAGACCGTGTGGGTCCAGGTGAACTGTACTGCATCTAAAAGAGTGTGTATCTGGGTGTATGTGTGCAGTCCTGGTGTGGGCTTCTCGTAAGCTGTAATTACAAGTGGTGGAGGCTGTGATAAGTGTGGGCGTGGGCTGTATCGGGGTGCAGAGTGGCTCTGTGCAGTAGCGTTCCATAGGCACGTAAGTGGTAGGGGGGTACATAGTGTGGTTGTGCGCCCCCTGGGCTGTGCGTGTGTAGTGTCTGGGATCCGGATGGGTTTGGTTTCCCTGACATGAGAATTGAGCTGAGTGGGTTTGCCGTGTGCTAGGAGAGTAGAAATTAGCGTAAAGACGCCATTTTGTGTGAGTGGGCGGAGCTTAGGGCTAATTTGCGTGGTCCCCTGGCGTAAGCGAACCCTGTGTGTGAACTCCGGCGACTGGGGTTCGTGACAGACATTGTTACTCTTATCACTTGCAGCACCACTGAAAGATTGTGAAAGATTTTGGGCTATGCAAAACAGTGTGCTGTATTCTATGCCAAATAGTACTCAGGGGTTGGTAGGGCGACATGTATAAGGAATAGACCAATAGGATGTAGAGATTCTGCCCCTTACAGTGGATCTATATGGGTTGTGTTGTGATGTAATGTTCAGGATGCTCAGGAGGGAAGCAGGTGAAGTGGTTAGATAAGTCCTGGATGTGTGATTAGCACATGTCAATGTAATACCTGAGCAGTACCTGAAATTTTTCACAAAAGGGAGGCTGTGAGGGAACAAAATCCATTTTCGTGTGTGTTCTCCCCACATCTGTGCATAGTACCATCCCCCGCGCATACAGATTATCTTACAGTTATATCCTGTTCGAGGCAAAGGAATGTAAAGTTTCTTTGTCTCAAAAACCTATAAGAATTCTCTGCTACCTAAATAAATTGGAATCATCTAACAGGACACATAAGAGTGTGTTTGATTCTCCGAGCAGCTCATACAATACAACAATTTGGACCCACATCACATCAGAGATAGAAATATTTCTCTAACAATGGTTAGATCAATGCACACAGTGCATCTAGACAGGAATTAAAATAATATAAAATACAGGCAGTCCCCGGGCTACATACAAGATAGGTTCTGTAGGTTTGTTCTTAAGTTGAGTTTGTATGTAAGTCGGAACTGTTTACTTTATCATTGTAAGCCCAGTCAAAATTTTTTTGGTCTCTGTGACAATTGGATTTTAAAAATGTTGGATTGTCATAAGAACCAGGATTATTAATAAATCTTAATTACAGGCACCATTAATAACTGTTAAAGCTGTTTATTGTAGCCTAGGATTAAAGTACAGTAAATTACAAAAATCCAGAGGTCCGTTTTTAACTAGGGGTCGTATGTAAGTCAGGTGTTCTTAAGTAGGGGACCGCCTGTATATGCCTACAATAGCATCATTGATTAACTGATCATGGATGGTAACAGCCATTGTATCTTGAAAGGCATTTGTGTTTCGATCCATAGCAATCTTCCTGGTTGAGATGAGTCTCCTGGACCAGCAAGGTATTTGCATGAGATTTACATACTGCAAATCAAAGTGTTGATCGCTTGCAATGGGAGTTGAGTCCTTTGGAATTAATAGAATACATTACTATTGAGAGCTAAAGAAAGAAAAGCTAGGATGTATCTGGGATCTTTGGGAGAGGTGTGGGGTTCCCCAGACTTACACCCACACTTAAAGGGGTTTTCCCATCTGGTTATTCACATTTAATTAAATTCATTTGCCATATGTAAACATTTCTTCAATTGCTTGTTATGAAAAAAATGTTCCTGTGTGAAGATAATTTCTCATAAACATAGCCATGTTGTCCCTTAGAAATGAGATAGTTTCCTTGCATACGACCCCCTCACATTTTGGTAGCAGTGGCCAGACATGCCTGACCTTCTGGGTCCAGCGTTCATTACCACAGGACGGCTGTGGGACATACAGTAATTCCCGGACATTTGATATACAAAAAATGTATGTTTCTTTGTGCAATCATTCCAGCAGAGGTGGCCGTATCAAGGACACACTCTTGTTTATAAGGGACCATATGACCACATTTTTGAGAAATTATCTTCACACAGGAACATATTTTTAATAACATCTAATTGAAGAAAAGTTTAGATGGCAGATTAATTAAACTTAATGTGAATGTCCAGTAGCATCAATATAGTGGTACATTCACTGTCATTGGGGAACAAAATAACCAGAACTAGAAAACAATAGAACAAAGAGGTCCTAAAGGGACACATACAATGAGCTTACTGAGAGAGTCACTGCCCTTAGGGGAATTTGGATAAACAATTATCTTAAGGATATATGCCTGTAACAGCACAGAATGTGCAAGAGCATTAATGGTGTTATTTCTTCATGCTAAACTGGCAGTTTGTCTCACCAAGGCCAGTTAAATGGGGCTTCAAGCTTGAAATTGACATATGCCATTACAAGACACAGTAGATCACTCTTCCAGAATGGGATGAATGCTGCTTGTGCAATGGTCCAGCAGCGTATTGGTATGGGAGGTTCCAGTCCTTACAAAGATGAAGGGTTTGTTCCAGGGAGTGGGCTGTGAATTTAGAACTGTTACTGGACGCTACCGGCTTCAATGGGAATCCCCTCCGGTCAGAGATGTTGTTGGCTCTGAGGATAGTAGTGCCATGTTGAAATTCTCTCCTACGGTCTATAGTAGCTGCTGAAAGGTCTGCAAAGACTGAAGCAAAAAGGTCTGAGGAATTCCGCTAAGCCCTTTGGTTTAACTGCCACAGGGATGCCTTAGAAGCAGAGGTTACTTCTTATATTATGGTCTTCCAGATCAACTAGTTTTGTCTTGAGAGTGGACACTTTTTCCTACAAGTTGTTAGCTACATCTACCAAGACATTGTGAGCTGCAGTGATTTCAGCCATCTTGTTTTTGACATGGAAGCCCATTCTCCAACAGAGACCACTTCCCCTCTTAGCCCCTGCATCGCTTGTTGGATGTCAGTGGTGATTTTCTATTATGCTAAGTCTGCTAGCAAGGCTTTTGTGGTAAAAATCATTAGCGGGGCTTGTACAGAGTCCTCAAGGCCAGACTCTGCATGATCCGGGGAGCAGGAGATAGACATATTTCTCCAAGAATGAGGTATATATGTGGACAGTAATCCCCTTTTTGGTTGCGGAGTACTAAAATTGGCCAAAGTAGGATCAGGTGGATTTGCAGCCTCTGTGCATGATTCCAGAGTCAGTAGTGCATCCGAAAATAGCAAGTTTTCAGTAACAGAAAGAACTAGGGATGCAGTTGCTACTGGAGGAGGGAGTTGCTCATTAGTGCCTTGGCCGTGGGGGGGGGGGGCAAGGAAGCCTGTCTAGGAGAAGTTCCTTGACAGGAACTTAATTTTAATCTTTCTGCTTTTAACCATGATGAGAATGGCCTGCTAGCAGGTTATTGGATAATGGTAAATGTGCGTTCTACACAGGATTTTTTGTGCTGCTTAGCTGCCGCTTTGCAGCAGAGTCTATTAGTTGGGTTTCATTTCTAACAAATTCCCAACAGGGGTCTCAGTCAATGCTCCATCATACTTAGGGAGCCATGAAGGGTGGGTAAACAGCAATGTCCAATAAAAGGAAACCAGGCTGGAAGGACCCTCAGACTTCGTGGCTGCATATCAGAGGAACTCCTTTCTGGTTAGGGGATCAGACAAAAGTAGATGTGAAAGGCCTAGGTAGAAAGTAGTAGAGGTAGATGCTGCCCGAAGTGAGATTATGGCGCCGTCCATGCTTACCTGGTGACTGTATAAGCAGGTGGCTGCCAGGAGGGACAAGTAGCAGTGGGCACAGTACCTTTAAGCAACCGTAGCAGTGAATCGCTCGTTCCCTGGGTTAATTTAGATGCCCCAGTCCCCACTGTCAATATACTGTACTTTTAAAGACGCAGGCCAGCAATCACAGAAGAGGCTTCTTGTAGATGGAGACAGGCACTTGTGGGATATTGCAGGTATCGGATGAGCACCTCCGGTCCAGGCCGGGTTTCCACAGAGCAATAGGCATCAGGCAGATGGAAGTCATCATAGCTTCCCCAGTCTCCAAGATAATTGAAAGTCGATAAATGCAGGTCTCCCCCCCTTCCTCCTTCCAGAAGGGTTCCAGCGGCCCGGTAGGTGCTACAAAATCAAGACCCCGGCTTCTGGATGCTTGTTAGGCTGTGCAAGGCCGTGTAAGGCCTGAAGCAAAAACAAAAAACTCTCTGGGAACCTTGTAATACAGTTCCTAATACCCCTGGGATGGTGGATGGGTTGCAGATGGGCTTGATTAAGATGCCCGAGCGGAGCAACAGATTCCTGTGTCATTCGTGCTCAGCCACGTGCTAATCCATATGTTAACCATCATCACCCAGAGCATTTCTATTCCTGGATAAATAACTTCCCTCTTCTGCCATTGTTGCCCTGAACTTAACCCCTTAACGGAGCCGGGGCCAGAAGCTGCGGGTGTCGGCTATATATTATAGCTGACACCCGCCTCTAACACTCGCGATCGGAGATTTCTCCGATAGCGGCTGTTAACCCCTAACACGCCGCGGTCGCGCTGACCGCGGCGTGTTAGGGGTGTTTTGCAAGAATCAAACCCCCCCGCGGCGCTTACCGGGGGGGGGTCCGTGGTCTGATCGCAGCCCCGGGACTGCCGGTGCCCGGGGCTGCGCGATCCTCCTCCGTGAGGATGCTTAGTGTGTTACATTACACAGTGTAATACATCTGTATTACACTGTGTAAGGTGAAGAATAGCTTGAACAAGTGATCAGTGGATCACTTGTTCAAGCTAACCTGTAAAAGTGAAAAAACACAGTTAAAAACATTTAATAAAAGCATTTTTTAATAAAAAGAATTAATTAAATAAAGTTAAAGTCCCCTAAACACAAACATTCCCTATATTCATGCAATAAAGTGAAAAAAAACACAAAATCGCCAAAAAACCCACATATTTGGTATAACTCAGAAACATTATTGGGCCCTTTCGGTGAACTCCGTAAAAAAAAAACCCGAAAAACTCGCCAAAATGTAAATTTTTCATAAAATCTCTTCACAAAAATGTTCTAAAAAGTGATCAAAAAAAGTTATGTGCGCCAAAATGGTATCAATTGAAAGGACAACTCAACACGTAAAAAATAACCCCTAAACCAGCTCTGTCAACAAAAAAATATTAAAGTTATGTCCCCGAAAAGATGGCGATGCAAAAACAAATGAGATTTCCTCTATATTCCTTTTTTTCCAGTAAAATTGTAAAAATAAATGAAAAACTATATAAATGAGGTATCACCGTAATCGTAGTGACCTATAGAATAAAGATAATATAGTATTTTTAGTGTACGGTGTACGACCCCCAAAAAAAAACAAAAAGAAAGGAAACCAACATTGACAATTTTCTTTTCACCCATACATTCAAGAGTTAATAAAATCTCATCAATAAGCTAATGACCCACTAAAATTAAGTATTTGTAAAGTGCATCTCATGTCACAAAAAATAAGCCCTTATATGTCCAAATTGCCAAAAAAATAAAGATTGTATAGCCAATAAAAAGTGACAATGCATAATCTGCGCTGAATGGCGCAGCTTCCCTTCGATGCCCTGGCGTGTGCCCTACAGCAGGTTAATACTGGGAGGGATTGGGTATCAAATTTTGTGGAGCGTTTTGGTATTTTATCCACTGAGAATTTGTACATTGTTTGAAAAACACATTAATTTAGCCAAAAAAATTTACTTTCAAAATTGTATCCGATTTTGTTTTAACCCCTGTAAAACAATTAAAGGGTTAATAAGCTTCATAAAAGTTGTTTTATGTACGTTGAGGGTGTAGTTTCTATATTGGGGTAATTTAAGGGGTTTTACTTTTATTTAGGCCTCTCAAAGTGATTTGAAACCTGAGCAGGTCCCTCAATAGCAGGATTTTGCGGTTTTTATGAAAATGTGAAAAATCGCACCTAACGTTCAAAGGCCCATAAGATCCTACAATAATAAGAGTATGCATAAAAAACCATGTCCACATAAAGTAGACATTTGGTTAATGTTAGTTATTACGTTTTTTTGCTGTTATGACTATGTGTGGAAAAAGTAGAACATTTTGAAGTTTTAAAATCGAGAATTTTTCAAAATTTTCACCAAATATCTGATATTCTCATAAATAAATGCAAAACATACCACCAAAATTTTTCAACTAACATGAAGTACAAAGTGTCACGAGAAAACAATTTTAAAATCACTTGGCTATGTTAAAGCGTTTCAAAGTTATAACCATTTATAGTCACACAGGGCAGATTTGAAAAAATGGGCCGTGTCAGGAAGGTGAAAAGTGGCTTCAGCGTTAAGGGGTTAAAGAGAACCTCTCATCTGGTTGTCATCATTAAACCTAATGATAGGTGCTCACCAAAGTCTTCATATTGTGCCCCATGTTTTTGGATTAAAAACCATAGCTCAGATCTAGCTTAAATTACTTTTTAAAAAATCATTGCCACCTTTCTCTTTTTCTCTTTAGCTGGGCTCCCACTTTCCCCATCTCATGAGTCAGTTAACAGACATTTTGGCTGTGTGTGAGAATTTCTGAGACAAGGGGGATGAAGTTGTTGGGGGAGATGTTGGCATTGTTCTCAATAAAGAAAATTCCTGATTAAGAGGAGAAAAAGTCGAGTCTCACTTATTGTTGAGGCATGACCATTGTGAGTCTCCTGGCGAGGTGCTGAGCGATTTTGGCTAGACCTGAGCTATAGATTTTTATTCAGAATGCATAGGGCACAGTATGAAGTTCTGTGGGCACCTGTCATTAGCTTTAATGGTAAAAACGTGATACAAGATACCTATAATGCACTTATTGCCTTAATACTAACAGATTAAAATGGGAATTTCTCAGAAATGGCATAATTGAAAAAAAAAATTAAAGAGTATCCATCACTTCAAAAAACTTTTGATATGTTGTAGGGCATGTTATTTTAAGCAATTTTGTTGTTAGTGATCTCTCAGATAGCTGTTGCTAGGCACATTCCGTCTTCACTGAGGAGCTGACTACGGAGGGAGACACACCCCCTCTCACTCCCTGCTCTCATCTGTTTACCACATGGCTCAGTACTCCAGCACTCATGTGCTTCCAGGAGTACTAACTAATGTAGTAACCAAATAACTACACTCTTATCTCTCCTTCAGCTTTCCCTACACAGACACAAGCTGCAGATTGATCACAGCCCCCCTTTCCTCTATTCCCTTACACTCCACAGCAGGAGTGGCAGGAGAGGAGAGACTCCAAGTCTTCAAGCTGTCCCCTCTTGTGCTGTACTAAAGTTTAGATAGATAGATAGATAGATAGATAGATAGATAGATAGATAGGAGCTAGATGGATATTAGATAGATAGATAGAAATGAGGAACTAAATGAGGACCGAGAGGCAAAATACTTTGAGGAATGATTTTCAGGGACACCTGGAGCAGA
Organism: Engystomops pustulosus; assembly: GCF_040894005.1. Taxonomy (NCBI): domain Eukaryota; kingdom Metazoa; phylum Chordata; class Amphibia; order Anura; family Leptodactylidae; genus Engystomops; species Engystomops pustulosus. The sequence goes on along the minus strand of NC_092411.1, from coordinate 164,854,366 downwards.
ATTATGTTTTTTAGAGTTTTTTTTGCTCAGAATGACGGTTACACTTTAGAGGTATTTTTTTCAACCACAGTGCAACAATATACTGCAGCCAGCCTCTATTGTAAGGCAAAAATTGTAGAATACTTTTTAAGAAGTTAATATTGTATTTATCATCTGAAAAATATAAATGTATTTTAAACATAACCATGGTTTGTTACTTACAATGTCATTTACTATATCTCGTAAACCTCGCACAATCAGTATACAGGCTAAAGGAATCACAATAATGAAGGTCGGCTGCGTTTGAATCTGTGGAATACTCTAAGAAAAATGAAAAAAGGCAAAAGTTAAGAAATTTTACCAAATAACAGGCTCTCTTTTAGGCATGCTACAAACAGCATTTATTTTTAGACCTATATACTACAGATTCTTATAGACATATAAAGAAGAGGCAAGGCAGTGTAAAGGCCAGTCCTCATGACATAGCAAGGAGGAGGTGAAGTTGGGAAGTTAAGTGAGGAGGCGTTTTGAGAGGTTGTCGATACACTGTTCACTGTTGTTTGGGTACAAGGTGGCACTTGGAATGGAAAGAACGCTTTTCAGTTTTTAGAGGACAAATATAGCTTAAATACTTTTCATGTGTCAAGATGCATTTAGAAAGCTCTAGTGATACCAAAACAGAGGAGTTCCCATTACAAGAGACACTGATCGGCAAGAGTTTACTGATTAGTACTGATCACCAGTACACACACAAGATTGCTTGTGCACATGCAAATACTATAGTACTTCTTTCTTCATAACATAAAGAGACAAAAAAGGAGCAAATGTTAAACAGTAAGATGTTGCTGATCAGCAAGATATCAGCACTCAATTGTTGCAGCAGGCACACAAGATGGCTTGTGCAAGTATAAAATCTTTAGTTCAGACAAAAAAGGGTAAAAAAGGAGCAAATGCTGATCAGCAAGATGTTACTGATCAGTGCTCAGTTGTCACAGTATGCATACAAGATGGCTTGTGCAAAAACCATAGCACAAAAAAATAACCCACTTATTTTTTTCACACATAAAAAGTGAGAAGCCATCTTCTGCTGATCACAAGATGGTTTGTGCATGTGCAAGAAAAATAAAAGTGCTGTACTAAAAATTTCCTGTAGCAAAAAAGTATACACCCTATAGAGGGTGACTGATCTGCTCTTGGTGGTCACAGGACACACAAAATTGACCAAAAGAAAAACCACTCCTGTATAAAAAAAAAGAAATGCACAGAAGCTGAGCAGTGATGCAAGGCAGTGATCATTGCACCCAGGGACGTAGAGCAGGGAGAAAAAACTGACAAACAAGCACACTAGCTCAGCATCACAGGATGCACACAGGGAAGGGTTTTCCCTGGCACATTGGGCCAGAAAAAAATGTAAATCCGATCACACAGAAGGGAAATCTTATAACAGCAGCAATGGAGGATTGCAATGGTGGTGCCTAGAAAGTTGCTACAAGCAATTCTAGAAGGTCAAAGAGGGTGAGATACAGGGGTAAAACGATCACAGTTGCAGAGTTTGTGGTCGCAGGTCACAGGGCCCATGGGCAGGCAAGGGTTCGCATCTACCAGGTCCCTAAAGAGGGACAGATATCAGCGCATGCGCCACACTACCTAGGGTGAGTTGTCAGCGTAGTGTGGCGCATGCGCAGATGAATGCGGGGACCTTGCGGCCGGCACTGCTTCATCTGCGCATGTCTGTGCGCACAGCACAAGCGTTGCTGACCACGCAGGTGCGAGAATGCCAGACACGGTCAGCGACGAGTTGCGGCAAGCAGGCGGGACGTGAGTAGGTGACGTCAACAGTAGAGCTGAGTAAGGGGGCGTTCAAATGAAGACGAAGGGCGGATGAGGGGCGGTAATATTGTATTTGAAAATGAGACACTGAGGAGACGTTTCCCGAGGGTGGGGGGGAATATACTCCTCTTCAACCCAGCCCATTTGGCGACTGGAGTAGTCACACTGCATAGGTCGTTCAAGGTAAAATATAAGTTACCTTTTTCTCTGTAAAGCCGATTCTTGCGACAAAAGATGTTTAGCAGTGTACATGCAATGCTCTATGGTGGGCTAAAATCGGTGTCTCCTGGTGACAGGTTCCCTTTAAGGGGTTGTAAAATGGGTTAGTGTTTGGAGGATGAAACATGATTCAGTAGAATTCAATGGATTATCAGAATTGCATCTGTAGAAATTGAGGTTTTTTGTTCACACTGCTGGAGTACTCAAGCAAAACTAAGTTTTTAACACACTAAAATATTTATAATAGACATATGAACAGGGTTAAGTTTTTAAGGTTTATGAACATTTATTAGCTGAATGCAAAATTGTCAACAAAGTAGAGAAGCTGCTGCAGTATTGGGAAGATACATAATACATTACAAGGTTTTATGTAATACCTTGAATGACTAGAGGAACTGCAAGTTAACCCTATCCAAAAAGGCACAGAAAAGTACATGAGCATTGACAAAAAGAGGGAAATATTACCTGTAATAATAGAACAAATGTGAAGTATATAACATGGGCTTGATGAAACTGTTCGTACAAGTTCAGAGGTATGAAATTCAGCAAGTTGTATTTGGAGGTCTTGATTACATTATTCTGTAAAAACGCATTAAATGGTCCATCTTTAGCATATTCATAAACTCCTTCTACACGGCAATACACATTTAATTCACATATACTATACTCCACTGGTATATACAAAACAATTTAATACATTAATAAACTGCAATTAATTTTAAGATTCTATAATCATTTGTTACATTTTACTTCATACATACACTAAGTAAACAGTATGTATGGGCTTTCATAAAACACCATAAACAGTTATACAGATGAGAAAATAAGTATTTTATTCACTGATGATTTAGGAAGTTTTCCCACCTACCAAGAATGGAGAGATCTGTATTTTTTTCCATCATTTTTTTCCATAAAATCATATTGGGGCAGATTTACTTACCCAGCCCATTCGCGATCCAGCGGCGCATTCTCTGCGCTGGATTCGGGTTCGGCCGGGATTTATTAAGGTAGTTCCTCCGCTGCTGCGCTGAAGAGCATCGGAACGCAATGGAATACACCGAGCCGGGCTGAGTGAAGCTAAGTGCAATTTTCGCGACACATTTTTGCGGCGGTTTTTCCGAATCCGTCGGGTTTTCGTTCGGCCCTGCCCCCCCATTTCCGTTGCGTGCAAGCCGTGCGGCAAAATCCCGGGGTAATTCAGGGGAAATCGGCGCAAATCGGAAATATTCGAGTAACACGTCGGGAAAACGTGAATCGGGCCCTTAGTAAATGACCCCCATTGTGTTAAGAACACCTGACTTACAGACAACCCCTAGTTCAGTGGCGTAACTAGGAGAGACAGGGCCCCCCAACCAGGCTACTGCATGGGGCCCCCCTTGCCACTTAAAAAAATATAGATATTAGTATACTCACACATATAAATACACTCATGTGCATATACACATACATACAATGCCATATGCAACATACTCACATACAGTGTATACAGACACCATATACACATCACATATACTGAATATATAGATCACATTGAATGTTATATACATATTATGCTGGACATGTGCAGTACAATATAGATATAATGGTGCTCATCCTCCATTCTTTATTGTGTCAGTTCGAATGACGGGGCCCCCTGACACTACAGGCCCCATAGTGTCTGCTATGACTGCTACCGCTGTAGTTACGCCCCTGCCCTAGTTACAAACGGACCTCTGGTAATTGGTAATTTACTGTACTTTAGCCCTAGGCTACAATGAACAGCTGTGACAGTTATCATAAGGTGTCTGTAATTAAGATTTATTGTTAATCATGGTTCTTATGACAATCCAACATTTTTTAAAATCCAATTGTCGCAAAGACCAAAAAAATTCTGTCTGGGGTTATAATTATTAAATATACAGTCCCGACTTACATACAAACTCAAATTAAGAACAAACACAACCCGAGGACTGCCTGGTAATTTACCCCCTTATCACCGACACTAGTTTTCAGCTCAATGACCAGACTCGATTTTTCAAATCTGACATGTCTCACGATAATTGGTTATAACTTCGGAACGCTTTAACATATCCGGGTGATTTTGAGAATGTTTTCTCGTGACACATTGTACTTCATGTTAGTTATAAAATTTAAGTGATAAGTTTTGCGTTTCGTTCTGAAAAAAGTGAACATTTGGCAAAAGTTTGTAAAAATTCTTCATTTTCCAAGTTTGAAATGTTCTGGTTTCCAGACAAGATGTAAAACTACCCAAAAAGTTTGATAATTAACATTTACAGAATGTCTGTTTTATGTTGGGATGATATTTTATGCTTCCGGTCATTTTTCTATGTTATGAGGCGCAGAACTTTAGGTGCGATTTTTCTTATTTTCAATTGCCAAAACTCACATTTTGAGGGACAACTCAGCTTTCAAGTGACTTTGAAAGGCCTAAATAATAGTAAAACCCCATAAATTACCCCACTATAGAAAGTTCACCCCTCAACATATGTAAAACAACTTCTATTAAGTCTATTAACCCTTTAAGTGTTTCACATGGGTTAAAACAATACGGACCTGCGATTTAGAAACTATAGAATTTTTTTGGAAAATACATTCATTTAGGCCTAAACGGACATTTTCAGAATAAATGAAATGATGAAACGCACTGCAACGCTTGATGCCCAATTCCTCCCGAGTGTACTGATACCCCATATGTGGCGGTGTCCTGCTGTATGGGCGCATGGCCGAGTATAGAATGGATGGAGGCGCCATTCACAGCAGATTTGTATTGTCACATTGTACGACCTATAATTTTTTTTTTTTTTTGGTAATGCGAACATATGAGGGCTTATTTTTTATGGGATGAGATACAATGTATAGATAATTTATTTTGGGAGTCTAAAGCTTATTCATGAGATTTTATTAACTATTTCAAGGGGGACAGAAACAAAATCATCAATTTTTATTTTGGATTGTTAGCATTTTTTTCCCCCGCTCACCGTAATGTAAAAATAATATTTTCTCTGTATTCTCAAACTACGATTGCGGTGATACCTCTTTTATATAGTTTTTCTTATTTTTGCTCAATTTTCCTGAGCAAAACCAATATTAGAGAAAATCGCCATGTTTTTACTATTGACAACTTTTCATGGCCATTCTGTATTTTTCTGTTGTCGGATCTGGTTGAGGGCTTATTTTTTGCGAAAACAGTTGTTCTTTTCAGTCGTATCATATTAGGGAACGTAACTTTTTTTGATCACTTTTTAGAACATTTTTTGTGATGGTGTTTGATGAAAAATTGTATATTATGGGAAGTTTTTCGAGTTTTTTTTTTACGTAGTTTACCGAGCGAGTTCAATATTGATATAGATTTATTGTACAGATTGATACGGACGTGGTGATACCAAATATGTACGTGTTTTTGTGTTTTATTTACTTTATTTGCATTTTATGTGTTACTGGGGAGATTTTGGAACTATTATTTTTATTTATTTATTTAATTATTGTGAGGAACCTGCAGGTATTGTCTTGGTCATCAAGCCCCCCCCATCCCCCAGCCTCAGTAAATTAAAGGGCACCTACCACCACAAATCTACCTATAAAGGTAGATTGGGTGGTAGGTGGATCATTGGGACGTGAGGATAGCCCTTTTAAGGGCTAATCCTCACGTCCCTGCACTTTTTTGAGAACTTTAATTTGATATTTATTCAAATGTACTTATGTGGCTACCGGGGCGTGGAGTAGCCGCTTATGAGATTACACGAGGCGGCTACTCCACGCCCCGGTAGCCACTTTACTCCTCCTACTCACCCATCTTCGGCGCGCAGCTCCGCGTAGCTGCGCGCCCTCGTCCGGCGAGCCTGCCGTCTGCGCATGCGCAGAAGAGCAGGCCCGCGCCTGCGCGGTCACAACTCCGAAACAGGCGCGGGCCTGCTCTTCTGCGCATGCGCAGACGGCAGGCTCGCCGGACGAGGGCGCGCAGCTACGCGGAGCTGCGCGCCGAAGATGGGTGAGTAGGAGGAGTAAAGTGGCTACCGGGGCGTGGAGTAGCCGCCTCGTGTAATCTCATAAGCGGCTACTCCACGCCCCGGTAGCCACATAAGTACATTTGAATAAATATCAAATTAAAGTTCTCAAAAAAGTGCAGGGACGTGAGGATTAGCCCTTAAAAGGGCTATCCTCACGTCCCAATGATCCACCTACCACCCAATCTACCTTTATAGGTAGATTTGTGGTGGTAGGTTCCCTTTAACCTAATTGAGCCAGCTTGTTGACAAAACCAGCATGTGGCCGGGCTTCAAAGACCTATACAGACAAACCGACTCCAGGCATCACCCCCCCCCTCGTCAAACAAAGAGCCATTAAAATTTTTGAATCACCAGGTTGAATAGAGACACTTATGAAGTTATGGTCCATCTCACCAGAACACCAAATACATTTTTGGATTGGTTATCCTCCATAAATCATAACAACCCATTGTTCATTGCTCTAGGATACTCAGATCCCAAGATATCAATATCTCTGGATAGGACCATAGCAAATGGGTCAGGTTTGGTATCAATGCGATCCTAGGATTCACTCGGATCCAATGATACCAGAACCATGACCCTAGGACTTCCCCTGGGGTAGATGTGGCTTCTCCAGGGCTCTGGATGTAATATCAGGTAGGAGTGACCATTGACCACACCTTTAGGGTGGACAGAGGTGTGTCCACACCTGATATAATCGGGCACCATTGAAGGGGCCGGTTGTCTTTGTCCTGGGGGAAACTAACATCAACTAAGCGCAGGGAGGATTTAAAGGTGTGGACTATCCATCCCCATTAGGCCACACACAAAGGTAACTAACTAACTAACCAAACTGCTTAGACTTGTAGTGCTACCCATGTAATTTGTGCTCTGATTACTGTATATATCTATTGTGTGTACTGTATTGTCTAGTGTGCCCTTAAGGCAATTAAGTTAGGGGTAAAAGTTAGGGGATTTTTTGAGCCAGGCGCCAAAAATGTGCATAGGTAGGGAGCGGTGTAGGGAGTGGGATGGAGTTGCAGCGTCGAACCCCGGAGCTGGACCGTGGTCCAGAAGGTATATGAGAGTCGGAAAGAGAAAAACGGGGTTAGTGGATAGACGCGCTACATCCGAATGAGGGTAATTAGGGTTTTTTTATTGATTAGTATTGTGACAACGCATTTCAACACCGTAACGGTGTCTTCATCAGGTCTAAAAACATTATAGGTAGGTTACAAAGACAAAAGACAAAAGCAGAAAACATATAACAAAGCATAATTAGTAAAATTAGTATAAATGGTTTGGTTAATGTAATTAGTAAAAAGTTAGTAAAAAATGGAAATAGATATTAAATACAGATTGGTTATAGACAATAATAGTATAATGAGAAAAATAGTATAATGAGAAAAATACAATGGAGGATATAAATTGGACATATAAAAGTGAGATAAATAAAGATGATGCATAATAGTTGCAAAATAATGATATTGTTGGTACATGAATCATTGGTTAATTGATACATCATTAATAAGTATAGTAACACTTAATATTTGAAATTCAGTAATTTTTACATAGATGAAATGAATGAGGTAGTTGAATAAATTGAATGGAGTTAAGGTGCAGATGAAAGGGTGCATAAGAGATTGAATAATTAAATGATTAAATAAATAAATGGTTGGGTGATTAGATAGGGTTGTATGATCAATTGGATGATTGGATTAAATAGACTGTATGTGAATGGATGATATATAGATGATCAGGAGAGAAGTGTTGCTGAGGTGTAGGTATTATCATGAGAGTTACCTGCAGGGAGGGGGGGGGGGGAACCGGGTGAGTGGCAGAGCTATGCTGCCTAATGTCCAGCCTGGGGAGAAATGGACAGGAAAATTCAAATAAGGAAGTTGGGAATATAGAGGGGAAGAGGTTGTATGTGAGAACGGGAGGTGACTTACTATGTCCAGGTGCCGCGGGTCGGGAGCCGTCTATGGTAGCTCTGGTTCGGGTCACGCAGGAGATGCTATGTTGCGTGCTGGCACTGGCACGAGAGGACGGAGCGCGCGCCAAGGGAGACACGCTGTATTTATTGACAATGGGATGAGTAAGAGGTAGTGCGCAGGCGCCAGTCCCAGACACAGTGTATAGCAGATGCCGTGATGCAGTACTGCTGAGTGGATGAGTATTATGGATGTGTGGATGAATGTGATAATGTGTGGTGTAGTAGAGTAAGGGCAGTTTGGCTGAGAATAAATTAGAATGAGGTGCATATATTAGAATGATGAAATGGAATGGGGTGAAATGAAACAAATGGATCGTTGGGTATTATTGAGTCTGTTAGAAGTTGATTGAATGGAGCAAGAATAGATAGATGAATAAGTGAATTAGTAAATTAATTAAATGAATTAAATAAATGAAATTAATATATTAATAAATTGATTGTCATGAGGTGATGGTATTATGTAGATAAAATCATATGGCACATATAGATAGTGTGTCAACATATGGGGTAAAAAGAACGCGTATGGGATGGAACCATTTCATAAATAATTAATTAATTAATTGGATGGTGACTGCAATAATAAGTGATGTTAAAAGCATAGATAAACGAATACAAATATACATATATACACATTTTAGAATTAAGAGTTAACAGTTTAGAGATTGTATAAATATATAAATAAATAATAATAATAATAAAAAATATAAATAAAGAAATAAAATAATAAAAAAAACTTGGCAATGGACCTTTTGCCCCTTTCCATGGTGTGCAAACGATGTACAGAGTCCCAGAGTCTAGGGGTTGGGGTTTGAGGTTAAAATGATGTCTCGACCATATCGTTTAATCCTGCGGGTGAAAGGGTGTTCAATTTGTAAATCCAATAGGATTCTCGTTGGCGTAGTTTCTGGAATCTGTTGCTGGTGGTGGTGGGTATTTGTTCGATCGGGGTGATCCTGATATTACTGAAGTCCTTGTCATGTTTTAGTGCGAAATGGCTCGAGACACTATGTTTGAGAAAGCCATTGGTGATGTTGGATCTATGGTTATTCATTCTGATGTGAAGTTCCTGGGTTGTTCTGCCTATGTATTGGAGGTTGCATGGGCATTCTAAGAGGTAAATGGTGAAGGATGAGTGGCAGTTGAGAAATGAGAGCATCTCAAAATTCTCGCCGGTAGTGGTTGAGCTGAAAGTTTTTCTTCTGTGTTGGATGTTCGCACAGCAAAGACATCTAGTGGAGCCGCATTTGAAAGATCCTTTCAGAGTTAAAAAAAGTGGCTGGTTGGGATTTGCATGTGGTTTTGAGTTTGCTGGGGGCAAGTATGTTGCGGAGGGTTCTGGCTCTCCTGAAGGTGACAGATGGTCGATTGGGCAGGGAGAGTTTGAGGTGAGGGTCACTTAGTAGGATGGGCCAGTGTTTTTTCATGATTTGTTTTATACTGCTATGGCTGGTGTTGTATGTGGTTATGAAGTTGAGTGGGGGTTTTTTTGGTTGGTGTAATGTTGGTTTGCTTGTTTGGAGGCATTGATTTTGAGTGAGAAAAAGGGTTTTGGTGAAGGCATCTTGAACTAGTTTTTTCGGATAATGCTCGTCTTTAAAACGTTGTTTAAGGACTTTGGCTTGGGTGATGAAGGTGGTGGTGTTCGAGCAGTTTTTTCTGATTCGTTTGAATTGACCGTATGGGATATCTCGAGCCATTTCACACAAAAACATGACAAAGACTTCAGTAATATCAGGATCACCCCGATCGAACAAATACCCACCACCACCAGCAACAGATTCCAGAAACTACGCCAACGAGAATCCTATTGGATTTACAAATTGAACACCCTTTCACCCGCAGGATTAAACGATATGGTCGAGACATCATTTTAACCTCAAACCCCAACCCCCAGACTCTGGGACTCTGTACATCGTTTGCACACCATGGAAAGGGGCAAAAGGTCCATTGCCAAGTTTTTTTTATTATTTTCTTTATTTATATTTTTTATTATTATTATTTTTTATTTATATATTTATACAATCTCTAAACTGTTAACTCTTAATTCTAAAATGTGTATATATGTATATTTGTATTCGTTTATCTATGCTTTTAACATCACTTATTATTGCAGTCACCATCCAATTAATTAATTAATTAATTAATTATGAAATGGTTTCATCCCATACGCGTTCTTTTTACCCCATATGTTGACACACTATCTATATGTGCCATATGATTTTATCTACATAATACCATCACCTCATGACAATCAATTTATTAATATATTAATTTCATTTATTTAATTCATTTAATTAATTTACTAATTCACTTATTCATCTATCTATTCTTGCTCCATTCAATCAACTTCTAACAGACTCAATAATACCCAACGATCCATTTGTTTCATTTCACCCCATTCCATTTCATCATTCTAATATATGCACCTCATTCTAATTTATTCTCAGCCAAACTGCCCTTACTCTACTACACCACACATTATCACATTCATCCACACATCCATAATACTCATCCACTCAGCAGTACTGCATCACGGCATCTGCTATACACTGTGTCTGGGACTGGCGCCTGCGCACTACCTCTTACTCATCCCATTGTCAATAAATACAGCGTGTCTCCCTTGGCGCGCGCTCCGTCCTCTCGTGCCAGTGCCAGCACGCAACATAGCATCTCCTGCGTGACCCGAACCAGAGCTACCATAGACGGCTCCCGACCCGCGGCACCTGGACATAGTAAGTCACCTCCCGTTCTCACATACAACCTCTTCCCCTCTATATTCCCAACTTCCTTATTTGAATTTTCCTGCCCATTTCTCCCCAGGCTGGACATTAGGCAGCATAGCTCTGCCACTCACCCGGATCCCCCCCCCCCTCCCTGCAGGTAACTCTCTATGATAATACCTACACCTCAGCAACACTATCACTCTCTCAGCAACACTTCTCTCCTGATCATCTATATATCATCCATTCACATACAGTCTATTTAATCCAATCATCCAATTGATCATACAACCCTATCTAATCACCCAACCATTTATTTATTTAATTATTTAATTATTCAATCTCTTATGCACCCTTTCATCTGCACCTTAACTCCATTCAATTTATTCAACTACCTCATTCATTTCATCTATGTAAAAATTACTGAATTTCAAATATTAAGTGTTACTATACTTATTAATGATGTATCAATTAACCAATGATTCATGTACCAACAATATCATTATTTTGCAACTATTATGCATCATCTTTATTTATCTCACTTTTATATGTCCAATTTATATCCTCCATTGTATTTTTCTCATTATACTATTTTTCTCATTATACTATTATTGTCTATAACCAATCTGTATTTAATATCTATTTCCATTTTTTACTAACTTTTTACTAATTACATTAACCAAACCATTTATACTAATTTTACTAATTATGCTTTGTTATATGTTTTCTGCTTTTGTCTTTGTAACCTACCTATAATGTTTTTAGACCTGATGAAGACACCGTTACGGTGTTGAAACGCGTTGTCACAATACTAATCAATAAAAAAACCCTAATTACCCTCATTCGGATGTAGCGCGTCTATCCACTAACCCCGTTTTTCTCTTTCCGACTCTCTTAAGGCAATTAAATATAAAATCTAATCTGTGTTGCTCTTTTATCTCGATCACGAATCTCACGTCCGGGTTTCTCGCTTATATACCTGCTACCGGGTTGGTTCCTCACCCTATATAATCCCGTTACGGACCGGGCTTAAATTAAAGGAGAACTGGTGGCAGCATAAGGCTGATAATATTCTGTCTCACTGCGGCTAGTGAGAGGGATCTTATAGCCATTCAGGGATTTGATTTAGGGTTGTGCCATATCCGGAAGTTGTGTGGACAACTTTAAATCACTTCCTGCGCCTCTCAGAACCCGTGCGTTCTGGGAGTGTCTGTAAAAGGATAACTGAGTGACCTTACGTACCCTTCAGGGGTCCGGAACGTCGCGGTTTCCTTCACATTGGTGGCAAGCGGTGGGATAATCGAGATAATAGTGTTTGATTGTGTAATCCATACTCTCAAATACTAAAGATTGCCAACAGCAGAGTTTGTGTTGGGATCTTAAGACCAATTCAGCACTAGACACAAGCAGAGTGCAATTACAGTAAGGTGTGAGGTACATCAAGTTGCAGTTCTTTGTTAGTTACCAACAGCTGTGATAATGGCCGGTAGGAACAAAGGCAGGAAGAATGCTGCCAGTGCTGTGGACATTACAGAGGACGAGGCAGTACCGCAGTTGGACCAGGAAGAGGTGGGGGGCGCTATTGTTCAAGGCGAGGGGGAGCTCTGCCCAGACTCCCCAAGGAGTCAGTCACCAGTGGTCAGTCCCACATTGGACCGCCCACCCACATGGTCTGATGGGCTCGGCGGCCATCTTGCAAGCTGCCTTGTCCAGTTTACAGGTGGGGAACCATGCTGCATACGAGACCCTCATGGCTGCTGCAGAGCAGCGAGAGCGAATGGAAGCAGAGGCGGCAGAAAGGCGAGAGCGAGCAGAGGCTACAGAACGGCAGGAGCGAGTGGAAGCAGAGGCCGCAGAAAGGCAACGGGAGCGTGAACACCAGCTACAGATGCTCCAGCTACAACAGTCTGCTCCTGCTAGTCCAGTGTTGCCGGAGAACCATGTCCCAAAGCTGCGGACTGAGGACTTTCCCCTGCTGGATAAAGGTACTGACTTGGACACTTTTTTGCTGGCTTTTGAAAAAACTTGCCAACAGTACCATGTGCCTGTGGACCAATGGGTTCGGTACCTTACCCCTCGTCTCAGAGGGAAGGCCCTGGAAATATTCGCCTATTTGTCTAGCGAGACCACCCTGACTTATGAGGATATCAAGCAGGCTCTGGTCCATCAGTACAACCTAACCCCTGAGAATTACCGGAAGAATCTCCGGAGTTTGCAGCGGGGGTCTGCTGACAGCTGAACTGATCACATGAGGGCTCTTCTCCAAGCAGTGGACCAGTGGACCTCAGGACTGGACTTACCACCTTCCAGCAGCTGAAGGAGCTAATCGCCATCGAGCAGTTTTTGTGGAATTGCCTGGAGGAGTTACAGCAGCACCTTCGTGACCGGAAACCCAAGGATGCTTTGGAAACAGCTGGCCTGGCAGATGAATACAGCAACAACCGGACTCTGGAGACCAGGAAACCTGCTAGCTGGAGAGGGGGTAAGAAGAACACCATCCCTGTTACCCCTGCCCCTGCAACCAAGGGGGCACCTGCCCATACTCCCCTCTTCACATCAGTGGGCGAAAACCATCTGTGTCATTTCTGCAGACAACCAGGACACTTCAAGGCCATTTGTCCACAGCGCCAGAGAGGCCCAGGACCGTCCCTGACACCATCTCCTGTTTTGTTTGTGGGTGGGGGTGGTGGGAGGTCCCCTGATAATTTGCAGCCCGTCAACATAGGACAGGCTAGGGCCATGGGACTGAGAGACACTGGTGCTGGATTGACCCTTGTACGGCCTGAACTGGTGTCACCACAGGATTTGATACCTGGGAAAACCCTCACGGTTTCTGGAATTGGAGGAACAGAACCGGCACTGCCCATTGCCAAGGTGTATTTGGACTGGGGTGCAGGGAGGGGCATGAGGGAGGTGGGCGTGTCACCTGACCTTCCTGTGAGTGTTCTGCTGGGAATAGACTTGGGCCGACTAGTGTCACAGTATGTGACCCCAGAATCATCAGGGACTGATCGCTCAGACAGCAATATGCAGCCGGCCGATGTAACTGTTGAGATTGATTGTTATGACTCTGATGTTGATATTGTCAATGATAATACTGATGTGTGTGACCTTCCTACTGCCAGGAATGTGGGGGTGGGTAGGGTCATGGGTCCCACTTTGCCCTTGGGGAAGGGGACCATCCAAACAGAGGGTCAGGCTACTATGGGGAGTGGCCTGTCATTCTCTGGATACCTGTTGTCCTCTGACACTCCTAGAGTAGGGAGAGACAGGGGGCTAACAGCTTCAGGGAAAAAGCTTGCAGGGGAGGACGGGAAAATACCGGGACTAGTGAAGTGCCCAGGTAAGGACTCTGTGCAGAGCTTATCCCCAACCGGACTGTCTCAGGACCGGGCCTGTCCGTCTGCCTTGGCGACTGGGTCAGAGGTGGAGAGGAAGTGGACGCTACCTGCGGTCACAGCAACCATCGCTGCTGGGACGTGCGGTCTGAGCGTTGTAGTCCCTCGGGGGCTCGCCGATTTCCTCCCTTCTGATCAAGTGGCTGCCAGGTCAGATGGAGGCCAGGAGACAGATCCGGGGGAACTGGCAGAAGACGTGGGGGTTTCTTCTACTCTTACCACGTCGAGTCAGTGGTCTCAGGAAGGAGGGCCTGTCAGCGAGGACGGGAAAGTACCGGGAGAGGTAGGTCTTCACAGCAAAGACTCGTTACATGGCCCAATCCCCAACTGAACTGTCTCAGGATGGGGCCCACCTGTCTGTCCTGGCGACTAGGTCAGAGGTGGAGAGGAAGCGGACGCTACCTGTGGTCACAGCGACCATTGCCGCTGGGACACGCAGTCGGAGCGTTGTAGCCCCTCAGGGGCTCGCCAACTTCCTCCCTTCTGATCTAGTGGCTGCCAGGTCAGATGGAGGCCAGGAGACAGATCCGGGGAAGCTGGCAGAAGATGTGGGGGTTTCTTCTACTCTTACCACGTCGAGTCAGTGGTCTCAGGAAGGAGGGCCTGACAGCGAGGATGGGAAAGTGCCGGGAGAGGTAGGTATTCACGGCAAGGACTCGCTACATGGCCCATCCCCAACTGAACTGTCTCAGGACAGGGCCCACCTGTCTGCCCTGGCGACTGGGTCAGAGGCAGTGAGGAATCGGACGCTACCTGCAGTCACAGCGACCATCGCCGCTGGGACGCGCAGCTGGAGCGTTGAAGCCCCTCGGGGGCTCGCCGACTTCCTCCCTTCTGATCAAGTGGCTGCCAGGTCAGATGGAGGCCAGGAGACAGATCCGGAGGAACTGGCAGAAGGCATGGGGGTTTCTTCTACTCTCACCACGTCGAGTCAGTGGTCTCAGGAGGGAGGGCCTGTCAGCGAGGACGGGAAAGTGCCGGTAGAGGTAGGTCTTCACGGCAAGGACTCGCTACATGGCCCATCCCCAACTGGAATGTCACAGCACCAGGTCAGTCTGTCTGCCTTGGAGACTGGGTTGGAAGCTGAGAGGAAGCAGACACTACCTACGGTCACGGCGACCATCGCCGCGGTGACGTGCAGGCGTAGCGTCGAGGCCCTTTGGGGGTCCACTGCCTTCCTCCCTTCCGACCAATTGGCTGCCAAGTCACACAGAGGCCAGGAGATCGATCCTGGGAAGCCAGCAGAAGATGGGGCAGTTGCAACAATTCTTGCCACGTCCGGCCAGGAGTTTCCGGCAGCGTTAGACGCTGACGCTTGCCTGAAAATTAAGGAGAAGCAGGTGGTAGAGTCTCCCTTGGACTCTGACTCCAAGCGGGCCTGGGACCAAGGGCGACTGTACCAGAGGACAATTCAGCAGGGTACACCAGAGGTATGGCCCAGTGACCCACATGCAATGGTACCCTGTCCAGTTTGGGCAGAGGAACCCATTGCGGATATAGAGGCTTGCCAGCAGCTCCGGGCGGACCAAAGGTCCCAGCTGTGGGCAACCCTTCACCCCTTCCGGGAGTTGCTCAGCAACCAACCTGGGAGGAACCTATTGGCAGTCCATCACATGGACCCCGGGGACCAAACCCCATCCCAGTTTTCAGCATACCGGGTGCCTCCTGAGGTGCAACAGCGCCACAGCTGGGTGACTGACGTGATGCTGAAGCTGGGTATCTCTCAGGCATAGAGAGGTAGTGAGTGGGCGCATGGGGAAACACAAAGGTATTACCCCTTAGCGCCCTCTATAGGAGGGAGGTGTGAGGAACCTGCAGGTATTGTCTTGGTCATCAAGCCCCCCCCATCCCCCAGCCTCAGTAAATTAACCTAATTGAGCCAGCTTGTTGACAAAACCAGCATGTGCCGGGCTTCAAAGACCTATACAGACAAACCGACTCCAGGCATCACCCCCCCTCGTCAAACAAAGAGCCATTAAAACTTTTGAATCACCAGGTTGAATAGAGACAGTTATGAAGTTATGGTCCATCTCACCAGAACACCAAATACATTTTTGGATTGGTTATCCTCCATAAATCATAACAACCCATTGTTCATTGCTCTAGGATACTCAGATCCCGAGATATCAATATCTCTGGATAGGACCATAGCAAATGGGTCAGGTTTGGTATCAATGCAATCCTAGGATTCACCCGGATCCAATGATACCAGAACCATGAGCCTAGGACTTCCCCTGGGGTAGCTGTGGCTTCTCCAGGGCTCTGGATGTAATATCAGGTAGGAGTGACCATTGACCCTTTAGGGTGGACAGAGGTGTGTCCACACCTGATATAATCGTGCACCATTGAAGGGGCCGGTTGTCTTTGTCCTGGGGGAAACTAACATCAACTAAGCGCAGGGAGGATCTAAAGGTGTGGACTATCCATCCCCATTAGGCCACACACAAAGGTAACTAACTAACTAACCAAGCTGCTTAGACTTGTAGTGCTACCCATGTAATTTGTGCTCTGATTACTGTATATATCTATTGTGTGTACTGTATTGTCTAGTGTGCCCTTAAGGCAATTAAATATAAAATCTAATCTGTGTTGCTCTTTTATCTCGATCACGAATCTTACGTCCGGGTTTCTCGCTTATATACATGCTACCGGGTTGCTTCCTCACCCTATATAATCCCGTTACGGACCGGGCTTATATTAAAGGAGAACTGGTGGCAGCATAAGGCTGATAATATTCTGTCTCACTGCGGCTAGTGAGAGGGATCTTATAGCCATTCAGGGATTTGATTTAGGGTTGTGCCATATCCGGAAGTTGTGTGGACAACTTTAAATCACTTCCTGCACCTCTCAGAACCTGTGCGTTCTGGGAGTGTCTGTAAAAGGATAACTGAGTGACCTTACGTACCCTTCAGGGGTCCGGAACGTCGCGGTTTCCTTCACAATTATATTATAAAAAGATTCAAGCTTATTCAAGCCTTTACAATGCAATACATTTGTATTGCAGTGTATAGTGTAAGTAACTGAGCATGCTCAGTTACATACAGTCGGGTCCTGCCAGGAAGGCAGAACCCGGCGGGGAGAGAAGCCGACAGCCTCGGATCACTCGTCGGGACCCGGGGCAGCGGCAGGAGGGATCGGATCCCCCGGTAAGCACACCAGGGGGTCCGATCCACGGGGGACACACTTGCACGCCGCGGTCATGCTTGAGTTTTTCCGATCCCGGTTGTTAGTGCCGGGTCTGGGCTGTGATATCACAGGCCGACACCGGCACCAGCGAGACCCGGTGTCACGAAATCTTCTTCTGGCGCGCGCCGATACGGCGGTCCTTAAGGGGTTAAATGGGTCTCCTTGAGATTTTGAAAAAAATTGATATATGACTGGGGAGATGTAGCAGGTTTGTGTGTGCATGAATTAAGGTTGAAAAACGGTTTGTGAGAGTTTACGTGTTAAATATATTGTTCATTTTTGTGACAACTAAATCCAGGTGTGTCTTATAGTCTAAAAAAGATAAATGATCACCTAACAACCAACAAGAGTTCTCCTTCTCTCAGATTTCTTAGTTTCCCTATAATAAGCTCCTCCTACTCTTCAGACACAAAGGTATTAATTGCATCTCCTTTACATTATTACCTCTATAAAAATTCTCCAGAAAGTCAGTCACCAGTGGCATAACGAACGCGGTGGCAGGGGGTGCTACTGGGCCAGTCCAAAAGAGAGGCCCGGGGCACTGCTGTCACGGCCCGGGACCCGGTCATTCATAGGCTGGCAGGCGGTGTACTAAATGATGTGCGGGGAGGGGGGCCGCCCCCCGCGGCTATTCTTTGGTGCCTGGCAGGGTCACTAATTCAGCTTTAAGCTGTATCGGACCTGTGCTTTGATATTGCTGAAAGCCGTGACAGAGCAGAAAGTGATGCACGCTGACACTTCCAGCTCTGTCACACCAATGAGTGCAGTAGCGTTCAGCACGTAATTGTTCCATCGCTGCCGCTGGCAATGCGATGACGTCACCGCGTCTCCGGCAACGCGAAGATGTCACCGGCACTGGGCACCACACAACAGAAGAGAGAAGTGAAGAGGAGAAGAGCAGTGAAGATGGTCGCTGTCCGCCCAGAGAGATCATCAGTGAAGAGGTAAGTACTATTTTTTTTTATATCATGCACTGACAATATGAATGGGGGAAAAATAAAAGGGGGCATTATGAATGGGCAATAAAAAGAGAGTGGGCATTATGAATGGGGAATAAAAAGAGAGTTTGGATTATGAATGGGTGCAATATAGAGGGGGGCATTATGAATGGGGGCAATATAGAGGGAGGGATTATGAATGGGGAAAATAGAAGGGGCATTAGGAATGGGGGCAATATAGAGAAGGACATTATGAATGGGGGCAATATAGAGGGGGGCATTATGAATTGGGAATAAAAAGAGTTTGGATTATGAATGGGGGCAATATAGAGGGGGGCATTATGAATGGGGGCAAAAGAGGGGGCATTATGAATGGGGCAATATAGAGGGAGGCATTATGAATGGGGGAAAATAGAAGGGGCATTATGAATGGGGCATTAATTCCAGCGGCTCCCATCATTCCTTACCGGATCTTCAAGCCATCTTCAAGCCATCTAGCTTCCTGTCTGTTCCTGCGTTCCTGTTCCTGCGTTGTTCTCCCGGGCTTGGACTGTGTTCTGCACAGTTGTCACCGCGGGCTTGTCACACCTGTGGAATGACCTTGTTACACCCCGCCGTAGCAAGACCATTGTGGTGGGCTCTGGTGAAGACCAGGTGCCACTTAGACTCCGGTCCCAGGTGTCGGCTAGTGCCATCTCCCGCGGTGGTCAGGAGGGTTCACTGACCCAGAACCCTGACAATAACATTTTTTATGGTACAGTGAACAGCTAAAAAAAATTAAAAAGCTGAAAAGGAATTGATTTTATTCCTCCACCCAGAAAGAATTAATAAAATCTCATCAATAAGCTATAGATGTCCAGAAAATGAAGTATGTTTATCTCATTTGGCAAAAAAAAAAAAGAGCCCTCACATCTCCACATTACAAAAATCTTTGGTGCTATGAGGGTATGCACGTAAAGCAGGAAATTTTGTACTTTGTACTTTTGTACTTTGAAAAGGGGGATTTTACGGCGGGCATACGTCGGTGCCAGGGAGAGGAGGAGGGGGTGATCTCTCCACAAAGAAACATGGCGCACAGCGCCGTATTCCGGGGGAAAGATAGGACATGTCCTATCTTTCTCCTGGGTATGGAACAGTACGTGTACGGCACCATACCGCTCCATACGGCGCCGACGTATATACGTCCCCCAACGGCCATCTAAATGCAGCCTAAAGCAAACTTGCCACCAGGAATGTGATTTTTATCTGGTGTCAGGTTCCAATTGTTGATTTTGAATGCCCGTGTCCACATTTTGAATCAGTACAATAGTTTATGTAAGTTTAATTCCTAATTACATGGCTCCCTGCCAGAAGTATGTGGCAGTTCTCGGGGAAAGAGCAGTTGCTGCCTTTGTGTGCCTTGACCCCTGATGCATTCTTCCTCTAATCTATAGCAACCTCCTCCCTCTCCTGCCTTCTCACTAAACATGACTGGAAGTGGGGAAAGGTAAGGGAGCTACGTAAGTGTGGTGATGAGGAGTGTGATATACTCTGCAGCTGCCCCTCCACGGGACTCACCACATGATTATGGCAGGAAACCAGGTAATGTGAATTAAACTTATATTAACTACTGAAATGATTTAGTATGCTTCAGTAATGCATTTTTAAAATCAGCATAGCGTAGATCTTGTCAACAGCTTAAAATCATATTCCTGGTGATAGGTTCGCCTTCTTTTGACTCTTTTGAGTCAAAAGAATGTAGAAAACATACAAAAATTGCATTACACAGACTTTAACTTTGTAGACTGTGTAGTCTGTGAGCATTACAAATAATATGCACACATTCATACAAAGACATTGTAGGTATAAAAGGGATGACTAAATGGGGTTATACAAGCAGTGTTTGCAAAGCATGGCAAAAACTATGTTTTGGTATTAAGCAGGAGAAGTGATAAAGCAGGGTAACTTTCAGTGTAACTTTTTGACCCAGAGTGAGATGAGGACTGAGATGTGAAGTATTAAGCTTTTATGGTCACAATTTCTCAGATGAATGTGGGAAGAAAAGTAAAAAAAAATGTGGTTGGGGGGCGTGGCCTAGCCAAGCATGCTGTGAGACGTGCAGAGCAGAGCTCCCGTCAAGGATCCTGTCTATTATCCGTCCGCAGCCCAGTAATCCCAGTAATCGGCACTCATACCGAGAGGTAACCCAGCTGGCAACTTACCTAGCCGCCTTGGACTCTCAAAATGCCGAGCAAAAACAAAGGAAGCGGTAAAACTAACCGCGCGTTAGAATTCCAAGATGGCGCTGAAGCGTCTGTCCCAGCTACCCCAGCCAGCACGAGACGCCAGCGGGAAATAGCCGACAAGCTGGAGCGCTTCGCTCGCTCAACTGCTGGGGAAAAAAGAACAAAGTCAGCAGAGGCAGACTGGCTGATGCCCGCGGAGCTAGACACCCAAGCATCGGACGGAGATGACTCGGGTGACCAGGAGTCTGCTTCATCATCCAAGCAGCAGAGGCCTAAGCACAGATCTCCTGCCACAGCCGGGGAACCCACTATCGGTGATGTGATGCGTGCTGTAGCAAAAGGTAACGCGACCATGGCTTCTCTGGTGCAGCAAGTAGGAGGTATGAGGGAAGAACTTACAGTGCTCAGAAATGATGTTCATAAGATATCTGAAAGAACCACGGAAGTGGAGCAGCGCACCTCGGATTTGGAGGACGATATGGGGAAATGCAAAAAGGCCTCCAGACGTGCCCAGCAAGAGATTATAGCCCTCTGGTCTAAAACGGATGACCTGGAAAACAGGGCCAGACGAAACAATGTATGCCTGGTGGGCTTTCCAGAGAAGGTAGAAGGTCAAAACGCAACGGCCTTTATTGAGGACTGGCTGCTACAAAAATTTGGCGCTGACCAAATTTGTATGCCATAGAAAGGGCACATCGGGTTCCCACAAGACCTCTACAGCCAGGTCGAGAACATCCTGATCTGACTATCAATGGCTCCAAAATATCAATATTCCCGGACTATTCTATTGAAGTTCAGAAACGCAGGGCCAAGTTTATCGATATAAAGAGACGGCTTCGGGATCTGAAAGTGATATATTCCATGATATTTTCAGCTAAACTGCGAGTAGTGGCCTTGGGGAAGACACAATTTTTTGAAGATCCGGGAGCTGCGTTGGAGTGGCTTGATCAACATGAAACCCAAATAGAGGCCTCGGAGGCGAAGGCCCAGGATCAGGACTGAGAAAGTGTCCAGATGTAATGCTTTGTGGGAGTGTACCGAGATACAGATGAGTTATAATATAAGTTTTGATATGTTGGGCTGTGGGGAACGTTACATTTTGTAGTCTTTCCGTACACTGCTGGTCAGTGGTGGGAGGACTACGAAATGGCGGGCACTGTATTGCATTGTATATGTTATAATTCTTGATGGTAAAGTTATACTACAATGTTATTCCCTCAATGAAACATAAAAAAAAAGACAAAGGGTGAGAGAAAGGCACTTGGCGGGTATAGGATTACGACTTCGCCCATTATGAATGGGAGGTTTTTCACTGTAAAGGGAAGGGTACAAGGGGGGAGGGAAAGGTTTAAGGGTACTAGTTTGAAAGTTTATAGCCAGGGCTGTAATTTGTTTAAAACACTTATATGGCAATATGAGAAAGGTAGAACGCTATTGTTCATGTCTATGATACCTGAGTTGTCACATGGCTACGTATATTCCTGTAGTTAGCTGGAATGTCAGGGGCCTTTCAGACCCCACGAAAAGAATGGGATTGTTCCAGTATCTATTAAGACAGCAGCCGGGAATTGATTGCAGATCGGCTGTCTCAGTTACATAAGGTGTGGATGGGGTTTGAGTGTCATGCAACATATTCATCATATGCAAGAGGAGTTAGTGTTCTAGTGCATAAAAACGTGCCCTTTCAGTGTATTGATAAGACGGTGGATGCTGAAGGGAGATATATATGCCTATACTGCACAGTAGGCTCGCGTACTATGGTGCTTGTGGCTGTGTATGTCCCTCCCCCATACTCCGGGGTAGTACTCCAACGTATACTGGAATATGTTACAAAATACCCAGGGGTACCGTGCTTGATCGTTGGGGACTTCAACAATATCCCTCAGTATGACCTAGATAGATGTAGAATTTCTCAAGGTCAGCCGGAGCAAGGAAGGACCCCATTTGGTCACCTGTTACAGGAAGTTGATCTTCAAGACGTATGGAGATGCCAACATCCACAAGAGAGACAGTATTCCTGTTGCTCTTCTACCTTTGCCTCGTTGTCCCGCAAAGATCTTGTCCTGGGTAATTCGATGGCAATGACCATATTGGGTGAGGTACAGTATCTTCGTCGCTCCTTGTCTGACCATTCCCCAGTATTGACCCCACTATCCATATATGATGCCCCCAGGGTTGTGAATAGATTGTGGCGCCTTAATCCCTTTTGGTTATCTGTTCCCAGTGTGACTAGTGGCCTAGAAACTGAGATAAGTAGATTTATAGAAGAGAATGAGGGCTCAGAATCTCTGTCCAATGTGTGGGAAGTGCTTAAAGGGCACTCAGGGCACCGGATACTCAGAATAGATTAAGGAATGGGCAGTCATCTTTAACACCTTGCCGACCGAGGACGAACTATATCGCCCTCGCGCGCCAAGGGGTGTATGGAGAGAGCTCACGAGCTGAGCTCTCTCCATACACAGCGGGTAACGGCTGTATAAAACAGCCAACACCCACCTGTCACAGCCGCGGTTGGTGCTGGCACCGATCGCGGCAGTTAACATGTTAAGTGCAGCGGTCGAACCCAACCGCGGCACATAACATACCGTTATGTGGGCGCCGCCATCTTGGATGGACAATTGCCGCCCCCTGGAATGTCATCGGAGGGCGGCGATCGGTTGCTATGGCAGCCTAGAGTCTCATTGAGACTCGTGGCTTGCCATGTGCAATGATTTATAGTAGCCAGCAGAGGGCAGGCTATTAAAAATCATTGTAAAATTGCTATATACTGCAATACAGTAGTATTGCAGTATATAGTATTAGCAATCGGACCCTGCAGGGTTAAATTACCCTGGAGGATCTTAAATAATGGTAAAAAAAAATTTTAAAAATTTTTTTAAAAAATATGAAAAAATTGTAAAAAAAAGTAAAAGTTTAAATCACCCCCCTTTCCCTAGAACTGATATAAATATAAATAAACAGTAAAAATCATAAACACTTTAGGTATCATCGCGTCCCAAAATGTCTGATCTATCAAAATATATTAGCGAATTTTTCCGGCGTTTAACCCCGTAACGGAAATTGGCGCCCAAATTCAAAAATGCCACTTTTTTGCCATTTTGAAAAATATAAAACATTCTATAAAAAGTGATCAAAAGGCCATACAGTCCTCAAAATGATAGCATTAAAAACTTCATCAAAAGTCGCAAAAAATGACACCACCCACAGCTCCGTGCACTGAAGTATGAAAAAGTTATTAGTGCCCTAACATGGCAAAATGAAGAAATTTTTTTTTGTACAGAAGGTTTTAATTTTTTTAAATGTATTAAAACATTATAAACCCTGTACAAATTTGGTATTCTCATGATCATACCGAACCAAAGAATAAAATAGACATGTGATTTGGGGCGCTCAGTGAATGCTGTAAAATCCAAGCCCACAAGAAAACGTTGCAAATGCGTTATTTCATCATTTTCACTGCATTCTGAATTTTTCTCCCGCTTCCCAGTACACGGCATGGAATAATAAATACCATCACTATGAAGTGCAATTTGTTACGCAGAAAACAAGCCCAAACAGAGCTTTTTACATGGAGAAATAAAAAAGTTACAGATTTTTGAAGGTGGGGAGTGAAAAATTAAAATGCAAAAACGAAAAAGGGCCACGTCCCTAAGGGGTTAAACAACCATTTGATAGAAGTAGCTAATAGGAAGCGTATGTTTGCTAAGCAGCGCTTCTTCGAAGAAGGGGAAAGTGTGGGACACCTGCTGTCAGTGATCACTAAGGCACAACAGGGGACTTCCCATATATCAGCTATGAAAGACACTAACGGGCAAATACATTGTGATACGGCAGGAATAATAAAGGTGCTAGTAGATTTCTATTCCACCCTCTACCAGTCACAGAGACAGTCATTGGAAGGGGATATAGTAGAGTTTCTTGATAGGCTGGCTCTTCCCAAGCTATCTATAGAAGACAGGGATATGTTGGAACAGCCCCTCGGCCTGGAGGAGTTAGAAGATGCAGTGAGAGGGATGGCAAATGATAAGGCCCCTGGGGTAGACGGCTTACCAGCTGAAATGTATAAGCAATATGGGGAGGCACTTCTTCCTCAACTGCTTGAAGTATTTCAGGATGCTTTTGTAAAAGGTTCACTTCCCCCATCTATGCAGGAAGCTATTATAGTAGTGCTGCCCAAAGAAGGCAAAGACCCTTTGATGCCGGATTCGTACAGACCCATTTCGTTGCTAACATCTGACGTAAAGCTACTTGCTAAGGCTATGGACAATCGTTTAATTAAAGTTATTACATCCATAATAAACGAAGACCAAACTGGTTTTATGCCTCAGAAATCCACCTCTATCAATATTAGGAGACTTTTTCTCAGCCTACAGGTCCCATCGGCTATTTTAACGCTGGATGCTGCTAAAGCGTTTGATAGTGTAGAGTGGGTATTTCTGTGGCATACTATGGTGGCTATGGGGGTTGAGCCTAAATTTATAGCATGGGTCAAAGTATTGTATTCGGTACCAAAGGCTCGGATTAGGGCAAATGGTGCATTATCTGAGCCATTTCCGCTATTCCGTGGCACGAAACAGGGTTGCCCCCTGTCTCCGTTGCTTTTTGCCATAGCTATTGAGCCTCTGGCAGCAGCGATACGGAACTCACCAGAGATTAAGGGTTTTCGGTATGGCCGGATACAAAATAAGGTCGGGTTATATGCTGACGACGCATTATTGTTTTTGGGGGATACAGAGACCTCTCTGATGGCTGCCATGGGTCTTTTAGATCAATGTGGAGCTATGTCTGGCCTTTTGATAAATTGGCATAAATCAGCCATAATGGCGGTGGATGTGATAAATGAGGACTTGGAGCAGAGAGCATCCACTATTCCTGTCGTGAACTCATTTAAGTATTTAGGTGTCAGAGTGACCACACGCCCATCAGATTTTGAGGAGCTTAACCTTTCCCCACGACTGGAGTCGTGGAGTCGATTAAAGCGTGGTGCAAGTTACCGTTATCTGTCATTGGACGTCTGAACCTTATCAAAATGGTATTAATGCCTCAGCTACTATATCTTCTACATAATGCTCCATGGTTGCCCCTTTCTAGGTTCCATAAGATAAATGTCTTGTTTAGAGAATTAATTTGGAATAAAGGCCATCCTAGAATACGGCTGGAAACGCTGCAGCAACCTAAGATAGAGAGGGGATTAGCATTGCCCAATCCTTGGTTATATTACTTAGCGGCACAGACACAACATCTTAAAGGATGGGGAGTAACTGAGACAGCCGACATGAACTCTCAGATAATTATGCATCACCTAAGAGTTAAGAATCTACTACAGGCACTGGAAGCGGGGAAATTTAAACCCGGTAGAATGGAACTAAACACCTTGCTTATGATCCATAAAGTATGGGGTAAGGTTAAACAGATTAGGGGAGTGAATGGTTACACTGAGTACACACCTTTGTAGGACAATCCTGGACTGGCTGAATTCCAATCGTTGGAGAGTGCATCTTTTTGGGAAGGAATGGGGTTGCTTACAATCGCACAACTGGTAGGTGACAATTCCAGCTCATAGCCATGACTTTTTTAGGTACCTCCAATTGAAACATGCCTTTGAAGCCCAGACCAAAGTGGAGCCCCTGGTATACAAGGGGGACCCCTTACTTCAGATTATTGCTAAGGAGGGGCATTCTTCAGGACTCATCTCTTTTTTGTATCAGCTGCTATTGTGCAAATTTCTGGATGGTTTTCACAGCCCGGCCCGGGCCAAATGGGAGAGGGATGTAGGTCCTGTGATGGATGACCAATGGAGTAATATTTTAGAGGTTATACCAGCAATCTCATTGGGAGAAGCAAATAGACTCTCACAATTGTATATAGTCCACAGGGTATACAGAACGCCAAAATTCTTATATGATATTAGGGTGCGATCAAACGCCTCATGCCCAAAGTGCTCTGAAGAAATAGCGGATATGGCACATATGCTATGGAATTGTCCGGTTATACGAGCCTTCTGGGTGGAAGTGTTGGAACTGATAGATAGGGCATATATGACCTCAGTCCCCAAGAATGTCCTTACACGTGTGTTAGGCTGTGATGAGGAAATCACTCTGGAGGGATTGCGGTAGGGAGGCTACTATATATGGCCAGGAAATCAATTGCAGCGAGGTGGATCCAACCGATCTCCCCTACAAAGGAGGAATTCCTTCAGAAGGTAGAAGGGATGTTAATAAATGAGAGGGCTATATACAAAAAAAGGAAGACGGAAGACAAATATGAGAAGTTATGGGGCCCATGGTTGGATACACAGGGAGTAGTATCAGCAGAGTTATTAAGGGAAAGGCTGTTACAAATTAATATAGGATAATAGGCGAGATAAAGTGATGTCTTAAGTGTTTATTGAACATGTGTATCATTGAACAGTATACAGCTTATTGCATTTATGAGCTAATCTGTTTATAGCCCTGCGTGGCGACCTAAGAATGTAATGGTTATATGCAGGGTCGGACTGGGGTGCCTGGGGCCCACCAGAGGAATTGATTTTGGGGGCCCACCATACCGCTACCTAGAAAAATACCCCATTTCACAGGAGTTCACAGTGGCTGGATTGTGCTTAGCACTAACTTACCAATAAGAATAACTAACTATGACCCTTAACCTCCTCTTCTCTTCAGCACATAAGACTAGGCACTGACATTATAGAAATAGTCTAGAATATAGTCAGTAATTACAGTTATAAGACTCAGAACTGGGATTCAGTACCTCAGATGTCACACGTCTTCTCCTTTGGGTACTGAACTGCAGGACGACTTCTTCCTTTATTTTCTTATCACTGGAGAATTTTCCACCAGATACCTTCATCTCTGTGTGACACATCTCCACACTGTGCAACTAAAAATATCACCGTCACTACAGCATAATGTCAGCTGGATAACAATGCCCCACACTGTGCTAGTACTACTCCTATCCTGTATATATGGGGACAGCACAGTACTACTACTCCTATCCTGTATATATGGGCACAGCACAGTACTACTCCTCCTATCCTGTATATATGGGCACAGCACAGTACTACTACTGCTATCCTGTATATATGAGCACAGCACAGTATTACTACTCCTATCCTGTATATATCGGCACAGCACAGTACTACTACTCCTATCCTGTATATATGGGCACAACACAGTACTACTACTCCTATCCTGTATATATGAGCACAGCACAGTATTACTACTCCTATCCTGTATATATGGCACAGCACAGTACTACTACTCCTATCCTGTATACATGGACAAAGCACAATACTACTCCTATCCTGTATATATGGACAATGCACAGTACTACTACTCCTATCCTGTATATATAGACATAGCACACTACTACTACTCCTATCCTGTATATATGGGCACAGCACAGTACTACTACTACTACTCCTTTCTAGTATATATGGGCACAGCACAGTACTACTACTCCTATCCTGTATATATAGGCACAGCACAGTACTACTACTCATTTCCTGTATATATGGGTACAGCACAGTACTACTACTCCTATCCTGTATTTATCGGCACAACACAGTACTACTACTTTCCTGTATATATGGGCACAGCACAGTACTACTACTCCTATCCTGTATATATGGGTACAGCACACTACTACTACTCCTATCCTGTAAATATGGGCACAGCACAGTACTGCTACTCCTAACCTGTATATATGTACACATCACAGTACTACTACTCCTATCCTGTATATATGGGCACAGCACGGTACTACTACTCCTATCCTGTATATATGGGCACAGTACTACTACTCCTATCCTGTATATATGGGCACAGCACAATACTACTACTCCTATCCTGTATATATGGGCACAGTACTACTACTCCTATCCTGTATATATAGGCACAGCACAGTACTACTGCTCTTATCCTGTATATATGGGCAAAGCACAGTACTACTACTCCTATCCTGTGTATATGGGCACAGCACAGTACTACTACTCCTATCCTGTATATATGGGCACAGCACAGTGCTACTACTGCTATCCTGTATTTATGAGCACAGCACAGTACTACTACTCCTATCCCGTAAATATGGGCACAGTACTACTACTCCTACCCTGTATTTATGGATACCGCACAGTACTACTACTCCTATCCTGTATTTATGGACACAGCACAGTACTACTACTCCTACCCTGTATATATGGACACAGCACAGTACTACTACTCCTATCCTGTATATATGGGTACAGCACACTACTACTACTCCTATCCTGTAAATATGGGCACAGCACACTACTACTACTCCTATTTTGCATATATGGGCACAGCACACTACTACTACTCCTATCCTGTAAATATGGGCACAGCACACTACTACTACTCCTATCCTGCATATATGGGCACAGCACAGTACTACTACTCCTATCCTGTAAATATGGGCACAGCACAGTACTGCTACTCCTATCCTGTAAATATGGGCACAGCACAATACTGCTACTCCTGTCCTGTATATATGGGCACAGCACAGTACTACTACTCCTACCCTGTATATATGGACACAGCACACTATTACTACACTTATTCCGTATGTCTGGGCACAGCACTAGTACTCCTATCTTGCATATCCCCCTCCCCCCTTATTACATATAGTCTTCTAGTGCCCATTAATTATATATATTCCTGCAACCACTCCCATTATCATATATAATATTCTAGGGGCCGCTTTAATATATGTATATATTCCTGCAATTAGTGAAAATAACAAAACTCACTCACCTTTAGCAGAGCTCTCGCGTACTCTTCTTCTCTTCTCCCTGCTACAGCGCGACAGACAGGAACAAGATGCGCGGCAGCGTGAGTATATCATGACGCTGCCGTGCATCAGGAGTCACAGTGCAGCACGTGCCGGGAAAGAAAAGCGGGCGCGTCGCACGCACAATGCATTAAAGGACACCTGTCATCAAGTCTGTGTCACTAGTCCTGTCACCTCTACCTGTTGGAGCAGCTCACAAGGATCCCATCCCAGCCTTTATCTAGTTATTTCATACATTATTCATTGTAAAATCATCTATTTTTTATCATGTAAATTAGGCTGGTCACATGGTCAGAGGCAGTGATGTCACCCCTGTTACCCCTCCCCTCTCCTCCCCCTGCTCATGTCTGTGTGTAATGTATTGTAAAGCATGGCTAGTGTCTGTGCTGCATCTGCTGACATGCTGCATCCTCCTAATATACAGGTGATAGACACAGACATCAGCTACACATGAATCTGACATGTTCTGCTATAACATGGCTGCCTAGAGCTGCTGTATCTCTCCTAAACACACACATGCACACACAGGCTGCAGGGGGCGTGGCCACCAGCACCAGGAAGCACATCATTATACAGCCTCACATCATTATACAGGCTGTCAGTCAAGCACTGGGGGTGTGGCTGTGCCTCCCACTCATGAATAGAGTGGACAGCTTGAATATGCTAATGCTTCATTGGACATTTCACAGGTCATTTCCATACAGCTTTAGGACCTCATTGCTTAGGTTTACAGGCATGTAGAGGGACAATGAAGGGATAGAGGCAATGCTCTCTAATGGCAGTTTATGAAAATATATTTAGTTTAAAGGGGTTATTTTGCATGACGGGTTCTCTTTAAGGACGGTACTCGAGTGGCCGCTTACGGCCGCATCGAGTACCGGTACTGTCACGCACTGGCAGGGGCCTCAGGTGGGGATGGAGGCCCCTGCCGTAGCGGACATACCGGGGGACCAATCCGACCCAGCAGGCAGGTGCCTGTCGTAGTGGCGGTAATGGGGGCCCACCGGAGGATCCACCGGCCCTTTGTATAGCCCTGGCTGGGATGTGATGGGAGGGGGGGGGATTGTTTTTTCCTTTTAATGTTTGTGCGTTCCTGAAAGTGAAAACAAATAAAGAAATATGTGATTCAAAAAAAAAAATGTGGTTGTTAATACCATCCTGTAAGCTTCATTTCACCATTGGAATGTGTTTTTCACATCTCGCAGGAGAATACTTTCTCTTGGTGAGTCTCAAAATTGATCACGTGGGTTTTCTTGGAAATCTCCTTGCCCCCAATAACATGTCATGCAGTGGTTTTGTGTGAAATTTCAGACACATGGGGGGTTATTTACTAAGGGCCCGATTCGCGTTTTCCCGACGTGTTACCCGAATATTTCCGATTTGCGCCGATTGTACCTGAATTGCCCCGGGATTTTAGCGCACGCGATCGGATCATGCACGCGACGGAAATCGGGGGGCGTGGCCGAACGAAAACCCGACGGATTCGGAAAAACCGCCGCATTTAAGACAAAAAATTTGTCGCGAAAATTACACTTACCTTTACCCGGTATAGGGCGGTGAATTTCAGGGCATTCCAGCGCGCCTCCGGGGAACTTCAGCGCAGCAGCGCCACCTGGTGGACGGCGGAGGAACTACCTTAGTGAATCCTGGCCGGACCCGAATCCACTGCAGAGAACGCGCCGCTGGATCGCGAACAGACCGGGTAAGTAAATTTGCCCCATGGTATTTTGTGTCATGGGGACTACCAATTCCCTTAGCTAGGCTGTAAGAATTACCATCAGGGGGGAATAGCATTCTCCCCCAATATTTAGTTGGGGAGTAAAAGAGAAAAAAATCTAAAACGTTGGTGGGTAGGTGGAGGGAAGTTGTAGATGACAAATTTTTCAAAATACTTTTTAAATAGTTCCAGCTCAAAACCAAAGGGGCTGTAATGAGTGAGCTATTAGTAGACAAGATAAGAGCCTATTCCATTTATACACTTCTTAATTTCTGACCATCAAAAGGAGGAACACTATTGTCACGAAAATGCATTTGTTTAAAATGAAAAGCATGGTAATAGCAGATAGGGTACCCCCATACCTCCTTTTTCTTTTGAGCACCTGCAAAATAGAGGCAGCAACTCTCATTTAGATCCTTTCCAAAAAATCATTTCTTTCTGGGGTTTGTTGATAAATGTTTGGAAAATAGGTACAACTTATGTACAAAAATAATATAGCTCATATGGCAACATCATGATTTTGTACATTACTATTCTCCTAACCCTCGATAGATCGACCTTGGACATATTGGGGCTCATTTACTAAGGGTTGCGCTGTGCACTTTAGTCAGACTGTGCACCTTTTTTGGGGCTAAAACAGCTTGCACAGGTATTTAAGAAGTGTCTAGGCTGAGATTGTGGCACACGCGACCCTTTTTGTGGCGCAGCTGTGCTGGCTTCCATGCTACACAAATTAGGTAGTGTGCCGTCGGACAGTCTGGCTGATTCGGTCAGTGCAAGGTTTTTAACTATTAAATTGTGTTGCACGCCCTATGTTTAAGATGCACCACAAAAAAGATGGTGAACTCTGTTGGACCTGAGCGAAGCAACACATTACTGATTTAAGGCGCACAATCTAAGTGAATATCCACACACTGTATTAGAGTCGGACAATGCACTTTCAGTGAACCTGTAAGTAAATGTGCCCAATTGTCTAGATCATTTTGGAGAGACAAATGGAGAGTTTAAATATACCATTTTACTCAGTGGAAAGAAACAGCTATTTCCCCAGTCCTGAAATTGTCTTTAGCCAAAGACCCTTTGGATTACTGCCCCCATTGCTATAAAGTCACATGTCATGAAAACACTAGTGAGTTTGGTGCTCAAATATCTCAAGGCAGTGACGCAGAATTACAGTGATCCTCTGCAGTTGGGAGTAGAGGATGCTGTGATGCTTGGTACAGGGAGTAGAGAGTGGGGTTAACACCTCTGATCTGTGTTGCTGTAATGAAACATGTCATCTAGAGATACAACGATGACACAAAAATGTATTCTTTTTATCACATAGATCCTTTTTTTTTAACTGAAGTAAAGAGAATGGACCAGTCCTAAATGTCTGTAAGACAAAAGAAATGCTGATCAAAATGGGAAAGAAGAAGGTAGCCAGCTGGAGGTAGTGGAATCATACACCGTATATACTCGAGTATGAGCCGACCTGAGTATAAGCTGAGGCACTTAATGGGAAAATGTATTGACTCGACTATAAGCCTAGGGTGAAAAATGCAGCAAAAAAATAAAATAAAATGTCCAGCAGGGTCCCCCGCCTTTAAAAAAATGTCCAGCAGAGACTCCCTTTACAAAGAAATGTCCATTTTAAAAGAAAACGTTTAAAATAAAACGTTCAGCAGAACCCCTTTTGTTATAAAATAATAAACTTAGTACTCACTTCCGGCATCCTCTTTGCCCCTGGCTTGTCTTCTCCCCTCAGCTCCAGCTTCCCGGTAGTGCGGACAGAGGCACGTCTGTGTGCTCGCACACACACTATGACACAGTGGGGCAGATTTATCAAGCTGTCTGAAAGTCAGAATATTCCTAGTTGCCCATAGCAACCAATTACAGCTCTGCTTTCATTATACCAGCGATCATGAATATTTTAAATAGGAGCTGTAATTGGTTGCCATGGGCACTTAAGAATATTCTGACTTTCAGACAGCATGATAAATCTACCCATAGTCCCGAAATGTGTGCATGTGGGCAAAAAGCATAGATGCGCCTCTGTCTGCCCTGCCTGGAAGTCGAAAGACGTGGGGAGAAGACAAGACAGGGGAGAAGAGGATGCCAGGAGTGAGTACAAAGGTCTTTTTTTAAACATACTAAAGTATATTGAAAAAATATTGTGCTGAAAAACTTGGCTTATGCTCAAGTATGTACGGTAACTACCTTGGAATTCATATTGACAACAAACTTGAAGGTAACTCAGGTCACTTATATAAGAAAGGCGAGGCAAGACTTTTTATTACATAAACTATGATCTTGTAATATCTGTAGCTAGAAGCATCAAATGTTTTATTTAAAAAAATGTGCTGAAAAACCCTAACTCGGCTTATACTAGAGTCTATAAAAAAATGTGTATTCACCTTCCGACACCCTCCTGGCAGGTCCTCTTATTTCCATTGATGAATGGCATCAGCTAAGTACCTGACTTTGGTCTGTTGATCGTGTCATGACATCAGCTGCTTGCTGCCGGGGGGCGTCGGAAGGAGAGTACACATTTTGTTTGTTTTTCTTACAGGCTTTATACTGGGGGGAGGGGTAGCAGCTGGCTATATACTGGGGGCAGGGGCTGGCTGGCTATATACAGGGGAATTGGGCTAGCTGGCTATATAATGGGGGAAGATGGCTAGCTGGCTATATAATGGGGGAAGAGGGCTGTTTGGCTATATAATGGGGGAAGAAGGCTACTGCCTATATACTGGGGGCCAGGGGCTGCAGGCTATATACTGGGGGGCAGGGGCTGCAGGTTATATACTGGGGGGCAGGGTGAGGCAATAATCTTGGGAGGGCAGGAGTCGGCTAGCTATATACTGGGGGAAGAGGGCTACTTCCTACATAGTGGGGGGCAGGGGCTGTAGGCTATATACTGGGGGGGGCAGGAGCTGGCTGTCTATATACCAGGGCTAATGGGCTTCTATGTACTGGAGACATGAGTTGACATTCTATATACTAGGCTTATACTCGAGTCAATAGGTTTTCCCAGTTTTGTGTGTTAAAATTAGGTGTCTCGGCTTATATTCGGGTCTGCTTATACTCTATTATATACAGTAGTTTGTTTTGGTGCCAGTCTAATACAGGGAGAAAAAGGGAAAACAGGCAGGGTATGTTATTGGCATTAGAAAGGTTGCAATGCTGTTTTTGTGTATACAGTCATGGCCAAAAGTTTTGAGAATAAAAAAAATATTATATTTTCACATGATCTGTTGCCCTATGGTTTTTATATGTGTTTGTCAGATGTTTTTATCACACACAGAAATACAAGTGCAATCATATTATGAGTAACAAAAGCTTTTATTGACAGTTAGAACAAGTTAATGCAGCAAGTCAATATTTGCAGTGTTGACCCTTCTTCTTCAGGACCTCTGCAATTCTCCCTGGCATGCTCTCAATCAACTTCTGGAACAAATCCTGACTGAAAGCAGTCCATTCTTGCACAATGAATGCGTGCATTTTGTCACAATTTGTTGGTTTTTGTTTGTCCACTCGTCTCTTGATGATTGACCACAAGTTCTCAATGGGATTAAGATCTGGGGAGTTTCCAGGTCATGGACCCAAAATCTCTATGTTTTGTTCCCTGAGCCATTTAGTTATCACCTTTGCTTTATGGCAAGGTGCTCCATCATGCTTGGAAAGGCAATGTTGATCACCAAACTGCTCCTGGACGGTTGGGAAAAGTTACTCTTGGAGGACATTCTGGTACCATTCTTTATTCAAGGATTTGTTTTTAGGCAAGACTGTGAGAGAGCCGATTCCCTTGGCTGAGATGCAACCCCACACATGAATGGTTGAAGGATGCTTTACAGTTGGCATGAGACAAGACTGGTGGTATCGCTTACCTTGTCTTCTACGAACAAGCTGTTTTCCAGATCTTCCAAACAATCGGAAAGGGGATTCATCAGAGAAAATGACTTTACCCCAGTCCTCAGCAGTCCACTCCTTGTACCTTTTGCAGAATATCAGTCAGTCCCTGATGTCTTTGCTGCCCTCCTTGACACCAGTCCTTGCTCCAAGAGTCTCCACCTCACAGTGCGTGCAGATGCACCCACACCTGCCTGCTGCCATTCCTGAGCAAGCTCTGCACTGCTAGTAGCCTGATCCCGAAGCTGAAACACTTTTAAGAGACGGTCGTGACGCTTGCTGGTCCTTCTTGGGTGCCCTGGAGCCTTTTTGGTAACAATGGAACCTCTCTCCTCGAATTCATTGATGATGCGATAGATTGTTGACTGAGGTGCAATCTTTCTAGCTGCGATACTCTTCCCTGTTAGGCTAGTTTTGTGCATTGCCATTATGACTGCACGTGTCTTTTTAGAGATAACCCTGGGTAACAGAAGAGAGACAATGATGCCAAGCACCCACCTCCTTTTAAAGTGTCCAGTGGTGTGATTCTTACTTAATCATGACAGATTGATCTCCTGCCCTGTCCTCATCAACACCCACCCATGTGTTAATGAAGCAATCACTGAAATGATGTCAGCTGCTCCTTTTAAGGCAGGCCTGCAACTAAGTTGAAATGTGTTTTGGGGAAAAAAATTCTAGCCAAATATTGACTTTCCAATTAATTGCTATTAAGCCGGTCACTCTTTATAACATTCTGGAGTATATGCAAATTGCCATTATAAAACCTGATGCAGCAGACTTTGTAAAAATTAAAGGGGTATTCTCGTCTGGGCATTCACATTCAGTTTGATTAATCTGCCATTAATAAACATTTCTTCAATTAGATGTTATTAAAAAAAATGTTCCTGTGTGAAGATAATTTTCCATAGATGTAGTGATATGGTCCCTTAGAAACGAGATAGCTTCCTCGGATACGGCCACCTCTGCTGGAGTGATTGCACAAATAAACAAAAAGTTTTTGTATA
The DNA here is from genome assembly GCF_040894005.1 of Engystomops pustulosus. NCBI lineage: Eukaryota > Metazoa > Chordata > Amphibia > Anura > Leptodactylidae > Engystomops > Engystomops pustulosus. The sequence continues at coordinate 164,818,469 of NC_092411.1, read as the reverse complement.
TGAAATATCTGAGAATTACTACATGTCTTGCAGCCGTCCTGTGGTAATGATTGCTGAATCCTGGTGGTCAGGCAAGACTCAATAGCTCATGTCTGGCCACTGCTGCCTAAATGTGACGTGGTCGTAACCAAGGAAGCCATCTAGTTTCTAAGGGACAACATGGCTATGTTTATGGGAAATTATCTTCACACCGAAACATTTTTTTTAATAACATCCAATTGAAGAAATGTTTATATATAAAAGATTAATGAAACTGAATGTGAATGCCGAGACGAGAATACCCCTTTAACATTTGTATCATTCTCAAAACTTTTGGCCATGACTGTAGATAGCAACATACATGTAAATTGTGGGAATCCACTACATCCTCTGAATTTGGAAATAAGTAACTTACATGGTCATTTTAGTGATGGTACAATTAAGCAAGAATTAACAGTGAGAGATTTAGGTTTAGGTTATCATTCATTTTACCAGGCACTAGATAATGTTACGGTAAGTATTCTCTAAGTAACTTTTTATATCTGTTAGTATTCTGTTTTGTATTCTGTAAGTGTACAGCGTTGTCAAAACTATTTCCTTTTAGTGAATATTTTTATTTTTATCTATCTCATTCCGGAGAGAGGGAGAAATATGGATTTGAGCAGGATTAATAATCTAACAGAGGGAGCTGTGTGTAGGGCTTTATTAGCTTTAATTGGAGAAAGGAAGTAGCCAATTAACCCTATTGAATGCCTTCTTCCCACCCAAAGTAGCAAGCACAGAAGGCATCCGAGAGGTCTCCATCACCATCATCACAGGACTGTCTCCCCTTGTTAAATCCTATCTGGTCGTTATGGACTCGGATGGGAAGGACCACCAACAAATGTTAAGGTAGGGCCTTGGTGCCCAAATGTCTGAAATATTTTCTCATAACTTTAGTAATTATATTTTTGTAAGATGGCAGGCCCATCAAATATTTGTGGATTTTCCATGATCTAGGGAAGTCAGCAAAAGGCTCATTTCTAGGGATATGGGGGCGTGATCAGACCATGAGGCTGTTTGTACAGTAGACAGGAGTCAGGAACAGTGGATCCTCTGGACTACCGCCATAGAAGGTACTAGCCGACACCTGGGACCGGAGTCTAAGTGGCACTTGGTTTTCACCAGAGCCCACCGCAAAGCAAAATCCGAGGTCAGCAGTGGGAGGTCCAGGCAGATGGGAACGGGAGCACAGGCACACAGAAACACAGCAGCGCTGGAACACAGCAACATGGAAAATTTCTCCCGAGTACAGAGTACAATAACGGCCCACATGTGGCCGTTATTTGTTTTATGGGCGCACATATATATATATATATATATATATACTACTGCTCAAAGGTTTGGTGTTACCTAGACAATTGTGTCTTCCATGAAATCTCATAATTTTTTTAAATGAGTTGCAAAATGAATAGAAAATATAATACAGGCGGCCCCCGGGTAACATACAGGATAGGTTCTTTAGGTTTGTTCTTAAGTTGAATTTGTATGCAAGTCGAAACTGTATATTTTATAATTGTTGATCCAGACTAATTTATTTTGGTCTCTGTGACAATCTGATTTTAAAAATGTTGGATTGTCATAAGAACCGGTTTATTGCAGCCTAGGGCTAAAGTACAGTAACTTACCAATTACCAGAGGTCCGTTTGTAACTAGAGGTTGTTTGTAAGTCGGGTGTTCTTAAGTAGGGGACCGCCTGTAATTGACAAGGTTTTAAGGGTTTTTTTTTTTCATTTGAAATTATAATTTTCTCCTTCAAAGTTTGCTTTCATTAAAGAATGCAACCTTTGCTGCAATTACAGCATTTCAGACCTTTGACACCTGTGTCAGATGTTCAGAGTGCCGGAGAGAGGAGTATATACTCTGCAGCACTCCGTACATCCTTCATGCTGGCACTGACTTTGAGGGGACAACGTTGCCTGTGTGCTCCAGCACTTTTGGCCATGACTGTACATAAGGAATCCATGGGGATGAGGGGAGTTGTATCTAATGAATTCATACTAGATTAGGGGGGGGCGATAATATTTCAATGCCGCATACTTCTGCTTTTCTGCTTAGTAGACCTTCTTACCCTTTACCCTGTTTGTAAATGAGGTTGATTGCCAGTGTCAAGATAGAGGACAAAATAAGAGCCTATTTTTTGCCTACTTATTGTCAGCTAGTAGGTTGTGAATCCTCTGAACCACTGCGGACGATGACACAAGCCACTACCTGGGACCGGAGTCTAAGGGGCACCCGGTTTTCACCAGAGTATGCCACAAAGCGGGTTGGACTTGCTGCGGCGTGGTATCACCAGATCGTTTCCACAGACGTGACATGTCCGCAGTGGCAGCCAAGGTCGAGGTACAGAAACGGTAGGTAATCTCTTAGTCGCGGACAGGCAGGAGGTCAGGCACAGGATCGGAGTCAGAGTCTTAGCAACAGGTTAGGGCAGGCGGCAAAGGAGTGAAGTCAGAAACGGAACCAGGGTCACAACGGAAATACTCAGAAACAGCGCAAGGCATCAAAACAGCTTTCTCCAAGGCTCAAGGCACAAAAATCCGGCAAGTCAGGAAGGGAGGTGTTGGATTTTTAAAGGCGCAGGCGAGCGCACACACCAACCAGCGGTTCGCTGGGCCTTTAAATTTCCTGAAGATGCCGCTTGCATGCCTTAGGAGCCGGGGGCGCGCACAGAGCTCGGCCGTGGATCCGGAACGACGAGAGGTGAGTTGCACTGGCGCCTTGCCTACGAGCCCTGGAGGACACGGGTAAGCCTGCGACCCGTGATATGGGTCGCGGGACCACCCGTGACACTTAAGGAAGTACTTGCTTTGAGACTGACGGGCCTAGGACGTAAGCACGGAGCACTATTTAGTTATTTAGGCCGAGTACCAGGCCAGTGATATAAACAATAAAGCATTGTTCTGTTATGGACACAGGAGAGTTTCTAGTCAGGGGCAGTAGCTGCAACGGAACGCAGACATGTTTCTGCAGGATCTCCTAGGAACAACGTGGGCGATATACATACAAAAAATATGTAAACCTGTGATATTTTTAACAATAAATTGAATTTTTTATCACTATATGTATTAGTAAATATGAATTATGGAACTTTACATACATATTCACTGTAAAATATGAAATTATGAGACCTAATTTATTTATATAAACTGGATAATCGATTTGTCTAAAGGCACTATAGATTGTATACAACATAGAGTAAATGCTTGACAAAGGCTTAAGTTGAACCGGAAAGTTGCGGTATGATATGAATAAATCCAGTTGATTTTTCACTTTTGAACCTGGAGTGCTGCTTTTCCCTTGGATATCTTATATATAAAGATGAGTGAATGTGTGTGTATGTATTTATGTCCGCTAAAGAAATCTGCACGTCGCATTTATAATCTCCAAATTTTGCACTGCCACTCTCTGTCACTCAGGGAACGTCATAAACTTGATTTTGGGCCAAATGTTTTCCCCACACTTTCCAAAATACTAATAAAATTACCATACACCAAAATGAAATTTGTCTATTCAACATATATTTATTACACACAATAATTATAATAAAATGTATTACATCATATAAAAACCTCTTGATTACAAATTGTAACAGTGAATGCAAGTTGTGGTATTTGTTATTGCATATTTTGCTGTATTGTACTACGACATACGTTTCTGGACAAATGAAAGAGCGGTTTGGGGTGTCTAAACCCTTTTTGAATAGCTAAGGTGTTTAGCCATATAGCCGCATTCATAGATTCATCAGCTTACCCTTGGGAAAGGTTACTATGCTGAAGCGAAGATAAAATACAGAGGTATACAGGCGGTCCCCTACTTAAGAAAACTTGACTTACATACGACCCCTAGTTACAAACGGACCACTGGATATTGGTAATTTATTGTACTTTAGTCCTAGGCTACAATAATCAGCTATAACAGTTATCACAGGTGTCTGTAGTGAAGCTTTAGTGTTAATCCTGGTTCTTATGACAACCCAACATTTTTAAAAAACAATTGTCACAGAGACCAAAAAAGTTCTGGCTGGGATTACAATGATAAAATATACAGTTCCGACTTACATACAAATTCAACTTAAGAACAAACCTACAGACCCTATCTTGTATGTAACCCGGGGACTGCCTGTATATAAGTACTAACATCAAGCCAAAGGAAACCAGCTTCCACGCTTCAGTAATGCCACAACCCAGCACTAGGACCCAGTGAACTCCTACCAGAGATCTCAGCAGACAACAAGCCTCCCACTTGTTGATAGAAGGGAGAGCGAGAGGCAGGGGTGTCCTCAGGTTGCAGCAGAGTCTACGCAAAAAACTGTGCCATAAGTTAAATACAGGTAATATATACCTCTTCTTCTCTACAGTGTTTAACCATAGGATCCAAAAACTTTTGTGACCGAACAACCACGCCTGAACATTGGATATCTGTTGTGGTGGAAATATTGAACTAGTCCAGCTGGAAGGCATTTACATTGACCTAGACAACAGTGTACCCTACTTAACCTATTATCTTCGGTGACTTTTTTACAACAAAAGTGGAAATATACAAATATACAATTTTAAAACAGACAGTAATTTATGCTGACGATTCATAGGCTATATGTTATAGCTAAACCCTGGTCTGGTCCATTCAGTGAACTAATGATAAAATTTGTGCATGCACAATATATGTTAAGAAATTAAGTTTTAGTCAGATATTTGATTTGTCCAGATGTGTATAAATGTGGCATAATCAGGGGCAGACTGGAAAATTAAAGAGGCCCTGGAAAAAATGTAAAGAGTGGCCCTATTTTGTGGGAGGAGTCAAATGAAGTAGGCGGGGTCATGTGATGTGTGTGGAATTTGCTAAATGTTACTCAGTCACATTGTTGATAGATTGACTAAAATCAAACAATGCTTTGCTAATAAGCAGGGTAAATCTATAGCTTTTCTTTCTTGTAGCACAGGAAGCAGCTTAAGCACTATATACTCCTACAAGTCATCGTGGGTATCCATGATGCTATGCTGGCAATATTGCACAAGCGCCCTTGATACCCGCAATTGCGCATGGCATTTGCTTGCTGGAGGAAGCAGTGCTGAAACCACTGCATCACAAGCGTCCTTGTGCCCTTTCATGTACAGGAATTGAACTACAATAATACTGCCCCCTATGTTCAGGAATACAACTACATTAATACTGCACTCTATGTTCAAGAATATAACTGCAATAATACTGCCCCCTATGTACAAGAATATAACTACTATAATACTGCCCCCTATGTACAAGAATATAACTACTATAATACTGTCCCCTATGTACAAGAATATAACTACTATCATGATCTTCTATTTAAAAACTTTCATCAAAATATTACAATAAATTCACAATAAAATCATAGAATGCAAGTAGAAAGTAATGTTACATGAATAATATAACAGACATCACATAATTGCTGACATATGGATGTTCCTCCAGTACATATTACTGGGGTTGGATGTCAGGTCTTTCCTATAGATGCTCCTCAGACTCTCCATGATGTTACGTGTTACTGTATTCAGGGTAAGGACTTCCTTACTGATGACCAGGCAGAAGCGGGCAAACCACAGATGGTAGATGGTCACCACATTTATCACATACAGGTTGCTCTTACTGTATCTGCTGAGTTCTGGTTGGAAATGCCCATACAGTAGCTTTGCGTATGGCTGCCCCACTAGATGTCGTAAGTGTAAGGACTGGGAGACAACCTCCCATGCTGACACACAGAAACGACACTCCAGCAGATGATGCTGCATGGTCCCCAGGTCCTGCTGGCACTCTTCCCTCGGACAAGATCTATCTGGCACATTCCCACACTTAAAGGGAACCTGTCACCAGGAGACCCATTTTTAGCACTCCCCCAGTCCCAACAGAGCATGGTACATACAGTGTTTTTGTATTAAAAATTGGTTTTACAGAAAAAAAGATATGTTATATTGTACCTTTCATTAGCATGTGCTGTGTGACTAGGCAGTTGCCAAATGGGAGGGGCTGGAAAGGAACAGTTCCCCCCCACCCTGTCAGGCTTGCGGGATGTGGATCCGCTGGACCACTGCAGACGATGACTCAAGCCACTACCTGGGACCGGAGTCTAAGTGGTACCCGGTTTTCACCAGAGCCCGCCGCAAAGCGGGTTAGACAAGCTGCGGCGTGGTACCACCAGGTCATTCCTCAGGCGTGACTTGTCTGCAGTGGCGCCCAAGGTAGAGGTACAGAAACAGCAGTCAAGCTCGAGGTCACAGTCCAGGCACAAGGTCAGGGCAGGCGGCAGAGATGCAACGTCAGAATCCAAACCGGGGTCAGCAACAAGAGGTCCAAGCAGAAGGGTACGGGAACACAGAACTCACGACAGCAATGCGGAGGGACACTGGTACACAGAGGTAGTCAGGCAACACAGGAACACGGAGGGAGTCAGGCACGCAGGAGACACAGGAAATGCAGGAGACACTGGACCCAGGCAAATCGCAACAGAGCTTTCTCTAAGGCTGTGAGGCACAAAGATCCGGCAGGGCTTGCAGGAAGAGGCAGGCTTATATAGATTTGGGCAATATGGCCAGCGCCAATTAATGGCGCGCTGGCCCTTTAAACTTACTGGAAGTGCCGCACGCGCGCCCTAGGGCGCGGGACCGTGCACACACGGAGCGAGGCCGGGACTCGGGAGCGGGGAGAGGTGAGACACGCTGGCGCGGCGCCTGCGGAGAGCAAGAGGCACGGGTGAGCCCGCGACCCGCGATGTGGGTCGCGGGTCCACCCGTGACAGTACCCCCCCCCCCTTCGGCCTCCCCCTCTTCTTGGGTTGAAGAAATCTCTGCAGAAGATCACGGTCCAGAATATTGTCCTCCGGCTCCCAAGACCTCTCTTCTGGACGGAACCCCTTCCAGTCGACTAAGAAGAACCGCTTCCCCCTTACTGTCTTCATATCAAGGATGTCTTTTACCTCATAGGTGTCGGTGGAGTCAGCCACAGGGGTAGGAGGAGGTACTTGCCGAGAGAAGCGGTTCAGGATGTCAGGCTTGAGCAGGGAGACATGGAAGGAGTTCGGGATGCGCATGGTGGGAGGAAGGCGCAACTTGTAGGATACAGGATTGATACGGGTCAGGACCTCGAAAGGACCCAAGAAACGAGGACCGAGCTTGTACCCAGGTATCTTCAGCCGGATGTACCTGGAAGATAACCAGACCTTGTCCCCAGGAGAGAAGACGGGAGGAGGTCTGCGTTTCATGTCGGCCTGGATTTTAGTGCGAGCAGACGCCCGAAGTAGAGATAGACGAGTCTGTCTCCATACAGAGCTGAGGTCCTGCACCAATTCTTCCACCGCAGGAACATCCGAGGGAACTGGGAGAGGGAGTGGTGGGCGTGGAATTCTTCCATAGACAACAAAGAATGGAGCTGCACCAGCAGACTCAGAATCCAGAGAGTTGTAGGAGAACTCTGCCCAGGGCAACAAAGTGGACCAGTCGTCCTGACGGGCAGACACAAAATGACGCAGATAGCAGCCCAGACTCTGGTTGACTCTCTCCACTTGACCATTGGACTGAGGGTGGTAGGCTGAGGAAAAGTCCAACTTCACCTGCAGTTGGCTGCAGAGTGAGCGCCAGAAGCGGGAGACAAATTGAACTCCACGATCAGAGACAATGTGCAGAGGAAGCCCATGTAGCCGGAATATATGTTGGAAGAATAGACTGGCAAGACGTGGAGCAGACGGTAGACCTGGAAGAGGAACAAAATGAGACATCTTCGAAAACCGGTCTGCCACCACCCAGATGACAGTATTGCCCAAAGAAGATGGAAGATCCGTGACAAAGTCCATAGCCACGTGTGACCACGGGCGACTGGGTATCGGCAACAGAAGCAAGAGACCAGCCGGTTTTAGACGAGAAGGCTTATTTCGAGCACAGGAGGTGCAGGATCCCACAAAGTCCCGAACATCTTTGACCAAGTCAGGCCACCAGTAGTAGCGGGAGATGAGGGCCACGGAGCGTTGCACCCCAGAGTGCCCAGCCAGGCGGGAAGAATGTCCCTAAAACAAAATCCTCTTCCGCAGAGCAGGTCGGACATACGTCTTGCCAGGGGGAAGCTGCCGAAGATCCACAGGAGCGGCTGCAACCAACTATTCCGGAGAGATGATATACTGAGGAACCAGCTCTTCTCCAACAACATCTGAAGCACAGGAAAGGGCATCAGCCTTGATATTCTTCTCTGCTGGTCGGAAGTGGATCATCAAATTGAAGCGGGAGAAGAATAGTGACCAACGGGCTTGCCTGGGATTAAGACGTTGGGCTGTCTGGAGGTACGAAAGGTTCTTATGATCTGTGTAAACACAGACTGGATAGAGAGCACCCTCCAAAAGATAACGCCATTCTTCCAGGGCAAGTTTGATTGCCAAAAGTTCCTTGTCACCAATAGAGTAGTTCTTCTCTGCAGGAGAAAAAGTTTTAGAAAAAAAAACGCACGTAAGAGTTCGGCCCCTGGGTCCCTTCTGGGTAAGCACAGCCCCTGCACCGACAGAAGATGTGTCAACCTCCAAGATAAAAGGCTTCTCAGTATCAGGTCTAGAAAGGATCGGAGCTTTAGCAAAGGTGGATTTTAACTTTGCAAAGGCCTCTTCAGCTGCTGGAGGCCAAAGGCGTGGATTAGCGCCCTTCCTGGTGAGTGCCACGATAGGAGCAACAAGAGTAGAGAAATGAGGAATGAACTGACGGTAATAGTTGGCGAAGCCCAGGAATCTCTGAATGGCGCAAAGACCCTCTGGACGTGGCCACTGAAGAACGGCAGACAGCTTGGTAGGATCCATCTGGAGACCCCTGTCGGAGATGATGTAACCAAGAAAAGGTAGACTCCGTTGATGGAAGAGACATTTCTCGAGCTTAGCGTAGAGACAATTGTCTCGAAGGCGGCCCAGGACTTGCTGTACGTGAGATTGATGAGTCTTGAGATCTGGAGAGAACACCAAGATGTCATCTAGGTAGACCACTACACACGTATACAGAAGGTCCCTGAAGATGTCATTGACAAACTCCTGGAAGACAGCTGGAGCATTGCATAATCCAAAAGGCATCACAAGGTATTCGAAGTGACCATCTCGGCTGTTAAATGCTGTCTTCCATTCGTCTCCCTTGCGGATACGAATAAGGTTGTAGGCCCCGCGAAGATCCAACTTAGAGAAAATCTTGGAACCGCGCAGGCGATCAAACAGTTCTGTGATCAGTGGCAGAGGGTAGCGGTTTTTAACCGTGATCTTATTAAGTCCACAATAATCAATACAAGGACGCAAGGAGCCGTCCTTCTTAGTAACAAAGAAGAATCCTGCACCCGCAGGAGAGGAGGACTTCCGTATGAAACCTCTTTGCAAGTTCTCCTGGATATACTGACATAGCTGTGGTCTCAGGAACGGAGAGTGGATACACTCGGCCTCTGGGAGAAGTGCCCGGCAATAACTCAATAGGGCAGTCGTAGGGTCAGCCTGCTTTTTAGAGAAGACGTCAGAGAAGTCCTGGTAGCACGTGGGTAAACCCTCCAAAGGCTTCGCAGACAGAGAGGAGGCCAATACAGGTACAGGCAGGGAAGCCCCCATACAGCGGGACCGGCACTCAGGACCCCAATGAAGGATCTCCCCTGTCATCCAATTGAGAACAGGAGCATGGAGCTGCAGCCATGGAAGACCCAACAGGATAGAGGACGTGGAGCGAGGTAGCACGTAAAAGGACAGAGGCTTGGTGCAGTACAGGACCGGGTCAGAGAGCATCTGGCCACTTACGGATGAGATGACCAACGGCTTCTCAAGGCGAAACACTGGGATGTGATGCCGGGAGACCAGAGCGGCATCCACGAAATTCCCTGCAGAGCCGGAGTCCAGGAACGCAGAGACTTGCATCTGGGGACTGGCGGCAACGCTGAGAAGCACCAGAATCAACAGACGTGGAGAAGCTTGGCAGACACCTAGGGACGCTTCTCCCAAGAACCCTAGGTGCTGGCGTTTCCCGGACGCTGAGGACGGATAGGACAGGACCCGATGAAGTGCTCCGGACTAGCACAATAAAGGCAAAGGTTACCCTGGCGCCTTTTGATGCGTTCCTGGGAGGAGAGTCTAGCTCTGTCCACCTCCATAGGCTCCTCTGCGGGTGGTATGACCTGAGGCTGGAGTGGTCTTTGGAAGACCGGGGCCAGACGGGGAAGGTGTCGAGGACGGACTTGAGGTTGCTCGAAGTGTGATTCCTCAGCACGCTCTCTAAATCGCACGTCTATCCGGGTGGCCAAGGTGATGAGACCACTCAGAGTAGACGGCAGATCACGAGCGGCCAGAGCGTCCTTCACATGAGAGGCGAGACCCTTCTTGAAAGCGGCAGACAAGGCGGCGTCATTCCAGGCAAGTTCTGACGCCAAAGTACGGAACTGGACTGCATACTCTTCCACGGAGGAATTTCCCTGGCGCAAGTTCAATAAGGCAGACTCGGCGGAGGAGGCCCGAGCTGGTTCCTCAAACACGGCCCTAAATTCGGACACAAAGGCTGAGAGAGAAGCCGTAACCGGGTCGCTTCTGTCCCACAGGGGTGTAGCCCAGGCCAGGGCTTTCCCAGAGAGTAGGCTGATTAAAAACGCCACCTTTGATCGTTCCGAAAAATAAACTGGGTCGGCATAAGCTCAATATGCAAGGAGCACAGAGTTAAAAAACTTCTGCACATCTTAGGATCACCATCATATTTGCTGGGCATTGACAAGCGCATCCTGGGTTCAACAGCAGGGAGAGGAGTCGGAGCTGTAGAAGCAGCTTCCGGAACCTGTTGCGGTTGTTGGTTGGCCAATAGTTGCTGCAACATGGCGTTGACCTGCTCCAGCTGATCACGCTGCGCAGCAATCTGACGGGATTGGTGGATCACAATAGTAGCGAGGTCAGGCTTGCTAGGAGACGGAACCTCAGCGGGATCCATGGCCGGATCTTACTGTCAGGCTTGCGGGATGTGGATCCGCTGGACCACTGCAGACGATGACTCAAGCCACTACCTGGGACCGGAGTCTAAGTGGTACCCGGTTTTTACCAGAGCCCGCTGCAAAGCGGGTTAGACAAGCTGCGACGTGGTACCACCAGGTCGTTCCTCAGGCATGACTTGTCTGCAGTGGCGGCCAAGGTAGAGGTACAGAAACAGCAGTCAAGCTCGAGGTCACAGTCCAGGCACAAGGTCAAGGCAAGCGGCAGAGATGCAACGTCAGAATCCAAACCGGGGTCAGCAACAAGAGGTCCAAGCAGAAGGGTACGGGAACACAGAACTCACGACAGCAATAGGGAGGGACACTGGTACACGGGAACACAGGCAACACAGGAACACGGAGGGAGTCAGGCACGCAGGAGACACAGGAAACGCAGGAGACACTGGAACGCAGGCAAATCGCAACAGAGCTTTCTCTAAGGCTGTGAGACACAAAGATCCGGCAGGGCTTGCAGGAAGAGGCAGGCTTATATAGATTTGGGCAATATGGCCAGCACCAAGCCAGCACCCTTTAAATTTCCTGGAAGTGCCGCGCGCGCGCCCTAAGGCGCGGGACCGCGCGCACACGGAGCGAGGCCGGGACTCGGGAGCGGGGAGAGGTGAGACGCGCTGGCGCGGCGCCTGCGGGGAGCTAGAGGCACGGGTGAGCCCGCGACCCGCGATGTGGGTCGCGGGTCCACCCGTGACACACCCTTGGGGAACAGCTACTCCATGTGATCTTTTCAAATATATGAAAACACCCATCACTTGGCTCCTCCCCAAGGCTGGGGGGGGGGGGGCTACTCCTTTCCCATTACTCCCAATAGGCAACTGCCTGGTCACACAGCAGATGCTAATGAAAGGTACAATATAACATATCTTTTTTTCTGCAAAACCAATTTTTTATACAAAAACACTTTGGCAGTGTATGTACTATGCTCTGTGGGGACTGGGGGATGCTAAAAATGGGTCTCCTGATGACAGGTTCCCTTCAAGGTTTGCTCTAACAAACATTTTCTCGTGAAATGTCAGTCAGGCCACATCCCTCATATGAAGGGGGACTCTGGGGTCCTTCAGTGTTTTTGCAGCCTGTTTCACATCCAGTGTCGGAGCTCCACATTTGGATACTAAACTTGGACCTTAGAAGATCATTGTATAACTGCTTCGTGGAGAGCTGTCTAACATCCTCATACAAGATCTTCCATCTAATGACCTTACCAATGATATGGACCCCATACCAGGAAACATAACGCTTTACAGGGGATGTCACCCTCTTTATCAGGTCCCCGACCGACCACAGACCCCAACTTTTGGATCTGGCTCTTAAATAGACTGCACCATGGCTTCACCTCTGAGCTCTTACAAAATCAAAAAATTTTCATCAAAAACATTAGATTATAGAAAAGCTCTGGACATGGCATGGAGAGACCACCCTTTTTATGAGGAAGATAAACAACGTTTCTCCTAACCATATTGACTCTACTACCCCACAAAAAGTGGAGTCTAGGAATCCCTATCTCCTACCCCTATGTTCAAGAATATAAGTACTATAATACTACCCCCTATGTACAAGAATATAACTACTATAATACTGCCCCTAATTACTACAATGAATGAAAAAAAATGTCCATCGGCAGCAGGCGAAAAAAGTCAGTGGCTGGTAAAAAAGGCTTTATTGAAAAAACAATGGTTAAAACAAGGATACCATGGTAGCAGGTTACTCGTTTCAGACCCTAGAGAGCAGGTCCTTAGTTATACCTAAGAAGTAAAGCAATGAACTGGTATTTAAAGGAAATGGAAGTAAACCATTGAGGGTTACGCCTCTTCAATACTCAGGTACAGGTGATATTCAAATGAACACAGGCACAGAATATACAAAACATGCAAAAGATATGCGCAAAAAAACAACAGTGTAGGACCATAAAGACCAAAGCACTTATAGAGAGAGGCAGAAAAAGTGATAAATTTAGTAAATATATAGAAGGTCTTTTTGTAGTTAAGACCAAGAGGATGTCTGGTATCAAGCAGCAGGATCCATTTGGCTTCTTTAAGATGTAAGGTTTTAACTCTGTCACTGCCACGTTTCTGTGGAGGGACATGATCGATGGCAGATACTTTAAGGGACGTCATGTTTCCCAGATGTGTGTCTCGGAAGTGCTTAGATAGGCCTGTTAAATTGCGGGTGCTGGCGATGGTATTTGGGTTGGCACCAGTAATATGTTCAGAGAGCCGATCTTTAAAGGACACCTGTCATCAGGTCTGTGTCACTTGTCCTGTCACTACTACCTGTTGGAGCAGCTCACAAGGATCCCATCACAGCCTTAATCTAGTTATTTCATACATTATTCATTGTAAAATCACATATTTTTTATCATGTAAATGAGGCTGGTCACATGGTCAGAGGCAGTGATGTCACCCCTGTTACCCCTCTCCTCTCCTCCCCCTGCTCATGTCTGTGTGTAATGTATAGTAAAGCATGGCTAGTGTGTGCTGCATCTGCTGACATGCTGCATCCTCCTAATATACAGGTGAGAGACACAGACATCAGCTACACATGAATCTGACATGTTCTGCTGTAACATGGCTGCCTGGAGCTGCTGTATCTCTCCTAAACACACACACATGCACGCACAGGCTGCAGGGGGCGTGGCCACCAGCACCAGGAAGCACATCATTATACAGCCTCACATCATTATACAGGCTGTCAGTCATGCACTGGGGGTGTGGCTGTGCCTCCCACTCATGAATAAGGTGGACAGCTTGAATATGCTAATACTTCATTGGACATTTTACAGGTCATTTGCATACAGCTTTAGGACCTCATTGCTTAGGTTTACAGGCATGTAGAGGGACAATGAAGGGATAGAGGCAATGCTCTCTAATGGCAGTTTATAAAAATATATTTAGTTTAGGGGGGTTATTTTGCATGACGGGTTCTCTTTAAGCTTTCTGTAAGTGCAGCCTACATATTGCAGTTTGCAGGTAACACACTCGGCTAGATAAATGACATGCGAGGTTTCACAATTCATGTATCTTTTGATGTTGTAATTGGTATTAGTGGACACGGATGTGAAAGTAGATGTTTTTTTCATATATTTGCGAATATTGCATCGAGAACCCCCGCAGCAAAAACTGCCCTTATGCGATAGCTATGTACTGTTCTGGTTAGAAGCAGTGAAAGTGTTTGGAGAAATTTCATTGGCCAGAATTGGAGCGTGTCTGGATGTACACATGATGCCATCTTGAAGGATTTGATTAAGCGTGGGATCGCATTGTAAGGTGAGTAAGTATTTTTTTTACAGTATTTACAATTTCATTGTACATAGGAGAAAAACGAGTGCAAAAAAAACGTTTGGTGATGGCAGTATTACTCTTATTAGGTTTTTCAGTTAAGTAGTGTGAACGAGGTTTTGGGCTCGTAGACAATCAGAATTAGAATAGCCTCTTTGATAAGAAATGTTGTCAGAACACGCTCATTTGGCTCTAATAAACTCTCCTATAGGTAGATTTTTTGTAATGTGAGCTGGATGACAGCTATCTTTTCTGAGGAGTGTGTTACCACTGGTAGGTTTGCGGTAAAGGGCTGTGTTAACTGAGGGTGAGATGCTAGCCCTAAAACAATTAGAGCATACCGACATAGTAGTCAGAAGAGCTGACAAAGGGGGAGCGGTAGTGGTTTAAAATGCTACATTATATAAAAAACTTAATGAATCCCTTTTACAGGACACAGCCACGTACCTCAAATTATTTAAATTACTAGAGGAAGGTAACGCAATGGGTGTCCTTTCCACCAGAGGTCGCATTAACGCCTCACCACGCGTCATAGACGCTTGATGAGGCGCCATTACCCCCCAAAATAATTGCCATGTGTAAAGTTACGCTTGGCAATTATTCCGTGCAGCGCGCAGGCTGAGCGGTTCAGCGCGCGCTGCAAAAGAGGGAAATGTCAGTAGCGCGATCACAGCGCGCGCCGGACCGCTCAGCGCGACACGTGACTAAGGGGCGTGTCGGAGAGACCCGGAGTGAGAGCACCGGCCCCAGGGGAGACATGTGGACAGCGGGGCTGCTGCTCCCCGTCCTGCTCCATCTCTAACTGCCCGCAGCTGCCTGCATTTGTGCTGTGTGTGCTGTGTGAGTGTAGTGTAGTGTTTGCTGTGTGTGCTGTGTGAGTGTAGAGTAGTGTTTGTTGTGTGAGTGTAGTGTTTGCTGTGTGAGTGTAGTGTAGTGTTTGCTGTGTGTGCTGTGTGAGTGTAGTGTAGTGTTTGCTGTGTGAGTGTAGTGTTTGCTGTGTGAGTGTAGTGTTTGCTGTGTGAGTGTAGTGTTTGCTGTGTGAGTGTAGTGTTTGCTGTGTGAGTGTAGTGTTTGCTGTGTGAGTGTAGTGTTTGCTGTGTGTGCTGTGTGAGTGTAGTGTAGTGTTTGCTGTGTGTGCTGTGTGAGTGGAGCATTGTGGGTGCGTGCGCTATGTGAGTGGAGCGTTGTGGGTGCGTGCGCTATGTGAGTGGAGCGTTGTGGGTGCGTGCGCTATGTGAGTGGAGCGTTGTGGGTGCGTGCGCTATGTGAGTGGAGCGTTGTGGGTGCGTGCGTTATGTGAGTGGAGCGTTGTGGGTGCGTGTGCTATGTGTGCAGTGTTTTACCGAAATTTTCATACTCCTTCTCGGGTAAAAATACTCCTCAAAAATGGTGAGAGGAGTATTTTTACCCTTCTGGAAAAATGTTAGTGCGACCTCTGCTTTCCACTAAGCTACAGGAATATCCCTTTGTGCAGGAGCCCAACGTGGCCATCTTCCATTATTTGCCCAAAGTACATAAATGTCTTTCCCCCTCCCCCAAGACCCATTGTGGCTGGTATTGGGAGTTTGGGAGAAAAACTAGGGAAATGGGTTGACCACTTTTCACAACCCTTAACAAGGGTCTCCCCTAGTTTTATACAAGACACTAAACATTTACTTCAGAAAATGGACAATATGGAATGGAAGGATGGCTACGGATGGGCTACGTGCGATGTTACAGCCTTGTGTACCTCTATTCCCCATGAGCTAGGGTTGTACTATCACAAGTAAACACTTACAGAGATATAGTACATACAGCAGTCAACTCAAGGAATTCCTCCTAATGGCTGTTGAGTTCCTACTCAAAAATAATTTTTTCATGTTTGATAACAGTTTTTATTTGCAAGTGTAGGGGGCCCCGATGGGGGCCATTTTTTCCCCCTCCCTTACAAATATATTTATGACCCAATGGGAGGAGCTCTTCATCTTCTCCCCTCTGAATCCGCACTGGGGGTCGATTGTCTGGATGGGCAGATACATCGATGACCTGGTGTGGATTTGGAGGGAAGACGAGGAGAACTTCTTACCCTTTGTACAATACCTTAATCAGAATGATATGAACCTTAAATTTACATATCAATATGGGGGAAGTAGTATTCCCTTTTTGGATGTCATTTTAATAGGGGACCCCAAAGGTATTAGCACAGTGCCATATAGAAAGGATTCAGCAGGAAATTCTATTTTACTGGTGACATCTTGACACCCTGCCCATGTGATAGGGAATATCCCATACGGAGAACTGGTCAGATTAAGAAGAAACTGTACAGGAGAACAAGATTTTGAGGTACATAGAGAACAGTTGATTGATAGACTTAAACAAAGGAAGTATAAAAGGAATGACATTGACAGGGCTACAAGAAGAATCGGAAGAATAACACAAAACTCCTTACTACAACATACAGAGTTCAAGACATCAGATGTAAAGAATAACCTAATTTTTTCTACCACATATAGCAACCAGTTTAGGAAAATTGCTAATATAATTAAACGGAGTATCCCAATTTTAGAACAGGACCACGAGTTAGAACCTATTTTATTGGAAGGGGTTAAAATAGTCTCTAAGAGAGCGCCCTCTCTGAGTGTCCAATTATCCCCTTCCTTGTTTCTCAGTGACAAATCCACCACACAATCCACTTGGTTGAATTATCCAGGTAATTATAAATGCGGACATTTAAGATGCACTGCATGTGAATACATAGATAGTGGGAAAACATTTACGTCATGTACCACTAAGAAATCATATGATATCAAAACATATATCAACTGTAATAGTAGCAATTGTATTTACATTGTGGAATGCTCTTTATGTGAGAAGCAGTATGTAGGGCATACATCTGGCTCGCTAAAAGTGAGAATTCGTAGACATCTATCAGACATATCTAATACCTCCGTGAACGTATCAGCAGCATCCCGTCACTTTAGGGAGAAACACGCTAAAAGTACTACAGGATTTAAATGGAAAGGGATCGAAAGGATACATAAGAAAATCAGAGGGGGCGATGTCAAGAGGAGGTTATTAAACAGAGAGAGTTTCTGGATGTTCTTGCTTGAATCAAGACAACCGCAGGGTCTGAACATCAGGCAAGACCTTATTTTGACGTACTAAGCACTTCACATCATAGGTGGCTAAGAATTCCCTGATCAGGATCTTAGGTGCACCCTCCAAATAGACTTGGTTCACTGGAGTGGTTAGTCATGATAGGTTACATAGAGGTCTTATGGTGTTTATTGGTTTTTCTAGATTTTTTTTATATACCTGACCCAGTGAAGCGACTGTGTTAACATAAGGGTGTTAACATCAATGTTAACGTTAACATTGTGTTTACAACATATATCTGTATGTATCTAACTAATTCAGATTTATTTCAGATGTATTTCAGAGGCCTTATGGTATCTACTGGTTTTTCTATCTGTATCTTGATATTTAGCTACTATGTCCCAGTAATTGTACGTTTATGCTTGTTTCTAGATCTTTTGATATATCTGACTCAGTGAAGCGACGGTGTTAACATGAGGGTGTCAACATCAATGTTAACATTAACATTTTGTTTACAACATATATCTGCACGTATCTAACTATTTAAGATTTATTTCAGATGTAGGATCTACATGCAAGATTGTAATATCCGTCACGTACCATTCTCTATATAAGGTTATGAATGTGTTTTTATGCTATTGTTTTAAACCCATTTTATCATTTGTATACTCCGAAGGTATTGTTTCGGTGTCCTCCTAGATCATGTGATTAGTGGGCGTTACTGGCTATCACGTGATCTGGGAAGGGGAGTTACCTAGTGTCACATGACATGATGGTTTATTTTAAATAGCATGTATTTACCACTGAGTAGTAGACCATGAATAAGGCGTGACCGCCGAAACGCGTAGGTCTGTGTATCGGACTCTTTGGATAAGTGTTCTCAGTTTTATTTCATGTATTCAATAAAAGAGAATCTTTACTACGTATGTCTTGCAAGTCTGTGGAGCAAGTGCCGGGATAATCTTTCCACTAAATAAGAGTAATACTGCCATTTCCAAACGTTTTTTTTGCACTCGTTTTTTCCTATGTACACTCAAATTGTAAATACTGTAAAATGCGATCCCACGCTTAATCAAATCCTTCAAGATGGCATCATGTGTACATCCAGACGTGCTCCAATTCTGGCCAAAATTTTTTCTCCAAACACTTTCACTGCTTCTAACCAGAGCAGTACATGGCTATCGCATAAGGGCAGTTTTTGCTGCAGGGGTTCTCGATGCAATATACGCAAATATATGAAAAAAACATCTACTTTCACATCCGTGTCCACTAATACCAATTACAACATCAACAGACGCATGAATTATGAAACCTCGCATGTCATTTATCTAACCGAGTGTGTTACCTGCAAACTGCAGTACGTAGGCTGCACTTATAGAAAGCTTAAAGACAGGCTCTCTGAACATATTACTGGTGCCAACCCAAACACCATCCCCAGCACCCGCAATTTAACAGGCCTATCTAAGCACTTCCAAGACACACATCTGGGAAACATGACATCCTTTAAAGTATCTGCCATCGATCAAACCTTATATCTTAAAGCCAAATGGATCCTGCTGCTTGATACCAGACATCCTCTTGGTCTTAACTACAAAAGTGACCTTCTATATATTTACTAAATTTATCACTTTTTCTGCCTCTCTCTATAAGTGCTTTGGTCTTTATGGTCATACACTGTTGTTTTTTCACGTATATCTTTTGCATCTTTAGTATATTCTGTGCCTGTGTTCATTTGAATATCATGATCTGTACCTGAGTATTGAAGAGGCGTAACCCTCAATGGTTTACCTTCCTTTTCCTTTGAATACCAGTTCATTGCTTTACTTCTTAGGTATGACTAAGGACCCGCTAGGGTCTAAAACGCGTAACTGCTAGCACATGGTATCCTTGTTTTAACCATTGTTTTTTCAATAAAGCCTTTTTTACCAGCCACTGACTTTTTTCGCCTGCTGCGGATGGACATCTTTTTTCATTCATTCATTCTCATTTCATTTGCTTGGAACCGGACCAGCAACCAAACCATCTGTGCACGGCATACGCAAGCTTACTACAAACTCATGGGTGAGCATATACCACTTCATTTTTTGCTTTGTAATAACGACTACAATACTGTCCCCTATATACAAGAATATAACTACAATACTACCCCTATGTACAGGAATATAACTACTGTAATACTGCCGCCCCCTATATACAAGAATATAACTACAATAATACTACCCCTATGTACAAGAATATGACGACTATAATACTCCCCCTATGTACAGGAATATAACTACTATAATATTGCCCCCTATGTACAGGAATATAACTACAATAA
This sequence comes from Engystomops pustulosus, assembly GCF_040894005.1. Lineage (NCBI taxonomy): Eukaryota > Metazoa > Chordata > Amphibia > Anura > Leptodactylidae > Engystomops > Engystomops pustulosus. Next base: position 164,798,789 of record NC_092411.1, on the reverse strand, counting down.
TACTGCCCCCTATGTACAAGAATATAACTACTATAATACTGCCCCCTATGTACAAGAATATAACTACAATAATACTAGTACATACCCATGCATAACATCATGTCTGACAAAGAGAACTAGTATTCTCGAAAGCTAACCATCAAATATACTCAGTTAGCCTCAAAAAGGTATCGCCTGATTTCTTCACTCTTCTTCTGCTCTCCATGGCTAACACGGTACAAATCTAAACTACTAGCAACTTGGAAGATACCACAATGTACCGCACAAGAATGGAACTGAAAACCCGGCTTAAAAAGTTTGCACAGCTAAACAGCGACATATTTTTCCTAACAAAATGCAAAAAGGAAGGATTCATCCCAAAAGGCTTCACACTACGTAACCCAACCCGGAACACTTTTACAACAGTCGATTTGCAGAATGGCTGTGCATACGGACATCTGAAAAACTGTGCAACAACATGATTAAGATTCTTTATAACAACAAGAGAAAAATACAGGAGGAAATACATGCGCTAAAGACACTACTGGAACATGACACAGAGGAGATGAAGGACAAACTCCAATTATATTACCATAAACTTCAGGATATGATGATCAACAACAAAAAGAAAAAGCTCCATATAGACTAAGACAAAAATTCTCCATCACCACAGGCACAACTGCTCAGCCAGGTCACCAGAGCTGTGTTGTGAACCTTTCCTCCTATGAGCCTGACAAACATGAGATGTTGGTTCTCTCCAAAAGTCTGTCCTTCTGCCCTGCAAGATCTGTGGACAAAATTAAATTCTGCAATGACATGGAGGAATTCTTCAGAAAAATAAGACTCAGAGAATATTTTCATGACAGAGACTCTCCTCACAGCACAGATTTGGAGACAGGACAGTTCAACAGCAACCCAACAAAAAGATCTACCTGGACCCCCAAATCTGGATACATACATTGACAAAAAGTGAAAACTGAAATTCTGGGGAAAAGAAAGAAACAAGTCAATAACCTAACCCTGCAGGAACAAAGGGCTATTCTATCATTGAAAGCAAACCCAGATATCAAATCTGCTGACAAAGGGGGTGCAATAGTCCTAATGAATACTTCTGACTTCTGACAGCTGTCCAACCCCATTCATTATAGTAAACTTGAGAGTGACCCAACAGAGGCCTATAAGAATCAACTAGTTGATATGCCCAAGAAATTTCCAACTGAGATGCAACATAAGGTCAACTTTCTCACAAAGATACACAAAGATAGCAATCCAGGAAGGCCTATTATTTCTGGCATTGGCACCTTGACGGAAAGCATCTCAGGTTGGGTGGAAAATCTCCTTAAACCCCTAGTCAGAAGTACTCCTAGCTACATCCAGGACACTACTGACCTTTTAAATAAACTCAAGACTGTAGGCCCACTTCCTGATGGTACAATTCTGGCCAATATGGATGTGGAATCTCTATACACTAACATCACCCATAAAGATGGAATAACAGCATGCCGGGCACACATGGAGAAGCACAACTTACCAACAGAACTGGTCTCAGAACTCATACAATTTGTGCTAACGCACAGCTATTTCTTATTTGGAGAGGATCTGTACCTACAGTGTATGGGAACATCAACGGGTTCAAGGTATGCACCACAGTATGCCAATCTTTTATGGCTGAACTGGAAGGTGCTTACTTATCCACATGCACCACAAAACCCATGACCTATCTCCGTTATATTGATGATATTCTGATCATTTGGACTGCAGGTGAGGAGGCCCTAATTCAATTCCATGAGGGCTACAACAACTTTCACCCCACCATCAATCTGAAACTAAGCTATTCAGATAAGCTTTCTGGATACCACCATACAAATTAAACTGCTTAACCACAACAATATTCCATAAACCAACAGACATAACTGCGTACCTGAGAAATAACAGCTTCCAACCCAAACATACCAGAGAGTCTATCATAAACAGCAAGCCATACGCTACAACCGTATCTGTTCAGACAAGAAAGACCTGGAAAAACACCTCCTGGAGCTAGTTGGGCTACAGACCAAAAGTGACTGATAACCAAATAAGTAAAGCACAGTCAATAGAAGATGGAACCTTGCACAGCAGAATACTGCACCAAATAGAGGTAATAGTCGACACACTCAAAACGAGCAAATCAAGAATCAGAGAAAAAAGTAGTGTGTCACTGACATGATTTGATTCAAAAAACATAACAAATTTTATTAATATTCAACACTGAACACAAACATGCATATAAAATCAATTAAAACTGTACCAAAGTACATACAATTGTCTACCATGTTATGCACTATGGTCGGTGCAAAAACAAGACACCTCCTGAATGGGTGGTATCCACCCAAAACCACCCCTAAACAATGAAAAGAAGTCATGGAAGTAAGGGTTAAGTGAATTAATGCCTACAATGTAAACATGGTAAAAAGTCGATAAAGGTAATGGAGGCAAACCCTAGTACATATAACAAGTGACCTGGCAAACAAACCAGAGAAATAGCAGCCTGCAGGCGGGGTGGTGGAATGATCAGGAGGTGGAGGGCTCCCCACGCGTTACGTCTCCAACTGGAGACTTCCTCAGGGGTAAAAAAGAGTGACTGTCACTGAAAGAGACATTTAGTGATGGTCACTGAAATAAAAACTCAGTGAGGGTCAGTTCAAGAGACAGTAAGAGACAATCACTTAAAGAGAGGGTCAGAGACAGTCAGAAACAGTCACTGTAAGAGACGGTCAGAGACAGTCACCCTAAGAGACTGTCAGAGATTCAATGAAAGAGATGGACAGTGACGTTCAGTGAAAAAGATGATCAGTGAGGGTCAGTTAAAGAGGCAGCCAGAGACAATCACTGAAAGAGACGGTCAGAGACAGTCAGAGACAGTAACTGAAAGAGACAGTCAGTGAAGGTCAGAGACAGAGATGGTCAGAGACAGTGACTGAAAGAGACAGTCAGAGACATTCAATGAAAGAGACGTTCAGTGACAGTCACTGAAAGAGATGGTCACTGACAGTCACTGAAAGAGATGGTTTAAGACAGAGAAGATAAGAGTCAGAGTAGTTCAGAGACAGTCGCTGAAAGAGGTTTTTTTTTGCCTTATGTATGATCATGTCTTTTTTCTTTCTTCTTTTTGTTGCAAATTTCTCAAATCCAAAATTGACACAAACCATGTAAGGGGGTTATATGCAGGAGTGGACACACTGTAAATTTTAGATTTGAGGGAGTGGACTGCATTTTTAAGCACTCTAGTCACACCCCAGGGAGATGTGAGGCTGTGGTCACATGTGGTGTTAACAAATGTATTTTCAAATGCACCCCCACTGCATCTGAGAAGAGTAGATTTGCCCAATTACATTTATGTTAACATTGTGTTTACAAACGGCATGTGTTAACAATACACATGCAATTATGTTAACAAATGTATTTATTAACATGGTGTTACATTTACAGCAACATTTACAGCAATGTAATTAGGCAAATCTGCTCTTCTCAATTGTTTTCATGTGTTTGTAAATGTATGTGTTAATGCCACGTATGACCTCACCCTTAGAAGTAACCAATACATTTCATAAAAATGTAAAATGCATAAATATATCAAGAAAAAAAAAAGCCAATGTTAAAACAGGGCCCATGCAAAAAATTCCTTCCACTGCACCTGCCCTGGACCAGGTGCAGATTTGCGCCTAAAAAGTTGCAAAAATAAGCAAAAAAAGTGATAGAGAAATAATGCAGTGATTCAGAGATAAATATACAATGTCCACCTATGAGTTCTATCTTTGTGGTATTTGTTACCTTTTTAATCAGTGTCATATCTCTGTGGTCTGCCTTTATAAACATAGATTTTATAAACATAAACTTATGGAGATTTATCTTAAGACACATTTGTTTTCTCTCTATATGAAATTGGCTTATTCTGGTGTGTATGGCTGTTGACTTATTCTTATTTTGACTTATTACAATATCAGATGTGGACATCCGTACCTCATTTGGCAGAATTGGCACCCATGGACCTGTAGACTGCACAGGTAGCAAAGCCTTTCAGCCACAAGTTATGGAGCAGCCACTCATTCTGTATGATGACTGTGGCCAATACGCCTGTCCCAGTAGCAGAAATATAGTTTAAATATTTCCCAAAACTGTTATTGGATGAAAAGGGTGTGGGTGGTGGACCATCAGAAAAGACCTTTGATTACAATGAAACAAAACTGTGGATTGAGGAGGGCAGCATTGAGGGCTTAGTGGTAAAAGAAGCTAAGGGTGTTCACTACCACCCAACATGGGTGGGAAGTAGTAAAACTCGGAAGAAGAGGTGATGGTCAGGAAGCCCTTGGCTACCAGCAGAACAAGTATAATGGGTACAAGGTGCCGTAGTCAGCCTGTAACCACCTTGTCACCTGCTTTTGTCCATGCACAGAAACCCAGGCAACAAAGGCGGTCACATAGGTTGTCTGCAGCATTGCATTATTTCTCACAGAGTGAAGAAGACAGAACACATGTCATTTTTACGCTGTGCCACAGTCTAAATTGTGTAGCCATGGCCTTAACAATCTGAGCTAATCATGTATGACCAGGCACTTGCAGAGTGGCTGAGATGGCTGCAGTGGCTGAGATACCAAAAAAGCCTGAGGCTTCTCTTGCTGCTCAAGTTGGCCAAGCCTGTTCTACCGCCCCCCATATAACAAGCATCTCCAAAACTCTCCACAACATCCATTCTGCTCTCCTTCCCCTAAATAATGGAGAGAAATCGGAAACTTGGGCCATCGAATGCACAAACTCTGGGGCTGAATAGGAGCATTTCAAAATTATAGGACTTAGAAATGCTTCAATTTTGGCTAGTGGAGTCAAACAGCTTTAAAGATCTGATGGCTGTCCTACAGTATGAAGTTTTTTTCACCTGGAAGCAGTTCCCACCCTTCACCAATAAGTTGGGATAAAATCAGATGTGAACTACACAATACTATTACTCATAACTGACACATGGACCAGAAAGCAAGGGCAAGGAATTTAGATCTTCTTATCTGCCCACAGGGTTAATGTAGTGGTAGCTGGTCCTGAGGTAGGAGGGACCCTGGCTCACATACTGTCCCCTCCCAGGTTTGCCAAATATCACTATTACCCTCCAGTTGCTTCCTTTTCTTTCTACCTTCCTGCTTGCTCAACCAGTCAACAAAGCTCTTACACTACCACAAAGTAGTGCAAAGCCATAGGGAAAAGACAGCAGGCAATGCTAGAACTCATCTGTTTGGGCAAAAGACCAACCCCCGCCAAGGAGCTGTAAACTGGGATCCAGGAGCAGACATAAGTGGTCGGTACTGCTGAACCTCAAGCATGGCACGGTTATGGGTGACAGCAGGGTCGGACTGGGGTGCCAAGGGCCCACCAGTGAAATTAATTCTGGGGGCCCACCAGCTGCTTCATCGATATGTGCGAGCCACCCCCATGTATATTTTCATTGCGTTTCTGAACGTGCTGCAAATGCAAGGTGTGAATACAGCCTGTGGCCATGTTCACACATTGCGTTTTTTGTTGCTTTTTGAACGCTTTGGAAAGACGATCTGTTCCTCTTCCATTTGAATGTGTGAACGCAGCCCAGGCTTTCTGCACACTACACTTGCGCAGGCTCATTTGCATACAGGCTTTCATCCAGGTGGCAACATATTGCGATGCAGCTATATTGCTGTAATTGGTAGGACGAGAAGCTCGTATGGTCTGCAAATACAGTAAAAAAAGGTCAGTGAGACCCCGATGATCAGTAACTTGTCTTCGTGGGAAAACCCCCTTTAAGACATTTTTTTTTTGTACCAAAGGTTCATTTTTTATATAAAAACTGAATAAAAGCTTTATGAATTTGGTGTCCTCGTGATCACACTTACCCAAGAAATTAAGGGGATGTATGATTTAGAGCATACAGTGAAAGCCGTACATACGTAGCCCACAAAAAAAATTTTTGTCAATTTTACCCCATTGGGATTTTTTTCTGCTTTCCAGTACATGGCATAGAATATTAAATACCATCACTAGGAAGTACAATTTGTTATGCAGAAAACAAGCCTCATACAGCTCTGTACATGGAAGTAACACAGTTATGGATTTTTAAACACACAGAGGTAAAAATGGAAAATCAAAGATGAAAATGGTCTGGCCTTTAACTCTTTAAGGGTTAATATTCCGTGCATTGTACTAGGAAGCTGGAGAAAAATTCCAAATGTGGTATAAATGACAAAAAAAAGTTGCATTATTTTTATTACAGGCTCGGTTTCACACACCTCTTTTTTAAACTTTAATGTACGGAGTTGGAGAAGCTGACATTTTCATTGATATCAGTTTGTGAAGAACTTTTTCATCACTTTTTATTCAAATGTTTGTGCATTGAAATGGTGATGAATCTGCAATTTGGACATCATGATGGGTGGTGGGGGGGTTGTTGGTAAAACTGAGGCTGCGGTCACACGTAACGCGGGATATACTGATAATACCGACGCTGGGGTCACACGTAACGCAGGGTATGCTGGTAATACTGAGGTTGCGGTCACACGTAACGCGGGGTATGCTGGTAATACTGAGGCTGCGGTCACACGTAACGCTGGGTATGCTGGTAATACTGAGGATGCAGTCACACGTAACGTGGGGTATGCTGGTAATACTGAGGCTGCGGTCACACGTAACGCGCGGTATACTGATAATACTGAGGCTGCGGTCACACGTAACGCAGGGTATACTGATAATACTGAGGCTGCGGTCACACTTTACGCAGGGTATGCTGGTAATACTGAGGATGCGGTCACACATAACGCAGGGTATACTGATAATACTGAGGCTGCGGTCAAACATAACGCGGGGTCTGCTGGTAATACTGAGGCTGCGGTCACACGTAACGCAGGGTATGCTGGTAATACTGAGGCTGCGGTCAAACATAACGCAGGGTATGCTGGTAATATTGAGGCTGCGGTCACACGTAACGCACTGATTCCTTCAGCCCTTGCATTTGGACAATACAAGACACTGGGTGCCGTTACCGATCGCATGCGTCTGCATAGAAGCCCATCCTGCCCCCGTGCGCTTTGATTCCATTTCTAAACACAGTCAGCGCGTTACGTGTGACATCACTCCTTATTCTACAGCAATACTTAATACAGTCAAAATAGTATAACTTTCAGCATCTCATTCAACTGCTGGGAGTTGTAGTTCTTGAGTCCACTGTTATTCTATATGTATGTACACATTGCAGGGATGTAATGAGGTGCACTGTGTGTGTAAATGTGATGCCCTTTTATTTTGTACCTTTTTCTTGTGCTGGAAGACATCAGCAGCTCCTCATCCATCCTGAGCTCCTGCACATGTGAGTGCAGCCTGTGCTGTGCCAGGGGGAGGACACTCCAGCATGACCAGGAGGAAGGGGGCCCACTGTGACAACTAGGGGGCCCACGTCCTCTGGTCTGTAATTAGTGACAGCTCACTGTCTGCTCCTCCAGGGAGGCAGCAGCAATGAATCAGGGGCCATGTTCTCCTGCAGTGACGCAGGGGCTGAGGTGCTCAGTGCAGTGAGGAGGAAATGTCTTACTCACTGCCCCAGCGCTGCTGTGGGAAGTGCAGAGAACCTGTCTCTCCCTCCTGCAGGACATCATAGTCACCCCTGCTGCCCCCCTCCTCCAGCCTCAGCTGAATGTGTCTGCTAGCAGACACAGGCAGGAGATGGTGACTTATGATAAGGGCCCACTGGGTTTTGACAGGTGTCCCGGCAGGCCAGTCCAAGCCTGGGTGACAGACTGGAGACTTGTAGCAGGTTTGGGTCAAGGCAAGTTGACGCATGTCCATGTATTGCACATGTGCTTAAAGGGGTTATCCGGGACTATAAAAATTCACCAGATGTTCCCAGTAGTCATCAATCATCACCCTAATGACCATGCCTTACCTTGATTCAAACTTTGAATCCTCCCTGCATATGGGGTTACACATCAGCCAGCAAATGTTTACAATCTCAGCTTCCTGTATGGACGTTTTTGTGCTGCAGAAACTACACTCCCCACAGTGCATTGTGCTGTAAACACAGCAGGGAATGTATCCACCCATTCCAGCCTACACGGTGCTGGTAACCCCACCCACTACACCTTCCAGGCTCTGCTGCATCCCGCCCACTACACCTTCCTGTTTCCTACACAGTGCACAGCCCAAGACAAAATGACATAAGGCATATAAGGTATATATACATACCTTAAGAAAATAAGGTAATTTGCTGTTATTGTAGTATTCTCGTCCAATTCTCAAGCCCAGCAAGCCACTCCGCACCTAAACAAGCAAGCTGGGCTGTGATTGGACGAGAATACGCAGCGGCGGACATGCCATGTGCAACCCGGCATTGCAGACTATTAATATTCCGGGCATGCGCAGTGGCCGCATCGAAGCGCTTACTGTACTGCGCATGCGCCGGATAGCTGCTGACTTCCCCGCCCGTCCAGTGACGAGGAGGAGAAGACTCCACCTATCCGTCCCGGGGGCGGCGACGTTCAGAAGCTGGACCTGTGGACGTGACGTCAGCGGAAGTGAAGAAAGAAGAAGACGCGATGTCACGTGACCGGCTCCGGACCGAGGGGAACCAGCCACTTCAGGAACGGTAAGTATATTAGAAAGTTAGTTAATATACCCATAGCTTTAGTTTAGTCAGGGGAACCTAAGTCCCGGACAACCCCTTTAACTAGGTGGTGTAAAGTTTCCTTGTCCAACTATATAAGACCATGGAATCTTAATGAGGTGCCAGTCACCATGATAAAACATCAGCATCAACAAAAATCAGTCCAGTGTGCTATAAATAAATATAAGTATAAATTTGAAAGAATGCAATAGCATAAAAGTGGCCGCATGTCATTTTACAGAATGCATTTATCATCAACACAGCACGTTACCGCATATTTCTTCCTCTGAAAACACAGTAATCCTTTTTTCTTGATTTTGTTGTGGTAACTTCTATCATTAGCTTTCACTTCCCAGCTGAAATCTAGGTGAAAAAAAGCAAGTGTAAAAATGAAAAGCTCATATTTATAAACACTTGGGAAAAAGTAGTTTTCAATGACAAGTTCACCTTACTAATTTTAGCACTTCTTAAAGGGAACATCAAAAATAGTTGAAAGCGGATATAAAATATAACTTAATAGAATATACTCAAACCATACTTTTAGAGATGGGCGAATCGATTCTAACGAAGTTGAATTCGATACGAATTTCACAAGAAATTCGATTCGTCACGAAGCCGAAGTTTAAACTGACTCACGGGAACAAAGTTTTTTTCCCCCTCTTTTTTCAGCTACATGGGGCAGAGAACTCTGGGAAGGAGAAAGGAACAACCCCGATGACATCTGCAGACCTGTAAGCCAATCAGCGACCGGCAGGCTTATGTGATGTCACACAGGCTCACAGCCATATAAAACTGTCGGGCATTTTCAATCCCGGCATGTTACACTGCATGTGCTGTCTGTAGCGTCTAGCTGCTGCTACTGTACTATGCAATAGCGATTCTTGCTCCAAATCTGTTTCACATTCATGCATCTGCAGTAGCGATTTGTGGACCAATCCCTGGTTGTTCTTTAATGGGGATCTGTATACCCCAAAAAGCAGTTCTATTTAGTGACAAAATCGAATAGGAAGAAATCTGTTTCACATTCATGCATCTGCAGTAGTGATTTGTGGACCTCTCATTTGGTGTCAGTTGTGGGGTATCTGTATAACGCAAATTGCCATACCTTTTTGGGGCTATAGTTTACAGCCAGATTTACACGTCAAATCCTCAGAGTTTATAAATCACTATGTCAAGCAGAAAGTTGGCAGGTGGAGCAGGCAGAGGTGGCAGCACAGTAAGGGGACGTCGCAGCAGGGGCGACTCTGAGGCCAGAACTGCCGTTGTCATCTAGTGGCAGTATGTTGACTGGGTCATCCAATTCCTCAAATATAACATCTGACAACCCCAGCCAGTTGGATGGCTAAGGAGCAGGACAGCAGCCCTCACCTGTCGTCAACCAGCCTCTGTCCTGTTCCTTTCCCGCAGCTACTAGGTGGTCCGGGCTCAGCGCCACTATTCAGCAAGGACGAAGTGTTTGAGGACAGTCAGCAGCTGCTTGGCAGTGAAGAGGTGGGGCAGACTTCCGCTGCTTCCTGCAGTACACAGTCTGTGCATAATGACACTGGTGAGGAGAGTAGCAGTGACCGGGAAACGCACATTGACGATGATGTAGCTGAACGCACTTGGGAGCTGGGTGTAGCAGGGGATTCATCATCGTCAGGCGAAGAGTGTCAGCTTGCGCGTCAGGCAGCAAGTTGCTACTGTGGCCACGAGTCAGCAGGGCGGCAGCAGTGTGAGGACGGGAGCCAAACATCCGCGGGGTACAAATCCCCATTTGCAGGTCCAAGTTAGCAGTGGCACAGGGGCTCAGTGAGGCAGCAGCGGTGGTAGTTGCTCAGTGCAGAGTATTGGGGGTAAAATTACCACCTCAGCGGTGTGACAATTTTTTGTAAAGGTACCAGAGGAGCCGAGCGTGGGTATATGTTGCGGGCAAAAGTGAAGCATGTCCAGGGAGCTAACGTTGGCATCATGGCCCTGCGCCAACACATGCAGCGTCATCATCCAATGGCCTGAAAGAAACGGGCGTCAGATGTGGTCCATCCTGCAGGCGCAGCAACAGCAGCAACACCTAGTGGCACACATGCTGTTTCAGCAAGTCAAGGCTCCAGCACCTCTGCCGAAGGGAGCTGTTTGACATCATCTCCAGGTCCAGATGCGCTTGTCCACCCGTATTGTGGAGAGACTGACCTTTGTCAAGATGAATCAGGCTTGGATAGGCCAGGATTTTAACACGCCACTGCCTAATGTATCAGATTAGATCAGCCATGACGCCTCCTCCAAACGTTGAGAAATGAGTCTGGGTTCTAACTACCTGCCTCAGCCACTATTCTGATGCTGCCACCCGCCTGATTCCACACATCTGCTGCCAGTTGCTCCATCTGCCTCCTACCATCTTTACCAGGGACTGGAATTGTCTGCCACCTCCACACTATATCATTGTGCCACTCTGTGGGCTTCTGCTGCTGCCACCTCCACACTATATCATTGTGCCACTCTGTGGCTTTCCATGTTGCTGCCACCATGTTGCTGCCACCTGTGGGCTCCTGCTGCTGCTTCTGTTGCCGCCACCTCCACACTCTTATCATTGTGCCACTTTGTGGCCTACCATGTTTCCGCCACCTTCATAATTTGTAGAGAGAGCGACAATAATGTCAAGAAAAAACACAGGTTTGTATGTTTCTTGACATTATTGTCTCTCTCTCTACAATACTTTGGATCACAGGATCTCCTGTGTGCCACAGGGTACGCTGCAGCCCACCACACCACCATTTTCTACCTTCACCCTCTCCTTCAAGATTACAGACTCTTCCACTCACTACATAACCAGGCGACACGTTTCTCTCTCTGTTACCTCTACCTCCATAATTTGACATTGTGCCACTCTGCAGCCTACTCATGCAACTGCATGCCTACTCATGCACTGCTGTCTCCCTGAAATACCCTGTGATTTCCACAATGATGTTTTCACCCTCCACCACTATGATGTTGCCACTGTTTGGTTTTCACCTTCATTTCATCTGTCATAAAGAGGAAAAGCTTCAGGACTTTTTTTCATAGCCAAAAGCAGGAGTGGGTACAGAACACAGAGGACATGAAAGTATCCTATTTACTGCTCATCTCTATTCTGGATTAACTTTGATTTTTGGCTTCAGCAATACTGATGGATTATTGACGGATTGAAAGAGGACACTGACGGGGGAAAAGAAGGGAAAAATGATCAGTGACGTCAATGCAAAATTACTGCCGACACCCTCTCCATTTTTGGGGGGGGGGGGGGGGGGTCCTACATGTATCTGCGTTTAACAGAACAGGTTCTGTTGTAATCTATGGAATCATCTGATGTCAGTGTAAAAAGTGCACTTTTTGATGTTTTAGTGGGATCTTGGCCCTCAGCTCAGTCCTTTCGAGCTGGCACAGACGTTACCTTGTCACGCTGCGTTCCCGCTTCGCTTATTTGGTGAAGTTGGCATCTGTAAGTGCACATGAAAGTGAAGAGTGACGCGACTGTCATGTGCGTGTCATTCTAAAACACAGCATTGTTTGAAGAACCACGCTCCCTATGCATATTTAAGCATGGCGCAACGTTCTACAACACCCTACAGGCTCACTGCAGCCAGGAAATAACTGTCTTTTAACGTGATTCGTCCTGGCGAATCGGGACGAACCGAATTTTAACAAATTTGCCCATCTCTAATGTTAACACAACATATTCATATATAAGGAACTGTACTGTAAAATACATTACCACACAGACTGTTACACAGTGTTACACATCTCAGACTCCCCCCTGCTCCCCCGGCACCTCCCCCTTTGTCTGCTGTAATCTCACTGCAGCAGTGATTTGTAGTACCTAGTGGGAAGGAGGAAAGTGCTCCTGTTAAGCAAGGAGGGGCTCTGTCAAAACTTCCCATTACACTTCTGGCGTATTAGCATAATTTAAAAGTTAATTTAAGAAAAAGAGTCCATGGATACATTTTAAAGGGAAGTGTCTTTTTATGTTCATAAGTATTTGTGTGTATTTGTAAGTATTTAGTTATTGATCACAATTGTGTACCTCTGTCATATTCCTTTCCCATAGGAAAATGCCCACTAGCTTCCTATACTAATGTCTACAGCTGGGAGTCTGTTCCTTCTGGAATAGATATACTTGTTTGACTTAATCCCACATCATGTTTTTAGACTTCTTGTAGGTCATACTTGGTGTTAAAGGGGCTGCCTTACAAGGTATCAAAAGGAGACATTGGGGCAGATTAACTTACCCGGTCCATCCGCTATCCAGCGGCGTGTTCTCCAACGCTGATTCGGGTTCTGCCGGGATTCACTAAGGTCGTGCGCCCGATGTCCACTAGGTGTCGCTGTTGCGCTGAAGTCCGCCAGAGTTCACCTTCTCCATCTTGGTGTATGTGAGTGCTATTCTTGCGCCACTTGCGCCAAAGAGGCACTTACCCCTGAGGAAGTCGCATGATTGCGACGTAACACGTGGGGTGCCTCCGGCCACAGGTCTAGGACTACACCGTTCCTCCCACCATTCATTCTATATGGTTTGATGGTAGTCGTATGGCTCTGCCCTGACTTTTACACAGAGGGACTCCCTGGATGGGTATCCTTAGTGCATCATTTATTTATACCACCGCTTGGTGGTCTCTTGATTTTTTTGACTTGGTGCCCTCTTCCCTTTGAGGACCTCTTTAACGGTGCATTAGATCTTTTTAGGGCTGTTCGGCATGCATATTATCATATGTATTCATTTGATGTGGGGGATTTATGTCCGTATTATCTGTTGACTTGTGACCGTGTGTGGGTCTTTGTGACTGGCTCTGACCCACTTGCTTTCTATGTGTATTTGTGCACATTTTAAATGTTTTTAAAAAACTTTTGAGGCGTGACCTCCTTTGGTGTGTTTAGAATTAATTGTGAAATAAAAATAGAAATTTTTCAACCTATACACACTGGCTTTCCTTTTGCTTGAATTATACATTGTTTTTGGTGTGTTGGCTACAGAGTACTGTAGATTTAACTTAGTACTAGACATGAGCGAACACACTCGTCCGCTTGTTCGAGCATTAGCGTACTCGCAACTGTTCGTTGCTCGGACGAATATTTCGCCAATTCGAGAAAATGGCATCTCCCGCCATTTTGATTTTTGGCGGCCAGAAACAGAGCCAATCACAAGCCAGGAGACTCTGCACTCCACCCAGCATGACGTGGTACACGTCGATAGCAGTGGTTGGCTGGCCTGATCAGGTGATCATCATCTATTGTGGTTGCTGTGTGATTTCTTCTGATTGTTTTGCTAAAAAAAAAAAACACACACAAAAAAAGTTTGCACTATAATTTTGAAAATGCTGAACCCAAGGGCTAGGGGTAGGGGTAGAGGACGAGGGCATGGGCGTCCAACTACCTCAGGGGTCAGAGGCCGTGGTCCTGGGCGGGGTGAGACACCACCTGCTGATGAGGGAGCAGGGGAACGCCGCAGAGCTACACTCCCTAGGTTCAGGTCTCAAGTTACTGGGACTCGTGGTAGAGCACTGTTGAGGCCAGAACAGTGCGAACAGGTGATGTTGTGGATTGCGGACAATGCTTCTAGCCATTTGTCCACCAGTCAGTCTTCCATGCAGTCCACCCATGTCAATCAGCACTCCTCCAGCTCCTCCACCTCAGCCTCCTTCCCCCCCAGTCTGCCCCCTCCCAGGAAAATTTGGCATTTGAACCAGCATACTCTGAGGAACTGTTTTCTGGACCGTTCCCAGAGTCACAAACCACTTGTCCGATTGCTGCTGAGCTCTTTCCCGATGCCCAGGTTTTCCACCGGTCGCAGTCTGTGGGTGATGATGACATTGTTGACGTAGTGGAAGAAGTGTGTAAAGAGGTGTCGGACAATGAGGAGACACGGTTGTCAGACAGTGGTGAAGTTGTTGTCAGGGCAGGAAGTCCGAGGGGGGAGCAGACTGAGGGATCGGAGGATGATGAGGTGACAGACCCAAGCTGGGTTGATAGGCCGGGTGAACACAGTGCTTCTGAGACGGAGGAGAGTCCTCGACGAGAACAGGTTGGAAGAGGCAGTGGTGGGGCCAGACGGAGAGGCAGGGCCAGAGCTGGGGCATCAGAGCCAAATGTTTCACGTAGTGAAGCTCCCGTGGCGAAGGCTAGATTTTTGGAAGTCTGGAGGTTCTTTAAAGAAACACCGGATGACCGACGGACTGAGGTGTGCAACCTGTGCCACACCAGGATCAGCAGGGGTTCCACCACTACCAGCTTAACCACCACCAGTATGCGCAGGCATATGAATGCTAAACACCCCACTCAATGGAACCAAGGCTGTTCACCTCCGGCCAGACACACCACTGCTCCTTCCCCTGTGTCATCTGCTGCCTCTGCTAGTCAGCCCGCTACCCAGGACCCCGGCCCAAACACCTCCCGTGCGAAAACCACACCTTCGCCTCCATGATCCTCCACAGCATCCACCAATGTCTCCGTGCACAACGTCCAGCTCTCTATACCCAAGACGCTGGAGCTTAAGAGGAAATACAGTGCAAATCACCCACACGCCCAAGCCCTCAATGTCCACATCTCCAAATTACTGAGCCTGGAGATGCTGCCCTATAGGCTGGTAGAGTCCGAGGTCTGTCGCAACCTGATGGCGGCGGCTGCCCCTCGGTATTCGGTCCCCAGCCGCCACTACTTTTCCAGATAAGCCATCCCAGCCCTGCACCAGCACGTGTCAGACAACATCATACGTGCCCTGACCAACGCCGTTGCATGCTGGGCAGGGCCACTATGTATCGCTGACGGCATATTGGGTAAACTTGGTGGAGGCTGGGACCGAGTCTGACCCTGGGGCTGGTCATATACTGCCGAGGATTGCGGGGCCTACCTCGGTCCAGGTCTCTCAGGCCTACTATGCCTTCTCCTCCTCCCACCCCTCCTCCGATTTACCATCCCTGGGCATGGCGCCATCAGTCGGTAGCTCTAGGCACAGCAGCAGTGCCGGCGCTAAGCGACAGCAGGCTGTGCTCAAACTGCTGAGCGTAGGCGATAAAAGGCACACCGCCCAAGAGCTATTACAGGGCATCACGGCCCAGACTGATCTGTGGCTGGCACCGCTGAACCTGAAGCCAGGCATGGTTGTGTGTGACAACGGCCGTAACCTGGTGGCGGCTCTGCAACTTGGCAGACTGACACATATGCCATGCCTGGCCCATGTGTTAAATCTCATAGTTCAGCGGTTCCTAAAGACATACCCCAATCTGTCTGATTTGCTCACGAAGGTGCGCCGCATCTGTGCGCATTTCAGGACAGCACAGATGGTGCCACTCTCAGGGCAGCGCAGTGCCACCTCCAACTGCCCGCTCACCGACTGTTGTGCGACGTGCCCACAAGGTGGAATTCAACTTTAACCATGTTATCCAGAGTTTACCAGCAGCACAGAGCGATTGTAGACTGCCAGATGTCAACTTCCACCAGAACTGGTAGTCAGGTCAGTCAGCTTCCTCAAGTCTACAATGAGGAGTGGAAATGGATGTCTGATATCTGTCAGGTGCTGAGTAACTTTGAGGAGTCAACACAGATGGTCAGTGGCGATGCCACTATTATCAGCCTCACCATCCCGCTGCTTGGCCTGTTGAAAAACTCTCTGGTCAGCATGAAGTCAAAAGCTTTGCGCTCGTCACAAGAGACGGGGGAAGAAGATTCCCTTGTTGATAGCCAAAGCACCCTCAGGTCTGTTTCTCAGCGCATATCAGAGGAGGTGGAGGAGGATGAGGAGGAAGAGGAGGAGAATGTTGGCGAGACAGAAGAGGGGAGCATTGCTCAGTCCTTCACTGTTCAGCGTGTATGGGCAGAAGATGAGGAGTTGGAGGAGGAGGAAATGGACAGTCAGGCCAGTGAGGGAGTGAATTCTTGCGAGTTGGGACTCTGGTGCATATGGCAGATTTCATTCTAGGCTGCCTATCCCGTGACCCTCGCGTTCAAAGAAATTATTCCAGCACTGATTACTGGGTATTCACCGGACCTCCTGGACCCACGGTACAAGCAAAATCTTTCCACTCTCATCCCTGGAGAGGAAAGGAGTGTGAAAATGTATCAATACCAGCAGGCCCTGTTGCACAAGCTGAAACAGTATTTCCCTTCCGACAGCGATAGCAGCAGAGGGCGTACTTCTGCGGGACAAGTAGCGAGGGAGAGTAGGCGAGCAGGCAGCTTGTCCAGCACTGGCAGGGGTACGCTTTACAAGGCCTTTGCCAGTTTTATGTCACCTTGCAAGACGCTGTCACCTGTCCCCAGTCTCGGCAGAGTAGGGCTGATCTTTACAGAAAGATATTGAGGGAGTACGTAGCTGACCATACCATCATCCTAAATGATCACACAGCTCCCTACAACTACTGGGTTTCAAAGCTGGACATGTTACACGAACTGGCACTGTACGCCTTGGAGGTTCTTGCCTGCCCTGCCGCTAGCGTGTTGTCTGAGCGGGTTTTCAGTGCAGCTGGTGGCATCATCACCGATAAACGTACACGCTTGTCGACTGACAGCGCTGACAGGCTGACGCTTATCAAGATGAATAAAGCCTGGATTTCTCAGGATTTCCATTCTCCACCAGGTGAAAGAAGCTCAACCTGAATAATGTATGCACTCCTCCTCCTCATTTTCCTCCTTCTTCTCCTCTTTGTACACTATAGCAGAGGAAACTGGCTATTTTTTGCCAGGGCCAACTGGCTCTAGCTATAGTACTCTATGTATTTAATTTTTCTGGAGGGCCACCTACCCGGTCCTCTGTTTTAAACAATGTTTGAAAGTGCCACATACAGGCACTCAATCTATTTAATTTTTCTGGAGGACCACCTACCTGCTCCTTTGGTTTGAAAACTTTTTTGGACTGCCACATACAGGCACTATCCAAATTAAATTGTCTCCATAGCAGCCTCCACACGTCATCTTTATAGCTGCCTCCACACGTTGTATCCATTGCTACCTCCACACATCATCTCCACAGCTGCCTCCCAAAGTCGTCCATATAGCTACCTCCATAGATTGTCCCCTTAGCAAACGAGCTGTGTCAGGCAGAATTTTGGGTTGTGTTCATGGCTTCCACATCAAACTTGTTAACTTTGTCGCCACCCTGCTGTGTTATCCACAAAATATACTGGCAAACTTTTATCATTTACCGATATTATACAGTACTATAAGAACAGTACTACACTTGATCTTATACAAAAGGTTCTTAGAAGTGCTGTTTGTAGCCCCCGCCTGCTTTGAAAATTATAATTTTTTCAAAGTAAACGCTTCTGGCCTTCAGGCACATTTTGGGTAGGAAGGAGCCGAGAGACAGGGGCTTGGACAGGAGAAAGCTCGCCTGGCAGCGGACCGCCAGCTCCATTCCAAGAATCTACTAACATAGTTTGAACTGCAGCACCTTTAATCTACTACTACTTTACTGCCTCCATACATCGTCCCCTTATCAAACAAGCTGTGTCAGGCAGAATTTTCGGGTGTTTCACCAGATACATAATGGAACTCAGCCCATCTGTCACTTCCATGCTGGAGACCTTAAGTTGCAATCATAGCAGTGCAATATGGATGCCCCATACTGTCACTCTTAATCATGGAAGTCGTCTCCATGACTGCCTCCACATGTCGTCCCCTTATCAAACGAGCTGTGTCAGGCTCATTTTTCGAGTGTTTCACCAGATACGTTATGGAACTTGGTCACTATGTTGCCACCATGCTGTGTTATCGACTAAATATGCCGTCAACCTTTTGTTCACATAGGAAATCATTTCAGCGCTTCTTGCACACCTTCTTTGGAGCCCCATACTGTCGCTCTTAATCATGGCACCATTTCCGATAAAACTATTAAAAATAGAACTGCTATGCTATTCCATTATTCCTAGATGAAATATTCAAACGACCCCACCTGCTTTGAAAATTATAATTTTTTCAAAGTAAACGCTTCTGGCCCCCAGGCCCATTTTGGGTGGGGAGGAGCCGAGAGACAGGGGCTTGGACAGGCGAAAGCTCGCCTGGCAGCGGACCGCCGGCTTCATCCCAAGATTAGGCAGCCTCAGAGGCATCCATGCATACTGCCCCTGCTGTTTCCTGTCCATTTCGTCTCCACGATCCTCCACAACATCCACCAATGTCTCCATGCGCAACTTTCAACTCTCTATACCCCAGACGCTGGAGCGCGAGAGGATATACAGCACATCAACCCCTTATCAAACGAGCTGTGTAAAGCAGAATTTTCAGGTGTTTCACCAGATACATAATGGAACTTGGCACATCTGTCGCCACCATGCTGGAGACCTGAAGTTTTAATCATAGCAGCGCAATATGGGTGCCCAATACTGTCACTCTTAATCATGGAAGTCGTCTCCATGACTGCCTCCACATGTCGTCCCCTTATCAAACGAGCTGTGTCAGGCTCATTTTTCGAGTGTTTCACCAGATACGTTATGGAACTTGGTCACTATGTCGCCACCATGCTGTGTTATCGACTAAATATGCCGTCAACCTTTTGTTCACATAGGAAATCATTTCAGCGCTTCTTGCTCACCTTCTTTGGTTCCTCTCTGCTGCCTTAACCAGGCAAAATACTGATACATACAGTGCTACACGTTATCCTCGCCAAAAGGAATTTTTTAAATTGGTTTGAAGCCTGAGTCCATTTGGGGTATGTCGCCATGCCACTCTCTAGCCTGCCGCTGCTGCCGCTTCCTCTGCCTGCCGTCTTCTATAGTGTCACGGTCAATTATTGGATGTTTTAGATGCTATCTAGCCTCATTCGGTCACTCTGTCATCGCCATGCTGTTGCCCATAATTTTGGCATAATGGTGCGATTAAGCAGCCTCAGAGGCATCCATACATGCTGCCCCTGCTGTTTCCTGTCCATTTCCGTGGTGTTTCCATCATTTTTTGAGGTTTCCAGGTGTTTGGCCAAGCTTCCCTGTGCAGACCCTTGGTCCCCTTGAAAAATGCTCGAGTCTCCCATTGACTTCAATGGGGTTCGTTATTCGAGACGAGCACTCGAGCATCGGGAAAAGTTTGTCTCGAATAACGAGCACCCGAGCATTTTAGTGCTCGCTCATCCCTACTTAGTACAAATTTCCACTCTCAATGTTGTAGATACATGCTATTCTTCCACCACAAATTTTTTTTTGCGCCACAATCCGATCACGTGTGCCAAAATCCCGGGGCAATTCGCCGCAAATCGAAAAAAAAATTGGGAAACCCGACGAAAGTGGGCGATTCGGACCGTTAGTAAATGAGCTCCATTATTTTCCATTTAACACCTTGGTAAACGCATTTGCATACTTCCCAGAATTATCTAGTGGATTATCTATGGCTTTAAGTCTCCACATGCCTTTAAGGTGTCAATCACTCCATAACGAGAACACCTACTGTCTGACTATACTCCGAATCACCCTCCTTTTATTATGGGAAAATAGTTTCAATTTGCCAGGACCAGTTATTCAGAGACACTTCAGACCTATATCTCAGGATGAGAATCTGCTGGAGAAAAATCTCCTTTCTCGGATGTGATGTGTGTCCAAATCATTGTATAGTACAAGCTGCTCAGTGAACCACTCAGACCCTCATGTGTTTGAGCATTCCAATTTATTTAGGTAGCAGAGAGAGTTTTTATAGGTTCTTGGGACAAAGAAACTTACAGAGCATGCGTAACATTCCTCTGCCTTCAACAGGATGTATCAGTGTAAAATGATCTGTGTGCACAGGGAATGGTACTAAGCATAGGGTTGTAAAGATACATAGTGTGATAACACATCATAAAATGGATTCTATTCCCTCACAAATCCAGGTTCTTTTGTTTCTCCCACCAGAGGGCGCTGTATGGGTGACTAAATACAAATCCTGTACTGGATATACAGTATAGGATGGGTAAAACATCTGTCCACCATTTTGGGGGGAATATACAAAGGATAGACTTATAAATGACATTGGGGTAGAGGAGGAGAAAGGAAGATCTCCCCTGAAGACTGGGGCAACTAGGAGGATTGCCACACAGAAGACATCATATGGTTAAGGTAAACCTACCTGATAGATCAAATCCTGTCATTTCTAATTGCTTATTTTCCTAAAATATACTGTGATAGAAACAATGAACTCAAGATGGCGCCGCTATTGTGGACCGCACCTCAACGTTTTGAAGCCAAGGAATGCGGACTTGACGTCAATGTGCGACAGCAGGGAAGTTCTCCAATCAAGAGACTACATGAGCTGGGAACTCAGCTCATGTTTTGATTTGTATTCTCCTCCCACTTTTGCTTCTTTCCTATGTAGACTGATAGAACAAATAAAGCTTGCACAGTGCTGATCTGTCCCGGGCAATGGCATGAGCATGTCTTGTATCAGTGGTAGTCTGATTCATTTCCTTGCTACCGTGCACACATGCAATAATTTAATAATTAGAAACACAGCCAACGCACACTAAAAGAGGATATCTTAAATCCTACCCTGATATTTTATTTCCCTGTTAATCTGATTCTGTTTCACTGTTAATATGATCCTGTTTCCCTGTTAACCTGCTAATCTGTTACCACTTTCATCTATCTCCCAGTTAATCAGTTCCCCTGTTAATCTCCATCTTCCCTGTTCCCCTTCATTCTCTGGCTCCATCTGAGCAACTTCCCATTGTCCCTAGCCACCCTATTAAGCCAGCTAAGTGGATTATGATCTGTGATCACCGTAAAGTTACGCCCATACAGATATGCCTGCAGTTTTTGCAGAGCCCACACAATTGCCAGACACTCTTTTTCAATTGTGGCATATGCAACCTCCCGGGGCAACAGTTTCCTACTTAGGTAAAGTATTGGGTGCTCTTCTCCTTTCGGGTTTACCTGACTAAGGACTGCACCTAGTCCGTATGTGCTGGCGTCAGTTTGTACTAAAAATCTGCGGGTGAAATCTGGGGCCTGGAGAACAGGTGAACTGGCCAATACATCTTTTAAGGCTGAAAATGATTCTTCACACTGATTGGTCCATGCAACAATTTGGGGAAGTTTTTTCTTGGTTAAGTCTGTCAAGAGTTTAGCCAGCGCACTGTAGTTTGGCACAAATTTCCTATAATAGCTGGCTGTCCCTAGGAAAGACATGACTTGTTTCTTAGTTCTAGGGGTGGGCCATGTGGTTATGGCATCTACTTTCCCCTGTTCAGGGCGTAGGACCCCACCTCCGACACAGTGTCTCAGATATTGCACTTCTGACATTGCTATCTGACGTTTCTCCGGTTTGACAGTCAAACCTGCCCTTTTGAGTCTTTCCATCACCTGTGTCAGATGTTGCAGGTGTTCCCCCCATGAGTTGCTGAAAATGGCTATGTCATCAAGGTATGCAACTGCAAAGCTATCCAGTCCCTCCAGGAGTTGGTTGACCAACCTTTGGAAGGTGGCAGGGGCATTTTTCATACCAAATGGCATGACCAAAAATTCGTACAGCCCAAAGGGAGTTATGAAGGCAGACCTTTCCTGAGCGTCCTTTGTCATAGGGATTTGCCAGTACCCTACCCTACATAATGGTAAGGTAGGAAGCACTAGCCAGGTGATCTAATAACTCATCTATTCTTGGCATGGGGTAAGCATAAAATGTGGTAATTAAGTTTAGCTTTCTGTAATCCACACAGAACCGTGTGGTTCTGTCCTTCTTTGGCACAAGGACTACAGGGGAGGCCCATGCACTCTGAGATTTTTGTATTACGCCTAGGGCCAACATCTCTTCTATTTGATCCTTAATATTAGATTTGACCTCAGTTGAAACCCGATAAGCAGATTGCCTTATGGGCAGGTGATTGCCAGTGTCCAACCTGTGAACAGCTAAATGAGTTCTCCCAGGCTTCTGGGTAAAGGTATCTGTGAAGGCATTGAGTACCTCCCTGAGCTCACACTTCTGAGTATGGGAGAGGTGGGGGTTGAATTGTGCAGTGTCAAGGGACCATTTGCTTTGTGGCTCAGACACAAGGTCTAATAGAGGATCCCCCACCCCCTCATCTGGCAAACTACAAACAGGCATTACACAAGCTCCCTTGTCATGATGTGCTTTTAACATGTTAACATGAAAAACCTTTTGGCGTTTATTTGCCTCATCGAGGGCCACAACATAGTTAACATCATTTAATCGTTTGCATATAGTATAGGGGCCCTCCCATGCAGCCTGTAGTTTGTTTTGCAACATGGGAACCAGCACCCAGACCTTCTGACCTTCTTCATATATTCTCTGTCTGGCATTTCGGTCATACCACAGTTTCTGACTGGTCTGGGTTATGGACATATTCTCATGCACTAAGTTACTCAGGGTCTGCATCTTTTCCCTAAGTCTCAGTACATATTCTACCACAGAGACTCCTTGCATCCCTACGTTACCCTTCCAAGTGTCCTTAATCAGATCAAGAGGCCCCCTTACTCTTCTCCCATAAATAAGCTCAAATGGGGAGAAACCGGTGGATGCTTATTATCATAGTATATAAGGCTTGAAAAAGACGCAAGTCCATCAAGTCCAACCTTTAAGAATTAAATAAATGTTTTATCCCCATAACCTGTGATATTTTTGCTCTTCAGAAAGGCATCCAGGCCTCTCTTGAACATGTACATAGAGTCCGCCATAACAACCTCCTGCGGCAGAGAGTTCCATAGTCTCACTGCTCTTACAGTAAAGAACCTTTGTCTATGTTGATGGTAAAATCGCCTCTCCTCTAGGCGTAGAGGATGCCCCCTTGTCCTGGTCACAGGCCTAGGTATAAAAAGATCTTTGGAGAGATCCTTGTACTGTCCGTTCAGGTATTTGTACATTGTAATGAGGTCTCCACTCAGTCGTCTTTTTTCTAAACTGAATAATCCCAAATTTTGTAATCTGTCATTGTATTCTAATCCCCCCATTCCCCTAATAATCCTGGTTGCTCTCCTCTGCACCCGTTCCAGCTCTACTATATCCTTTTTATACACTGGTGCCCAAAACTGTACACAATATTCCATGTGTGGTCTGACCAGCGATTTGTATAAGGGCAAAACTATGTCTTTATCATGAGAATCTATTCCTCTCTTGATACATCCCATAATTTTATTTGCTTTGGCAGCAGCTGCCTGGCTCTGGTCACTAAAATTAAGTTTACCATCAACCAATACCCCCAAGTCCTTTTCAGCTCCAGTTTTACCAAGTAATTGACCGTTTAGAACATAATTATACTTTTTGTTTCCATGGCCCAAGTGCATAACTTTACATTTATCTACATTAAATCTCATCAACCATTTCTCTGCCCACTCCTCAAGCTTCCACAAATCCCTCTGTAATGCTAAACTATCGACCTCAGTATTTATTACTTTACACAGCTTAGTATCATCTGCAAATATTGAAACTTGACTGTGTAAACCCACTACAAGGTCATTAATAAAAATATTAAAAAGAAGTGGCCCCAATACTGACCACTCCACTAGTAACCTCAACCCAATCTGAGAATGTGCCATTAATGACGACCCTCTGTTTTCTATCACTAAGCCAATTACTTACCCAAATACACAGATTTTCTCCTATTCCCAGCAGTCTCATTTTAAATACCAACCTTTTATGTGGCACGGTGTCAAATGCCTTTGAAAAGTCCAGATATACAACATCCACAGCGTCCCCCAGATGCAGTCTTGAACTTACCTCCTCGTAGAAACCAATCAGATTAGTCTGACAGGACCGATCTCTCATAAACCCATGCTGACGCTGGGTTATAAGGTTGTGCACAGTGAGATACTCCAGGATAGCATCTCTAACAAACCCCTCAAATATTTTCCCCACCACAAAAGTTAGACTCACGGGTCTGTAGTTTCCAGGATCGCTATTTGATCCTTTTTTGTATATTGGTACCACATTTGCTATGCGCCAGTCCTGTGGAACATAACCAGTCCTCAGTGAATCTTCAAATATTAAAAGTAAGGGTCTGTCTATCACGGTACATAGTTCATGCAGAACCCGGGGGTGTATGCCATCTGGCCCCGGTGATTTATCTATCTTAGTGGTTCCAAGGCGACGCCGTACCTCTTCCTGGGTTAAACTGTTGACATTCCAAAAAGAATTTACATTATTCCTGATTGTGTCTTCCACCAGGGGATTTTCCTGGGTAAAGATGGGGGTCCTGGGATTTTCCTGCTTGAGAAGGCGCCCTTTCCTCATCTCCTTCCACCATGACCCCCATGTTATTTCTAAGGGAAAATAGTTTCTTATCATTTATATACTTGAAAAATAATTTGGGATTATTTTTGCTCTCTCTGGCAATTTTTCTCTCAGTCTCTATTTTTGCAGCCTATTTTTTAATCCTGTAATGCCTCATCGCTACCTTCACATTTTAGCACCTTAAACGCCTTATCTTTCTCGCTTATTGCTTTCCTTACAAGACTAGTTAGCCACATTGGCTGTTTCTTGTTCCTCTTATGCTTTTTCCCATAAGGTATGTGTTTCTCACAGGACTTTTTCAGAATATATAAGAAAAATTCCCATTTTTTTGGGGGGGCTTTTGTCTTTGAGAACATTATCCCAGTCTATGCCTTTAAGGTCTTCCCTTAGTTGCTGAAAATTTGACCTCCTGAAGTTTAGAGTGTTGGTTGCCCCTTCCCTAACGTTCTTAGTAAACCGTAGTATAAAATCAATGATATTATGATCACTATTCCCCAGGTTCCCCCCAACCTGTAGTTTTGATACCCTATCAGGTCTGTTGGTTAGGATAAGGTCCAGCAGTGCCTCCCCTCTTGTTGGCTCCAGGACTAGCTGTGACAGGTAATTGTCTTTTGTTGTTGACAAGAACCTGCTACCTTTGAAGGACCTGCATGTTTCTGCTCCCCAGTCAATATCTGGGTAATTGAAGTCCCCCATGATAAGTACTTCACCTTGCTTTGAAGCCGCATCCATTTCACTTATCAGCATTTCCTCTGTTGCCTCCATTATATTTGGAGCCTTATAACAAACCCCTAGTAATATTTTATTATTCTTTATCCCTCCCCTTATCTCCACCCATAGGGACTCCACATTTGCATTTGCGTTACTGATGTCATCTCGCAAGACAGGCTTGAGGCAAGAATTCACATATAAACAAACCCCTCCCCCTTTTTTATTTATACGATTTTTTCTAAAAAGACTATAACCATCTATAGCAACAGCCCAGTCATAGCTACTGTCCAGCCATGTCTCGCTGATACCCACTATATCATATTTCCGCTCCAACATCAAGAGTTCCTGTTCCTCCATTTTGTTTGTGAGGCTTCTGGCATTTGTGTACATGCACTTCATATGGTTTTCCCTGTCCGTATTCCTTTTGTTCTTATTCCCCAATCTTATTCCAGCCCGCCTTCCTCCCCCATGGTCTATGACTCTTCCCAGCTTTCTATCTGCACTGTCTTTTGCCCTGCACAAGTGTAGTTGCCCTCCCCCAGGTCTCTAGTTTAAACACTCCTCCAACTTTCTAGCCATTTTTCCCCCAAAACAGCTGCACCCTCCCCATTGAGGTGCAGCCCATCCCTACTGTAGAGCCTGTAGCCGACAGAAAAGTCAGCCCAGTTCTCCATGAACCCAAAACCCTCCTTCCTACACCAACTTTTGAGCCACTTATTTACCTCCCTGATCTCCCGCTGCCTTTCTGGTGTGGCATGTGGTACAGGCAGTATTTCGGAGAAAACTACCTTTGAGGTCCTTGCCCTGAGCTTATGGCCTAAATCCCTGAAATAATTTTTAAGGTCCTTCCACCTACCTGTTACTTTGTAATTAGAGCCAATGTGGACCATGACTGCTGGTTCCCCACCAGCCCCTCCCAGTAATCTGTCAACCCGATCCACAACACACTGTTCGGTATGCACGGTCTTTGTGACAGATTGCCCTGTGTGTTCCCCTAATAATTGAATCTCCCACTACCAGCACCTGTCTGACCTTGCCTGTGCTCCCATTACCCTTCTTACTGGAGCAGACAGTCCCCTGGTTGCTAGAGGCCACGTCTTGCTGCAGCATTGCTACCCAGAGCTGATATCCCCCTCATCCGCCAGCCTGGCAAACTTATTGGGGTGCACCAGATCAGGACTAGACTCCCTACAACTCTTCCCTCTACCCGCCTTCTCCATGTTACCCAACTAGCTGCCCCCTCACTCTGCACCTCCATACTTCCCTCCCCACACCCATCTTCCCCAGAGAGTTTGTGCTCCAGGAGCAGCAAACTTCGCTCCATATTGTCAATTGCCCGCAGCCTTGAAACTTGCTCATTTAGATCCAGAATCTGGGCTTCCAGATGAGCAATTTTCACACATCCCACACAGCAGTATTCCCC
Source organism: Engystomops pustulosus (assembly GCF_040894005.1). Lineage (NCBI taxonomy): Eukaryota > Metazoa > Chordata > Amphibia > Anura > Leptodactylidae > Engystomops > Engystomops pustulosus. Next base: position 164,771,883 of record NC_092411.1, on the reverse strand, counting down.
CTCAAACGGCTGTCCAAGGAAAGCATACATGGCACAGGATGTACACTGTGTAGCAATGCCACTTATGGAGTCCATTGTTCTAATGGGAATTACAATAGAAATATGCACGGAAAGAAGGAAAGAAGAATTTACAGTCAAAGTAACACAAAATACAGCAGTTACCTGCTAAAGTCCCTCAAACTTAAGTCCCTTAAACCTAAGTCACACTTAGGACTCTGCACACACTTCGGATCAATGCACACTCGCCACCAAGCTCACACACTCACTTTTCTGTTGCTTTTTTATAGGTAATGTGCCACAAAACTCTGCAGAGCTCACTGCAACAAGATCTGGCTGCTTGTGGTACTTCCCGGTAAGCAAACAAGAGATGGGGAAGGTACCGCTCCCAGTCTCTCCCTACAGTCTCAATGAGCATTTTAAGCATTTGTTTCAGGGTCCCATTAAAGCGTTCACACAAACCATTAGTCTGAGGGTGATAGGGGGTGGCTACCAAATGTTCTTCCTGCATTTTCTTACAGAGGCTTTGCATTAAATTAGACATGAACTGTGTACCTTGATCAGTCAACATTTCCCTGGGAAATCCAACACGAGAGAAAACAGTCAATAATGCATCTGCTACCTTATCTGCACGTATGGAAGACAGGGCTACCGCTTCTGGGTATCTAGTGGCATAGTCAACTACTAATAAATTTATTTCCTGAGCTGCTAGGTATTTTAAGGGGTCCAATGATAATTACAGCCACCCGCTGGAAAGGCTCATCAATTACTGGTAGAGGAATCAGTGGAGCCTTATGAATATACCCAGTTTTTCCCACCCTTTGGCAAACTGTGCAAGACCGACAGTAATTAGCAATGTCAGTGCCCATCTTGGGCCAATAAAAATTGTGCGTCAAGCGAGCTTTGGTTTTTTGTATCCCTAGGTGCCCAGCTAGAGGGATTTCATGGGCAACCTTCAGTAATCTTTCTATGAACTTATAGGGAACAACTAGGTTAGTAGGAACATATTGAGATACCATTCTGCCAAGGTCAGTGCCTAATAACACATTAGTTGGAATAGTGTTGGATACGTCCACAGTCCTCAAACCCCTTCCAGCCCCCCAGTCTAGATACACATGGGCCATTGGTACAGCAGGGCTAGCTCCCCCAACCCCTATTACAGACAATGTTTTTCCTGGAATAATGTCATTTGAGTCCACCATTTCTGGACGTACAAGGGTCACTTCTGCTCCAGTGTCTCTTAATCCAACGGTGACCCTATTGCCCACGGTAACAGACTGAAGATTATCATTGTTTTTCCCCACTGTCCCAGCCACAAATAAAACAGAGGGTGATGATCCAGACAGTGTTCTGGGAGTATGCAACACTAAGATGTCCCACTTGGTTACAGGTAAAACATTTGCGATTGTCAATAACAGTTTTAGTCCCTGGAGCACCAGAAAAAGGTCGCCCTGGTGGTTGATTTGCAGAAGAAGGGGAATTCCCCACTGGCTTACCTCCATTCCAGCTGTTTGTAATATCCTTTCTGGGTTCTGGCATCCTGTTGGCAGTATAGGTGTCCGCAATCTGCGCAGCTTCATCCGTAGTTTTAGGCTCCCTGTCACAAACAAACTGTCGTACATCCACAGGACAAATGTGCAGAAATTGATCTTTTATCATGAGATCCTCCAGGTCCTCACGGCTGTTGACAGAAATTCCTCGGGTCCACTGTAGAAAGGTAGTCCGTAAGTTGCCTACTGTATCAGTTGGTCCTCGCTTTACGCTCCGGAATTTCTTGCGGTACACCTCCGGAGTTAAGTTGTACTTTTTAATCAAAGCTGCTTTTATAGCATCATAGTCCTCATCAAACTCAAGAGGAAGGTCAGCAAATACTTCCAGGGCTTTACCTCTTAGCCCTGGGCTTAAATACTGTGCCCACTGCTCACGGGGCAGATGGTATTGTCTGCAGGTCTTCTTAAAAGACCGCAGAAAAATGTCCAAGTCCCCATTCTTGTCCAGTACTGGAAAACGTTCTTGACGAGGTCTTTTGGGGTCTACATCTTGGGATTGGGGTTGCAGAGAATTGACACCCCTTTCAATACGCGCCATTTCCAGCCTGAATTCTCTATCAGCCTGGCGCTCACGCTCTGCGGCTGCTCTCTCCTCTCTCTCTGCGGCTGCTCTCTCCTTCTCTCGCTCTGCGGCTGCTTGATTAAACTGAAGGATAAGCTGCAGACGCAGGCTAGGATCACAGTCACCTAGCTGCTGTAGGGCCATTTGTAGAGACACATCCATGCCTTCCTGAGGGCTCCTGCTGTGGGTAGCCTCAGGGGAAACTCTTCCAGGATTAATGTCCATATCTTGGCTCCCTTGAGCCGTGCCAGATCCTTGCTCTGCATCTTGCTCCATCAAAGCACAAACCAGCAGCTCTTTGGACTTGTCAGCCGGGTCGATACCTCTCTGCTCACAGAGGTGGACTAGAGCCTCCTTGCTCTATCTCTTGTAGATGGTTGCCATCCCTGACTGCAACCTTTGCCAAATAAAAGATAGAAAAGAAAAACGGGGAAGGGGAACTGTTTGCACGTGTGTCTTAGAACAGCACTGATTTGGTCCGTGTAAAACTAGGGTACTCCTTGCAAGGATTCCACTAGTCCTTAAGTGCAGGGGTCAGTTACTTAATCCCAACACTTAATGCTCTGACAAAAATGAATTTATCCCACCGCTGCCAACCAATTTTGTCACGGCAGGGACGCCACCGCCACGTCACGTGACTTGGGGTGCAACTGTACGGGTTAGCCTACTGTACGCTCACCTTTCACTCAGGACACAAATTGAGCATAAATCACACCTCATAGAGCTCCAGCACCAGACCCGCTGCCACCACTTCACCAGGCTATGAGTTCGCAGAGCATACAGGGACCAAAATTAAAGTGAAAATCTTTAATTACAAAAAGTTGATCAGTGCATAAAAAAGATATTAAAAATAAAAGAATTACAAATGACACACAACACGGCAAAACAGTTATAAAATAAAAAGGGAGAAAAATAACAGAAACTTACAACTTAAAGTGAATCCTGATTCCCTGGAGGTGGGAGAAATAAAGAACACACTCAGCTTGTCAAGCAGCCCCCAAAATGTGAACACCAATTCTTGGATTTCATATTGTTTTATATCTTTTCAGTTTGGTCAGATTTCAGAACCTCCCATTCATTAATTAGTCCAGAGGGTCATTCAGGATTGGGCAAAGTTTTAATGAGGGGGTAGAGTCCAGGAATATTTAAACAGTTCTTTGTTTCCAAATCCCTAAATGCAGGGGTGGGGGTAGGTGCAGAGGAGAGGTGACCAAATGGCTTTTGAGGTCACCAGAGAAAATTCTGCAGGTCAGAGTTTATCAGGTTGTAAGGATCTCCAGGATGTTGTAAAAGAGGCCTGGACGCTTCAATGGATGCCACATATTTCAACAAAGTTTGTAATATCCCAATAGTTCAACAAATCTTACACATTCAAGAATAATATTTCCTTGACAGTTAGGTGTAAGGATTATTATTATTATTGTTTGTGTTTGTTTGAATGCATATTTGTGGGGTGGTCCTGTGGGAATGGTGGGTACTGTGTTTTAGCATTGTATACTTTAAGTGCGTTAATAAAGATTCTTGGCATCAACACCTGTACAACACAGGGCAACTAGAAACAGAAGAGACATAGGGGGTCATTTACTAAGGGCCTGAATCACGTTTTTATGGCGGGTTACCCGAATGTCTCCGTTTTGCGACGATTTTCCCTGAATTGCCCCAGGTTTGTGGTGCACGCGATCGGATTGTGGCGCATCGGCACCAGTGTGCACGTGACGGAAATTGGGGGGCGTGGCCAAACGAAAACCCGACGGATTCGTGAAAAACCTTTCAAAAAAAGTGTCGCTGGACACGCGCTTACCTGCACCCAGCAACGGATCGTGAAATCCGGCGGACCTTGGCGAACTTAAGAACAGCAGCGACACCTGGTGGACGTCGGAGGAACTACCTTAGTGAATCGCCGGAAGACCCGAATCCACCGCAGAGAGCGCGCCGCTGGATCGCGAATGGACCGGGTATAAAGCATAATAACTGATAGTACTACAGGATCCTATTATACAAATAAGAAGATTACCATAGTCACAGTGGCGGGATCGAAGAGTGAGTGCCTTTGGTTTTTCATCCTTGATTTTGATGGTAGATTTCTTTTAAATGCATAGGGCTATAAATATCTGCTGTAGATCAGTGACTTTTTGACAATGGAATTGCATTTTGTGCAAGAGCTGAAGAATACTGCTGACAGACTAATTAACCCTTTATGTATCTGTACATTACATGTCGGTACCCGCTGTATGGAAAGGGCTTACATACAAGGTGGGTGTCTGCTGCATGTGGACACTGCTATATTGGATTTGATCGCTGTTCCATGTGAAATCATCGGGGGAGGCAATTGGTTACTATGACAGCCTTGGGTCATAAAACCCTTTCCATAGCCAATTAGTCTTTGCTGAATATTGCAAAGGTGTTTTGCGGTGTTTTCCCACCGATCACCGCCGGCAAAGTTCCCTGCGGCTTCAAAAAGATGGCGACGCATTGGCGCCATCTTGCTGCGAATTGCCGCTCCCCGTGACGTCATCAGGGAGCGGCAATCCATTGCCATGACAGCCTCGGGTCTTTCAAAGCCTCGGAAGTCTTGTTTTAACCCATTCATTACAATGGGCTATCAGCACATCGTAAAGAATGAGGAGGAAAATACCCATATACTGCCATACATAGGATTGATCAGACAACAGAGGGTTAAAGTACCCTAGGGAGTCTGAAAAATAGTAAAAGTTAAAAAAAAAATAATAATAAAACAACCTAAAAATTCAAATCACCCCCCTTTCCCTAGAACTGATATGAAAATAACAGTAAAATTCATTAACAAATAAGGTATCGCCGCGTCCGAAAATGCCAGATATATCAAAATCTAATAATGTTTTTTCACTGTGTTTTACCCCGTAATGGAAAATAGCGCCCCAAGTCGAAAATGTCACTTTTTTGCCATTTTGAAAAAAAAAATCTATAAATAGAGATCAAAAGGTCGCACAGTCCTAAAAATTATAGCAATGAAAACACCATCAAAAGTTGGAAAAAAGGACACCACCCACAGCTCCGAACACCAAAGTATGAAAAGGTTATTGGCACCAGAAGATGGCAAAATGAAGAAAAAAAATTTGTACGGGAGGTTTTAATTTTTGTAAAAATATGAAAACATAAAACCTATACAAATTTGGTATCCCCATGATTGTGCCGACCCAAAGAATAAAGTAGACGTGTCATCTGTGGTGCACAACGTAAGCCGTAAAATTCATGCCCACAAGAAAACGTCTTCTTTCACCATTTTCATTGCATTTGGAATTTTTTTCCCGCTTCCCTGTACACGGCATGGAATATTAAATACCGTCACTATGAAGTTTGTTACACAAAAAATAAGCCATCACAGAGCTCTTTTTGTAGAAAAATTTAAAAGTTGTAGATTTTTGAAGGTGGTGAGTGAAAAAACTAAAAAGGACCAAGTCGTTAAGGGGTTAACCAGCCCCCCAGTATATAGCTTACCAGACCCTCCAGTATATAGCCTGCCAGCCCTTGAAGTATATAGCCAGCCAGTTCCCCTACTATATATAGCCTTCCAGCCCCTGATCTCCCCCCCCGCCCAGAATATAGCCTGCTAGCTGGGGCAGTATATAGCGAGCGTCCCAAAATGTCCGATCTATCAAAATACAATAATGTTTTTCCCGGCTTTAATCCAGTAACAGAAAATAGCGTACAAATGGGAAAGTTACACTTTGCCATTTTGAAATTATTAAAAATGTAATAAAAAGTCATCAAAAGTCTGTAAAACCCTTAAAATGACATCTTTGAAAGTTTCACCATCCACTGCTCTGCACACTTAAGTATGAAAAAGTGATTAACGTCAGAAGATGGCAAAAAAAAGAATATTTTTTTTGTAGAGGAGGTTTTAATTTTTGCAAATGTATGAAAACAATATAAAACCTATATAAGTTTGATATCCCTGTAATCGTACCTACCCTAAGAATAGGGTAAACATGTCATTTGGACATACTGTAGTATGACAGTATATGGTACAATCAGACAACCTAGGGTTAAAGTACCTTAGGGGGTCTGAAAAATAGTAAAGAAAAAAAAATACTAAAAATTCAAATTACTGTATATACTCGAGTATAAGCCAACCCAAGTATAAGCCAAGTTAGCTCATTTTAATCCTAAAAAACTGGGAAAACCTAATGACTCAAGTATAAGCCTAGGGTTGGAAATCCATTGGACACTTCCTCCAGCCAGTATATGGCTGACCAGCCCATATCCCCCAGTATATAGCCTGCCAGCCCCTGCCCCCCAGTATATAACCTGCCAGACCCTACCCCTCACGTATATAGCTAACTAGCTCCCCAGTATTTGGTCTGCCAGCCCCCCTAGTATATAGCTTACCAGACCCTGCAGTATATAGCCAGCCCCCATAGTATATAGCCTGCCAGCACCTGCAATATATAGCTAGCCAGCCTCCCCCAGTATATAGCCTGCCAGACCCTGCCCAACCAATATATAGCCTGCAATCCATTGCAGTATATAGCCAGCCAGTTCCCCTAGTATATAGCCTGTCAGCCCCTGAAGTATATAACCAGCATCCCAAAATGTCAGATCTATCAAAATACAATAATGTTTTTTCCTGACGTTTAATCCTTTAACGGAAAATAGTGTGGAAATGCAAAAATGACACTTTTTTTGCCTTTTGTAAATATATTAAAAAATTTAATAAAAAAATGGAAATGCAAAAAAAAAAGGTCCAGTTCATTAAAAGGGCAGCATGGTGGCTGAGTGAGTAGCACTTCTGCCTTGCAGCACTGGGGTCCTGGGTTTGAATCCCACCCAGGTCAACATCTGCAAAGAGTTTGTATGTTCACTCTGTGTTTGCGTGGGTTTCCTCCAGGTACTCCGGTTTCCTCCCACACGCCAAAACATACTGTTAGGTTGTTTAGATTGTGAGCCCCATGGGGACAGGTACCAATTTGACATGCTTTGTGCAGCGCTGCATAATCTGTGTGCGCTATATAAATAAAGAATTATTATTATTTAAAGGGGTTAAAAACCAAAAGCCACATTGATAAATCTGCTGTGAGCTACAGAGACCATCTTAGAGATGTTGCAAAAGGCATCAGCATAAGTAATTAATCTTTATCATTCACGCACAGTTGTATGAATTATGGAAATATTTCTTTTACAGTATTACATAAAATATTATTATATTATAAATAACATACCTATATCATCTATAGGATCTGCTTCTTTCACAGAAATACCCATTGTATATCCCCTGAAACACATAAAAAAATTGAGAGTCATTAATAAATAAATAGGGCAATAATATTGTTTGGTAAATATTAATTGGCATTTTTTTATGTCTTATTTTATTATAGGTGTTGAGGATCCTGGCATATTGTAGATATATCAATAATAGAAACAGCATGCATGATTAACATGTCCACGACGATCTGAACAGACAAAAGAAAACAGTACTAGGTACTTCCGTACAGCCAAAAGTCTGAATGTACATTGCATTTTGAAAATTATTATTATTAATACATGAAAAGAAAAGCTCAGTGAAAGAAAACAGCTGCGCTTCTAGATTGCTTTTTACATATTTGTACTACTGATAATGGAAGGTTGTTGTATCTGAGAGGTATTAGTTGACAAATTGTGGGATATTTGGTCCATAATTGATGCCTCTCATTACTTGGACCATCAAAGGTCCAAGTATCAATGATACTTATTATTACCCAGATACTGACTGGGGGCAGAAACCTGCAGGTCCTTCAAAGGCAGCAGGTTCTTGTCAACAACAAAAGACAGTTACCTGTCGCAACTAGTCCTGGAGCCAACAAGAAGGGGGGCACTGCTGAACCTTATCCTAACCAACAGACCTGATAGGGTATCAAAACTACAGGTTGGGGGAACCTGGGTAATAGGGATCATAATATCATTGATTTTGTATTATGCTTTACTAAGAGCATTAGGAAAGGGGCAACCAACACTCTAAACTTCAGGAGGGCAAATTTTCAGCAACTAAGGGAAGACCTTAAAGGCATAGACTGGGATAATGTTCTCAAAGACAAAAGTCCCCCCAAAAAATGGACTTTTTCTCATATATTCTGAAAAAGTCCTGTGAGAAACACATACCTTATGGGAAAAAGCATAAGAGGAACAAGAAAAAGCCAATGTGGCTAACTAGTCTTGTAAGGAAACCAATAAGCGAGAAAGATAAGGCGTTTAAGGTGCTAAAAAGTGAAGGTAGCGATGAGGCATTACAGGATTATAGAGAGAAAAATAAATGAAGTATCAGCAACAAATTACAAAGTGTCCAGAGCACCAGTTTAAGGTACACCCAATTATAGTTGCAAATAAAATACACAGAATGTTTTTCAATTAAATACAGTTTTATTAAAATATTAATGTACTAGAGATCCAACATCCCACCTACCAATCGTATATGCATATATCAAAATAATATATATGTCAAACTAATACACCTAAGAAAATCACTAGCAATATGCATGTGAGTATGACTATTTACACTGGTTGGTAAAAGAGGTGTAGTAGTCCCTGAAACAATTGTGTAATTGTGCAGTGTTCACACTGTTGAGGTATTTCAGAAAAGTCTTAATCATGAAATGATTTAAAAGTCAAAAATATATCAAAGTCAAAATCTTCTTTTCTTTTTTGCTTTCTCATATGTACTGTCTCAATTTAGACACAATAGTTGGATAGGGCATAATACACATTTGTGGTCACTTCAGTTGAATAAGATTGTGATATCCAGTGGTGTTCACTGAGTGTTTGTGAGAAATGTAGGATCATATAGTACTCGCACACCGTTAAGTTTTCAGTCTACTTGCAAGCGTGTCTATTCTTCGGCATCTAGTCAGATTTACTGCTCAGGTGTGAAGCCGATGTGTGTTAAATAATCCGGAGCTCCGTAACTGCTGGTTCCTTTCAATGATATTGCTACTCCAAGGGCGTGCTCCACTCCTACCTGGCCAGGTGTAGTAATTTCCTTTGTAAAAATGGTGCAAGGAGAGTCTTAGGCTGGTGCCACACGTAGCGCTTTGTCTGTGCTTGCAAACGCAAACACAGACAAAGTCGCGCCCACCAGGCGCCGTTCATAACACGAAGCTAGCGCACAGGGGGAGGTCCTCGGCCCAAACGCACATGCGTTTCCCTGGAAATGCATGCGATCGGCTTAGGACCTCCCCCTGTGCGCTAGCAACGCGTTTTGAACGGACGCCTAGCGGTATGTGTGACCGCGGCCTTAACCTTGGTAGGATTTACAAAACACACTTTTTCTTTGGTATCGCTGCATATATGTCTTCTGTGAAGACACAGTGGAGTTTCAGTATCAAGATGTAATAAGATTCAGTCGCAGTCAAGTTCACTCGCCAAGCTAGACGCGTTTCAGAGGTTCTTCCTCCTTTCTCAATAGCTGGTGCTCAATGACTGCTTTTTATACTTTCTTTCAACAGGAAGAAAAACCTGGATGTTGGATAAAACTGAAGACCTGTATGGGATTTCTTTTATTCTTTCTTTAGTGTATTTGTGGCCTTTCAACATGTCCTTTGTATTTCTTTATTTGTGCACAATACTGTTCTTATTTATGTCTCCTAAATGTTGACCACACAGATATATGGAATAAAAATATAAATATAAAAATATAGGACAACATCAAATAAAGACAGGGAATGTCTCCAAGTACAAAACCTGGGCAAAGTTAGACGGATAAAGATGAAACACATACAGTCATGGCGATAATCGTAAGTATAAAGTTCAAAATGGGATGTAATTTATAGATATCATTTGTTGAGAAATCATTTTTTAAGAAAAACAAATGATAAACAGATGATAAACAAATGAATGATAAACAAATGATAAACAAATGAATGCTAAACAGATGATAAACAAGTGATAAACAAATGAGAAAAAAATGAATGGTAGATGATAAACAAATGATAAACAAATGAATGATATACAAATGATAAACAAACGATGAAGGGAGTTGGGTAGAGTGGGGGTCCGTGTGCTGGAATACAGCCTGACGTGTACCCCCAGCCAGCCGAAACCCCCCAAAGTTTATAAAAAACATAGTTCCCCCCTGCCAATCTTTGGGTACCGTATGTAGTGCACAAAATTTGAGTTTTTGGGTCTGCTGTGTTATTTCCGATAAAGCAGAGAGAGAGATAGTGGTTGGTAAAACCTGTTTTGATGTTCCTAATATGTTCTTTCCTTCGTTCTTTAAGAGATCTATATGTTCGCCCTAAATATTGTTAGTGACATGGACACTCTAATAAATATATAGAACATTCATTTAGGCCAAAACTGATGGTTTCATAATAAATTAAATGATGAAACGCTCTGCAACATTTGATGCCCAATTTCTCCCGAGTGTACTGATCTTCCATATGTGGTGGTAAACTGCTTTGTGGGCGCACGGCCGGGCATAGAATGAATGGAGGTGCCATTTCACAGTAGATTTGTATTGTCATATTGTACAAGCTATAAAATTTAATTTTTTTGGTAATGCGAACATATGAGGGATTATTATTTGCGGGATGAGATACAATGTAAAGATAATTATTTTGGGGGGTCCTAAGCTTATTTGTGAGATTTTATTAACTCTTTCAAGGGGGACACAAACAAAATCATCATTTTTTATTTTGGATTTTTAGCACTTTTTTTTCCCCTGCTCACCGTAACGTAAAAATAATATTTCATCTTTATTCTCTGGTTCACTATGATTGCGGTGATACCTCATTTATATAGTTTTTTATATCTTATTTTACTGAGCAAAACCAATATTGGAGGAAATCACATTTTTTTTACTATTGACAACTTTTCAGAGCCATAACTTCTGTATTTTTCTGTTGTCAGATCTGGTTGAGGGCTTATTTTTTGCGTAAAGAGTTGTTATTTTCAGTTGTATCATATTAGGGAACGTAACTTTTTTTTAATCACGTTTTAGAACATTTTTTGTGATGGTGTTCACCGAGCAGGTTCAATATTGATTTATATTTGATTGATTTTATACAGATTAGTACGAACATGTTGATACCAAATATGTAATTTTTTTGTGTTTTATATACTTTATTTGCATTTTATGTGTAACTGGGAAGATTACAATTATAAAATGACTTAATCTTTTTTTTTTTTTTACTTTTACACATTTTCCACCTTTTGGCTTGAACAAACGTTCATTCGATCGCTTGTTCAAGCCTTTACACTGCAATACACTTGTATTGCAGTGTACAGTATAAGTAACTGAGCATGCTGAGCATGCTAAGTTACATATTTCCAGGTTCTGCCAGGAGGCGGAACCCGGCGGGGACAGAAGCTGGCAGCCTCGGGTCACTCGCCGTAACCCGGGGCAGCATCCGGAGGCATCGGATCCCCTGGAAAGGCGTTGCGTCAGAAGAAGTACCCTCAATGATCGACGTAGATTTCCGATAGGGCGGTCATTAGGGGTTTAAAAGGAACTAGCAGTTACGGAGCTCCGGATTATTTAACACACATCGGCTTCACACCTGTGCAGTAGATCTGACCAGACGCCGCAGAAGACACACGCTTGCAAATAGATTGAAAACTGAACAGTGTGTGAGAAATGTAGGATCATATAATGCTCACAAACACTCAGCAAACACCACTGAATATCACAATCTTGCTTTCTTAACAATTTACAAGCCAGATAAGAGACTGTTAATATGTGTGTCATGCTTCATCCAACTAAGACAACAAAGTGATGATAAACGTGCACTATGTCTTATCCAACTAAAGTAACCACAAATGTTTATTACGCTCTATCCAACTATTGTGTCTAAATTGAGAAAGTATATATAAGAAAGCAATAAAGAAAAGAAGATTTTGACTAGAGATGAGCGAGCGGTGCTCGTTATTCGAGACGAACTTTTCCCGATGCTCGAGTGCTCGTCTCGAATAACGAACCCCATTGAAGTCAATGGGAGGATCGAGCATTTTTCAAGGGGACCAAGAGTCTGCACAGGGAATCTTGGCCAAACACCTTGAAACCTCAGAAAATTATGGAAACACCACGGAAATGGACAGGGAACAGCAGGGGCAGCATGCATGGATGCCACTGAGGCTGCTTAATCGCACCATTATGCCAAAATTATGGGCAACAGCATGGCGATGACAGAGTGACTGAACGAGGCTAGATAGCATCTAAAACATCCAATAATTGACCCTGACACTATATAAGACGGCATGCAGAGGCAGCGGCAGCAGTGGCAGGCTAGAGAGTGGCATGGCGACATACCCCAAATGGACTCAGGCTTCAAACCAATGGGTGGCAGAGAGGAACCAAAGGAGGTGAGCAAGAAGCGCTGAAATGATTTCCTATGTGAACAAAAGGTTGACGGTATATTTAGTCGATAACACAGCATGGCAGCGACATAGTGACCAAGTTCCATAACGTATCTGGTGAAACACCCGAAAAATGAGCCTGACACAGCTTGTTTGCTAAGGGGATGATGTGCTGTATATCCTCTCGCGCTCCAGCGTCCGGGGTATAGACAGTTGAAAGTTGCGCATGGAGACATTGGTGGACGCTGTGGAGGATCGTGGAAGTGAAATGGACAGGAAACAGCAGGGGCAGTATGCTTGGATGCCTCTGAGGCTGCCTAATCTTGGGATGGAGCTGGTGGTCCGCTGCCAGGCGAGCTTTCGCCTGTCCAAGCCCCTGTCTCTCGGATAGTGCCTGTATGTGGCAGTCCAAAAAAGTTTTCAAACCAGAGGAGCAGGTAGGTGGTCCTCCAGAAAAATTAAACATATTGATTGCCTGTATGTGGCACTCCCAAAAATTGTTTAAAACAGAGGACCGGGTAGGTGGCCCTCTAGAAAAATTAAATACATAGAGTACTATAGCTAGAGTCAGTTGGCCCTGGCAAAAAATAGCCAGTTTCCTCTGCTTTAGTGTACAAAGAGGAGGAGAAGGAGGAAAATGAGGAGGAGGGGATTCTTTCAAGTTGAGCTTCTTTCACCTGGTGGAGAATGGAAATCCTGAGAAATCCAGGCTTTATTCATCTTGATAAGCGTCAGCCTGTCAGCGCTGTACGCTTATCGGTGATGATGCCACCAGCTGCACTGAAAACCCGCTCAGACAACATGCTAGCCGCAGGGCAGGCGAAAACCTCCAAGGCGTACAGCGCCAGTTCGTGCCACATGTCCAGCTTTGAAACCCAGTAGTTGTAGGGAGCTGTGTGATCATTTAGGACGATGGTATGGTCAGCTACGTACTCCCTCACCATCTTTCTGTAAAGATCAGCCCTACTCTGCCGAGACAGGGGACAGGTGACAGTGTCTTGCTGGGGTGACATAAAACTGGCAAAGGCCTTGTAAAGCGTACCCCTGCCAGTGTTGGACAAGCTGCCTGCTCGCCTACTCTCCCTCTCTACTTGTCCCGCAGAAGTACGCCCTCTGCCGCTAGCGCTGTCAAAAGGGAAATACTGTTTCCCAGGGCCTCCTGGTATTCATGCATTCTCACACTCCTTTCCTCTCCAGGGATGAGAGTGGAAAGATTTTGCTTGTACCGTGGGTCCAGGAGAGTGAATACCCAGTAATCGGTGCTGGAATAAATTCTTTGAATGCGAGGGTCACGGGATAGGCAGCCTAGCATGAAATCTGCCATATGTGCCAGAGTTCCAACGCGCAAGAATTCACTCCCCTCACTGGCCTGACTGTCCATTTCCTCCTCCTCCAACTCCTCATCTTCTGCCCATACACGCTGAACAGTGAAGGACTGAGCAATGCCCCCCTCTTCTGTCTCGCCAAAATTCTCCTCCTCTTCCTCCTCATCCTCCTCCACCTCCTCTGATATGCGCTGAGAAACAGACCTGACGAGCGCAAAGCTTCTGACTTCATGCTGACCAGAGAGTTTTTCAACAGGCCAAGCAGCGGGATGGTGAGGCTGATAATAGCGGCATCGCCACTGACCATCTGTGTTGACTCCTCAAAGTTACTCAGCACCTGACAGATATCAGACATCCACGTCCACTCCTCATTGTAGACTTGAGGAAGCTGACTGACCTGACTACCAGTTCTGGTGGAAGTTGACATCTGGCAGTCTACAATCGCTCTGTGCTGCTGGTAAACTCTGGATAACATGGATAATGTTGAATTCCACCTCGTTGGCACGTCACACAACAGTCGGTGAGCGGGCAGTTGGAGGCGGCGCTGCGCTGCGCTGCCCTGAGAGTGGCAGCATCTGTGCTGGACTTCCTGAAATGCACACAGATGCGGCGCACCTTCGTGAGCAAATCAGACAGATTTGGGTATGTCTTGAGGAACCGCTGAACTATGAGATTTAACACATGGGCCAGGCATGGCACATGTGTCAGTCTGCCGAGTTGAAGAGCCACCACCAGGTTACGGCCGTTGTCACACACAACCATGCCTGGCTACAGGTTCAGCGGTGCCAGCCACAGATCAGTCTGCGCTGTGATGCCCTGTAATAGCTCTTGGGCGGTGTGCCTTTTATCGCCTAGGCTCAGCAGTTTGAGCACAGCCTGCTGTCACTTAGCGACGGCACTGCTGCTGTGCCTAGAGCTACCGACTGATGGCGCCATGCCCAGGGATGGTAATTCGGAAGAGGAGGTGGAGGAGGGGTGGGAAGAGGAGGAGGCATAGTAGGCCTGAGAGACGTGGACTGAGGTAGGCCCTGCAATCCTCGGCGTCGGCAGCATATGACCAGCCCCAGGGTCAGACTCGGTCCCAGCCTCCACCAAGTTTACCCAATGTGCCGTCAGCGATATATAGTGGCCCTGCCCGGCAGCACTCGTCCACGTGTCCATTGTCAGGTGGACCTTGTCAGAAACGGCGTTGGTCAGGGCACGGATGATGTTGTCTGAAACGTGCTGGTGCAGGGCTGGGACGGCACATATGGAAAAGAAGTGGCGGCTGGGGACAGAATACCAAGGGGTGGCCATGAGGTTGCGAAAGGCCTCGGTCTCTACCAGCCTATAGGGCAGCGTCTCCAGGCTAAGTAGTTTGGAGATGTGGACGTTGAGGGCTTGGGCGTGTGGGTTGCACTGTACTTCCTCTTGCGCTCCAGCGTCTGGGGTATGGAGAGTTGAACGCTGCACATGGAGACATTGGTGGATGCTGTGGGGAATCGTGGATGCGAAGGTGTGGTTTTCGCACGGGAGGAGTTTGGGCCGGGGTCCTGGGCAGGGGGCTGACTAGCAGAGGCAGTAGGTGACACAGGGGAAGGAGCAGTGGTGTGCCCGGCCGGAGGTGAACGGCCTTGGTTCCATTGAGTGGGGTGATTAGCATTCATATGCCTGCGCATACTGGTGGTGGTTAAGCTGGTAGTGGTGGAACCCCTGCTGAACCTGGTGTGGCACAGGTTGCACACCACAGGCCGTCGGTCATCCGGTGTTTCTTTAAAAAACCTCCAGACATTCAAAAATCTAGCCCTCGCCACGGGATCTTCACTACATGAAACATTTGGCGCTGATGCACCAGCTCTGGCCCTGCCTCTCCGTCTGGCCCCACCACTGCCTCTTCCAACCTGTTCTGGTATAGGACTCGCCTCCGTCTCAGAATCACTGTGTTCACCCGGCCTATCAACCCAGCTTGGGTCTGTCACCTCATCATCCTTCGATCCCTCAGTCTGCTCCCCCCTCGGACTTCCTGCCCTGACAACAACTTCACCACTGTCTGACAACCGTGTCTCCTTATCGTCCGACACCTCTTTACACACTTCTTCCACTACGTCAACAATGTCATCATCCCCCACAGACCGGTGGAAAACCTTGGCATCGGAAAAGAGCTCAGCAGCAACCGGACAAGTGGTTTGTGACTCTGTGAAGGGGCCAGAAAACAGTCTCTCAGAGTATGCCGGTTCAAATGCAAAATTTTCCTGGGAGGAGGCAGACTGGGGGGAAGGAGGCTGAGGTGGAGGAGCTGGAGGAGTGCTGATTTCGGTGACATGGGTGGACTGCGTGGAAGACTGACTGGTGGACAAATGGCTAGAAGCATTGTCCGCAATCCACGACATCACCTGTTCGCACTGTTCTGGCCTCAACAGTGCTCTACCATGAGTCCCAGTAACTTGAGACATGAACCTAGGGAGTGTAGCTCTGCGGCGTCCCCCTGCTCCCTCATCAGCAGGTGGTGTCTCACCCCTCCCAGGACCACGGCCTCTGACCCCTGCAGTAGTTGGACGTCCACGCCCTCGTCTTCTACCCCTAGCCCTCGGGTTTAACATTTTCAAAATTAAAGTGTAAACTGTAAATTTTTTTTGTGTTTTTTTTTGTGTTTTTGTTTTTTAACAAAACGATGCTATCCTATTGCTATGGCTAGTCTCTAGCCTACACTGACAGCACACAACTGGATTTTGTGCTGTGCCTGATGACTAAGTTATAAAAAAAAAAGAAAAGTAAAAAAAAAAAAGAAAAAGCAGACTGTGCCTAATTCAATCAAACCCCTAATAAATTGTCCCACTTAGGTGTTTGAGATGGATATGTGTGTCACTAAGAGCTAAACAGAACGTTCGCAAGACTCCCTGAAAATTCATCACAATATGGTACTAGCTGCACTACTAGTGCCAGCAAGGCCAGCCACAAGCAATTCAACCAAAAATAAAATATACAACTCTATTGTAGCCCTAAGAAGGCCTGTTGGGTTCTTGTATGGCTAGTTTCTAGCCTACACTGACAGCACACAACTGGATTTTGTGCTTTGGCTGTAATGACTTTTAGTTTTGAAAAAAAAATTAAAGTAGGTGTTTGAGATGGATATGTGTGTCACTAAGAGCTAAATATAACATTCACAGGTCTCCCTCCAAATTTGTCACAATATGGTACTAGCTACACTACTAGTACCATCTGGGTTTTGCAGCCAGATCTTGTAGTGAGCTCTGCGGATTTTTGTGGCAAATAACCTTTAAAAAAAAGCATCAGAAAAGCGAGTGTGGGAGCTTGGTGGCGAGTGTGCATTGATCCGAAGTGTGCGCAGTGTCCTAAGTGTGACTTACTAAGTGTGACTTACGTTTAAGGGACTTAAGTTTGAGGGACTCTAGCAGGTAACTGCTGTATTTTGTGTTACTTTGACTGTAATTTCTTCTTTCTGTGTGTGAAAATTGCTCATATGGAAGCCCAGAATCTGGATCTAAATGAACAAGTTTCAAGGCTGCAGGCAATTGACAATATGGAGCGAAGTTTGCTGCTCCTGGAGCACAAACTCTCTGGAGAAGATGGGTGTGGGGAGGGAAGTATGGAGGTGCAGAGTGAGGGGGCAGCTAGTTGGGTAACATGTAGAAGGCAGGGTAGAGGGAAGAGTTGCAGGGAGTCTAGTCCTGATCTGGTGCACCCCAATAAGTTTGCCAGGCTGGCGGATGAGGGGGATATCAGCTCTGGGGTAGCAATGCTGCAGCAAGACGTGGCCTTTAGCAACCAGGGGACTGTCTGCTCCAGTAAGAAGGGTAATGGGAGCACAGGCAAGGTCAGACAGGTGCTGGTAGTGGGAGATTCAATTATTAGGGGAACACACAGGGCAATTTGTCACAAAGACCGTGCATACCGAACAGTGTGTTGTTTGCCGGGTGCTCTGGTTCGGCATGTTGCGGATTGGGTTGACAGATTACTGGGAGGGGCTGGTGAGGAACCAGCGGTCATGGTCCACATTGGCACTTATGACAAAGTAAGAGGTAGGTGGAAGGTCCTTAAAAATTATTTCAGGGATTTAGGCCATAAGCTCAGGGCAAGGACCTTTTCTACGAAATACTGCCTGTACCACGTGCCACACCAGAAAGGCAGCGGGAGATCAGGGAGGTAAATAAGTGGCTCAAAAGTTGGTGTAGGAAGGAGGGTTTTGGGTTCATGGAGAACTGGGCTGACTTTTCTGTCGGCTACAGGCTCTACAGTAGGGATGGGCTTCCCCACAATGGGCAAGGTGCAGCATTTTTGGGGGAAAAAATGGCTAGAAGGTTGGAGGAGTGTTTAAACTAGAGACCTGGGGGGAGGGCAAGGTGAAGTACTTATCATGGGGGACTTCAATTACCCAGATATTGACTGGGGGCAGAAATCTGCTGGTCCTTCAAAGGTAGCAGGTTCTTGTCAACAACAGAAGACAATTACCTGTCGCAACTAGTCCTGGAGCCAACAAGAGGGGGGGAACTGCTGGACCTTATCCTAAACAACAGACCTGATAGGGTATCAAAACTACAGGTTGGGGGGAACCTGGGTAATAGTGATCATAATTCGAGATGAGCGAGCACTAAAATGCTCGGGTGCTCGTTATTCGAGACAAACTTTTCCCGATGCTCGAGTGCTCGTCTCGAATAACGAGCCCCATTGAAGTCAACGGGAGACTCGAGCATTTTTCAAGGGGACCAAGGCTCTGCACAGGGAAGCTTGGCCAAACACCTGAGAACCTCAGAAAAGGATGGAAACACCACGGAAATGGACAGGAAACAGCAGGGGCAGCATGCATGGATGCCTCTGAGGCTGCTTAATCGCACCATTATGCCAAAATTATGGGCAACAGCATGGCTATGACAGAGTGACTGAATGAGGCTAAAACATGCAATAATTGACCCTGACACTATAGGGGACGGCATGCAGAGGCAGCGGCAGCAGCGGCAGGCTAGAGAGTGTCATGGCAACATACCCTAAATGGACTCAGGCTTCAAACCAATGGGTGGCAGAGAGGAACCAGAGGAGGTGAGCAAGAAGCGCTGAAATGATTTCCTATGTGAACAAAAGGTTGACGGCATATTTAGTCGATAACACAGCATGGTGGTGACATAGTGACCAAGTTCCATAACGTATCTGGTGAAGCACTCAAAAAATGAGCCTGACACAGCTCTTTTGATAAGGGGACGACATGTGGAGGCAGCCATGGAGACGACTTCCATGATTAAGAGCGACAGTATGGGGCTTCCATATTGCGCTGCAACTTCAGGTCTCCAGAATGGCGGCGATAGATGGGCCGAGTTCCACTATGTATCTGGTGAAACACCTGAAAATTCTACCTGACACAGCTCGTTTGATAAGGGGATGATGTGCTGCATATCCTCTCGTGCTCCAGCGTCTAGGGTATAGAGAGTTGAAAGTTGCACATGGAGACATTGGTGGACGCTGTGGAGGATCGTGGAGGCAAAATGGACAGGAAACAGCAGGGGCAGCATGCATGGATGCCTCTGAGGCTGCCTAATCTTGGGATGGAGCTGGTGGTCCGCTGCCAGGCGAGCTTTCGCCTGTCCAAGCCCCTGTCTCTTGGCTCCTCCCCACCCAAAATTGGCCTGGGGGCCAGAAGTGTTTACTTTGAAAAAATAATAATTTTCAAAGCAGGCGGGGTCGTTTGAATATTCCACCTAGGAATAATGGAATAGCATAGTGGTTCTATTTTTAATAGTTTTTTTGGAAATGGTTCCATGATTAAGATCGATAGTATGGGGCATCCATATAGCGCTGCTATGATTGCAACTTCAGGTCTCCAGCATGGCGGCGACAGATGGGCCGAGTTCCACTATGTATCTGGTGAAACACCTGAAAATTCTGCCTGACACAGCTCGTTTGATAAGGGGACGATGTATGGAGGCAGTGAAGTAGTAGTAGATTAAAGGTGCTGCAGTTAAAACTATGTTACTTGGATCTTGGGATAGAGCTGGTGCTCTACTGCCAGGCGAGCTTTCACCTATCCAAGCCCCTGTCTCTCGGCTACTCCCCAAACAGCACTTCTAAGAACCTTTTGTATAAGATTAAGTGTAGTAGTGTTCTTATAAGTTTGGGTTATGGCGGGTGAGGGGAATGTAAACAGATGCGCAAGAAGCGCTGAAATAATATCGGTAAATGATAAAAGTTTGCCAGTATATTTTGTGGATATCACAGCAGGGTGGCGACAAAGTTAACAAGTTTGATGTGGAAGCCATGAAAACAACCCAAAATTCTGCCTGACACAGCTCGTTTGCTAAGGGGACCATGTATGGAGGCAGTGAACTAGTAGTAGATTAAAGGTGCTGCAGTTAAAACTATGTTAGTTGGACCTTGGGATGGAGCTGGCGCTCCGCTGCCAGGCGAGCTTTTGCCAATCCAAGCCCTTGTCTCTCGGCTACTCCCCAAACAGCACTTCTAAGAACCTTTTGTATAAGATCAAGTGTAGTAGTGTTCTTATAAGTTTGGGTTATGGTAGGTGAGGGGAATGTAAACAGATGCGCAAGAAGCGCTGAAATAATATCGGTAAATGATAAAAGTTTGCCAGTATATTTTGTGGATTACACAGCAGGGTGGCGACAAAGTTAACAAGTTTGATGTGGAAGCCATGAAAACAACCCAAAATTCTGACTGACACAGCTCGTTTGATAAGGGGACAATGCATGGAGGCAGCTATATGGACGACTTTTGGAGGCAGCTATGGCGATGATGTGTGGAGGTAGCAATAGAGACAACGTGTGGAGGCAGCTAAAAAGACGACATGTGCAGGCTGCTATGGAGACAATTTAATTTGGATAGTGCCTGTATGTGGCAGTCCATAAGACTTTTCAAACCAGAGAGGCAGGTAGGTGGTCCTCCAGAAAAATTAAATAGATTGAGTGCCTGTATGTGGCAGTCCAAAAAAGTTTTCAAACCAGAGGAGCAGGTAGGTGGTCCTCCAGAAAAATTAAATAGATTGAGTGCCTGTATGTGGCACTCCCAAAAATTGTTTAAAACAGAGGACCGGGTAGGTGGCCCTCCAGAAAAATTAAATACATAGAGTACTATAGCGAGAGCCAGTTGGCCCTGGCAAAAAATAGCCACTTTCCTCTGCTTTAGTGTACAAAGAGGAGGAGAAGGAGGAAAATGAGGAGGAGGGGATTCTTTCAAGTTGAGCTTCTTTCACCTGGTGGAGAATGGAAATCCTGAGAAATCCAGGCTTTATTCATCTTGATAAGCGTCAGCCTGTCAGCGCTGTACGCTTATCGGTGATGATGCCACCAGCTGCACTGAAAACCCGCTCAGACAACATGCTAGCCGCAGGGCAGGCGAAAACCTCCAAGGCGTACAGCGCCAGTTCGTGCCACATGTCCAGCTTTGAAACCCAGTAGTTGTAGGGAGCTGTGTGATCATTTAGGACGATGGTATGGTCAGCTACGTACTCCCTCACCATCTTTCTGTAAAGAAAGCCCTACTGTGCCGAGACTGGGGACAGGTGACAGTGTCTTGCTGGGGTGACATAAAACTGGCAAAGGCCTTGTAAAGCGTACCCCTGCCAGTGCTGGACAAGCTGCCTGCTCGCCTACTCTCCCTCGCTACTTGTCCAGCACGAGTACGCCTTCTGCCGCTAGCTCTGTCAGAAGGGAAATACTGTTTCAGCTTGTGCACCAGGGCCAGCTTGTATTCATGCATTCTCACACTCCTTTCCTTTCCAGTGATGAGAGTGGAAAGATTTTGCTTGTACCGTGGGTCCAGGAGAGTGAATACCCAGTAATCGGTGCTGGAATAAATTATTTGAACGCGAGGGTCACGGGATAGGCAGCTTAGCATGAAATCTGCCATATGCGCCAGAGTCCCAACGAGCAAGAATTCACTCCCCTCACTGGCCTGACTGTCCATTTCCTCCTCCTCCAACTCCTCCAACTCCTCTTCTTCTGCCCATACACACTGAACAGTGAAGGACTGAGCAATGCTCCCATCTTCTGTCTCGCCAACATTCTCCTCCTCTTACTCCTCATCCTCCTCCACCTCCTCCGATATGCGCTGAGAAACAGACCTGAGGGTGCTTTGACTATCAACAAGGGAATCTTCTTCCCCCGTCTCTTGTGACGAGCGCAAAGCTTCTGACTTCATGCTGACCAGAGAGTTTTTCAACAGGCCAAGCAGCGGGATGGTGAGGCTGATGATGGCGGCATTGCCACTGACCATCTGTGTTGACTCCTCAAAGTTACTCAGCACCTGACAGATATCAGACATCCACGTCCACTCCTCATTGTAGACTTGAGGAAGCTGACTGACCTGACTACCATTTCTGGTGGAAGTTAACATCTGGCAGTCTACAATCGCTCTGCGCTGCTGCTAAACTCTGAATAACATGGTTAACGTTGAATTCCACCTCGTGGGCACGTCGCACAACAGTCGGTGAGCGGGCATTTGGAGGCGGCGCTTCCTGAAATGTGCACAGATGCGGCGCACCTTCGTGAGCAAATCAGACAGATTGGGGTATGTCTTGAGGAACCGCTGAACTATGAGATTTAACACATGGGCCAGGCATGGCACATGTGTCAGTCTGCCGAGTTGCAGAGCCGCCACCAGGTTACGGACGTTGTCACACACAACCATGCCTGGCTTCAGGTTCAGCAGTGCCAGCCACAGATCAGTCTGCGCCGTGATGCCCTGTAATAGCTCTTGGGCGGTGTGCCTTTTATCGCCTAGGCTCAGCAGTTTGAGCACCACCTGCTGTCGCTTAGCGATGGCACTGCTGCTGTGCCTAGAGCTGCCGACTGATGGCGCCATGCCCACTGATGGTAATTCGGAGGAGGAGGTGGAGGAGGGGTGGGAGGAGGAAGAGGCATAGTAGGCCTTTGAGACCTGGACCGAGGTAGGCCCCGCAATCCTCGGCGTCGGCAGTATATGACCAGCCCCAGGGTCAGACTCGGTCCCAGCCTCCACCAAGTTAACCCAATGTGCCGTCAGCGATATATAGTGGCCCTGCCCAGCAGCACTCGTCCACGTGTCCGTGGTCAGGTGGACCTTGTCAGAAACGGCGTTGGTCAGGGCACGGATGATGTTGTCTGACACGTGCTTGTGCAGGGCTGGGACGGCACATCGGGAAAAGTAGTGGCGGCTGGGGACCGAATACCGAGGGGCGGCCCCCACCATGAGGTTTCGAAAGGCCTAGGTCTCTACCAGCCTATAGGGCAGCATCTCCAGGCTAAGCAGTTTGGAGATGTGGACGTTGAGGGCTTGGGTGTGTGGGTGGGTTGCACTATACTTCCTTTTGCGCTACAGCATCTGGGGTATGAAGAGCTGAACGCTGGTGGATGCTGTCGAGGATCGTGGAGGCGAAAATGGGGTTTTCGCATGGGAGGTGTTTTGGCCGGGGTCCTGGGCAGGGGGCTGACTAGCAGATGACACAGGGGAAGGAGCAGTGGTGTGCCTGGCCAGAGGTGAACGGGCTTGGTGCCATTGAGTGGGGTGTTTAGCATTCATATGCCTGCGCATACTGGTGGTAGTTAAGCTAGTAGTGGTGGAACCCCTGCTGATCCTGGTTTGGCACAGGTTGCACACCACAGTCCGTCGGTCATCCGGTGTTTCTTTAAAGAACGTCCAGACTTCTGAAAATCTAGCCCTCGCCACGGGAGCTTGACTACGTGAAACATTTGGCGCTGATGCACCAGCTCTGGCCCTGCCTCTCCGTCTGGCCCCACCACTGTCTCTTCCAACCTGTTCTGGTATAGGACTTGCCTCCGTATCAGAAGCACTGTGTTCAGCCGGCCTATCAACCCAGCTTGGGTCTGTCACCTCATCATCCTCCGATCCCTCAGTCTGCTCCCCCCTCGCACTTCCTGCCCTGACAACAACTTCACCACTGTCTGACAATCGTGTCTCCTCATCGTCCAACACCTCTTTACACACTTCTACGTCAATAATGTCATCATCACCCACAGACTGCGTCCGGTGGAAAACCTGGGCATCGGAAAATAGCTCAGCAGCAACCGGACAAGTGGTTTGTGACTCTGGGAAGGGTCCAGAAAACAGTTCCTCAGAGTATGCTGGTTCAAATGCCAAATTTTCTTGGGAGGGGGCAGACTGGGGGGAAGGAGGCTGAGGTGGAGGAGTGCTGATTTCGATGACATGGGTGGACTGCGTGGAAGACTGACTGGTGGACAAATGGCTAGAAGCATTGTCCGCAATCCACGACATCACCTGTTCGCACTGTTCTGGCCTCAACAGTGCTCTACCACGAGTCCCAGTAACTTGAGACATGAACCTAGGGAGTGTAGCTCTGCGGCGTTCCCCTGCTCCCTCATCAGCAGATGGTGTCTCACCCCGCCCAGGACCACGGCCTCTGACCCCTGCAGTAGTTGGACGCCCACGTCCACGCCCTCGTCCTCTACCCCTAGCCCTCGGGTTAAACATTTTCAAAATTAAAGTGTAAACTGTAAGTTTTTTGTTTTTTTGTGTTTGTTTTTGTGTTTTTTTTTTAAACAAAACGATGCTATATCCTATTGCTATGGCTAGTTTCTAACCTACACTAACAGCACACAACTGGATTTTGTGCTGTGCCTGATTACTTTGAGTTATAAAAGTAAATAAACGTAAAAAAAAAAAAATCAGCAGACTGTGCCTAATTCAAATCAAACCCCTAATAAATTGTCCCACTTCGGTGTTTGAGGTGGATATGTGTGTCACTAAGAGCTAAACACAACGTTTGCAAGTCTCCCTGCAAATTCGTCACAATATGGTACTAGTTGCACTACTAGTGCCAGCAAGGCCAGCCACAAGCAAACAAAAAAAAAATAAAATATAACACTATTCTAGCCCTAACACGGGCTGTTGGGTTCTTGTAGACTCACTCCTGCCTAACAGTAAGCTAATATAACAGCCTAACGCTATCCCTGCAGCAGCAGCAGCTCTCTCCCTAACGGCATCCAGATAGAGAATGATGCGAGCAGCGCGGGCAGGGGCTAGTCTATTCCAGGGTCACCTGATCAGGCCAGCCAACCACCTGTAAGGGTACCACGTCATGCTGGGTGGAGTGCAGAGTCTCCTGGCTTGTGATTGGCTCTGTTTCTGACCGCCAAAAATCAAAACGGTGGGAGATGCCGAAGTATTCGTCCGAGCAAGAGCAGTTACGAGTACGCTAATGCTCGAATGAGCATCAAGCTTGGACGAGTGTGTTCGCTCATCTCTAATTTTGACTTTGATACATTTTTGACTTTTACATTTTGTTTTCATTTCATGATTAAGACTTCTTAATACCTCAACAGTGTGAACACTGCACAATCACACAATTGTTTCAGGGACTACTACACATCTTTTACCAACCAGTGGATATAGTCATACTCTAGTGATTTTCTTAGGTATACTATTAGTTGTATTAGTTTGATATATATATTATTTTGATAAATGCATATGCGATTGGTAGGGGTGGGATGTTGGACCTCTAGTACATTAATATTTTAATAGAACTGTATTTTATTGAAAAACATATTCTGTGTATTTTATTTGCAACTATAATTGGGTGTACCTTAAACTGGTGCTATGGACACTTTGTAATTAAAGGGAACCTACCACGGATCTACCTTCAAAAGGTAGATGGGGTAGTAGGTGGATCTATAGGACGTGAGGATAGCCCTTTTAAGGGGTATTCCTCACGTCCCCGCAATTTTTTAATAACTTTTATTCACCTAATATGTAAATTTTCTAAAGTGTCTATTGGGGCGTGGAGTAGCCGGAGTTGAGACTACACTGCGCGGCTACTACATGCCCCAGTAGCCTCTTTCTTCATCCTACCAGAAATCTCCTCATAGCTGTGCGCCCTTGTACGAGAAGCCTGCCGTCTGCGAATGTGCAGAACTGCAGGTTTGCGGCTGCGCAGCTCCGGCTTCGGAGCAGTGACCATGCAGAAGCGGGCCTGCTGTGAAGTTCAATTTGTATAAATTGTCTGTTGTTCCCAATTCTTTATTCTTCGATTTGGGGAGTGGAAGTGTGTCGCTTGTTCTCATCAATGTTTTGTCATACGCATTTTGTATATACGTTTTTGTGGATATGATTTTTCGCTGAATCTCCTTTTTAGGATTTCAGATTGTTTTTTTGTAGGCGTCTATATCCGAATTTTTCTTTCTGATCCGTAAGAGGCTATAATGAATGTTCTCGAGCCACTTTTTGTTGTGTTCACATTTCTAGTCTAACTATTTGTCACATCTGTTTGTTTAAAATGGGTTTCCGTACAGGTGGCTGTAAATTTTATATCTCAGGTGTTGTTACGATATTCATGGAATTCTATGCTTCTATTTTGTGGTACCTTTCCAAAATAAGAAGAGGTTGTCTATATATCTTTGATATATGACAATGTTTGCAGACCATTGGGGATAATTCAAAATATATTCCTCTTCAAATCGCCTCTTCAAATCTGCATATCACTGGTTCCCATTGCCGTGCCGAACTTCTGCAGATAGAATCTTTGATTGAATATAAAGAAGTTGTTTTTTAGGACATACAATAAGCCTTCTAGTATAAAATCTCTTTGATTTTGTTGGAAACTTGAATCCCGTTTCAATTAGTATTTTATACATTGGGTGTCATGATCAATATTGGAGTATAAGGCTGATACATCAAGGGTAAATAGTGAGTTTGTGTTAGGTTCTGTAATTCGTTGATCAGTTGTGTTGAATCTTTTAGGTAACTTTGTAATTGTGTTACATATGGTTGTATGATAATGTTTAAATATTTAGAAAAATTGCTGGCAAGTGAAAGAATCATAGATATGATGAGATGGTCCTGGTGGGTTGTCGATCTTTGGCAAGTGGTAAAAACGTGGAATGGGTATTAGGAACAGTACGAAGATGTAATTCATTTTTGGTTAGGAGGTCCTTTTTATTTGCTTGTTTGAGAAAATTGTGGAAGTCCAATTTCGGGAATGGGTTCTCCTTTATCTTTTCATCAGGCACACGTCTGGCGCACTGGAGAGGAGAAGAGGTGGTCGCGGTTCACCCCTCCCCTCTCCATAGAGAATAGAGCCGCATGGCTGTTCTTACGGCCATAGATAGAGCACGCTATATCTCTTTTGCTCGAAACAGTGAGTACTCGTTGTGCTCACCGTACCGAGCACAGGCGGTATAGAAGCCTATGGGGGAAAGTATATCCGGCAGCAAATTTGCAGCCAGATATACGCCCCCCATATGTTCTTGTGAATGTACCCCTATACATATATATATGGCAGGCACACGTCTGGCGCACTGGAGAGGAGAAGAGGTGGTCGCGGTTCACCCCTCCCCTCTCCATAGAGAATAGAGCCGCATGGCTGTTCTTATGGCCATAGATAGAGCACGCTCTATCTCTTTTGCTCGAAACAGTGAGTACTCGTTGTGCTCACCGTACCGACCACAGGCGGTATAGAAGCCTATGGGGGAAAGTATATCCGGCAGCAAATTTGCAGCCAGATATACGCCCCCCATATGTTCTTGTGAATGTACCCCTATACAGACATGTTTATACAATTACACACATTTATACACTGATATACATTTATACACTAATACACAGAGTATATACAAACCCATTCAGTATATACCCACATACAGTATACGGGGGGGGCAGCCAGCGGGGGAGGGGGGGCGGCCAGCGGGGGAGTGGGGGGCGAGTGCGAGCGGGGGGAGCCAAAACGAGCAGGGGGGGGGGGGTGAGTGCGAGCGAGGAGAGAGGTAGCGGGCGGGTCATTGAGATGAGCGGGCGGGTTATTAAGATCAGCGGGCGTGTCAGGGAGATGAGAGGCAGGAGATCCAGGAAAGACTTGGGCAGACCAGGAGAGATGTGGGCGGTGGCCGGGACACAGTGGGAGTGGCCCGGGGGCACGATACAGCCGGCACCCGGCATGCAGGCTCCCCTGCCGTGGCAAACCACTAGTCTGCAGGGAGTGAGACCGTGCATCCCCGGGCCCCTGAAACTCACGGGCTCTGTAGCGACCGCTATGCTGCTACGGCGGTAGTTACGCCACTGCTTTTCATAGTATATAGGGTTATCAAGTATATTGCTGGCTTCTTTTAGGTAATCTTTGGTGTTATGAATGACAGTACCCCCCCTTCCTTTGTCTGCTGACCTTATAACTATTGTTTTATTGTTTTGTAATCCTTTAATGGACTTTATCTCCTCATTGTTGATGTTGTATTTGAGAAGTGGTTATTGTGTTAGAGGTTTCATGTCTTGTAGGACCATTTCTCTAAAGGTGGCTACGTCGTGTCCTTGGCTATTGATAGGGTAAAATGATGATTTTGGTTTCAAATCTTTTCGGAAAGGACCTGTACTTTGATCTGCTGCCTGGGATGTAGGAGTTTCTGCTGTATTGACATTCTCACATTTTCCACCTTGATGCTTAATAAGAAAATGTCTCTGGATTAGAGATGGGCAAATTTTTCAAAAATTTGATTCTCCGAGTTCGCTGAATTTTCAGACAAAATTTGTTTTGACCTGAATCTAATCATGGTGGATCACATTAAAAAACAGGTATTTCCAGGCTGCAGAAAGCCTGTAGGGTGTTGTAGAACATTGTGGTCTTCAAACAATGCTATGTTTTAGTACGACATGCACATGACAGTCGCCGGTGGACAAGCCGCTGGTAACAATGACTCCCCGCCGCACTGAACACCGCTCTGATGTCACACTACTGGCAGTCAGGACAGTTTCTCTACTGCAAACTCTGCAAGTTGCGGCCACACATCAAGTTTGGCTGCCCAATAAACCAGGGGAACCTCTACCTGGGGTGGTAGAGTGCTGTCCAAGTAGGCCAGTTGTTGGTGCAGGGCCTCTCTAGGCTACTAGGCGAGTAAAGGAAGCACCTCATTAAAGACTCCAAAATTAAGCTGCTGTTGATGGAGCTGTTACTGCTTCTACCCCCCACCCCCCGTCTCCCCACATCAGCTGTGGCAGTAGTACGTGAACGATGACTGCCAGGAATCCCCTGGTCAGACCTGACAGAGGATGGACAATTGCACACATAGGCAGTGGCCACAGTATTTCTTTATAGTACGCCAGTTGTTCCTCCGTCTCGACAGCTGGAAAAAAGGCACTCAGTTTGGAACGTTATTGAGGTTCCAAGAAGGTGGAGAGCCAAAAGTAATTCCTATACTGCATGTTGACTATTCGGCTGTCACTAGTTAGGCAAAGCAGCATGCTGTGGGCCATCTGCACAAGTGACTCTGAGGGACTCCCAGCCTCCGTCTCGACTGTATACTGCTGCAGGTGGTTCTGGGTCATCTGCTTCATCTTCGAACTCCTCTGGATGCTCCTGCTACTCCTCTCCTATCACCTAAGTAGAAAAAACACTAATTTTACCAGACTCTGCTTGTGCTCCAATGTCCACCTCCTCCTCCAGTTCAGCCCCCACTGGACTCATGTGGCCATGAGATGAAGTCGCCACTTTTCCAGTGCCCAGATTTTGCAGCATCTGTTACAGGACATGATGCAGTGGAATGACGTTCTTCATCCTGTAGTCCTGGCAACTGACAAGTAACATGACCTCTTCAAAGGGCCTGAGCAAACGGTAGGAGTCACGCATGAGCTGCCAGTGGCTGACATCAAAGTTACACAGGGGAGTACTACGGCTTTTCTCTGACTACTAACGCCGCTGCCTCGTTGAGCCCCTGTGCCATTGCTTACTTGGACCTGTGAAGCGAGTTTTGTAAACCGTGTCCGTTTGGCTCCCGTCCTCACTCTGCTGCCATCCTGCTGACTCACGGCCATAGTAGCGACTTGCTGCCTACTTCCCTGCCTGATGCTCAAGCTGACACTCTCTTCTCCCGACGATGCAACCTGCCACATGTCTGTCTTAATAAACTTTTAAGTATGGTTAATAACTATGTTGATTTGACACGGATTTAGTGATATCTACTTTATCAACAAAAAACACTTGAAATGTGGGGTATACAGAACCACAAGCACTGACACCCTGGACTTTGAGAAAAAAAAACACTCCAACTATGTGGATTTGACATGGGTTTCTTGATATCTACTTTATCAACAAAAAACACTTGAAATGTGGGTTATACAGAACCACAAGAACTGACACCCTGAACTTTGAAAAAATAATCACTCCAGCAGCTACTGAGCACAAGCAGATAGATGCTACAGACAGCACATGCAGTGTGAAATGACGAGATTGGAAATGGCTGCCTGTTTTTATAGGGCTGTGACATCACATAAGCCTGCCGGTCGCTGATTGGCTTTCGTGTCTGCACATGTGATCGATGGTGTTCATTTCTTCTTTCCAGAGTTCTTTGCCCCATGTAACATGTTGTGCTTGCACCCATGTTGTGCTTCCCATAAAGTGGGAAAAAAAACTTTGTTCCCACAAATCACTGTAAACTTTGGAATTGAAGTTTTCCTGAAATTCGGAAATTCGTTAGAATCGATTCGCCCATCTCTACTCATAACATCTTAGAAAAAGGAGAGGATGCATAAAAAATCATTCCGGTATAAAGCAGTCATTCCGGGAATGTATGTTACCTAGCTTTTGGGGTAGTTTAAATATCTTCCTTGAAAGCAGAACATTTCAAAATTTGAAAATAAAGATTTTTTTTCTAAAATTTTGACAAATTTTCATTTTTTTCAGAATGAAACGCAAAACTTATCACTTAAATTTTACAACTAACATGATGTACACTGTACTTCGACAAAACAATTTCAAAATCACCTGAATATGTTAAAGCATTCTGAAGTTATCCCCTAATATCAAGACAGATGTGAGATTCTAAAAATTTAGTCGG
Organism: Engystomops pustulosus; assembly: GCF_040894005.1. NCBI lineage: Eukaryota > Metazoa > Chordata > Amphibia > Anura > Leptodactylidae > Engystomops > Engystomops pustulosus. The sequence goes on along the minus strand of NC_092411.1, from coordinate 164,741,375 downwards.
TCATTAAGTCATCTAAAAATCTAGTCTAGTCATTAAGCTGAAAACAAGCGTCGGTGATAAGGGGTTATTAATAAAAAACAAAAAATAAATGCTGTATCTTTACATTGAAGGTTCAAATGGAGGGCCTGGAATTTAGTTTTATGAACCAGAGACAATGAAGTCAGTGGTATTCCGAGCATTAGCACCTTCTTGGTGACAACGGACTAATGTGACTTGGTCCTTATGCACCAACTATGGGAGCCATGTTTTCTTTCTTTCTAGGAGTTTCTTTCTAGCTAGGAAATCTTTCTGTTTTTATTTTTAATCTTTCTGGCTAGGAGTTTAGTGAATCTTTTTCCCAGACTTGAGAGCGATTTTTATGCAAGAGGAGAGAATGGTTTGCGTGATTGTTCCCCCTTGAGGAATTGATTATATACTTTAGACAGGTGGGGTAGGGGAAAAGGCAAAAAAGTTTTATAATTAATACACGAAAGTCTGTCTGTTTCAGGAGCTCTACCTCCCAGAAGGGCTTTAAGAACTTCCTCAGACTCCTCTAGGGTAATCTCCTGGTTCAGATTGGACAAAGCTTCCAAGAAAAGCTGAGGGAAAGAGCACTGAGATAGATATTAATCTAACTAGGCATCCCTTTCTAGGAAGGAAGTGGGAAGAGCAGAGGATAAGAGTAAAGAAAGATCAGAGTAACAAATATGGAGTTCTACCACTTTCAGCAGGTGATAGTGAAGAGTTCCATCTAATCTAATGGCATATGGATTTTGAGCTGTGGCCCTATCTGTAAGTAAAGGCCTCAACATCGCAGGTACCTTATTGCCAAATTCATATTACCAGTTCCTCGAGCATTTAATCATGCAATCTACAGGGATCTAGTTTCCTAATTTTAGCGCAAAGTATCTGGACCCTTCATAATAAGGGGATGTGAGGGTTGTGAAGCCAAATTTCTTTCCACCTGCCTAAGATTCTGTTGGAAGTAAGATTTTATTTGAAGTATGGAAGTATCATACATTTCTTAGTGGCCAGAAAAATAGTTTCAACCCGAAAACCAGCTTCATGAGATTCCTACAATATAGCATCAGAGGGTGCAGAAGAATGTTTTCTTTAAAATGATTGGTCATCACAGTCAGGAAAGCAATAATCTGAAAAGCTTCTCATTGTGGCGCCATTGAGGAATTGGAAGGGGGGGGGGCAACATATTGGGTAACATATATTCGGTAACATATTGAAAGCTACTGGTGCTTGATTGGATGATGTGATATGGTCAATAGTTGCTGTGTTTTATTCACTTCGAGCTGAAATAAAACATGCCCCTTTGAAAAAGCAACAGCCTTACAAAACAACGCTCAACTATCAAGAGTAAAATTATGATCAAAAGCCAACCGTCTTAGGTCATGTTAGTAATGTTGTTGTTAGGATTCGGAGGTAGTTGATACTCTGTACCACCACAGATAAAAACGTAAGCTGACACCTGGGACTGGAGTCTAAATGGTACCCAGTTTTCATGAGAGCCTGCCACAAAGCAGGTTGGACTTGTTGCGGCGTGGTACCACCAGGTCATTCCAAAGGTGCGACTATGTCCGCGGTGGTGGCCATTGTGAAGTACAGAATCATGAGGCAAACTTGTGGTGAGGAACAGGCAGGAGGTCAAGAGAGGCAGCACAGGATCGGAGTCAGGGATGTAGCGGAAGGTCAGGACAGGAAGCATGGAATCAGAGTCAATAACGGAAACAGCTTTCTGTGAGGCACTAGGCACAAAGATCCGGTAGGGTGTGCAGGGAGAGGCAGGTTTAAATAGAATTCTGGGAAATGCCCACCGTCAATTAACAGTGCGCTGGCCCTTTACATTTTCTGAAGGAATCAGGAGCGGGGACAGGTGAGCAGTGCCATGCAAGCGAGTATGGAGTAGCATGGGTGAGCCCGCAACTCCCTTCGTCCGCCCCCTCTTCTTGGGTTGAAGAAACCTTTGCAGGAGATCTTGCGCTTTATCACCTCGAAAGGTCCCCAAAAAAATGGTCCAAGCTTGTAATTTTCAGTCGGGCGAATCTGGAAGATAGCCACACCATGTCACCCGGGGAGAAGACTGGAGGATATCGGCCTGGATCTTGGTGCGGGCAGGCGCCAAAGTAGAGACTGACTAGTCTGATCCCAGATTGATTTGAGGAACAACTCTTCTACCACAGGAACATCTGGGGAAACGGACAGAGAAAGAGGTGGGCGAGGAATTTGTCCGTAGACCATGAAAAAGGGGCTGCGCCAGCAGACTCAGAGCCCAGGGAGATATAGGAGAACTCTGCCCATGGCAACAGAGTGTACCAGTTGTCCTGATGGGCAGAGACAGATGACGAAGGCAGCAGCCTAGAGTTTGTATTAACTCTCTCTACCTGTCCATTTGACTGCGGAAGGTACGCAGAAGAGAAGTCCAAATTGACTTGAAGGTAATTACATAGAGATCGCCAGAAGCAGGAGACAAACTGGACCCCTCGATCTGAAACGCTGGCAAGGCAAGGTGCAGATGGCAGACCTGGCAGCAGAATGAAATGTGACATCTTATAGAACCGGTCAGTTACCACCCAGATGACGGTACTCCCAGAGGAAGGTAGAAGGTCAGTGACAAAGTCCATGCCCACATGAGTCTACGGGCAGCTTGGTATCGGCAACAGGAGACCAGCAGGTTTGTGCTGAGATGGCTTATTACGAGCACAGGAGGTGCAGGAACCCACAAAATACATTACGACTTTTACCAGATCTGGTCACCAATAGAAACAGGAACACAGCGCTGCACCCCAGGGTGTCCAGCAACACGAGAGCAATGTCCCAAAGTCAAAATCTTCTTCATGGCAGGTTGGACATAAGTCTTTTAAGGAGGCAGCTGCCGGAGGTCCACTGGAGTGGCCACAACCAGCCATTCAGGAGGGATGATATTGCAAGAAGCCGAATCTTCCCCAATAACATCAGAGGCATGAGAGAGAGCATCCGCCTTGATGTTCTTTTCAGCAGGACCAAGATCAGAAAATGAGACGCTGTGCAGCCTGGAGGTACATGAGATTCTTGTGAACAGAGTATACGCTGACCGGATGATGAGCTCCTTCCGGAAGATAGCGCCACTCTTCCAAGGCTATTTTAATGGCCATAACTTCACAATCTCCTATGGAGTTATTTTGGCTGTAGAGAGGGTTTTAGAGAAAAAGCAACAGGTAAGCGTGCTGCCTTTTGGGTCCTCGGCATCTACCGAAGAGGCATCAACCTCAAGCAGGAACGGTTTCTATAAATCTGGCCCTGTCAATACAGGAGCAGAAGAAAAGGCAGACTCAGTTTAGAGAACGCTTCCTCAGCCGCTGAAAGCCAGAGACTGGGATCAGCGCCGTTTCTTATTAAGGCCACAATGGGGGATATGAGAAAGGAGAAGTGTGGAATGAATTACTGGTAATAATTTGTGAAGCCTAGGAATCGCACGAATAGCACAAAGTCCTACTTTGCGTTGCCACTGAAGTACCGTAGACAACTTGGCAGGATCCATCTGTAGATCCATCAGAGATGATGTTTCCAAGAAACAGAAGCTCTTGTTAGGCACCTAAGAACTTGTTGTATGTGGACTTGATGAGACTCTAGGTCACAAGAGAACACCAAAATGTTGTCTAAGTAGACTACTACACAGGTGTGTAGCAAGTCTGAAAATATCATTAACAAATTCCTGAAGCTCTGCAGGCACATTTCACAGTCCAAAGGGCATGACCAGATATTCAAAGTATATCGTGAGGTCTTCCACTCCTCGCCCTCACGTATGCGGATCTTAGAGAAGACGTCAGTATAGTACAGATATGTAGCGGGAAGAGCCACCGGAGACTTGAGAGACGAGTAGGATGAAAAAGCAGAGACCGTATGGACAGCTATGAGACAATGAGACTGGCATCCAGGACCCCAGCAAAGAACTTCCCCAGTCTGCCAGTCGAGGACAGGTGGTTGTTGCTGTAACCATGGAAGTCCCACTAGAACAGAGGATGTGGAACGGGGACGTACATAGAAAGATACTCTTACTTTACGCAAGGCACCAAATTGCAGGCATAGCGGTTCGGTGCAATACTGAAGGGGGTCAGAGAGTATATGCCCACTGACGGATGAGATAACCAGCGACTTGTCTAGACGAACCACAGGGAAACGATGTCGGGAGACCAGAACAGCATCCATAAAATTTCCTGCAGAGCCGAAATCCAGGAAGGCCGAGGCTTGAACCAGACCACTGGTTCCAAAACTGAGCAGAACAGGAACATGCACGCGTGGAGATGCCTTGGGTCGCTTTTCTCTAGGAGAGTGTGTCTCTAGGAGAGTGTGTCTATCTAGACGCGGAGGCAGGATAGGGCAAGTGTTCTGGACTGGCGCAGTAGAGGCAGAGATCCTCCAGCTGTCGTCTTGTCCACTCTTGGGAAGTCAGGCGTGCTCTATCCACCTGCATGAGTTCCTTGTTGGCGTTTGATCAAGACTGTGCTCCTCTAGGCGCTCAGCAGCCAAGGAGATAAGCTTACTCAGGGAAGACGGCAGGTCCCATGCAGACAAGGCATCTTGGATCGGTGTAGAAAGTCCTTTCTTAAAGGTGGCAAGTACGGCTGCCCCATTCCAGTCCAACTTAGAGGCTAAAGTACAGAATTGAATTGCGTAGTCACCAATGGAAGAGTCTCCTTGGCGTAAGTTTAGCAGGGCAGTTTCAGCAGATGACTCCCGGGCTGGTTCCTCAAAGATGGATCGGAATTCTGCAAGAAATGTGGTGATGTCATCCATGACTGAGTCTCTCCTGTCCCAGAGGGCAGTAGCCCATGCCAGAGCTTTTCCAGATAGAAAACTGTTTATAAAAGCCCCCTTCGACCTCATTTTGATTAACTGCATAGGCATAAGTTCAAGGTGCAGAGAGCACTGCCAAATGAATTCCCTGAACAATTTGGGATCACCATTATATTTGGATGGCATGGACAGATGCAGTCTGGGTTCTGCAGAAGTTAATGTGGCCGCGGTAGCGGAGGAGGGTATAGCAGGAACCAGATGCTGCTGCTACCGGGACAACAATAGCATGGCGGAGACTTGCACAGCAACTTGCTGGTTCTGCTGAGCCACAATGGTGGTGAGATCCACCAGAGCGGGCAGAGGGACCTCGGCGGGATGCATGGCCGGATCTTACTCTCAGGATTCGGAGGTAGTGGATCTTCTGTATCACCATGGACCATGATGTAAGCATGTGTGACCAGAGTGTAAGTGGTACCTGGTCGCAAAACAGGCAAAACGGAACCAGGTTCACAACGGGGATTCAGAAACACAGTAAATCACACAGAACAGCTTTCTCTGAGGCACTAGGCACAAAGATCCGGCAGTGTGTGCAGGTAGAGGCAGGTTTAAAAAGGATTCTAGGAAATCGCTAGCGCAAATTGACAGAGAAATTGGCCAGCGCCCTAGGAGACGGGGACGCGCCGGCGGACCGGAATTAGGAGAGGGGACAGGTGAGCAGCGCGGGCGCCATGCAAGAGAGTACAGAGGGGCACGGGTGAGCCTGCAACTCATCTAACTTGGCACCTAACTTGGCACCTGTACTACTTTTAGGCCCTAGCAGACCTTATTACAAATGTACAGGGTATAATAAGCAATAACATTGTCAAGTATGAACAGCATGACTATAATTAATGACGCTCTGTGTATAATTGGAAAATAACAGTGCCACTGGCACAATTGTATGCCTGTTCATATTTTTTGGGTGTAAAAACAATAAAAACTTTGTTATATAAAAAAAGGATTTTTCTATGTGTAGAAATTAACCAGATAACCATAGTCAGATAGGAAAAAGGTAAAGCCAAACAATTTAAGAGGTGCTTCCCCAAGCCAGGTAAAACAATTCAATAGAACCCAGTTGCCATGTAGAACCTTACAATAACAACAACATTTAATGACATTACTTACAAAATCAAGGCTCTACATATCTGTGGATAGGTGTCTGCAGGAGCAGACTCGGAAATTAAAGAGGCACTGGAAACAATTCTAAAAGTGGCCCTATGTTTTGAGTGGATTCAAATGAAGTAGGCAGGGGCATGTAATGTGGGTGGAGTTCACAAAATGTTATTCAGATTCACATTGTTGGTAGATTGACTTAATTCAAACAAAGTTTTGCTATGAAGCATGGCTAATGGCAAATAAGCCAAAATGGCACAAGAAGGTAGGGCAAAGGCTACAGTATGGCACATAAAACAAACACACAAAGAAGAATTTAATTACCTTTCCTCAGTTTCATACATGTACAACACAAAATAATTAATTACCTTTCCTCAGTTTCATGCATATACAACACAGAGAAAACAAAGATTGATACTGCCTCCTATGTACAAGAATATAGCTACTATACCACTATTACAAGAACACAACCTAATATTGAATATGCTTAAATTCTGCCCTTTGATGTACAAGAATATAACTACTCTAATACTTCTACCTATGTACAAGAATATAACTACTATAATTATGTGTCTAGCATTATCCAAAGGGGCACTATTTTTAATCCGGAGTGTGTGCTTTCATGCAAAGCCTTTTTCTGGGAAATAATTCCCAGCTACCAAAACCCATGGATGAAGATCCTAAAGTTACCAGTATGAAGAATATCAGCAGCTCCAGTGCTTTGGGATGGGAAAAACATGGCAGTGAAGAAAGAAGTAGCAGTATCTGCAGTTAGTACCTGTATGGTGAAACAATCTACCAGTGGGAATGACAACTCCGGAGCCATAGGCAAAGGAGGAACATGACGGTGGTTGGGAGGGGGGCCCTATAACGCCTGAATTTAATGTACTAGTATTGAAGTAAGATGGTGGTCCTTGTTAAAACAACAGAGTAGGTGGTGTATAGTGTAGTAATGTAAGAAGAGAGGGGCTCAGGAGTAGATGTCACTTCCTGTTCTGTATCTCTCTTTCTCTTTCTCTCCCTAGAAGAACAGAAAAAAAACATGTTCATCCCACCCACCCCCTTTTTTATCACTATTCTACAACTGGTTATTTTAACTATTACATGTCTAATGCTATGATACTGATTGTAATTGTTATTTGTTGGATTTTGAATTTGTTTATCATTAGAGATGAGCGAACATACTCGTCCGAGCTTGATGCTAGTTCGAGCATTAGCGTACTCGAAACCGCTCGTTGCTCGGACGAATACTTCGCCCACTCGAGAAAATGGCATCTCCCGCCGTTTTGCTTTTTGGCGGCCAGAAACAGAGCCAATCACAAGCCAGGAGACTCTGCACTCCACCCAGCATGACGTGGTACCCTTACACGTCGATAGCAGTGGTTGGCTGGCCAGATCAGGTGACCCTGGAATAGACTAGCCCCTGCCTGCGCTGCTCAGATCATTCTGTGTCTGGATGCCGCTAGGGAGAGAGCTGCTGCAGGTCAGGGAAAGCGTTAGGGTGTTCTATTAGAATAGTGTTAGGCAGGAGTGATTCTACAAGAACCCAACAGCCCTTCTTAGGGCTACAATAACGTTATACTTTTTTTTTTTTAATTTGCTTGTGGCTGGGCTTGCTGGCACTAGTAGTGCAGCTAGTACCATATTGTGAGGAATTTGCAGGGGGACTTGCTACCGTTGTGTTTAGCTCTTAGTGACACACATATCCACTTCAAACACCAAAGTGGGACAATTTATTAGGGCTTTGATTAGAATTAGGCAGAGTCTGCTGATTTATTTTTTTTTTTACCTTTATTTCATTTTATAGCTCAAACTCATCTTGCAAAGCAGTGTGCTCTCATTGTAGGCTACAAAATAGCCATAGGAGAACCCCAACGGCTTACTTAGGCCTACAATAGCGTTATATTTTCCTTTTTTTTGTTTGCTTGTGGCTGGGCTTGCTGGCACTAGTAGTGCAGCTAGTACCATACTGTGAGGAATTTGCTGGGAGACCTGTTACCGTTGTGTTTAGCTCTTAGTGAAACGCATATCCACCTCAAACACCAAAGTGGGACAATTTATTAGGGGTTTGATTAGAATTAGGCAGAGTCTGCTGATTTAATTTTTTTTTTTTTATCTTTATTTCATTTTAAACTCAAACTCATCTTGCAAAGCAGTGTGCTTTCATTGTAGGCTACAAAATAGCCATAGGAGAACCCTAACGGCTTACTTAGGCCTACAATAGCGTTATATTTTCCTTTTTTTTGTTTGCTTGTGGCTGGGCTTGCTGGCACTAGTAGTGCAGCTAGTACCATATTGTGAGGAATTTGCAGGGGGACTTGCTACCGTTGTGTTTAGCTCTTAGTGACACACATATCCACCTCAAACACCAAAGTGGGACAATTTATTAGGGCTTTGATTAGAATTAGGCAGAGTCTGCTGATTTATTTATTTTTTACCTTTATTTCATTTTATAGCTCAAACTCATCTTGCAAAGCAGTGTGCTCTCATTGTAGGCTACAAAATAGCCATAGGAGAACCCCAACGGCTTACTTAGGCCTACAATAGCGTTATATTTTCCTTTTTTTTGTTTGCTTGTGGCTGGGCTTGCTGGCACTAGTAGTGCAGCTAGTACCATACTGTGAGGAATTTGCTGGGAGACCTGCGACCGTTGTGTTTAGCTCTTAGTGACACGCATATCCACCTCAAACACCAAAGAGGGACAATTTATTAGGGGTTTGATTAGAATTAGGCAGAGTCTGCTGATTTAATATTTTTTTTTAATCTTTATTTCATTTTAAACTCAAACTCATCTTGCAAAGCTGTGTGCTTTCATTGTAGGCTACAAAATAGCCATAGGAGAACCCCAACGGCTTACTTAGGCCTACAATAGCGTTATATTTTCCTTTTTTTTGTTTGCTTGTGGCTGGGCTTGCTGGCACTAGTAGTGCAGCTAGTACCATATTGTGAGGAATTTGCAGGGGGACTTGCTACTGTTGTGTTTAGCTCTTAGTGACATGCATATCCACCTCAAACACCAAAGTCGGACAATTTATTAGGGCTTTGATTAGAATTAGGCAGAGTCTGCTGATTTTTTTTTTTTTTACCTTTATTTCATGTTATAGCTCAAACTCATCTTGCAAAGCAGTGTGCTCTCATTGTAGGCTACAAAATAGCCATAGGAGAACCCCAACGGCTTACTTAGGCCTACAATAGCGTTATATTTTCCTTTTTTTTGTTTGCTTGTGGCTGGGCTTGCTGGCATTAGTTGTGCAGCTAGTACCATACTGTGAGGAATTTGCTGGGAGACCTGCGACCGTTGTGTTTAGTGACACGCATATCCACCTCAAACACCGAAGTGGGACAATTTATTAGGGGTTTGATTAGAATTAGGCAGAGTCTGCTGATTTTTTTTTTTTTTTACCTTTATTTCATTTTATAGCTCAAACTCATCTTGCAAAGCACAAAATCCAGTTGTGTGCTGTCAGTGTAGGTTAGAAACTAGCCATAGCAATAGGATAGCATCGTTTTGTTAAAAAAAATAAAAAACTAAAAAAAAATAAACACAAAAAAAAGTTTTTTTTTCAAGTTTACACTTTAATTTGGAAAATGTTTAACCCGAGGGCTAGGGGTAGAGGATGAGGGCGTGGACGTGGGCGTCCAACTACTGCAGGGGTCAGAGGCCGTGGTCCTGGGCAGGGTGAGCAGGGGAGCAGGGGAACGCCGCAGAGGTACACTCCCTAGGTTCATCATGTCTCAAGTTACTGGGACTCGTGGTAGAGCACTGTTGAGGCCAGAACAGTGCGAAGAGGTGATGTCGTGGATTGCGGACAATGCTTCTAGCCATTTGTCCACCAGTCAGTCTTCCACGCAGTCCACCCATGTCACCGAAATCGGCACTCCTCCAGCTCCTCCACCTCAGCCTCCTTCCCCCCAGTCTGCCCCCTCCCACCAAAATTTGGCATTTGAACCGGCATACTCTGAGGAACTGTTTTCTGGACCCTTCCCACAGTCACAAACCACTTGTCCTGCTGCTGAGCTATTTTCCGATGCTCAGGTTTTCCACCAGTCGCAGTCTGTGGGTGATGATGACATTATTCATGTAGTGGAAGAAGTGTGTAAAGAGGTGTCGGACGATGAGGAGACACAGTTGTCAGACAGTGGTGAAGTTGTTGTCAGGGCAGGAAGTCCGAGGGGGGAGCAGACTGAGGGATCGGAGGATGATGAGGTGACAGACCCAAGCTGGGTTGATAGGCCGGGTGAACACAGTGCTTCTGAGACGGAGGCGAGTCCTATAGCAGAGCAGGTTGGAAGAGGCAGTGGTGGGGCCAGACGGAGAGGCAGGGCCAGAGCTGGTGCATCAGCGCCAAATGTTGCCTGTAGTCAAGCTCCCGTGGCGAGGGCTAGATTTTCAGAAGTCTGGACGTTCTTTAAAGAAACACCGGATGACCGACGGACTGTGGTGTGCAACCTTTGCCAAACCAGGATCAGCAGGGGTTCCACCACTACTAGCTTGACTACCACCAGTATGCGCAGGCATCTGAATGCTAAACACCCCACTCAATGGCACCAAGCCCGTTCACCTCCGGCCGGGCACACCTCTGCTCCTTCCCCTGTGTCATCTGCTAGTCAGCCCCCTGCCCAGGACCCCGGCCCAAACACCTCCCGTGCGAAAACCCCATCTTCGCCTCCACGATCCTCCACAGCATCCACCAGCGTTCAGCTCTCCATACCCCAGATGCTGTAGCGCAAAAGGAGGTATAGCGCATACCCACCAACACGCCCAAGCCCTCAACGTCCACATCTCCAAGTTGCTTAGCCTGGAGATGCTGCCCTATAGGCTGGTAGAGACCGAGGCCTTTCGAAACCTCATGGCGGCGGCCGCCCCTCGGTATTCGGTCCCCAGCCGCCACTACTTTTCCCGATGTGCCGTCCCAGCCCTGCACAAGCACGTGTCAGAGAACATCCTCCGTGCCCTGACCAACGCCGTTTGTGACAAAGTCCACCTGACCACGGACACATGGATGAGTGCTGCCGGGCAGGGCCACTATATATCGCTGACGGCACATTGGGTTAACTTGGTGGAGGCTGGGACCGAGTCTGACCCTGGGGCTGGTCATATACTGCCGACGCCGAGGATTGCGGGGCCTACCTCGGTCCAGGTCTCAAAGGCCTACTATGCCTCCTCCTCCTCCCACCCCTCCTCCACCTCCTCCTCTGAATTACCATCCGTGGGCATGGCGCCATCAGTCGGTAGCTCTAGGCACAGCAGCAGTGCCATCGCTAAGCGACAGCAGGCGGTGCTCAAACTGCTGAGCCTAGGCGATAAAAGGCACACCGCCCAAGAGTTATTACAGGGCATCACAGCGCAGACTGATCTGTGGCTGGCACCGCTGAACCTGAAGCCAGGCATGGTTGTGTGTGACAACGGCCGTAACCTGGTGGCAGCTCTGCAACTCGGCAGACTGACACGTGTGCCATGCCTGGCCCATGTGTTAAATCTCATAGTTCAGCGTTTCCTCAAGACATACCCCAATCTGTCTGATTTGCTCACGTGCGCATTTCAGGAAGTCCAGCACAGATGCTGCCACTCTCAGGGCAGCGCAGCGCCGCCTCCAACTGCCCGCTCACCGACTGTTGTGCGATGTGCCCACGAGGTAGAATTCAACACTAACCATGTTATCCAGAGTTTTCCAGCAGCGCAGAGCGATTGTAGACTGCCAGATGTCAACTTCCACCAGTACTGGTAGTCAGGTCAGTCAGCTTCCTCAAGTCTACAATGAGGAGTGGACGTGGATGTCTGATATCTGTCAGGTGCTGAGTAACTTTGAGGAGTCAACACAGTGGTGTTGCCGCCATCATCAGCCTCACCATCCCGCTGCTTGGCCTGTTGAAAAACTCTCTGGTCAGCATGAAGTCGGAAGCTTTGCGCTTGTCACAAGAGACGGGGGAAGAAGATTCCCTTGTTGATAGCCAAAGCACCCTTAGGTCTGTTTCTCAGCGCATATCGGAGGAGGTGGAGGAGGATGAGGAGGAAGAGGAGGAGAATGTTGGCGAGACAGAAGAGGGGACCATTGTTCAGTCCTTCACTGTTCAGCGTGTATGGGCAGAAGAAGAGGAGTTGGAGGAGTTGGAGGAGGAGGAAATGGACAGTCAGGCCAGTGAGGGGAGTGAATTCTTGCTCGTTGGGACTCTGGCGCATATGGAAGAAGAATTTATTCCAGCACCGATTACTGGGTATTCACTCTCCTGGACCCACGGTACAAGCAAAATCTTTCCACTCTCATCCCTGGAGAGGAAAGGAGTGTGAGAATGCATGAATACCAGCAGGCCCTGGTGCACAAGCTGAAACAGTATTTCCCTTCTGACAGCGCTAGCGGCAGAGGGCGTACTTCTGCGGGACAAGTAGCGAGGGAGAGTAGGCGACCAGGCAGCTTGTCCAGCACTGGCAGGGGTACGCTTTACAAGGCCTTTGCCAGTTTTATGTCACCCCAGCAAGACACTGTCACCTGTCCCCAGTCTCGGCAGAGTAGGGCTGATCTTTACAGAAAGATGGTGAGGGAGTACGTAGCTGACCATACCATCGTCCTAAATGATCACACAGCTCCCTACAACTACTGGGTTTCAAAGCTGGACATGTGGCACGAACTGGCGCTGTACGCCTTGGAGGTTCTTGCCTGCCCTGCCGCTAGCGTGTTGTCCGAGCGGGTTTTCAGTGCAGCTGGTGGCATCATCACCGATAAGCGTACACGCCTGTCGACTGACAGCGCTGACGCTTATCAAGATGAATAAAGCCTGGATTTCTCCGCATTTCCATTCTCCACCAGGTGAAAGAAGCTGAACCTGAATAATGTATGCACTCCTCCTCCTCATTGTCCTCCTTCTCTTTGTACACTAAGAGGAAACTGGTTATTTTTTTGCCTATGTATGTATTTAATTTACTCTATGTATTTAATTTTTCTGGAGGGCCAACTACCCTGTCCTCTGTTTTAAACAATTTTTGGGAGTGCCACATACAGGCACTCAATCTATATAATTTTTCTGGAGGACCAGCTACCTGCTCCTCTGGTTTGAAACTTTTTTGGACTGCCACATACAGGCACTCAATTTATTTAATCTTTTTGGAGGACCAGCTACCTGCTCCTCTGGTTTGAAAACTTTTTTGGACTGCCACATACAGGCATTCAATCTATGTAATTTTTCTGGAGGACCAGCTACCTGCTCCTCTGGTTTGAAAACTTTTTTGGACTGCCACATACAGGCACTATCCAAATTAAACTGTCTCCATAGCAGCCTCCACACGTCGTCTTTTTAGCTGCCTTCACACGTTTTCTCCATTGCTACTTCCACACGTCATCGCCATAGCTGCCTCCAAAAGTAGTCCATATAGCTGCCTCCATACATGGTCCCCTTATCAAACGAGCTGTGTCAGGCAGAATTTTGGATTGTTTTCATGGCTTCCATGTTAACTTTGTCGCCACCCTGCTGTGTAATCCACAAAATATACTGGCAAACTTTTATCATTTACCAATATTATTTCAGCGCTTCTTGCGCATCTGTTTACATTCCCCTCACCCGCCAGAACCCAAACTTATAAGAACGCTACTACACTTGATCTTATACAAAAGGTTCTTAGAAGTGCTGTTTGGGGAGTAGCCTAGAGACAGGGGCTTGGATTGGCGAAAGCTCGCCTGGCAGCGGAGCGCCAGCTCCATCCCAAGATCCAACTAACATAGTTTTAACTGCAGCACCTTTAATCTACTACTAGTTCACTGCCTCCATACATGGTCCCCTTATCAAACGAGCTGTGTCAGGCAGAATTTTGGGTTGTTTTCATGGCTTCCTCATCAAACTTGTTAACTTTGTCGCCACCCTGCTGTGTAATCCACAAAATATACTGGCAAACTTTTATCATTTACCAATATTATTTGAGCGCTTCTTGCTCACCTCCTTTGGTTCCTCTCTGCCACCCATTGGTTTTAAGCCTGAGTCCATTTGGGGTATGTTGCCAAGACACTCTCTAGCCTGCCGCTGCTGCCGCTGCCTCTGCATAGTCCCCTATAATGTCAGGGTAAATTATTGGATGTTTTAGATGCTATCTAGCCTCAATCGGTCACTCTGTCATTGCCATGCTGTTGCCCATAGTTTTGGCATAATGGTGCGATTAAGCAGCCTCAGAGGCATCCATGCATGCTGCCCCTGCTGTTTCCTGTCCATTTCCGTGGTGTTTCCATCCTTTTCTGAGGTTCCCAGGTGCTTGGCCAAGCTTCCCTGTGCAGATCCTTGGTCTCCTTGAAAAATGCTCGAGTCTCCCATTGACTTCAATGGGGCTCGTTATTCGAGACGAGCACTCGAGCATCGGGAAAAGTTTGTCTCGAATAACGAGTACCCGAGCATTTGAGTGCTCGCTCATCTCTATTTATCATCATTGTTTATCTTGTACGATGTAAAATTTTCAATTGACTGTTGATGAGAGGAGGTTGTACGATGTAAAATTTTCAATTGACTGTTGATGAGAGGAGGTTGGCCTATCCTTCTAAGCCCAGGGGAAGGGCAATTCTTCATGGTTCCCTAGAGGTTTCCTCCACAGGGATTTTTTTCTCTCTTGGGCGCTGTGGGATGACTCTTTGTGAGTCGGAGGTTGCCCATAGTTCAAATTTTCTGCCTGAACATTAAAATTTCTCAATAATATGTTCATGGCTTTCGTTAAAAAAAGGAAATATATAATTAAACAAACAATATGCAAATTGAAAAAATAAATATATATATATATATATATATATATATATATATATATATATATATGGAATAGAATGGGAGTCAACATCAGGCCATAAAGTTTGGCATTTTCTTATCTGTCGCAGCTTTTATTTTGCGGTGAAGGAGTCAGGTGGAAGGTACAGGCAAGTTATTGGTGGACTAATTTAACTTATAGAGGATGTAAAACCTCATGGTGGTGAACAGGCTGAGGTTTGGAAGTGGCCTGCCTCAAAGGTCTGTTAATGGTAAAAACAGCCAGGGGCGGGCACGGTAGTGAAGCACACAAGGGATGATCTTCACTAGTGTCATAAGTGCCATTAAAGTATACTAGCTCCACTAGAATGGCAAGCCAGAGCGTACCGCCTCGCCCTCACCCCCTCTTTATTGCTGCCTGACTGGGTGATGTATGTCAAGCAGCTGTAGATTGGGATATTGGTGAATTCCACCCCTAGCATGTCACCTGACTCCTCCTCTGTTTTGTTTTATTTAAATAAAGCTGTGTAATTTAAATAAAGCCGTGGCCTTTTTGACCCATTAATTTATGTGGTTGTGTATTTTTTCAGACACCGTGTTTTCTCCTGTCTAAATTTTTGAAATGAAATGAGGGTCCATCCCATATCCACCCGCCATGTAGTGCAGAGACCAGTGAGTGGAAGCAAGGTGCTGGGTCATACAGAGAGCAACAAACAAGTTGTGCGGGAACAGAGGTAGTCTCCATTACAAGCCTGAGATGTGTCATCAACACCTCCATTATTCAGGCAAAAGAAGACATATCTGGAGAGGTAGACCATCGTGGAGAACCTGCAGCAGCCCGTATTGATCCAGCCTGAGAGAATACCGTCTTGTGGATCTTGCTGCCACAGGTGCTGTCATTAGCAAGAAAGTGGGAAAGTGGGATTCCCCCATGGGGGCAAATACACGGACATTGTACCCCCCCCCCCTGAGTAATGGACGCCGCAGCTTGCCAGAGCTCACCAGCAACACATAGGTCAGGACCTAGCAGAGTGCAACATGCTGCACCTCCAAGTACAGTAACTGAGCATGCACCTGAGCTCCAGCTTGCCGACCGGATCCCAGTGCTGGTAAAAACAATGGAGAAGCTGAAACAACAAAAATTGCTGCTACAGAAAAAAAGATTGCTGCGCTTATAAAATGAAGACCGTGAACCCCAAAAGACACAAGCTGCTTGACAAAAGACCGGCTATGCGTGGGCGTGGCCTGGATGTGCTCTGAGACGGACGTGTGAGGGAGAGCTCCATCTCTAGGCCTGTTAGCGACTGCTTAAAAAGCGACCCACAGCAATCCCACAACCTTGGAGATAAAACCTAAGAGCTGTCTGAACAATGATGACCAGGAAAAGGAAAGCCAAATCCGGTCCTAGAAGACTTACAGACTTCTTCTCCTCCAGCGGAACAATCCAAAATGTCAGCGGCTCCTCGGCATCGCCGTCCCCCGCACAATCTGGAGAGAGATCCAATGTGGCGTCCACTGCCTCATCCCCCGAACAACATCCAGGGAGAGAGATGACGATCAACAACCCCAGAGAAAGACGTCTCACCTGAGAGCAGGGAAAGAGCGGGGACTTTATCAAAGATGGCACCCAAACTCCCGAGGCCTCCGTCCACACCAGTCCAGAGCCCGAATTAACAAAGATCGAGACTGGCGGTCTCAAAAATAGATACGGTCACAAAAAAAGATACGGTCACACACAGAGCAGAGGGAGAAGACCCCATGATCTGCTGTCCTCTGATCAACCAGCCTCAGAGGCCTTTATTAAAGCGATAATTTTGGCGCTCAAAGGGTCACTCCAGAAAGATTTCTCACATATCTCAGCAACACTCAGTGCTTCCATTGAGGACCTAGGCAGCAGAATGGATAGTCTAGAAAAAATGGCAGAAGTGACAAGCTCACACAATGAGATAATAGACGCTCATTACAATCTTGAAGAGGAAGTAGAGAGAATGAAGCTTAAAATGACAGACATGGAAGATAGGGGAAGAGGAACAATGTAAAATTCAGGGGGATACCCGAGTCAGTCTCCCCGACAGAGTTACCGGCATACTTATCGCAACTCATCTCTGTGGTCCTACCAAATGCCCCGAAACAGGAATGTTTGATAGACAGGAGTCATAGACTGCCTAAACCGAAATCTATACCGGAAAACCTACAGAGAGACGCAATAGCTCGGTTGCATTATTTCCATATTAAAGAACAACTTATGTTTGCCTCTTGTAAAATGTCATCTCCTCCAGAGCCATTCTCAGGAGTTCACCTTTATGTTGACCTTTAAAGGCTACTCTGCAGGCGCAGAAGAAATTTGGTCTGACAACAATGACCCTGAAATGACATTCAATACAAGCGGGAGTTCCCGGTGAAGTTGGTGGTAAAGAAAGAAGGAGTTACCCACGTGCTTGCCCAACCTCAGGAAGGACCTCCACTACAAGCGGCTTGGGGGATAAAGCTTTAGGATCCGCCACATCTACAGAAGAGAGCACGACCACCAGCAATCTCCAAGGACTGGGAAGTCGCCTAAAGCTCCATTCATACTCTGTGGACAGAGCAAGAGATCCTCAAAACAAACAACTGACGGGGGCAAAAGCTTCCTATTACTCCACATGTAACAAACCAAGCAGATTAAAGGCCTCTAGGAATAAACCACCCAGAACCGAATCCACTATCCCATTCTTGATGTGGGCAAATCAGCCCCCAGTGAAGGAAACTTGTCCTCTTGCTATTTCCAATATGTTCAAGTCCTTTTATGAGGACCTTTATAAATTAAAATAAAAGATCCCAATCAGAATGATATAGACAAGTACCTACAGAAAATTATCCTCCCAACATTACAGCCAGAGCAGCTGGAGAACCTGAACAACCCTATAACGACGGAAGAATTAGAATCCACATTTAAAAAGTATCCCAAAAATAAAGCACCAGGCCTCGGCTTCAGAAACAAATATTATAAAACCTTTCACCACATTCTAGGGCCCTATACGCTGCAAAATTTTAATAGAGCCATGTCACAGGGCTCCATGCCATCAGACATGTTAAAAGCTACGATCGTCACTTTTCCAAAACCCACAACCCCCTCAAATTTTAGACCATCATTATTAAACTGTGACACAAAAATATATGCAAAGATTCTAGCTAATAGAATTCTCAAGGTTCTACCTGGGTTAATCCATAATGATCAAGTGGGGTTTACAAAGGGGAGACAGGCCCCAGATGGCATAAGGGGGAACTTGGGCCTAGTATCGGCAATGGAGTTATCTCGAATGCCTTCTCTGCTCCTCACACTGGATGCACAGAAGGCATTTGACAGGATCCATTGGGGATTTACTATTTCCACACTGGCTAAATATGGATTTAGAGGCCCTATACTCAGGGCGATTCAGGCATTGTACACTAGCCCCTCAGCTAGGGTTTTAGCGAATGGATATCTCTCTGATCCTTTCGTTATTAAAAATGCCACACACCAAGGGTGTCTCCTATCACCGCTGATTTTTGTCATGATTATGGAACCCTTGGCGGAGGCCATTAGATCAGATTCAAAAATAGAAGGGGTAAAAGTTGGCACCCGACAACACAAAACAGGACTCTTTGCCGAAATGTGGTTCTAGCACTGTCAAATTCTGTGAATTCCCTACAACACGCTGTAGAGACACTAGAAAGGTTCGGAGAGATCTCCTATTATAAAGTGAACTCAGGCAAATCACTTATCTTGGGAAGCAATATTCCTATTACCACAAAGAGGATAATCTCAAGATCTTATCCATAGGAATACAAATAAGTATCCCCTTAAGCAAGATGGTAACAAACAATTTCACCCCCTTGCTGAACAAGCTTCAAAAAGAAATAATAGAACTAAGCCATGGTTAGGAAGGATTATCCTTTATAAAATGCTGCTCTTGCCAAAAATTGTGTATGGTTATACCTATCCATAAACACATTATAGACAGTTTTCAAAGGCAAATGTCAAAATTTATATGGAACTGGCACAAACCCAGAATCAGTGCTAAAATCTTGCAGTCCCTAGGGGATGGGTGTCCCCAAACTCCACTCATATTACAAGGGGATAGTGTTACAACAATGTAAGGGGTGGTGCGGAGAGACCTCAAATTCCTTACAGCCAACCATTGAAAAATCTCTAGCAGGGGATATCCCATTACCCACTCTTTTAATAGCGGACTCGGCCTGGGAAGTCCATCAGAAACTAATAACAAGATGGTGCCTAGTAACAAGGAGACTAGCAAAAATGTATCCAGAGGTTTCTGTGGAAAGGAGGGTACCCTATACCATATATTCTGGGGATGTGGGAAGCTGAAAAAGTGTTTAAACTATGTTCCAGATTAGCAAACACCAAGATTTTTCCCTATTAGGGGTGGGAATTGCTAACATACTTAAAATAAGTAGAAAATAAGTAGGACATATTCTCCTAACAGCAAAGCTGCTCATCGCCAGGGGCTGGAAAGCAAGATCCCCCATCAGAACATTGCTCATTTGAGAGGCTGATCGCCCTGAAGGAGGGCTCTTTACCAAGAGTTCATGTTATGTGGAATCCTTGGATAAAAATGCATCCAAACCTGAATCCCGGTATTCCAGGACTTTCCACATAACATATAAAGGATGAGGCCTCAATTGGGTCTTAGATATAAAAATTATTTTCAGAACATATTTAAGTGACCGGCAAGGTAATTGACATGGGGAAGAGTATACCTATGATTGCAGTTCCCCCTCCCTCGGGAAGGAGGAGGAACACATTGCTTGCCCATTTGGTTCATTTGGTTTATTTGGTTTTGTGTTACATTCTCCTCTTTTCTTTTCTTTGCTTTTCTATATAGGATACCAAAGTAACTAAATAGTTAATAAATCATGTAATTTCATACTCAATCCGTAAATCCAATATACAGCTTTATTTAATCGGCCATCAAAAGACATATGGTTAAAAACACACTTAAAAACCACAAAAAGTGTGGCGGTGGTCTCAAATAATGCAATACATGTTAAATACATCAAGAATATAAGACACAAATGCAATATACAAAATCAGGCTGTAATCAATGATATTACCCACCAGGGTGTAGTATGTAGCCAAAAATTGTTAAAAGTAGGTATCCTCCACTCTGGGTCGGGGACAGGGCCGGCGCTATGGGTAGGCAAAGGTGGCAATTGCCCAGGGCCCCTGGGAGAAAGGAGAGAATCTCTTCTTTCAAATGAATCTTGAATTTTGTTTCTAGGTGCCCTGGATCCAGAGATATTCAGGTTTAAAGTGAGAATATCAGGTGCCGTTTTATATATAAAAATCACTCCCAACGGCAGTTTAACAGTTAATATCTCCGTTTTCCTACAATTTAGAAACACAAATTTAGATTCATATAAAAGAGGAGACTCTCTCCTTTCATAGGAAAAAAGAAGTGAGGTTCTATGTGTCACAGAGCCAGAGATACGGCCCCCTGAAGTGTGCCCCCCTCCAGATTCTTAGCCATCAGTCTACAGGGAGAATTTGCTGCACACAGGAGCTGCTGCACCTCACAGATACTGGAAATATTCACTTTATATGTTACTACATTTTGAGAAGGGATAATATCAACTAATATTCATGTTTTTAACCCTTCTCTATGCAGAACTATCTAAGAAAACACTTTGGGCCACATGTATCAATCGTTTTTTTCTGTTGTTTTTGCGCCTTTTCATTCAGGTGCACCGTTTTTGTGCCATTTTTGCGACTAAATGCCAAGCTAGCTGCGCAGCAAAAATAACCAGCTTTCCCTCATTTATCCTAGCAATCCAGATGTTTTGCTGCGCCTAATGATATTCATCACTTGCGACTTTTCATTTAGGCGCAAAAACACTCCAGCCCGAAGGTGGCGTTAACTGAGAAGAAAGCACTGAGCCCCTTTGCAGAAGAGCTCATTTCTAGCAGAAAAACTCATCCAGACACTAGTACAGATAATAGATACATGAGATACTCTGCAGACACTAGTACAGATAATACAGTCATTAGATACTCTGCAGACAGGAGCTGCAGACTCTATTTACAGTTCATCACCTTCTATTTACAAAACAATCTGCAGAATCCTGAGCTCAAAGCAAGAGAGAAGAGAACGTTACAGAATGTTGCACCTAGTACTGACAAGTGCCCCCCATGTAATTCTGCACAGTATCACCAGTGTGTCTGAGGGGGATACTGTGCAGAATTCCAGGGGTGCAGCAGGAGACCAGCACTGGGGGATCCCCTCCAGGAGAAGCCACTGCTGAGGAGGTCACTGGGTGCAGGGTGTCACACACCTGGGTGCTGCTGTGAGTGTTATCTTCATTCTGGGCTGTGGGAGAAGCAGAGAGGAGCTTGTAGCAGGATCACATGTAAGTGCCCGAATCTAACATTGCGCCTAAACTGTTTTAAAGTAAAGTGATTAATAAGATGCAGGAAATTAACTTATCACAGATGGTTGTAGCTTGTGATAATTCTGGAAAACAGTGCGCCAGAATTTAGGCGCAACTACTACTCATAGGCGCACAAAAGTGATAAATGTGGCCCTTTCTCTCTTATTCCCTTTTATTTTGTGATAGTTATTTTTTGTTGGGAAAATTAACTGATACGATGAACATTCAATCCTCTTCACCTAATGTGACTACACTGCGACCAGAACATGTCCGAAAAGTTATATGTAACAGCAAAAACACACACATGTCCTGGAATAAAGTTTTTATTTCCCATCATCCTCCATTATTTCCACCGATGTTATGATGTTCTCACTCTCATTCTTATGAAGCGCGGAGGATTCTGTTATTGTGATAATACATTGGCGACATCTAAATGTGACTTTTATTATCTCATTAGAGAGGTTTATGGATATATAGTTATTTATTTGGGTTACCATTGTGTAAGGAACAGACAATGATACATCTGTGTGAATTTTCTGCAGTTCCCTTTGCTGCATATTTTGGTGAATATATTGGTGTGGGGTCTGTATGATCTCCTCACATCTTACTGTTTTAGGAAAGTAGATTTTCTTTATATAAGTATCTGGATTTGTAGATATTTTAGAGGAAATTTTGAATGTTAATTGCCAAATGCATGGCCTGGTTGTCTGCTTTCAAAATTATAAAGGTTTTATGGCGCCTTTACTTTTTATTCTGTTTTATTGCTATATTTTGCAGGTTGTGACTGTCTAAAAATGTCTAGCTGAAAAGCAGATATATAGTTATTACAGTTTTAGTGATATTATGTGGATTTATTCATGTGAACATATCAATAGGGCACATTTGTGAACTGTACACATGTCCATGTATTACATTTAGGAGATGTGAAGGTAAACATTTTCTGTTTGGATCAAATTTTTTGCCATCAAAGTCAAATTTTAAGTATTTTTAATAAAATTTGAATCAAAATTGCATGAAGGCGCCTATGTCTATAAAATCTTTGATGCAATTTTGAAAATGGGGCAAGTGTCTGCTTTCAGAAAATATCGGTCCCTCTCCCCAATGGGGCTCACAGTCTAATCAACCTACCAGTAATTTTTTGGAGTGTGGGAGGAAACCGGAGAAAACCCACGCAGACACAGAGAGCACATACAAAATCTTTGCAGATGTTGACCAGCGCTGCAAGGCTGTAGTGCTAATCACTGAGCCACCATGCTGCCCATAAATCTCCCTATCATTTATCTCCTATAAAATTCTCCCATATTACAGTTTGTTTTACCATACTAAAGGGAGCCTCTTGCTGACTGTGACTGGTCATAAAATAGTTTTATTTTGGGGCCCCACTTTTAGTTTCGCCCAGGGCCCCACTTTGTCTAGAACCGGCCCTGGTCGGGGAAATACATATAGTGGGCACCTACCACACCACAGCACACCCCCTAGAGGAAGCGACGGCGAAACGCGCGTCGGGGTGCTGTGGCGGTGGTCAGAGTTACTACTTTTAACAATTTTTGGCTACATACTACACCCTGGTGGGTAATATCATTGATTACAGCCTGATTTTGTATATTGCATTTGTGTTAGGATTGGGTACACAAAAGACAGGGGATAGTGTGCCCTGAGCTTGCCCCAGCCTCTGTCCCTTCCTATAGCCCCCCCACGCTAAACCGTGGGGCGACTACTTGAAGACTCGGAATACACTGGTTTAAGTGGGGGAAGGGAAATACAAACAGACTGACGAACATAAAACACAAAAGAATCGTAAACTAGCCGGAGTCACAACGGGAGGGTACGTCAATAGCAAAGTCAGTAAGCAAATAGTCAATGTCAAAAACTAGCCGAGGTAACAACAATACAGATACAGAGCAATACAACCTAGTGCAGCAAGCAAGTGGAGAAAGAGATTTCAAACACTGGCACAGGTGACTAGTGAAGCTGCAATTTATGCACCCAGAACTCCACCTCCAGAACCTGATAGGAGCTGGACAGCATCTGGGAATTAACCCCTCACGGTGCAGAACAACAGGCACCAAGCAGAGGTTCAAAGTCCCAGCCACTCCTAGACAGCGCGAGATCTTAGCAGCCGCTGCCCAGGACGAGAGGTGGAGTTTGCGCGGACACGCGCCGGGGTTCGGAGAACGCTGCTGGCACCACCAGAAGTCCCAGCATTCTCCCTAGCGAACCTGACAGTACCCCCCCCCACCCTGACGGGGGGCCTTCGGACCCCTAGATCTTAAAGATGGCTTCTGAGGGTAGGTCTGATGAAACAACCTGAGTAACCGTGGAGCATGTACATCTCTAGCCGGAACCCAAGACCTATCCTCAGGACCAAAACCTTTCCAATGGACCAGGTACTGCAGGGAGTTACCTACCGATCTGGAATTCACAATTTTTTCTACCTCAAATTCCAGATTCCCCTCCACAATAGATGGAGAAGGAGGGTCAGAAAGAGGCAAAACAGGCTCAACATAGCGCTTCAGAAGACTCTTATGGAAGGTGTTATGGACCCGCCACCCTGCTGGAAGTGTAATCTTGAAGGAAACCGGGTTAACAATATGCGTAACAACAAACGGACCCACAAACCTGGGCGCAAACTTCAAAGAGGGGACCTTCAATTTAAGGTTTTTCGTGGATAACCACACTTTATCCCCCACCACAAACGTATCGGAGTTAGTGCGCCTTCTTTCAGTTTGTTGGACCATAGAATTTTGTGCCCTCTGAATATTCCCCCGAACCTGTGACCAGAGTGAGCGCAACTTGGATGTAATAGCTTCCGCTCGAGGAATATTAGAGACAGGCACAGATGAAAAAGAGAAACGAGGATGAAAACCATAATTGCAGAAAAACGGAGATACCTGTGTGGACGAACTACTGTGGTTATTAATAGCAAATTCTGCCAACGGAAGGAATTTCACCCACTGGTCCTGACTGTCCGAGACAAAGAGTCGCAGATATTGAATAATCTCCTGATTCATTCTCTCGGACTGACCATTAGACTCAGGGTGAAACGCCGACGAGAACGATAAATTGACTTCCAGTCTAGAACAAAATGCTCGCCAAAATTTGGAAACAAATTGTACGCCCCTATCTGACACAATATCATCTAGTATACCATGGAGGCGTACAATATTCTGTATAAACAATTCAGCTAATTCTTCAGCTGAAGGTAACTTTTTTAATGGAACAAAGTGTCCCATTTTAGAGAAACGGTCCACTACTACCCAAACCACTGTACAGCCTTGAGACGCTGGCAGATCAGTGACAAAGTCCATAGACACTTTAGACCACGACCAGAACTGGAAGCGGAAGAAGAGGCCCCTCAGGACGTCTCCTGGGAGTCTTTCCTCGCGCACAGACCTGACAGGCTTGGACAAATGCGTGCACATCCTTAGTCATGTGAGGCCACCAGTAACTTCTCTTCAAGAAATCCAAGGTACTCCGCATTCCCGGATGACCTGCCAACACCGAGCAATGCGTCTCCTCCAACACTCTCAAACGACAAGAAAGAGGAACAAATAATTTGCCTTCCGGAAGGTCTTTAGGTGCAGATCTTTGTCCTGCTAAAATTTGAGAGGAGAGGTGGGAGGAGACAGCTGCCAGCACAACCCCTGGAGACAAAATATTACTGTCAGTAGCCTCTGGAAGCTCAGGAGTGCCGAAGCTACGGGACAAGGCATCAGCCTTCACATTTTTTGACCCAGGTCGGTAGGTGACCACAAAATTGAAGCGAGAGAAAAACAAGGCCCACCTAGCCTGACGTGAGTTCAAACGTTTAGCAGTATCCAAATATACTAAGTTCTTATGATCCGTGAGCACAGTGATCGGATGAAAAGCTCCCTCCAAAAAGTGTCGCCAGACTTCAAATGCCCACTTAATGGCAAGGAGCTCTCGATTACCAATATCATAATTCCTCTCACAAGAGGAAAACTTTCTAGAGAAATATGCACAGGGCCTAAGTCTGGTGAGAGTGGAGGACCCCTGAGACAACACTGCACCAACTCCTACCTCGGAGGCATCCACCTCCACAACAAACGGTAGAGAGAGGTCAGGTTGAACCAAGACTGGGGCTGACGAGAATGCCGCTTTTAAAGTTTCAAACGCTGAGCAAGCGGCAGGGGACCAATTGTTCGGATCAGCACCCTTACGGGTTAGATCCGTGAGGGGTTTGGCGATCACGGAAAAGTTCTTTATAAAGTTCCGATAATAATTAGCGAAACCTAAAAAACGTTGTAGGGCCTTAAGATTGGTAGGCCGAACCCAGTCCGTGAGCGCCTGAACCTTACTCGGATCCATCTGTACATCAGAGGGAGTCACAACATAACCTAAGAAGGAAACCTTCTGGACGATAAAAACACACTTTTCCAGCTTAGCGAAGAGGTGGTTTTTGCGCAACCTGGTAAGTACTTGGCGGAGGTGTTGCTGGTGAAAAACCATATCAGGAGAGAAAATCAAAATATCGTCTAGATAAACCACCATAAACACACCGATGTAATCATGAAAGATGGAGTTCATAAACCCTTGAAAAACCGCTGGGGCATTACTCAAACCAAAGGGCATAACCAGGTATTCAAAGTGTCCCAAAGGTGTATTAAATGCGGTTTTCCACTCATCCCCTTCCCGGATCCGAATCAGGTTATAAGCCCCTCTGAGATCTAATTTAGAGAAAACTTGGGCCCCAGAAACCTGATTTAAGAGATCCGGGATCAAGGGGAGAGGACCTGAGTTTTTTACCGTTATCTTGTTTAATTCTCGATAATCAATACACGGCCGTAAACCACCGTCTTTTTTCTCAACAAAAAAGAACCCGGCCCCAGTGGGCGACTCAGAAGGACGGATATGTCCGATTGCCAAACTCTCATCAATATAACTCTTCAGTGCCTCCCGTTCAGGTACCGACAGGTTATATATACGACCCTTTGGCAATCTAGCATCAGGAAGAAGGTCAATTTTACAATCAAACTCCCTGTGAGGAGGAAGTACTTTGGATAAGGGTTTTGAAAACACATCTGAGTAATCAGAGAGAAAACCTGGAAGACTCTGATCTTCCGCCACTACTGTACATAATGAAACTCTGGACAGGTGATCCTTACAGTGAGGACCCCAATGAACCAGCTCCAGAGTTTCCCAATTAATTACCGGATTATGGATCCGGAGCCAGGGTAGACCAAGAATGACATTTTCAGACAGGTTTTCCATAACTAGGAAAGAACACCATTCTACATGCATAGCTCCTACCATAAGTTTTATCTGCGGGGTTCGGAATTTAATCAACCCTGCCTGTAGAGGGGTCAAATCCGCACCCGACATCTGGATATGAGTGGACAATGGAATCAATGACATGCGAAACTGAGAGACAAAACTATAATCAATTAAATTAGACGCAGCACCTGAATCCAAAAAGGCGCGACCAGTGCAGGAAACAGACTGAAACTTAATAGTACAAGGTAAATACATTCTAGACACAATTGGGAGTACCTGAGCTCCTAAGCAGTCCCCCCGACTACTGCTTAGGAGCGGAAGTTTTCCTGCTGCTGCCTCTTGGAACAGGTGTTGACCTGATGATCAGGACTTCCACAGTAGAAACAAAGATGACGTCTCATTCGATGTTGCTTCCGCTGTGCAGGAGAGATGCTATCCAGCTCCATGGATTCCAATTCTGGACTACCCGGAGACAGATTGGCCGCTGGCTGACATTCAGAGGACACCCGAGGTGATCGCCTGGATCTTAGGCGACGATCAACTCGGATGACCAGAGTCATAGCATCATCTAATGTTTGAGGCTCGGCATAAGCTAAGACTAAGTCCTGTACTCGGTCTGACAGTCCGGACATAAATTGGTCTTTTAGGGCGCAGTCATTCCATTGCGAGTCAGTCACATACTGTCTGAACTGGGCACAATAATCTTCTGCTGTCCGTTTTCCCTGACACAGAGATCTAAGGTGGGAAACTGCAAGTGCTCGGCGGTCAGGTTCGTCATAAATCTGGCCTAAAGCAGAAAAAAAAGCGTCAAGAGAAGAACGGGATGGAGAGTCAGGTGGGAGAGAAAAAGCCCAATTTTGCGGATCCCCACGCAACAGGGAAATTACCACGCCCACCCTTTGAATCTCTGTGCCCGATGAACGAGGGCGTAAAGAAAAGTAAAGTTTACAGCCCTCCCGAAATGAAAAAAATTTCTTACGGTCACCAAAAAACACGTCAGGGAGAGGAACCTTAGGTTCAGGCGTGGGTGGCAGTGGATCCTGCGGTGATGTCTGTCGTGGAACCTGCATAGATTCCTGAATTTGGAGACGGGAAGCTAGATCCTGAACAAGCTGAGTTAGGGTCTGGACCTGAGCGACCACAGCTGACAAAGGCTCCATGGAAGGAGAGAATGTAGCAGGTCGGATACAGGATGCAGACCTGTGAGTGGCCAGTGTTTCTGTTAGGATTGGGTACACAAAAGACAGGGGATAGTGTGCCCTGAGCTTGCCCCAGCCTCTGTCCCTTCCTATAGCCCCCCCACGCTAAACCGCGGGGCGACTACTTGAAGACTCGGAATACACTGGTTTAAGTGGGGGAAGGGAAATACAAACAGACTGACGAACATAAAACACAAAAGAATCGTAAACTAGCCGGAGTCACAACGGGAGGGTACGTCAATAGCAAAGTCAGTAAGCAAATAGTCAATGTCAAAAACTAGCCGAGGTAACAACAATACAGATACAGAGCAATACAACCTAGTGCAGCAAGCAAGTGGAGAAAGAGATTTCAAACACTGGCACAGGTGACTAGTGAAGCTGCAATTTATGCAGCCAGAACTCCACCTCCAGAACCTGATAGGAGCTGGACAGCATCTGGGAATTAACCCCTCACGGTGCAGAACAACAGGCACCAAGCAGAGGTTCAAAGTCCCAGCCACTCCTAGACAGCGCGAGATCTTAGCAGCCGCTGCCCAGGACGAGAGGTGGAGTTTGCGCGGACACGCGCCGTGGTTCGGAGAACGCTGCTGGCACCACCAGAAGTCCCAGCATTCTCCCTAGCGAACCTGACAATTTGTGTCTTATATTCTTGATGTATTTACCATGTATTGCACCGCCACACTTTTTGTGGTTTTTAAGTGTGTTTTTAACCATGTCTTTTGATGGCTGATTAAATAAAGCTTTATATTGGATTTACGGATTGAGTACGAAATTACATGATTTATTATCTATTTAGTTACTTTGGTATCCTATATATTTCCATTGGTATTGCATGTTTATTGTTAATATTAGGAGGAGTACATGAGGTACTGGGTTATCTTTTTTTGGTATTCATTGTTTGTTTTGATTATAGATCACCCAACTTTGCACTATGGATTTCCGGAGTAGGGAATCAAATTGGTTATCTATGATGACTCAAATTTTTAATACCAACTCTACGAACTCAGTAACGGGAAAGATGAGACTAAAGAAATTCAGATGACCATGAAGGAGCTTGCTAAAACAACGTGTGAAAACATGGTGGAACAAGGCCGCCGTGGAACAGTATCTGGCCAGAGATTTAGTACCTAGAGGATTGAGGGTACAGGTTTATCCCTCATTTCCTTTGAATGATGAGATAACCAAAAAAAGGTGAGAAGATGCATGCAGCACCTGTTCTCGCACTTTCATTGAGATTCTGATTGGAATAGAGAAAAAGAAATTGGAAGGTATTGAACAATCTATGGTACCTCTACAGGAGAAAATCCGAAATATACTATCCGCTGATGATTTAAGCTTATTTGAACAGGAAATTAACTCAGAATACCCCAAATGGGAAAAAGAAATTCAAGCAGTTAAAACCAAGAAATTTCAAAGAGATATGACGGACTTTCAAAAACAACGTGTCTATCGTTGGCAACGGACAAATTCCACACGTCCCATTAGGAGATCGGACTCAACAACATCAGTTGACACGGTAGCCTCAGATTCTTCATATTCTGGGACAGAGGGAAATTCTGATAACTACGCGACCAGTCGCAATATGAGGGGGACCCCAGTGAAACGCAAATACAACGGTCAGCAGGAATCCAACAACGGACAATTGAAGGTAATTAACCTTTCCAAAATAGTTTTTTTACCAGAACAGTTATCCTTGCTCTCCTTGGGTTTAAATTTTAGCCCGGTTGCTGCATTCAATGACTTTACAGCAATTAAAGATGTATGCTTATTTGCACGCAAATTGCTGTGGAAAAAGCAATTTGGTAAAAATGACGAACCCTGTTGTATTACAGCCCCGGAGGACCTGGAAACACTCAGGACATTAGAATCACTTCTACAGGAACAAGAACCTGAACAACATGGGGTGAGTGATCAACAGAAATTCCCGATAGAGATCAGACCAAGATCCACCACATTCCCCCCCTGGTCAATCAGTCCGGAGGTAGAAATGTTTGTTAAGATGTCGGTGGCGGAATTATGTAAGTTATTACAATGGCGCCACTTTGACAACTTGACCAGGGGTCAAACGCGGGCCTTGCAAGAACTAGGGAAGATGAAGCAAGGGGTTTTTAAGCCCGCCGACAAAGGTGGCAATGTGGTGGTCTGGCCTATAGAATTGTATGAAGCGGAGGCTTATAGACAATTGCGACAACAGGACTGTTATAAACAACTAACAGAGAACCCCACAGAAATATTCAGCAGGGAATTAGCACACATATTGGACAGGGCCTTGGAGAACCACACTATACCAACACGAATTAGGAAAGGCCTGGAGGTAGAGTTCCCTATTATACCAACTATATACTTTCTTCCGAAAGTGCACAAGAATGCTAAGGTACCTCCAGGCCGTCCTATCATATCTGGGTGTGGTAGCCTTTGTGAACCGATATGTCGGTTCACTGATTACTATCTGCGACCATGCGTAGAAGAATTGCCCTCTTATATCCGTGACTCTACGGATGCATTAAAACGTCTGGAAGGAATAGTGATGGAGCCAGACATGTTTCTGGTTTCATGCGATGTTGAGGGACTGTACACGTGTATTGGTCACGATCTGGGAATAAAATCTGTGGAGTTCTTCTTGGGGATTCGTGATCTTGACGGGGATTTAGTTGAATTCATCATAACATTGATGAGATTCATCTTGGATCATAACTATTTCCTTTTCAAGGAGAGGTTTTATGTGCAGACGAGAGGGACAGCGATGGGGGCCACTTGTGCCCCCTCGTATGCAAACCTCTTCCTAGGATACTGGGAAAGGAATGAGGTCCAAGAGGCCATGGAGAGGGCATCAGGACAGGTTATAAGTTGGATGCGTTTTATCGACGATATCCTGTTCATATGGCAGGGACCCAAGGTGGGTTTGGACCAATTCCTAGATGATCTCAACTCCAACAACTTAAACATAAAGCTGACAAGTAATGTCAGCCAGGAACATCTAGAGTTTTTGGATATCCAAATAAAAGGGTGGACAAATAAACACATCCGTTTATCGGAAGGAGACATCAGTCAATGCCCTATTACGTGCCAATTCCTTCCATCCGGCCCATATGATACGTTTTATCCCCACAGGTCAGTTCTTGAGAGCCAGATGGATTTGTGACACCCAATCTAATTTTGAGGAGGAATCGATGACTCTCAAGGCTCCATTCAAACAAAGTGGTTACCGCGACTTGGACATACAGAGGGGATACCTACGGGCCAGGGCATCGGACCGAAGATCCCTACTTACCCAACAACCAAAAAGACAAAAAGAGAATAAGGTGAGGATTATTACACCGTACAATTCTCAATGGAGGGAATTGAATTCCATTTTTGAGCGATTTTGGCCCATACTGCAGTCTGATCCAGACATAAAAAAATACATTAAGGACACACCACAGGTGGTATCGAAACGTGCAGATACCATAGGAAATAGGCCGATGAGAAGCCATTATGCACCCCCTCAAACAAAAGAACTACATCTTTGGATCAAAAGGTCCTGATTGGGGATCGTACCCATGTGGACACTGCAGTGTGTGCCCACAAATGGTGAAAACCAAGACATTTCAGGATTCTGAGGGTAGACGCAATTTTAATATTGTGCATTTTATAAATTGCAGCACTACGGGCGTAATTTATATGGTCTGCTGTCCCTGCGGATTGAAATATGTGGGGATGACTACACGTGAATTAAAGACGCGGATTCAAGAACACATGAAGGACATAAGAGCGGCTGCCAAACTTCTCCCCACGGATCAGGAACAAATTATGAAATTGAAACCGATACCCAAACATTTTCTGGAATACCACGACTGCAGATGGCGGGATCTGCAGGCATATGGCATAGATAAGATCATCTTAGGAGGTCGTGGTGGCGATACCTTTAAGAAATTGGAAAGGATAGAACTTAAGTGGATAGTCAAACTGGCTACAAAATCTCCTCATGGACTTAATGAAAAGCTCTCTTTCTCCACATATAAACTTTGTTATGAGTCGTGTTTTTAACATGTTTTTTACGGTAATAATTTGTAATAGGTTTGGTAATGGTTGGTTGTCCGGACTTGTTTTTTTCAGTGCCTTTGATGACTATACTAGGTGTAATTGTGGATTGAGGTCCTGATGCAAGTAGGAATCTATGGGGCATACGGCACCCTTTTGGGTGGTTTTAGTACGATTAGATTCTTGAGGTATTGGTCTGTGGATGTATAGCATATATTGTGTTTGTAGAGGGTGTGTTTATATCTCCCCTCCTATATTTATAAATTGGGAAGCCACCCTATTTATTCATTTCCCTCTCCAGGGCATGTATCCCTTCTTTCTATTAATTGGCATTTGCACTTAATAATAATAATTTTTATGGGTATATCCCATATGTTAGTTGCATTATCACATTAATTAAAATATTTAATTCATCACTCTCACTTACTTTTCACTCCTCAATTGGCACGATGTTCACTTTATCTTATTCGCCTGCATACCACCTCCTGGCTATCTATTATAGCTTATATGTAATTTGCACTTACCATATTATTGGCACTTATTGCACTTTATTTTTAACATTTTTAATATTTTGAATTTTTCTTTTTGCACTGTTTTATATTTTTACACTTGCACTGTTGTAACACAGGTCTTCATGACCTATTCATCCTGGTCACTATCCATCAGAGCCGGCACTTTATTAATATTGTTACACATCTTGTGGTGTGCACTAGTATATTTATATGCTTATTATCATGTCAGTTTCGTTTTCAAAATCAATACTGTTGATTCAATCCAGTCTAATGTTTACAGGTCCGGGTCAATAATAATAATTACAATGCAATACTTACCCGATTTAATGAATTAACTGGGATTATTGTCAGTTGTTCTGTGTATAATCAAACACAAATACTGCAGTCTTGGTTGCTTATACTGCCTGTAGCCTCTTTTACCTGGCTAAAGGATTCACCTGCCACATTGCTTGCACTAAACTTTATATGGTGAAGGCATGTAATTAAAATATAACTTTTATTAGTATTACGTTTTTTTAAAAAAAAGATGTGTACTTTCAACCACCAGGATTGTCTCACTGATCTCTTAGGTTATGTGTCGATGTTGTGAGTATAGAGCACGGGGGACCTGTAGAGATAGTCAAATAATGCAGGGATGGTTTCAACATATGGTGACTCTACTATCTAAACCAGTGCACGTTAGAAGAGGCATAGATCTCACCCATCTTGTCGTCACGGTGGGGGAGGTGAGGATGATCCGTCACGGGCACTTCTAGGTCAGGATGACGGTGACTGCACTGCCCCTATTGTGCCCTGTGTTATTAGATCACCCTTGTTGTCCCAATGTTGCTCCCGCCCTTACAAGGACAGTCCCAAGCTATCCCTATAGGTTAAGAATAACCCTACTTTGCCCTATACATCCGGTATCCAGTCTTCCCGACGCGTTTCCAGTGCCATTCGTTGTGGAACTTTCATCAGGGGAATAAAAATAGGCTGTAGGTCCGCCGACAATGGTCAGTGTTTGTGGGTGAGACAGTGGTGCACCCCACTCCTGTAGCAGCCTTTCAGACACATCCTTCGGAAGTTTTAAAGGGTGTTGGTCCATGTGACCAATTATCAGACTGCCGCCTGATTGGGTGGATCGTCATCACAACTCACCTGTGATTTTAACACTTGAGATGTGTGGGGGTTGAAATGTAGTAGGAACCTCGTCATAGGGTGCCGTTGCACTTACCCACATGCTGAGGATTGCTTCCTGCACGTGTCTCCATGTCGCGGGGGACGCCAGCTTACCACTTCCGGTGTAGCGATAATTCCGATACGTCACTGGTTTAGATAGTAGAGTCACCATATGTTGAAACCATCCCTGCATTATTTTACTATCTCTACAGGTCCCCCGTGCTCTATACTCACAACATCGACACATAACCTAAGAGATCAGTGAGACAATCCTGGTGGTTGAAAGTACATATCTTTTATTTAAAAAACGTAATACTAATAAAAGTTATATTTTAATTACATGCCTTCACCATATAAAGTTTAGTGCAAGCATTGTTCTGTGTATATTTATTGTAACTATGTCTATCTACTGCTATCCCTTACCTCTGCCAGGCTCCAAGATGGCGTCGGGATGCGCATCATTTCGGCGCATGTGTGCGTTTCGATGGCGGTGCCGTACTACCGGTTCACGATGACGCGCAATTACTGCGCGTCATTTGTCTCCCGGAACATGGCCCCGCCTCCAGACGTGCGTGTGGAGACCGCGATGATGCGCTATGTCACACACCTGCCGTCCATCTCGTCATCGGGCATTCTCCATCCCTATTTGCCCCAAGGTACCCTCCACTCTGGGTCAGGGAGATACATATACTGGGCACCTACCACACCACAGCACACCCCCTAGAGGAAGCGACGGCGAAACGCGCGTCGGGGTGCTGTTGCGGTGGTCAGAGTTACTACTTTTAACAATTTTTGGCTACATACTACACCCTGATGGGTAATATCATTGATTACAGCCTGATTTTGTATATTGCATTTGTGTCTTATATTCTTGATGTATTTAACATGTATTGCATTATCTGAGACCACCGCCACACTTTTTGTGGTTTTTAAGTGTGTTTTTAACCATTTGTCTTTTGATGGCCGATTAAATAAAGCTGTATATTGGATTTACGGATTGAGTACGAAATTATATGATTTATTATCTATTTAGTTACTTTGGTATCCTATATATTTCCATTGGTATTGCATGTTTATTGTTATTATTAGGAGGAGTACATGAGGTACTGGGTTATCTTTTTTTGGTATTCATTATTTCCTCATAAAGTCCAACAGGTTATGCAGATTCCTAGATACAATACGAGGTAGCGCTGACAGAGGAATATTAAGATTGTAATGTTCTTGCAGTGGAGAATAATAATGAACAGAGAATCTCTTGTTTACATAGATATAAAAGTTTACATTTTGTACTAAGATAATCTTGAATGGGAAAATGGATGCTACATTGTAATCTGCTTATGACCCTGTTGTTTCATGTTATATGTAAAATTTAATATTCAAAAGACTCGCTACACTAGACAAAGAACTTGCAAGACTGAGGCTGTTCTGAAACAAATGGGACCCCTGGTTGAGACATAAAGGAACCAGGAGCGATTCCAGGCTAAAAAAAAAACAACACCATGCTGGATCATCATATCTTGTACCTGAGACCTGCACTGATGGCTTACAGAAGTGCTATGCAAAGCTGGTACTGCAGCCGGCAACTTCCCCTTATCAGGAAGGAGATCTATATAGGAAAGACAAAGCCAGGAATTAGCAGCCACCTACATCAGAGGCACCACAAGTCCCAGCATCCTGCAATCTGCAGAAAGATCTTAGCCATCAGGCTAAGGTTAATAGCAAATCTCTGGCACCACAGGTCCATGCATCCAGCAAGAACAAGGACATCTGCCTGATGGTAATGGTGCAGTGTTGGCACCACAAGTACCAGATGACATCTCTTTGCAGAAAGACTGTGGCTGCAATCCTAAAGGAATACTGTAGCATAGCAGAGCTCACTCTGGACCCTGCTGTGCCAGTTACTGACTTTGCTGATACAATCTGCCTGGGATGTTGTTATAGAGCAGTCAGAGCAGTGTATGGAGGCTGGGGACATAGAGGCTGTTAAGGCAATAGCACAGTCCAAAGCTCTGGACTTCCCTCCTTTTATTTCCTGATGTTGGTGCAGACCCTCACACTTCAGGTGCTCAGAAGCCCCCACAGCGCCCCCAGGCACAGCATGGTACTGGTCCTGACCAGGCCATTTCTCATAGCATCTGAAGCCGTGGTGTGGCATATTTTCATCTGGCTCACTTTACACTGGTCACATTTAAGCACATAGGGTTCAAGGAAGATCTTCCTGACCGGAATTTTGTAGTAAATTCTCTGCTGTGTGACCAGTTGGGCTTTTCATCTAGTGACATTCTGGCAGTTATAAACTTTTCAGACCACCAAGGATATGATTTTAGTTTCAAGTCAATGTGTAACCTGGACCAGTTTTGGGCCAATTTTTCCAGATCCAGAGATGCTGAGGGGTGGAATAGATTCAGCTTTATCCCCATCTAAGCCTCATACTGTTACTGTTACCATCATCATTTGGAATGAAGCTGTGCCCCCTAAGGATATTGTGCTATGGCACTAGGAGACACTGTGACCTAATGTCAGAACTAACTAAGATTAGGGATGATGATGAGATCTGGACAGGAGGGTGGAAGGACTCGGTAAGGTTACGCCAGTCCCTACGCCAGTCCCTACGCCAGTCCCAGCATCTGCCCAATTCCTATTTCATTGGCCACGAGAAGGGTGTATGTTTTTATGCAGGTCACCACTGCAGATATTTCAAGTGTGGTAGGGTCGGTCACATGGCCAGTAATTGCTCCCTGATGAAGTGCAGCCTGTGTGGGGACATTGGTCATATGAGTGTGGACTGTCAGTGTTACCTGTGTAGAGAGAAATGGGGCATGATTTCATAATGCCTAGCATAACATCTGTAAGACCTTTCTTGATGAAGATGTACTGGCGGGGCAGATCACCTGGGGGAGGAGGAGGCTTTGTTGTCAGGGTAGGCTCAGACTGGGCCAGAACCACAGCAGGTTAAAACTGTCACAATAAAAGACTAGCCCCAGACACAAACCATTAAGGGGAACATGAAGGTTGTTCGGCAGGTTGTACCACCCTCAATTCACATTCCTTCTCCAGTGCCAACATCTAAAAAGAGAAGGAAGAAAGATACGGCTAGCCATAAGCCATAACCCATAAGGGTTGAGTGGACCACTGTCCAAAAGCATCTAGGATGAGAGAGGGGAGAGGAACAAAATTGACCATGACTGTTAGTAGATTGAGTGTGTTGTTAGAGTCAGATGCAGAAGAGGAACTAGAAACTAAATTGCAGAAAATGGTGGCAAAATATGACAATGATCCCCCTCAAAATGGAAACAACTTGCAATAGGACTAGAGTCTGAATCGGACATGGAGAGAGGTGATCAGCAGGAAGTCTCAGATTCAGATCTATGATGATGGGGTTACTCTCTCCGATTCTTGCTATGGCAATGGCAGATTTTTACCTAAAGGTCATCTCGAGTAATGTAAATAGTGTTAGGACAAAAAGACAAAGAGAAGGAAGAAAGATATATCTAGCCATAAGCCAGGGCTTGAGTGGACCACTGTCCTAAAGCATCTAGGATGAGAGTGGAGAGAGGAACAAATTTGACCATGACTGTTAGCATGAATTGCAGAATATGATTCAAATCTGTGATGATGGGGTTACTCTCTCTGATTCTTGCTACGGCTCTAATGGCAGTATCAGTACAGCAGGTACACGTTGAGCTTGATTAGGGGACCTTAGGGGCCCCTGATGCCCATGAGAATTGTCGGAAATGTATGGTTAAGAAATCGATCACAAGTCTTCCTGACTCTCAGGGTGTTTTACAAGAATCTTATGAGGGTATCCTGGGGGTGGTGAGATCATACTATGCAGACATGTTTCAAAATAAATTTTTGGATTAAGAAAAAATTGCTCAATTCTTGGAGGCAATTTTATCTTCTGACAATAAAAAATTGGACTTTTCTCCTTTGGTAGCAGAAATAATGTTAGAAGAGGTAAAAAAGCATACTGATGACACATACTTTATGCAGCAGCTTCAGCATATTTGTGTAATAGGGCAGGATCTTTTGCACCACAAGGTTCAGCACATGTGCAAGGCAAGGAATGTACATGTCCAAAGCTAATACTATAATAAGATTCTGGCTGTTACACACCACCTTCATGGGCTTGAGGTTCAACAGCAGCAGCCATTCATCTGTCTTCTCCTGGATCCCAGTCCACAGTTTCAGGGTAGTGTGTGGTCTTTTACCCAGACAGAAGAGTTTTAGCACAGACTGGTGCCGTTTCTCCATGGCTTGCTAAAACTGGTTTTGCAGTAGCGGCAAATCTGGGAGGTGGCAGAATATGAGGCAAAGCATTTCCTGTCTTATACCCAGACACTAATACATTAAACTATGCCTAAGATAGTTGTCCATTTTTTAGTTGTGAAAACTTGGGTTTAATGGCATTTGGCAGCACAAGGCACTTTCTAAGTAATTAGCTAAAATCTGAAAAAACGGCCCTGCCATCCCCCCGAGCTCATTAAAATATATGAAAGTGCCACAATTTTAGCATGAACAGATCCACCACCAAATCAAAAAGATATGCATTTATGTATGGATTATAGTATATAAAGCCCTACACCACCAAGATAGCTTTCATAAAGCTTATAAAATAAATACAGCATCAGTATGGATTTCAATATATAAGTATTATACAGTACTAGAATTGAACTTCGTACAGAAACACGTACCAAAAATTTGGACAATGAATGACAAGGTCCATACACTTGGAAAATTATTTA
This sequence comes from Engystomops pustulosus, assembly GCF_040894005.1. Taxonomy (NCBI): domain Eukaryota; kingdom Metazoa; phylum Chordata; class Amphibia; order Anura; family Leptodactylidae; genus Engystomops; species Engystomops pustulosus. Next base: position 164,703,470 of record NC_092411.1, on the reverse strand, counting down.
CAAAAAAGGTCTAAGTTATCTCACTGAGACCAATTGGTCAATATAGTAATTAAACATCACTTTTATTAGTTATGCTTAAAAGGAGGAACATTCTATAATATAACACATGGAAAATTTTTCAACAAACAAGTCTACTGTGAGATCTCTATGTTGTATGTTGTACGTAGTGAACAATGTTTTAGCCATGGAGTAGTTAGTTCTAAGAGTGTATAGCAGGTTCAATGTTGGCAGTGTCAACGTCACTATTACTCATGTTTTTCATACTGAGTGTATACTTCTACAACAGAATGTGGCCTAGTGCTTAACAGTACAATTGCAAGAAATTCTTCAGACAATGTACTCTTCCGATTTGAGCATTTATATTCCCCAGTTGGATAGAGTCAGGTTCAAAGAAAGCAGGAGGTGTAGCAGATTCTTTGGGAGTAAATTAGGGTAACATAAAAGACTGAATATGGGTCACTCTAGCATTGAGTCCATCTCTGAGACTGCAGTCAATATGGATTGCTACTGCCTTAGTTAGTTCTAAGTAAGACCAACCTAGTCATCCCCAATCGATTCAGAAAGTCCCCATTTGCAACATTGAACTGTTCTAAAAGCCATGTTTACAGAGCTTTCAGGATTTCATGTAATACTCCTGATCAGAGTGGTTGCTCTAGAGGTAGGAGGTGAGATTGAGTTGCAAGCGCAGCACTCGGCCTATGCATTTCAGGCATATAAAGCTATTTTTTTGTATGCCTGAAACGCATAGGCCTAGTGCTGTAATTATTTTTCCACCCGTTGTGGGTCAATATGTACTGTAACTGAATTTTTAAAGATGATCTAAAGACTTAGATTTTTTTAATCTACATCTGGTGCAGAATGCAACTCCTTTTCCCCTGCTTCAGTCTCTCCAGTCCAAGAGCAGCAATCCACACATTTGTTGTGGTGCGTTGTGGAGCTGAAAAAAACTTTTCTTTTTTTTTTTTAAATTTTTTATTTATTTTTATTTTTCAGTACAAACATTTACTCCACCCATATATGGCTCGCAGGCCATGCATTAAATAAAACTCGGCAGTGCCATACTATCTGTGTATGACTCGCAGGTCAAATGAGCAACCAAAATACACTTCACATTGTGTTATCAAGTTTTGAAAATACCATTTTTATTACCTTGAACATCTTTACATTAATCCCTTGAACTCGTTACTTAAACTTGTCTATCCAGTTACCTAACTTCTCCATATACATGTGAGAGGTTCACCCCCGTATAGGGGTCTCCCAGACCTCAACCTTCGGAAGCCTTCATTTTCCCCTTCAGTAGCAACTGAGTTCTTCAATCTCCTATGCAGGAATCTCCCAGTACTTGAGTGTGCCCCTTAATTGTTCCATTAAGTACCATTGAGTGAGTGTGAATGACTGAAAAATACTATCTCGTTCCCCTGGGGAGACATGATGTGCCAGGAACCCCTTCCATCTCTTAAAAAGCTTTCCCGTCAATTTGGATTTGGCCTTTTCTGCTTCTAACCTTTCCAAATAGAAGAGTTGGGTCATTTGATCCCGAACCGTGGATACCGGGGGGACCCTTGGCTCCAGCCAGTGCTGCAGGAGGCATCTCTTTGCAACCAAACTGACTACATGAAATAGTTTTGGCAACACTCCTGACGTGGGTTGGGACTCATTCTCCTGTCCTATGTCATAGTGAAACAGGTATGTGATCGGGTCTTTGCGGATCTCCCTGCCCCACAGTGAGGTGCCCAATCTCTGCACCTCCGTCCAAAACTCTCTGGAGTGAGGGCAGTCCCATAGACCATGGTACAAGTCAGTACCCGGCTCCCGGCATTTGGGGCATTCCACCTTTCTTTCGGGGAATGCTGGAGAGGGGGCTAAATTGAAGGCATAAATTGCCCTATGCATTATGCGGAACTGGGTGTCCCTCTACCTTTCACTAATAACATTGTTCCTAACTGCCTGCCATCCCTTAAGGATTCTTTCCCCTATGCCTTCCACCCGAAGCTGTCTACCCCAACTGGTGAAAGCAAGTTCTTTAGCTCCTAGCCGCTTTCGGATGTATCAGTATAGTATGGATATGCCTCCCGTTTGCATGGGGAATTTCAGAATCCGGTCAAAGTCATTTTCTGTTCCTTCTAGCGTCATGTCTCGGACCCTGTTCAGGCAGAAATTCATCACCTGTGCAAACTGCATTGTCTGATCACCCGTCAGGTCATACTTCTGTATCACTTCCTCTTTTGTCATCCATCTGTGCTCCTGCATATGCAGTATGTCTATAACTGTATGGATCCCCTTCTCCCTCCATGCTACGAATAACCTGCTCTGGCGGCCCTGTGGGAAGGCCGGATAGTTCCATAAGGGCAAGTATTTTGAAATCGTCCATGGGAGATGAAAAATTTTCCTTACCGCCTTCCAAGCCGCTATTGTGTCCCTCAGAATGGTCGAGGATTTAATCTCCAGTGGTAGGGAACTTATCTGGACATGCAATAAAGTACGGAGATCCCATGGGGAACAGTATTCCGATTCCAGAGTCGTGTCCGAGTAATAATTACTGTCTTTTAGCCAGTCCAGTACTTGTCGCATTAGACAAGCTAGATTGTAGCATGTAATATCGGGCATGTTCATTCCCCCCTGGTCCTTTGTCATAGTCAGTTTTGAAAATCCGATGCGATGTTGTTTCCTTTTTAAGGCTCATGATGTCCTTGTGTCTCAGTAAATGCGGGATTGTTTGCATGGGGTATAACAACTTGGAGATACTCATCATCTTTACCAGATGATTTCTCCCCAATAATGAGAGAGGCAACGTCTGCCATTGCCGCAATTCCTGTGATATTTTATTAAAGAGAGGGGGGTAATTTAGGAGATATATAGAATCTGGGGTTCTATAAGTAGGTAATCCAAGAGGGAGCGACCGGTATTTCTCCTATTCTAGTTGCCTGCGTTCCTTCTTGGTGTGAACCCCCTAAAAAGAGGACCTCACACTTTTCTCTATTTAAGCGGTACCCCAAGATCTCTGCATATTCATTGAAAACCTGTAAAAGTGCCGGTAACTGTAATTGTGGATTCGCCATGAACAGGACAATGTCGTCCGCAAAAAAGGCCGCTCTCAATGAGGAGTTACCTACTTTTATTCCATCAAAAAGTTGTGTCTCGGTCAATAACCGTGCCAGCGGTTCCAGGGCTATATTGAAAAAGAGCAGGGAGAGGGGGCACCCCTGACGTGTACCCTTTTTTAGTTGGAAGGGTTTCGATAAAAAGCCTGGAGTGTGGACCCTTGCCCACGCATTCTGATATAATGTTCCCAAGTATGTACGAAAAGCTCCCTCAGAGCCCATTACGTTCAGCACCTGCCCTAGCCACTCCCAACGCACATTATCAAACGCCTTTTCTGCATCTAGAGTGACCAGGGCAGGCGCCCTCGCCCCCTGAGGTAGTCTGGAAGACACATCCAGGGCCATTAGAACTCTACGAACATTTGTGACTGCCGAGCGGCCCTGAGTAAATCCCGCCTGGTATGGTGTTAGTAGTGCGGGTAGCATCGTAGCCAACCTATTTGCATATATTTTCGATAGCAGCTTTAAGTCAGCATTTATTAATGATATTGGCCTGTACGAGGCCGGTTCCTCCGAGCTCTTCCCCTCTTTTGGGATTAATTTTATATATGCTGTGTTTAAATGCTTTGATAGGGGCGCCCCCTGTCCTAATTTAGTGAATAGACTTGCAAGTATCGGTGTTACTTGTTCATGCATGGCCTTATAAAATTCTCTCGGATATCCATCCGGTCCCGAAACTTTGCCATTCGGCATGTTTTTAATTGTGCGCTGAATTTCCTCTGCGGAAATCGGGGCATTTAATAACTGCAGTTGCTCAGGAGTTACCTTGGGCAGTTTTACTCGTTGGAGAAATCCTTCCCCCTGTCTTTCTTCCCCTGGTGTGTCAACATACAATAATATAATCTTTGAGTTTCAGTATGTGAGACCCCGGCTTTCTGCCCTTAGCCAGGTTCGCTAGCAGTCTTCCGGACTTATCCCCAAATTTGTGCAGATCTAGCTGCAGCTGGGACGAAACTCTCCTTCCTTTCTGCCCATATTGTGTAATCCCTTTGCGCTTGGGACCATGCCTCCTTGTTAGTCTCTGTTGCATTTCCCCAGAAAGCTGTATATGCTTTGCACACCGTTTCACTTGTTTTCCTGTATTGTTCTGCTGTTTTTTTTTTCAATGCTTTGACATAATCCATAATGCGACCCCTAAAATACATTTTGCCTGACTCCCAATATAGTACTGAGTCAGTCGCGTGCACCCCATTTCCCTCTATGAACTCCAACCACCACCCCTTCATTAAAACTATGAAGCTTTCATCTCGCGCCAAAAACGTCGGGAATCGCCACAGGTAATCCGTGCCTTTGGGACACACATCCGCTAGATCTAATGTCACTGGGGAATGATCGGAAATTACCATGTTTTCCAACTGAGTTGCCTGGACCCTCCTTAGCAGACTATCTGAGACAAAGAAATAGTCTATTCTAGACCATGTGTTGTTAGGGTTAGAATAGTGGGAGTACTCCCTATCCTGGGGGTGTGGCAGTCTCTAAGTATCTTCCAGAGCCACCGCCTGTTGTAATCTAGAAAGTGGGGTCGATCTCTCCACATGGCCCCTCCCCGGTCTCCCCCCTCTGTCACGGTCTTCTTGTGCCTCCATTACATCGTTAAAATCCCCTCCCACTATTTTCAAAGGTGTAGTGTCACCATTTAATGTGTCTCTAAGAGAGATGAAGAAAGATTCCTGGTCTGCGTTTGGGGCGTATACACATGATACACTAAGAACATCTGTAGCCAACTGGAGCTGTATCGTAACCAGTCTCCCCCCCTCATCCCTTGACACCGCTGTTACCTTGTGTGCCAGGGATCTGTTGATCAAAATCAGGACTCCTGCCTTTCTGTCTACTGCAGGTGATCCATAAACCTCTCCGACCCACAGTTTGCGCATTCTAGGAAAATCCTCTATTTCCAAATGGGTCTCCTGCAGTAGAGCTATGTCAGTTTTTAATCTTTTAAGATGACGAAGAACCATTACCCTCTTCTGTGGTGCTCTCAGCCCTTTCACATTCCACGACACCACTCTCATTTTAGTAAGAACCTTATGATAATTTTTCCTCTATGGCTTAGTCGGGTGGTGGAATAGCACTAAAACGTTTCAAACAGTACAAACTATTTGAACCTACGATCCAATTGAATAATCACTCTATTATTTTCTCCCTAACTATGCTTTCAAGCCAAAGACTTCCTATTTATTCTGATGTCATGCATAGTTCCCCGCTCCCCCGCCTATGATCGAGCTTTCTATGCTAACTCTCTTATGTCACCCTCACCTGGCTCCCTCTTTGCTCACCAGCTCCGCTGATTCTGCTGCTAGCTAACCTTTCCTTTGCTATATCACTAGTTATATATTTATTCCCTGGAAGCGGGTATTGTCTGTCACCAGCATGGAACAGACCGGACTAAACTGTTTGCGCCGCCTGGTAACTTCTATTGAAAAGTCAGGGAACAGCAGCACCTTATGACCTCTAATCTGGAGCGGAGAGCGCAGGTTTCTATAAGCTCTCAGTATGTCCTCCTTATCCACATGGTTAAGGTATTTGGCGATTACCTGCCTCGGTCTTCCTTCCGGCTGTGATCCGCTCTGAGGCCTCAGTAGTGGTCCCACCCGGTGAGCCCGTTCCACTATGCGTCTGCCCCCCAACTTGAGGGCCTGCGGCAGGTCTTCCTCATAAATCTCGTACAGCATAGCCGCTGGGATGGTTTCCGGTAAGGCCACCATTCGCAGGTTACTACGTCGGGACCTGTTTTCAAGATCTTCTATGCGATCATACAGCACATGCAGGTATTGCTCCGTCTTCCGTTGGTCCTCTATGGGCTCCGACGTTTTCTGCAGGAGGTCCGCAAGTTGTGATTCCACCTTCCCTAGGCGGGCCTCCTGTTTTCCCACTTGGCCTTTCACCTCAGCTAGCGTGTCCTGTATGGCCGCCGTTATGGTGTTCACTAGGTCTGGTGCCAGGCATTTGCTGACCTCAGTAGCCAGTAGCTGATAGTCTATGCCAGTGTTGACTCCTCTTCTCCTTTCTTTCTCTGCGTCTGGTGACATTGGTTGCTGCGTGTCACTCACTTGGTCAATAGGCGCGTGGTTCTGCTCTATCGGCGCAATCTTGGGCGCAGGGCCGGCTGCCGTGTCTCCTCTATCCAGGGTTTGCGAGGGTTTCTGGCCGCTGCGGAGCAAATAGCGCTCCATATACTGTCTGGCAAATCGGTACCGATCACACTCCTCCGTCAGAGGTGATCGGTGGGTGTAGTTTAGCGGTCGGGAGTGGGTTTGCGGCGGTGGAGTTCGGGAGCTCTGAACTACGCTGCCGCTTCCATCAGCGCCGGAACCGGAAGTCAAAACTTTTCTTTTTTAATACGATACATATATAATGACAGACCTTCAGAGATAATACAAAGTAAGTGAGTGCAGCAGACCACATATGTGCACATGCAAGGCTAAACGTGGAATACATGATCATCTGTACTAGGATAATAAACTATACAATGTGCCTTTAACCCCTTAGTTACCAAGCTTATTTGCGCCTTGATGACCAAGGCCTATTTTTCAAAACCAGCTTTATCAAGTTTAACAAACTTTATCTGGTTATAACGGTAGAATGCTTTAACTTACCCAATTGTTTTTGAGTTTGTTTTTGTACTTCAAGTTACTGGGAAATTTTATTTATGGAAAAAAAGTGAATTTGGTAAACCTTATCTCAGCTTTGTGTTGGCGTAATTTTAGAATTGTCCTTTTGTTTTATTACGATGCTAGAAAGATCACAAATTAAACAGCATACTCTCAAATTTTTAAGAACATTTTAGAATAAATTATTTTAGGGACCATTTAATTTCTATAGGGGTTTTGAAAGTTTTGTTAATACAACCCCCCCCCCCCACATATAACCCCGCTCTATTAACTTCACCCCTCAAACTATTCAAAACAGCAGGTAGGAAGCTTGTTAATTTATCATTGATAAATTCATTTAGCTGCAAAATTCAACCACATTAACTGAATAAAAGTATAAAATGCATCTAGGAATATATTGTGCAGTTTTTTTCTGAGTAAGGGGGCACGCCACATGTGGATGTAACCCACTGTCAGGGCACTTGGCGAGGCGTAGAAGGGAAGGAGTGCCATTGAGCTTTTGCAGGGCAGCATATTTTTCAGGTGCCATGACATGACAGTAGAGTTCCTTAGGCCTCGCTCGCACATGGCATTTTGGTTGCGAAACACAATCCAAAGGCTCCACTTGCGATAACCTTCTGGCATGTGCCAAAGGCAGACCCAGATATGAAGACCCGAATGCGATCTCGGGATGCCGGGAGGAGAGGGAGAGTGCCCACTCCCTCTGAAGGTACATAGATAACACAGTCACTACATTGACTGTGTGATCTAACGGGTTAACAATGCATCGGCCCAGCCTAAGGGCCCTTAGGGACCTACGGAGATATCCGTATGGGCAGTCACTAAGGGGTTAATGTGTACACAAAGCTAATAAAGTAACTAATCCGTAAGAAGATCTTGAAAAACAGGGCAAACTACTACCTGGCGTACCTCCCCGTTGCGTGTTTCAACCACAGATGGCCTTTGTCTAGGGGTGTGCACACTAAAACACAGAAAAGTGACAAACCACAAACATGTCTAAGACAGGGGAAGCGGGGACACACTGGGAGATACACAACACTGATGGACAAACAACTGATACAGACAAGCAAGTCAGACAGTAACAGGTCAAAACCAAGCTGGCGGCAAAGGTATAGAATCAAAAAGTAACAGAATAGCAAAAGCACATGCAAAGGCAAGGAGTAACCGTGATGCAACACATGACGTTTTGAACCTGTTTTTGGTCCATTTTTAAGCAGTCTTTTCAAAACGCCTCCATTTTTGACCAGTTTTAATTAAGAAAATTGGTAAAACCTGGCAAAAACTGATGCGTTTTCAAAAACGCATGCGTTTTAGGACGGACTGCTTAAAAACAGACCAAAAATGACATGTGTGGCATCACCCTAAGGCCCCTTCCACACTTGCGTTGCAGATCACCTCAGAGTTTGATCAGGGTGCGATCAGGGTTTGGTCAGTGAAAAACTGACATTTTACATCAGAGTTCAATCAGTTTTCAGTCAGAGTTTGGTCAGTATTTCAATGCGTTTTTCACGTGCAGGTTATGCGCGTGAAAGGGCTCAAGGCTGAGGTCTATCTTTTCAATGCCAATTGATGCGTGAAAAAATGCATTGCACTTGCATGTGTCTCAGAGTGCAATGCGTCTCCATAGACTTGGATGCTGCGTTTTTCACGCGCGTGACTTGCAAAAGTAGAGCATGATGAGATTTAAACGCGCGTTAAAAAAAATGTGTGTGTGTAAAAAAATGCAAGTCTGAAAAGACCCATTGATTACAAGTTCTGCGCATCAAAAGCACTCGCAAAAAACGCAAGTATGAAAGGGGCCTAAGACTTCAATAACCAGCATTCTCTGAAGGAAGTTGCCAGAATATAAAGAGAATAATGGACACCGCAACCAGTACTGACAGGTTCAGCCATCCATCACTCAAGCGGCAGCTGCACACAAAACAAGTTCAAACTCATACCTAGCTTTCCCTAAGGAAAGATCCTGAAAGTGAGCTCTCAATCACAGGCAGCTCTTTTTGTGGTTTTCAAGCAGAGAAGCCTGTAATCTCATCCCATTCAGAGCAATTGCCGAGTTCTGACAGTGTTCTTTTCAGAAAAAGGTAAATTTTGCATTTCATGGCAAAGGCATAATCCATGCTCCTTGAGGTCTAGTGTGAAATTTCTACAATCGGTGACCGTTTGCAAAGCCATCTGCTGGCGTGTTTTATCTAGACCAACGTCAGCCCAGCCATCTACCACAAAATTTTAAAGCACTTTATGCTTCCCTTTGCTGACAAGCTCTTTGGAAATGGAATTTATATTTTCCAGCAGGACTTTGCACCTGTCCACACTGCAAAAAGTACTAAATACCTGGTTTAATAACTACAGGATCACTTAGCTTGATAGGCCAGAAAGGTTGCCTGAACTCATCTGTGGGGCATTGCCAAGAGGAACATAAGAGACTGTATCAAAACAACCTGTTGGAGTGTAATCAGCTGATGGCCCCATCCAAGTATTGAGTGCATTTATTGTAAATACTTTTCATTTGGCCAACATTTATGCGTTCAAAATTTTTTTACAGTTGATCTTATATAATATTCACATTTTCTAAGATGATGACTTTAGCAGTAAGCCATAATCATCAAGAATAACATAAATAAACACTCAAAAAAGTTCACTCTGTTTGTAATGACTTTATATAGCATATGAGTTTCACCTTTTAGAATTACTGAAAGAAAAATTGATGATACTTTAATTTATTGAGAAGCACCAGCAGATGTTGGTTGAATTTGTAATGATTAACAAGTTGCTTTAACATTTTTACAAAAACTGCTAAGCTGTTGACTTCAAAACTTTGCACAAAACAAGAAAATAAGGCAAACTCACAAGAAGACATTTTAGGTTAACCTATAAAAATACTTGAACTTTAAGAATCAAACACAAAGTTACTGGGACAAATAAACATCTGCTCAGTGTAGGTGTACAGAGACAATGAACAATCAGAATTTGAAAAGCACTTGAATGTTAGTTTTTCTCACACAAAAAGATGAAGATGTTGAATAATAACATTTTATAAATCAGAATAATACTTACTGCGACAGCTCGATGTAGAAATAGAAGCCTAAAGCAGACAGTAGTCCAAATGATAATGAGATGTTTTGTTTTGGAAGCCTAGAAACTTCACTGCTACTGAATGTACATCTAATCAAAGATGGAAATTTACTGCTTCTCTAATTCAAAACCTGTAATATAACAATGAAACTGGTCCCGCCCAGATAAATGTTAACTCCTTTAGTTCTACTCCTCTAGTTAGTACAATCCACTTATTGTTCTAACAGCAGGATTCAATTTAGTATTTAACAATATACTCAGTTCCATAAAATAATTAATATACTACTCTGATGTTAAAGTAATCAATATAATGGGGCTGTCTTGGCTCAAGAAATTATAGATATATACGTCCAAAGAATATAAAAATAATGTGTTTGTAGACCCAGACCCGAATCTGAACACCATGGGTCTTAAATGGGTCAGTTTACTCACCAGTAACATATCTGTGGACCCGAAACCGCAATGCTCAGTACGAACTTTGTAGTTTGGGTCACTCATTACTAATTATTAGTATTAGTTTTATTTCTGTCTAAAGTGGCTGTTTTTTTCTGTTGTAAGCTCTGTTAATTTAGTTTGAACCGTGAAAAAGCATATACATGAAAACTATTGTATAACCCCCTGGTTGTATGAAATCATAACAAGACACATACTGTTCCTCTCTATGCCGAACAGTTTAATGAAAAAAATAAATAAATAAATAAAATAAGTCTTTGCTATTCTTGGCTGCCATTCCCAAAGCCACAGGGGCATTGTTTACCTCTATACACAGCACTGATATGTGTATTACAATTGTGTAATGTATTTCTAAAATAGAAAGCATAAGTAACATATAATTTATAGTGCTTTTATTATGAGCATGACCAAACTAGAATGCGTGAGGAATTACTGTTTCTGCTGTACTTTATGTTCTTGCCTACTATTAGACAAATAACAGTAGGTTTTTATATTCTTGCCATGTCATGCCACTGCAGGAGTGTGGAGATGACTATGGGGGTATTTACCAATACAGGTTGTACCTGAATTGCTCCCATGAGAGCCCCAAATTATGAAAATACTATAGTCACAGGGACAAAAAAAGTACTTTGTCTGGAATTACCCTTACAAAATATACCAGTTCCAACTTGAATACAATTTGAACTTAAATAGGACCTTTCACCACCTCACACATGTGGAGACTATCATACCATTCTGTAGGGGCGGCTGCACAGATTCAGGGGCACTTTGAATTTTCCTTTTAGCCCCCACGTTTGCGGAGATATCATTCACAGTTTCTGACCAATGTAAGCTGCATTTGATCAGAGAGGAGCAGCTGGGGCTGGAGCTGAAGGCCTGTGTTATGCTAATCTTTTCTCATACTGTCCAATCAGTGGCAGGCAATGTCAGAGAGGCTATTATGAATTATTGTGAAAAAAGGATGGCAAGAGTGGACAGGGAAAGAGAGCGCTAATAGTGTCACACCTTTAGAGATAAAGACGGAATAGTAGTGAATATTAAGCTCACCGTATGGTGTTGTGCAAAGATAGGCACAACACTATGAAATAACGTTAGTATAGTCACAGATGGTCTGGTGTCGCCTCTTGGTGGATAAACTCCTGTGTGGTGTAGCCGCACTACTCAGGATTTTCTTGACAGTAGTATTGAAATTGTGATCCAGTAAAGTTGCGCACTCGGAGTAGGATTAATAAATAGAATTTAATATAAGTCTAAAACACAACGCGTTTCGGGATTGGAATAACCCCTTTATAGAGTGACAAAGACTGAGTAAGGTGATAATACATAGAAACATATAAGGAAGGGGGGGTGAGAAATATAAAATAGCAATTCATTTAGTTATTGTTTTCTAATTGTATTGTTCAAAAATATATATGAAAAGTACAATATACAGAAAAGAATGGATATATGTACAATAAAATGTGGAGTATCCAGATAGATCAAACTCTCATATATATGTATATATAGGAAAAGCTATTAAATGGCTAAAAATATATACATTTATATATATACAGATCAGAAGTAAAAACAAAAATATACATAAATTTGTAGAATTAGTTGGTTTATATGCACTAAATAGTGACAGTTTCTAATTTGATGATATAATAACCTATCTTTCTTATAAATATATTGCAATTAAAAACAAGGTTGAGGAAACACGGATCATCATGGGTTAGGGTAATTTACTGGTTTACTGGTAATTTTGTAGTTTAGACGTGGTTTTCCCCTGTCCCATAAAAATCTTGTAAATAATCTCTGTAGCTGAGTGAGATAACTCCTCGGGAGTTTGATTGGAGCCACTTGGATAAGATAGGTAATTTTCGGGAGGATAAAGGTCTGTAATAAATGTTTCCTTCCAAACCATAATAGGAAGGGGATTTGTAATGAGCATAGTTGGTTTTCGATAGAGGCTATAAGGGGCTGGAAATTAAGTTTGAAAATGTCAGTTGGGTTCGCTGGGAGTCTTTTGGCCATTGCCATGGGGAATTGTTGTTGAGTACTTCTATTTTATGTCTGGGAAGGTTTATGTTTAGTATTTCAGAATTTTCCAGGTTTATTTTGAAATACGACAATCTACTAAATTCTATAAATATCTCTGTCAATGCTGGGATTGAGGTCTCCGGGTTTGTGGTAAAAATCAGTAGGTCGTCTGCAAACCGCCTTATGTAGCCGTCTTATGGGTGTGTTCTCCTACTTTTAGCCCTTCAACCTCTTGTTTAGACTGTATACTTCTTAGCAGAGTCTCCATCACTAGAGATGAGCGAACACACTCGTCCGAGCTTGATGCTCGTTTGAGCATTAGCGTACTCGTAACTGCTCGCTGCTCGGACGAATACTTCGCTAGCTCGAAAAAATGGCATCTCCCGCCGTTTTGATTTTTGGCGGACAGAAACAGAGCCAATCACACTCCACCCAGCATGACGTGATACCCTTACACGTCGATAGCAGTGGTTTGCTGGCCTGATCAGGTGACCCTGGAATAGACTAGCCCCTGCCCGCGCTGCTCGCATCATTCTCTGTCTGGATGCCGTTAGGGAGAGAGCTGCTGCTGCTGCAGGGATAGCGTTAGGGTGTTATATTAGCTTACTGTTAGGCAGGAGTGAGTCTACAAGAACCCAACAGCCCTTGTTAGGGCTAGAATAGCGTTATTATTATTATTATTTTTGTTTGCTTGTGGCTGGGCTTGCTGGCACTAGTAGTGCAGTTAGTTCCATATTATGAGAAATTTGCAGGGAGACTTGCGAACGTTCTATTTAGCTCTTAGTGACACACATATCCATCTCAAACACCTAGGTGGGACAATTTATTAGGGGTTTGATTGAATTAGGCACAGTCTGCTTTTTCTTTTTACTTTTCTTTTTTTTTATAACTCAAAGTCATCAGGCACAGCACAAAATCCAGTTGTGTGCTGTTAGTGTAGCCTAAAACTAGCCATACGAGAACCCAACCGGCCTTCTTAGGGCTACAATAGCGTTATATATTTTATTTTTGGTTGATTTGCTTGTGGCTGGCCTTGTTGGCACTAGTACAACCTATTTTTCAACCCTCAGAACCGGAGGGTGAGAAAACCAACATAGACAGCAAATGACATTGTAAATAGTAAAAAATTGTAAATTTTATTGAATACAAAATATAACGTATAAATATCTGATACGAATGATGCTTCGTCGGTTGACAAAAGTCCGACTAATGCTGTATCCAATGCCGGTCAATGGAACATTCGGACCTTAGAGAGAAGTGTGTTATGAATTACTCCAAACAGATGACACAATTACTCCAAACAGATGACACATCTGACCTGGGACACTTATGGCTCAATTAACTATGGAAAAGAGAAGGATAAATACAGTTAAAATCATATGCAAAATAAAACACAATAAAAATCGAGGCCAATAAATGGCTTACTCACTAAGGCCCTGAAGGACGACTCAGGTGCAGAGTGGGGGCTGGGTGTGAACACAGAAGCAGAAACAAGTCAGAATTTATCCTACAAAAAAGAGGCAAAGCTGAGTGTTTCGTTTAGGCCATCCGGATATAGTGTTTTTAAAGTCCAAATCCAGCGAGCTTCTCGTTGCGCTAGTTGTTTTTGTACAGGTCCGCCTCTGATGTTAGTCAAAATCTTATCAATACCTCGAACCATCAATCCTCGAGGGTCAGCATTGTGATGTATTCTAAAGTGCTGAGCTACGGGTCTGCCTTCTGTATTGTAATCAGCATCTTTGGCGGAGGTTATATCCCTCTTATGTTCTCGTACCCGAACCTTTAATTCATGTGTTGTGAGGCCAATGTATATTAGGTTACATGGGCAGGTTGCATAGTACACAACCGCCCGTGTATTGCACGTAATTGCATTCTTCTCATATTCTGCCACTGTGCATGATAATTTGTGATAAATCTTACCTTAGTTGGATTTGGTGGTTTAGGTGATGGATGTAATAGAGCCTGTCGTGGGGTAGCCTTGGCTCTAGAGTATGCATGTTTAATAGCTCTGTTGCTATAGCCTCTTTGCTGGAAGCGGGATTTAAGCTCCTCTGCTTGTCTCTCAAATTCCATGTCTGTGGAACAGATTCTGCGCACTCGAAGGAACTGCCCAATTGGTACAGCTCGGATGGTCTGTGGAGGATGAGATGATTCAGCATGTAAAAGTGCATTGACTGCAGTCGCTTTTCGAAATACATTAGTCTGCAGAAATCAGTTGCTGTCTTTAATTAATTGTACATCTAGGAAAGTTGCCGCAGTCTCATGTGCTTCATAAGTAAGTTTAATGTTGTAGGAAAAAAATTATTTTAAATCCGTCAGACTGCCTTTCCAAACGATCAAAATGTCATCAATGTACCGGGTCCAAAATACGACCCGGTCCATTGATGACAGTTGATCGCCATTGAGTAGGTCCCTCTCCCACAGCCCCAGGAACAAATTCGCATATGAGGGCGCACATGCCGCCCCCATAGCTGTACCCTGGAGCTGCAGGAAGAAGGACCCCCCAAAAACAAAGTAATTATGAAAGAGAATAAACTCAAGGAGTTGTATCACGAAGTCAGAGAATTCAGTTGACAGCTTCTCCATGGACAAAAAGTAGCGTGCTGCACGTATCCCATCAGTGTGTCGAATGCAGGTGTACAGCGACTCGACGTCGCAGGTCACCAGCAGCATGTCATTGTCGAGGTGTAACCCATCGATTTTGCAAAGTAAATCTGTAGTGTCTTTTGTATAAGACGGGAGGCATTCCACAATCTTTTTCAGGTGATGGTCAACAAACCTGCTCACGTTTTCCGTTAGGCATCCACGACCGGAAATTATAGGTCTTCCTGGAGGTTGTGTCGCATGCTTGTGTATCTTGGGTAAAAGATATAGTGTGGGAGTCACAGGGTCTGGTACCTGAAGGGAAACGGATAGTTCTTTACTGATAATTCTGCCTGTATGAGAATTTTGTTTAGTTCATTTGTAAATTTGTTAGATGGATTAAACGTAAGACGTTTGTAACAACGTGTATCATTAAGCTGGCGATACGCCTCCTTCTCATATAGAGTGTATGGCCACACTACCACGTTCCCCCCCTTATCTGCCTGCTTGAATACAATGGTTTTATCACGTTTCAAGTTGTTAATACATTGTCTTTCTTGTTTGCTATCTCGGGCAACGTCTTCAATATGGGTAAGCTTGATACAGTAGTATGTATGCCTTAATTGCAGGCTATGTGACTTATCATCTTTCATGCTTCCCAATGTCACTATTGCATATTTGTATAAGGCCACGGATGCCCATACATGTTTTTTATATATGGATATATTGATCTGTTGCCTGTGATGCAACTCTTGCTTGTGTCCCCCCCCCTTTTGTAGTGGGGCTCATTTTTAACCAGTACGTTATATTTTGTATTCAATAAAATTTACAATTTTTTACTATTTACGATGTCATTTGCTGTCTATGTTGGTTTTCTCACCCTCCGGTTCTGAGGGTTGAAAAATAGGTTGTATTTATGCTTTCCAACAAGCTTCATGGAGTATAATTACGATAGGGAAGTATGACTAGTATATTGTGATAGATGTATTACACTATTATAACTCCTTCTCTTTCCCTACTTGTGTATGTTCAATTTTGGTTCACATTGTTGGCACTAGTAGTGCAGTTAGTACCATATTGTGACGAATTTGCAGGGAGTCTTGCGAACGTTCTGTTTAGCTCTTAGTGACACACATATCCATCTCAAACAACCTAAGTGGGACAATTTATTAGGGGTTTGATTGAATAAGGTACAGTCTGCTTTTTCTTTTCTTTTTTTTTTTTTTCAAAACTAAAAGTCATCAGGCAAAGCACAAAATCCTGTTGTGTGCTGTCAGTGTAGGTTAGAAACTAGCCATAGCAATAGGATAGCATCGTTTTGTTAAAAAAACACAAAAAAAAACACAAAAAAATGTACACTTTACACTTTAATTTTGAAAATGTTGAACCTGAGGGCTAGGGGTAGAGGACAAGGGCTTGGGCGTCCAACTACTGCAGGGTTCAGAGGCCGTGGTCCTGGGCGGGGTGAGACACCACCTGCTGATGAGGGAGCAGGGGAACGCCGCAGAGCTACACTCCCTAGGTTCATGTCTCAAGTTACTGGGACTCGTGGTAGAGCACTGTTGAGGCCAGAACAGGTGATGTCGTGGATTGCGGACAATGCTTCTAGCCATTTGTCCACCAGTCAGTCTTCCACGCAGTCCCCCCATGTCACCGAAATCAGCACTCCTCCAGCTCCTCCACCTCAGCCTCCTTTGCCCCAGTCTGCCCCCTCCCAGGAAAATTTGGCATTTTTCTGGACCTGTTCCCAGAGTCCCAAACCACTTGTCCAATTGCTGCTGAGCTCTTTTCCGATGCCCAGATTTTCCACCGGTCGCAGTCTGTGGGGGATGATGACATTGTTGACGCAGTGGAAAAGTGTGTAAAGAGGTGTTGGACGATGAGGAGACACGGTTGTCAGACAGTGGTGAAGTTGTTGTCAGGGCAGGAAGTCCGAGGGGGGAGCAGACTGAGGGATCGGAGGATGATGAGGTGACAGACCCAAGCTGGGTTGATAGGCCGGGTGAACACAGTGCTTCTGAGACGGAGGCGAGTCCTCGACGAGAACAGGTTGGAAGAGGCAGTGGAGGGGCCAGGCGGAGAGGCAGGGCCAGAGCTGGTGCATCAGCGCCAAATGTTTCACCTAGTGAAGCTCCCGTGGCGAGGGCTAGATTTTCGGAAGTCTGGAGGTTCTTTAAAGAAACACCAGATGACCGATGGACTGTGGTGTGCAACCTGTGCCACACCAGGATCAGCAGGGGTTCCACCACTACCAGCTTAACCACCACCAGTATGCGCAGGCATATGAATGCTAAACACCCCACTCAATGGAACCAAGGCCGTTCACCTCCGGCCGGGCATACCACTGCTCCTTCCCCTGTGTCATCTGCTGCCTCTGATAGTCAGCCCCCTGCCCAGGACCTCGGCCTAAACACCTCCCGTGCAAAAACCACACCTTTGCCTCCACGATCCTCCTCCACAGCATCCACCAATGTCTCCACGCGCAGCGTTCAGCTCTCCATACCGCAGACGCTGGAGCGCAAGAGGAAGTACAGTGCAACCCACCCACACGCCCAAACCCTCAACGTCCACATCTCCAAACTACTTAGCCTGGAGATGCTGCCCTATGGGCTGGTAGAGACCGAGGCCTTTTGCAACCTCATGGCGGCGGCGGCGGCACCTCGGTATTCAGTCCTTAGCCGTCACTACTTTTTCCGATGTGCCGTCCCAGCCCTGCACCAGCACATGACAGACAACATCATCCATGCCCTGACCAATGCCGTTTGTGACAAGGTCCACCTGACCACGGACACGTGGATGAGTGCTGCTGGGCAGGGCCACTTTATATCGCTGACGGCACATTGGGTTAACTTGGTGGAGTCTGGGACCGAGTCTGACCCTGGGGCTGGTCATATACTGCAGACGCCGAGGATTGCGGGGCCTACCTTGGTCCAGGTCTTTCAGGCCTACTATGCCTCCTCCTCCTCCCACCCCTCCTCCACCTCCTCCTCCGAATTACCATCCGTGGGCGTGGCGCCATCAGTCGGTAGCTCTAAGCACAGCAGCAGTGCTGTCGCTAAGCGACAGCAGGCGGTCCTCAAACTGCTGAGCCCAAGCAATAAAAGGCACACTGCCCAAGAGCTATTACAGGGCATCACGGCGCCAACTGATCTGTGGCTGGCACCGCTGAACCTGAAGCCAGGCATGGTTGTGTGTGACAACGGCCGTAACCTGGTGGCGGCTCTTCAACTCGGCAGACTGACACATGTGCCATGCCTGGCCCATGTGTTAAATCTCATAGTTCAGCGGTTCCTCAAGACATACCCCAATCTGTCTAATTTGCTCACGAAGGTGCGCCGCATCTGTGCGCATTTCAGGAAGTCCAGCACAGATGCTGCCACTCTCAGGGCAGCGCAGCGCCACCTCCAACTGCCCCCTCACCGACTGTTGTGCGACGTGCCCACGAGGTGGAATTCAACATTAACCATGTTATCCAGAGTTTACCAGCAGCGCAGAGCGATTGTAGACTGCCAGATGTCAACTTCCACCAGAACTGGTAGTCAGGTCAGTCGGCTTCCTCAAGTCTACAATGAGGAGTGGATGAGGATGTCTGATATCTGTCAGGTGCTGAGTAACTTTGAGGAGTCAACACAGATGGCCAGTGGCGATGCTGCCATCATCGGCCTCACCATCCCGCTGCTTGGCCTGTTGAAAAACTCTCTGGTCAGCATGAAGTCAAAAGCTTTGCGCACGTCACAAGAGACGGGGGAAGAAGATTCCCTTGTTGATAGCCAAAGCACCCTCAGGTCTGTTTCTCAGCGCATATCGGAGGAGGTGGAGGAGGATGAGGAGGAGAATGTTGGCGAGACAGAGGGGAGCATTGCTCATTTCTTCACTGTTCAGCGTGTATAGGGAAAAGAAGAGGAGTTGGAGGAAGTGGACAGTCAGGCCAGTGAGGGGAGTGAATTCTTGCGAGTTGGGACTCTGGCGCATATGGCAGATTTCATGCTAGGCTGCCTATCCCGTGACCCTCGCGTTCAAACAATGTATTCCAGCACCGATTACTGGGTATTCACTCTCCTGGACCCACGGTACAAGCAAAATCTTTCCACTCTCATGCCTGGAGAGGAAAGGAGTGTGAGAATGCATGAATACCAGCAGGCCCTGGTGCACAAGCTGAAACAGTATTTCCCTTCTGACAGCGCTAGCGGCAGAGGGCGTACTTCTGCGGGACAAGTAGCGAGGGAGAGTAGGCGAGCAGGCAGCTTGTCTAGCATGCTTTACAAGGCCTTTGCCAGTTTTATGTCACCCCAGCAAGACACTGTCACCTGTCCCCAGTCGGCAGTGTAGGGCTGATCTTTACAGAAAGATGGTGAGGGAGTACGTAGCTGACCATACCATCGTCCTAAATGATCACACAGCTCCCTACAACTACTGGGTTTCAAAGCTGGACATGTGGCACGAACTGGCGCTGTACAGCTTGGAGGTTCTTGCCTGCCCTGCCAATAGCGTGTTGTCCGAGCGGGTTTTCAGTGCAGCTGGTGGCATCATCACCGATAAGCGTACACGCCTGTCGACTGACAGCACTGACAGGCTGACGCTTATCAAGATGAATAAAGCCTGGATTTCTCAGGATTTCCATTCTCCACCAGGTGAAGGAAGCTCAACATAAGGAAACTGGCTATTTTTTGCCAGGGCCAACTGGCTCTAGCTATAGTAGAGTATTTAATTTTTCTGGAGGACCACCTACCTGCTTCTCTGGTTTGAAAACTTTTTTGGACTGCCACATACAGGCACTATCCAAATTTAATTGTCTCCATAGCAGCCTCCACACGTCGTCTTTATAGCTGCCTCCACACGATGCCTCCATTGCTACCTCCACACATCATCTCTATAGCTGCCTCCCAAAGTCGTCCATATAGCTGCCTCCATACATCATCCCCTTAGCAAACGAGCTCCGTTTCATGGCTTTCACATCAAACTTGTTAACTTTGTCGCCACCCTCCTGTGTTATACACAAAATATACTGGCAAACTTTTATCATTTACCGATATTATTTCAGCGCTTCTTGCGCATCTGTTTACATTCCCCTCACCTGCCATAACCAAGCCAATTACTTATAAGAACACTACTACACTTGATCTTATACAAAAGGTTCTTAGAAGTGCTGTTTGTAGCCAGGCCCATTTTAGGTGGGGAGGAGCCGAGAGACCGGGGCTTGGACAGCGAGGGTTGGAGGGGGAGAGTCAGGAGCAGGAGAAGGGGGGGATCGGAGCCGTGAGCCAGCAGCCCAGCAGCGAGGGGCGGTGAGTGGCGGGACCGCGGGAGGGGGTCGAAGCCGGGAACTTAGATTTGAGGGAGTGGAGCCGCTACCGCGGGAGCGGGGTCGGAGGCAGGAGCTTGTGTTAGGGGAAGAGGAGCCGGGGCCGCGGGAGCAGGGTCGGAGCTGGGAGCTTGGGCTGGGGGGAGTGCAGCCAGGACCGCTAGAGCGGGGTCAGAGCGGGAGCTTTCAATGGGGGGAGTGCAGCCAGGACTGCGGGAGCAGATTCGGAGCAGGGAACTTAGGTCGGGTGGAGTGGAGCTAGGACCATGGGCGCGAGAGCAGCGGGGGGAGCGGCGGAGTGTGGGGGGCGGGAGCGGAGGTATGCGGGGGTCGGAGTTTTGGGCAGCGGCCAGAAGCACAGAGATGGACTTAGCACTGGCATGCCGGAAGCAGCGGGGGCGGCCGCACAGTGCCAGCGGGGAGCATGGTCCTGGACGGAGGGCTGCAACGCGGTCCTGTCCAGTGGCAGCGGGGGTCAGGCACACGGTGCCTGTGGAGAACTCGGTACCGGTTGGCGGGGAGTGGGAGCACGGTGCCGCTCCCTTGTCGAGTAGGAAGCGCGCCGCCTGAGACAAGATGCTCAACTCACCTCATGGCACGTGCGCCCCTGTCTACAGATGATTGGAGCAAAATCACACAGGATATTCAGAATTGGGGGATGAAGGACCTAATACTTATAAGAGGCTTGGAATTCTAAGGTGTAGGGAGAGAATACTTCATGCACTATGAAAGATGTGGCTCTTTGGGACATTCTCAGGAATAAAGATACTCATTAGCAAGGGTACCATGACCCTGCTACACAATGCCTGTTGACATTTCTTGCAAGCAGTATTTGGCTGCCAGGTGGGTGGCAACGTGTAATCCCTGGATCAGGCTGTCTCACCATCACGGGCTCACAATGCTACATCATTCAGGGACTTATACGGGTACAGACGGTCGGCTTACGGATTGGCATGACGTGACACGTGCACGCACGTCCGGACCCGCTCACCTCTCTTGCTCCACTAGCGGACCTCATGCTTAATGAGTAAAGGACTTCGCTGTTTTTCTTACCACGTCCTGGGAGGCGCTATTTATTTGTTTCTCTGCTATGAGCCCTATTAATCGATTGTCTTTCTATGTGGTTTGCAGCCAGATCTTGTTGCAGTGAGCTCAGCAGATTTTTGTGGCACATAACCTTTAAAAAAAGGAGCTTGGTGGCGAGTGTGCATTGATCCGAATTGTGTGCAGTGTCTTAAGTGTGACTTACGTTTAAGGAACTTAAGTTTGAGGGGCTTTAGCAGGTAACTGCTGTATTTTGTGTTACTTTGACTGTAAATTCTTCTTTCTGTGCATATTTCTATTGTAATCCCCATTAGAGCAATGGAC
Source organism: Engystomops pustulosus (assembly GCF_040894005.1). Lineage (NCBI taxonomy): Eukaryota > Metazoa > Chordata > Amphibia > Anura > Leptodactylidae > Engystomops > Engystomops pustulosus. Next base: position 164,681,961 of record NC_092411.1, on the reverse strand, counting down.
TCCATAAGTGGCATTGCTACACAGTGTACATCCTGTGCCATGTATGCTTTCCTGGAACAGCCGTTCATACTGCTGTGTGGGATGTGTGAAAATTGCTCATCTGGAAGCCCAGATTCTGGATCTAAATGAGCAAGTTTCAAGGCTGCGGGCAATTGACAATATGGAGCGAAGTTTGCTGCTCCTGGAGCACAAACTCTCTGGGGAATATGGGTGTGGGGAGGGAAGTATGGAGGTGCAGAGTGAGGGGGCAGCTAGTTGGGTAACATGTAGAAGGCGGGGTAGAGGGAAGAGATGTAGGGAGTCTAGTCCTGATCTGGTGCACCCCAATAAGTTTGCCAGGCTGGCGGATGAGGGGGATATCAGCTCTGGGGTAGCAATGCTGCAGCAAAACATGGCCTCTAGCAACCAGGGGACTGTCTGCTCTAGTAAGAAGGGTAATGGGAGCACAGGCAAGATCAGACAGGTGCTGGTAGTGGGAGATTCGATTATTAGGGGAACACACAGGGCAATCTGTCACAAAGACCGTGCATACCGAACAGTGTGTTGTTTGCCGGGTGCTCGGGTTCGGCATGTTGCGGATCGGGTTGACAGATTACTGGGAGGGGCTGGTGAGGAACCAGCGGTCATGGTCCACATTGGCACTAATGACAAAGTAAGAGGTAGGAGGAAGGTCCTTAAAAATGATTTCAGGGATTTAGGCCATAAGCTCAGGGCAAGTATTTCTCCGAAATACTACCTGTACCGCGTGCCACACCAGAAAGGCAGCGGGAGATCAGGGAGGTAAATAAGTGGCTCAAAAGTTGGTGTAGGAAGGAGGGTTTTGGGTTCATGGAGAACTGGGCTGACTTTTCTGTCGGCTACAGGCTCTACAGTAGGGATGGGCTGCACCTCAATGGGGAGGGTGCAGCTGTTTTGGGGGGAAAAATGGTTAGAAGGTTGGAGGAGTGTTTAAACTAGAGACCTGAGGGGAGGGCAACTACACTTGTGCAGGGCAAATAGACAGTGTAGATAGAGACTATAAGAGTCATAGTCCATTGGGGAGGAAGGGGGGCTGGAATGAGATTGGGGAATAAGAACAAAAGGAATACGGACAGGGAAAATCAAATAAAGTGTATGTACACAAATGCCAGAAGCCTCACAAACAAAATGGAGGAACAGAACTCTTGATGTTTTAGCGGAAATATGATATAGTGGGTATCAGCGAGACATGGCTGGACAGTAGCTATGACTGGGCTGTTACTATAGATGGTTATAGTCTTTTTAGAAAGGATCGTATAAATAAAAAAGGGGGAGGGGTTTGTTTATATGTGAATTCTTGCCTCAAGCCTGTCTTGCGAGATGATATCAGTAACGCAAATGCAAATGTGGAGTCCCTATGGGTGGAGATAAGGGGAGGGAAAAAGAATAATAAAATATTACTAGGGGTTTGTTATAGGGCTCCAAATATAATGGAGGCAGCAGAAGAAATGCTGATAAGTGAAATGGATGCGGCTTCAAAGCATGGTGAAGTACTTATCATGGGGGACTTCAATTTTCTCATATATTCTGAAAAAGTCCTGTGAGAAACACATACCTTATGGGAAAAAGCATAAGAGGAACAAGAAAAAGCCTATGTGGCTAACTAGTCTTGTAAGGAAAGCAATAAGCAAGAAAGATAAGGTGTTAAGGTGCTAAAACGTGAAGGTAGCGATGAGGCAGGATTATAGAGAGAAAAATAAATCTTGTAAAAAGCAGATAAAGGTCGCAAAAATAGAGACTGAGAGAAATATTGTGAGGGAGAGCAAAAATAATCCCAAATTATTTTTCAAGTATATAAATGATAAGAAACTAAAAACAGAGAGTGTGGGTCCCCTTAGAAATAACATGGGGGTCATGGTGGAAGGAGATGCGGAAAGGGCCAATCTACTGAATGTTGCCTTCTCAACTGTCTTTACCCAGGAAAATCCCCTGGTGGAAGACACAATGAGGAATAATGTAAATTCTTTTCGGAATGTCAACAGTTTAACCCAGGAAGAGGTACGCCGCCACCTCGCAACCACTAAGATAGATAAATCACCGGGGCCAGATGGCATACACCCCCGGGTTCTGCATGAACTATGTACAGTGATAGACAGACCGTTATTTTTAATATTTGAAGATTCCACAGGACTGGTGCATAGCAAATGTGGTACCATTATACAAAAAAGGATCAAATAGCGATCCTGGAAACTACAGACCCGTGAGTCTAACTTCAGTGGTGGGGAAAATATTTGAGGGGTTTGTTAGAGAGTATCTCACTGTGCACAACCTTATAACCCAGCGTCAACATGGGTTTATGAGAGATCGGTCCTGTCAGACTAATCTGATTGGTTTCTACGTGGAGGTAAGTTCAAGACTGGATCTGGGGGACGCTGTGGATGTTGTATATCTGGACTTTTCAAAGGAATTTGACACCGTACCACATAAAAGGTTGGTATATAAAATGAGACTGCTGGGAATAGGAGAAAATCTGTGTATTTGGGTAAGTAATTTGCTTAGTGATAGAAAACAGAGGGTCATTAATGGCACATTCCCAGATTGGGTTGACGTTACCAGTGGAGTGCCACAGGGGTCAGTATTGGGGCCACTTCTTTTTAATATTTTTATTCATGACCTTGTAGTGGGTTTACACAGTCAAGTTTTAATATTTGCAGATGATACTAAGCTGTGTAAAGTAATAAATACTGAGGTCGATAGTTTAGCATTACAGAGGGAATTGTGGAAGCTTGAGGGATGGGCAGAGAAATGGTTGGTGAGGTTTAATGTAGATAAATGTAAAGTTATGCACTTGGGCCATGGAAACAAAAAGTATAATTATGTTCTAAACGATCAATTACTTAGTAAAACTGGAGCTGAAGAGGACTTGGGGGTATTGGTGGATGGTAAACTTAATTTTAGTGACCAGAGCCAGGCGGCTGCTGCTAAAGCGACGCCCCCTGCTCCTCTACAGCCAATCCCGAGTGTGGGGAGTAATTCATATATTTGAAAAGGTCACATGTTTCCCAAGGGTGGGGGGAAACTGCTCCTTTCCAGTCCCTCCCATTAGGCAACTGCCTAGTCACACAGCAGATGCTAATGAAAGGTACAACATATCATAACATATCTTTTTTTCTGTAAAACTAATTTTTTATACAAAAACACTTTGGCAGCGTATGTACTATGCTCTGTGGGGACTGGGGGAGTGCTAAAAATTGGTCTCCTGGTGACTGGCTCCCTTTAAGTATAAAACTTTGTATTGGTGGTTAATATGAAATGATGTTGTAATATTATGGTGTATCAATGGTTCTGTTGGAGTAGGGGAGGGGGGTGTATTGGAAGTTAGGAGTCTTTTGAGACCTGCACATTATGGTAGGTCAAAAGGGGGGATGGGGGTTGGGTGAAGGGAGACGGGGAGCCTGTTTTTTTTTTTGCTTTTTTTTGCATAGCTTTTTTTCTATTCTATAATAAATGTCTACTCAGGTTTTTGTTTGGAATGTCGGGGGTCGCAATGTTCGCTGGAAGCGGTGTATAGTGAATGATATTGTTGCTCGACACTTGCTTGGAGTATCAGTTCTTATTCAGGATAGGGTGGATGTAAAAAAATTTTCGGTCAAGACAGATAAGAAAGGGAGGTTTATTTTTTTATTCTGTCTACTATATAAAATACCCTGTGTCTTGGCTTTTGTATACATCCTTCCTCCGTTCTCAATGGAAGTGTTAAATGCTTTAACTCAATTTACTAAAGACAGGGAGGACAGTCCGGTTCTGGTCCTGGGTGATTTTAATGCTGTGTTTGATGGGGACTTGGATAGGCGTAGTCTGAGAAGTTCGGGTAGTCAAAAAAACAAAGGATCTTCTGGTCTAAGAACTTTCTGGTTGGTTAAAGGACGTATGGCGTACAAAGTACAGGGACAAACCAGCCTCTATGTTTAGCTAATGATGCGTTCCTCGGATTCATTGATAGAATGAAATACGAGTCGATAGTGGTTTCTGATCATGGCCCCATCTCTCTCTTGTTGAGGATGCAGAAAGGAACATGCTTGGAGAGAGGGAGTTTTTTTAGACTTAACCCTCACTGGCTCTCTATCCTGGACAATGAGGAGAAGATAAACAGATTGATACAAGAGTTCTGGACATGTAATCTGAGAATTGGGGACCCAGGGATGGTCTGGGATTCATTGAAAGCTTATCTACGAGGGGTATTCTTCTTGGAGATTAACTGGAAGAAAAAGGAATTTAGACAGAGGGAGTTACAATTAAAGACTGATTTAGCAGGAGATCTGGGCGGCTACGTCTTTGGAGGCAGACAGGGAGAAGTTCTTGGGGGCCCAATTGGTTTATAATTCTTTTATGACAGAGAAATCACAACATAAAGATTTTTCTTGCGGGGTATAGAAATTATGTGGAAAGGGGTAGACCGGGTAAGCGTCTGGCTAATTTCCTTAAGAAAAAAGATCACAATCAAGGAGTACATGTAATCCAAGATTCCACAGGAAATCTCGTACAAGAACAGAGTACAATCTTAGAGAGCTTTCAGCTCTTCTATGAGGTGCTCTATACATCAGAAGTAAGTTACACGGATAGCCAGTTAGATAGTTACCTGAAGCCGATCCCTATCCCTAGTTTGTCAGAGGAACAGAGACTCCCATTAAATGAACCCATAAGGGCAGAGGAGATTCTGGAAGCCATTAAGTCATTATCGTCGGGTTCAGCACCTGGACTCAATGGTTTACCTTTCGCTTTTTATAGAAAATATCAGAATGTTTTGTCCCCAGTACTAGAGGAGGTGTTTGCGGCAGCATTTATAGAAGGGGGGATCCTGGGTTCAATGATGGAGGCCGCGATAGTATTGATTCTCAAAAAAGATGAAGTCGAGATGGGCTCTTACAGACCAATCTCATTATTGAATTCCTGTCAGGTTCACTAGGGAGAATGCTGGGACTTCTGGTTCTTCTGGTGGTGCTAGCAGCGTTCTCCGACCCCCGGCGCGTATCCGCGCAAGTTCCACCTCTCGTCCCGGGCAGCGGCTGCTAAGATCTCGCACTGTCTAGGAGTTGTGTTCGGAACTGCTGGGACTTGTGGTACCTCTGCATGGTGCCTGGTTATTCTGCACCATGAGGGGTTAATTCCCAGAAGTTGTCCAACTTCTATCAGGTTCTGGAGGTCGGGTTCTGGCTGCATAAATTGCAGCTTCACTCGTCACCTGTGCCAGTGTTTGAAATCCCTTCATCACTCGCTCTCTGCATTAGGTTGACTTGCTCAGTATCTGTATCGTTGTGACCTCGGCTGGTTTTTGACATTGACTCTTTGCTTACTGCTTACTCCTATTTGCCCTATTTGTTGAACCCTTGGCCATTCAGATCCGTGAATCCAATCAGATCAGAGGATGTGGTTGCAGGGGGGGAAAGGGATAAAATATCCCTCTATGCGGACGATATTTTGTTGACTGTCCAGAGCTCAGATAATTCTATTCAGGAGACTATAAAGCTTGTAGATAGCTTTGGATCTTTTTCGGGACTTAAGATCAACTGGGGAAAATCGGTCCTTCTACCTATAGATGGGATGGGAAGAGAGGAAGGTTATCCTTTAAATACCTGGGAATATGGATCTCTGGGTATCTCGTAAGATATGCGGATTTGAATATTCTCCTGCTTATTCATAGGTTAAGAAGGAACATCTCGGGATGGATAAAATTGCCTTTCTCTAGAGCGGACAGGGTGGGGATAGTTAAAATGACTCTCCTTCCGCAACTCCTCTACCCATTAGCAGTATCCCCGGTCTGGCTCCCTAAGAATCGGTTTAGAATCTTGGAGGGTCTGGTCAGAGATCTGATTTGGAGGAAGAAACATGCCAGGATTAAGTTGTCCTCCCTTTATTGTCCCACGGAGGAAGGGGGGCTGGGGGTACCCTATTTTTTTGGTTACTTCCTGGCGGCACAATTAGCTTTTTTAGTTACGAGGAAGAACTGCAATGCCTTTGGTAGATTAATAGAGCTTAGTGTGGGAAGTAGGGATTCTATTTTTTCTTTGCAGGAAAGTGGTGAACTAAGATTTAATAATTATAAGAATATTTACATGGCTGGGTTGCTTGAAAAATGTTGGGGGACATATAAAAAGTTAAAGGGTATTGAGGGTATCTTGTGGTTTTCCCCAATATGGGAGAATTTTCACTTTGGCGAATTTAAATCGATTCCGGATAGTGAGTACTGGTTCAAAAAGGGGGTCAAATTTTATGCTTACGGTTTACGGTTTATATAGGGGCATAGGTAATTTTTGTGGATTTTATATTGTATTATTTATATTGTTGTATGTTAAAGTTTTTGAATAAAGCATTTAAAAATTGTGGAATGACCTCCTTGATATTAGGGCTGAGAGTATCTTTCCAATGTCTTGTGTCCTGTTTTGTGGACATCAGTAAATGGGTTGTAAGAGTTCTAGACATGGGGGAATGTTTTGGCCCATCAGAAGTAGTGCTGATGCTGGGGATAATGGGGTGTTTGTAATGTCCAGGTTGTTAATCAGACTGTATGCTTTTGTGCCCTTTTGGCCAAATAGTCTCCAGGAGGAGCTGAACATCATGTGAAGGCTTAAGGGAGTACCAGCACATAAGGTGTGATAAACTATGGAGTGTGTTGTGTGCTAGCAATTAGTTAGTCAATTAGTCCATTGCTTATCAGAAAATGTTAGGTATTGGTATAGTTTTTGAATTGTGTTCTTGTTGTTTAGGTATGAGTAAAAAAAAGAGGTCCCTCCTTTGCTGGATGTTTTGTCGTGTAGAAAGGAAAGGACCTGCTTATTTATCTATTGTGTGTCAGGTGTAAGATTCAACTTAAATTTATGAATTGTATGGTAATTGAAGAGTTCCCCTTGGAGTTGGTTGAATTCCTTGGTTAACTTATGTCAGCTAGAGTTGTAATGTTCTGTGCCCGCCACTGGCAGAGGTTCATATTCCGAATGTTATTCTCTATAAAAGAGATGGGGATACGGTTTGAGGGGAGACATACCAAGGCTTGTCTTTTGGATAATATTTGGTCTTTCCAGGCTTGATCTGTAGCTATAATGGTGCTTACCTTGGCTGGAGAGATGGGGGGGGGGTGCCAGAGGAGATTGATTAAGCGACCGTGTAAGGGGGTATTGTTGTTATGTTTTTTGATGGAGCACCATTTATTATTAGGATCAATCATCCACCACGACTTAGCTTGGCTTAGAATGGAGGCTGTGTAGTAGTCTTTAAGTTCTGGGACCCCAAGTCCTCCCACAGATTTATGTTTGGTCAGTGTATGAAGAAGTGCTGATACACTGCTAATTCTTGTGCTAGAGTTTTTCCAAAGAAATTTTCTTAATTGTGTCCTAGCTGATCTGAAAAATAAGTCAGGAATGGGGATAGCCCTAAAGATGTAAAGGTATTTTGGAAGAGTCATCATTTTAGAAGATGCAATGTTATCACACCATGACAGGATAAGTTTCAAATACTCTGCTAGTTATTTATCTGTTTTCTGTAATAGGGGGACATAATTGAATTATGTATTTTTCAAAGGATATTTCTTTTCCTAGATACTGTGTGTTCCAGTTGGCAGTTCAGGTTGAAATGGTGTTTCAGGTTACTGGCCAGGTCGGTACTGACATTGACTGGAAGTGCTTGAGATTTGGAATTATTTACTTAGGAGATTGCGCCAAATAGCCGTTGCTATTTTCTGCGGCATGAGATGCACTTTACAAACACTTCATTTTAGTAGGTCATTAGTTTATTGATGAGATTTTATTAACTCTTGAATGTATAGAGGAAAAGAAAATCAACAATTTGGGGTTGCATTTTTTTGTATTGTTTTGGGGCCGTTCACCTTACCATAAAAATAACATATTATCTTTATAATATAGATCACTACGATTACGCTGAAACCTCATTTATATAGTTTTTTAATAGATTTTTACAACTTTACTGAAGAAAAATTAATATTGAGACATAACTTTTATATTTTTTGGTTGACAGAGCTGGTTAAGGGCTTATTTTTTACATGTTGAGTTATCCTTTTCAATGGTACCATCTTAGGGCACATAACTTTTTTTACTCACTTTTTGGAACATTTGTGTCTAGGGATTTTATGAAAAGTGTTTTTCGAGTTTTGTTGTTATGACTTTCACCGAGCGGGTCCAATAATGTTACTGATTTATTATACAGATTGTTACAGATGCAGTGGTACCTAATATGTGGGTTTTTCATGGATTTTGTATTTTATTTGGTATGTATAAGGAATGTTGGTTGTTAGGGGACTTTCACTTTATTTAATCAATTCTTTTTATTAAAAAAATGTTTTTACCAAGTGCTGCTATTGGAACCACGGACTTCCCCCAGTAAGAATAAGTACATATGGCCCTTACATGCCGCGGTCATGCATCTCTGATCGTGGGTGTTAGCGGCGGGTGTCGGATATAGATTCCCCACCTGCCACTCAGCTCTTAGCACAAAATATTTCTTTAGGTCTTTCACAACTCCCCCCTTTCCACTTTCAGACTATAACCTTCTTTCTTTTACTTTAAATAATCCTTCACCTTCTCAGAATCCTTAAACCCATTATTCATACCGGAACCCACGAGCCATTGATACTGACTAACTCACAGAAACCTTATAGTCTGCAATGTCCCCCATCTCCTCTTTATCCCTTACTAACACTTTGGTGCAGCCACCTTTCACAGACCTTGGGGCTGAAAACCTGGCCACCTACTTTAAAGATAAATTGATTGCATTTGTCATGAAATAATTTCTCAATTCACTCACTCCATTAATCCCTTTTCCTTGATAGTTCTCCTGTTCGCTCTCTGGGTTTGAGCCAGTTACAGAAAAAGAACTGTCCAGGCTCCTTTACTCTGCTCTACCCACTACCTGTATACCCACCATCTACTAACCGACCCAACAATGATTTCTCCATCTCAGTCTTTGGGATCCCTATAGCACCAAGGCAGCAGGCCTGCTGTTGGGGTTGTGCTGGACTGCAACCTATCCTTTTCACTGCATTTTCAATCTCTTTCTAGTTTTAACCACACATGCATCTCAAAAGTATCTCCAAAATCTGCCCTTTTTTTACACTGGAAACTTCTAAAATGCTGTTAGTTGCTTTGATTCACTCTCAACATTCATTGGTCTTCCTTTCACTAAACTCTCTCCTCTGTAATCTATTCTTAATGCAGCATCCAGGCTTGTCTTTGAGACCAAATGCTACACGGATGCCTCCGGTTTATGCCAATCACTGTACTGGCTGTCTCCTTCTAAATTCAATTTAAAATAAAAACCCTCATCCACAAAGCCCTGTATAATGCTGCACCTCTCCATCTCTCTTATCTCAATCAATCACCCAACCCATGCTCTTCAATCTGCCAGTGATGTTAGATTTATCTCTACCTTAATTCGAACTTCTTATGCACGTCTCCAAAACTGCTCCCGAGCTTTACCAATTCTCCGGAATGCCGTTCCCCGGACTATCAGACTTATGCCTAGCCTCCAGTTTTAAACATGCTCTTAACACCCATCTTTTTAGGCAAACCTGTCAAATTCGCTAACTGCATGAAATGTCAAATCTCTCTTTACTAATCCATCCTATGTCCTCCTCTCGTCGGTTATCTGGCAGACACCAGATATGTACCAAGCACAAGGCTACTCTGCAGTTATTTTCACCATGGAAATGTATATATGATGTTGGCTGATGGCTGGTTCAAGCAGTGGAATTTGTATTAAATTATCTTATACTGTTCTCTTATAAATAATGGCTGGACCATTATACCTATTGGGTCACCCTCTTCATCCTCATAGACTGTAAGCTTTTGCAAGCAGGGCCTTCACTCCTACTGTTTCTACTCTGTAATGTAATACTATATTTGTATATGTCCCCTATGATTTGTAAAGCACTGCAGAATTTGTTGGCACTATATAAATGTAATGGCAGGACACAGACAAGGACAGTGAGCCCTGAAAAACCCCAAGACCCCAAATCTGTCCCTACCTACTTATTGGGTCCCCCCTAAATGGAGACCAATAACTGGGCGACGTTCCCTCCCTGTGTAAGGTGTGAACACATAACAAAACAGACAAACAAACACAATAAGGCAAAGTATACAATCCGAATCAGTAGCAGTGGGGAATAACAATAACCAAATCACAATCCAAATAGAGAAGTCGAGACACAGGCAATAGATCAGAAACCAGAACTAGAGAATGCAAGAGAAGCTAGTGAACACAGCAAGATAGCAATTTGACCAGCATATGATGGGATGATGGGAGTATATAAGGCCGTTCCCAGACATGCCTCCAGCAGCACAATGGAGAAACTGTCAATCAGGCAAGTAACTCATGCTGGGCAGGGTGTGTCTCAATAAATCCAAGCCACAGTTCCTACACAAATCAACGCCACCTATTCTGCCAACTGCGGATAGTGCAATGTTTTGGCATGGTTGCTACAGTACCCCCCCCTTTTATGAGGGGCCACAGGACCCTCACCATTCCCACAGAGGTTGGGAGGAGAGCAAAAGTCTTTCTTGAGGGAAGGAGTCCTAGAGCAGGCACATTCCTTGCATTTGGCCACAAAATCCCAAACTTCCTGTGACCATGAGGGCCACCAATAAGACCGAGCCACAAGACACTTGGTGTCAGCAACACTAGGGTGCTCCGGTAACAAAGAACCATGAATCCCCTCTAGGACCCTGCAGCAAAGATTTAGGGGTACATACAATTGATCACAAGGGGTGTCTCTGGGTGCCAGGTCTTGACAGTTAGCAATAAACTTAGCAAGGCCGTTATCAATGGTAGCAAGAACATTATTAGAGCACGAGATTTTTTCAGTGGAAATCTCAGAGGTATTGGTCTGAACATCATCTTGCACAGCCTCATTCGCTGGATGAGATAAGCTGAAATCCCCTTCCTTGGGGCACTTAGTCCCTGGGGAAATATCAGTCTCACATGGTTAATAATACTGTGCAGGGGTTACTAACACCTGTGCGGGGTTAATAACATTACAGACTCTTTGTCCAGAACTTTAACACAATCCAAAGAATACTTAGGAAACACATTTCTCTTTATCTGAGAGGTAGAAACAAGAAGTGAAGTACAATGAGAGGAACACTTTAGCCCCCATTCAAGTAACTTCCCAGAACTCCCATCTAAAACAGGGTTATGCAGTGCTAACCAAGGAACACCAAAAATGACATCAGAGGACAAATTATTCAAAACAAAAAACTCCATCTGCTCAGTTTGAACTGAGTCGACCTGCACAGAAATCTGAGGAGTCTTGAAATAAACTTTATCCCTCCTTAAAGAGGCAGAATTGGCTCCAATAATCTGGTGTGACAGATTCAGTTTAACCAATTTCAAATCTAATGCTGAAACAAATGCAAAATCAACAAAATTAGTGACAGACCCAGAATCTATAAGGGTCTGTCCAGACATGGACTTATCTTTAGCATTCAAGGTGACTGGCAAAAGAATCTTATGATCAGACCTAGAGGGTACCTCGGTGCCTGGGTGGTCTCCTCGACTGCCACTCAGACACAGCAGATGTTCTGGCGATGACCTGGGTTTGGTAGAACAGTTCCGCAGAAAATGACCGGACTTTCCACAGTAGAGACACAGAGGGGCACATTTACAAAGGGCCTGTGGAGTGCATTTTCGTCAGGTTTCCCGATGATTTCCATTTTGTGCCACATTTAACAGGGGATTTTGACGCACACGATAAGATTTTGGTGCATCAGAGCTGGCTTGCACATGAGACAAATCAGGGACGGGCCGTCGGACAACCTGACGGATACGGACCACGCGCAGGATTTAACATTTAGAATTGTGTCACAAGACACGCACTTACAAGCAGCGGGAAGAAGAAGGTGAACTCCGGTGGACCTTGGCGGGGAAGCGATGGATGCAGGAACTCAGGCGCATGAGCTACGTGAATCAAGCCAGACTTCATCTTCGCCGGACTGTCCGAATAGGGGATCGCGACAGGACCAGGTAAGTAAATTTGCCTTAATGTGTTCTTCAAACGTATTCCCTCCTTGCCTTAGCATCAATGAATCCCAGTTCCATTGGAACATCTGTTTCAATAGTCATGGTTTTCACAGTTTTTTGGCAAGGTCTCTTGATAAAGCACGAGAGACAGTGGAGGAAGGCAGAGAGGAAGAAACAGGAAAAGCAGACTCATGTTCAAGTTTACGTTCTCTATGACGTCTGTCTACTCTGACTGCTAAAGACATAGCCTGTTCTAAGCTTTTAGGCTCAGGATGTCCCAAAACTAAACTTCTGCTGCACGTTTTCCCTGGCACAAAGCAATTAACTGACCTTCAGCAAAACTGGTTTTGTCCGATTCCTCATATAAAGACCCCAAGGCTGAAAAGAAAAGGCCTACTGAGGGCATTTCTGGGGCATCAGGGGTTAAAGAAAATGCCCATTCCTGAGGGCTACCACGCAGGAGTGACATGATGATGCCTACCCTCTGGGCATCATTACCAGAAGACTGGGGCCAGGGGCGGAAATCCAAATTACAGCTCTCCCTGAAGGAAAAATAAAGCTTCCTATCACCACTAAAGAGATCAGGCAGCTTGACTTTAGGTTCACACACCAACAAACCTGAGGTAGTAGGGGGTGTTGTTCCTGCAACTGAACCCGCTCAGCAAGGTTCTGTACCATCTGAACTAAACCATGTATCTGGTTGCTGATAGCCTCCATAATACTGGCCCAGTAAGAATATAATTTGAGCTGGTCAAAATGTAATGGCAGGACACAAACAAGGACAGTGAGCCCTGAAACTGAGACCCCAAATTTGTCCCTACCAACTTATTCGGTCCCCCTAGACCAGTGATGGCCAACCTATGACACGCGTGTCAGCACTGACACACGTAGCCATTTTCAGTGACACACAGCTGCTGGAGAAAAATTGCTGTAGTGCAGTTGTCTGTTGTCTGGGGCCGGTCGGGCGGTCGGTTGGCGATGTGGTCTGCAGCGAGCGGCTGCATCTCAGTCAGAGAGATTACAGCTGCTGCTCCTGTCCTCCTGTCCTGCTCTGCAGAGGCCGCCCAATGACGCCAGAGTGGAGCGTGGAGACAGAGCAGCCCCAGCTCGCAAAGACGCAACCTATGCTGTGCCTGTGCGGGAACATCTACACAGGAGCTGAAGCGGCCTGAAGAGGAGTAACGGAGGCTCGTGGTGTCGTTGGAGCCTGTGCCAGTTAGGTAAGTTAGTTTATTGAGCTGAGCTCTGCCAGGCTGGGCTGTGATGTACACTCTTTGGGGGGCACTTCTCAGGACACAAATGTCCTTAAAACTAGCTGTTGCTGGACTGCCACAGGTTTGCCATCACTGGAATAATTCCCCCTCACCCTCACTTATCTTAGTTCATGGCACCCCACACAAGTTAAATAACAGCAAGACCAACAAAAGAAACCAACTGACAGATTAACAAAGAAGTCACTAAGCAGGTAAGTTAAATAACTATACGTATTTGTTATTTAAACTCTAAATATCACAAAATTAGGTTTTTTTTCTCAAGGTGACACACCACCCAAGTTATGCTCGTTTTTTTGGCAAATTTTCACACACCAAGCTCAAAAGGTTGCCCATCACTGCCCTAGACGGAGGCCAATAATTGGGCGACTTTCCCCCCTGGGTAAGGTGTGAACACGTAACAATACAGACAAACAAACACAATAGGCGAGGTATACAATCTGAGTCGGCAGCAGCGGGGAATAACAATAACCAAATCACAATCCAAATAGAGAAGTCGAGACACAGGCAAGAAATCACAAACCAGAAATCATAGAATACAAGAGAGCTAGTGAACACAGCAAGAGAGCAGTTGGACCAGCAAGGTATGATGGGAGTAGGCATGTATATAAGACATGCCTCCAGACATGCCTCCAGCAGCACAATGGAGGAACTGTCAATCAGGCTAGTAACCCATGCTGAAATGCAAGGAGCAGGGTGTGGCTCAGTAAATTCAAGCCACAGTTCACACACAAATCAACGCCACCTATTGTGCCATCTGCGGATAGTGCAACTTTTGGCACGGACGTTACAATAATCAGCAAATAGAGAAGCCAATACACCAGCTAACCAAAATATATGCTAAATTATTAGCTCATACACTCCTAGAAATATTACCAACACACTGTAAACGCATGTGTTAACAGTGCATTAACATCATGTTTATGAAGCATTTTGTAAATGCAAATGTTCAAACGCAAAAAAGAGCACTCCTGATATTGTCACATTGATATTTATGGATATCAGAAACCATGTGGGTTCCCATGTGGATCTGCTTTGAGATATATCTCTAGCTAAGATGCTAGTTTCAAGTATGACCCAGCCCCAGTGGCATAACTAGGAGTGGCACATTACAATCAAATATTTATACACTTATGCACACTCATATAGAGCATATACACATACACATACAATGACATACAAACACACAGCTTATATACACACATACAGTATATGCAGATGCCATACAACATATACATATACAACATATACACATCACAGATGCAGCATATATACATCACATATATGTTATATACATATTATGGTGTACAAAGTGCAGCATAATATGAATATAATGATGCACATCCTCCACTCTTTAGAGTGTCAGGTCGGGTGGTGGGGCCCCTTGACACTGTGGGCCCCATAGCAGTTGCTATGGCTGCTACCACTGCAGTTATGCCCCTGCCCAGCCCATTAAATTGGCTTTACTCATCCGGAGGCCTTTTGTCCACAGACTCCAATTCCACCCAAACTGGCTGATGTCTCTTCAAAACTGTAATGTTTCTTATTTCACTGTTGCATATTATTAACTATCCATGTAACACAATGGGGGAGATTTACTTACCCTGTCCGTTCGCGATCCAGCGGCGCGTTCTCTGCGCTGGATTCGGGTCCGGCCGGGATTTATGATGGTAGTTCCTCCGCCGTCCACCAGGTGGCGCTGCTGCGCTGAAGTCCGCTGGAATGCCTCGAAATACACCGGCCTATCCTGGATGAAGGTGAGTGAAATTTTCGAGACACAATTTTTTTTTTAAATGTGGCGGTTTTTCCGAATCCGTCGGGTTTTCGTTCGGCCACGCCCCCCCGATTTCCGTCGCGTGCATGCCGGCGCCGATGCGCCAAAATCCCGGGGCAATTCAGGTACAATCGGCGCAAATCGGAAATATTCGGGTAACACGTTGGGAAAACGCGAATCGGACCCTTAGTAAATGACCCCCAATGTGAATCTGGAAATGCTCAATTTGTATTGTTATGTGAAAATCCTAATAAAAATTTAATCAACCTGTAGGGGATTTCTCTCTGAGGGGATGATGGGAATTATCTTCTTCCTTTCTGGTTTGCCGCTGACAAGTCCAGGAGCTGGGAGGGTTTGTAGTTTTCTTGACTTGGTTAGTAGTTGTTCTTTCATATGGTATAATGTGTATCTTAATAGCATGTCACGTGGGACAGAGTCTGGAAGATAGCTTGTTTTTGGGACTCTGTGAGCCCTATCTATACATAGTTCAATTTCTAGGTTTCCTCTAAATTTGATGTTGTTGTGTCTGACTCTTTCTTCTGTGTCAATTATGAGTCCACTAATTTGTTGTGAGCATGTACAAATGAGACTAGTTTGTCTTCAGACTGTGACAACCAGTCACCCAGTTTGATGTCTGGATTGGTTTCACTAATGAGGTGATATCTTTTTGCAGTGAGTTTACGCAGTGCTTAAAAGACGTGTTTCATAGTAAGTTCACAAACAATCTTGTCTGTAAAGCTTGTCTTTCTATGCTTTGTAACCCTCTGCTATCGTACCATTAGATAGCTCATCCTAGGAAGGGGTGTGATGTTTAGCCCTCTGTCTAACAGGGCTACAGTGGATTGTCAGTGCAGCTGGTAGCCAGGAGGTTTAGTGGAGACATGCTGGCTTCTTTCTCTATGTACACTAGGGACATCGCCAGTGGCAATTGGGAGGCTGTGGATCCATGCTCCACCTGCCCAGGGGCTCACAGTTAGTGAGGGATGATTTTGCCCCCTTTCTGCCATTTTCTGCAGTTTGGCCACTTTGTGCTGATTGTTTGCCTATTCTTTCACACCCCTCTTTCTCCCTGATGTGCTTTGAGTTGGGTTGAGTTGAGTTGGGTTTTCTTGGCATTCTGCCTTGCTGGGTACTGTGGATAGGCTTGACCTGAGGAGTCTTGATTAGAGCTCCTAACTCACGCAGCCATACAAGGCATTGGCCAAGCCACGTTCCCCCCCCATAATTTACTCCTTTAACTTTAAATCTATTACATAGAAGATGATATCCTTTGGCCGTGCAGTGAATTTTGGACAAAAAGGTTCTTTGGGCTGTCCCAGGGGCCAGTGAAGAATCGTGTTAAACAGGCTTTTCAAATATCTTCCTGCTGTACCATTTGTTGTACATCCTGCACACTCTTCTGATCTCTTGTCTACATGCTTCTTTAAATTCAGCAATTCTTTGAAATCCTGCTTGTAGGGCATTGTTGCATACATAGCCAGAAAGAGTCCTGAGAAGGAGGCAGCATATGGACTTGAGAGGCCTGTTGTAGCTTTTGAAGAGTAGAAGGATGCACATCACAATCTAGGGGCTGCACGGTCATCAGAATGAAGCACTGGGATGCTTGAGTGTCCAAGGAGGATGACATGGTACAAGGGCTACCTGCTCTAGGTTGGTTAGGATTAGAGATGAGCGAACACTAAAATGCTCGGGTGCTCGTTATTTGAGACAAACTTTTCCCGATGCTCGAGTGCTCGTCTCGAATAACGAGCCCCATTGAAGTCAATGGGAGACTCGAGCATTTTTCAAGGGGACCAAGGCTCTGCACAGGGAAGCTTGGCCAAACACCTGGGAACCTCAGAAAAGGATGGAAACACCACGGAAATGGACAGTAAACAGCAGGGGCAGCATGCATGGATGCCTCTGAGGCTGCTTAATCATACCATTATGCCAAAATTATGGGCAACAGCATGGCCATGACAGAGTGACCGAATGAGGCTAGATAGCATCTAAAACATACAATAATTGACCCTGACACTATAGGGGACGGCATGCAGAGGTAGCGGCAGGCTAGAGAGTGTCATGGCGACATACCCTAAATGGACTCAGGCTTCAAATCAATGGGTGGCAGAGAGGAACCAAAGGAGGTGAGCAAGAAGCGCTGAAATGATTTCCTATGTGAACAAAAGGTTGACGTTATATTTAGTCGATAACACAGCATGGTGGCGACATAGTGACCAAGTTCCATAACGTATCTGGTGAAACACCCGAAAAATTAGACTAACACAGCTCTTTTGATAAGTGGACGACATGTGGAGGCAGCCATGGAGACGACTTCCATGATTAAGAGCGACAGTATGGGGCATCCATATTGCGCTGCTATGATTGCAACTTCAGGTCTCCAGCATGGCGGCTGAGTTCCACTATGTATCTGGTGAAACACCTGAAAATTCTGTCTGACACAGCTCGTTTGATAAGGGGATGATGTGCTGCATATCCTCTCGTGCTCCAGCGTCTGGGGTATAGAGAGTTGAAAGTTGCGCATGGAGACATTGGTGGACGCTGTGGAGGATCGTGGAGGCAAAATGGACAGGAAACACCAGGGGCAGCATGCATGGATGCCTCTGAGGCTGCCTAATCTTGGGATGGAGCTGGCGGTCCGCTGCCAGGCGAGCTTTTGCCTGTCCAAGCCCCTGTCTCTCGGCTCCTCCCCACCCAAAATGGGCCTGGGGGCCAGAAGCGTTTACTTTGAAAAAATTATAATTTCCAAAGCAGGCCGGGTCGTTTGAATATTTCACCTAGGAATAATGGAATAGCATAGTGGTTCTATTTTTAATTTTTTTTTTTTTGGTTCCATGATTAAGAGCGACAGTATGGGGCATCCATATTGCGCTGCTATGATTGCAACTTCAGGTCTCCAGCATGGCGGCGACAGATGGGCCGAGTTCCACTATGTATCTGGTGGAACACCTGAAAATTCTGCCTGACACAGCTCGTTTGATAAGGGGACGATGTATGGAGGCAGTGAAGTAGTAGTAGATTAAAGGTGCTGCAGTTAAAACTATGTTGGTTGGATCTTGGGATGGAGCTGGCGTTCCGCTGCCAGGCGAGCTTTCGCCTATCCAAGCCCCTGTCTCTCGGCTACTCTCCAAACAGCACTTCTAAGAACCTTTTGTATAAGATCAAGTGTAGTAGTGTTCTTATAAGTTTGGGTTATGGCGGGTGAGGGGAATGTAAGCAGATGCGCAAGAAGCGCTGAAATAATATTGGTAAATGATAAAAGTTTGCCAGTATATTTTGTGGATATCACAGCAGGGTGGCGACAAAGTTAACAAGTTTGATGTGGAAGCCATGAAAACAACCCAAAATTCTGCCTGACACAGCTCGTTTGATAAGGGGACGATGTATGGAGGCAGCTATATGGACGACTTTTGGAGGCAGCTATGGCGATGATGTGTATAGGTAGCAATGGAGACAACGTGTGGAGGCGGCTAAAAAGACAACGTGTGGAGGCTGCTATGGAGACAATTTAATTTGGATAGTGCCTGTATGTGGCAGTCCAAAAAAGTTTTCAAACCAGAGGAGCAGGTAGGTGGTCCTCCAGAAAAATTAAATAGATTGAGTGCCTGTATGTGGCACTCCCAAAATTGTTTAAAACAGAGGACCGGGTAGGTGGCCCTCCAGAAAAATTAAATACATAGAGTACTATAGCTAGAGCCAGTTGGCCCTGGCAAAAAATAGCCAGTTTCCTCTGCTTTAGTGTACAAAGAGGAGGAGAAGGAGGAAAATGAGGAGGAGGAGTGCATAAATTATTCAGGTTGAGCTTCCTTCACCTGGTGGAGAATGGAAATCCAGGCTTTATTCATCTTGATAAGCGTCAGCCTGTCAGCGCTGTCAGTCGACAGGCGTGTACGCTTATCGGTGCTGATGCCACCAGCTGCACTGAAAACCCGCTCAGACAACACGCTAGCGGCAGGGCAGGCAAAAACCTCCAAGGCGTACAGCGCCAGTTCGTGCCACATGTCCAGCTTTGAAACCCAGTAGTTGTAGGGAGCAGTGTGATCATTTAGGACGATGGTATGGTCAGCTACGTACTCCCTCACCATCTTTCTGTAAAGATCAGCCCTACTCTGCCGAGACGGGGGACAGGTGACAGTGTCTTGCTGGGGTGACATAAAACTGGCAAAGGCCTTGTAAAGCGTACCCCTGCCAGTGCTAGACAAGCTGCCTGCTCGCCTACTCTCCCTCGCTACTTGTCCCGCAGAAGTACGCTCTCTGCCGCTAGCGCTGTCAGAAGGGAAATACTGGGACGGCACATCGGAAAAAGTAGTGGCGGCCGCCATGAGGTTTCGAAAGGCCTCGGTCTCTACCAGCATCTCCAGGCTAAGCAGTTTGGAGATGTGGACGTTGAGGGCTTGGGCGTGTGGGTGGGTTGCACTATACTTCCTTTTGCGCTCCAGCGTCTGGGGTATGGAGAGCTGAACGCTGGTGGATGCTGTGGAGGATCGTGGAGGCGAAGATGGGGTTTTCGTATGGGAGGTGTTTGGGCCGGGGTTCTGGGCAGGGGGCTGACTAGCAGATGACACAGGGGAAGGAGCAGTGGTGTGCCCGGCCGGAGGTCAATGGGCTTGGTGCCATTGAGTGGGGTGTTTACCATTCATATGCCTGCGCATACTGGTGGTAGTTAAGCTGGTAGTGGTGGAACCCCTGCTGATCCTGGTTTGGCACAGGTTGCACACCTCAGTCCGTCGGCCATCCGGTGTTTCTTTAAAGAACCTCCAGACTTCTGAAAATCTAGCCCTCGCCACGGGAGCTTGACTACGTGAAACATTTGGCACTGATGCACCAGCTCTGGCCCTGCCTCTCCATCTGGCCCCACCACTGCCTCTTCCAACCTGTTCTGGTATAGGACTCGCCTCCGTCTCAGAAGCACTGTGTTCACCCGGCCTATCAACCCAGCTTGGGTCGGTCACCTCATCATCCTCCGATCCCTCAGTCTACTCCCCCCTCGGACTTCCTGCCCTGACAACAACTTCACCACTGTCTGACAACCGTGTCTCCTCATCGTCCGACCAACACCTCTTTACACACTTCTTCCACTACGTCAATAACGTCATCATCACCCACAGACTGCGACCGGTGGAAAACCTGGGCATCGGAAAATAGCTCAGCAGCAACTGGACAAGTGGTTTGTGACTCTGGGAAGGGTCCAGAAAACAGTTCCTCAGAGTATGCCGGTTCAAATGCCTAATTTTCCTGGGAGGGGGCAGACTGGGGGGAAGGAGGCTGAGGTGGAGGAGCTGGAGGAGTGCTGATTTCGGTGACATGGGTGGACTGCGTGGAAGACTGACTGGTGGACAAATGGTTAGAAGCATTGTCCGCAATCCACGACATCACCTCTTCGCACTGTTCTGGCCTCAACAGTGCTCTACCACGAGTCCCAGTAACTTGAGACATGATGAACCTAGGGAGTGTAGCTCTGCGGCGTTCCCCTGCTCCCTCATCAGCAGGTGGACCACCGCCTCTGACCCCTGCAGTAGTTGGATGCCCACGTCCACGCCCTCATCCTCTACCCCTAGCCCTCGGGTTAAACATTTTCAAATTAAAGTGTAAACTGTAAATTTTTTGTGTTTTTTTGTGTTTTTTTTTTTAACAAAACAATGCTATCCTATTGCTATGGCTAGTTTCTAACCTACACTGACAGCACACAACTGGATTTTGTGCTGTGCCTGATGACTTTGAGTTATAAAAGTAAATAAATGAAAAAAAAATAAATCAGCAGACTGTGCCGGATTTGAGTGTTTGAGGTGGATATGTGTGTCACTAAGAGCTAAACACAACGGTCGCAAGTCTCCCTGCAAATTCCTCACAATATGGTACTAGCTGCACTACTAGTGCCAGCAAGCCCAGCCACAAGCAAACAAAAAAAAAGTTAAATATAACGCTATTGTAGGCCTAAGTAAGCCGTTGGGGTTCTCCTATGGCTATTTTCTAGCCTACACTGAAAGCACACTGCTTTGCCAGATTACTTTGAGTTATAAAAAAAAAATAAAGGTAAAAAAAATAAATAAATCAGCAGACTGTGCCTAATTCAAATCAAACCCCTAATAAATTGTCCCACTTCGGTATTTGAGATGGTCGCAAGTCTCCCTGCAAATTCCTCACAATATGGTACTAGCTGCACTACTAGTGCCAGCAAGCCCAGCCACAAGCAAATAAAAAAAAAATATATATAATGTTATTGTAGCCCTAAGAAGGGCTGTTGGGTTCTTGTAGAATCACTCCTGCCTAACACTATTCTAATAGAACACCCTAACGCTTTCCCTGACCAGCAGCAGCTCTCTCCCTAACGGCATCCAGACACAGAATGATCCAAGCTGCGCGGGCAGGGGCTAGTCTATTCCAGGGTCACCTGATCAGGCCAGCCAACCACTACTATCGACATGTAAGGGTACCACGTTATGCTGGGTGGAGTGCAGTGTCTCCTGGCTTGTGATTGGCTCTGTTTCTGGCCGCCAAAAATCACAACGGCGGGAGATGCCATTTTCTGGAGCTGGCGAAATACTCGTCCGAGCACCATGCAAGGTCTGTGGGGGAAAGTGTGGTCCAGTGACAAGATTGGGGAGGAAGGAAGAGATGGATCCCTATGTGCCTCTAGCTGCCATATCTCACGGAGGGGAGACAGCCATAACAGGGGAGGGCGGTGACAGTGAAAAGCCCAGGGAGCTGGGGATCTGCCATAGGGCAAGTCATTCAGGTGGTAGTTCCTGGGGAGCTGTCTTCTCCTACTTCTCTCTGCTCCATGATTTCTAAAAGGCTAGAGCATGTACACTTCAGAAGGCTATAACTTTTGATCAGTGGCATCAGTGAATCTCAATTCTGGTGTCATCTAAAAAAAAGAAAATTTTCCTCTTTCATATGATACCATGCTATGGCACACTTCTTTTGAGACACACAGCTGTCTATTCCAAGTGCATAACCTCTACTGAAACTACTATATGCGGCCTGTGTTTGTTAAAGGTCTGTAAGAGGCTGAAACATCATAATGGGCAGTTTTCCTTACCCGGTCCTGTTGCGATCACGCGTTGCATTGTCCAACGAGGATTTGTGTCCGGCGCGATTCACTAACATTGTGCGTCCGAGTTCCTGCATGTGTCGCTGCTGCATGAAGGCCCGCCGGAGTTCACCTGCTTCTTCCTGGTGCATGTAAGTGCTTGATCTTGCAACACAAATCCTTTTTTAAATTCTGCGGTTTGTCCGAATCCTTCGGGTTGACCGACGGCCCACACCCCAATTTCTGTCGCAAGCAAGCTGGTGCCGATGCACCAAAATCCGATCGCATACGCCAAAATCCCGGGGCAATTCGGCACAAAACAGATATATTCTGGAAACCCGACGAAAGTGCAGCGTTCGGACCCTTAGTAAATGAGGTTGGCTCTAAATTCAATAGCTGGCCCTTGATGTTATATAGCCTAGTGTAATACTTGGCAAATTCTGCGCTGATTTCTGTCGGATTATGTGTGATATTACCCTCTGTGGTTTTAATGCGAGGGATATGTGTCATTCCAGGTCGGGGATGTATAAATCATGTGAGGGGGTACCCGCATTTGTTCGAGTGCTCGTAAGTGCCCTTTAAATTGCATGCGCTGAGCCAGTGATTTCCTGTCTAGTAAGGCCGAATCTTGTCTCTAATGAATATCAACTCGGCCAGATACCCTGGGGACTGATCTGTCTTGTGCCTATTTTCTAGATGATGCAGCTGCTGTAGCAAAGAGCTGAGCTTGGCAGAATTTTCCTTCTTCAATCTAATCTGTGTTCTGTGAACCGGCTACACAGTTCACATTTGAGCGCTTCCCATCTCATTGGGAGGACTTCCGGCCTCAGGTCTGGAGCAAGTAAGTAGGTGTCAATGGAATGTTTGATGTCCTGTACACAGAGGGCGTCTTTTAACAGGTAGTCGTTCAGACACCAGGAACATGGTCGCCTAGTGACTGAGGGGACAGTGAACGACAAATATATTGGTGCATGGTCTGAGAGGACGATGTTGCCAACAGATGCCATTGGTTCCCAGGAAAGTGAACTATGTTGGATAAAGAAAAAGTCTATGCGGCTGTATGAGTCATGTACTGGGGAATAGTAGGTGTAGTCCCTGTCTTTAGGGTGTAAGATCCACCATATGTCTATTAATTGGAGACTATGTAGGTCTCTTTTGAAATAGCTCAACAGTCGCACCGGTACACGGCTCTTCTCTGAAGAGGTGTCAAGTTGATTGTCTAAGAGGAAATTAAAGTCTCCACCCAGCACCAGCATCCCCTCCGAAAACCCTGCTAATTCACCCAGAATTTTTCTACACACTGAAACTGGAGAGCAATTAGGTAAATACAGGTTTGCTAATGTGAAGGTCTGATCAAATATTTGTAACTTGACAAAAACATATCTACCTGCTTTGTCCACCTGCTCATCCAAGACAACATGCGGGAGGGAACGGTGGGTGGCAATAGATACCAACTTAGAGCGCAAGTCAGGGTTAGTGCTGTGGAACCGGGTGCCGAAGTATCTGTCTTTTATTTATTTTTTATTTATATTCCAAATTTTATAAATTTTTTACACAGCATAGAAAATGCATGCACTGAGCCAGTGATTTTTGACCAAGTGCTGACCAAGTGCTAACTTTTGACCAATTTTATCATACAAACATTTATCATCCAAGAGGATGATTAAAAAACAGAGTTTCCTTTACATTTTCTTCTTTTATACATTATTAACAGTACACAATATAATAAGACCCCCTCCCCCCTCCCTTTCCCTCCCGACCCACTGGCAAAAGAGAGAAAAAGAAAAGAGGAACGGAAACCTATTTCCAATTATTCCAGATCTCAGACCATTTCCCCCTGGATCCACTTTTATCAGCATGGATTTGTTCATATCTTTTAATCTTCTGTGAAAGCGCAAACCAGTGACCCACATTGGGAATCCTGCTGCTCCCCCATTCTCGAACTAGAAGAACTTTCGCTATTGTCATGAGCTTTAATACCAATGACCTCTCCTTTTGACCAATTTAATCGCAAGTCCTGAACAGTCCCATAAACGCCACACTGATCGAGGGGGTCAGGGACAGCTCTATGGCTCTGTTTATCCGCAGATATACTTCGTCCCAGAAACCTTTAAGTCTGGGGCACGCCCAAATTGCATGAAGAAAGTCAGCCTCCTCTATTTCACATTTGAAGCACTTGGATGAACTCTTCACTTTCATCTTGTATAACACATCTGGAGAGTAGTGTAACCTATACAATATCTTTACCTGAATAGCTCTGTGATTTTCACTAATAGATCCTAACTTCACATTCCTATAAATCCCCTACCACTCGTGTAGTGTTATCTGTCCTATCACATTTTCCCAACATTCTTGTGACTTATGTTTAACCCCTAAAGACATACCTTTAATCAAAAGTCTGTACACCCCTGCAACCAAACCCTTTTTCTTTTTGGTGTTTTTAATAAAGTCTATACATGGATGTGTACTTCTACGAATCCTTATTGCTTTAATAGCATGTGCTAACTGTCAGTTCGCACACAAAAAATCCCCATTGTTCAAACCCGCTTTTAATTTAAGTGAAGAGAAACTTACCACTACCCCATTGTCAAATATCTGAGAGAAGAGGCACACCCCTCTATTTTCCCAAAAAATGGGATCTGGAAGGTTACCAAGTTCTTGGAAGTGGGGGTTCTTCTTCTATCATCTATAATGCCATCCATATGGTTAATTTTCCTCATTAGACTCCAGCCTTTATATATGGCCTCTTTACTTATATTTGAACCCTTCTTATTCTGCACTATTCCCCTCTCCAGTGCTTCATAAACTACAGGGCTTTCCCGTCTTCCATTATCCAAGTTTTCATTGGTTCGTCCCTATCCTTCCATCCTACTATACGGGACATCTGGGCCGCAAGGGCCAAATGTCTGCATCCATCGACAGAGCCGATGACCTTGAAAACCGCCTGCGACGGAACAACGCCAGAGTGGTCGGCCTCCCCGAAAAAGTGGAGGGGTCTGACTCTGTATCCTTTTTTGAACATTGGCTCAAAAATATGCTACCTGCAGATACCTTCTCCCCGTTCTTCACAGTTGAAAGGCCCATCTAGTGCCATCCCGCCCTGGCCCCCCAGGGGCAATCCAAGACCCTTCCTGGCCTGGCTGCTGCACTTTAGGGACAGGGACTCTATCCTCAGGGTGGTCCGTACCAAGGGAGAAATTCTCTATGCTAACAGCAGAGTGTCCTTCTTCCCTGATTTCTCTGCATCGGTCAGGAAACAACGCGCACAATTCACCGAGGTCCATGCCCGTCTCCGTGACAAGGGGTATAAATACTCCATGATGTACCCTTCCAAGCTCCGAATTGTGGACGGTCAGAAGACTCGATTCTTCACCTGCCCAACTGA
Organism: Engystomops pustulosus; assembly: GCF_040894005.1. NCBI lineage: Eukaryota > Metazoa > Chordata > Amphibia > Anura > Leptodactylidae > Engystomops > Engystomops pustulosus. Next base: position 164,656,516 of record NC_092411.1, on the reverse strand, counting down.
AGCCCTTCACTGGGCTGATGCAGCCAATCAGGCTCCCGCTGGAAGGCCCGCACCTCCTGAGTGACTGGACTCATATCCTTTTATCTGATGTGCTATGACAATGCTGGAATTAGTCCTGAATTGATGTTTAGGGGTTCTCAATCACTGTACTAGTTTTCTAATATAGCTTTACATTGGGGCTCGCGCCTCGTGAATTGTACCCCATAACTGATGTGCTATCTCTTTTGGTCAACTTGGCCTTTGCACCACATATGGCACTTATTTCTCGGTCCGTCTGAATGAGTGGCTCACTTCCCTAGACCTCGCCGATGTTTGGCGTAGTAAGCACCCTCAAGAGAGAGAATACTCATTTTATTCCTCTGTGCGCAAGAGCTTCTCTCGGATTGATCTGGCCTTTGTCTCCCCAGATATGTTACCACATGTCGATCAAGTATCCTATTGCCCCCGAAGTGCATCAGACCACTCTGCCTTGCTCATCAGTCTCCTTATAGGCCCCCCCAGCGACTCCCGCTTATGGCGCCTGCACCCAGCCTGGCTCCTATCCCCAGCGGTCCAGAGTACTGTTACGGCTGCGCACAGCGAGTTCTGGGTAGTACACTCAACCCATCCTGATCCCCTCCTAGTCTGGGACTCGTACAAGTCCTCGGTGAGGGGAGCATTTATGTCAGGGGTAGCTGGCCATAGGAAGTCACTAAATGCACAAGAGGAAAGGCTGACCGCTGCACTGGTGGCTGCAAAAAAGGATTATCTAGAGAAGCCTACTCCGGGGAGCAAAAAGACTTGGGCTCAGGCGCAGAGGAACCATCTAGCTGTAGTGAAGGAGCGCACCAGCAAGTGCCTGCTAGCCAGGGAAGCGTCCATCTTTGAATTTGGAGATAAAAATGTGAAGCTGCTTGCGTATCTCTTTTGAGCTGAGCGTCCCTGTGCTTCCGTCCCCTCTATCCTTGACGGTAGCGGAGCCTTGATCACAGAACCCCGGGCCATAAACATTCACGAATTCTACTCTTCTCTCTACAGCTCCAGATTGTCCGCCTCTTCCGTTGAGATTTCCAGATTCCTTGACAGTCTTCCACTTTGGAGGCTCACACCGGCACAGTCATCGGAGCTTGATGCTCCGCTCTTGGCGGAAGAGGTGGAACTGGCCATCCAATCGTTGCCCCCGGTAAGACACCTGGATTTGGGCTGGGAGGTGAGTGGTATAGGGATAACTGTGAGACTCTGGTCCCCCATCTCCTTAGCCTGTACTCTGATGCGCTTGACAGCGGTTCCGTCCCTGATTCCATGCGAGAGGCCCTTATTGTAGTTATTCCTAAGCCTGGTAAGGACCCGCTGCTTCCCGACTCATACCGTCCAATTTCCCTCCTAAACTCGGATGTTAAAATACTAGCAAAAATTCTGGCAACAAGGCTTAACAAAGTAATAGTATCCTTGGTTCACCCGGACCAGACAGGCTTTATGCCTGGGAGGGGAACTGACATAAACATACAAAGACTACACCTAAACATAGCAAAGGCGGAGAGGTCATCAGACCCTGGGTTTATATTATCCTTAGACAATTGCAAGGCATTTGATTCTGTGGAGTGGCCCTATTTGTGGACCCTCTTGCCCAGGCTGGGTATTGGCCTTCGCTTCACAGCACTTGTTAGGTTATTGTATAACGATCCTAAGGCTAGGGTAAGGACCAATCTTAATATCTCACCCACTCTCCCTATGGCCAGGGGCACTAGGCAGGGTTGCCCACTATCTCCCCTTCTCTTCGCACTTGCCATTGGACTAGCATTAAGGGAATTACTAGAGGTTCTATCATTGAAAAGGTATCTCTCTATGCTGATGATACACTTGTATACCTTGGGGATGTGGGCCCCTCTCTGGAATCCCTTCTCTCCCTGATAGAACGCTATGGGGGGTTCTCGGGTCTCCGGGTTAACTGGGATCAATCGGCCCTTTTTCCAGGGGTATGCAGGGGTACACTCCCTCCCCGTCCCAGTCCAGGTAGTGTCCATTTTTAAATATCTAAGAGTCCAGGTGTCACGCAAGGTTCAGGCTTATACGGAATTAAACATTACACCCTTGATAACTGCAACGGAATCGCACCTAAAAGCCTGGTCCACTCTCCCCTTGTCCCTGTATGGGCCTATTAACATATTCAAAATGATCTTCCTCCCCAAACTTCTATACCTTTTCCATGCTTGTCCTATACTGCTTCCTAAGAGCCTGTTTAAACGCATAGACGGCATTCTCAGGTCTTTCTACTGGCAGGGTGGTGCCCCACGCTTCAGTTTAGTGCTGCTTCAGGCTCCCAAGACTAGGGGTGGGCTGGCAGCCCCGGATCTGAATCTTTATTACCTGGCTTCCCAGCTAGTATATGCCCAGTGGTGGATAGATATAGACATGGGTAATGCAGCTACTGCGCTGGCTGGAGCCGTGGTAGGTTCCTACGAGGCCCTTACAAACCTGCTGTACAGGTATAGGTCCCCATCTGATACCCCACTTCCCCTACGTACGGTAGCGGTGTGCTGGCGTAGGGCGCAATCACTGGTAGAGCCGAGCAGCTCTCCCCCTGTCTCGCCTAGGACTCCATTGTGGCTCAATCCGTTGCTTTCTCACTTACTCTCCCTCCCAGGCTGGCGATGTGGGGGGCAACGGGGGGTGAAATTTGTAGGTCAGCTCTTATCCCCGGACCCAGAATTACTCAGCTTTAACGAGATAAGGGAGAGACATACTGTACCCGATATGGCCAGCTTCCACTACACGCAACTGCGACATGCATTCAAAGCCCAATTCGGCTCCTTTAGCCTGACAGTGAAATTTTCCAAACTGGAGACTCTGATGAGTACCCCAGACCTCCCTAAGCAACTCACTCAGTGCTATGCTCTCCTACAAGAGCAAAAGTCCAGACCGTTTGATAGAGCCCGTGAATGTTGGAGACGTGATATCCCTGACCTGTCAGATGATGACTGGAAGGAGGTGAAACTGTCCTACTTCACATCTGTAGTGAGTGCAAGGGACTTCCTGATCCAATCTAAATTCCTCCATCGAGTATATTTCACCCCTGCTAGACTATTCCGCATGGGAGCAATGCCCAATGATCTTTGCTTTCGCTGTCAGGCTGAAGTCAGATCCTTCCTGCACTGTGTATAGTCCTGCCCTAGGGTTCATGTTTTCTGGTCCGAAGTACTGGAATTCCTAAATCTACATTTTGATTTCCCATGCTTACTGTCTCCCTCTGTGTGTTTCCTCGGCATCATAAATGAAGTTGTAAATGGCCAAAATTTTCTTTAGGTTTGTCTTATACTATGCCCGGAAAATGGTGATGATGACCTGGAAGGACCAGGATCCCCCTCCATTAAAAAGATGGATATTACTTATTAACAGTGTCATTCCCCACTGTCGGTCCCTGTATGTCAACAGGAAGTGTCCCCAGAAGTTTGATCACATCTGGTCCAGATGGTGCGTGACTCCCCATACAGCCTTATAATCACACGTGGTATCTACTTCTCTCCATAATGAAGGAGACTGAGTGTTCTGATATGTGTGTGTGTGACTGATTGTCTACGTGTCAATAGTTATTTGTGTCGTAACAAGACGTCTGGCTACATTATCCTGCTGTCATTTATTGCGCTATATCCCTTAGTTAATATTGGAATGCAGTAAGATCCTGATCGTTACCATGGATGTTATTTAATAATTCTGCATTGTGGGGAAAAAAATATGTAAGAGACAATCTTGTTCTTTGGTTTTGTTTATTGTAATTGTTAAAATTTAAAAAAAAATTGCAAAAATAAATACTTAAAAAAAAAATCTGGGCCGCAAGGAAATAGCCCTGAAGAAAGGGTATCCCCAGTCCCCCTTCTCCCGAGGGTCTGTATAAGTAACTAATTTTGATTCTGGCTCTCTTCCTCCCCCAAATTAGTTCATTAAGGAGAGCTTCCATTGCTTTAAAAAAGGAGTTGTCAATCCAAATTGGGCATGATGTAAAAAAAAAACTGAATTTGTGGTAGCAAAACCATTTTTATAAGGGCGATTCTGTCCGCAAAAGAGAGAGGTAGTTTATCCCAAGTATGGACCCTGCCTCTAACTCAATAAATTAGGGGTTTCAAATTTAATAATTCGTAGTCTTGCACTTTTGCTGAGAGCAGAGTCCCAAGTCCTGACATCGCATTTTGATTCCCAGTTCTAGATCTTCTATCTTATTCCCGTCCAGGGGCAGCAGATCTGATTTACTCCAATTAATCTCTAAACCCGAAAAACGTCCAAATTCTGTCACTGTGCTTACTGCATTAAATATTGATAAGGGAGAGTCACGCAGACACAGCAGGATGTCATCTGCATAAAGGCTCAGCTTGTCCTCTGGTCCACCGCTTCCCCCTCCTCTTATGCCTACATGAGCCCTGATTTTAATGGCAAGAAGTCCAATAAAAATGGCAAAGAGGAGGGGGGAGAGGGGGAAACTCCCCGCCATTAATACCAATCCTAGCTTTTGGGGAGCTATATAGACACCGTACCCAGTTCACGAACTCTACTCCAAACCCAAATTTATCCATTACTTCCCATAGGAACCCCCACTCGACCCTGTCAAAGGCTTTAACCACATCCAATGACAGGATCGAGCAGAGGTCCCCTTCACCTTTCTCTATGGAAACAAACAGTCTATTCAGACAGTGGCTCACGTTCCTGCCCGGGATAAACCCTCTCTGGTCTTCATGAATAATAATGGCAATTACATTCTTAAGTCGTCTGGCCAACACCTTTGCTATAATTTTAGCATCGGCATTGATCAGTGAATCTGAATGTGGGTCTGAATGATCCTAGATCTAACAGATCCTTATCTTTTTTAGGGATAAGAATAATGATAGCATCGGACAATGAGTCCGTGACTTCTGTAAATTTCTTGCATTGTGGCTAACAACATTGGAGCCAATACTTCCTTGTATCTCCTATATAAACTGAAGGGGAGGCCATCTGGACCTGGGGCAGAATCGGCACTGCAGGAGTCAATTGTCTCTTCCAGCTCCTTCAACGTAATAGGGGAGTTCAGAATTTCTACCTGGCTCCCAGACAGACACGAGAAATTAATATCCTGCAGGTATCTTTTAATGTCCATTCAGTCTTTGTCACCAGCAGACTCATAAAGATGCTGGTAAAAGGTTTTAAATTCTTGGTGTATCTCATGTTGCCTCTCTGCATATTTGTCCTCTATGCCCTCTTATAACTGAGGTATTCCTATTCCCTTGTTTATTGTTATTAATCATGTTGGCTAGGAGTCTACCTGGTTTCCCCTTTTCCATGAATTTACGCTGCCCTGCAAAGAACACTTTGTGTTCGGCTTTTTCTATTAAGAAATCTTCATATTTTTCCCTAGCGTCCTTATAGGCCTGAGTATGAATGCTATCTCCGGGGTAGCCTAAATTCTTTGATGTTTCCTCTACCCGCTTTTTTAAGTCTGCCTCCTTCCTACTGAAATCTTTCTTTTTAACATTAACACCTTGCCGACCGAGGACGAACTATATCGTCCTCGCGCGGCAAGGGGTGTATGGAGAGAGCTCACGAGCTGAGCTCTCTCCATACACAGCGGGTAACGGCTGTATAAAACAGCCAACACCCGCCTGTCACTGCCGCGGTCCACCGCGGCACATAACATACCGTTATATGGGCGCCGCCATCTTGGATGGACGATCGCCGCCCCCTGGAATGTCATCGGAGGGCAGCGATCGGTTGCTATGGCAGCCTAGAGTCTCATTGAGACTCGTAGGCTTGCCATGTGCAATGATTTATAGTAGCCAGCAGAGGGCAGGCTATTAAAAATCATTGTAAAATTGCTATATACTGCAATACAGTATATAGTATTAGCAATCAGACCCTGCAGGGTTAAATTATCCTGGAGGATCTTAAATAATGGTAAAAAAAAATAAAAAATATGAAAAAATTGTAAAAAAAGTAAAAATTTAAATCACCCCCCTTTCCCTAGAACTGATATAAATATAAATAAACAGTAAAAATCATAAACACTTTAGGTATCATCGCGTCCCAAAATGTCTGATCTATCAAAATATATTAGCAAATTTTTCCGGCGTTTAACCCCGTAACGGGAAATTGGCGCCCAAAGTAAAAAATGCCACTTTTTTGCCATTTTGAAAAATATAAAAAATTCTATAAAAAGTGATCAAAAGGCCATACAGTCCTCAAAATGATAGCATTAAAAACGTCATCAAAAGTCGCAAAAAATGACACCACCCCCAGCTCCGTGCACTGAAGTATGAAAAAGTTATTAGTGCCAGAACATGGCAAAATTAAGAATTTTTTTTTTTTTGTACAGAAGGTTTTAATTTTTTTAAATGTATGAAAACATTATAAAACCTGTGCAAATTTGGTATTCTCATGATCATACCGAACCAAAGAATAAAATAGACATGTGATTTGGGGCGCTCAGTGAAAGCTGTAAAATCCAAGCCCACAAGAAAACGGCGCAAATGCGTTTTTTCATCATTTTCACTGCATTCTGAATTGTTTTCCTGCTTCCCAGTACACGGCATGGAATAATAAATACCATCTCTATGAAGTGCAATTTGTTACGCAGAAAACAAGCCCAAACAGAGCTTTTTACATGGAGAAATAAAAAAGTTACAAATTTTTGAAGGTGGGAAGTGAAAAATTAAAATGCAAAAACATCCCAAAAATCACAGATAGCTGTTTTTAAATCCAAACTGGGTTCAAGAACCATCAACCAATGGGGGTTTAGTTTAAACTTCCGCCTACTGATTGATGGTTCCCCTAACATAACTAATACTGGAGCAAGATCAGAGATCACAATAGGTTCATATGTAGAGATGAGCGAACACTAAAATGCTCGGGTACTCGTTATTCGAGACGAACTTTTCCCGATGCTCGAGTGCTCGTCTCGAATAACGAACCCCATTGAAGTCAATGGGAGACTCGAGCATTTTTCAAGGGGACCAAGGCTCTGCACAGGGAAGCTTGGCCAAACACCTGGGAACCTCAGAAAAGGATGGAAACACCACGGAAATGGACAGGAAACAGCAGGGGCAGCATGCATGGATGCCTCTGAGGCTGCATAATCGCACCATTATGCCAAAATTATGGGCAACAGCATGGCCATGACAGAGTGACAGAATGAAGCTAGATAGCATCTAAAACATCCAATAATTGACCCTGACACTATAGGGGACGGCATGCAGAGGCAGCGGCAGCAGGCTAGAGAGTGTCATGGCGACATACCCTAAATGGACTCAGGCTTCAAACCAATGGGTGGCAGAGAGGAACCAAAGGAGGTGAGCAAGAAGCGCTCAAATAATATCGGTACATGATAAAAGTTTGCCAGTATATTTTGTGGATTACACAGCAGGGTGGCGACAAAGTTAACATGGAAGCCATGAAAACAACCCAAAATTCTGCCTGACACAGCTCGTTTGATAAGGGGACGATGTATGGAGGCAGTGAACTAGTAGTAGATTAACCCCTTAAGGACGCAGCCATTTTACAGCTTAAGGCTCAGCCCGATTTTTTGGATTCTGACTTGCTTCGCTTTATATGGTTATAACTTTTGAACACTGTTACTTATCAAAACGATTCTGAGATTGTTTTTTTCCCCACATGTTGTACTTCATTTTAGTGGTAAATTTTGGCAGATAAGTTTTGCGTTTATTTACAAAAAAAAGAAAATGTGATGAATTTTTTGAAAAATTTGCCATTTTCGAAATTCTAAATCATCACGTTTTCAGGCAGATAGATTTACCAGCTAAATAAGTTGCTGAATAACATTTCCCATTTGTCTACTTTACATTTTCATAATTTCTGAAATATCTGGATAATTTATTTTGACGTCACGCGGCTTGCAAATAGAATATCGCTTTTCCGGATTTTCAGAATTGACTATTTTGGGGATAAATACAGTTTTGAATGAAATTTTACATATTTAGCATCAAAACCCCCTATATAACCAACCCATTTTCAAATCTGCACCCCTCAAGCTATCAGAAACAGCTTTTACGAAGATTGTTAACCCCTTGAGATCTTCATAGTAATTGAATCAAAATGGAGGTGAAATTTAGAATGGTCATATTGTTCCCTTATACGTTCATTTAGCACCAAAATTTACACATTTCCAAAATATAAAAAGAGAAAACCCACCATACAATTTGTTCTGCAATTTCTCCTGAGTACAAAGACCCCCCACATGTGGCCGTTACTTGTTTTATGGGGGCACAGCGAGGCGCAGAAGGGAAGGAGGGCGCTGCAGCTGCCAGGAATTTAGTTTCCTCATTGGCCCCTTTTGAAGGCTATAACATTTTCGCTTTTTCGTTATTGGGGCCATGTGACGGCATTTTTTTTGCGGGATGAGATGCTTTTTCCATTGTTACCATTTTGGGGTTGGTATCACCTATTGTTGAAAATTTAGGAACTTTTTTTGAGGGCAGGAGTAGAAAAGCATCAATTCTGTACTGGATTTTTTACTTTTTTTTTTTGGTGTTCACCGTATAGCCTAATAGTCATGTTATCTTTATTCTATGGGTTGATACGATTACGGGGATACCAGACATGAATATATTTTCTTACGTTTTACTAAATTTGTCAAACAAAACCCTAATGTGGGGAAAAATCTATAATTTTTGTATTGCCATCTTCCAAGTGGCATAACTTTGTTACGTTTTTGGCTACGGAGCTGGTTGATGGCTTGTTTTTTGCGGGACATGTTGTACTTTGCACCAGTATCATGTCTGAGTACATATGGTTTTTTGGTCGCATTTTATATCATTTTTTGTGGGATTGAAAAGGTAAAAATCATAATTTTTGGAGGGTTTATAACAGTTTTTTTTTACGGCGTTTATCGTGGGGGTTCAATAATGATTTACTTTTATTCTACGGGTTGTTACGGACGCGGTGATACTATATATGTGGGGTTTGTGTTATGATTTAGACTTTTTTTTTGAGTTATATGTCTCTTTATATGTTTTGGGGGTTTGGGGCATTTTTAGTGATTTATGACTTTATTTTTTTATTGAATAACTTTTTTTTTTACTTTTTCACTTTTATACCATGGGACATGAAGAAGCAATCTTCTGATTGCTTCTTCATGATAATATTCTGCAATACTCATGTATTGCAGAGTATTATCAGTGTCAGCCTATGCACTTGCATAGGCTGGCACTTTGCCAGTAAGATGACGTCACAGACGCCATCTTACTGGCAATTCTTGCTAGTAACTCTGGGGTCCAGATCGGACCCCAGAGTTACTATAGCAACGATCGGCGCCCCCCGAAAACGGTTCGGGGGGGCCGATCGTGGGGGAAAGACCCCCCAGATACTTGTTAGATGCCGCGGTCGCGCTGACCGCGGCATCTAACGGGTTAAGCACCCGCGATCGGAGACAACTCCGATCGCGGGTGTTACACTGGGGTGCCGGCTATTAGTTACAGCCGGCACCCCGTGTTTCCCGATGCCGGTTCGGCTCTGATCCAGAGCCGAGCCGGCATAGGAGCCGTGGCGGATATATCCGCCACTGAGCGCTAAGTCACTGTGCTCCGTGGCGGATATATCCGCCGCGGAGCGCGAAGGGGTTAAAGGTGCTGCAGTTAAAACTATGTTAGTTGGATCTTGGCATGGAGCTGGCGCTCCGCTGCCAGGCGAGCTTTCGCCAATCCAAGCCCCTGTCTATAGGCTACTCCCCAAACAGCACTTCTAAGAACCTTTTGTATAAGATCAAGTGTAGTAGCGTTCTTATAAGTTTAGGATATGGCGGGTGAGGGGAATGTAAACAGATGCGCAAGAAGCGCTGAAATAATATCCCTAAATGGTAAAAGTTTGCAAGTATATTTTGGGGATTACACAGCAGGGTGGCGACAAAGTTAACAACTTTGATGTGGAATGCCCTGTAATAGCTCTTGGGCGGTGTGCCTTTTATCGCCTAGGCTCAGCAGTTTCAGCACCGCCTGCTGTCGCTTAGCGACGGCACTGCTGCTGTGCCTAGAGCTACCGACTGATGGCGCCATGCCCACGGATGGTAATTCGGAGGAGGAGGAGGTGGAGGAGGGGTGGGAGGAGGTATAGTAGGCCTTTGAGACCTGGACCGAGGTAGGCCCCGCAATTCTCTGCGTCGGCAGTATATGACCAGCCCCAGGGTCAGACTCGGTCCCAGCCTGCACCAAGTTAAGTGTAGTAGCGTTCTCATAAGTTTGGGATATGGCGGGTGAGGGGAATGTAAACAGATGCGCAAGAAGCGCATGATGCGCATGGAGCTGGCGTTCCGCTGCCAGGCGAGCTTTCGCCAATCCAAGCCCCTGTCTCTAGGCTACTCCCCAAACAGCACTTTTAAGAACCTTTTGTATAAGATCAAGTGTAGTAGCGTTCTTATAATTTTAGGATATGCCGGGTGAGGGGAATGTAAACAGATGCGCAAGAAGCGCTGAAATAATATCCCTAAATGGTAAAAGTTTGCCAGTATATTTTGTGGATAACACAGCAGGGTGGCGACAAAGTTAACAACTTTGATGTGGAATCCATGAAAACAACCCAAATTTCTGCCTGACACACCTCGTTTGATAAAGGGACGATGTATGGAGGCAGCTATATGGACGACTTTTGGAGGTAGCAATGGAGACAACGTGTGGAGGCTGCTATGGAGACAATTTAATTTGGATAGTGCCTGTATGTGGCAGTCCCAAACATTTTTCAAACCAGAGGAGCAGGTAGGTGGCCCTCCAGTAAAATGGGATAGATTGAGTGCCTGTATGTGGCAGTCCCAAAAATGTTTCAAACCAGAGGAGCAGGTAGGTGGCCCTCCAGTAAAATGGAATAGATTGAGTGCCTGTATGTGGCAGTCCCAAAAATTGTTCAAACCAGAGGAGCAGGTAGGTGGCCCTGCAGTAAAATGGAATAGATTGAGTGCCTGTATGTGGCAGTCCCAAAAATTGTTCAAACCAGAGGAGCAGGTAGGTGGCCCTGCAGTAAAATGGAATAGATTGAGTGCCTGTATGTGGCAGTCCCAAAAATGTTTCAAACCAGAGGAGCAGGTAGGTGGCCCTCCAGTAAAATGGGATAGATTGAGTGCCTGTATGTGGCAGTCCCAAAAATGTTTCAAACCAGAGGAGCAGGTAGGTGGCCCTCCAGTAAAATGGAATAGATTGAGTGCCTGTATGTGGCAGTCCCAAAAATTGTTCAAACCAGAGGAGCAGGTAGGTGGCCCTGCAGTAAAATGGAATAGATTGAGTGCCTGTATGTGGCAGTCCCAAAAATTGTTCAAACCAGAGGAGCAGGTAGGTGGCCCTGCAGTAAAATGGAATAGATTGAGTGCCTGTATGTGGCAGTCCCAAAAATGTTTCAAACCAGAGGAGCAGGTAGGTGGCCCTGCAGTAAAATGGAATAGATTGAGTGCCTGTATGTGGCACTCACAAAAATTGTTTCAAACAGAGGACCGGGTAGGTGGCCCTCCAGAAAAATTAAATGCATGAAGTACTATAGCAAGAGCCAGTGGGCCCTGTCAAAAAATAGCCAGTTTCCTCTGCTTTACTGTACAAAGAGGAGGAGAAGGAGGAAAATGAGGAGGAGGAGGAGGAGTGGATCAATTATTCAGGTTGAGCTTCCTTCACCTGGTGGAGATTGGAAATTCTGAGAAATCCAGCCTTTATTCATTTTAATAAGCGTCAGCCTGTCAGCGCTGTCAGTCGACAGGCGTGTACGCTTATCGGTGATGATGCCACCAGCTGCACTGAAAACCCGCTCGGACAAGACGCTAGCGGCAGGGCAGGCAAGAACCTCCAAGGCGTAGAGCGCCAGTTCGTGCCACATGTCCAGCTTTGAAACCCAGTAGTTGTAGGGAGCTGTGTGATCATTTAGGACGATGGTATGGTCAGCTACGTACTCCCTCACCATCTTTCTGTAAAGATCAGCCCTACTCTGCCGAGACTGGGGACAGGTGACAGTGTCTTGCTGGGGTGACATAAAGCTGGCAAAAGCCTTGTAAAGCGTACCCTTGCCAGTGCTGGACAAGCTGCCTGCTCGCCTACTCTCCCTCGCTACTTGTCCCGCAGAACTACGCACTCTGCCGCTAGCGCTGTCAGAAGGGAAATACTGTTTCAGCTTGTGCACCAGGGCCTGCTGGTATTCATGCATTCTCACACTCCTTTCCTCTCCAGGGATGAGAGTGGGAAGATTTTGCTTGTACCGTGGGTCCAGGAGAGTGAACACCCAGTAATCGGTGCTGGAATAAATTCTTTGAACGCGAGGGTCACGGGATAGGCAGCCTAGCATGAAATCTGCCATATGCGCCAGAGTACCAACGCGTAAGAATTCACTCCCCTCACTGGCCTGACTGTCCATTTCCTCCTCCTCCAACTCCTCCAACTCCTCTTCTTCTGCCCATACACGCTGAACAGTGAAGGACTCAACAATGGTCCCCTCTTGTGTCTCGCCAACATTCTCCTCCTCTTCCTCCTCATCCTCCTCCACCTCCACCTCCTCCGATATGCGCTGAGAAACAGACCTCAGGGTGCTTTGGCTATCAACAAGGGAATATTCTTCCCCCGTCTCTTGTGACGAGCGCAAAGCTTCCGACTTCATGCTGACCAGAGAGTTTTTCAACAGGCCAAGCAGCGGGATGGTGAGGCTGATGATGGCGGCATCGCCACTGACCATCTGTGTTGACTCCTCAAAGTTACTCAGCACCTGACAGATATCAGACATCCACGTCCACTCCTCATTGTAGACTTGAGGAAGCTGACTGACCTGACTACCAGTTCTGGTGGAAGTTGACATCTGGCAGTCTACAATCGCTCTGCGCTGCTGGTAAACTCTGGATAACATGGTCAGTGTTGAATTCCACCTCGTGGGCACGTCGCACAACAGTCGGTGAGCGGGCAGTTGGAGGCGGCGCTGCGCTGCCCTGAGAGTGGCAGCATCTGGGCTGGACTTCCTGAAATGCGCACAGATGCGGCGCACCTTCGTGAGCAAATCAGACAGATTGGGGTATGTCTTGAGGAAACGCTGCACTATCAGATTTAACACATGGGCCAGGCATGGCACATGTGTCAGTCTGCCGAGTTGCAGAGCCGCCACCAGGTTACGGCCGTTGTCACACACAACCATTCCCGGCTTGAGGTTCAGCGGTGCCAGCCACAGATCAGTCTGCGCCGTGATGCCCTGTAATAGCTCTTGGGCGGTGTGCCTTTTGTCGCCTAGGCTCAGCAGTTTGAGCACCGCCTGCTGTCGCTTAGCGACGGCACTGCTGCTGTGCCTAGAGCTACCGACTGATGGCGCCGTGCCCACGGATGGTAGTTCGGAGGAGGAGGTGGAGGAGGGGTGGGAGGAGGAGGAGGCATAGTAGGCCTGAAACACCTGGACCGAGGTAGGCCCCGCAATCCTCGGCGTCGGCAGTATATGAGCAGCCCCAGGGTCAGACTCGGTCCCAGCCTCCACCAAGTTAACCCAATGTGCCGTCAGCGATATATAGTGGCCCTGCCCGGCAGCACTCGTCCACGTGTCCGTGGTCAGGTGGACCTTGTCAGAAACGGCGTTGGTCAGGGCACGGATGATGTTGTCTGACACGTGCTGGTGCAGGGCTGGGACGGCACATCGGGAAAAGTAGTGGCGGCTGGGGACCGAATACCGAGGGGCGGCCGCCGCCATGAGGTTGCGAAAGGCCTCGGTCTCTACTAGCCTATAGGGCAGCATCTCCAGGCTAAGCAATCTGGAGATGTGCACATTAAGGGCTTGGGCGTGCGGGTGGGTTGCACTATATTTGCGTTTCCGCTCCAGCGTCTGGGGTATGGAGAGCTGAACGCTGGTGGATGCTGTGGAGGATCGTGGAGGCGACGATGGGGTTTTTGTGCCAGGGTCCTGGGCAGGGGGCTGACTAGCAGCTGACACAGGGGAAGGAGCAGTGGTGTGCACGGCCGGAGGTGAACGGGCTTGTTGCCACTGAGTGGGGTGCTTAGCATTCATATGCCTGCGCATACTGGTGGTAGTTAAGCTAGTAGTGGTGGAACCCCTGCTGAGCCTGGTTTGGCAAATGTTGCACACCACAGTCCGTCGGTCATCCGGTGTTTCCTTAAAGAACCTCCACACTTCTGAAGATCTAGCCCTCGCCGCAAGAGCCCTCACCACGGGAGCTTCACTAGTTGACAGTGGCGCTGATGCACCAGCTCTGGCCCTGCCTCTCCGTCTGGCCCCACCACTGCCTCTTCCAACCTGTTCAGGTCGAGGACTCTCCTCCGTCTCAGAAGCACTGTGTTCACCCGGCCTCTCAACCCAGCTTGGGTCTGTCACCTCATCATCCTCCGATCCCTCAGTCTGCTCCCCCCTCGGACTTCCTGCCCTGACAACAACTTCCCCACTGTCTGACAACCGTGTCTCCTCATCGTCGGACACCTCTTTACACACTTCCACTACGTCAAGAAGGTCATCATCACCCACAGACTGTGACTGGTGGAAAACCTGGGCATCGGAAAATTGCTCAGCAGCAACCGGACAAGTGGTTTGTGACTGTGGGAAGGGTCCAGAAAACAGTTCCTCAGAGTATGCCGGTTCAAATGCCAAATTTTCCTGGGAGGGGGCAGACTGGGGGGGAGGAGGCTGAGGTGCAGGAGCTGGAGGAGTGGCGATTTCGGTGACATGGGTGGACTGCGTGGAAGACTGACTGGTGGTGGACAAATTGCTCGAAGCATTGTCAGCAATCCACGACATCACCTGTTCGCACTGTTCTGGCCTCAACAGTGCTCTACCACGAGTCCCAGTAACTTCAGACATGAACCTAGGGAGTGTAGCTCTGCGGCGTTCCCCTGCTCCCTCATCAGCAGGTGGTGTCTCACCCCGCCCAGGACCACGGCCTCTGACCCCTGCAGTAGTTGGACGCCCACGTCCCCGCCCTCGTCCTCTACCCCTAGCCCTCGGGTTAAACATTTTTAAAATGAGAGTTATAACTTTATTTTTTTTTTTTTACTTTTTTTTGTTTTTTTTTGTGTTTTTTTTTTTTTTGTGTTTTTTGTTTTTTTTTTGAGTTTTTAAAACCAAACAATGCTATCCTATTGCTATGGCTATTTTCTAGCCAAGTATCAAAGCACACTACTATGCCAGATGAGATGACACTGAGTTATTGGCTAATAGAAATCCAACCCCTACTGAATTTTGCCACTTCGGCCTTTGCTATGGATATGTGCGCCACTAAGCGCAGAACACAGCGGTCGCAAGTCTCACTACAAATTGCTCAGAATTGGCAAGTACATGCACTGCAGAAACTACAGCCACCAGCAGATCAACCAGAAATCAAATATATAGAACGCTACTGTAGGCTTCAAGAAGCTGTTTGTATTCTCCTATGGCTATTTTCTAGCCAAGTATCAAAGGAAGCACAGTACTATGCCAGATGAGATGACACTGAGTTATTGCCTAATAGAAATCCAACCCCTACTGAATTTTGCCACTTTGGCCTTTGCTATGGATATGTGCGCCACTAAGCGCAGAACACAGCGGTCGCAAGTCTCACTACAAATTGCTCAGAATTGGCAAGTACATGCACTGCAGAAACTACAGCCACCAGCAGATCAACCAGAAATCAAATATATAGAACGCTACTGTAGGCTTCAAGAAGCTGTTTGTATTCTCCTATGGCTATTTTCTAGCCAAGTATCAAAGGAAGCACAGTACTATGCCAGATGAGATGACACTGAGTTATTGCCTAATAGAAATCCAACCCCTACTGAATTTTGCCACTTCGGCCTTTGCTATGGATATGTGCGCCACTAAGCGCAGAACACAGCGGTCGCAAGTCTCACTACAAATTGCTCAGAATTGGCAAGTACATGCACTGCAGAAACTACAGCCACCAGCAGATCAACCAGAAATCAAATATATAGAACGCTACTGTAGGCTTCAAGAAGCTGTTTGTATTCTCCTATGGCTATTTTCTAGCCAAGTATCAAAGGAAGCACACTACTATGCCAGATGAGATGACACTGAGTTATTGCCTAATAGAAATCCAACCCCTACTGAATTTTGCCACTTTGGCCTTTGCTATGGATATGTGCGCCACTAAGCGCAGAACACAGCGGTCGCAAGTCTCACTACAAATTGCTCAGAATTGGCAAGTACATGCACTGCAGAAACTACAGCCACCAGCAGATCAACCAGAAATCAAATATATAGAACGCTACTGTAGGCTTCAAGAAGCTGTTTGTATTCTCCTATGGCTATTTTCTAGCCAAGTATCAAAGGAAGCACAGTACTATGCCAGATGAGATGACACTGAGTTATTGCCTAATAGAAATCCAACCCCTACTGAATTTTGCCACTTCGGCCTTTGCTATGGATATGTGCGCCACTAAGCGCAGAACACAGCGGTCGCAAGTCTCACTACAAATTGCTCAGAATTGGCAAGTACATGCACTGCAGAAACTACAGCCACCAGCAGATCAACCAGAAATCAAATATATAGAACGCTACTGTAGGCTTCAAGAAGCTGTTTGTATTCTCCTATGGCTATTTTCTAGCCAAGTATCAAAGGAAGCACAGTACTATGCCAGATGAGATGACACTGAGTTATTGCCTAATAGAAATCCAACCCCTACTGAATTTTGCCACTTCGGCCTTTGCTATGGATATGTGCGCCACTAAGCGCAGAACACAGCGGTCGCAAGTCTCACTACAAATTGCTCAGAATTGGCAAGTACATGCACTGCAGAAACTACAGCCACCAGCAGATCAACCAGAAATCAAATATATAGAACGCTACTGTAGGCTTCAAGAAGCTGTTTGTATTCTCCTATGGCTATTTTCTAGCCAAGTATCAAAGGAAGCACAGTACTATGCCAGATGAGATGACACTGAGTTATTGCCTAATAGAAATCCAACCCCTACTGAATTTTGCCACTTCGGCCTTTGCTATGGATATGTGCGCCACTAAGCGCAGAACACAGCGGTCGCAAGTCTCACTACAAATTGCTCAGAATTGGCAAGTACATGCACTGCAGAAACTACAGCCACCAGCAGATCAACCAGAAATCAAATATATAGAACGCTACTGTAGGCTTCAAGAAGCTGTTTGTATTCTCCTATGGCTATTTTCTAGCCAAGTATCAAAGGAAGCACAGTACTATGCCAGATGAGATGACACTGAGTTATTGCCTAATAGAAATCCAACCCCTACTGAATTTTGCCACTTCGGCCTTTGCTATGGATATGTGCGCCACTAAGCGCAGAACACAGCGGTCGCAAGTCTCACTACAAATTGCTCAGAATTGGCAAGTACATGCACTGCAGAAACTACAGCCACCAGCAGATCAACCAGAAATCAAATATATAGAACGCTACTGTAGGCTTCAAGAAGCTGTTTGTATTCTCCTATGGCTATTTTCTAGCCAAGTATCAAAGGAAGCACACTACTATGCCAGATGAGATGACACTGAGTTATTGCCTAATAGAAATCCAACCCCTACTGAATTTTCCCACTTCGGTCTTTGCTATGGATATGTGTGCCACTAAGAGCTAAACACAACGGTAGCAAGTCCCCCTGCTAATTCCTCACAAAATGGTAAAAGATGCAAATTAAAATAAAAAAAGTAGAACGTTATTGTAGCCCTAAGAAGGGCTGTTGGGTTCTTTGAGAATCACTCCTGCCTAACAGTAAGCTAATAGAACACCCTAACGCTTTCCCTGACCAGCAGCAGCTCTCTCCCTAGCGGCATCCAGAGACAGAATGATCCGAGCAGCGCGGCCAGCGGCTAGTCTATCCCAGGGTCACCTGATCTGGCCAGCCAACCACTGCTATCGACGTGTAAGGGTACCACGTCATGCTGGGTGGAGTGCAGAGTCTCCTGGCTTGTGATTGGCTCTGTTTCTGGCCGCCAAAAAGCAAAACGGCGGGAGCTGCCATTTTCTCGAGCGGGCGAAGTATTCGTCCGAGTAACGAGCAGTTTCGAGTACCCTAATGCTCGACCGAGCATCAAGCTCGGACGAGCATGTTCGCTCATCTCTATTCATATGTCATTCTGGAAATGTTCCTCACTACCTGCAAATTGGCCAACCCGTGATCTATTCTGGACAAAGTATAACACGATTTGTTATGACAGGAGAAAGTTCTTTTTTCCCAGTATTTTGCTCTCCATATATCCTGTAAACCCATGTCCTGACAGAAATTCTTCAGTTTTATCCCCTCATTTGGGTTTATTTTTGTTTCCCCCAAAAGGTTAAGGCGACCGAGGTTGGGGTCAAGGACCATGTTCAGGTCTCCCATAATCAAAATTCTGCTACAGTTTTTATCCTTGGTAAAGCAGACAAATTCTGAAAGAAGCCTTAATGAAGAGGGGGGGGGGGGATATACATAAATGCAAGGACATACTTAATTCTGTTCAAAAAGGCAATGCATAAATATGAACCTTCCCTCGCTATCAGATTTTTTATCAATTAGTTTGAAGTCTATACTAGAGTGGTTCAGATCCGAGACACCCTTTGAGTAATTGCCCCCATATGAGTGAAATTCCCATGAAGCCCACATTCTGCATCCTAGTTCTGGAGTCAAATGGGTCTCTAGCAGTACTACCACTGAAGGTAAGTGTTTATTTATTACATCACATATTGCGCATCTTCTTTTCCTGTCACTCAGGCCCCTAATGTTCCAACTCTGAATTCTTGTTACCTTCTCCATTCAAAAAAAAAAAAGAAAAACCTCCACCTCTCTTGCCAGTGTCATTCCCCCCCCCCCCCTTCTCGTTTTACCCCAACTTGATCCTCCTGTACCAGCATACAGAAGATCCCCATTCCTTACATTGCCCTCCCGACATCCGTTAAATAACCTTACATGTATATAGCGTTCATTATTATCCCTTTAAGACAAATTATTAACTTCTTTCTACTCAGTTTGTCTTCCCTGCCTCATATCTAGATCCCCTGCCTTTACAGCCAGTCTGAGGCCTCCTCTGGGGACACAAAAAAAATGTTTTATTTTTATAAATAACCCTAAGTTTGCCAGAAAAAGTAGGGAGAATTGTATATTTGCCTCGTGCAGCCTATTTTTCACCATCTTGTAACACGCATAGTCTGGGAAAATGGCCACTTTTTTGCCATCCATCAACATCTATTGTTCTTTCTTTCTTGAGTTCCTAATAATATAATCCCTGTCTTGTGAATTCAGACATTTAACCAGAATTGTTCTGGGGGAAGCCCCTGGTATCGGTTTCTGAAATGGGATTCTGTGTGCTCTTTCCACTGCAAAGTTGGGAGATGGCTACTAACATACAGAAGTGGTTACTGAAAGTATTTGGTAGTGAGGAGCTATGTTCCCTTCGGAAGACTCCTCTGGATACCCAATTATTCTTATATTGGCCCTTCAGGACCGATTCTCAAGATCTAACAACTTTTCTTTCAGATGTACATTTTCTTCCCTTAGTTCTTTCATGCCTTTCTGGATTGATTTAATATCTTCCTCAGTTTTCCTAACGCTCTTCTCCACTCCCTTAAACTTATCCCTCAATGAATTCAAATCTTCCCTCATTATCGAAATGTCAGAGCTGATACTGCCAACCTCCTTTTTTAGCTCAAGTACTGATAATTTAGTTTCTTGAACCGTAGCAAGAATCTGAGCCAGAATGTCCTTGCTTACAGGGTTGGGGTCTTCGTTACCTGGGGCATTAGTCCCTGTGTTATTGGAGGTTGAGGGGTGAGAATCCTCCTTACTAATTTGTCTTGTTTTTGTTGCAGAGGCCTTTCCTTTCTGGGTTTTTTGGGGCCATGATGGAATGAAATAACCCACTCCGCTTATTCAAAAATAGACGAAAAAAAGATAAGTCAGCTCACCTGGATGAATGAAAGCATGTGCAGACGTGGCGTCCCGTGAGCACGGACACTTAGGCTCTTTAGTACAAGGAAGATAATGATGAACAAAATCCAGCTGCAAACGATGTCCACATGAGGATAAAAAACTGTTTCCTTTATTCAAAAAGCATTAAAAACAGGAATATAGTGAAGGCAAACAGCCTATATACATGACAAAAAACTCTACAGGGTAGTGAGGAGACAGGTGATCGCCTACGCGTTTCAGAGAAACATCTCCTTAATCATGGCTAACTTGTCTACACTGGCCGGGAACTTATAAGGGTAAGACCCAATATCACATGATGCATGAATGGGTGATGTCATAGGTCACATGAAGTTTTCCGGTAAGATTGACAGGCTGATTCTTTAACAAAGGTGTATGTAAACACATTAAAAATACTGTAATGTATGTCAATCTTACCGGCGAACTTCACGTGACCTATGACATCACCCATTCATGCATCATGTGATATTGGGTCTTACCCTTATAAGTTCCCGGCCTGTGTAGACAAGTTAGCCATGATTAAGGAGATGTTTCTCTGAAACGCGTAGGCAATCACCTGTCTCCTCACTACCCTGTAGAGTTTTTTGTCATGCATATAGGCTGTTTGCCTTCACTATATTCCTGTTTTTAATGCTTTTTGAATAAAGGAAACAGTTTTTTATCCTCACGTGGACATCGTTTGCAGCTGGATTTTATACTCCGCTTATTCAAACCACAATCACACCAGAAAAAAATATATATATATGCAGCAAATCCAGATGAATTCTACAGCATCAAACCTAGTAAATAAACCTTAAAGCGGAGTGTTAGCAAGGTTTGCGTTATAGTCCAGAATAGTCCAGTTGGGTATTATCCTGGTGCTAAGCCAGAAATAGAATTAGGTAGGTTAGTACCCCGTGGCAAAGTGTCCTGAAAACAAAATGTAAATATAGCATGCAATGTAGCCCAAATCAGACCAAATTAGCAATAACAGTTGCTTAGCCAAAGGTTGGGTAGGGTAGGAGAAGGGTGTTTCATAGTTTCATAGTTTCATAGTTTATACGGTTGAAAAAAGACACTTGTCCATCAAGTTCAACCAAGGAAGGGTAGGGATTGGATGAGGAAGGGATTTAGGGGAAACAATCCTATATAGCATAACAATCAATGTTATTTAGGTGTAAAAAGGCATCTATACCCTTCTTGAAGCTCTCCGCTGTCCCTGCTGTGACCAGCTCCTGAGGCAAGCTATTCCACAGATTGACAGTTCTCATAGTAAAAAAGCCCTGTCGCCTCCGGTGATTAAACCTTGGTTTCTCCAAACGGAGACAGTGCCCCCTCGTCTTTTGATTTGATTTAATCTGGAACAATTTACCACCATATTTTTTGTATGGACCATTCATATATTTATATAAATTAATCATGTCCCCTCGTAGTCGTCTCTTTTCCAGACTAAATAAATCTAGTTGTTTTAATCTTTCCTCATAACTAAGACCCTCCATACCCCTTATCAGTTTTGTGGCTCTACGTTGAAACCTCTCCAGCTCCAGGGCATCCTTTTTATGGACCGGTGCCCAGAACTGGACAGCATATTCCAGGTGTGGCCGAACCAGTGCCTTGTATAGTGGTAATATTACATCCCTATCACGTGAGTCCATTCCACTTTTGATACATGACATGATCCTACTAGCTTTAGAGGCAGCTGATTGGCATTGCATGCTGTTATTCAATTTATGATCTACTAGTACCCCCAGGTCCTTCTCCCAGTTGTACTCCCCCAAGGACATATTTTGCCTTTGGATTATTGGCCCCCAGGTGCATAACATTACATTTATCCACATTAAACCTCATTTGCCAAGTGGATGACCAAACATTCAGTTTGTCCAAGTCACCCTGCAGCCTATGAACATCCTCCATAGACTGTATTACACTACACAGTTTGGTCTGCAAAAATAGACACAGTGCTATTAATTCCTACCTCTATATCATTAATAAATATATTAGATAGTAGTGGGCCAAGCACAGAACCCTGAGGTACACCACTCATAACTGGTGACCATTCCGAGTAGGAATCATTGACCACAACTCTCTGGATACGATCCTTCAGCCAGTTTTCAATCCAATTGCAAATGATTTCTGCCAAACCAATAGCCCTAATTTTACCCATCAGGCGTCTATGAGGGACAGTGTCAAATGCCTTTGCAAAGTCCAAGAACACAATATCCACAGCTGCTCCTCCATCCAGGCACCTGCTCACATTTTCATAGAAGCAGATAAGGTTAGTTTGACAACTTCTATTCTTAGTAAACCCATGCTGGTTATCACTTATTATTCTATTTGATGTCACATACTCCAGTATGTAGTCTTTTACTAACCCTTCCAACACTTTCCCCACAATGGAAGTTAAGCTTACAGGCCTGTAATTGCCTGGCGAAGTTCTAGAGCCCTTTTTATATATTGGCACCACATTTTCCTTGCGCCAGTCACTTGGCACCACACCAGACATTACGGAATCCCTGAAGATTTTAGACAGTGGTACAGCAATAACAGAACTGAGTTCTTTAAGAACTCTGGGGTGTAACCCATCTGGTCCAGGAGCTTTGTACACATCGATTTTATTTAGCTTAGATTGGATAATGCCTACATTCAGCCAGTCTACTATATTACAGGGTGCATGACTCACACTGGCACCACCCAAGTCAGAAGTTCTCTCTTCTATTGTATAAACAGAGCTAAAAAACCTATTAAGTATCTCCGCCTTCTCCTGGTCTCCAGTCACCAATGCCCCATTTTCAGAATAAAGGGGTCCAACCTGTTGTGACCCATTTTTTTTTTGCATTGATATACCTAAAAAATTTCTTGGGATTTGTTTTGCTATCTTTAGCCACCTGTCTTTCATTTTGTATTTTGGCTGATTTGATTTCCTTTTTACAGATTTTGGTAAGTTTTTTGTAAGTACTGAAAGCCTCAGGTGACCCGTCAGATTTATATTTTTTAAATGCCCTCTTTTTCTCATTAATTGCCCTTTTAACTGTAGCTGTAAGCCACGAGGGGTGTAATCTAGCCCGTATATACTTGTTACCTATTGGAATAAATTTAGAAGTATAAAAACCCAGGATAGATTTGAATTTCTCCCATTTAACATTAGTATCACCATGTGACAGTATCTGATCCCAGTCTATATCTTGTATTGCAGCCCTGAATTTTTGGAAATTAGCCCTCTTAAAATTCAAAGTTTTCGATTTTCCCACCTGTTTCTGCTTTTTAAAGTTTAAGAGGAAAATAATTATATCATGATCGCTGTTCCCAAGGGGTTCCCGGATACTGACATTTTGGACAATCTCCGCATTGTTAGAAATCACAAGGTCCAACAATGCGTCACCTCTTGTGGGATCTTCTACAAGCTGCACCATAAAATTATCCTGAAGAATGTTCATAAAATGTCTCCCCTTCAGATGAAGATGAGCCCTGACCCCAATTTATATTTGGAAAGTTAAAGTCTCCCATTATCACTACGGTCCCCTCCTGTGCAGCCCGCTCCATCTGTTTATATAGGTGACCCTCTATTTCCTCAGAGATGTTAGGGGGTCTATAAATTACACCAAAAATAATTTTCTCAAAGCTCTCTTGGCTTTGAATTTCAACCCACAAAGTTTCAGCCTCCTCACACTCTGAGACCACTGACTCATTCACAATCGCTTTTAAGTCTCTTCTGACATACAGACATACACCACCTCCCCTCCTATTTGCCCTGTCTTTCCGAAAGAGTGTAAAACCTTGAATATTAACACCCCAATCAATATTAACCCCAATGTTAATGAGGCAGACCCTAAAATCCAGACCAGACCTATCTTAAGCGTTAGTTAGAGAACGGCAACATTGAAGGCCCTGGCAGAGTTGCACATAAATTACCAAATGCAGATACAGGACAGCATCAGCAGAAGAGAATATATACAGCAAATCAACGAAAATTGGAAAAGAAGCGTTTAGCAAAATTTGCTTTATGGTCCAGATCAGTCCAGGTAGATATTATCCAGGTACTAAGCCAGAAGTCAAGTTACTTAAGTTAGTGTATCACAGCAAAGCGTCCCGAAAGCAAAGTGTTAGTAAAACATGCAGTTTAGCCCAGATCAAAGCAAATCGGGGGCATCGGTTGCATAGCCAAGGGTTGAATAGGTAAGCCCTTTAATGAAGCTTTTATGTAACTTAGAGGAAAGATGTTAATAAGGCAAGTTCTGAAGTCAGCCCTAACCAGGCCGGATTAGTAATATTGCAGCTTGTCTTAAACGATGGTTAGTAAATAGACATCTTTGAAAGCTCTGGCAAATTATGCATATAATACTAGTTGACGATATTGAACCAAGGTGTTACCGTTACAGATGGGTCGCTGGTCACTTAGTAGCACGGCCGTTCATTGGAGAAGCGTTCCTGAGCCTTGAAAAACTTGAGTCGGTGCGTACTCCTCATCGGTCGAGTCTCATGGCTGATACCCGGCCACTGCAAGGCACCAGCACTCAAGAAGTCCCTCCAGGGAGCAAAGCACGCAGCTTGGCAGGCAACCCAGGACGCTCCTTCCTTTACTCCTTCACCAGCTTGAAAGATTTTTCTTTCCCCCGTTGCACACCTGCAGCTTTGAGGCAACACCCCGTCCCACTCTCAGTGACCTGCCACGAGGTCCGGTCAGGGTCCTTTACTGAGCGCACCTGGGCACCTGATAGGAAGAGGACAGGTGGTTCATCCGGCACTCTGAACCCAGGCAAAGCGAGGGCGGCAGGGCAGGCGGCGAATGCTACAGCGCCGGAGTGCTCACATCAGATCAGCGTTTCTGCACCACGGACATCGGGAGGCGGAGCGGTGTGCTCTCACGTCATCCCGTCACGCGATCCCCCAGTGCTTTCTCTGACTTTGATCACTAGGAAGTATCTGTATTTGCTCACTAGGAAGTGGCCGGTTTTGAAATGTGTCTCCTGCAAGAATAATAATTTTACACCCTGTCTGTGCATACCATAGAGAATTTGTGATATTTTTTGAGGGACATTTAACCCCCTAGCGTTCAGGGACCAAAGTTTCACATTTCCATTGCTGATATTCTATCAAAGCGCTGCTTTGGGTGTGGAGTGGCCAAATGTGGGGTGAAGGTACAGGAAGCTCAGGAAAGGACACTAGGTGAGGACACAAGGGGAGACAAACACAAGCGGCTGACAAAATAAGAGGAGCGGGACAAAGGAGGAACAAAAAACTAACAAAGTATAACAAGGGTAGAAGTAAGATGTGAAAAAACAATAAACAAACACACTACAAATTACTATTATTGGGTGCAAAGCTACCAAGTGTGCTACAACAGACTGAACAGCATATTGCAATATTAGGGTTGACTCTGTCTGACATTGAACAGACAACCCCTTTTCTGCAGAATTTTCCTTTAAGAATAAAAGGTGCTTGCCAAGCAGGCTGTAATAACAGTTGCTGCTGAAACTGCCACACCTTTCTTGAAACTGTCAATTATTTATACATTCAACTGTAAACACCAAGTTTATGCCTTTGTTGTATAACCAGTTTAGACTAGGTAATTTACATATTATTAAATTGTATGCCATAACCCACAATTACGCTGGCAGACTGCCAGACAAATATGAAAAGAGCATGTTATCAATCAGATCAAAAAATATATTCTCAAAGCGATATCCAAAAATAAACATGGTTTATTAATTAAACCAAATATTTAAAAAAAAGTGAATGAGATAAAAAGAAATATTTCTGATCCGTTACTGCTCCTTTTTCAGTTGTTATCTTACTGATCCTCAATGTATCCTTTGCTGATCATAAATAACTGTTTGGATATAAAAACATCTACCTTACCTAAGTGTACTGGTCACTCCAATAAGATTCTTTTAGTAAATGAATGAGATTAGAGTAGAAAAACTCAGGTACATGAGGAAAATATAATGAGACATGTAGCTTGACATTGGAATGAATGGCAGTCCAGAAGATTTTTCTATGTTTTTGTGGCTTATGGACAACAAGTGTGCTCTTCAGCATTTCATCTTTATATTCAAACTTTTGTCTGGCTTTAAAGGGGTATTTCATGAAGACAAGTTTCTTAAATATATTCAGGATAACAAAATAACACATTCTCTTATTCAATTATCTCTGCTCCCTGTCTCTAGCACCCCACCCTTGCATTCCAGGATGAGCTCACACAGACTTCCTGCCACCGCAGGACAATTATTTTATATACAATGGTATTACGTACCACCAAATGAGAGGAACGGCAATGAGGACGAGGGTAGCCCCAGCTTTTGAGCCCCCATCTATATTACACCACAAGAAATACATCAAGGTAACCTAATAACCTATTTTAGATATGTAGACGATCTATTCCTTTTTTGGGGAGGAGACCTCAACTCGCTTCAACAATTCTTCAAGGAAATTAACAGCAATAATTGGGGAATAAATTTAACTCTAAATGTACAAAAAGAACAAATTGAATTCCTTGACCTAATAATTAAGCATAACAAAAAACATATTATCACAGAAACATTTATCAAGCCAGTAGATATTAACAGTTATTTAAACTTTCATAGCAATCACCACAAAAAAATGGTTAAGAAACATACCATATAGTCAATTTCTCCGGATAAGGAAAAATTGTACCAATACATATACAGAACAAGCAAAAATAATTGAGAAACGTTTCTTGGAGAAAGAATACCCCAAAGGGATTGTAAGAGATGCAAAAAATAAAGCTGGGAAACACACACAGCGAGAATGTTTACAACCTCTTGAAAAGGTACACAAACATGAAGGTGAAAAGAAAAAAAATAATCAGATTATATTTATTACTACTTATACCAACGATTACAAAAGAATCGAAATGATTATCAAAAAACATTGGCACATTTTAAGGAATGATCCGTACTTGGAAAAAATCATTCCAAAAAACCCACTGTTCACATACAGAAGGGAAAGAACATTGAAACAAAGGTTGGCACCAAGTGTACCCAAGCAACACAAAAAATTAAACTCATCGGCTAAGGACATCACTGATGCGAAATTATCAAAATGTTATAAGAAAAACTGTTTATGTTATCAAACATAACTATAATTCATTTAATTATACCAAAGAAACTTTCAATGTAAAAATCAACATGACATGCCAATCGCGATATGTTATCTATCTCATAGACTGTCAATGTGGACTACAATATATAGGAAGGACCACACAACCCCTACATTGTAGACTCAACCAACACAGGTTTAATATAAGTCACGCAAACAAAAACCACAGTGTTTCCAGACATATGGAACTAAAACATAAAGACAACATCAGGTACAACATTATGCCGAAAGATCAAGTGAGTGAAGATGCACCCAATCGGTCTGAGGTTCTAAAAAGAAAAGAAATTTTCTGGATGTACAAATTAAAGACACTTAAACCACATGGCTTGAATGAAGCAACTGAAACTATATTAATATAAAGTTGGTCCACATTAATTAATAATTTATTTCATCATCCTTTCATACTAGTCGTAATAATAATAATTATCATTATACTGAAATTAATAACACTCCGTTCTCTCACGGAACCGATTCCTATATATAACATAAAAGGTTTGTTATAACCATTATATGTATCCTATTTTACAACTAAGAGTAAAACTACAGCATAAATTTGAATAATTGTTCAGTCAGATTATGGTTAGAGATGAGCGAGCACTAAAATGCTCGGGTACTCGTTATTTGAGACGAACTTTTCCCGATGCTCGAGTGCTCGTCTCGAATAACGAGCCCCATTGAAGTCAATGGGAGACTCGAGCATTTTTCAAGGGGACCAAGGCTCTGCACAGGGAAGCTTGGCCAAACACCTGGGAACCTCAGAAAAGGATGGAAACACCACGGAAATGGACAGGAAACAGCAGGGGCAGCATGCATGGATGCCTCTGAGGCTGCTTAATTGCACCATTATGCCAAAATTATGGGCAACAGCATGGCCATGACAGAGTGACCGAATGAGGCTAGATAGCATCTAAAACATGCAATAATTGACCCTGACACTATAGGGGACGGCATGCAGAGGCAGGCTAGAGAGTCTCATGGCGACATACCCTAAATGGACTCAGGTTTCACCAAAGGAGGTGAAATGATTTCCTATGTGAACAAAAGGTTGACGGTATATTTAGTCGATAACACAGCATGGTGGCGACATAGTGACCAAGTTCCATAACGTATCTGGTGAAACACCCTAAAAATGAGCCTGGCACAGCTCTTTTGATAAGGGGACAACATGTGGAGGCAGCCATGGAGACGACTTCCATGATTAAGAGCGACAGTATGGGGCATTCATATTGCGCTGCTATGATTGCAACTTCAGGTCTCCAGCATGGCGGCGACAGCTGGGCCGAGTTCCACTATGTATCTGGTGAAACACCTGAAAATTCTGCCTGACACAGCTCGTTTGATAAGGGGATGATGTGCTGCATATCCTCTCGTGTTCCAGCGTCTGGGGTATAGAGAGTTGAAATGAGACATTGGTGGACGCTGTGGAGGATCGTGGAGGCAAAATGGACAGAAAACAGCAGGGGCAGCATGCATGGATGCCTCTGAGGCTGCCTAATCTTGGGATGGAGCTGGCGGTCCACTGCCAGGCGAGATTTCGCCTGTCCAAGCCCCTGTCTCTCGGCTCCTCCCCACCCAAAATGGGCCTGGGGGCCAGAAGCGTTTACTTTGAAAAAATTATAATTTTCAAAGCAGGCCGGGTCGTTTGAATATTTCACCTAGGAATAATGGAATAGCATAGTGGTTCTATTTTTAATTGTTTTTACGGAAATGGTTCCATGATTAAGAGCGACAGAATGGGGCATCCATATTGCGCTGCTATGATTGCAACTTCAGGTCTCCAGCATGGCGGCGACAGATGGGCCGCGTTCCACTATGTATCTGGTGAAACACCTGAAAATTCTGCCTGACACAGCTCGTTTGATAAGGGGACGATGTATGGAGGCAGTGAACTAGTAGTAGATTAAAGGTGCTGCAGTTAAAACTATGTTAGTTGGATCTTGAGATGGAGCTGGCGCTCCGCTGCCAGGCGAGCTTTCGCCAATCCAAGCCCCTGTCTCTAGGCTACTCCCCAAACAGCACTTCTAAGAACCTTTTGTATAAGATCAAGTGTAGTTGCGTTCTTATAAGTTTGGGATATGGCAGGTGAGGGGAATGTAAACAGATGCGCAAGAAGCGCTGAAATAATATCGGTAAATGATAAAAGTTTGCCAGTATATTTTGTGGATTACACAGCAGGGTGGCGACAAAGTTAACAAGTTTGATGTGGAATGCCCTGTAATAGCTCTTGGGCGGTGTGCCTTTTATCGCCTAGGCTCAGCAGTTTGAGCACCGCCTGCTGTCGCTTAGCGACGGCACTGCTGCACCTAGAGCTACCGACTGATGGCGCCATGCCCACGGATGGTAATTCGGAGGAGGTGGAGGAGGGGTGGGAGGAGGAGGAGGTATAGTAGGCCTTTGAGACCTGGACCGAGCTAGGCCCCGCAATCCTCGGCGTCGGCAGTATATGACCAGCCCCAGGGTCAGACTCGGTCCCAGCCTCCACCAAGTTAAGTGTAGTAGCGTTCTTATAAGTTTGGGATATGGCGGGTGAGGGGAATGTAAACAGATGCGCAAGAAGCGCTGAAATAATATCCGTAAATGGTAAAAGTTTGGCAGTATATTTTGTGGATTACACAGCAGTGTAATCAACAGATGCGCAAGAAGCGCTGAAATAATATCGGTTAATCATTAAAGTTTGCCAGTATATTTTGTGGATAACACAGCAGGGTGGCGACAAAGTTAACAAGTTTGATGTGGAATCCATGAAAACAACCCAAATTTCTGCCTGACACACCTCGTTTGATAAGGGGACGATGTATGGAGGCAGCTATATGGACGACTTTTGGAGGTAGCAATGGAGAAAACGTGTGGAGGCTGCTATGGAGACAATTTAATTTGGATAGTGCCTGTATGTGGCAGTCTAAAAAAGTTTTCAAACCAGAGGAGCAGGTAGGTGGCCCTCCAGAAAAATGAAATAGATTGAGTGCCTGTATGTGGCAGTCCAAAAAAGTTTTCAAACCAGAAGAGCAGGTAGGTGGCCCTCCAGAAAAATGAAATAGATTGAGTGCCTGTATGTGGCAGTCCAAAAAAGTTTTCAAACCAGAGGAGCAGGTAGGTGGCCCTCCAGAAAAATTGAATAGATTGAGTGCCTGTATGTGGCAGTCCCAAAAATTGTTTAAAACAGAGGACCGGGTAGGTGGCCCTCCAGAAAAATTAAATGCATAAAGTACTATAGCTAGAGCCAGTGGGCCCTGTCAAAAAATAGCCAGTTTCCTCTGCTTTAGTGTACAAAGAGGAGGAGAAGGAGGAAAATGAGGAGGAGGAGTGCATAAATTATTCAGCTTCCTTCACCTGGTAGAGATTGGAAATTATGAGAAATCCAGGCTTTATTCATCTTAATAAGCGTCAGCCTGTCAGTGCTGTCAGTCGACAGGCGTGTACGCTTATCGGTGATGATGCCACCAGCTGCACTGAAAACCCGCTCGGACAACACGCTAGCGGCAGGGCAGGCAAGAACCTCCAAGGCGTACAGCGCCAGTTCGTGCCACATGTCCAGCTTTGAAACCCAGTAGTTGTAGGGAGCTGTGTGATCATTTAGGACGATGGTATGGTCAGCTACGTACTCCCTCACCATCTTTCTGTAAAGATCAGCCCTACTCTGCCGAGACTGGGGACCGGTGACAGTGTCTTGCTGGGGTGACATAAAACTGGCAAAGGCCTTGTAAAGCGTACCCCTGCCAGTGCTGGACAAGCTGCCTGCTCGCCTACTCTCCCTCGCTACATGTCCCGCAGAACTACGCACTCTGCCGCTAGCGCTGTCAGAAGGGAAATACTGTTTCAGCTTGTGCACCAGAGCCTGCTGGTATTCATGCATTCTCACACTCCTTTCCTCTCCAGGGATGAGAGTGGAAAGATTTTGCTTGTACCGTGGGTCCAGGAGAGTGAATACCCAGTAATCGGTGCTGGAATAAATTCTTTGAACGCAAGGGTCACGGGATAGGCAGCCTAGCATGAAATCTGCCATATGCGCCAGAGTCCCAACGCGCAAGAATTCACTCCCCTCACTGGCCTGACTGCCCATTTCCTCCTCCTCCAACTCCTCTTCTTCTGCCCATACACGCTGAACAGTGAAGGACTGAACAATGGTCCCCTCTTGTGTCTCGCCAACATTCTCCTCCTCTTCCTCCTCATCCTCCTCCACCTCCTCCGATATGCGCTGAGAAACAGACCTGAGGGTGCTTTGGCTATTAACAAGGTAATCTTCTTCCCCCGTCTCTTGTGACGAGCGCAAAGCTTCCGACTTCATGCTGATCAGAGAGTTTTTCAACAGGCCAAGCAGCGGGATGGTGAGGCTGATGATGGCGGCATCGCCACTGACCATCTGTGTTGACTCCTCAAAGTTACTCAGCACCTGACAGATATCAGACATCCATGTCCACTCCTCATTGTAGACTTGAGGAAGCTGACTGACCTGACTACCAGTTCTGGTGGAAGTTGACATCTGGCAGTCTACAATCGCTCTGCGCTGCTGGTAAACTCTGAATAACATGGTTAATGTTGAATTCCACCTCGTGGGCACGTCGCACAACATTCGGTGAGCGGGCAGTTGGAGGCGGCGCTGCGCTGCCCTGAGAGTGGCAGCATCTGTGCTGGACTTCCTGAAATGCGCACAGATGCGGCGCACCTTCGTGAGCAAATCAGACAGATTGGGGTATGTCTTGAGGAAACGCTGAACTATCAGATTTAACACATGGGCCAGGCATGGCACATGTGTCAGTCTGCCGAGTTGCAGAGCCGCCACCAGGTTACGGCCGTTGTCACACACAACCATGCCTGGCTTCAGGTTCAGCGGTGCCAGCCACAGATCAGTCTGTGCCAAGATGCCCTGTAATAGTTCTTGGGCGGGGTGCCTTTTATCGCCTAGGCTCAGCAGTTTGAGCACCGCCTGCTGTCGCTTAGCGACGGCGCTGCTGCTGTGCCTAGAGCTAGCGACTGATGGCGCCATGCCCACGGATGATAGTTCGGAGGAGGAGGTGGAGGAGGGGTGGGAGGAGGAGGAGGCATAGTAGACCTGAAAGACCTGGACCGAGGTAGGCCCCGCAATCCTCGGCGTTGGCAGTATATGACCAGCCGCAGGGTCAGACTCGGTCCCAGCCTCCACTAAGTTAACCCAATGTGCCGTCAGCGATATATAGTGGCCCTGCCCGGCAGCACTCGTCCACGTGTCCGTGGTCAGGTGGACCTTGTCAGAAACGGCGTTGGTCAGGGCACGGATGATGTTGTCTGACACGTGCTGGTACAGGGCTGGGACGGCACATCGGGAAAAGTAGTGGCGGCTGGGGACCGAATACCGAGGGGCGGCCGCCGCCATGAGGTTGCGAAAGGCCTCGGTCTCTACTAGCTTATAGGGCAGCATCTCCAGGCTAAGCAATCTGGAGATGTGGACATTAAGGGCTTGGGCGTGCGGGTGGGTTGCACTATATTTCCTTTTCCGCTCCAGCTTCTGGGGTATGGAGAGCTGAACGCTGGTGGATGCTGTGGAGGATCGTGGAGGCGACGATGGGGTTTTTGTACCAGGGTCCTGGGCAGGGGGCTGACACAGGGGAAGGAGCAGTGGTGTGCACGGCCGGAGGTGAATGGGCTTGGTGCCACTGAGTGGGGTGTTTAGCATTCATATGCCTGCGCATACTGGTGGTAGTTAAGCTAGTAGTGGTGGAACCCCTGCTGATCCTGGTTTGGCAAAGGTTGCACACCACAGTCCGTCGGTCATCCGGTGTTTCCTTAAAGAACCTCCAGACTTCTGAAAATCTAGCCCTCGCCGCGGGAGCCCTCGCCACGGGAGCTTCACTACGTGACACAATTGGCGCTGATGCGCCAGCTCTGGCCCTGCCTCTCAGTCTGGCCCCACCACTGCCTCTTCCAACCTGTTCTGGTCGAGGAATCTCCTCTGTCTCAGAAGCACTGTGTTCACCCGGCCTATCAACCCAGCTTGGGTCTGTCACCTCATCATCCTCCGATCCCTCAGTCTGCTCCCCCCTCGGACTTCCTGCCCTGACAACAACTTCACCACTGTCTGACAACCGTGTCTCCTCATCATCGGACACCTCTTTACACACTTCTTCCACTAAGTCAAGAAGGTCATCATCACCCACAGACTGCGACTGGTGGAAAACCTGGGCATCGGAAAATTGCTCAGCAGCAACCGGACAAGTGGTTTGTGACTGTGGGAAGGGTCCAGAAAACAGTTCCTCAGAGTATGCCGGTTCGAAATGCCAAATTTTCCTGGGAGGGGGCAGACTGGGGGGGAGGAGGCTGAGGTGCAGGAGCTGGAGGAGTGCCGATTTCGGTGACATGGGTGGACTGCGTGGAAGACTGACTGGTGGACAAATTGCTCGAAGCATTGTCGGCAATCCACGACATCACCTGTTCGCACTGTTCTGGCCTCAACAGTGCTCTACCACGAGTCCCAGTAACTTCAGACATGAACCTAGGGAGTGTATCTCTGCGGCGTTCCCCTGCTCCCTCATCAGCAGGTGGTGTCTCACCTCGCCCAGGACCACGGCCTCTGACCCCTGCAGTAGTTGGACGCCCACGTCCCCGCCCTCGTCCTCTACCCCTAGCCCTCGGGTTAAACATTTTGAAAATGAAAGTTATAACTTTAATTTTTTTTTTAACTTTTTTTTGTGTTTTTTTGTGTGGTTTTTTTTTTGTGTTTTTTAGTTTTTAAAACCAAACGATGCCATCCTATTGCTATGGCTATTTTCTAGCCAAGTATGAAAGCACACTGCTATGCCAGATGAGATGACGCTGAGTTATGAAAAAATAAACGAAAAATAAAAAGAAATGGCAGACTGTGCCTAATTTCAATCCAACCCCTAATAAATTATCCCACTTCGGTCTTTGCGATGGATATGTGCGTCACTAAGCGCTAAACACAACGGTCGCAAGTCTCCCTGCAAATTCCTCACAATATGGTAGTAGATGCACTACAGCAAGGCCAGCCACCAGCAGCTCAACCAGAAATAAAATATTTAACGCTATTGTAGGCCTAAGTAAGCCGTTTGGATTCTCCTATGGCTATTTTCTAGCCAAGTATGAAAGCACACTGCTATGCCAGATGAGATGATGACGCTGAGTTATGAAAAAATAAACGTAAAATAAAAAGTAAATGGCAGAATGTGCCTAATTGAAATCCAACCCCTAATAAATTGTCCCACTTCGGTCTTTGCGATGGATATGTGCGTCACTAAGCGCTAAACACAACGGTCGCAAGTCTCACTGCAAATTCCTCACAATATGGTAGTAGATGCACTACAGCAAGGCCAGCCACTAGCAGATCAACCAGAAATAAAATATATAACGCTATTGTAGGCCTAAGTAAGCCGTTTGGATTCTCCTATGGCTATTTTCTAGCCAAGTATGAAAGCACACTGCTATGCCAGATGAGATGACGCTGAGTTATGAAAAAATAAACGTAAAATAAAAAGTAAATGGCAGACTGTGCCTAATTGAAATCCAACCCCTAATAAATTGTCCCACTTCGGTCTTTGCGATGGATATGTGCGTCACTAAGCGCTAAACACAACGGTCGCAAGTCTCACTGCAAATTCCTCACAATATGGTAGTAGATGCACTACAGCAAGGCCAGCCACTAGCAGATCAACCAGAAATAAAATATATAACGCTATTGTAGGCCTAAGTAAGCCGTTTGGATTCTCCTATGGCTATTTTCTAGCCAAGTATGAAAGCACACTGCTATGCCAGATGAGATGACGCTGAGTTATGAAAAAATAAACGTAAAATAAAAAGTAAATGGCAGACTGTGCCTAATTGAAATCCAACCCCTAATAAATTGCCCCACTTCGGTCTTTGCGATGGATATGTGCGTCACTAAGTGCTAAACACAACGGTCGCAAGTCTCACTGCAAATTCCTCACAATATGGTAGTAGATGCACTACAGCAAGGCCAGCCACTAGCAGATCAACCAGAAATAAAATATATAACGCTATTGTAGGCCTAAGTAAGCCGTTTGGATTCTCCTATGGCTATTTTCTAGCCAAGTATGAGAGCACACTGCTATGCCAGATGAGATGACGCTGAGTTATGAAAAAATAAACGTAAAATAAAAAGTAAATGGCAGACTGTGCCTAATTGAAATCCAACCCCTAATAAATTGTCCCACTTCGGTCTTTGCGATGGATATGTGCGTCACTAAGCGCTAAATACAACGGTCGCAAGTCTCACTGCAAATTCCTCACAATATGGTAGTAGATGCACTACAGCAAGGCCAGCCACTAGCAGATCAACCAGAAATAAAATATATAACGCTATTGTAGGCCTAAGTAAGCCGTTTGGATTCTCCTATGGCTATTTTCTAGCCAAGTATGAAAGCACACTGCTATGCCAAATGAGATGACGCTGAGTTATAAAAAAATAAACGTAAAATAAAAAGTAAATGGCAGAATGTGCCTAATTGAAATCCAACCCCTAATAAATTGTCCCACTTCGGTCTTTGCGATGGATATGTGCGTCACTAAGCGCTAAACACAACGGTCGCAAGTCTCACTGCAAATTCCTCACAATATGGTAGTAGATGCACTACATCAAGGCCAGCCACTAGCAGATCAACCAGAAATAAAATATATAACGCTATTGTAGGCCTAAGTAAGCCGTTTGGATTCTCCTATGGCTATTTTCTAGCCAAGTATGAAAGCACACTGCTATGCCAGATGAGATGACGCTGAGTTATGAAAAAATAAACGTAAAATAAAAAGTAAATGGCAGACTGTGCCTAATTGAAATCCAACCCCTAATAAATTGTCCCACTTCGGTCTTTGCGATGGATATGTGCGTCACTAAGCGCTAAACACAACGGTCGCAAGTCTCACTGCAAATTCCTCACAATATGGTAGTAGATGCACTACAGCAAGGCCAGCCACTAGCAGATCAACCAGAAATAAAATATATAACGCTATTGTAGGCCTAAGTAAGCCGTTTGGATTCTCCTATGGCTATTTTCTAGCCAAGTATGAAAGCACACTGCTATGCCAGATGAGATGACGCTGAGTTATGAAAAAATAAACATAAAATAAAAAGTAAATGGCAGACTGTGCCTAATTGAAATCCAACCCCTAATAAATTGTCCCACTTTGGTCTTTGCGATGGATATGTGCGTCACTAAGCGCTAAACACAACGGTCGCAAGTCTCACTGCAAATTCCTCACAATATGGTAGTAGATGCACTACAGCAAGGCCAGCCACTAGCAGATCAACCAGAAATAAAATATATAACGCTATTGTAGGCCTAAGTAAGCCGTTTGGATTCTCCTATGGCTATTTTCTAGCCAAGTATGAAAGCACACTGCTATGCCAAATGAGATGACGCTGAGTTATAAAAAAATAAACGTAAAATAAAAAGTAAATGGCAGAATGTGCCTAATTGAAATCCAACCCCTAATAAATTGTCCCACTTCGGTCTTTGCGATGGATATGTGCGTCACTAAGCGCTAAACACAACGGTCGCAAGTCTCACTGCAAATTCCTCACAATATGGTAGTAGATGCACTACATCAAGGCCAGCCACTAGCAGATCAACCAGAAATAAAATATATAACGCTATTGTAGGCCTAAGTAAGCCGTTTGGATTCTCCTATGGCTATTTTCTAGCCAAGTATGAAAGCACACTGCTATGCCAGATGAGATGACGCTGAGTTATGAAAAAATAAACGTAAAATAAAAAGTAAATGGCAGACTGTGCCTAATTGAAATCCAACCCCTAATAAATTGTCCCACTTCGGTCTTTGCGATGGATATGTGCGTCACTAAGCGCTAAACACAACGGTCGCAAGTCTCACTGCAAATTCCTCACAATATGGTAGTAGATGCACTACAGCAAGGCCAGCCACTAGCAGATCAACCAGAAATAAAATATATAACGCTATTGTAGGCCTAAGTAAGCCGTTTGGATTCTCCTATGGCTATTTTCTAGCCAAGTATGAAAGCACACTGCTATGCCAGATGAGATGACGCTGAGTTATGAAAAAATAAACATAAAATAAAAAGTAAATGGCAGACTGTGCCTAATTGAAATCCAACCCCTAATAAATTGTCCCACTTTGGTCTTTGCGATGGATATGTGCGTCACTAAGCGCTAAACACAACGGTCGCAAGTCTCACTGCAAATTCCTCACAATATGGTAGTAGATGCACTACAGCAAGGCCAGCCACCAGCAGATCAACCAGAAATAAAATATATAACGCTATTGTAGGCCTAAGGCCCCTTCCACACTAGCGAGTGTGATGCGATGAACTCGCATCACACTCGCAACGCAAGCTGCCGGGAACGCACGGCCCGAACCCTGCACCGCGGGAGTGAACTGACATGCTGAGTTCACTCCCGCAGTGCAGCGTTCGGGCCGTGCGTTCCCGGCAGCTTGCGTTGCGAGTGTGATGCGAGTTCATCGCATCACACTCGCTAGTGTGGAAGGGGCCTAAGTAAGCCGTTTGGATTCTCCTATGGCTATTTTCTAGCCAAGTATGAAAGCACACTGCTATGCCAGATGAGATGACGCTGAGTTATGAAAAAATAAACGTAAAATAAAAAGAAACTGGCAGACTGTGCCTAATTGAAATCAAACCCCTAATAAATTGTCGCACTTTGGTGTTTGAGGTGGATATGTGTGTCACTAAGAGCTAAACACAACGGTAGCAAGTCCCCCTGCAAATTCCTCACAATATGGTACTAGCTGCAAATAAAAAAAAAAATGTATAACGTTATTGTAGCCCTAAGAAGGGCTGTTGGGTTCTTGTAGAATCACTTCTGCCTAACACTATTCTAATAGAACAGCCTAACGCTTTCCCTGACCAGCAGCAGCTCTCTCCCTAGCGGCATCCAGACACAGAATGATCCGAGCAGCGCAGGCAGGGGCTAGTCTATTCCAGGGTCACCTGATCTGGCCAGCCAACCACTGCTATCGACGTGTAAGGGTACCACGTCATGCTGGGTGGAGTGCAGAGTCTCCTGGCTTGTGATTGGCTCTGTTTCTGGCCGCCAAAAAGCAAAACGGCGGGAGAAGCCATTTTCTCGAGCGGGCGAAGTATTCGTCCGAGCAACGAGCAGTTTCGAGTACGCTAATGCTCGAACGAGCATCAAGCTCGGACGAGTATGTTCGCTCATCTCTAATTATGGTACATACTTACAGTGATCTCCAATAGCGTCTACTGCCTCGCAATACATGAACCGCTTTTGGTCCGTACAGGCTTACGTAGATGTAGTCCTACAGCACAACGACAGCCATGTTTGTAATTTTTCTCCAGGCCCGGTTCGGGGAAAAATACCAGATGATTACCGATCTCCATTGCGAGATTTTTTATCAAGGTAACCCTCACAATTATTTTATGTTAACAATTATCTATCCTGTATTTATTTCTAGATTTGTAAATAAGCTTTAGATGTATTTTATCCAATATATATGTATTTTAATGCATTCGAACATCGATTAACATCGAACATCGGTTTTCCGTTACCGGCAGAGTTTTGCGCCAATTTCTTGTCTTTAAATAGCCACTCATGGACCTGTATATTATTATACAACTGATGAAGGATCCGTTCCGGGTCCGAAACGCGTTTTGTTTTAAATGATTTTAAGAAAGTAATAAATTCTGTATACTAAGTACCGTGCCGGGTCCTCCTTCTGTACCCACGGGAGATTTTTATCACATTTTTTCTTGATACCCTTTTTGGGGAGAAAAAACGTATTGTCTTGGATTTCTGAGTGGTTCCCATACCAGAACATATCCCCTAAGGCTGCGCTACGAGTTACATCTTTAAACGTGCATATGAGTTGTGCCAACAGCACAACTCTAAAAGGTGAGTGCAATAGTTCACTCTATATTCATATTTTCTCCTGGAAGATAACCTGCACATTGAGCGCCCCTTGGCTCTCCTCTGTGTTTTTTCTTGCCACCGCCTGTGAGGAGACTTAAGCTACAGACAGATAAGATCTTTATCCAGGGGAGGCACAGATAATGTGTTATAGTAGAGCAGAGTAATTCATGTGTAATATGCATCCCATGAATTTCATCATCTATCATCTCTGATCAGTCTCATCTCTCTTTTTTATATGGCAGATACTAATGAATGCTCAGAAGTTAAATGAAAATGTACATAAACCTGTACCCTAATAACCTAACCACATTGTCAACACACAGAACTAGTTGGATCATAAGGGGGCTGCTTAAGAGAGTCCCCACCCACCACCTGGAATTTTGCACTGACCATTACTGAGTGATAGGAGCTAAAACAGAAATAAAAATGAGTAAAAAAAAGTAAGGCATTAAAATCATTTTTAATGCCTTACTTTATGTACATTTTCATTTAACTTCTGAGCATTCATTAGTATCTGGTATTAGTATCACTGGGGGATTGAAATTTTAGAACTTACTTTCATGAGCATTCCCCTTTAAGAAGGCTAACCTGCATTAACAATACACTTGTAAAAGGCCCTATCCCATTTCCATAAAGAGAGTTTCTAACAAAAAGTCTTAACTTTATTTTGGATAACAACCATTTTAAATATGTTTGCCAGATATACCATCAAACAAGGGAGGACTGCAATGGGGAGAAAATTTTCATTTTCATCGTTTGCTAATTTCTTTGTTGGTCACTTCAATGTACCATTGCATATGGTGAGAAAACCAAATAATGGCAATCTATGATTTTACAAACTTTTCATATATGATCTATTCATTTTGAACAACAAAAATCCTAACACTCAATAAAAATATGTGGGGAACCACACTCACTCTTAATTCCAGTAAACAATCTTTAACATTTTTAACCCCTTAAGGAGGCAGGGTTTTTTCACTCATTTATCGCTCTCCACCTTCAAAAATCCATAACCTTTTCGTTTTTCCGTGTGCAGACCTGTGTGAGTGCTTATTTTGTGCAACACAAATTTTACTTTCCCGTAATGTTATTTATTATTCCATGCCGTGAAGCAGAAAAAAATTCCAAATGTGGAAAAATTGAAAAAAAAAAAAATGCATGTGCGTAACGTTCTTATGGTCTCAGTTTTTAAGACTTTCACTATGCGCTCCAAATAACACATCTACTTTATTCTTTGGTTCAGTACGATCACGGTGATACCAAATTTATATCGATTTTCTTGTGTTTTAATATATTTTCAAAAATAAAACAAATTTGTACGGAAAAAAAAAAAAAATGTTGCCATCTTCTGACGCTAATAACTTTTTCATACTTTAGTGCATGGAGCTGTGTGATAAGTCACTTTTTTGCAAAATGAGCCGACGTTTTCATTGCTACCATTTTGAGGACTATGCAACATTTTTATCACTTTTTATTACATTTTTTATGTCACGTAAAAAGGTGTAAAAGTCGCGTTTCGGACATTTGGGTGCCATTTCCCGTTTTGGAGGTCACCGCCGGCAATAACCGTTTTTATATTTTGATAGATTGGGCATTTTAGGACACGTGATACCAAATGTGTTTGTGATTTTTACTGGTTATTTTGTTTTATATCAGTACTAGGGAAAGGGGGGTGATTTGAATTTTTTATATTTTATACATTTTTTAAAACTTTTTTTTTTTTCACTATTTCTTAGATCCTCTAGGGTACACTAACCCTAGAAGGTTCGATCATTCCTACCATACACTGGCGTTTTTGCATATGGTTCATGCAGGAATCTGCAGAAAACATGCATGTTTTAAGTGCCGCCGGCGACTTTGCTGGCGTCAGAGGAGATGTTAACACCCGTGGTCGGTGCATGCAGCAAAGCCCATCTCTGTATGAAGAGGCCTCAACCCGTGAGCACTCTTCATACACCCTTCATAGGAACGATCGAACCATCTAGGGTTAGTGTACCCTAGAGTATTTTTTGGACTTTAAGACGCACTGGACCATAAGACGCATCTAGGTTTTAGAGGAAGAAAAATAAGAAATTTCCCCCCCCCCCCAAATAGTGTGCTAAAATATTTAATAAATTAAAGTAAAGTAACGGTGCTGTAGAGAGCAGTGCGGTGCAGCCATGTTTCCCTTTAAATAGGGGCAGGGGCGAGCAGTGCTCGCCCCCTTCTCCTCTCCCGGTGCTACGGTACGGCGGGCACACTTTTGTGTGAATGTAGCCTAAGGGGACTGTGTAGAGGATACTTTTATTAGGGGTCATTGTGTGACATTTGGTGAAGTTTTAATAGTGTACTTTGTGTCAGGAGAATTACTGGGGAGACTTTATTAGGGGACATTTTATGGGACACTGTTACCTGGTGCTGAAGGATGACTCCTGTGCCGACATTACAAGTGTTCTGTCAGATTCAGCTCTATGCAGAACACTTGGTGGTCTGGGGGAGAGTTGTTTCTTTGACCCAACACTGATTGGCTAGGGCTTGGCTAGCAGCAAGCTCAGCCAACCAGTGTTTGGGGCAGAATAGTCCAGTCAGCAGGCACTGCATGCTGCCACTGCCTGTCAGGGAAATTTCCACATATTTCGCGATGTGATATGTGGTTCCAAATCATTGTATAGTACAAGCTGCTCGGTGAATCACTAAGACCTTCACATGTTTGAGAGAATTCCAATTTATTTAGGTTGCAGACACATTCCAATAGCCTCTGAAAGATGATCTGTGTACTTGGGGGGATGGAACTAGAAGAACAGATTCAAAAGGGGATTCTATTCCCTCACAATTCTCCCTTTTGTGAATAATTTCAGGTACTGCTCAGGTGGTACATTGACATATGCTAATCACACATCCAGGACTTATGTAACCACTTCACCTGCTTCCCTCCTGAGCATCCTGAACATTACATCACAACACAATTCATGTAAATCCATTGTAAAGGGCAGACATCCTACATCCTAATGGTGTATATCCTTATACATGTCAGCCTACCAACCCCTGAGTACTATTAGACATGGTATACGGCGCACACACTGTAGTAGGAGTGGTAGGAGTAATAATGTCCATAGCAGCATCAAGATACACAGATTCATGTTCAACAGTCTCTGGGTCCAGCACCATTCTTCAGCTGTCGCTGTCTCGTTATAGTTTCTACACGTTGATGTGTCAGAGGTATTTGGGATGACTCTTCAAAAGATTCTCAGGTGTCACATCAGGACCATCTCATCACCTGGGTGCAGGTCCTCTGCTCTGGCTACTTTAGGTTCTGGAACTGAAACAGATACTTGGTTATGCAGGCTTTGGACATCCCACCAATTCTCTATGACACCTCTGGACAACCTTAGGGAAGTATATGTTCATCCATGGGGCAATTCTAAAAACAACCTCAGTAGGTGAAAAGACTTTTTAATCCCTAGAGCTCTCATCAACTATATTACTGCCCCAATAGGGATTTTTACTTTAGTCTCTAGAATAAGTGGACTAACATATTCCTCGATCCCTGGCTGTGGTCTTTACAGTTGCTTTAGTTACAGGATAGGGTTCAGATTACCCAGAAAAGAGGTCCACACACACAAGCACATGTTCGTAGATACTTACCTTTGGTAGCTGTACTTAGCCAATCTACAACCTCTGGAAGGGGTAATGCGGCTTCGGAGTGTATATATGAGGGTTTTCACTACTCTCCCTACATTGTACTAAGCATATATAAACATACTTGTGTAAATGGACAATAGCAAAAGTGAATCTAAGTGATACTCAATACTTATCCACCACGAAGCATATAGAGTCTTAGACTGGTGTCTCACCCTGTGGGTGCACTGAACCATCATAGGGTAAAGGGCCCTTGGCAGACATTGCTTGTCACCTTTTTGTCATAGTCCACCCTCCATCCATGGGGTCCCAGTTTTACTCCAGTCTTGCTTCCTCACCTGTGAAGCCTGTTTATATATAGACAGGAGTATAGATAACCCTACTGGGCCAGCGAGGGTCACGGACTGTACTGATCCAGGCTCCTTTCCCCTAGGCTTTCTAGTAACCAGTATGGTCACTTCATGTGTTAGAGCTTTAAAGGTTTTTCCTTCTAGTATGGACCTTTATTGTAACACCAAGGCTTCTATCAGCTATTTCAAAGTCTCATAGTTGTTGATAACCTTACTAGATCATGTCAGGAATCATAAGGAATCTCAAAAGACTCACATTCTTACCCTCTGCCACTTTACACCCCTCCATCAGTGCCTTCACCTCCGCCTCCTGTACAGACAGGTAGGTCAGGAGTGGTTCTGCTGCTGTTACCTCATGTTTTGTGACCACTGCACATCTGATGTAAAATTAACCTCATTCCTGGTTTCTAAAGCCATCTACAAAAAACTCAAAATGCAGATTAATGATATATTCAGTTTTGACATTACAAAAAGGTAACTGGTTCATTAAT
The DNA here is from genome assembly GCF_040894005.1 of Engystomops pustulosus. NCBI lineage: Eukaryota > Metazoa > Chordata > Amphibia > Anura > Leptodactylidae > Engystomops > Engystomops pustulosus. The sequence goes on along the minus strand of NC_092411.1, from coordinate 164,613,276 downwards.
CATTAAGATAATAGAAAATTTTAAAATACAACCCGTCTACCTCATGTCTCCCCCCTTTGAATCTAGCGAAAGTAGTGGAGCTGGATTCAATGTAATACATCATAAAGAGGGCACATTATAACCGAGGATACAAAACCAAGAAGGATCCAGGTTGTCCTGTTATACACGATCAGCAGAGCTTCCGGCCTGTTTCCTCTCCTCTGAGGTGCTTGGCTTAAACTTAAATGAGAACAATAGAAAGTGGGCAATATACTCCAGAAAAAAACACAGTTTTGGGACCAATGCCGATGTAGCAATGCTGTATTATTTTAAAACTATACAGTCATCCTGGGGGCACATACTGGGCAGAAGCATCACTAGAGCCAGTGACGTAGAAGGCTTCTAGGAGTGTTATAACTTCTGCCTAAAAAGCTCCTAATAATAATCTCAATCATAGCTGCTGAATAGGACTAATAGTATGGGATCATAGGGAGGTTTTACTCCTGGTTAAAACATTAAAATTACAGATGTTGCACCGAATCAAACCCAAAATCTGCTAACACACATTCTCTTTGTTCCTTTCTTCTCTTAACATTCCAACACTTGTCCCCCTCCTTCTCCCTGTGGTGTCTGTAGTACTACGTGTCCCAGCATACAAGGAGAACAAAGAAAGAATCTAACACACCATTGTAACATCTAAGTTCACTCCATCATCCTACACAAATTGCAAAAACTTTTAACCACACCCTTCAAACTTTAGGTGTGTTATAAAGTTTTACACTACATGTCTGATGTTATTAAACATAAATCACAAGGTGTCTCAGGTCCAAGCCTGCAATGAACAATGTCCACAATTGTGTGCTGTGCTTTCCTCACATCTGGTAACTCTGATGAAATACCATAAGCACTACACACGATATGGACAAAACACATATTTATATCTTTGCCATAATCTGCAGGACTGTATAATGGAATAAACTCATAGAACATCTACAGTATCTGGCAAGGGTCAGCTCAGGGAATCCAATTGGGACTGCACAACCGTCCAGGAGATCTCCCCACAGAAGACCAAAATCCATAACAAATATGTTACTACCCGGGTTTTTGGACTTGAAGTTCTGAGAGGTGACTCTTAAATAAGCAGGCACAGTCTCCTACATTTATTCCCTGGGTACTATATCTTAGTTGTCTTCTAAAGTTACAGTAATAGCCAAATACAGATAAATACAGCTGAGCTGACTGTGGGTGCAAATCCAAAGATCTTTAGGCAATGCATTATTCCCCATACCACTTGTCTACTGCCCCCTACAGGAGAAACATCTGAAGACTACGTCTTTGTTCTGTGCAGAGCCCGCACTTTTTCTAATCTAGTGCCACATTGCATGCACATGTCTCCCACCAGTCTGTTTCTTTGTTTCCATACATCAATTCATCCACCATTTTAGGGTGGAGGCAGAACCTTTCCTGAATGTTGTCTTTGTCTTTTGTCTGTCCAACGTTTTTGTCTGTCATCGTCATAAACACTCATATAACACACAATTTCCTATGGCTGTTTCTTTATAACCTCCTCTGGTCACTTCCTCTGTAACTTTCTTCTATCCACTTGCAATTTCCATCGTATCATTATCATGCAACCAGCCTTTGTTCTTTTAAGAACCTTTCCATTTACATACAAACAACCATCTTTTGGCATACTTGTCCTTTTCCAACATTCTCTGACATCCTTTTACAGCCTCTTTCTCTTTCAAGATCCGTAGTACTGGTTTCCCTGTGAATTGCCTCTCATCCTACCTAGCAATTTTTCCCATAATTTTCTATATATCTCTAGTGCCGGCACACACTCGCAGTCACTCTTCCATAGGGCAGTTTTAACCACTTTTTTTTAATTTAGTAATTTTTTTCCTAAACCGTTTGCCTGTCAAGAAATGACCGCAGTCCCCTTCCTTGAAGCAGCTTTGGATCCTACCACACAAAATAAATTTATAAAGTCCGACTGTCCAAACTCAGTCTACTTTGTCTCAAGCGAATTACGATCCACCAACTGCTCTTCTAGGTGACTCTTTAGGTAGGGGCGATTCTAGAATGTTACGTTCTTAAAACCAGTACAGTACAGTATCACAATAGCGCTATCAAACACACATATTCAACTCACACAATACCCATATACACTACCACACATCACATGGAGTTTTCAAATAAACTAACAAGATTCTTTGGACTGGGCAATATAGGAATGCAACTCACCGGACGTGGAACAATCCAAACAAGGAGAGACAGAGCAAATGCTGTGCAGCTGCATGGTCTTTCTGTCCTGAAAGGATGATCCCTGAGTTGTCCGGTAGGCGTCATGCAAACCCAAGTCGCTGTTCGAGCGCCAAGTTTTGTCAGGGAAATATCCCCATATTTCTCGATGTGATATGTGGTTCCAAATCATTGTATAGTACGAGCTGCTCTGTGAATCACTCAGACCTTCACATGTTTGATAGAATTCCAATTTATTTAGGTTGCAGACAGTTTTTATAGGTTCTTGAGACAAAGGAACCTACGGACCATACCCACATTCCAATAGCCTCTGAAAGATGATCTGTGTACTTGGGGGGATGGAACTAGAAGAACAGATTCAAAAGGGGATTCTATTCCCTCACACTGCCTTAAGTTGTCATGGGCTACTTCTAATTTTTAAGGAGTATTTTTCACCGATGAGGAGTATTATATTTCCACTAATAGCAATACAGTGTGAGGTGGGGGCATTATACAGTACGGCGGATGGGAGAGCATTATATAGTGTAGGGGGTTATACAGTGTAAGGCTACATTCACACGATTTATGCTGCCGTACCATAGTACGGCGGGCATACATCGGCACTGCAAAGAGGAGTTGGGGGATGAGCGCAGCTCACCCCCACCCCTCTCCATAGGAATATACAGCACACGGCGCCATATTACGTACAAAGATAGGACATGTACTATCTTTCTACGGGCTACAGAGAGCTACGGTGCCACACGTGAGCCCATAGAAGTGTATGGGGGACGTATATACATATATATGTCCGCCGTATATAAGTCCCCCATACGTTCGTGTGAATGCAGTCTAAGGGGAGGCATTATACAGAGCATTATACGGCGTAGGGACAAGGCTTGAACTACACTATTTGGGAGTAAGAAGTGGGGTTATACAGTGCTGGGGGGGGTTTTACAGTGCGGAGGGGTGGGCGTTATACAGTGAGGGGGGATGGGCTACAGTGCAGTGGAATTTTACAGTGTGGGGGCATTATACAGTGGGAGGGGGATGGGCATTATACAGTGTGGGGTTATACACTGTGAGAGGGTGGGCGTTATACAGTGCTAGTGGCATTATACGGTAGAGGAGGATGGGCATTATTCAGTGTGGGGGGGGGTATTATACAGTGCAGGGGGATGGGCGGTTATACAATGCGGGGGGGGCATTATACAGTGCAGTGGGGGCCTTTAAACACAAGCCATACTCTTTGTGCAAGCAAGCACACTGACACACACTACATTCATACATTATACATGTAAATAAACATGATAGCAAAACAAAAATGTTGGAGTGGCACCGTGAAGAAAATCATAGGGTGCAGGTCTTCGTAGGTGTCCGACAACCCCTCCAGCAGTAATACAAGGCAAGCGGATGAAGCAGCACTCCAAAAAAGGTAAAGTGAAAAATGTTTTTATTCCACCAAGGATGCAACGTTTCGTCTTTTCTATAAAGACATTCTCAAGCATAGTGTGTCAGCGGTCAGCTGACTTAAATAGGCGGTGATGCAATCACCAACATGTGTGATAAAAATACAAACAGGTTACATTCAAAGGATTAAATACATTACAAAATCTTTCTTCATAATAGTGCACAATACATATTAATATTCGCTCAGACATAAATCCACTGAAAAAAGAAAACTATACAGCTATATGGTTGGAGCGTGTGTTACCATGGATACCAGCGTGATGTCCAATGTATGAGATCTTGCGGTCCTTTGCCATTAATGCTAAATCCTACATTAAAGATACAACGGATTTTCTAAATAAAATTTCCACCATCTTTGTTCCCACAGGAGCTATCCTTGTTTCTTTCGACGTTACGAGCTTGTATACATCGATCAATCATGAACGAGGTATCGCTGGTGTAGCCAGAGCCCTTTCAAAATCAAATTATAGTAATGAGAACAAAGAATTTGTGTTGGGTTTACTTGAAACTATTCTTACCTGCAATTATTTTATGTTTAATGATGAGTTTTATGTGCAACTACGCGGAACGGCGATGGGGTCCAACGTGGCCCCAGCCTACGCCAATATTGTAATGGCGGATCTAGAGGAGGCATGGCGATACATCGACAATGTCTACTCTATTTGGACCGGGGATCGACCATCCCCCGATCGCTTCCTTGAATTTTTGAATGATGTGGATCCCGATATTAAATTCACGATGGTGGTCTCTGAATCATACTTACAATTCCTTGACACTAAGGTATATATAGTGGATAATAAATTAAAGACGACTTTACATGTTAAACCAACTGATTGCAATACCCTTCTTAGATACAACAGTCACCATCCTAAAAACATGGTCCGCTCACTACCTTATAGTCAACTTTTGAGAGTCCAGAGAATAGTTGACGACAAAGACTTAAGATGAGTTGAACTCCAGATGATGGTGAAGAAGTTTATTGACAGAGGCTATCCTAAACCCCTGGTGGGACAGTTTATCGAAAAAGTACAGACTCTTGACCGTACAACATTACTTTCAAACACAGCATCCCAGAAAACCATCTCTCGGATTCCTACGGTTTCCACTTATACCACACATAGCTTAAACATTGCCTCCATTATTCGTAGAAATTGGTGCATTTTAAGTACATACTACAAAAATGTACAGGATTTCCAATCACCTCCCCTTTTTTCTTACAAGAGGGGCGAGAACTTAAAAGACAGGCTTGTTAAAACTGATATATCTATGCATAAGAGTGATAAAATTGTCCGCAGAGGATGTTTTCCTTGTATGTCATGCGATAACTGTATATTGATGTTAAAAGGTGAAACATTCACCCATCCACTCCTGAACAAAACATTTAAAATTAACTCTTTCATTACTTGTAGGAGCGATTATGTTATCTATGTGCTACAATGTCCGTGTAATCTCCTCTACGTTGGAGAAACAACTACCGAGTGCAGATTACGCTTGAATAATCATAAATCGAGTATCCGTACCAAAAAGGTTGATCTCCCGGTCCCATATCACTTTAATGAAGCCGGACATAAGGTCGAGGACCTTCGATTTTTTATCATTGACAGGATCCCCCCACCAAAGAGAGGAGGGAATAGGGAATTACTGTTGAAACGGAGGGAAGTACAGTGGATCCACAGACTTAAATCTTTAAGTCCACATGGTCTCAATAGGGAACTTCCACTTAATGTTTTCTTATAAAATCAATTTGGTCTTAGAACATGTACACTAGGGGACCTGATCCTGATTTTACCTCTCTTCCTGTGAGAATTAACATGTATATACTTTTCATACAACACACAACACACAATATCTACAGTTGTCTGACATATTTACAGTTGTTTGATTTACTGGCCTGAATTACTTACCTTGTTTCTCTCTTCTGTTTCTCCACAGCGACCTCTGGATACGGATGGGGTGATCGGGACTTCTTGGAACCAGTGGACCTTTAAGAGGTGGCAGCGATCCCGGATGGGGCACAGCCTGCTGGCAAGATTCCTTTGACCGTATGGTTCTACTGGATGTCTGAACCTAGCAGCACATGCTTTCCTACGGACCACTCGTTATCCTTCCAGTGACCCCCAGCATATGTCCCGTCTAGAGCATCTGAGTCCCACCACCAGAATATGGTCGCACGGAGTCTCGGGTTTTCCCTTAAACAAGATGACCGAAGTATAATCATCCAACTCCTGCGCATGTCTCGCACGTTACGTGTTGAACCTATACGGACTATTTCAATAACCCGTTCAGACAGCGCCTTTTGAGTAGACGATCTATTGTTGTGTATGTACCATTTATGTTGCACTCTGACACTTTATTAGTATGCACTTTAGATGGATGGTTCTGTCTTCTATTTCCTCACACATTGGACATCACGCTGGTATCCATGGTAACACACGCTCCGACCATATAGCTGTATAGTTTTCTTTTTTCAGTGGATTTATGACTAAGCGAATATTAATATGTATTGTGCACTATTATGAAGGAAGATTTTGTAATGTATTTAATCCTTTGAATGTAACCTGTTTGTATTTTTATCACACATGTTGGTGATTGCATCACCGCCTATTTAAGTCAGCTGACCGCTGACACGCTATGCTTGAGAATGTCTTTATAGAAAAGACGAAACGTCGCATCCTTGGTGGAATAAAAACATTTTTCACTTTACCTTTTTGGAGTGCTGCTTCATCCGCTTGCCTTGTAAATAAACATGTACGCAACGTTGACATACAGATCAGACATCACACCTACATAAAGACACAGCACACTACACAAAAACACATACACATAAGAAACATACATACTTTTTTCAGTGTTCCTGATGAAGCTCAGAGCACTGACTGCAGGGCTGAGTAGTAGCTGGTCCCGGAATCACACATTCTTCCCTGCCCCTCCTGTTCCGACTGATGTAGCAGAGTTTAGCAGCTACACAGACGGGAAGGAGCTGCTACAGTATCACAGACGGCAGCACAGAACAGGAAGCTTTTTCCCTCAGCTCAATGCTGCCGAGTGCCGATGCCCCTGTCCACAGTGTGCAGGCTGCCTCCCGTCTCTCCTCCTCTGCTATGGATCATGTGACTGGAGCCTTTAGTAGCAGCTGAGCTCCACTCAGTCTTCTAACGGCCGGGAGCTACAGCAGTGCCAGGAAGAGGGTGCAGCTCCGGCTCAGCTCCCAGCTTTAGCTGGCAAGTCTGCCATCCTCCATTCCCTCCAGCAGTGGAGGGCTGAGTGGAGAAGAGGAGCACTGTGCTTCACTGTGTAGGGTGCCGTCCTCCATTCCCTCCTACATTCAGACTATATGACGCACCCCTGTTTTTTCCCCATTATCTGCGGAAAAAAAGTGCGTCTTATAGTCCAAAAAATACGGTATATCCGCCGCAGAGAGTGAGGGAGTTAAACCTAACTATTAGTCCACAAATAGTTGTTTGAATTATTCAATGTAATTCCAAATCCATTCACAGGTTGAAGATAATATATCAAAAGTAAAATAAAAATATTTAAAAAAGCTTTTATTTTTAAACCCTTCATGATCAGGTTATTCTGGTTTTTGCATTTCTGTTTTTCATTATAGCTATTTCTACAAGCTATGTCTTTTAGATTTTTCTGTTTACAATGATATATAATTCTCTTATCTATGTGAAAATTGGGCTTTACAGTCTTTATTAATAGAAAGAAAGATTGTTTTAACATTTTAAAAGACATTGATATAAAATGACATTGATATAAAATGGAAATACATTATGTAATTTACTACAATAAACCACAAGCATGAGCAGAGTCCAGCACTGTGAATTAGAAGATACAGTGTAACCAGTGGCATAACTACAGCCTGTGAGCTGTAGGGGCCTGCAGTGCACAGCCAACCATAATGTAGGATTCCCATGCCCCGGAGCAACAACATCCAACCATCCGTGCGCTCAGCACGCAGGTCAATCTACCAGGCCAACTCCTAGCCCTACCCCCGCGGAGAGGAGGATGGGCCGTCGAACCATGCAGGCATAATGCCAAATCGAGGCAGCCCCATGCTTCTGCTGATAGCTCATCCTCACCTCCCACTGCCTCTGGCAGAAAAGAGAAGGCACCCTGTCCATTGCTCTGTCCCTGCCCTGGGGCTTACCAGACCTGTCTTGTGTGTGTCAGTGCTCCACCCCACCCACACTGCTGGGTATTTTATTAGTGAAGGAAGGCCACTGTTGGATATTTTATTAGTGAATGGATGCCACTGCTGGACATTTTATTAGTGAAGGGAGGCTGCTGCTGGACATGTTATTAGTATAGGGAGGCTGCTGCTGGGTATTTTATTAGTAAATGAAGGCCACTGCTGGACATTTTATTGGTGAAGGTAGGCCGGTGCTGCACATTTTATTATTGAGGGGAAGCCACTACAGAGCATTTTATTAGTAAAGGGAAGAGGTTGCTGGCCAGTTTATTAGTGATGGGAGGTCACTGCTGGATATTTCATTGATGAGGGGAGGCTGCTGGGCATTGTATTCAAGAGTAACGGCTGCATCTCACACCCTAGGCTTACATTTGAGTCAGTTAGCTGTGGTAAAATTAGTTGCCTTGACTTATATCGTGGTCTGCTAATATTCTAGTGTATACGGTATAAGTATATGTATGCGCATGTAGATGTATGTGTGCGTACTTATCTGATGACCTTTCTTTTATTTATGTTTCAGATCTGTGTATTCTGATTCAAACTTCGCCTGATTCGGTGGACTACATAGATGACCTGGATTATTATTATTATTTTTTTGTAATTTTGTTTTTTATTTTAAGAAATATAACACATAAAACATACAATACAGTTTTTGTTGCAGGCACAAAACATAGTGACATTACAATAAAGATGCCCTATACATTACATAGAATCTGCATAATCCATTAAATGCAATTCACAATTTTCAAATTTGCTGCGTATCTATATATATATATATATGTCTCCAGGGAGACCATATTTTACTAAATTGAGAATGTGTATGGGAAGACCAGCTGGAGAGTTCCTCCATTCGACACAACTGAGATACTTTCCCTTCCCAAGATGAGATGGATACCTCCAGTGGAGGGGGATCAGGGCCTTTGCTCTAGAGATCAAGTGAGTGGTTAAGTATGTTGATGAAAGACAGATACCTCCTGGTTCCAGTCCCAAACATACCAGTGGTAGAGTCAATTGTATTGTATGATGAATACCAATCAGAAAACCCTATTCCTGTATAAATCCTATCACCAAAACAACAACAATAGTACCAATAGAGGTATATAGGACCAAAATCAACCCATAGTCACAGACCAAAACTACAATCTTTATTAAATACAAGTTACAACAATCAAGACAGATATTATTAAAAAACTACAATAGGGGGGGCGTGGTTTGGCCGCTTGTGAAGATGGCTGCATGAAGCGTGAGCTCCGTCTCCTGAGCAGCATTACAGAGCAATCACCCCTCTTCAGCGACTCCAGGCACCCTCACAGGTGCTCCACCAGACACCCCGAGCTTATGGGAAAGAGGGGTGAGAGTACCAACCTGCACAACAGGCGAATCCCGCAGTTTTTCCCGGCCACAGTGAGTCGCGGCAAACATGGCGCCGACGCCCCAAAGCTGAAGTGCACCGGCGGACCAGAGAGCAAACTTACCAGCAAACAGGTAACAAGCCCAGCGATCCATAGTGCACAAGAGCGCTGCATAAAAGAGAGATCCCCGAGATCGCAGAGGGAATTCGAGATCCCAGATAGGTGGTCTGACACGCCATCACCGAACGTGGACAAAATGGCCTCCGGAGAACTGAGACAGGCCAAGAATGTGCGCCCTGAGAAAAATACAACTATGACAAGTGGAGCGGGGCCTAAGCACAACCGAACTGCCGACATAGGCTCACAACAACCCCAAACACCAACGGGTAGTCCAGTGAAACAGCGACAGAAGACGCAGCTAAACCCAAATGCAGAATCGTGGGAGAATGGATCTACAAGCCATGAAGGAGATATGGAGGAAGAGGAAACAGACGCCTTCACAGCGTTTCAAACCTCAGACAAAACGGTGACAGAACATCTACTTAAGGACATGCTGCAAGCTCTGCGGACCTCCTTAACAGCAAACCTCCTAAAAGTGGTGAGTCCCCTTCAATCTACTATTACAGAAATCCAAGATAAGGTTACTCATGTAGAATCCAAAATGGCAGAATATGCCTCTGAATTTAACAATCTAGCAGACGGTCACCAAGATCTTGAAGAAAAAGTCGCCCAGATGCAAGCTAAACTGGTCGATTATGAAGACCGCAATCGACGAAACAACATTAAATTTAGAGGGATTCCAGAATCCATACCTAACAACCAACTGCGAGAGTATGTAATGCAACTTACTAAATGCTGTTTGAAATCTCTCACAGAGTATGAACTATCAGTGGACAGGGCTCATAGAGTCCCCAAGCCAAAAAATCTGCCAGATTCTACTCCTAGAGACATTTTAGCACGCTTCTCCTTTTACCATACCAAAGATCAATTGCTGGCCTTTTCCAGAAAGCACCCATCTCTTCCCACACCATACAACCCAGTGAAACTATATGCCGATCTATCGGCGGCTACACTGCAAGCCAGAAGAAATTTTCAACCCCTGACAACCCTACTGAGGAAGCATGGAATCTCGTATAGATGGGGCTTTCTGACAAAGCTATTGATAAAACACCAGGACACAATCCATGTAGTGCACACCCCAGAAGATGGCCTGAGAATAATCAACACCTGGGACCTACCGGAGGAACTATAAGGAGCAAGCTGGAACACACAGGCAGCTAGCCAAAAGGAAGGTGGCTGTAACCCGGGTAACGCCTGATGGTAACAATTATAATGACTTATTATATAGTTATATATAAGTTGGACACTAATATCATACAAAATTTTCACTGCTCAGGAGCAATTGGGCTACATTCGTGTAATTACCACTCTTGCCCTCTAGATTGGAGTACGTGACTTGTACCTAAAAATCAATACTAACACTGTATTAATCTGACTTGTTATTAAGGTTCAATTTTCTTTGTTTTTCTGTTGTCCGCTGAATTGTACGATAGGTGCTGAGTACACACTATAGTATACAACACTCTAAGAGCTCGACGCCCTACTGCATATATATTGGGGAAGGGACCACACTTTAGTGGAGGTAGCAGAGTGAGGAAAGCTGAAAATGGGGTTCAAATTAGTCTCCATGAATGTGAGGGGCTTGAACAGTCCGCAGAAAAGAGCTTTTCTATGGAGGGAGGCTATAGCTCAAAAGTGTGACATATTATGCGCACAGGAGACTCACCTATCAGTAGAAAACCCCCCACGACTATACCACAAAAGCTTCCCAACAATAATTTCGTCCACATTCAAAAAGAAAAAAAGAGGTGCGATGGTGGCTTTTAGGGATACTCTAGCAGTCGAAGTGCACTCTCAAATTGTAGACTCACAGAGTAGATACGTTGTGGTGGTTTGCAGCATCAATAACATAGATTTTACCCTGGTGAACATATACGCTCCTAACAAACACCAGATTAGATTTTTTCGTAAGGTAATGAAGGTGGTGACTAAAGTACAAAGAGGCAACCTACTCCTTTGTGGAGACTTTAATGCCCCCCCCAACACCAGAAATAGATACTACATCACAAAAGCCCAACTCTAACAACAGACTAGACCGGGTAGTCTCAGAGTACTCGCTTTTTGATGTCTGGAGAGTCCTACACACTGACGAGAAAGACTTTACTTACTTTTCATCGCGTCATCAAACTTACTCAAGAATTGACCTATTCCTAGCAAATAAGGATCTTTTAGACAGAGTGGAAGAGGCCAGAATAGGAGAGATCTCGTGGTCAGACCACGCTCCTATATCCATTTCTCTGAGTGATCAATACCCCAAGCATAACGACTATATCTGGAGACTAAATACATACTTATTAGCAAACGACCAAAACGCAAAGAAAATAGAAAAATACATAAAGGACTACTATCATTATAACAGATCAGCTGACCTAGATGAGTTTACAATGTGGTCAGCCCACAAAGTTTATGTAAGGGGACTTATCTCGGATTTGAGTGGGAGAATAAAAAGGAAAAGAGATGCACAAATAGAAAGCACACTAAAAAACATTCGAGACTTAGAAACAATAAGTCTGACCGGGTTAACTGGTCATATGCATTCTCGGTCCTTGACAAATTTGGCTTTTCGGGCCCAATCCTTTCGGCCATCAAAGCACTATATTCTAACCCCAATGCCCAAGTTCTCACAAACGGAGTCCTGTCTAAATCTTTTTATTTGACAAATGGGACAAGACAGGGGTGCCCACTATCCCCCACCTTCTTTAACCTATCCATAGAACCGCTAGCAGAAGCAATTAGAGCAAATGAGCATATTAAAGGAATAGAGATAGACAATACATCGCATAAACTCGCTCTCTTCGCGGATGATGTGATATTAATGCATACCAACCCCGTCTCCTCCTTAAAACACTCATTGGCTTTACTGAATAAATTCGGTGAGATCTCATTCTATAAACTTAACGTATCCAAAACACAGATCCTGCCTATATCCATACCTAGTAAACAAACAGAATACCTCAGACGAGAATTTGATCTTGACTGGCAAACAACCAGCATAGACTATTTAGGGGTTAAACTATCATCTCCTACAAATGACCTATTTAAACACAACTTCCCGGCCTTATTACTCAAAACTAATCAGGAAATTAATGAATATGCCAACCATATAGATTCATGGTTCGGAAGAATTGCATTGTATAAAATGATGATACTACCCAAATTTCTTTATCTGTTCCGTACTCTTCCTATCATCATTCCCAAAACATTTTTTGTACAGGCCAAGAAACAAATGTCTAAATTTATATGGCTAGGCAGAAAACCAAGAACCTCTATGAATATATTAATGAAACATAGACTAGCGGGAGGTCTGGGGGTCCCAAACCTGGAAGACTACCACACAGCGTGTATGGTTGACCAAATGACACATTGGTGGAACTCAAACACTCAGAAAGCGTGGATACCACTGGAATTAGCACTAACTAAGACCTCATCTTTAAAAAATAGACTGATTGCAGCATTGTGGGATTTGAAACCACAGCAGTCAGAAATCCACACCATACAGGCTTCGGACTGTAGCTGGCTAGCACTCCTGAAAAAAACGAAACAGACGTCTAAACTTCCTCTACAAGAGATTCCTATAGAATTTCTGGAGGATCAAATTCATGACCTGAATCTGACGCGTTGGAAAAAAAGGGGAATAAAGTCTATATTTGAAATCAAACCAGACTCTTGAAAAATAGAGATTCAAAATCTCAATACTAAATTTCAACTGCCAGAGTCAGAATTTCTAATAGTCCATAGGTTAAACGACTTTTTCACAACCCTCCAAACCTCCTCCCCATCAATCAATACTGAGGTCATCAGATTCTTTGCAGGGAAAGGGAAAAAAGCAAAGGGAATATCGACAATATACAATAGTCTAGATGACAAATCCCTGCTGTCACAATCTAAACCGATGGAAAACTGGGCTAGAGACCTAGACAAACAGATCTCAGACCTAGATTGGCAAAAAGCCCTAAGGGATATATACAATATTTTCACGTGCACTCAATTCCAAGAAGCTGTGATAAAGACATGCCTCCGGTGGTACTACACACCCTCCCGACTGCATCTCATATACCCAACATCATCATCTAAGTGCTGGAGGGGTTGTGGACACACAGGAACACTACTCCACACTCTCTGGAAATGCACACTAATATCCCCTCTGTGGAAGCAGACTAATCAGTTGATATCATCCCTAATCCGCAGACCTTACATTCTAACACCCAAGACAGCACTCCTACTGATGGACCTTAAATCATTTAAACCAAACCAAAAAGTGGTGATCGCTCATCTATTAGTCACCACAAAACTGATAATTACACAACATTGGAAGCAAGCAACCTGCCCACCCTTCTCTGAGGTCATAGACATTATGAATACTACATATGCCTACGAATCCACCCTAGCCGGTCACTCCCAACGCAGATTATCTTTTCAGAAAAAATGGGCACTGTGGTCCTCATCCTTATACTTTAAAATATAGTGTGTACACAACTGACGGATTTATATACCTTAGTCATAGGAATTACAAGCGGACAAACTTATACTTTTTATACTTTTTACACTTCTTACTACATTGTTAAATATGTGTTATTAAGAACATTTCAGTACCTGACAAAATAGGACATTTAAGGCTTATGACTATTACTGTATTTCAATATATATACAAGACACATTTAAACGAGCCTCTAACAACTCAAACATAGTAAATAGATATGGATAGCCTAATCTAACTTTCATAGATATGTTGATTGTTCTCTTCTGTGAACATTGTGAAGTTTACTTATACACTATTAACAACAATTCCGACTGCGTTCGGAACAACGTGGGCGAAAGCCCTTTTCTGATACCTTGTATGTTAAAAATAAAAATTAATAAAAAATTATTGAAAAAAAAAAAAAAAAACTACAATAAAAAATTCCACAAAACACAAAAGGATGTGGTGGTGGTCCAAGGTAAATCAATATATATACATCTCCAATGTAATGACCTAATATGCAAGACCAAGTTTGTACAAATTCATATTACCCTACCCGGGACATAATGCAAAACTGCAGGAGAGAAATTTGACCACCACCACAGCACCACGCACGTTTTGCTGTCGCTTCCTCCTGGGGGTGTGCTGTGGTGTGGCAGGGAAAACATATATATACCAAATGTAGCACAATCATGTAACTCGATTTTGGCCAATAGTTGTTATTTACCTGGATTAGAGCAGCATGGCAGGTGTACGTATTAGCGCATTGCCGCGGTAGTCATACTCGCATCAGGGGGCAGACCCGTGCGCGGAAGTCCAGGGCAGCCGCCAGGACACGCACATGCGCCGAAGCAATGCACAGTTACTGGCCATGTCAGGTAAGGGCAATAGTTTGGGGAAACAGTGTACTGGATTTAACCAAATACCACACATGGTCTGCAGTGATACAAGTGTTAGTCAGAATCTAGCTATGAGAAATATGTATTGAAATGTAATACATTATTAATAGTGACCATTATCTATGGAAATTGAGTAAAACAAACAAGGCCTATTGTCTCATTACCCCAGATAATACAATAATTTCCGATCATCCTAAAGTGACATGTGCAGATATGAAATTTCACAAAACAGTGACAATACCCAAAAAAAAACAAAAAAACAAATCTTTTGTATATATATATATATATATATATATATATATATATAGCTAGTATCTATTACATGCTTCTATACATGAATTCATTACATACGGTGCTATAAAAGTGAATACAGAAAGAATAATAACAATAAACTGTACCTAACTACAGCTGTGAACACTACAATAAAAAGCTAAAAGAGTGGATGCACACATGACAATTACCCTATTCCACATAAAATATTACTGTTTATAAGTATCTATATAAGACGTGAATGATGTATTGCAAGTATGCTCTGTATAAAGTGCACTCCAATCAATGAGTGAATAGATACTACTAAAGAGCTACTAAAGAGCTATGTGCTACTGTGTAGATGCATAAAGTGCAACTTGAAGCTGTATATAAATGATGTAGAATGAAATAAAAAAATTTTGAGAAAAATTCTATACATAAAGTACATTGGAGTGGATATTGAATTAATAATGTTCAAAACATAAAGCGCTAAGTGTGCTAATTCAGGTAAACAACAACTATTGGCCAAAATCAGGTCACATGATTGTGCTACATTTGGTATATATGCTGTCCCTGCCATACCACAGCTCACCCCCAGGAAGAAGAGATGGCGAAACGTGCGTCGGGGTGCTGTGGTGGTGGTCAAATTTCTCTCCTGCAGTTTTGCATTATGTCACGCCCGGGTGGGCAATATGAATTTGAACAAACTTGGTCTTGCATATTAGGTCATTACATTGGAGATGTATATATGTTGATTTCACAACAAGAGGATTATCCTCTTACAGACATCAATGTGTCCACCGATATAGGGAACTCTATACCACAGTTATTGTTTGTAGCAACCGCACCTATAAGAAGTAGCACTAGGTGGCAGTAGAGTACAGCAAAGTATATCTTTTATTAGTATTCAACATCAATACAAAAATTTCTTTGTTATAATACATAGACTGAGTTAAAGGTAAGCCAAAATAGTTATATAGTAAAACATCAAAGTGGGTACAGAGTACAATTTTTGTTAAAAATTGTGAAAAAGTTAAGAAATGCAGTGATGAAAGTTTAAAAAGTATGCACTTAATAGGAGGGGAGGGAACAAGAGAATTTCCAACTGGTGTTAAATAAACAAGAATTTATTGCAACATTGTATGCCCGGCCATAGTATTATTCCCTATTTGGATTCCTATCACACTTTGTATTTGATATCTAAACATTTATTAGAGGATACATGATCATTACCTTCTTTTATGTAGGGAGAAGTGGTGTATGCCGGTCACCAGTGGAAAGTTCCCAGACCCTCCGGTACCTCGACGCGCGTTTCCTCCGTCAGGAGGAATAGCTATAGGTGAGAGTGCCCTCTATTTTAAGTACTAGGGCAGTGATGGCTAACCTATGGCACTGGTGCCAGAGGTGGCACTCGGAGCCCTTTCTGTGGGCACTCAGGCCATCACCAGAGATGACTCCAGGTATCTTCCTGCAGTCCCAGACAGCCCAGGACTTGCTATGCACAGAGCGATTTTAAAGTGACAGCTCTACCTGGGACTATTTTCTGCTTTATTGATGTCCTCAGGGGCTGGTATAAATGAAAACTGTGACAGAGGAGGGAGTATAAATCACAAATTAAATATCTGTGTTGGCACTGTGCGATAAATAAGCAGGTCTTTGTTGTAGTTTGGGCACTCGGTCTCTAAAAGGTTTGCCATCACTGTACTAGGGTATCCAATAGGAGGGGAGAATGTCTGAATGGGAGGAGAGTTGCGGGTCAGATGAGGTCAATTATGAATGTTTCCACCTATTGTTTGGCGCACACACTGAATCCAAGTTTCGCTATTTCAACGAGACCGCGAACACAGCCAGCCGGGCTCGCGCATGCGCAGCTGACTCGGCTCGGGGAGTGTCCTCCTCAGCCTCGTCATTGCCATGGGCGGGTGCCTGTTGCGGCTGCGTCATGGTCTCGCGATAGTTGCATCCCGGTGTGCGCACTCTGTGGAGAACAGGTTTCAATTACGTTTGGTAAGTATATGGAACTTTATGATGTAGTTATAGATAAATTTAATGATAATGGAGGGGTAAAAGTGATATGAAAAATTAGATTGTGAGGGTAAGGTGCTCAGAGATGACGAGTGAAAATTAATGTAGTGCGAGGGGAATTAGGTGAATAGGAAAAATAATAACTGAAGTGACCAGAATTATTATTAGTGTGTTGATTCAAGTGTAGAATACATTAAGTGGTGTGACAAAATTATGCTTAGTACTAAATTGTAAGGTGCTAAGGAACAGTATATACTGCGTATAGTCAGCCTATAGTTGGAGTAAACAGTACATTTATATTGTCATAAGGAAAATTGAATAAGGCTGACATATGTGTTGTTGTAGAAGTGTAGGTGTGTCTTGGATTGAAAAAAACATTAATAAAATTAGCTAATAGTGGTGTAAATGTGTTTTTTTGAATAAATGTGAATTGGGTATTTGAGTGAGGGGAATTTTTACGTGACATTATACCTCCATTGTGTTTCTGTGATCCTCACAGGATCCATATGGGTAGTCCCGATTTTTTACTCAAGTCCTTTTTGAGGGTACGCTTTGTAAGGGAATGTATATATGTTGATTTACCTTGGACCACCACCACATCCTTTTGTGTTTTGTGGAATTTTTAACCCCTTAAGGACGCAGCCATTTTGTAGCTTAAGGCTCAGCCCGATTTTTTGGATTCTGACCTGCGTCGCTTTATATGGTTATAACTTTTGAACACTGTTACTTATCAAAACGATTCTGAGATAGTTTTTTCCCCACATGTTGTACTTCATTTTAGTGGTAAATTTTGGCTGATAAGTTTTGCGTTTATTTACAAAAAAAAAGAAAATATGATAAATTTTTTGAAAAATTTGCCATTTTCGAAATTCAAAATCATTGCGTTTTCAGGCAGATAGATTTACCACCTAAATAAGTTGCTGAATAACATTTCCCATTTGTCTACTTTACATTTTCATAATTTCTGAAATGTCTGGATAATTTATTTTGATGTCACGCGGCTTACAAAAAGAATATCGCTTTTCCGGATTTTCAGAATTGACTATTTTGGGGATAAATACAGTTTTGAATGAAATTTTACATATTTAGCATCAAAACCCCCTATATAACCAACCCATTTTCAAATCTGCACCCCTCAAGCTATCAGAAACCGCTTTTACGAAGATTGTTAACCCCTTGAGATCTTCATAGTAATTGAATCAAAATGGAGGTGAAATTTAGAATGGTCAAATTGTTCCCTTATACGTTCATTTAGCACTAAAATTTACACATTTCCAAAATATAAAAAGAGAAAACCCACCATACAATTTGTTCTGCAATTTCTCCTGAGTACAAAGACCCCCCACATGTGGCCATTACTTGTTTTATGGGCGCACAGCGAGACGCAGAAGGGAGCGCGCTGCAGCTGCCAGGATTTTAGTTTCCTCATTGGCCCCTTTTGAAGGCTATAAAATTTTCGCTTTTTCGTTATTTGGGCCATGTGATGCCATTTTTTTTGCGCGATGAGATGCTTTTTCCATTGTTACCATTTTGGGGTTGGTATCACCTATTGTTGAAAATTTAGGAACTTTTTTTGAGGGCAGGAGTAGAAAAGCATCAATTCTGTACTGGATTTTTTACTCTTTTTTTTTTTGGTGTTCACCGTATAGACTAATAATCATGTTATCTTTATTCTATGGGTCGATACGATTACGGGGATACCAGACATGAATATATTTTCTTACGTTTTACTAAATTTGTCAAACAATACCCTAATGTGGGGAAAAATCTATCATTTATGTATTGCCGTCTTCCAAGTGGCATAACATTGTTACTTTTTTGGCTACGGAGCTGGTTGATGGCTTATTTTTTGCGGGACATGTTGTACTTTACATCAGTATCATGTCGGAGTACACATGGTTTTTTGATCACATTTTATAGCATTTTTTGTGGGATTGAATAGCTAAAAATCATAATTTTTGGAAGGTTTATAGCAGTTTTTTTTACGGCGTTTATCGTGGGGGTTCAATAATGATTTACTTTTATTCTACGGGTTGTTACGGACGCGGTGATACTATATATGTGGGGTTTGTGTTATGATTTAGACTTTTTTTTTTAGTTATATGTCTCTTTATATGTTTTGGGGGTTTTGGGCATTTTTTGTGATTTATTACTTTATTTTTTTATTGAATAACATTTTTTTTTTTACTTTTTCACTTTTATACCATGGGACATGAACAAGAAATCCTCTGATTGCTTGTTCATGATAATATTCTGCAATACTCATGTATTGCAGAGTATTATCAGTGTCAGCCTATACACTTGCATAGGCTGGCACTGTGCCAGTAAGATGACATCACAGACGCCATCTTACCGGCAATTCTTGCAGGTAACTCTGGGGTCCAGATCGGACACCAGAGTTGCTATAGCAACTCGGTTCGGGGGGGGGGCGATCGTGGGGGAAAGACCCCCCAGAGGCATGTTAGATGCCGCGGTCGTGCTGACCGCGGCATTTAACGGGTTAAGCACCCGCGATCGGAGTCAACTCCGATCGCGGGTGTTACACTGGGGTGCCGGCTATCAGTCACAGCCGGCACCCCGTGTTTCCCGATGCCGGTTCGGCTCAGATCTTGAGCTGAACCGGCATGGGCTCAGCGTCCGATATATCGGACGCTGAGCGCTAAGTCATTGAGCTCAGCGTCCGATATATCGGACGCTGAGCGTTAACGGGTTAATGTAGTTTTTTAATAATATCTGTCTTGATTGCTGTAACTTGTATTTAATAAAGATTTATGACATTTTATTCCCAATAGTAGTTTTGGTCTGTGACTATGGGTTGATTTTGGTCCTATATACCTCTATTGGTACTATCAATTGTATTGTAGTACAGGCGGTCCCCTACTTAAGGACACCCGACTTACAGACAACCCATAGTTACAGACAGACCCCTCTGATCTCTGGTGAAGTTTTCTGAATGCATTACCTAGGGTGCAATAATCAGCTGTAAGGTGTCTGTAATGAAGCTTTATTGATAATCCTTGGTCCCATTACAGCAAAAAATGTTTAAACTCCAATTGTCACCGGGGCCAAATTTTTTTTTTGTCGGATCTACAATTATAAAATATACAGTTTCGACTTACATACAAATTCAACTTAAGAACAAACCTCCAGACCCTATCTTGTACGTAACCCGGGGACTGCCTGTAGAGCATTCTGTATTAACCCCTTAACGCTGAAGCCACTTTTCACCTTCCTGACACGGCCCATTTTTTCAAATCTGCCCTGTGTCACTATAAGTGGTTATAACTTCGGAACGCTTTAACATATCCAAGTGATTTTAAAATAGTTTTCTCGTGACACTTTGTACTTGCATTTTTTGCATTTATTTATGAGAAAATCAGATATTTGGTGAAAATTTGGAAAAATTCTTGATTTTCAAACTTCAAAATGTTCTACTTTTTCCATACATAGTCATAACCACAAAAATACTTAATAACTAACATTCACCGAATGTCTTCTTTATGTGGACATGGTTTTTTATGCATAGTCTTATTTTTGTAGGATGTTATGGGCCTTTGAACGTCAGGTGCGATTTTTCACATTTTCATAAAAAACGCAAAATCCTGCTATTCAGGGACCTGCTCAGGTTTGAAGTCACTTTGAGAGACCTAAATAATAGTAAAACCCCTTAAATTACATTGAGAAACTATACCCCTCAACGTACGTAAAACAACTTTTATGAAGTTTGTTAACCCTTTAATTGTTTTACAGGGGTTAAAACAAAATCAGATGCAATTTTGAAAGGGAATTTTTTTTGGCTAAATTAATGTGTTTTTCAAAAAATGTACAAATTCTCAGTGGATAAAATACCAAAACGCTCCACAAAATTTGATACCCTATCCCTCTCGTGTATAACAATCCCCCGTATGTGGTGGTAACCTGCTGTATGTGCACACGCCAGGGCATGGAGGGGAAGCTGCGCCATTCAGAGCAGATTATGCATTGTCACTTTTTATTGGCTATACAATCTTTATTTTTTGGGCAATTTGGACATATAAGGGCTTATTTTTTGCGACATGCGATGCACTTTACAAATACTTCATTTTAGTGGGTCATTAGCTCACTGATGAGGTTTTATTAACTCTTGAATGTATGGGTGAAAAGAAAATTGTCAATTTTGGTTTCCTTTCTTTTTGTATATTTTGGGGGTCGTACACCGTACACTAAAAATACTATACTAACTGTATTCTATAGGTCATTACGATTACAGTGATACCTCATTTATATAGTTTTTCATTTATTTTTCCAATTTTACTGGATAAAAACTAATATAGAGGAAATCTCATTTGTTTTTGCATCGCCATCTTTTCGGAGACGTAACTTTAATATTTTTTGGTTGACAGAGCTAGTTTAGGGCTTATTTTTTACATGTTGAGTTGTTCTTTTCAGTGGTACCATTTTGGCGCACATAACTTTTTTTGATCACTTTTTAGAAAATTTTTGTGTAGAGATTTTATGAAAAATCTACATTTTTGTGTTCAATCAATTTTATTGAAGTTTTACATTTTCCAAATAAACATATTATAAATTGAGAAATAACAGATACAAAATAAACAGATGACAATAAGCTATGTCTGCTGTAGTCTCCATCGTCAACTCAAGGGAGCCTAATTTTTATGTTCCAATATTTGTGCATCATAAGTACTATATATACGTTGGAGAAACAATTAGATTCCTTGCGCCATATAGTTACTCCGGAGTTATGCTTAGGTGTCTATGTCGTCAAGGGACCAGAGTTTATTTGCTGTCAATTTCCCATTTGGGCTGATCATCAGATGATTTGTACCCTTTGGTTATCTAAAATAATCTCCACCATGAAGGGTATGCAAGGCTATTAGGTACTGGCTTATAAGCGACGTCCCCCCGTAATCTCGGTACAATTTTCCAGACCACATTCTAGGCGGGAGATCAGACATAGCGTGTTAACGAAGATCACGTAACAGGGGAGACTGACAGGGGGATTGGGGCGACAAGGAGGGATAGTTAGGGGATACAGGTAGGAAAGAAATGATGGACGCAGGGTAGGGGGTTGTTCCAGGAAGCCAGGGCCAACACGGGCCTCCCTCCCCCGCCCCCACCTCACCCAGACCCCAGGAGCCCTCTAAATGTTGGGGTGTCCCTGAACACCACCCAAGGCTGCCATAGTTTGAGGAATTTGACTGAAGAGCAATTGATGTCTGCCATTATCTCTTCCATGCGGAAGATCTGCATCATTTCCTGTAACCAGTCAGAGATTGAAGGAGGGCAGGGGGATCGCCACTTTCTGGGGATTACTGAACGGGCTGCTAATAAGACAAATGGAAGTAAACTGCGCTTTATTTTCTTAATCTCCCCTGATAAGATGGAGAGCAAGGCACTTTCCGGTCCGCCCATGATCTTGGCGTTAAGATGAGTTTTAGAAATCTCACAGACCTGGTCCCACAATGGGAGGAGAAAAATCTACATTTTTGGCGTGTTTTTCGGGTTTTGTTTTTACAGCGTTCACCGAGCGAGTCCAATAATGTTTCTGAGTTATTGTACGGATTGTTACGGACGCGACGATACCAAATATGTGGGGTTTTTTGGCGATTTTGTGTTTTTCTCCCTTTATTGCATGTGTATAGGGAATGTTTGTGTTTAGGGGACTTTAACTTTATTTAATTAATTATTTTTATTTAAAAATGTTTTTATTTAATGTTTTTAACTTTTTTAATTTACTTTTACAGGTAAGCTTGAAGAAGCGATCCACTGATCGCTTGTTCAAGCTATTCTTTCACATTACACAGTGTAATACAGATGTATTACACTGTGTAATGTAACACACTGAGCTGCTGCGCATGCTCAGTGTGTTACAGCCGGGTCCTGTCAGAAGGCAGGGACCCGGCTACAGGTAGGAGATCGCGCAGCCCCGGGCACCGGCAGTCCCGGGGCTGCGATCGGAACAGTGGACCCCCCCGGTAAGCGCCGCGGGGGGGTCCGATTCACTTTAAATTCACCCTAACACGCCGCGGTCAGCGTGGCCGCGGCGTGTTAGGGGTTAACACCCGTGATCGGAGAAATCTCCGATCGCGGGTGTTAGAGGCGGATGTCAGCTATAATATATAGCCGACACCCGCAGCTTCTGGCCCCAGCTCCGTTCAGGAGCCGGGGCCAGAAGCATGACGTAATAGTACTGCATTTTGCAGGAACGCACCTCCCGCGATGCAGTACTATTACGTCAAATGTCGGGAAGGGGTTAATTATGTCTTGCACCTTTTTCCAAAAAAACTGAATTTTTGAGCATGTCCATGTTGGAGCGCTACGACTTCTTTTTCACATTTCCAGCAATACCCAGTTTTGTGCAAACCCCATTTATGCAACATTTCTGGTGTCTTATACCATCCGTATGCATCTGGAAAAACCATAGGGGGGGTTCTAGTATCCATATTTTTGCCTTCTCGCTTAGTGTCATACCCAGCTCCTGCTCCCAAGACGAAATATATAGTGGATGGTTAAGTGCCTTGACCGTACCTATGCAATCATAGGAAATCGTTGTGGCTTTGGTGCCGCCACCGCAGGGGGGGTTCCTTCAGTGTCCAATATTTTTTAACAAAGGCCGACGCGATGATCTGAACTGTAGTTTGATGAATTGTGGTTGACCATGCCCCTGTGTTCTGTCCTTAAAGGGTTTATGTCACCAAAGCACCTGGCAAGAGTTCAGCTCAGTGCAGTGTAAACTATAATTTCACCATTTACATTTATTAAAAATTATGCAGCCTTACTGAGTTATCCTAATTTGAGCTGACTGCTGGCTCCCCCTGCTGGTAGCTGTGTCCCGTCCTGCCTGCCTTCTCCCCTGGCCGAGTCTGCGCAGAAGGATTCACTTTCTGCTCCTCTGTTTACATCTCTGACTGCAGATTCCTCCGCAGCCTCACACTGAAGGAGACCAGCTGACAGGGAGCAGCTAATGGGAGAGAGGGGAGGGGCCGAATGAGCTGTATAGCCTAGTGCAGGCTGTTATCTGCACTACATACATGTCTAACACCAGACTCCTCCAGTGCAAACAGGGGCACATTAAAGGTAACTACATCCAAGAATGAAGAGGGTCCATCCAGAGCACAGTCTGCCCCTAACATGTTTGTAGCTCTGTCATATTACAGTGTAGCAGCCCTCTCCCTCATGTAGCCACCATTAATAAAACAAGTAAAGGATCTGAGCTCTGACTTCTCCTCATCTCACCCATGTCCTGCAGCCCTCCCCCTGTAAGTCAGCAACATGTGAGTGTTCATCTATTATCTAGTCATATCTAATCTATCTATCCATATTCTATCTATCTATCTATCTATCTCCTATCCAAACAAACAAAAATTGCAAAGCAGCACAGCCTTCAGGAAAAAAGGGTTCAGACGGGTGCTATCCAATACTCTTACCCAAAGAGTGTAGATATAGAAGCAAAAAAGTGGCAGCACTCCAAGGAATCGTGGAAAAAAATGTGAGGTTTATTCCATCTCTAGCAACGTTTCAGCTGTTAATCAGCCTTTGTCAAGCAATGTAACAGGTGTTCAGCAAGTGTTTAAATAGTTACAACACAGTGATGTTTCACATACGCCCCTTAAAGGCAAAGTAATGTTTACAGATCATCAACAAATTTATACAAAGTTAACAATCCCAGTGATAATTAAATCAACATGTGATTATTGTGTTACTCATCAGATTTTAATACATATAGAGCATACAATGCATGAAAATTCTTACAGTGCATCAAAAAATGTGATATTTTTAAAAAAAAAAATAAAATTAATGCATAAAATCACCTGTGTAATTCTATCCCCACGTCGAGCAGGACGCGCGCGGCGTCTCCAGTAAGGTAATGCGCATGACTGGACTAGGGAAAGGAAACAGTGTAATGTCACTGCGCAAGTCACGCATGCGTGTAGAGGAAGGGTATTGGGCTTTGCTATATTACAAAAGGTAAGTAGAAATAACTTTCTGGCGCATGTGCGCATCATATCATGTTTAAACAAGCGCCATCTTGAAAGAGGGAAACGATCCCTACACAGCCCCTCTGAGGGAGGGAATCTTCTAAACACCTGCTTGCCCCTGATGTCCCTTAACTTACCTGCCATCTACTCCCCGTTAGGTTTTGGTGTTCTTCGGATACCATGATAAAATTTTTGTTGCCCAAATTGAAGTGGTCCACAAATATTAAGGGTCAATGCATACCTATGCCGCCTAGATCAGGCGATCAAGGTATCAATGTAGGGGTGTACCCCATGGGGGTCGAGTGACACCTTTAGTGTGTCGCACTTCCACATAATGGGGACGACCCACCTCTAGTGGACTATAGGGATGTCCTAGTGACGTGTATGCCTCGGATCGAACTGATACTGTGACGCTTTATATGTAAATTGTAGAGACAACAAAAACGTAAAAATGGGCAGTGACAGCCGCTGTTTCCAGACCTCATGGTCCATACAGAAAAACATCAAAGAAAGCAACAGACATATATACAAAAAAATATAAGCGGGGGAATACACACAAAAAAGATGATTTCGGCATTCTTCTTAAACTGTGCGTGCAGTGCTGTTAGAGTGACAATGAGTGATCTGAAAAAAAGAATTAATATCATGGTATCCGAAGAACACCAAAACCTAACGGGGAGTAGATGGCAGGTAAGTTAAGGGACATCAGGGGCAAGCAGGTGTTTAGAAGATTCCCTCCCTCAGAGGGGCTGTGTAGGGATCGTTTCCCTCTTTCAAGATGGCGCTTGTTTAAACATGATATGATGCGCACATGCGCCAGAAAGTTATTTCTACTTACCTTTTGTAATATAGCAAAGCCCAATACCCTTCCTCTACACGCATGCGTGACTTGC
The DNA here is from genome assembly GCF_040894005.1 of Engystomops pustulosus. Classification (NCBI taxonomy): domain Eukaryota; kingdom Metazoa; phylum Chordata; class Amphibia; order Anura; family Leptodactylidae; genus Engystomops; species Engystomops pustulosus. The sequence goes on along the minus strand of NC_092411.1, from coordinate 164,587,418 downwards.
GCAGTGACATTACACTGTTTCCTTTCCCTAGTCCGGTCATGCGCATTACCTTACTGGAGACGCCGCGCGCGTCCTGCGCGACGTGGGGATAGAATCACACAGGTGATTTTATGCACTAATTTAATTTTTTTTTTTTTAAATATCACATTTTTTGATGCACTGTAAGAATTTTCATGCATTGTATGCTCTATATGTATTAAAATCTGATGAGTAACACAATAATCACATGTTGATTTAATTATCACTGGGATTGTTAACTTTGTATAAATTTGTTGATGATCTGTAAACATTACTTTGCCTTTAAGGGGCGTATGTGAAACATCACTGTGTTGTAACTATTTAAACACTTGCTGAACACCTGTTACATTGCTTGACAAAGGCTGATTAACAGCTGTGAAACGTTGCTAGAGTTGGAATAAACCTCACATTTTTTTCCACGATTCCTTGGAGTGCTGCCACTTTTTTGCTTCTATATCTCCTATCCATCTATCTATCCATATTCTATCTATCTATATTCTATCTATCTATGTCTATCCATATTCAATCTATCTATCTATCTATCTATAAGAAAATAGAAAAAATATGCGGCACTCCAATTTTGTGGGAAAAATTCAAGTGGTTTTTATTCCCAAGTCGCTACGTTTCAGCCTCATCCGAAGCCTTTCTCAAGCAATTGTCAAAGTGCGTAAAGTTTCCCTTTATGGGAAGTGGTACATAACATAGGTGGAGCTTGCATATATTAAAAGCCTCATATTATACATAAAAAGTGATTAAATATCATCTAATACATAAATAGCCTTGCATAGAGCAGTGAATGTTTACAGTGTACATAGTCCAAGTGTATCATCCAAAGTGTACATGTGAAATGACAGACAAACACTCACAGTGCGATCCTGTTCAAAAACAGCGTTCTCCTGTTCAAACTGCGCATGCGCAGGTGGCGCTCACAGGTATTCACCAATTAGCCTGTTTTAAGCGTTACATGCCCCTCTACTACACCCCACCTACTTACTCGCATCCATGCTTAGTCGCACGTGGTATCATGGCCGTCCGTGTCACATCCGGTCCGTCATAGGGTCTCACAAGTGAGGCCTGACGTCACGGGCACGTGACCTGTTTTCGGACATGCGCAATGTTATACCTGTTGTGCGGGCGCCATTTTGCTTTAGGGTAGGTTACGGGGTAAAAATATAGAAGGTAAGTCTACCAGGTAAAGACCCAGATGAAGCCCCGGAATTATCTCCAAGGTCTCCACTTAGTCTATTTATACCTATGGGACAACCTTTCTAAATATAGGCTGGTGTTGGTGAATCTCCGGTGTTCACCCTTCTCGGCAGTGTAGGAGAATCTAATATTTAAAAATATATAGAAAAATCTTTTTCAAGGCAATAAATGTCTAAAGAATAAGTTACGGAACAGGATCGCTTCGGTGTTCCACTATTCCAGTTGTATTTTTCTTTCTAGAATAGAGTAAACAAATATTAGTACTATAATCATGCAGTTTCAAATCAACAATAATAATTTATCAATGCACATCGTTTACAAAGAGGGTTCATAATCACGAAATGGTGACAGTAGGGGGAAGATCAACTCAATATTTTACACCAGACAAAGAAAAATCCACATTTAAACCCTTGGGTTTCAAGGTGTCTAATTTGTAAATCCATTCTAACTCTCTACGTTTTAAAATTGCTTGTCTGTCCCTTCCTCTTCTCAATGGTGGTATATGGTCCAATAGACAAAATCTTAATTGTCCTTCAGTATGTTTAGCCTCAAGAAAATGTCTTGAGACAGGTAAGTCTTTCCTTTTGCTACGTATTGTGTATCTGTGATGATTTATTCTGGTCTTAAAATCCCACGTAGTTTCCCCTACATATAGGAGTTTGCATGGACACATCAAGACATAAATCACAAACGTGCTGTCACACTTCAAGAAGTGGTTTATATGGTATGTTCTATTCGTAGTTGGGTGTACAAAATTCTCTCCCTTAATCATCAATGTACAGTTAATGCAGGAGAGACACGGGTAACTGCCTTTTCATGTTCTACCGGTAAGTGTAGTTTGTCTCTTTTTTCTCAAGGATCCGACATCAGCCTTAACTAGATAGTCTTTAAGGTTTTTAGATCTTTTATAGGACAGTATAGGGGGATTCCTAAATTCCTCAATCCCAGGGTCACAACTTTCCAGTATATGCCAGTGTTTGCGTACAATTCTGGCCACATCTGGACTTTCGTTTGTATATGTCGAGATAAAGGATATTCTTTTTACATTTCCTAGGGGAGTTGTCTTTTTTTGTATTAAAGATTCCCTATCTAGTTCTTTTATTTTCCTTCTATTTTTCGTAATGATAGATCTAGGGTATCCTCTTTCTTTAAATTTATTCATCATTTTCTCTAGTTGTATATCTAACTGTTCCTCACAGCTTACTATTCTTTTAACTCTTAAAAGTTGACTAAATGGGAGTGAATTGACCATAGGTCTCGGATGATGGCTTTCAAATCTCAATAATTGATTTCTGTCAGTCGGTTTAGTAAACAGTTTTCAATATTGCATTATCAATTGTCACAGATACATCCAAGAACTGTATATTTGTTCTTGATTTAACCATCGTAAATTTCACATATCTATCGATCGTATTTAGATATTCAAAAAACGATTGTAATTCCACCTCTGTCCCCAGCCAAAGGAGGAAGATATCGTCTATGTATCTCCACCACCGGGCAACTAGGCCAAAGTGGTGGGACACATGGACAAAATCCTCCTCCAGAAAAGACATATAGATATTTGCATATGTGGGGGCCATATTGGCCCCCATCGCTGTCCCGCGATTTTGCACATAGAATTCATCTCCAAATAAAAAGTAATTATTATGTAGTATTAGAGATAACAAAGATATTATCAACGTTTGACATTTTTCCGAATATTCAGAAGTTTCCAATTTCTTGGTCACAGCTCTAATCCCCTGTTCATGGGAAATCGAGGTATATAGTGAAGTTACGTCAAACGAAACAAGTGTAACTCTCCCCCAATCAATGTCTTCTATATTGTTTAATTTGGACAAAAAATCTGACGTATCTCGTATATATGATGCAGTGTTTATAGCAAATTGTCTCAAAACCTTATCCAAAAAAATGGCTACATTGGATAATAGGGATTCCGTACTGGCCACAATGGGTCTCCCAGGGGGATTCACTAGATTCTTATGAATCTTAGGTAGACAATATATTACTGGAGTCACTGGATTTTTAATCTTTAGAAAATTGTATAGATCTTCATCAATTAATTTTTCTTCCCTGGCCCTATCAATGATAGTCAGGAACTTCCTCATAATTTCAAATTTTGGATCATGATTTAGCCTAACATATACCTCGGTATCATCAAGTTGTCCTCTAATCTCATTCAAATAAGAACTTGTGTCCATGACGACGACCGCACCACCTTTGTCGGCGGGTTTTATTGTCAGGACTCGTCATGGACAAGTTCTAATAAAGCTGAGAAATCTTCAGAGTGTAAATTCGGATGTTTGTATAATTGGCCAGAGGATCTCTCCTTCAAATGACCTATATCCCGTTCTACTGCATTAATGTATGCTTCAACCCCTGGGCTGGATGTGGGTGGTGTAAAATGACCTTTATTATACAAATCAAATTGTCTCAAAGTAAATTCAGTGTCCTTCACCGGTCTAGGACCTTCTAATTGATAGTGGACCAAGATGGAGACTACAACAGTGGATTATTCCTTTGCTTTTTACTACTCGGAGGAGGACGAGGCACGAATTTTGGGAGCATTAGAGGGAGAAGCAACTTTCTTGAAAACACCGACTACAATTGAATTGAAACGAAGATATGAAACATTATACAAGAGGTTGGTGAATACTTGTCTACATTTGTCAACTTTGGGTGCATACTATAAAGAAAAACGTATACCGAGAGGGATGCGATCGAGAATAAGTCCCAATTTATTTTCTCAAGATAAAACCTTTTGCTCACGATTTATGCAACTTTCTAATAAATATTCTTTGGATCTAATTTTATTGAATATGGATTTTTTGCAACAAGAGGTGGCTAATCTTAAAGGTGAACTGTCCGTGATTGAAAATACTATTAAGGAAAGTTTGTCTCAACAGGAATCGGAAAAGTTTTTTTCATCTAATAAGAATCAGATGGACAAATTTCGTTTGGAATTAGAGGAGATAAAAAGGAAGAAGTGGAATAGAGATATGGAAGATTACCGAATTGGAAAGATCTATAATTGGCAACTAAATAACGATGATTTTACAGTATCTTCACAGAGAGAGATAACCAAGAAAAAACGTAAACCAACATCTAAAAATCCAAGAGAAAAAGAAAAAGAAAGATCTACATCACACCACGAGAATTTTTTGGAACAAGCTGGTTCCAATATCAAAGGAGGCGGAGGAGGGGAGGTAAAAGACACCGAAGATACAGATACCACGAAACAAATGAAGTCCAGGCAAACACCATTGAGGGCAGTAGTCCTAAAGAAAAAGACTTAACGGTAAATATTTCATCAAAAGTTCTAACTACCTCACAGCTAAATGTTTTGAACCAATGATTGTCTTTTTGCCCTAATAGCCATGTTGATTTCAGTTTCAGTTGCAGATTGAACTAAATTATTTCTTTAGGTTTTTGAAGTTAAAGAGTTGGTTTAACAATCAGATAGAAGGTCCTAGACCGGTGAAGGACACTGAATTTACTTTGAGACAATTTGATTTGTATAATAAAGGTCATTTTACACCACCCACATCCAGCCCAGGGGTTGAAGCATACATTAATGCAGTAGAACGGGATATAGGTCATTTGAAGGAGAGATCCTCTGGCCAATTATACAAACATCCGAATTTACACTCTGAAGATTTCTCAGCTTTATTAGAACTTGTCCATGACGGCGACCTGACAATAAAACCCGCCAACAAAGGTGGTGCGGTCGTCGTCATGGACACAAGTTCTTATTTGAATGAGATTAGAGGACAACTTGATGATACCGAGGTATATGTTAGGCTAAATCATGATCCAAAATGTGAAATTATGAGGAAGTTCCTGACTATCATTGATAGGGCCAGGGAAGAAAAATTAATTGATGAAGATCTATACAATTTTCTAAAGATTAAAAATCCAGTGACTCCAGTAATATATTGTCTACCTAAGATTCATAAGAATCTAGTGAATCCCTCTGGGAGACCCATTGTGGCCAGTACGGAATCCCTATTATCCAATGTAGCCATTTTTTTGGATAAGGTTTTGAGACAATTTGCCTTAAACACTGCATCATATATACGAGATACGTCAGATTTTTTGTCCAAATTAAACAATATAGAAGACATTGATTGGGGGAGAGTTACACTTGTTTCGTTTGACGTAACTTCACTATATACCTCGATTTCCCATGAACAGGGGATTAGAGCTGTGACCAAGAAATTGGAAACTTCTGAATATTCGGAAAAATGTCAAACGTTGATAATATCTTTGTTATCTCTAATACTACATAATAATTACTTTTTATTTGGAGATGAATTCTATGTGCAAAATCGCGGGACAGCGATGGGGGCCAATATGGCCCCCACATATGCAAATATCTATATGTCTTTTCTGGAGGAGGATTTTGTCTATGTGTCCCACCACTTTGGCCTAGTTGCCCGGTGGTGGAGATACATAGACGATATCTTCCTCCTTTGGCTGGGGACAGAGGTGGAATTACAATCGTTTTTTGAATATCTAAATACGATCGATAGAGATGTGAAATTTACGATGGTTAAATCAAGAACAAATATACAGTTCTTGGATGTATCTGTGACGATTGATAATGCAATATTGAAAACTGACTTGTTTACTAAACCGACTGACAGAAATCAATTATTGAGATTTGAAAGCCATCATCCGAGACCTATGGTCAATTCACTCCCATTTAGTCAACTTTTAAGAGTTAAAAGAATAGTAAGCTGTGAGGAACAGTTAGATATACAACTAGAGAAAATGATGAATAAATTTAAAGAAAGAGGATACCCTAGATCTATCATTACGAAAAATAGAAGGAAAATAAAAGAACTAGATAGGGAATCTTTAATACAAAAAAAGACAACTCCCCTAGGAAATGTAAAAAGAATACCCTTTAACTCGACATATACAAACGAAAGTCCAGATGTGGCCAGAATTGTACGCAAACACTGGCATATACTGGAAAGTTGTGACCCTGGGATTGAGGAATTTAGGAATCCCCCTATACTGTCCTATAAAAGATCTGAAAACCTTAAAGACTATCTAGTTAAGGCTGATGTCGGATCCTTGAGAAAAAAGAGACAAACTACACTTACCGGTAGAACACGAAAAGGCAGTTACCCGTGTCTCTCCTGCATTAACTGTACATTGATGATTAAGGGAGAGAATTTTGTACACCCAACTACGAATAGAACATACCATATAAACCACTTCTTGAAGTGTGACAGCACGTTTGTGATTTATGTCTTGATGTGTCCATGCAAACTCCTATATGTAGGGGAAACTACGTGGGATTTTAAGACCAGAATAAATCATCACAGATACACAATACGTAGCAAAAGGAAAGACTTACCTGTCTCAAGACATTTTCTTGAGGCTAAACATACTGAAGGACAATTAAGATTTTGTCTATTGGACCATATACCACCATTGAGAAGAGGAGGGGACAGACAAGCAATTTTAAAACGTAGAGAGTTAGAATGGATTTACAAATTAGACACCTTGAAACCCAAGGGTTTAAATGTGGATTTTTCTTTGTCTGGTGTAAAATATTGAGTTGATCTTCCCCCTACTGTCACCATTTCGTGATTATGAACCCTCTTTGTAAAGGATGTGCATTGATAAATTATTATTGTTGATTTGAAACTGCATGATTATAGTACTAATATTTGTTTACTCTATTCTAGAAAGAAAAATACAACTGGAATAGTGGAACACCGAAGCGATCCTATTCTGTAACTTATTCTTTAGAAATTTATTGCCTTGAAAAAGATTTTTCTATATATTTTTAAATATTAGATTCTCCTACACTGCCGAGAAGGGTGAACACCGGAGATTCACCAACACCAGCCTATATTTAGAAAGGTTGTCCCATAGGTATAAATAGACTAAGTGGAGACCTTGGAGATAATTCCGGGGCTTCATCTGGGTCTTTACCTGGTAGACTTACCTTCTATATTTTTACCCCGTAACCTACCCTAAAGCAAAATGGCGCCCGAACAACAGGTATAACATTGCGCATGTCCGAAAACAGGTCACGTGCCCGTGACGTCAGGCCTCACGTGTGAGACCCTATGACGGACCGGATGTGACACGGACGGCCATGATACCACGTGCGACTAAGCATGGATGCGAGTAAGTAGGTGGGGTGTAGTAGAGGGGCATGTAACGCTTAAAACAGGCTGATTGGTGAATACCTGTGAGCGCCACCTGCGCATGCGCAGTTTGAACAGGAGAACGCTGTTTTTGAACAGGATCGCACTGTGAGTGTTTGTCTGTCATTTCACATGTACACTTTGGATGATACACTTGGACTATGTACACTGTAAACATTCACTGCTCTATGCAAGGCTATTTATGTATTAGATGATATTTAATCACTTTTTATGTATAATATGAGGCTTTTAATATATGCAAGCTTCACCTATGTTATGTACCACTTCCCATAAAGGGAAACTTTACGCACTTTGACAATTGCTTGAGAAAGGCTTCGGATGAGGCTGAAACGTAGCGACTTGGGAATAAAAACCACTTGAATTTTTCCCACAAAATTGGAGTGCCTCATATTTTTTCTATTTTCTTATGGACTGGGGGATCTGGCCGACCCGTTAGTGCGTGCACCCATCTTTATTTGCTAAGCAGTGCCGCTGTTAACTTTTTTCACTTTTCTATCTATCTATCTATCTATCTATCTATCTATCTATCTATCTATCTATCTCTATGTCTATCCATATTCTATCTATCTCTATGTCTATCCATATTCTATCTATCTGTCTATCTCCTATCTATCCATATTATATCTATGTATCTATTCATCTATCTATCTCCTATCTATCTATCTGTGTATCTATCTATATATCTGTCACAGATGCACCCGCGATCCTTGTCCTTCTTCCGGACTAGGGCGTGCGTGCCCTGTCCAGTATAGTATATATATCTCACCAGTTAGTTCTCAGTATAGTGTATATGTTATATTTTATGAGAATAAATATTTATAAAAACTGTTACGGTAAAGCTGTCTATATTGCCACTAGCAGCCAATCCTAGATCATATTTCATTTTTTATATGGGCTTGAAAAAAAGTATAGCTTAGCTGTTATTGGCTGTTATATGTATTTCATTTATATATACGGTGACAAGGACTGAAAGGCATTTCTATAGCAGAATCTGCTGCGCTGGGGATCAGTAGGTGTAGGGACTACTTGAAGACAATAGTTGGAAGCATACTCTAAAAGCAGTGATGCAACAATGGTGGAAGGTCAATGAGAGAGAGAGAGGCGCCAGCAAAGCATTATAGGACTTGCAGTTAAACTGCCGCTGTCAGTGCTGTGCATGAGCCCGCTAGACCCCTCCCACATCTGCTTTTCTGTGACACAGAATAGATGCCGCACAAGCATCAAAATAACAAATAAAAAAATATTTATAACTCCAGGTAACCATTATGAACCGGATTTTGAAATATTTTAACCTTTATGGGAGCTTTTTGAAGTACATAGTTTCGTGACATAACCCCTTTAAGTTTGTGGTCTGTAATTGAGTCTACTTTCTGCAAAAGTTTCCTAACAGTCAAGTCTTCGAATTTCATCCACCAAGTTGAGATGTCAGTCCATTTGTCCGTCAGAGCCATGGGAAGTAGGCTAGCTGGCATCAGTGCTGAATAGTACGGTGAGATCTTGAGTTTGTGATTGATTTGATGCCACACTTTAAACATAGACATAAACAGTTCGAGTCTCCTTGCCAAGGGGGAGGGGGGGGTATCCATGCTCTACCTTGGAGGCACCTAAAGGTGGTACCCTGTTTGTTGCTGATGTATCCACCTTGTCTATTCTCAGCCTGAGCCTTGTCACCCTTGATATATGTGCTGCCCAATAGTACATTTGCACATCGGGGAGGCCAAGCCCACCTCTCCGTATTTTGTGGGTGAGAAGTGTGTGTACCTGCCTGGGTCTTTTCTTCTCTATAAATAATGTGAAAACAGTTTCCGCATTTCCGTTAAAAATTTGTTAGGGATCAAGATTGGTAGCATAAGTATGGGGTATGTGGGGAATTGCTCTGGTAGTTGACAGGTAGCAGTGCAGGAAGCAGTGACACACGCAGGTTTAAAAGTCCAACTTAAGTGTTTATTCACACTTGCAAAACAGAACACAAATTCAGCCTTGGCTTAGGCACATGCAAAAACATTATAAAAGTAATTCCTGCCCGGCTAGGCGCTGTCTAATACATTTGGAGGACCCTATCTATCCGGGTACCAGGCTGCCTGGCACACGCTCTTGGCCAGCAGCAAGACAGGAGACCCTCAGTTACCTTTGCTGTGAGAATGCAATCTCGCTTTCAGCTCTCCAGGTAGGGCCTCCCCTACTGCTTCTGGCCTGCAGACTAAATCAGACCCTAACGAGGCCTGTGACCTGCACCTGTGGGCTATACAAAAGCCCAGGACCGAAGCCCGGGTGGAGTAGGAGTCCCACTACCAGCTAGGCCAACACAGACAAAACAGACTATTCCTGCTTATCATGTCTGCATTAACCCTTGGGTTACTGCAGACAAACCCAGGGCTTTTACCACCAGCATTTCATCTGCCTGTAAGACAGATAGCGGTTTTCCCACACAACACCTCTCACTTTCTCACATACCCTCCCGCTCAGTTCAGACCCACCGGGGCGAACTCCTGACATTAAGCAATGCGTTCGGGACAAGGCATCCGCATTGCCCTGTAGCTTCCCGGCTCTGTGCTCCACCATGAAACTGAAATTTTGGAGGGACAAGAACCACCTAGTGACCCTGGCATTCTTCTCCTTAGTTCTACTCATCCACGTGAGAGGAGAGTGGTCAGTTATGAGACGGAACTGTCGTCCCAGCAAGTAGTACCGTAGGGACTCCAATGCCCACTTTATCGCCAGACATTCCTTCTCTACGATACTGTAATTTTTTTCAGCTGGCGTGAGCTTCCTGCTCAGGTAAGTAATGGGGTGTTCCTCGCCATTCACCTCCTGAGACAGGACAGCTCCCAGTCCTACATCTGACGCATCCGTCTGCACAATAAACTCTTTCTTGAAGTTTGGCGCAATGAGGATGGGAGATCCACACAACGCAGACTTCAAGGCCTGAAAAGCACCTTCTGCTTGTTCATTCCACCGCACCATGACCGTCCTTTTACCCTTCAGCAGGTCTGTCAGGGGAGCGGACATGGTGGCAAAGTTTGGTATAAACCGTCTGTAGTACCCTACAATGCCCAGGAATGCCCTGACTTGCTTTGTGCTCACTGGTTGAGGCCAACCCTGTATAGCGTCAATCTTGTTGATCTGAGGTTTAATTATACCTCGACCGATCACATACCCCAAATAGTGTGTCTCCTCCATTCCCAGCGCACACTTCTTGGGGTTTGCAGTCAGGCCCGCTGCCCTTAGAGAGTTCACTACGGCCTGTACCTTGGCCAAGTGACTCGCCCAGTCTTGGCTGTAGATGATAATATCATCTAGATAGGCGGAGGCGTATCTCCTATGTGGCTTTAACACTATGTCCATTAACCGTTGAAAGGTAGCGGGGGCCCCATGAAGCCCAAACGGTAATACAACATAGTGAAAAAGGCCCTCAGGGGTGATAAAGGCTGTCTTTTCTTTAGCCCTATTTGTCAGGGGTACCTGCCAATATCCTTTAGTTAGATCCAGGGTGGTGAAGTACCGAGCACCCCCTAGTCTCTCAATCAGCTCGTCCACCCGGGGCATGGGATAGGCATCAAACTTAGACACCTCATTCAATTTTCTAAAATCGTTGCAAAATCGCAACGTCCCATCCGGTTTGGGAATTAGAACAATTGGACTGGCCCACTCACTTTTGGACTCCTCAATAACCCCTAGCTTCAGCATCTTCTGAACTTCTTCTGATATAGCTTGTCTACGAGCTTCAGGGACTCGGTACGGCCTTATCTTACCTTTACTCCTGGCTCAGTGACAATATCATGTTTAATTACAGATGTGTAGCCTGGCAACTCTGAGAACACATCTGTATTTCTTGCTACAAACTCTCGAGCCTCTCGCTGTTGCTCTTTGGTAAGGGTATCGGCTATTCGCAGTTCTGCCTCCGGCACAGGCTTATCTGCAGCCTGTGAGGGTATCGCAGGAGGAGGACTAGCCAGGACCATCTCTGTATGCAGACTCTCTCTGTCTTTCCAGGCCTTCAACAGATTTACATGATAAGTCTGCTCGGGTTTTCTCCGTCCGGGCTGACGTATCCTGTAGTTCACCTCTCCTATTTTCTCTATAACCTCATACGGTCCTTTCCATTTAGCGAGAAACTTACTTTCTACAGTGGGGACTAGCACCAACACACGATCACCGGGACTAAAGCTCCTTACTTTTGCTGACCTGTTATAAACCCGGCTTTGAGTTCTTTGTGCCTCCTCCATATGCTCTTTGACAATGGGCATGATGGCTGCCACCCTGTCCTGCATATCTGCGATATGGTCTATTACACTTTTGTGGGGGGGTGGGCTCTTGTTCCCATGTCTCCTTGGCTATGTCCAGGAGACCCCTGGGATGTCTGCCATACACTAACTCAAACGGTGAGAACCCAGTAGAGGCTTGTGGGACCTCTCGGATGGCGAACATTAAATATGGCAATAGTACATCCCAGTCCTTCCCATCCTTGTTTACCACCTTTTTTAGCATACTCTTTAAAGTTTTGTTGAACCGTTCTACCAATCCATCCGTCTGAGGATGGTACACAGAGGTGCGTAACTGTTTAATATTAAAGAGCCGACATAGCTCCTTGGTGACTTTTGACATAAAAGGAGTCCCCTGATCTGTGAGGATCTCCTTGGGAAGTCCCACCCGGCAGAACATGGCAAACAACTCTTTAGCAATTAGTTTTGCAGAGGTGTGCCGCAGTGGGATGGCCTCAGGATATCGGGTAGCATAGTCCATGACTACCAGGATATGCTGATGCCCCCGAGCAGATTTAACTAAAGGACCGACCAAATCCATGGCGACCCTTTCAAAGGGTACCTCAATAATGGGCAGAGGTACCAACGGACTTCGAAAGTGTACCATGGGAGCATGCAATTGACAATCAGGGCAAGTTTCACAATACCTTTTTACCCTATCATATACTCCTGGCCAGTAAAAACGCTGCAAGATGCGTTCCAGAGTTTTTGTGGTACCTAGGTGCCCTCCCATCACATGCTTATGTGCAAGGTCTAACACCATCTGACGATATGGCTGAGGCACCATTAACTGCTCCCTGGTTTTCACCATGGACCTTATCAATGCGGTACAATAACTCCTGATTTACCACCACACGAGGGAACAACTTATCCGCACCTGGGTGCTGAGGTACGCCATTAATTTCTACCACATTTTCTCTGGCGCGAACCAGAGTGGGGTCCTGGAGTTGGGCAGTACCAAAGTTGTCACGGGATACCTCCAAATCAGGCAACTGCGGTCCTGTCACTACCACCTCAGTTTCGCCTGCCATAACATCTAGGGGAAACATTACACTTCCATCTTCTGTGGCGGTCACCCCAACAGCAGGATCTCCAGAGTCTGGGTCATCAGGCTCGGCTTCAGAGATCTGACCAGACAACACAGGAGAACAACCCCCCAACTCTTGGTTTCCCCGCCATAGAGTCCAGAACATGGGGAAGTCCCGTCCCAAGATAAGGTCATGGGGCAAGTTCTTGACAACCGCTGCCTCATGTAGTGTCTCTCCACAAGAGGTCTGGAAGTTAATAACTGTGGTGGGGTAGTCCTTTACGTCCCCATGGATGCACAGGACTCCAATTGTGCGCCCTGTGACCGCCTTGGGGTCTGTGAGGGACCCATTAATCAAGGTCACCCGACTACCTGAGTCCAGCAGGGCCAATGCTGGATGCCCTGCCACAGTCACCCGGCACAGGTGGCGCTCATCAGCAGAGTCGGGGCTAGTAGCTGTGTAGACAGGGGCAGCATAGAGAGAAACCCTTCTGGCGGAACTGCAGTCCATGGGCTCTGAGGAATTGGGGCAATGGGCTGCAATATGACCTGGCTCATGGCAGGTCCAACAGGTGGGAGCCTCCCCCCTCCTCCTCCCCTGGGGTACTTCCCGGACATTGGGCGTTGTCCTGCCCCGGGAATTTGTGGGTGACAAGACCTTCCGTGCCTTAAGGCCTGTCTTGGTATAAGGGGCTTTCTTTGTTAGGGCCTGAGTGGCACAAAACCTCTCCACCAACCCCACCAGCGCATCGGCATCAGACGGGTCCCCGTGTCCCACCCATTGTTGGATCTCACCCGGCAAGGCCCTCAGGAAACGGTCCAAAACAACCTTCTCGACCATCTGGGCTGGGGTTGATGTCTCCGGCTGAAGCCACTTGCGGACCAAGTGAACAAGTTGGTGCATCTGCCCCCTCGGTGGTAGCGCCTCCTGGTATCTCCAGCTATTCACTCTTTGAGCGCGTAGATGCTGATCCACTCCTAGTCGGGCCAAGATCTCTGCCTTTACCTTGGAGTAGTCCCGGGCATACTCCTCGCTCAGGTCGTAGTATGCCTGCTGGGGATCAGCAACGAGGAAGGGGGCCAACACCTCTGCCCAGTGTTGCTGTGGCAACCTCTCTCGGGTGGCCACCCTCTCAAAGCCTGTCAGATAGGCCTCCACATCATCCTCGGCGGTCATCTTGGTCATAGCTTTGCGGACCTCTTTCCTGGCGTCCTTCACCGTCATTGCTGGGACAGTCCTTTGCTGAGCAGCGGTCAGGGCTGTTATCTGCTGGAGCAGCAATCTGTTTGTCTCTTGCTGCTGCATGTTGGACTGGACAAGCTGCTTGATTAACTCCTCCATGGCTGTGGCTTGCAGCTTCAGTGCTGTCAACTTCCAGGACATGCACTAGTGTATACTTCACTGCACTTTGCCCGCTCCAATCCACCATATGTGGGGAATTGCTCTGGTAGTTGACAGGTAGCAGTGCAGGAAGCAGTGACACACGCAGGTTTAAAAGTCCAACTTAAGTGTTTATTCACACTTGCAAAACAGAACACAAATTCAGCCTTGGCTTAGGCACATGCAAAAACATTATAAAAGTAATTCCTGCCCGGCTAGGCGCTGTCTAATACATTTGGAGGACCCTAGCTATCCGGGTACCAGGCTGCCTGGCACACGCTCTTGGCCAGCAGCAAGACAGGAGACCCTCAGTTACCTTTGCTGTGAGAATGCAATCTCGCTTTCAGCTCTCCAGGTAGGGCCTCCCCTACTGCTTCTGGCCTGCAGACTAAATCAGACCCTAACGAGGCCTGTGACCTGCACCTGTGGGCTATACAAAAGCCCAGGACCGAAGCCCGGGTGGAGTAGGAGTCCCACTACCAGCCTACCCCTACTCCATAATAAGCAGGCCCAGTACGGACATTACAAATGTGTCTGAGTTAGCTAGGCCAACACAGACAAAACAGACTATTCCTGCTTATCATGTCTGCATTAACCCTTGGGTTACTGCAGACAAACCCAGGGCTTTTACCACCAGCATTTCATCTGCCTGTAAGACAGATAGCGGTTTTCCCACACAACACCTCTCACTTTCTCCTTGGTATAAAATTTTTGGATATACGCTTTGAGAACGTTTATCCTCCCCATCCAAGAAATATTTGGGAGGTTATATGTGTCTAGGAGTCGTTTTACCTCTGCTACTAAGTTCAGGTTGTATAGTTTTTTGATCTCACTGGGTAATTTGATGCCCAGATACTTTATGTGGTCGTCTCGCCATGCGAATGGGGAAGTCGGTTTTAATTTGGCAGTTAGATGCTGCTGAAGAGTGGTGTTTAAAATTTCAGACTTATTTAAATTTACCTTGAAATTGGCTAAATAGTCAAACTTTTCAAAAAGTTCTTGAAAGATGGGGAGAGCTGATTGGATTCATATCAGGAAAACTAAATTGTCTACTAATGCCGCTAGATGTAATTTTTTTCCCCCTAATATCAGAGGTTGTATGCGGGTATCCTGTCGTACGTGTTGCACTAGACAAAGAATGAACAGGGTAGGGGATAGGGGGCAACCCTGGCGGGTACCATTTATTATGTTGAATGGAGTGGACAACACCCCGTTGACCCTTATTTGTGCTGATGGACAAGTGAATATTGTGGTTATAAATGCCGGGGGAAAGCCACATTTTCCTAGCATGGCTTTTACCAGTCTACCCTATCAAATGCCTTCTCGGACTTTGTGGCTCCGAGCGTAGCTGATGGCGTGAGTTTAAATGAATTATCCCTTCCCTCCCTGCCCCTTATAAAACCTGCTTGTTCAGGTGATATTAACCCGAGAAGAAGAGGTGCTATGCGTGATGCCAGTAATTTGGCCCATATCTTCAAATTGACATTTAGTAAGGATATCAGTCGATAGTTCCCCACGATTCTGGGTCCCTTCCTTCTTTGTGCAATATAGTAATATGAGCGAGGAGCATAGAGTGGGGCATAGGTTTACCCTGCTGCAGCGCGTTACAGACATCAGCTAAGAGCGGGAGTAGTAACTCATCTAATTTCTTATAGTATGTTATGGAAAAAACGTCCGGCCCTGGGCTACAGCCAGGGATGGACGCTATGATTTTCTTAAGCTCTGATACTGTAACTGGTTGCATGAGGGAGTTTTCTTCCTTATCATTTAACTGTGGAAGTTTAAGCGGCCACTACAACCTGATGGATACTTGTAGATTGTGTAAATATATAATCCAGCCTCGGATATGAACCATGAGGGCCAGAGTGGAAGGTGAAGTTTGAGGACGTAGGATTTAGCAGGCGCCAAGTGTCTATTAACAAGGAATCTTGCAATGCTGTCTTGATCTTACGCAGTGAACTAAAGGATACTGCCGATTGTCCAGTAGAGTCCATCCCTCCTGTACCTAGGCGCTGGAGTGCACAGGGGGTCTGGACTTCCATCCTGTTGGAGTAGGTGTATGGGTTTTCTGGCTGGAAACCTCCTATACTTCTCATAATAACAGTCTGCCTGACGACAAACTGCAATAAGATACATTAAAGCATTAGAACTGTAGTGTTTTGTACTAGGGCTCGCTAGAATTTAGGGTCTTTATGTAAAAGCATTTAGAGGGAAGATGTCATTATGAATACAGCAAATAGGACATAGAATGGCCGTATTCTTTCCTGTTAAGCACGGACAGAGACCTGTCTATAGAAGCAAAACATTGCAACAAGTGTTTGAAAGTAAGGAGAGTCAGTGTAAGCCCATAGGCCTTTAAAGTAACGCCGGCCATATAAAGCGCAAACTCGCAATAGTGTCCACCGGGGGTTGCCCAACGTAGTGTAGGTCAAATCCCAATTTGTGAGTGGTTTTTCACAATTTCCCTAAGCCTACAAAAAAATAAATTGTGAAAAACCACTCACAAATGTTCGGGAGGGCCTTCATCGTACTTCGGTGGCCTTTTCTGATATCTTGGAGGTTCCACAGTTATCAATGGAGATGAAGATCTCAGCGGCCGGAGCTCTATGTTGTTGTTCGCTGGTAGCCATGATGGGATCACTATCGGATCCACGGCCAGACATCTCCACGCCTTGGGTAAATCTCTTGGGTGTCAAATGGTCACCTGTGACGCCTCCTCCACGGAGTGCAGCCCAAAGGAGAATAGCCATTTGTAAGGGACTCCTCTTTCCCCAAGTTTTGCTAGAGCGGTCTCAGTGCCCAGCGTTTGGCTATTGTCGAAGCTGCTAGATCTTGAAATAGCACTAGCTTGGCGCCCTCGTATTGCAAGTCCTCGATTTCTCGGGCATTTTGGAGTATGGCCGCTGTGTCAATGTCGCTCAATAGGCCGCAAATCACATGACGCGGTGGATCTGTCGGGGCAGCTTTGGTTTGAGTGCCCTGTGCATTCTTTCTATGGCTACTCTCACTTATGAGCTGCCTGAAGATTTGCTTCATAATAGCGGGTAATGCGTCTGAAGCCCAGCTTTCCGAGAGACCCTTGTATTTTCTTCCTTCTATTTTCCTGATCTTCCAGCATCAGCATAACCTTTTTAATCTGATCATCCTTTGCTTCCAGCTTCTCTCTCACAACTTTAGCATAAACAGTCATTTCTTCCTGGGCTGTCTCCAGCTTCTCTACTCTGTGTCCTATATGTCTCACCTCTATCTTTATTTCAATGAGCTCCTTCAGGCTTTAGAGCTGAGGTGATTGTGGCTTTCAGGGCTGCCTGTGAGATGCCGAGCACGTCTCATCTAGTTCCATTCCTCTTCGAGAAATCACCCTCAGAGTCTTCAGCCATGTCGGAATGCACATGGTCTGTCGACGCCATCTTTGATTTCGGCCCGTGGTAAGTGAGATTGGTGTTCTCCATAGATTTCTTTCTCTGCTTGTAGTAGGCTAAATTTGTTCCCCTTGCCGCCATATTTTACTATTTTTATGGCCGTTGTACCCCAGTAGTTTTGGGTTTTCAGCCTCTCACACACGGAGCTCACGGTCTAAGCTGCCATTCAGTGCTGTGGCTAGCTCCAACCGACCTGGATTATTTTTTAATAAAATGGTTAACAAGGCTGCGTTAGAGAGTTTTTATTTTAATAAAATATATTTCCTAACACAATTTTATCTTTTTTTAACTCAAAACTTGCATTAGTAATGGTGCTGTCTAGTAAACAGCACCCATTTCTAGATACTGGGGCCTAGTGTTAGCCAGTAGAAAAGGAAAATACTAAACCCCTTAACATTAACATGGTAATCACTATCGCCAGGGTTGCAGGGAAAAACCAGGTACAATCCAGTACCTGACCATTTATAGATAATCAGGTACTGGGCGACTGCTGGCTGGTATTATTGTGCTGTGATAGCCCAAAAAATGACCACTCACACCCTAGTAGCACCTAGGGTGCTGCTGCTGTATCATATCTGGCTGTTTATGAAATATAGGGAGGCGCCTATATCCCATGTTCAATTATTAAAAAAAAAATAGGTGTAGGACCTATAACCAATCAGATACAATACAGCAGCAGTACCCTGACATTACTGGGGTGTGAGTGCCCACTGATTTTGGGTTACCACAGCCCAATAATACAAGCCTGCAGCTTCCCTAGTACCTGATCATCTATAGATTGTCAAGAACTGGATTGTACCCAGGTCTTTCTGGCACTCCTGGTGGCGGTGAGTACCGGGGCAGTAATAAGGCGTTTAATGTTAGCCTTTTATACTGGCTAACACTAGGCCCCTGCCTCAGTAATCTCCATATGCAACATATGTTGCGGTAGATCACTCATTACTAGTTACGCCACTGAGTGTAACATTGGAATAATTTGACTATAAGAAGAAAGAAAAAGCAGATAGCGTAGTACAGTTTAACACTCAGGATTTATTTAGGTTAAAAACATACTCACAAAAGAGCGATAAAAATGCGCATACAAAACTCCAATATGTGACGCCAGCTACACATTCTCACCCTTCGTTATTGGGCGAGAATGTGTAGCTGGCGAGAATTTGTGCTGGAGGAGTGTGAACTGCTCTATTTTGTGAGTGACATATTGGAAGAGAAGGACACACGGAAGCAAGAGAATCGGGAGCTCCGGTCAGAACTTATTTTCTATGTTTTACAATTAATTTGGGTTTACTTGATCAACCCTTGACTGTTTGTAGCTCCATGAGAGAGGTGTGCAGCACATAGCTGTTATTGCTGTATTTTTTGTGTATATAGGCCTTTATGTCGGTCCTCCCCCACAGACTGCACACCTTCAGAGGGTGGAAGTCCTTGCATCGAATTTTGATATAATGCAAAGACTTCCCTCTCTGCTGGCTGGACTGTATTAACTGTATTAGCTGCAGTCCGACTGGCAGATGAGAAGTCCTTGATCATATTTTGATATAATGCAAGGACTTCCACCCTCTGTAAGATGTGTGGTCTGAGGGGAAGGGCTGGCATACAGACATTAAATATGGCCGCTTTTATATGTGTGTGCAAAAGGGGAGGTGTTGCTGTGGTTGGGAAGGTTTGCTATGGGGCTCACTCATTACTAGTGACGCCACTGAGTGTAACATTGGAATAATTTGACTATAAGAAGAAAGAAAAAGCATATAAAGTTAACATTTGTGATGAACGGGTCCAAACCGCGCCTTAGCAACCATGGTCATGGCTTTCATTGGCCAGGCAGGGCATGTGACTGCTGTGTAAGAGTAAGAGCTTTGTAATGTCCAGATGCTATTACAGACAGAAGACAGAGCTACAAAGATTACTGCTCTTCATGGGGTCATTCAGTCAGACAGGCAGGGAATGTGATTAGGGACAGATGGAAATCTTAAATAGTTGTCCTTTTTAGAGCACTGTGAATAGCTGAATTAAGATGGCAATAGACTTCTGAAGTGCAGGTACTCTATAAGCAATTATAGCATGATCAAACAATACTTTAAAAATGAGACAAACACAGGGTGCACCTACTCTATGGAGTTCCAGAAATTAGCCCTTAAGTTCCGCCCGCTTCCACAAAATGATGTCCTTACACTAAATTTACTCCAAGCACTCTGCACCCAGCCAATCCACTGCCACCACCCACACGTTACTTATACAAAGAAGGCTGTAGGCACCTCAACCACATGGACAATGCACACTGATGATTCACTCAGAACATGCAATCACCACATACACTATATATACTATGTTAAATGACCTGGTAACCTAATCCCTTTGTAAACTTAGGTCCTTTAAATAGTAACCGTCATTTTAAAAAAACTTTATATACGGTATGTTGTAAGACTTGGAATTTAAAGCCTTTTTGTAATTGGATTGCTGACCTGAATCTTGCTCTTTCCATCTGTATACAACAGTTTTCTCAGCCTCTCTCAGCAGTCCCTCAGATGCCCGTTGCTATGCTCTCTCCGTAGTCTCAGTGTTGAAGACGGAGTGAAAATTTACATATTGCCACGCCACCTTTTTCCACTGTGCACTTCTGCCGACTCTTCATGTCCCCAGCCACATTGTATGCACTGAAATGAATCCTGTCAGATTTTCAGTGCAGATTCTCCCAGCTCAGTCCTGCTCCTGTCTGCTCTCCACAAACAATCTAGGTGAGCTGACTCCTGTGCTGCCAGGAGCCTTGTTCACATAAAATAATAAAACAAATGACACATAAACTACCGTATATACTTGAGTATAACCCGACCCGAGTATAAGCCGAGACCCCAGCCTGCCCCCCAGTAGTATACAGCATGCCCCCAGTAGTATACAGCCAGCCCAGAATTAAAAAAAAAACAAAAACTTATTTACTCACCTCCTCTTCTGGCTTCCCGGCTCCTCTTCTTGCTTCCGCACCATCTGCTGTCTTCTTTAACATCGTGCGGCACCTAGTATGACGTCAGGCGCCGCACAGGAGAGAACAGTGACGGCGCCTGACGTCATACTAGGTGCCGCACGGGAGAAGAACAATGGCGGCGCCCAGCACGATGTTAAAGAAGACAGAAGACGGCGCGGAAGCAAGAAGATGAGCCGGGAAGCCAGAAGAGGAGCCTCAATGACATCGGGGGAGCAGCGCTGCGCATCTGGGCCACCGGAAGGTGAGTAAATAAGTTTCTTTTTTTTAGCCCACTTTTAATTATTTTTTACAAGTATTGACACGTGTATAAGCCGAGGGGGCGTTTTTCAGCACATTTTTTGTGTTGAAAAACTCGGCTTATACACGAGGATATACGGTAATTTCTCACCAGCACCATTGCCCAGCTCAATATACATAGAACCAATCCAGTCAGAAATGTGGATTTTCCCAAAAAGTGTAGCTTATGTGATACATAAATATACAGTATATAGATATATATTGTCACGGGTGATCCCGTGATCTGTGTATTGGCTCGCGGGTGCACCCGTGTTTCTGTGTTCCTTTGACGGTCCCGTGTTCCTGTGGTGGTCCGGTTATCCTGTGGCGCTCCGATGTCCTGCCAGCCATCCTTACGAGGTCCTGCCATCCCTGCATTAACGTCGGACATTGCACTTTAGGTGATCTCCTCGGACAGATAAGTAAATGAGCCCCATTATATCAATGTACAGCGATCCCATGAGGCCACTGGGTGGCATTGCGACCCACCATCTTCAAAGAAAATAAGGACTTTTGAGCCACTTTTAAACAGATTCTGAACAAATGTTTGTTTGACCTGATCATCTAAGTGGAGCACCTACATAAAAAAATTGTCAAGGCAGAGGAAAATATTAGGACAATTGAAAATCTCCACCGGCCTCCCCTGAGGCCGCTCCGGTGTGCCAAGAGTCTCTACAGCATGCGGCTACCCAAGAGTTGCTCCAACTTGCGTCCAAGAGATGTTCAAGACGTCCTCAAGATGACCTTGGCTTGTTTCATGCCAGGTCCAGGCGCCACATGGCTCATCTCCAAGAAGAATTGGAGGAGGCGAAGAAAGAAGAACAGCGGGCTGAAGAAAAATAGAAGAGGGCACCTGTGCTCCGATATGTATGGTCTCCCCCGATCCTGTACTTACCTCTCCGGGCTCCAGGCTGTGGTCTTCAGCCAGGCCGCACGTCTGTCTCGTCTAACCGCGCGCCCCTGATGCCAGGGCGCGTGCGCTGTCTCTTCAAGATTTAAGGGGCCAGCGCCCTCCTTATTGGCTCTGACATTCCGGCTCTGCTATATAGCCTGGCGACTCCCAGCATCCCCGTTTCCAGACGCTTCCGAGTTTCCTGAGCGTTTCCAGACACCTTCGAGTTTCCGTGTTCCTGTGGAGGTCCCGTGTTCCTGTGGCTGACCAGTAATCCTGCGGCGGTCCAGTTATCCTGTGGTCTTCCGAGGTCCTGCCAATCGTCCTTCCTAGGTCCTGCCAGTCTTCCTTCTGAGGTCCTCCCTGCCATCACGAGGTCCTGCCTTCACGTGGTCCTGCCTGCCCTCTGTCCCTACCTTGGCTGCCACCGCTGGCCTAGTCGCACCCATGGAGCGACTTGGTTGCTCCCTGCCGCAGCAAGACCATCGGATGAAACCGATAACCTCAAGGAGTGGCCCACCTTCTGTTCTACATATTTGTAAAGGGCTAGTACTGCCTTTTTGGAAAAGAAATTTTGGCTTGGAACTCTCTACCTCTGTTGGGCACATACCATTAGTTCTCTGAAGGGTGCAGAGTCCATGACTTGGAAAGGGAGGGACTGCAGTATCAACAACTTGGACAGGAGCACAGTCAGTTTCTGCACCTGGCTGGATGGCTGGACACATACAGTTGTCTCTTTGTAATCGCTTCTTTCAACGACTGCTGGTGCCATGCGTACATCTGATGTCAAAGACAAACAGCTCCCTTCAGCAGAGGTGCTGGAGCCTTGACTGGCTAAAATGGCATGTGTGCCACTAGGTGCTGCTCCTATTGCTGCGGTGGCAGGATGGACCACCACATCTTTGATACGTTTCTCCCAGGCCATTGGATGGTGACGCTTCATGTGTTGACGCAGGTCGACCGGTGCCTGCTCCACCTGCCACCTCTCTGTCTGACATATTGGTTAATCAACTATGTTGATTTGGCACAAATTTCTTGATAACTACTTTAGCAACAAAAAATAATTGAAGTTTGGGGAATACTGAACCCCAAAAACTGACACACTGGACTTTGAGAAAAAAATCACTCCAGCAGCTATATTGATTTGACAGGGATTTCTTGATATCAACTTTAGCAACAAAAAAAAGAATTGAAATTTGGTATATACAGATCCCCCAAACGGACACCCTGGACTTTGAGCAAAAATCACTCCATCAGCTACTGAGCACAAGCAGCTAGAGACAAACGCTAGAGACCGCACATGCAGTGTGAAATGATGGGATTGCAAATGGCCGTCTGTTTTTATAGGGCTGTGACATCACATAAGCCTGCTGGTTGCTAATTGGCTAACATGTCTACATATGTGATTGAGGGTGTTCCTTTCTTTTCTGCAGAGTTCTCTGCCCCATGTTACATGTTGTGCTCGCGGTCATTTTGCTAATAAAGGGGGGGGGGGAATTTCTCACAAATCACCCTACACTTTGGATTCGTGCAGAACCGAAGTTTTCCTGAAATTCTAAACAAATTCCACTTCAGTAGAATTGATTCGCCTATCTCTAATTACGGCTTATATTTGATTCCCCATGTCATGTCTATGTTCTGATTTGTTCTTGTACAATGTCTGATGAAGGTCCGATATCTATAGACCGAAACGTTGCATTTTAATTTGAATTGCCATTCTAATTTTCACTTTAATAAAATATACAACTTTGAAAAACATATTTATCAAGGAGAGCCAAGTCTTCTTGAAAATATTTGATGGTGTAGTAACCTACTTGAGCACCCGATGTACAATACTATAGGAGTGACGTGTATTATCTCTACTATATGTTTACTTTTATAAGACCACCAGGGACAAGATGTCCAGTGAAACTTTTCTCTATGATCCTGAAAGCACAGCCAGTATAGTGGCTAAACTTTTTGAGAGTTGCCAGTAGCGAGTTTAAATCCAGGGACTATGAGGGAGTATCAAAGACCCTACTCAACTATCAACTACACTGTGCAACTTTAACAGAATGGGGCTTATTTACTATGGGTCACAGATCGCACTTTCGTCGGACTGTTCACCATTTCTGGAATTTGAGCCGCTTTGACAGGTATTAAACAGGTGTCTGCGCTGGTATTGTGTCTCACGCACTCGGATTGCGGCGTATCTGCGCTGGCTTTCTTGCAACGCAATTTAGAGGGTGCACTGTCGGACGATCCGACTGATATGGACTGAGCACGGGTTTTAACTTTCAAATTGTGTCGCGAGACAATGCATTTACATGCACCAGGAAGAAGAAGGAGAACTCTGTTGGACCTGAGCTGGGAAGCGACACATGAAGGATACACAATCTTAGTGTATCACGGCACAGTGCATTAACGTCGGACATTGCACTTTAGGTGATCTCCTCGGACAGATAAGTAAATGAACCACATTATCTCAAAGTAGAGCGATCCCAATGAAGCCTCTGGGTGGCATTGCGACCCACCATCTTCAAAGAAAATAAGGACTTTTGAGCCACTTTTAAACAGATTCTGAACAAATGTTTGTTTGACCTGATCATCTCAGTGGAGCATCTACATAAAAAAAAATTGTCAAGACAGAGGAAAATATTAGGACAATTGAAAATCTACTAACCTAAACTTTTGCAACGCAGTCAAAGCTTTAAAAGAAAAGACCATTCCATAACAACAATACAAGAAGGAATCAGAACAAAAAAAGAAAGAGAAATTCATAAGGGATATACAAGACTATCTACTGGACATAGTCTACAGATGGCAGGACATGTACCCTACACAAGGGTTCTATCATGGACACAGAGGTTCAGCACAATCTTCAAGTTCAGACTACTATGGCCGATCGCAAACATTTTTTGGGGCACCGAGACCGCAGATGCGGAAGACCAAGATGGGGTGGGGAGGACAATGTCACCGCCACACATGGTCCAACTATTATCACCACGTACAACTTTATAGCATTTAGCTGAACCTATTCGTTACACATTAGGCTGCTACTCTATTGCACAAAGCACTTTAATTAAATTGAACCCAGATGAAACATTTGATAATTTCTTTTCGTGTTCCAATACATTCTTTATTTTTTATAACACTCACAATGTATCAATTGTTTCTGTAGTGGCACTGTCCTTTGATTTATTTCTCATACACTACAGAGCTCAATCCTTCTATTGGTTCATGATGCTATTGCACATTGCACTTTACCATCCCTAAATTGGAACTTGGATATGTCTTAAAATAACTTTGTATTCTGTGGCTTTGATTGTGCATGAACAGTTTGCAGCCTTGTTATTTACTGTTTTTCACATGTTGCTGTACATTTGGCAATTATCCCATTGAGGAGAGACCAATTTGTTCTCATCCCCTTAATTAGGGGTTTTTAAATGTTTTTATCTGTTTTTTGATGTAATAATAAACTGATATGATTTGTTTACGCATCCGCTTTCTTCTCTTCTTTAGTAAGATTTGTAAATGACATAGTATGCAGATGGAATGGGCCCTTAGACACAATGAACTTTCACTCCTATCTGAACTCGATCTGGTCTGAATTACAATTTACCATCAAACACAGCACAGATAGAATTGACTTCTTAGACACTACCATCATGAAGGACCCCTCAGGTAGTCTCTACAGACTTATTTACCAAACCTACGGATAGGAACAGTCTTATATTTTTCCAGTTGCTACTCCACTTCTTGTAAAAAGTCCCTGCCCAATTTCCAAATTCAACGTATCCACAGGATCGTTACCGACCCATCCCAAAAAGAGATATGCCTACAAATTCAGAGCCCGCGGATACCCATAACACATCTTAAAGGGCACCTACCACCACAAATCTACCTATAAAGGTAGATCGGGTGGTAGGTGGATCAATGGGACGTGAGGATAGCCCTTTTAGCCGGGGCTGCACAGGTGCGGGCCTGCTGTTCTGCGCATGCGCAGACTGCAGGATCGTCGGACGAGGGTGAGGCTACGAGCAGCTGCGCGCCGAAGATGGTGAGAAGAAGGAGAAAATAGGCTACCGGGGCGTGGAGTAGCCGCCTCGTGTAACCTCAGATGCGGCTACTTCACGCCCCAGTAGCCGCATAATAAAATTAGCATAAACAATTGATAAAAGTTACCAAAAAATTGCGGGGACGTGAGGATTAGCCCTTAAAAGGGCTATCCTCACGTCCCATTGATCCACCTACCACCCGATCTACCTTTATAGGTAGATTTGTGGTGGTAGCTTCCCTTTAAAACCGCAAGAACGAACCAGGAGAGAAAATGACCACAAAAAAGCATGCATTCATTTCATACACCAATATCACCCATCGATATGCAGACTTCACAAAAGCATACGGAAATATTGGCCCATTCTAACAAATAGCCACCCCACGATTCACAAATTTACATGCCATTTTCGCCCCTACTTTAAATCCCTGCCTAATCTAAAGGACAAACTGGTAAAGGCAGATGAAGGCTCGATTAAACCCAAAACCAGGCAACGCTTTCTTATTGCACCCAAATATGGCACCTTCCCCAGCTTGAACTGTTCACAATGCAATAATGTGCAAAGGGACAATAAAATATCCCATTCAAGGACTGGGATTTCTTATCCAATTAGGGACTATTTCACTTGCGACTTCTCATTTGTAATCTATGTTATCAAACAGAGTGAAACAACTGTTACGGTGTGAAGCTTTTTGGATCCACCATCTTGACGCAATGGGGCATATTAACTTACCCTTCTGAAGTTGTTCACCGATAGTGCTTTATCCTATGAGAATGCACTGTGCAGTGATTCACTAAGATCGTGCGCCTGTTATCCTGCATGTGTCACTTCCCCGCTCATGTCCGCCGGATTTCACCTTTTTCTTCCCTTATTCCCTAAGTGTCCCACGGCCGCATTTTTGTCGGGTTTCCTGATTTTTGTGGGATCGCGCGGGGATTGTGTCACACACGATCTAATTTTGGCGCATCACAGCTGGCATTCATGCAACAGAAATCGGGGGGGGGGGGCTGGCCACCGGACGATCCGACGGATTCGGATAAACCGCGTGATTTAACATTTAAATTGTGTTGCACGCCAAGCACTTACATACACCGGGAAGAAGAATAGGGAAGCGACAGATGCAGGTTTTCGAGCGCACGATCTTAGTGACTCACAACAGTTGTGCATTCTCGTCGGGGAACGCACCTCGGGGATCGCGCAGGGACTGGTAAGTAAATCTGCCCCAATATGTCTTAATTATGCTTAAGGACTTCAAGTTATCAACCACGTTCGTTTTTCCGCAGATAATGTGAAAATGAGGACCGCATCATTTTTCACATCTCCCCTCTCCTTTTACACTTTTTTTCACCTCCTTTATTCTCTGACTTCATTGCAACCATACCATCTTCTCATGCATCCCTCCATTAATTTACCATATTGACCTGCTAACTATACACCCACCATGTATACCCATATTCCTCTCTGCGCTCTAGCGGACATAGCACCGCACTGTTACCTATGCTTCCCTATACATATATGGTAATCCGGTGAGTATATCGCTATTTACTTATGCTATGAATACTGACTATTATATACCTTGTGAGCAGCGTTTACTGTGCTTATTGTGTATACCCTACCTACAGTATATTACCTACAGCATGTTCCAGGTCATATATACTGATAAACCATGCTCCTATACAACCTGCCGCTGGCCCATATATGTTATATATCATGTTACCATCCGTGATACCTTGATGATCACATATCTTGTTGATTACTGCTTATTGTATTCTATGTATTATGGCTTATATAGACATGTCATGTCTATATTCTGATTTGTTTACTGTGTTCTTGTACAGTGCCCAATGTAGGTCTGATGTGTATAGACCGAAACGTTGCATGTTAATTTGGATTGGCATCCTAATTTTCACTTTAAAAAACATATTTATTAAGGAGTGCCTTATTCCACATTCCAGGCCAGGGCTTACAGCCCTATGTAAAGCCACCTGTGTCTGTTGTTTTTGCGCCTTTTCATTCAGACGCACCGTTTTTGCGCCATTTTTGCGATTAAACGCCAAACTAGCCGCGCAGCAAAAATAACCGGCTTTCCCTCATCTATTTTACCAATCCAGATGTTTTGCTGCGCCTAATGATATTCATCACTTGCAACGTGTTCATTTAGGCGCAAAAACGGGCGCAAAAACACTCCAGCCCGAAGGTGGCGTTAACTGAGAAGAAAGCACTGAGCCCCTTTGCAGAACAGCTCATTTCTAGCAGCAGAGCTCAGCCAGACACTAGAACAGTGATGGCGAACCTATGACACGCGTGTCAGTGCTGACACTCGTAGCCATTTTCACTAACACGCGGCCGCCCAGGAGTTTCTTCCTCGGCTCCTACACAGCTGAGTAGCGGTGCAGTAGCAGAGGCTGAGATACTGTCAGCACTCCCCCCTCCTCCTCCTCCTCCCCCGGGCCGGCCCCTCCCCCCTGTGTGAGCTGTGCCTCGTGTCTCCAGGTATCAGAACGGGGCACAGCAGGAGAGGTGACCCGGCCATAGCAGACTCCTCTGCAGCTCCTAGTTGTTCCCCCTCCTCCTCTTCCTCCCCCTGTGTGAGCTGTGTGTCATCCCGGGGGAAAACAGCAGGAGAGGTGACCCGGCCATAGGAGACTCCCCTGCAGCTCCTAGTTGTGTTGTGGAGGGGGGAGGGTCGCAGTACAGACAGAGGCTACACTGCTGCTGCCATGTGTGATGTCCCAGCTGCTGCCACCTATACACTGACCAGCTCCAGAGCAGGGACCAGGGAGGACAACTACTCCCATCATACAGTGAGTAATGTCAGTGTACCTCACTGTACCTCTGCCAGTGTACCTCACTGTACCCCTGCCAGCTCTGCCAGTGTACCTCACTGTACCTCTGCCACCTCTGCCAGTGTACCTCACTGTACCTCTGCCACCTCTGCCAGTGTACCTCACTGTACCTCTGCCAGTGTACCTCACTGTACCTCTGCCACCTCTGTCAGTGTCCCTCACTGTACCTCTGCCACTGTACCTCACTGTACCTCTGCCACCTCTGCCAGTGTACCTCACTGTACCTCTGCCACCTCTGCCAGTGTACCTCACTGTACCTCTGCCACCTCTGCCAGTGTACCTCACTGTACCTCTGCCACTGTACCTCACTGTACCTCTGCCACCTCTGTCAGTGTACCTCACTGTACCTCAGCCACCTCTACACTGACCATCTCCACAGCAGGGATGAGGGAGCACAACCTGCCACTCACATCATACAGTGAGTAATGTCAGTGCACTGTATGATGAAAGACAGTCATCAGGGCTTGTGTGTCAGTTTTGTGATGTACAAGCCCTGAAATAATCGCAACGCCTTGCAAATCGCCAGACATTGCGATTATTTTGCTCCTCATGAAGGAGATGTGGACAGCGGCGCCTGCGCCCTCACTATAACCTGTGAACTTTCATGACTGAAAGTTTGCAGGTTAAAAGCATTTCCACACCTGTCCGATTGTAACCGATCTATTACAATGTGCTATTTCCACATTGTAATAAATAGATGATGTGGAAAATCCCTCTTATAGATTTATATCTGGGGCTCAAACCCCTAATCATTGTAAGGTGACTTTCAAATTAAATGAGTCTGTGTCCAGCGCTGGAATTTGACTAACTTGAATGAAAAGACAAGACCTGTCCTTGCAGGAAGATAGCAACAAGACTGATAAGTTTATTGAGGGACGGATATTTATAGAAAACCATAAGGCACTTTACATAAGGCGTGTAATTAGGAAAGCAGCAACTATAATTGGGTGTTCTCAACCAGGAAATGTAACACTATTGGATGTAAGCACACAAAGGAGTCTAATACTATTGGCTACATGCAAATACTGAAACTTCACATAAACCAAATGTCCAGATGTCCACCTTCCACTAGGTGGTGCTAGTGAGCACTAAGCCTTTGTTTGCAGAGGGAAACACCCAAACTTAGTTATCACTACACAAAGTTATATGAAATGAATGCTGAGTCTTTAAAATGTCCGACAATATGTAAGATGGCGTCTGTGTCCAGTGTAATATCTTTAACAATTCCCCCCTTTTGAGCTTTGCATGGCCTGTAACTGTTGTCCAGAGTGACCTCCTCAAACTCCAGGTACCCACAGGTAGGCTAAACCCTTACCTGCTGGACTTGTTACCTCTTCACCAGATCCCCTGGAGGCCAGTCACTCGGGGGTTACAGGCCTGCATACTCAAATTACATAATTGTGTTTCCATAGTTTATGGGTTCATTAACAGGCTGGTTCTTCAACAAGACGGTATCCTCCACACCGGGACTTCTCCTGTCATGGTTCTTACCACCTCGACGGCCATCTGGGACATGGTGGACTTGATGAGGGGGACCACACAACACGCAATAAGTGACGAGAGCAAAATCACAATCCCCAATATCCCCCCCACTTAAAGGAAACCCTTCCAATCCCCCAACCACAAAGTGAAGGACAAAGTGTCCACCCCAGAGTTTCTCTCGAGTTCCCTGGACAGTCCTTCAATCTCTTCAAGTGCATGGGTAATGGATCCATAGGGGGCGATGTCATCCTGGATGTACATGCGACAAGCCACTCCCACCATCTTACAGACTCCTCCCTTCTCAGCAAGGATCATGTCCAAAGCTGTGCGGTTCTGGGAAGCATCTCGGATACAATCACAAATCTCTGTTGATTACAATACAACCAGTTAACCCAACCAACATCTTTACTCATAGCTCTCTGGGGAATAATGGACTCTAGACCTGCCCATATCTGATTGTGGGCCTTGTACTCATCTGGGACCCCCCCTTGGTGCTCCCACTGTATCTATATAAACGTTGTCATCTAGGTGCTTCTCTCCGACCTCAAGAATCCTTTGGGATTCTCCACCTTTTCTTATGTGTCTGATCAAACTTATCCCTGGGGATCACGAAGAAGGAATACACAAGTGTTATCACAGTACACTCACCTTCCCAGCCTCTAGGCCTGACCTGACTCTCCTATCCCCACAAATCCAGTACACATCAGACACTGCTAATACAGGGTTATCTGTGCTGTCAATGTTAAAGAAGGTCATTGTCTTGTTGCACCAACCGTAGGTAAAGTCTCCTACCCTGGGGGCATCCTGGTCAGCCCTATAGATACAGTGATAGTCATGGTTGGGGTGTCCCTGAGCATACAGTCAGTCAGAAGAAACCAGTCAGTCAGCAAGAATAAGTAAGCGTGGAAGCGTGATGACTTCCCTCTAGCTTCACAGACGTGGCACTGGTCAGCAGGACTTGGAAAGGACCATCTTAGCGAGGCTCCAGACTCTCTCTCTGGTGTGTCTTTACCACCACGTAGTCTCCAGGCTTCAGGTTATGCGTCCTGAGGTCTCTTTCTGGATCTGAAAAAGTAATCAGAAACACTTTTGCGGACCTTTTCCAAGGCCTGGCTCAACTGTATGGCATATTCCACC
Organism: Engystomops pustulosus; assembly: GCF_040894005.1. Taxonomy (NCBI): domain Eukaryota; kingdom Metazoa; phylum Chordata; class Amphibia; order Anura; family Leptodactylidae; genus Engystomops; species Engystomops pustulosus. The sequence goes on along the minus strand of NC_092411.1, from coordinate 164,556,264 downwards.
TGGTTTCCTACCATCAGCTACAGGGTCTATGGGAAGTAGAGGCCTAGTCTGGGTGCATAGCCAAAAAATACTTCAAAGGGGGACAATCCTATCTTTCTGTTGGGGGTGGTCCCAACTGAATAGTGGGCAGCAGGAAAGCATTCACGCCATGGTTTCCCTGTTACTTCCATGGCCTCCCGGATCTCTAACTTAAGAGTGCCATTTATTCTCTCAAACCCACAACTAATTCGGGAAGGGGTGTGCAGGGCCTCTTCTACACCCAGGAGGGACAAGGCTTTAGGTCTTTACCTGTCCAGTGAAGTGGGTTCTGCGACCGGACTCTAAGGTCTCTGGAAGTCCAAACCTGCAGAAAAATCTCACTCACCAACTTCTTGGCTGCAGCTCTGGCAGTAGCCTTGGTCATGGGAGAAGCTTCTGGCCACCCTGGAAAGAGATCAATGCACACAAGCACGTACTCCTACGTACCACTTTTTGGTAGCTGGATAAAATCCATCTGCAGTCTTTGGAAGGGATACAGCGGCTTGGGTGTCACCTTCTGTGGGGTCTTTACCACCTTACCCGGGTTGTGGCGGGCACAGACTATACAGGCTTTCACTAGTCTAGTGACAGGGGTAGTAATGCCCGGGCAAACCACTGATGGTTTATGAGCACTAGTATGACCATTTTGGATGTTTATGTGTCCGTAGGCTACTTGACTTACTGTCGGGTGCAGGGCTCTGGGCAGGCACACCCTCTCTCCCAGCATCCAGGTCCCATCAGCATCTGGGCTCCAGCTTTCCTCCACACTCCCTTCACTTCTGATGACTCTCGGGCCACCAGGGACTGGAACACCTGTGGATCAAACTTTTAGCTCATAACTCACCGCTGAGACTTCAGGACGGTCTCCGGGCTCCATCTGTGCAGCTGCCTTCGCCATCCCGTCAGCCACATACTTGCCCTTGGCTTGTGGAGTTACCAAATTGTGTGTGCTTTTAGTTTTACTATCCCCACCTCTTTTGGAAGTAAGAGAGCATCCATGAGCTCTATAACCAGCGTGCCATGCTTAAAGGGGGTCCCTGCAGAGGTGAGGAAATCTTTAGCCTTCCATATGGGTTCATAGTCGTGTTTAGACCCCAGAACTATACCTTGAGTATAGATGTTCACCCTTTTACCTTCCACCAGCTGTAGCGCTTCCCTGAGTGCCGTCACTTCACCTCCTGCACTGACCTGTGTGGAGGGAGTGGTTCTGCTTGTACTACCTCATGTGCGCCACTGACCACTGTATATCCAGTGTAGAACCGTCTGTCCTCCTGCAGACCTGGAGCCATCTATGAGAAAAAACTCAACATCTGGGTTAATCACCCTTCTCTCCCCCCTCTGAATCCTGGCAGACTGGTGACAGAATGAAGGATTCAGAGCTGTGCACCTTATCAGTGTATCCTGGGGCATCAGGAGTGCACACTGGAGCCTTTGCTCAGATGCTTGGGCTGTACTTGGGTGAGGACACTGTGCAAGGTATGTGGGGTTTGCACTGTAACTGAGTGATCTAGGGTCTGGGATCAACTCACTGGCCTTGCTGAGAAGCTACTGACACATGAGGGGCTCCCCTTACGACTGAGTCTAACCGGGCCTAATAATGGGCCACTGGGGAGGCCACCACGTTCCTGGACTAGACACCTGTGGCATGGCCTAGATACTCAGTGCAAAATAAAACATAAGTTTGATCCAGTGGGATGTGCCTAGGGCCGGTGCAGACAGGATTTGCCACCTTAAGGGTATGGAATGCATCAATTGCCTCCTGACTAAGGGCAATTGGGGAAGAGGCAATTCAATTATCAAGGGGCAACATCAGGCTGGAGGCAGCAGACCTTATCCCAGGCTGCAGGAGCTGGCCAGTCCTAGAAACATGTGCAGAGGCTTAGGGCCTCAGGGCAGGGGCACATTCTGGACTGCCAGCCTTCTTTCTGGTATCTCCCTGTGGCTGAGAAGCAGTGGCCTAGGAAGGCCACCTTCTCCTGGCAGTACTGGAGTTTGTCTCCGGAAACTTTGCAACCCTTCTGGAACAGAAAACACATAAGGTCAATAAATGCATCCTGGCAAACAAAAACAGTAGGTCCTCCGCATACTGAAAAGGAGAACATCCAGTAAGGGGCTAGTCTGCCAGTCTACTCCCTATAGGGCCGTGTAGTATGGAGTACTGGCTGGGGGAGTTTTACCTCCCTTGTGGGAATCTGCATCAGATATACTGAAATACTACACTGGTAAAGGCAAATAGGTACTGGTAATCTTCATGTAGGGGCACAGAGAGGAGAACATTTGCCAACAGGGAAGAGTTCTACAATGAAAGGCACTAACTCTATTTGGGGGGGCTTTCAGAAGAGGGGGACTGTTCTTGCTGACATCCTTGTCCATTACCACCCCCCTTGTCCCGCCCTGTTGGGGCCGTCTACGTTTCCTAGAGTGTGTCTCTTTGTATTCTTATCACAAGCAAATTCCTTTAAGTCTTTTAGATTGTCAGCTCTGTTTCCCCCACTCAACACAGATGCTTTCTGTGTGCTTCAAGGCCACTTCTCACAGACATAGATAAGACAAAACAAAGCCCAGCTGCACAGAGATCTCCCCCTGATTAACTCTTTCAACTCCAGAAAGCAGGTACCAGAGACATTACAACACTTTTTCTAGTAATTTTTCTGCAATTGTCAAGATCAAATAAGTTTTAAAATAAAATAAACAAACAAACAGCGTTGCACACTTAAGACCCTTAGCAAATGTTTGAAATTGGTGAAAATATTCACCTGCCGGCATTTTATTTATATTTCAAACGTCCGCCAGGATGCCTCAAGGGTGAAGCTGCTGCTATCCTACAACCAGCCTACAGTATAGAGTTATAGGCAATTAACTTTCAGGGACTTGAAAAGAATATACTGTCTTAAGATGGTCACCACTGAAAGATGGTAGGGCGTGTCATCTTCTCTAACCCCCCAGATACGGGGGTGGAGTCTAAGAGGGTGCTGGTCTGCATTCCAAACGATTTTTTTTTTTTTTTAATGAGCACTCTCTAGGATTCCTGTCCCTCTGCCCTGGTGCGTCCGTAGTCACTGGTCTAAGTCTCCAGTAATCAACCCCATCCACTTTCCTTTGTCATTAACTCTATACTTACATCAAAACAACCTTCTGCCTGAGTGTGCCACTTTTGTCTTTGAGCCAGCCACCATTCTCATCAAGTGCTGTCTCCTACACACTCAGGGGATCATCTAACATACCCAAAACTTCAATACCTCATAACTTCCTTTTACCCACTCTTTACCTTTCCTGTGTGACACTATGTCAGTCGCCTTTTTAGGTCTGCAGTGTCCAGCTACAGTCTTACTTTGCTCACTACCCATTTTGTGGAATCTGTGGAATACCTGATTTTGTTCAAGGGCTATAGACATCCTCCATACATACAGCTCCAGACTACCCCGCTAACTATCAGTAAGTACAAATTAGAGACTTTCACACAATATTTCAGAAATCAAGGAGTTAACGCTCAACTGTAAAATTCCCGTCAGTGTCCCTCTTGCCTCTACTGTCCTTTCCGCATCACGGGGCCGCATCAATCCCGAAGGAACGATACGTAAATTTGGCCAGAATTTGTCTCTGCAAACTTCCAGATTCTATCCGCGCTTACATGAACAAAATCTCAACACCATCACAAACTTTCTGAACTATCTCAACAATCCACAAGAGGGCACTGCAGACCTTTTTCTACAACATACATTGTCACGTCCAGTCTCTGTCGGTCACCGTACAAGTGATCCTTTGCCGAAATCATCGTGAACATACTATTATATATGGACATGTAAGGCAAAGTACATAATATCACACAAGGAGATGACCTTACCCAGTCCCTTTCAGCCAGTGAAACAGAACTACAGTCAAGGCAGACAAAAATAGACTTGACTTACCCCGACGAACGCTCATTGTCAGTTCTGGTCACTGGCCGCCTGGACTCTTGCGGAGGTCACCTCGATGGTTAGATGTCCATAAAAGTATGGCCAGCCAGGAGACGCCAATTCTTATAGATTTATATCTGGGGCTCAAACCCCTAATCATTGTAAGGTGACTTTCAAATTAAATGAGTCTGTGTCCAGCGCTGGAATTTGACTAACTTGAATGAAAAGACAAGACCTGTCCTTGCAGGAAGTTAGCAACAAGACTGATAAGTTTATTGAGGGACGGATATTTATAGAAAACCATAAGGCACTTTACATAAGGCGTGTAATTAGGAAAGCAGCAACTATAATTGGGTGTTCTCACCCAGGAAATGTAACACTATTGGATGTAAGCACACAAAGGAGTCTAATACTATTGGCTACATGCAAATACTGAAACTTCACATAAACCAAATGTCCAGATGTCCACCTGGATACCTTCCACTAGGTGGTGCTAGTGAGCACTAAGCCTTTGTTTGCAGAGGGAAACACCCAAACTTAGTTATCACTACACAAAGTTATATGAAATGAATGCTGAGTCTTTAAAATGTCCGACAATATGTAAGATGGCGTCTGAGTCCAGTGTAATATCTTTAACATCCCCATATACTGATATACTGTAGTATGGCAGTACATGGTAGGATAAATCAGACAACCTAGGGTTAAAGAACCCTAGAAGTTAAATAATTATACATATTACATATAGTTATTTAAACTATAAATATAACAAAATTATGTTTTTTTGTCAAGGTGACACACAACGCGAGTTATGCTCGGTTTTTTGGCGAATTTTGACACACCAAGCTCAAAAGGTTGCCCATCACTGCACTAGAACATATAATAGATACATTGGATACACTGCAGACAGGAGCTGCAGACTCTATTTACAGTTCATAACCTTCTATTTACAAAATATTCTGCAAAACGCTGAGCTCAAAGCAAAAGAGCTAAGAACTTTGCACAAGTTTGCAGTGTCCCCCATGTAATTCTGCACAGTATCTGAGGGAATACTGTGCAGAATTACAGGGGTGCAGCAGGACACCAGCACTGGGGGATCCCCTCCAGGAGTAGCCCCTGCTGAGGAGGTCACTGGGTGCTGGGTGTCACACACCTGGGTGCTGCTGTGAGTGTTATCTTCATGCTGGGATGTGGGAGAAGCAGAGAGGAGCTTGTAGCAGGATCACATGTAAGTGCCTGAATCTAACATTGCGCCTAAACTGCGCCAAAATTTCTCCTAAACTATGTTAAAGTAAAGTGATTAATGAGAGGCAGAAAATTAACTTATCACTGATGGTTGTAACTTGTGATAATTCTGCCAAAACAGTGCGCCAGAATTTAGGCGCAACTACTACACTTAGGCGCACAAAAGTGATAAATGTGGCCCAATATTGTGACGTGAAAGGGATAGAATTAGACCATGAAATTTTGATTATACATAAATTCATAAATCATTACACTCACCAATGAACATATATATATATGTACCTCCTACGTGTAAACAATGTGCATTGAGTACCTAACTATCAATATGTTACTAGTAGAGGATATAAATGGGATCTATTAAGAATAATTGAATAAATATAATGCATAGTGAAGACTTCTTCTTCTCCTGCTTAATACAAATTTATATTTCATTTAAAGGATCTTCATTTGTTTGCAAGGAAATTGTTTTTTTTTCATTTTTCATTGATATATTTATCCACAATTGTTCTAGTCCCCGCAAGAACCGGAGGCATTCAGAATTTTGGAGGAATTGATAGAAGAACAGGAGAAAAATGCAGTAAAAATGAAGTTTCCTTACTTCCCAAATCTAGATCATTCCCTTCTTTTTCTGGACACCCAAATATTGAGCTATTTGTTAAATTGGTATCTAATAATTTACAGAAACTATGAGGAGGGGTAAAATAAGGAACCATACACAAGCTCAAAAGGTAGCAATAGATGAATTGAGCAAGATAAGGGATGTTGTCATAAAACCCTCAGATAAAGGGAGTTATGTGGTGGTTTAGCCAGCTAAAACCTACGAAAGGGAGGCCTTACCAAAATTGAGAGACTCTTCGTGTTACAGGAAGTTGACCTTCAATCCCCTCACAAAATACACACATGAACTATCTAATATTCTTGAAGAAGCGATGGAGAGTAATGTCATCATGAAAAATCACTTAACTGCCCTTTTACCGCAATATCCATCTACAGCTCCAGGGAACTGCTATGGGGGCGTCATGTGAACCCTTATATGTTAATTTGTTCCTGGGGATGTGGGAGAGAGATATCTTCCTTGTAAATCACAAACACCATGCACAAAAGGAAAGGTACATATGTGGTCTAGGTTTATAGATGAGGTGGTGATGGTGTGGCAGGGCACAGAGAATAAATTGCATGATTGTATGCAAGAATTGAATAATAATGACATCAATATCAAACACTTACGGGAAGACATAATATATAGTGCTTAGATGTATTCTTCAAAGTTGACGACACTGGCATGCCATTTGATCACTTTTTATTAAATTTTTTATATTTTTCAAAATGGCAATAAAGTGCTATTTTCGACTTTAGCTACTATTTTCCGTTACAGGGTTAAACGCAGTGAAAAAAAGGTTATTATATTTTGATAGATCAGGAATTTTCGGATGTGGCGATACCTAATGTGTTTATGATTTTCACTGTATATTTATATCAGTTCTATGGAAAGGGGAGGTTATTTGAATTTTTATGTTTTTTTATTATAATTTTTTTTTTTTAACTTTTTTTTTTTTACTTTCACAATTTTTCAGACCCCCTAGGGCAGTGGTGGCTAAACTATGGCATAGAGTTTGCCAGACAGGACTCAGGGCTTCCTCCTGCAGTCCAATATAGCACAGGACGTGCCATGCTCAGCGCCATTTTAAAGCTGCCAGGGCTACAGGAGGAACAAGAAAGTGTGGACAGACATTATTGTTGGAGCACCTGCTCTCGGAACCCTGATTGTGTCTCTTCAGGGGACCCTGAATCCAAGCTCTCCATCTTTCTATTGTATTGGTGAACTCAGGACACCAATCTGATTGAAACCTGTGATACAGCTAAAATTGTCGTGCTGGCACTTTGCAAAATATAAGTGGCTTTTGGTTGTACTTTGGGCACCTTATCTCCAAAAGGTTCGCCATCACTGCCCTAGGGTATTTTAACCGTAGGTTGTCTGATAGATCGTACCATATACTTGCATACTACAGCATGGCAGTATGCTGCCACCCTCGGAGTCAGCTAGACCAGTGATCGATTCCTATTTTCCTGTAATCCTGATCGATAACCAGGGATGTGTAGCGGCTGTACTGATACGGCTTTATTTCAGACTTCACTCAATTTTATGTCTCTCACTCCCTCACGCTGAATACAGTGAATCCAATTCTTGACGCAACTTGAGATACTGGCTGTACTTACTCGTACCCTTCTTGACTGACAGTCTCTTTAAGAGAGACCCAGTCTCCTCCTTGACATCCTCCCACCAGTCAGATATGCTGTCATAGAAGTCCTGTCTCTGGAGCTGGTCCTGAAAAAGGAAGTGGATACAATTCTGGACATAGACATCATCCAGGGTGCTGGAATTAGGCCTCCAAAGCCCCTGACCAATATCAGAGCGGTTAAAGGCTCCCATGCAATACAATAACGCCAGATGGTCAGAATATGGGACAACTCTCTTGCTTATCCCACTGACATTCTCTGAAGGACTCACAAATGCCATATAAATCCTGTTATGCCTGTCAGCACAGGAGTGTGTGTATTTCGGTGTCCTACCTTCCAGGGTGAATACATCGCATAGATTGGCTTGTGATACTATGTTATGTAGGACGATGGAGTCTTTGACCACTGCTCTACCATCACCTCTATGGTGTTAAACAGTATAGCGACCCCGGTGTGCAGCTCCACAGCCAGTGACCAGTAAGAAGGACTAGACTGCCACTCACGATCAGCCTCACAGAGATGCCCTTAGGAAGTCAGATGGGTCTCCTGCAGGAAGATGACATTGGCGTTCAGATATCTGTGGTCATAGACAGCTTGTCTAGTCCTTCTTGCTTTAACACTGTTAACATTTCTAGAAGCCATCACACAAAAAAAAGCATGACCCCGGTATCACAACTAGCCTAAGTTACAGTATTCCTCAGGTTTACAGGAGGATTTATCTTTTTTCTTTCTTTTGTTCTTCTTTACCTCCTCTTCATAACCATCAGGTCCTACAGAGGTGGCTGCCTGAGGCTGCTATTGGGTGACAACCTCCATATTACCCTGAGTGCTCTATGACCACTGAGCTTCTTGCACAGTATCACCTGACCCTTGTTGTTGTAAAATATTAATATCATCAAAATGACTTTAGCATAGGGTGAGACCATATGATTACACGTCTATGATATTGTGTTATTCTTAAAAGTATTCATGTAGGATAAACATTCATTCAAGATAAACAAATATAAATACATGTTAGTATTATGTTATTATTGTATCAGTAGTAGAATGTAGGTTTATGTATAATATGCTTTATATTGGGAATTATAGACATAATGAATGAGACGCTAGAATGCTAGACGAGACAACCTTTATAATAGCACATCTATATGTTAATAGCATATATATATATATAAGTTAATTAGTTAAGTTTACATATTTATGAACTAGAATGAGATCATCTATGGTCCTCAGATGGTATACGGACTAACATGAACCAATAGGAGATTAGGAATATTCACTTGGGAAATGTTAGTCACTAGTATGATAACTCTTTATACACAAACTAAGTGAGAGACTGTGTGTGAGAGAGGGTGAGTAGGAGAGAGACATCATTGGACACCACCATCAGTCTTTTGTCTCTTTGTCTCCACTCAACACAAAGACTCTTCACTCTCTCCAGCTTGGCTCCACACCATATTTATTTAATTTCATCTTCATTTTATTTTTTGTAACTTTATTTTTATTTATATTTTTCATCTTAATTGTATATTACTTTATTTTTATTGAAGTCCATTAAATGCTTTTTACTTTACATCTGGAACGAAGGATCGCTCATTGCTCATCATTGTGGTTCCTAATTCTCAAATTAGGAATTGCAAGAAATATCTATTTATATTGATATTTAACAGTTGTAAAACCCACATCGTTAGAATTTGCCTTGACACCAAGGCCTCCTCCTCTAAGAAGTCTGTACCATCTTATCGTCCTTTGTGTGGAGGGCTCATCTCTCCGCACAGGTTACATCTGACGGTTGGCACTGAGAAGGCCAACCTCCCCAAACAGCTTGCATTTTACTACTGTGCATATTTTGGCCACGTGACCAATCTTACCACATATGAAGCATTTTTGTGGTTGCCCTGGATAGAAACAGAGGCCGTTCTCTCTGCCTATAAAGAAGCTGTTGGAGAAATGTAGAGAGAGGTTGTTATACTGCCTCAGCTTTTCCAGCACCTTCCACCCTCCAGTCCAGATGCCATCACTGTATCTGTTCCTAGTTAGATCAGACACCAGATCATAATGGCTCCTGAGCCACACCAGAACATCCTGAGGAGGAACTGACTTGTTCAAGAATATTATATTAACCACCACAGTATCTGGCTTGGATATGGGGACAAACATAAAATTATTCAAGCCATCATTGTCCCTAAACAGGGGAATTTATCCCAGAACCTGTTCAGCCTAGACATGAGCTTACATGAGCTGACATCATAGCCCTGTCGGTCTGGCACGTTGATGACCGCCAGGATGTCATTCGGCTAGAACCCCATGTGGTGGCACAGGAGATCCCGCATCACAAACCACCTATCTGGGATATTATCCTTGGTCCTCAGTTCTTAAAGTGCACCACATTCCTCCCCTTTTTTATTTATGAAAAAATTTTCAATACATATAAAATCCAAAACAGCACAAACAATACAAAACAACATAAAACCTACACAATACAACATGTCTCTACTTTACTGAGTTCTTCAAGTTCTAAGTACTCTGATGTTCTCCACACCTCCTGGGAAATGGAGACAGCTATCCTGTTATAGGTAACGGCCCACTAACCTAAAATATTTTCATTGGAGATACAAAGGGCAATCTTTACCATAAGGCCCACCTTTTACTTTTCCTTGGCACAAATGCTGGTAATTTATCATAGTATCATAGTTTGTACGGTCGAAAAAAGACACATGTCCATCTAGTTCGACCAATGAAGGGAAGAAATTGGGATTTAGGCAAAAAACTATTCTATATAACATAACCAATGTTATTTAGGTGTAAAAAGGCATCTAGACTCTTCTTGTAGCTCTCTGCTGTCCCTACTGTGACCAACGCCTGAGGCAGGCTATACCACAGATTGACAGTTCTCATAGTAAAAAAGCCCTGTCGCCTTTAGTGATTAAACCTGGTTTTCTCCAGACGGAGACAGTGCCCCCTCATCTTTTGAATTGATTTAATCGATAACAACTTACTACCATTTTCTTTGTAGGGACCATTCATATATTTATATAAATTAATATTGTCCCTTCGTAGTCGCCTCTTTTTCATACTAAATAAATCTGGTTGTTTTAATCTTTCCTCATAACGGAGACCCTCCATACCCCTTATGCTCCTTACCCCAAAAGACCGTTTATGGACCGTTGCACAGAACTGGACAGAATACTCCAGATGAGGCCGAACCAATGCCTTGTACAGTGGTAATATTACATCCCTATCCTTAGAGTCCATAGGACATTTGACGCAGGACAAGATCCTGCTGGCCTTAGAGGCAGCTGATTTCAAGCGGTTATTCAATTTATGATCTACTAGTACCAAGGATATATTTTGCCTTTGAATTATTAGCCCCCAGGTGCATAACCTTACATTTATCCACATTGGTCATCCACTTGGCAAATGAGGTTCAAACACTCAGTTTGTCCAAGTCAACATGTGGCCTATGAACATCATCCATAGACTGTATTGCACTACACAGCTTGGTATCATCTACAAAAATAGACACGGTGCTATTAATTCCTACCTCTATATCATCAATGCATTTATTAAATAGTAGTGGACCAAGCACAGAACCCTGGGGTACACCACTCATAATTGGTGACCATTCCGAGTAGGAATCATTGACCACAACTCTCTGGATACGGATCCTTCAGCCAGTTTTCAATCCAATTGCAAATGATTCTTTTCAAAACCAATAGACCTTATTTTACCCATCAGGCATTTATGAGGGACACTGTCAAATGCCTTTGCAAAGTCCAAGAAAACAAGATCTACAGCAGCTCCTCCATCCAGGCACCTGCTCACCTCTTCATATAAGCAGATTCGGTTAGTCTGACAACTTTTATTCTTAGTAAACCCATGCTGGTTGTCACTTATTATACTATTTGATGTCACATACTCCAGTATATAATCTTTTACTAACCCTTCCAATATGTAAATACTTTTGTGTAAAGTATTAAGTGCTTAAGGAATGATACCTTTATTGGCTAACCAGAAAAATTATATTTGGTGCAAGCTTTCAGGGCCCCTTCTTCAGGCATGGATACAAATGAAGTACTGAGAGAAAAACACAATATTTGAGGGATGTTACAACAAGATAATTAGTACATATGGTGAGACTCAATTAAGATAATCTTAATTGAGTCTCACCATATGTACTAATTATCTTGTTGTAACATCCCTCAAAGGGACAGATATTTGTACATTGTAATGAGGTCTCCCCTCAGTCGTCTAAACTGAATAATCCCAATTTTTGTAATCTGTCATTGTATTCTAATCCCCCCATTCCCCTAATAATTTTGGTTGCTCTCCTCTGCACCTGTTCCAGTTCTACTATGTCCTTTTTATACACTGGTGCCCAAAACTGTACACAATATTCCATGTGTGGCCTGACCAGGGATTTGTATAAGGGCAAAACTATGTCTTTATCATGAGAATCTATTTCTCTCTTGATACATCCCATAAATTTATTTGCTTTAGCAGCAGCCGCCTGGCTCTGGTCACTAAAATTACTTTTACCATCCATCAATACCCCCAAGTCCTTTTCAGCTCCAGTTTTACCAAGTAATTGACTGTTTAGAACATAATTATACTTTTTGTTTCCATGGCCCAAGTACATAACTTTACATTTATCTACATTAAACCTCATCAACCATTTCTCTGCCCACTCCTCAAGCTTCCACAAATCACTCTGTAATGCTAAACTATCAGCCTCAGTATTTATTACTTTACTTAGTATCATCTGCAAATACTGAAACTTGATTGTGTAAACCCACTACAAGGTCATTAATAAAAATATTAAAAAGAAGTGGCCCCAATACTGACCCCTGTGGCACTCCACTGGTAACGTCAACCCAATCTGAGAATGTGCCATTAATGACGACACCCTCTGTTTTCTATCACTAAGCTAATTACTCACTCAAATACACAGATTTTCCCCTATTCCCAGCAGTCTCATTTTATATACCAACCTTTTATGCGGCACAGTGTCAAATGCCTTTGAAAAGTCCAGATATACAACATCCACAGCGCCCCCCTCTTGTGGAATCTTATACAAACTGAACCATAAAATTATCCTGCAGAAAGTTGGTAAAATGTCTCCCCTTCACAGATGAAGAGCCCTGACCCCAATTTATATTTGGAAAGTTCAAGTCTCGAATTATCACTACTGTCCCCTTCTGGGCAGCCCGCTCCATCCGTTTATATAGGTGACCTTTTATTTCCTCAGAGATGTTAGGGAGTCTAAAAAATTACACCAAAAATAATTTTCTCAATGCCCTTTGAATTTCAACCCACAACGTTTCAGCCTCCTCACACTCTTCTGAGACCACTGCCTCATAAACAATTGCTATTTGCCCTGTCCTTCCGAAAGAGTGTAAAACCTTGAATATTAACACCCCAATCATATGATGCATCAAGCCATGTCTCCGCTACACCAACATGATCTAACTCTTACCAGAGCCTCAAGCTCGCCCATTTTGCCTGCAATACTTCTGCCATTTTTGAACATACACTTTAATTTTCCACAGTTATTTATCTGATTTAAAGTAAGTTTACTAGCACAAATAGCCGCACTATTGTTTTGTAATTTGTGGATCTCCTTATCCACTGCTTTAGTCCCCCATACACTGCCCACTTCACCACCCACCAACATACCTTGCCCTCTCTCTGACTTGTCCACCCTATTTGTGTGTTCCTTTTCCTCCTCCCCCTATCCTAGTTTAAATACTCCGCCACCCCTGCTAGGATCTTCTCCCCCAGCACAGCGGTCCCTCTTCCATTTAGGTGCAAGTTATCTGCGGAAAACAATTTGTACCCCAAAAGAAAAGTCAACCCAATGCTCTAGGAACCCAAATCACTCTGCTCTACACCAGGATCTGAGCCATGCATTTAACTCCCTGAGCTCCCGCTGTCTGCTCTGTGTTGTGCATGGCACAGGTAGAATTCCAAAGAATACTACCTTGGAGGTCCTTCCCTTAACCCCTTAAGGACGCAGCCATTTTACAGCTTAAGGCTCAGTCCCATTTTTTGGATTCTGACCTGCGTCTCTTTATATGGTTATAACGTTTGAACACTTTTACTTATCAAAGCGATTCTGAGATTGTTTTTTCCCCACATGTTGTACTTCATTTTAGTGGTAAATTTTGGCTGATAAGTTTTGCGTTTATTTACAAAAAAAGGAAAAAAATGATGAATTTTTAGAAAAATTTGCCATTTTCGAAATTCAAAATCACCGCGTTTTCAGGCAGATCGATTTACCACCTAAATAACTTGCCGAATAACATTTCCCATTTGTCTACTTTACATTTTCATAATTTTTGAAATGTTTGGATAATTTATTTTGACGTCACGCGGCCTACAAATCGAATAGCGATTTTCCGTATTTTCAGAATTGACTATTTTGGGGATAAATACTGTTAAATTCAATTTTACATATTTAGCATCAAAAACCCCCTATATAACCAACCCATTTTCAAATCTGCACCCCACAAACTATCAGAAACAGCATTTACAAAGATTGTTAAACCCTTGAGATCTTCATAGTAATTGAATCAAAATGGCGGTGAAATTTAGAATGGTCAAATTTTGTCGGTTATATGTTCATTTAGCCCTAAAATTTACACATTTCCAAAAGATAAAAAGAGAAAACCCACCATAAAATTTGTTTTACAATTTCTCCTGAGTGCAGCGACCTCCCACATGTGGACATTACTTGTGTTATGGGGGCACAGCGAGGCGCAGAAGGGAAGGAGCACCCTGCAGCCGCCAGGATTTTAGTTTTCATGTTGCCCCCTTTTGAAGGCTATAAAATTTTCGCTTTTCCGTTATTTGGGTCATATGATGGCATTTTTTTTACGCGATGAGATGCTTTTTCCAGTGTTACCATTTTGGGGTTGGTATCACCTATTGTTGAAAATTTAGGAATTTTTTTTGAGGTCATGAGTAGAAAAGCATCAATTCTGTACTGGATTTTTTACTTTTTTTTTTTTCGTGTTCCCCGTATATCCTAATAATCCTGTTATCTTTATTCTATGGGTCGATATGATTACGGGGATACCAGACATGAATATTTTTACTTATGTTTTACTAAATTTGCCAAATAAAACCCTAATGTGGGGAAAAATCTATCATTTTTGCATTGCCGTCTTCCAAGTGGCATAACATTGTTACGTTTTTGGCTGCAGAGCTGGTTGATGGCTTGTTTTTTGTGGGACATGTTGTTCTTTGCAACAGTATCATTCTGGAGTACATATGTTTTGTTGATCACTTTTTATTGCATTTTTAGTGGGTAATAGGTAAAAATTATAATTTTGGGCGGGTTTTTAACGTTTTTTTTTTTACGGCGTTCATCATATGGGTTCAATAGTTATTTACTTTTATTCTATTGATTGTTACTGACGCGGTGATACTATATATGTGGGGTTTGTGTTATGATTTAGACTTTTTTGAGCGTTAAATGTCTCTTTATATGTTTTGGGGCTTATGGGCATTTTTAGTGATTTATAAAGTTATTTTTTATTGAAAAACATTTTTTTTTACATTTTTTACTTGATCCACCATGGGATATGAACAAGCAATCATTTGATTGCTTGTTCATGATAATACTCTGCAATACTGATGTATTGCAGGGTATTAGCAGTGCCAGCCTATGCAGATGCATAGGCTAATACTTTGCCTTTAAGATGACGTCACAGACGCCATCTTAAAGGCACTGCCTTCAGGCTTCTCTGGGGTCCTGATCGGACCCCAGAGGTGCCATAGCAGCGATCAGCCCCCCCGAAAACGGCGCGGGGGGGGGGGCGACCGTGGGGTAAAGACCCCTGGAAGGCATGTTAAATGCCGCGGTCGCGTTGACTGCGGCATTTAACGGGTTAAACGCCCGTGATCGGAGCCCACTCTGACCGCGGGTGTTAGCCGGGGATGTCAACGGTAGATTACCGTTGAAATCCCACGGCTAACGATGCCGGTTCCGCTGCTATCCAGCGCTGAACCGGCATCGTCTCTGCGCAGTAGCTGTACTGCGCTGAGCGCTATTCGCGGGACTCAGCGCAGTACAGCTGTGGCGCAGAGCGCTAAGGGGTTAAGCTTTGAACCTAATTCTTTAAAACTATTCTTCAGGCTCCTCCACCTACCATCTATTCTGTCATTGGTACCAACATGGACCCTGACAGCTGGGTCATCCACAGCCCCTCCCAGTAATTTATCCACCCTTTCCACCACATGCCAAACCCTGGCACCAGGGAGACAGCAAACCATTTGGTTGAGGCGGTGTTGGTGACAAATTATTCTATCCGTCTTCCTGATCCCTACAACCACTAGCTGCCTTGGCTTACCTGCACTCCCATCCCCCCTACTACTAGCTGGTCTGCTCCCCCGGTTGTTAGGGAGAGCAGGATCCGCTAGGGCTGCCTTTTCTGACACTTAAGTCCTTACATCATTGCACAATTTTGCAAATTTGCTTGGATGTACAGAGTCATAATTGGCCTTCCTTTTCTTGGACCCCTTCCTTTATTTATAGTAACCCAGCTACCCACCTGGCCCTGCTGGCTTTCCTCTCCACCCTCCATTTCTAACCCTCGCTGGCTCAGTGAGCAGCATGCTCGCAGACGTGCAATGTCTTCCTCCAGATCTCTAACCTGAGCTATCAGTAGAAAAATATGGGCACATCTGTCACAGCAGTATTCGCCCTGGAACTCCTGCTCCAGCAGTGTATACATACGGCAGAGCATATGCTAGCCATATCCTAGTTAGAAAACTGTGAGGAGTGTATAAATGAAGAGATATAAAGTGAGGATTACTTACAGTTCTGTGGACTCCTCTTTTTCTAACTCCGCTTGTTTTAACTCCCAATTATGTTCCCAAGCCAAAATGAGCAAGCTAAAACTGAGTTTCTAACCCTTAATTTATCAGGTGAGAACACTAATCCCTCCTCCCAATTAGCAGACCAGGCAAAGAAAGGGAAAAAAAAGCTATTTAAATAGTGAACTGAGTCACTGGGGCACATGTATCATAGTTTGGTCTCCCCGAGGTGCATTTTAGCGGCTAGTTTTTGCACTTTATGTATGATCCTGTCTTTTTTACTTGTGATACATGTTCAGTTTTTCCTATCCTGGCAGGCGCAAATTTTGGCTTCTTTTTGAGACTTTTTGTTGCAAATGTCTCAAATCCAAATGGACACAAGCCACGTGAAGGGGTTATATACAGGAGTGGACACTACTGTTAATTTGGGATTTAACATGTTGCATTTTTAATGCATTTTGAAACCTATTACAACAGCTGAGGAGAGGTGATTTTCCTAATTACATTACTGTTAACATTTGAATTTACAAAATGCATAGTAAACGCAATGTTAACACATGCGTTTATGTGGCGTTCACCTCCCCTCAGCTGTTGTAATTAGTTTCATTATGAACACAATTAAACTGATATGTGTGACCTCACCCTTAGAAGTAACCAATAAAAAAAATGCAAAAATTTTAAAATTTTGACAAAAGAGGTTACTGTGCAAAATGTTAAACAGTTAAAGCATGTGAAATAATTCCACTTTACATGTTAAAATCAGGTCTATGAAAAAAAAAAATCCTTTGCACCTGCCCTGGACCAGGTGCAGAATTGCGCCAAAATTGGCGCAAAAATGGCAAAATGAAGCACGGAACATCTGGAAAACTAAGATACATGAGGCACACTGCACAAGGTGCAGACCAAGGCGTACTTGAGAAAGAACAGAGTTAAAAGTTGCAAAAATGGTGCAAAAACAGCAAAAGTCGCTAAAATTACACAATTTGGCTAGCTGAAACTATGATACATGTGTCCCACAGAGTTCAGTCCCGGTTTGTAGCGTTCGGGCCAGGAGATCCCGGCAGCACGCGCTGCAAGTTTATCGCATCTCACTTGCAAGTGTAGAAAGGGCCTAAGAAAATGCTCTTGCTATTACTTATATACTCAATGCACAATCACCCAAACCACAGAAATCCGCTTGTTTTAACTCCCACTTATTTTCACAAGCCATTTACAAACACAAGCCTAAATTTAGCACCATAATGAATTCATAGTGCATGTAGTTGTGCAAACTTCTTCAAGATCTAGTTTATGTAATGTCTTCCATTGTGAGGTAATAAGCTGTCTAGCGGCAATCGGTATATATATATATATATATATGATCCACTTTTGATCCAACAAACACACATCAATGTGCAAAAGGGCCTACAATGGGGACGGACCAACGTATAACTTTGTAAGGGCCCTATAACCTGCGGAGAAACCCCACACTTTTTGTTGAGACCTTTCAAATAAATACCTGAGAGGCTTGAGGGACTCTTCTATGTGTCCATTTTTCTTTTTCCGAAAAAAACCCCTTATTTGAAGGTACTGGTAAAATATCTTATTACTAAGATCAAATTTTCTTTGAAGTGACTCAAAAGATTCTAAACTATAGACTCAAATAATATATAGACTATAATGCTAGTAATCCCCTTTTCTGCCCAAGATTTAACTTTCAGGTCTGGAATCTAAAGCTTCAGTGCCTTCATTGATATTTGTTTTCTGCTCAGATCAATACTCTTACCCATTTTTTTCCGTAACATCAGCGTGCGATGTAGAGTGGGCATCAGTAGTGGCAATACTGGGTCCCCTAGATAAATTTATGCCATTTATGTTCTATTGTCAAGTTCCAGCACTCTCTCAGTGAGTCGAAGGCAACGGCTGTGTAGTATGCCTCTATATTTTGCATTGCCATACCTCCTCCTGTTATTGGGTAATACAAGAATTCTTTAGCTACTCGGGGCCGTTTGTTATTCCAAACAAAATTATTTAACAAGAGTTGGATATCTTTTAACGTCCGTTTGGGCAATGTTTCCATACATCTGCAAAGTGTTCTTCACACATATTGTTCTTCACATACTATTGTGAAGAACACCGTTCGGCACGCGTGTCTTGGGTTAAGTTAGCAGATGTACGGAACATCTGCAATGTGTTCTTTCAATATGTTCTTTCAGTGAAAACATCTGCAAACATCTGCAATGTGTTCTCCACTGTGTTTTTCACTTAAATGATCCTGTGTTCAGCGTTTTCATTGTATTCTTCACTGTTCTTCACTGTGTTTCGTTAAGTAAATGCTCAATCTCGAGGCGGCGAGATACTCGTCTGAGCAACGAGCCGTTTCGAGTACGCTAATTCTCGAACGGGCTCATCTCTAGTTCCTATAGATTCCGCAAGGGGTTCCATTAGCAATGCAAAAATTATTGGAGATAATGGACACCCCGGCTAGGTCCCAATAGAGATGTCAAAGGGTTTGGAGAGAAAACCAGAAATTAAGCCCCTTGTAGAAGGTGATGAACATAATGCAATAATAGCCCTATTGAATACGCCAGATATGCCAAACTTCCTTAGGACTTCATCTAGGTAGCTCTAGTGCATTGGGGCCACATTCTTCCTGTTAAACACCTGCCTGACGTAGTGTGCACTGGAGGTGAAAGAGGGAGCACCGCAGCTCCAGGTGTTTCTGGGAGGCTCCTGACATGGCTCACTCTAGGTGATGGGGGAAGGGTCTGCTGTAGAAGGACCTGACTCATCTGGGGGGCTTCATGTTAGAGGGGGGAACAAACATTATCCTGTACAACCCCTTCCCCCCCCCCCCCCATACATCTCTATGTTATCCTCTTTTGGCTGAAGATCCCAGACAGACTGAGGGTCCCCTCCATCCTCCGACCCCTCTGCTACATCAATATGTCCCCAGTCCCCAGTAACAGGTCCCTCCTGAGGTGCATAATCTTAAGATCCACCGATCAGTAAGTGACCTAAACTAAAAACACTTTAACGTGGTTGATTTCCTTTAACCCCTTACCAATGTGTGACATATTAGTACATCACACGTCGGTTGGGGATGTATGGAGAGGGCTCACGGGCCGAGCTTTTCCATACCGGTAACACCTGTGATTGGTGTTAGCACTGATACCGGGTGTTAACCTGTTTCCGATCAACGCTCTCCATGACTTCATCGTGGTTCGGTTACCATGACAGCCTCAGGTCTTTATAGGCCCCGATAAGGTCTAATTACAGATGATCTGTTACAATGTGCGATATATGTAAAATTCCCCTATACTGGCATACTGTAGTAAGATCAGACAGACTAGGGTTAAAGAAGCTTAGGGGTCCAAAAAATAGTAAAGAAAAAAATAAGAGAAATAGAAAAAATCAAGTACGCACGGTATGGAAAATAGCGCACAAATGTCCTAAACAATAATTTTTCACTATTTTGCAACATATGAAAAATGTAACAAAAGGTGAACAAAAGGTCACACAGCCCCCAAAAATGGTAGCAAAGAAAATGTCAGCTTAACCTGAAGAAAATGACACCACACACAGCTCCGTGCACTGAAGTATGAAAACGTTTTAAGTGCCAGAAGTATTAAAACACAATAAAACCGATAAAAATTAAATATACTGTGATTGTCCTAAAGAATATAAAAGTCATGTCATTTGGTGGCGCTCAGTGATAGCCATAAAATCCAAGCCCACAAGAACAAGGTGCAAATGCATTTTTTCACCAATTTCACTGCATTTAGATTTTTTTCCACAGGATAGGGCCTAACTTGCTGATCGGTGGGGGTCACAGTGTTGAGACCCCAAAGACCATGAGAACGAGGGGACCCCTCGTAGCTCCGTCAGACTAATGGAGCAGACGGCCGCGCATGACTGTTCTATTCCATTCATCTCTATGGAGCTGACGGAGATCAGTGAGCGCGGTGCTCAGCAATTTCCATAAGCTCCGTAGAGATTAATGGAGCAGTACGGTCATACGCAGCCGTCTGCTCCATTAATTTGAGGAGTGATGAGAGGTCAGACGAACCCCTCGTTCTCATGATCTGTGGGGGTATTAGCACTGAGACCCCCACTGATCAGCATGTGAGGCCCTATCCACTTTCAGTCATGAAGGTTCACAGGGTATAACAAGGGTGCAGGAGCACCATAGCTCACCCATCTCTGCCTATCAGTTTGCAAAGCAAGTGCGATTATTTCACAACTTGTACATCAGAAAACTGGAGGTCTCTTAAATCTCCTTGGCTGCCGCTACTTGTTATTGCTTTGATTTTGTTTAGAAAACTGAATTAAAGTGCATGGCGGTGGCCACGGGCGATCGCATATGTGTTACTATGGAAACGCATGCGACTGGTAACCAGCACCCGGTGTCTTGCATTTAGACTATACAAATGACCAGGTGATGGTTACTGATCACAAGAGTTTGCATCAGAAGGCATCTGCAAATCGGCTGCTGCCATCCCCATGCGCTTTAATTCTGTTTTCTAAACTGAATCAAAGCACTAACGTGACCTTCAGCCTGATGTGAGTGGCCGGGCATGCATTTTCTACTTTCCCCTCATCCCTGCTGTGGAGCAGGGCAGTGAGGCTCTAGCTACAAGTGTCAAATGTAGGTGGAGGGGGACACAACTCTGGCAGCTACAAGCCTCTCTACTGCTCCTCCTCTAGTAAAGGAAGAAGCCTGGAGCTGCAGAGGACAACTCAACTGTACCTGCTGCATCCCGGTGCTGTGCTGCGAGGGGATCTTCTCCTCTTCTGTCTCGGAGACATCAGGGCACACATTGGTGGGTGAGGCCAGGCACTCGCTGGGGGGTGGGGCCAGGCTTGGGGGGAGGGGGAGGGTTCCTTGCTGAGTGCTGGCTGCCTGCTGCCTGTGTGAGGAGACTGCAGCGGTCGGGCTGTTCCTGTCTCCTGCATGTGGCTCTGCATCACGTGTCGCTGGGACCAGGAGGCAGGACTCTGTCCCAGGATCCGGGGAACGACGTGACATAGCTGGATAATCTCCCAGGTGCCCAGGGCAGCGGGACAGGGGTAAAAAAAACAGATTTGTCCCGCTGAATCCGGGAGGTATGCAGTCTATTTGCATCTGCAGCATTTTCTTGTGGTGACTCAGCTCCCCCATTCTTCTTACTAGTGCTGGGATCTACTTCGCCATCTTCATCTCAGGTGCACGTGTGCTCTCCTTCAGCTGATGTGCAAGTCTGGGTAGTTCTCCAGGCTGTTTGGGTGTAGCCATCTACTGCCTTGGCTTCTAAGGTTTGCTGCTTGCAATAACTGAGCCTGAGACTTGAGACTGAGCCTGGATCAAAATTTGCTGAGACATTTTGCAACTTTGCTGCAGATCTTTGGTGCAGCCTGTACAGGCCATGCCGGATACAACATCTCTCTTTTCTTGCAGGGTATGTCTCTCAAGAGACATTCTCCTCTATCTGGGTACTGGAGTGGGGGGCTGTGCACCAGCTGCCTGACCTGTACTCCGCTGCTTCATTATCCGTACACCATGCTGGCTGGCCTGGGATCTTGGTTCACTTTTACTCACTTTTACTCACTTTACTTTTACTTTTACTTACTTTTACTCACTTTACTCACTTTACTCACTCACTCACTTTACTTTACTCATTTTACTTTACTCACATCCTTCTTCAAAACATTGGCTTTACTCACATACTGGATCATGTTCTGTTGGCTGGTAGCTCTGGGATTTACATCCCCATCAGAGGTAGTTACGGAGTTTTCTACTGGTGTAGGCCTGGAAGCCTGGGCCATGCTTGGGGAATCTCCCTACGCAGGGTAGCCCCGCCCTAGGCATCATGAGGCAGTGTTATAGTAGTTATATTCTTTTACATGGGGGAAGTATGATAATAGTTATATTCTTGTACATAGTGGGAAGTATTATAGTACTTATATTCTTTTTTCTTCAGGCAGCAAAAAGGCTAAAATCGGCCCTGTGCAACAGATAATGGGGCACATTTACTAAGGGCTTTGTGCCGCTTTTTACAATACAAAACAATACGATACAACTTTATTGATCCCCTGGGGGAAATTATTTTGTACATAGTGTTCCAGCCACTTTATTAGGTACACCATGCTAGTAAGGGGTTGGACCCCCTTTTGCCTTCAGGACTGCCTGAATTCAGTTGCCACAGATTTGTCGGCTGCACATCCATGATGCGAATCTCCCATTCCACCACATCCCAAAGATGCTCTATTGGATTGAGATCTGGTGACTGTGGAGGCCATTTGAGTACAGTGAACTCATTGTCATGTTCAAGAAACCAGTCTGAGATGATTCCAGCTTTATGACATGGCGCATTATCCTGCTGAAAGTAGCCATCAGATGTTGGGTACATTGTGGTCATAAAGGGATGGACATGGTCAGCAACAATACTCAGGTAGGCTGTGGCTTTGCAACGATGCTCAATTGGTACCAAGGGGCCCAAAGAGTGCCAAGAAAATACTCCCCACACCATGACACCACCATACCAGCCTGAACCGTTGATACAAGGCAGGGTGGATCCATGCTTTCATGTTTGTGACGCCAAATTCTGACCCTACCATCCGAATG
Source organism: Engystomops pustulosus (assembly GCF_040894005.1). NCBI lineage: Eukaryota > Metazoa > Chordata > Amphibia > Anura > Leptodactylidae > Engystomops > Engystomops pustulosus. Next base: position 164,533,467 of record NC_092411.1, on the reverse strand, counting down.
TCGCAGCAGTAATCGAGACTCATCAGACCAGGCAACGTTTTTCCAATCTTCTACTGTCCAATTTCGATGAGCTTGTGCAAATTGTAGCCTCCGTTTCCTGTTCTTAGCTGAAAGGAGTGGCATTCGGTGTGGTCTTCTGCTGCTGTAGCCCATCTGCCTCAAAGTTCGACGTACTGTGCGTTCAGAGATGCTCTTCTGCCTACCTTGGTTGTAACGGGTGGCGATTTGAGTCACTGTTGCCTTTCTCTGGCATCAACAAGGCATTTCCGCCCACTAGATGTGTTTTCTTTTTCGGACCATTCCCTGTAAACCCTAGAGATGGTTGTGCTTGGAAATCCCAGTAGATCAGAAGTTTCTGAAATACTCAGACCAGCCCTTCTGGCACCAACAACCATGCCACGTTCAAAGGCACTCAAATCACCTTTCTTCCCCATACTGATGCTCGGTTTGAACTGCAGATCTCCTGCAGTTCAAACCGAGCATCAGTATGGAGAAGAAAGGTGATTTGATTGTCCTGACCATGTCTACATGCCTAAATGCACTGAGTTGCCGCCATGTGATTGGCTGATTAGAAATTAAGTGTTAACGAGCAGTTGGACCGGTGTACCTTATAAAGTGGCCGGTGAGTGTATATATAAACACTGCACCATATAAACTCTACACACACTATATACACACTACACATACAAATACATACACACAGGGGCGGACTGGGAATTTAAGGTGGCCCTGGAAAAAAAACTACTACAATACTTTCTCCGATAAACAAGAATGTAACTACTATAATACAGCCCCTAAGTAAAATATATTATAATACTACATTTTATGTACAGGGATATAACTACTATAATCCTGCCTCCTAGAGTTGTGCGTGGTCTGTGCTCCTGACCAGAGCCGAATCATCATTGGCGCTATTGGAGCGCTAGCACTATTACTGGAGCGATGTGCGCCGGGGTTGTCTTCCGGCCACATCGCTCCATGAATTAGGATGCGCAGCCGCGCGATGACGTCATCACGCGGCCGCGCACTCTTTCCTGCCTGGCCGCGGACTGAAGAAAGAAGATGCGGGAGCCTGAGGTGAGTACGAGTTTTTTTTTTTTTTTCAATCAAATAGCAGTAAAAACATGGTGGGGCCTTATTAAAACATGGGGGCAGAACATTATATAATTCATGGAGGGGGAGGAGGCAGCATATCAAATAATTCAGTGTGGGGGGGCAGCATATCATTTAATTCCTTGTGGGGGGGCAGCACATCATTTATTCCATTGTGGGGGGGCAGCATATCATTTAATTCATTGTGGGGGGGGCAGCATATCATTTAATTCATTGTGTGGGGGGGCAGCATATCATTTAATTCATTGTGGGGGGGCAGCATATCATTTAATTCATTTTGGGGGGCAGCACATCATTTAATTCATTGTGGGGGGGACAGCACATCATTTAATTCATTGTGGGGGGGCAGCACATCATTTAATTCATTGTGGGGGGGGGCAGCACATCATTTAATTCATTGTGGGTGGGCAGCATACCATTTATTCCATTGTGGGGGGGGCAGCACATCATTTAATTCATTGTGGGGGGGGGCAGCACATCATTTGTTCCATTGTGGGGGGGGGCAGCATATCATTTATTCCATTGTGGGGGGGGGCAGCATATCATTTATTCCATTGTGGGGGGGGGGGGCAGCATATCATTTATTCCATTGTGGGGGGGGGGGGGGCAGCACATCATTTGTTCCATTGTGGGGGGCAGCATATCATTTATTCCATTGTGGGGGGGGCAGCATATCATTTATTCCATTGTGGGGGGGGGCAGCATATCATTTATTCCATTGTGGGGGGGCAGCATATCATTTATTCCATTGTGGGGGGGGGGGGCAGCATATCATTTAATCCATTGTGGGGGGCAGCATATCATTTATTCCATTGCTATTGGAGCGCTAGCACTATTACTGGAGCGATGTGCGCCGGGGTTGTCTTCCGGCCACATCGCTCCATGAATTAGGATGCGCAGCCGCGCGATGACGTCATCACGCGGCCGCGCACTCTTTCCTGCCTGGCCGCGGACTGAAGAAAGAAGATGCGGGAGCCTGAGGTGAGTACGAGTTTTTTTTTTTTTTTCAATCAAATAGCAGTAAAAACATGGTGGGGCCTTATTAAAACATGGGGGCAGAACATTATATAATTCATGGAGGGGGAGGAGGCAGCATATCAAATAATTCAGTGTGGGGGGGCAGCATATCATTTAATTCCTTGTGGGGGGGCAGCACATCATTTATTCCATTGTGGGGGGGCAGCATATCATTTAATTCATTGTGGGGGGGGCAGCATATCATTTAATTCATTGTGTGGGGGGGCAGCATATCATTTAATTCATTGTGGGGGGGCAGCATATCATTTAATTCATTTTGGGGGGGCAGCACATCATTTAATTCATTGTGGGGGGACAGCACATCATTTAATTCATTGTGGGGGGGGGCAGCACATCATTTAATTCATTGTGGGGGGGGGGCAGCACATCATTTAATTCATTGTGGGTGGGCAGCATACCATTTATTCCATTGTGGGGGGGGCAGCACATCATTTTAATTCATTGTGGGGGGGGGCAGCACATCATTTGTTCCATTGTGGGGGGGGGCAGCATATCATTTATTCCATTGTGGGGGGGGGGCAGCATATCATTTATTCCATTGTGGGGGGGGGGGGCAGCACATCATTTAATTCATTGTGGGGGGGCAGCATATCATTTATTCCATTGTGGGGGGGGGGCAGCACATCATTTAATTCATTGTGGGGGGGGGGCAGCACATCATTTGTTCCATTGTGGGGGGGGGGGCAGCATATCATTTATTCCATTGTGGGTGGGGCAGCATATCATTTATTCCATTGTGGGGGGGGGGCAGCATATCATTTATTCCATTGTGGGGGGGGGGCAGCATATCATTTATTCCATTGTGGGGGGGCAGCATATCATTTATTCCATTGTGGGGGGGGCAGAATATCATTTATTCCATTGTGGGGGGGGCAGCATATCATTTATTCCATTGTGGGGGGGGGCAGCACATCATTTAATTCATTGTGGGGGGGGGACAGCACATCATTTAATTCATTGTGGGGGGGCAGCACATCATTTATTCCATTGTGGGGGGGGGGGCAGCACATCATTTAATTCATTGTGGGGGGGGGGGCAGCACATCATTTAATTCATTGTGTGGGGCAGCACATCATTTATTCCATTGTGGGGGGGGGCAGCACATCATTTAATTCATTGTGGGGAGGGGGACAGCACATCATTTAATTCATTGTGGGGGGGCAGCACATCATTTATTCCATTGTGGGGGGGGGGCAGCACATCATTTAATTCATTGTGGGGGGGGCAGCACATCATTTAATTAATTGGTGGGGGGCAGCATATCATTTATTCCATTGTGGGGGGGGGCAGCACATCATTTAATTCATTGTGGGGGGGCAGCACATTATTTGTTCCATTGTCGGGGGGCAGCATATCATTTATTCCATTGTGGGGGGGGGCAGCATATCATTTATTCCAACGTGGGGGGGGGCAGCATATCATTTATTCCATTGTGGGGGGGGGGGCAGCATATCATTTATTCCATTGTGGGGGGCAGCGCCGGGCCCCCGGATCCGGATTTATTGGTTGGGGGCCCCCGGCCTGGCGCTCCAATTGCGCCGATATTCATGCTCCTGCTGGGGCCCCGGCAGGCCCCGACACTCGCCTCGGTAGACGGGCAGGGTCCTCCGTCCGTCCGACAGGAAGCTCCTGCCAGGGGTGAACCTAGCCTTTCTGCTGCCTGAGGCGAGCTATAGAAAGACGCCCCCCCCCCCACTCCATATATGTAATATATCAAGGAGTGTCAGAACCAGACCCAAATCATATTGGTTTACTTCGGAAATAAAGCAATGCAAAATACATAAGAGCATCCCTCCATGTACTATATAATAAACAAAGCAAGCTACCACAAAGAACAAAATACATACAACAATCCGCGATAAAATACATACAGCGTCCTTCATGTAATATATAATAGATCCAGTGTGCCGGCGTATACCATAAAATACATACAGCATGCCGCCGTATACCATATAACAGTGGTGGCGAACCTATGGCACGGGTGCCAGAGATGGCACTCAGAGCCCTTTCTGTGGGCACTCAGGCCATTGACCCCAAGACAGGACCAAATCCACCGAATCTTCCTGCAGTCCCCTGAGATGCTACAATCAGCGCTATTTTAAAGTGACACTTCATTGGCTGTTTGGAACTGCGGGAAAAGTGTGAAGGTGCTGATAGAGCTGCGTCGTCTTTGTAGGTTACCCTACATTCTTACTGTACAGAGAGACCCTGGAGAGAGGCTACAATGAGAGTCTGAATTTGCCCTCCTTCTTTCAACTGTATTAGTGGCCTCAAGGGGCCGATAAGATTGATAGATGATGAAGAGCAGGTAGCAATAAGTTACTGCTTAAAATGCCATGTTGGCACTTCGCGGTAAATACATGGATTTTGGTTATAGTTTGGGCACTCGGTCTCTAAAAGGTTCGCCATCACTGCCATATAATACTTACAGTGTGCCGCCATGTACCATATAATACATACAGCATGCCCCCATATACCATATAATACACACAGCGTGCCGCCATATACCATATAATACACACAGCGTGCCGCCATATACCATATAATACATACAGCGTGCCGTTATGTATGTATGTATGTATGTATATATATATATATATATATATATATATACATACATACACACAGTATACACACTCATACAGCATGTACACATATATACAGCATATACACTCATGTAGCATGCATATATACACTCACACCACACATACAGTATACACACACTTTTATACAGTCATACAGTATACATACACACACACTCACTATACAGTATATACATGTACACAGAGATCTAAATATACATATATACAATATACATACTTACCATGACGGCGGGCCGCAGACGGCTGAGGCGGGAGGGCCGCGGACGGCTGAGGCGGGAGGGCCGCGGACGGCTGAGGCGGGAGGGCCGCGGACGGCTGAGGCGGGAGGGCCGCGGACGGCTGAGGCGGGAGGGCCGCGGACGGCTGAGGCGGGAGGGCCGCGGACGGCTGAGGCGGGAGGACCGCGGGCGGCTGAGGCGGGAGGGCCGCGGACGGCTGAGGCGGGCGGGACGTGGACGGCTGAGTCGGGCGGGACGCGGACAGGGGAGGCGGGACTCGGATGGGAGATGTGGGTTGGGCAGATGTGAGAGGCGGGCGATGAATGAGAGAGGTGGGCCGCGGACGGGAGAGGCGGGCCGGGGGTCCAAGAGAAGCAGGTCGGAAGGCGGCTGCATACAGAAGGGGCAGCCCAAGTGACCGGGGATGGAGCCGTCTTGGGAGTAAGTGACCTCCTTATGCCGCCCCCACCGTCCACCAGGAGGCGCCGCCTGAGGCGAGTTTCCCAACTCGCCTCATGGTAGGTGCGCCCCTGGCTCCTGCCCGTCACTGTATAGTGCTCGATGCGGCCCGAAACGGCCGCTCGAGCACTATTACTGGAGCGATGTGCGCCGGGGTTGTCTTCCGGCCACATCGCTCCATGAATTAGGATGCGCAGCCGCGCGATGACGTCATCACGCGGCCGTGCACCCTTTCCTGCCTGGCCGCGGACTGAAGAAAGAAGATGCGGGAGCCTGAGGTGAGTACGAGTTTTTTTTTTTTTTTTTATCAAATAGCAGTAAAAATATGGTGGGGGCTTATTAAAACATGGGGGCAGAACATTATATAATTCATGGAGGGGGAGGAGGCAGCATATCAAATAATTCAGTGTGGGGGGGCAGCATATCATTTATTCCATTGTGGGGGGGGCAGCATATCATTTAATTCATTGTGGGGGGGCAGCATATCATTTAATTCATTGTGTGGGGAGGCAGCATATCATTTAATTCATTGTGGGGGGGGCAGCATATCATTTAATTCATTTTGGGGGGCAGCACATCATTTAATTCATTGTGGGGGGGGACAGCACATCATTTAATTCATTGTGGGGGGGCAGCACATCATTTATTCCATTGTGTGGGGGGGGCAGCACATCATTTAATTCATTGTGGGGGGGGCAGCACATCAATTAATTCATTGTGGGTGGGCAGCATACCATTTATTCCATTGTGGGGGGGGGGGCAGCACATCATTTAATTCATTGTGGGGGGGGGGCAGCACATCATTTGTTCCATTGTGGGGGGGGCAGCATATCATTTATTCCATTGTGGGGGGGCAGCATATCATTTATTCCATTGTGGGGGGGGGGCAGCATATCATTTATTCCATTGTGGGGGGGCAGCATATCATTTATTCCATGTGGGGGGGCAGCATATCATTTATTCCATTGGGGGGGCAGTACATCATTTAATTCATTGTGGGGGGGGGCAGCACATCATTTAATTCATTGTGGGGGGGCAGCACATCATTTAATTCATTGTGGGGGGCAGCACATCATTTATTCCATTGTGGGGGGGGGGCAGCACATCATTTAATTCATTGTGGGGGGGGACAGCACATCTTTTAATTCATTGTGGGGGGGCAGCACATCATTTATTCCATTGTGGGGGCGGGGGGCAGCGCATCATTTAATTCATTGTGGGGGAGCAGCACATCATTTAATTCATTGTGGGGGGGCAGCATATCATTTATTCCATTGTGGGGGGGGGCAGCATATCATTTATTCCATTGTGGGGGGGCGGCAGCATATCATTTATTCCATTGTGGGGGGGGGCAGCATATCATTTATTCCATTGTGGGGGGGGGGGGGGCAGCACATCATTTAATTCATTGTGGGGGGGGGCAGCACATCATTTAATTCATTGTGGGGGGCAGCACATTATTTATTCCATTGTGGGGGGGGGGGGGCAGCACATCATTTAATTCATTGTGGGGGGGGGCAACACATCATTTAATTCATTGTGGGGGGGCAGCACATCATTTATTCCATTGTGGGGGGGGGGGCAGCACATCATTTAATTCATTGTGGGGGGGGCAGCACATCATTTAATTCATTGTGGGGGGGCAGCATATCATTTATTAAATTGTGGGGGGGGGCAGCACATCATTTAATTCATTGTGGGGCGGCAGCACATCATTTGTTCCATTGTGGGGGGGGGCAGCATATCATTTATTCCATTGTGGGGGGGGGCAGCATATCATTTATTCCATTGTGGGGGGGCAGCATATCATTTATTCCATTGTGGGGGGGGGCAGCATATCATTTATTCCATTGTGGGGGGCAGCATATCATTTATTCCATTGTGGGGGGGGGAGCATATCATTTATTCCATTGTGGGGGGGGGGAGCATATCATTTAATTCATTGTGGGGGGCAGCACATCATTTATTCCATTGTGGGGGGGGGGGGCAGCACATAATTTAATTCATTGTGGGGGGGGCAGCACATCATTTAATTCATTGTGGGGGGGCCAGCACATCATTTATTCCATTGTGGGGGGCAGCACATCATTTATTTCATTGTGGGGGGGGCAGCACATCATTTAATTCATTGGTGGGGGCAGCATATCATTTATTCCATTGTGGGGGGGCAGCACATCATTTAATTCATTGTGGGGGGCAGCACATCATTTGTTCCATTGTCGGGGGGGCAGCATATCATTTATTCCATTGTGGGGGGGGGCAGCATATCATTTATTCCATTGTGGGGGGGGGGGGCAGCATATCATTTATTCCATTGTGGGGGGGGCAGCATATAATTTATTCCATTGTGGGGGGGCAGCATATAATTTATTCCATTGTGGGGGGGGGGGGCAGCATATCATTTATTCCATTGTGGGGGGGGGGGCAGCATATCATTTATTCCATTGTGGGGGGGGCAGCATATCATTTATTCCATTGTGGGGGGGGCAGTATATCATTTAATCCATTGTGGGGGCAGCATATTAGCCGGCGCAGGGAGGTACGCGCTGGGCGCTTACCATGCGCGCGGCTCTCCTTCACTTCCTTTGTAGCCGCGCGCACGGTAAGCGCCGAGCGCATACCTCCCTGCGCCGGCTATACAGTTTAAAAAGTGTTTTAAACCGCGATACCGCGGTTTAAAACACTAACAAAAATAAGCACCAGCACCAGCTCACCCTGAGCTGGTGCTCGGTGTTTTCTTCTGAAACCTGCCACTACAAGTGGTAGGTTTCCTTTAATCCATTGTGGGGGGGGGGGGGGCAGCATATCATTTATTCCATTGTGGGGGGCAGCATATCATTTAATCCATTGTGGGGGGCAGCATATCATTTAATCCATTGTGGGGGGGGGCAGCACATCATTTAATTCATTGTGGGGGGGCAGCACATCATTTATTCCATTGGGGGGGGCAGCACATCATTTAATTCATTGTGGGGGGGGGGGGCAGCACATCATTTAATTCATTGTGGGGGGCAGCACATCATTTATTCCATTGTGGGGGGGGCAGCACATAATTTAATTCATTATGGGGGGCAGCACATCATTTATTCCATTGTGGGGGGGGGCAGCACATAATTTAATTCATTATGGGGGGGGGGCAGCACATCATTTAATTCATTGTGGGGGGGCAGCACATCATTTATTCCATTGTGGGGGGGGGCAGCACATCATTTATTTCATTGTGGGGGGGGCAGCACATCATTTAATTCATTGGTGGGGGGCAGCATATCATTTATTCCATTGTGGGGGGGCAGCACATCATTTAATTCATTGTGGGGGGCAGCACATCATTTGTTCCATTGTCGGGGGGCAGCATATCATTTATTCCATTGTGGGGGGGGGCAGCATATCATTTATTCCATTGTGGGGGGGGGCAGCATATCATTTATTCCATTGTGGGGGGGCAGCATATAATTTATTCCATTGTGGGGGGCAGCATATCATTTATTCCATTGTGGGGGGGGGCAGCATATCATTTATTCCATTGTGGGGGGGGCAGCATATCATTTATTCCATTGTGGGGGGGCAGCATATCATTTATTCCATTGTGGGGGGGGCAGTATATCATTTAATCCATTGTGGGGGCAGCATATTAGCCGGCGCAGGGAGGTACGCGCTGGGCGCTTACCATGCGCGCGGCTCTCCTTCACTTCCTATGTAGCCGCGCGCACGGTAAGCGCCGAGCGCATACCTCCCTGCGCCGGCTATACAGTTTAAAAAGTGTTTTAAACCGCGATACCGCGGTTTAAAACACTAACAAAAATAAGCACCAGCTCACCCTGAGCTGGTGCTCGGTGTTTTCTTCTGAAACCTGCCACTACAAGTGGTAGGTTTCCTTTAATCCATTGTGGGTGGGGGTGGGGGGGCAGCATATCATTTAATTCATTGTGGGGGGGCAGCATATCTTTTAATTCATTGTGGGGGGCGGCATATCATTTAATTCATTGTGGGGGGCAGCATATCATTTAATCCATTGTGGGGGGTAGCATATTATTTAATCCATTGTGGGGGGGCAGCATATCATTTAATTCCTTGTGGGGGGGCAGCATATCATTTAATTCCTTGTGGGGGGGCAGCATATCATTTAATTCATTGGGGGGCGGCATATAATTTAATTCATTGTGGGGGGGCAGCATATCATTTAATTCCTTGTGGGGGGGGCAGCATATCAATAAATCATTGTGGGTGGGGGGCAGCATATCAAATAATTCATTGTGGGGGGACATATCATACAATTTATTATTAGTATTCCAATATTCATTCTAGTATATTAAATTCTGAACGCTGCACGCTGTACTATTACGGCATGGAGTTTTTAAGCATTTATCAAGAGGGATCACAGAGCGAGGTCTCGTCATACAGACAAGGGTTTTGCTGCATAATGCTGCAAACACCCACTGCTAACACCCACAAACGGTACAAATATGCGGGTGTTAACCCCTTGATCGTAGCTGGCAAAGCCGCCAGTGGTAGTCAAAAGATGAGAGGACGCCCCCTTCTTTGTTTCGATCATTGCTCCCCATGACGTCATTGGGGAGCAACAATCCATTGCGGTGACAGCCTGGGGTCTTTACAAAGCCCGAAGCTGTTACATTCCTGCTAATTTATTACAATGTACAATTTGCATATTGTAATAGATTATATGGAAAATCCCCATATACTGCCATACTGTAGTATGGCAGTATATGATAGGATCAGACAACCTAGGGTTAAAGTACCCTAGTGGGTCTGAAAAGTTGAAAAAAATATATGAAAAAGGGGAAAAAAATAAAACCTAAAAGTTCAAATCACCCTCTTTTCCTAAAACTGATATAAAAGTAAACAAGTAAAATCATAAACGTATTAGCTATCACCTCATTCCAAAATGTTTGATCTATCAAAATATAATAACGGTTATTCACGGTGTTGAACCCCATAACGGATAACAGCGCTCAAATGTCTGAAACGCCACTTTTTCACTATTTTCAACATATAAAAATTTTTACTAAAAATGACCAAAAGGTTGTACAGTCCTGAACAGTGTCCTGCACAGTAACAATGGTAGCAAAGAAAACGTCCGCTCATCCCGCAGTATATTAGATAATTCATTGATGGGGGCAGTACATTAAGTAAATGGGGGGCCATATAATAAATAATTTCTTGAGGTGACCAGCATCTAAAATGCATGGGGCACCCCAGTATATTTGAGAGGGCTATAAATAGGTAAATTAATTAATTAAAGGGGGCCTTATAAATTAAGTCATCAATTGGGGGGCAACATATATAATTAGGGGTACAGTATTATTTATTTAAGGGCTGTAGTATAGTAATATATTGGGGGTCGCAATGTGTTCTTTGATATATGCAGAGTGGTTTTATTATGGGGTATATTTGGGGGGGGGGGCATTTTTCTGGTATCCTGGTGACATTATACTGTGAGTAACTGTGGTATTTTTAGGTGCACAGTGTGGGGCATGTGCTGCCGGAAGCTGAAGACATCTGCTGCAAAATTCTTCAGCCAAAAGTTATGTCGATTCTGGCCCTGAAGGAGGAGACATGTCACCTGTGAGCAGGGGTGCACCTAGCCTTTCTGCTGTTTGAGGCGAACTATAGAAAAACGCCCCCCCCCCCCCTCTATACATGTAAAATATCAAGGAGTGTCAGGACCAGACCCAATCATATTGGTAAAATGTGAAAATAAAGCAATGCAAAATACATAAAGCTTCCCTCCATGAACTATATAATACACACAGCGAGCTATTACAAAGAACAATATACATAACACAATCCGCCATATAATAAAAAACCAGTACAGCATGCCGCCATATACCATATAATACATACAGCGTGCCCCATATACCATATAATACATACAGCGTGCTGCCATATACCATATAATACATACAGCGTGCCCCCATATACCATATAATACATACAGCGTGCCACCATATACCATATAATACATACAGTGTACCGCCATATACCATATAATACATACAGCGTGCCGCCATATACCATATAATACATACAGCGTGCCACCATATACCATATAATACATAGTGTGCCGCCATATACCATATAATACATACAGCGTGCTGCCATATACCATATAATACATACAGCGTGCCGCCATATACCATATAATACATACAGCGTGCTGCCATATACCATATAATACATACAGCGTGCAGCCATATACTATATAATACATACAGCGTGCCCCCATATACCATATAATACATACAGCGTGCCGCCATATACCATATAGTACATACAGCTTGCCTCCATATACCATATAATACATACATCGTGCTGCCATATACCATATAATGCATACAGCGTGCCCCCATATACCATATAATACATACAGCGTGCCGCCATATACCATATAGTACATACAGCGTGCCTCCATATACCATATAATACATACAGTGTGCCCCCATATACCATATAATACATACAGTGTGCCCCCATATACCATATAATACATACAGCGTGCAGCCATGTACCATATAATACATACAGCGTGCAGCCATATACCATATAATACATACAGTGTGCCGCCATATACCATATAATACATACAGCGTGCCTCCATATACCATATAATACATACAGCGTGCCTCCATATACCATATAATACATACAGCGTGCAGCCATATACCATATAATATACACAGTGTGCCGCCATATACCATATAGTACATACAGCGTGCCTCCATATACCATATAATACATACAGTGTGCTGCCATATACCATATAGTACATACAGCGTGCCTCCATATACCATATAATACATACAGCGTGCAGCCATATACCATATAATACATACAGCGTGCCTCCATATACCATATAATACATACAGCGTGCCCCCATATACCATATAATACATACAGCGTGCCTCCATATACCATATAATACATACAGTGTGCCCCCATATACCATATAATACATACAGTGTGCCCCCATATACCATATAATACATACAGCGTGCAGCCATATACCATATAATACATACAGCGTGCCCCCATATACCATATAATACATACAGTGTGCCCCCATATACCATATAATACATACAGCGTGCCTCCATATACCATATAATACATACAGCGTGCCTCCATATACCATATAATACATACAGCGTGCCGCCATATACCATATAATACATACAGCGTGCCACCATATACCATATAATACATAGTGTGCCGCCATATACCATATAATACATACAGTGTGCCCCCATATACCATATAATACATACAGCGTGCCCCCATATACCATATAATACATACAGCGTGCCGCCATATACTATATAATACATACAGCGTGCCCCCATATACCATATAGTACATACAGCGTGCCCCCATATACCGTATAATACATACAGCGTGCCGCCATATACCATATAGTACATACAGCGTGCCTCCATATACCATATAATACATAGTGTGCCCCCATATACCATATAATACATACAGTGTGCCCCCATATACCATATAATACATACAGCGTGCAGCCATATACCATATAATACATACAGCGTGCCTCCATATACAATATAATACATACATATATATACCATATAACCATATACCATATAATACATACATATACATACAGTATATACAGCAAATATACAGATATATATATACACATACAAATACCACAGACACATCTATACATACACACACACATATACATACATACATACATACATACATACATACATACATAGAAGTTACCTTTACTCTTTTCTTCTTTTCTCTTTGGCCTTGTCCTCTGGTGGGGGGGGGGTGTTGCCTGGGATGTCAGAGCGGGGGGGGGGGGAGGATCGGGTGCTACGGAGGCAGTGACGGACCGAGGGGGGTGCGAAAACGGAGTGTGGGGGCGGAATCGGAGCGTGAAGGGGGGGACCAGCGCGGACATTGGGGTGGGGAGTGGTACTTGTGCCGGGCAGGTGGATGAGATAGGCGGGCTGCGGGGGGTGGAAGTGTCAGTGGGCGCGCAGGGGGATGTGTCAGTGGGCGCGCAGGGGGAAGTGTCAGAGGGCGCGCAGGGGGAAGTTTCTGTGGGCGCGCAGGTACAGGTGCCAGCCGCGCGCGCATCGAATGGATGGGCGGTCTTGGGGGGAAGTGACGGCCGGCGCGCAGCTACATGTGCCGGCCGCGGGCGGGTGGATGTGATGGGCGGCGGAATGTGCGGGTCGTCGGGGAGATGTACCGGCCGGAACACATTCCGGCGGGCGGGAGCCCAACGCCGCCCCCTAGTGTAGCAGGAAGCGCGCCGCCTGAGGCGAGAATCTCAACTCGCCTCATGGCAGGTGCGCCCCTGCCTGTGAGGTACTAGAAGCCACTTCTGCAGTATTGTACTCACAGATTAACCTTCTAGTGGGAGACAGCTCTCAGTTTGTACTGTACATGTCCTGATATATTCATAGTGTCCATAATGAGCCAGCAATGGGGTGTGGGGTTATTGTCATCCGTAATTGTTATGCTTTCTCTTATTGATAACGTTGGTGCTGTGACATCACTTTGTTTATTTGCCCCCCGTTCTGTGACATCACTGTGTGTGTTAACCCTCTGTGTTGTGACATAACTGTGTTAGTGTATCAACACCCTGTGCTGTGACATCACTGTGTGTGTGTATTAACCCCATGTGTTGTGACATCACTGTGTGTGTATTAACCCCCTGTGCTGTGACATCACTGTGTGTGTATTAACCCCCTGTGCTGTGACATCACTGTGTGTGTGTATTAACCCCGTGCCTAATAAATTCCTAAGGGGGGCTTACCTAATGATTTATTAAAGGAGAGCCCTGCCTAATAAATTTCTAAGGGAGAGGCCTACCTAATGAAGCTCTATGGGGAACCCTTTGTCTAGCATTATGGGTGCACAGTGTGGTCAGTTGTGGTGTGAGCAGTATATATGTAAGGGGTACAGTGTGGACAGTTGTGGTGTGAGGGGTATATATGATATATGTGGGGTACAGTGTGGTCAGTTGTGGTGTGTGAGGAGTATATATGATATATGTGGGGTACAGTGTGGTCAGTTGTGGTGTGTGAGGAGTATATATGATATATGTGGGGTACAGTGTGGTCAGTTGTGGTGTGTGAGGAGTATATATGATATATGTGGGGTACAGTGTGGACAGTTGTGGTATGAGGGGTATATATGATATACGTGGGGTTCAGTGTGGTCAGTTGTGGTGTGTGAGGAGTATATATGATATATGTGGGGTACAGTGTGGTCAGTTGTGGTATGAGGGGTATATATGATATATGTGGGGGTACAGTGTGGTCAGTTGTGGTATGAGGGGTATATATGATAAATGTGGTGGCACAATGTGGTCAGTTGTGGTGTGAGGGGTATATATGATATACGTGGGGCACAGTGTGGTCAGTTGTGGTGTGTGAGGAGTATATATGATATATGTGGGGTACAGTGTGGTCAGTTGTGGTATGAGGGGTATATATGATATATGTGGGGGTACAGTGTGGTCAGTTGTGGTATGAGGGGTATATATGATAAATGTGGTGGCACAATGTGGTCAGTTGTGGTGTGAGCGTCAGGTGTGAGGTGTATATAGCATGATGTCAACTATGTTTGTTTTATAAACCTGCACAGATGAGTCATGGATGGAAGAAGTCTACAGGAAGATCAGAAAGAAGGGACGAGACAACATGAGGAACGTCACCTGTAAGTGATTGGATGACACTGCGGCCTCTGTGCAGGACTGGTATATACTACTATATGGTCACTATATGGTGGTACGTACTTGTCTGTGTGTAGGTTTTTATATATTATTGCAGTATTATTCGGTTATTATGTAGTGGTGATAATCATGATGCAATGATATTATTTGGCCTTGTACAGAGGTGTCATTAGTGATTAGAGAGTTTATATGTGGTAAATTATTGGTAATACTGGTCTGTGTATAGAGTCTTGTACTCATTATCAGGAAGTTGGTATTATCTTTATGTTGTGGTGATGTTGTGTGCTGCATTTTGGAGGAATCATTTATAAATAGATGCGCTATTGTTTGCAATATTGGTCTTATGGTAGTTTTAATTGGTTACAGTATTGTGGTATCATTTTAAAATAGTATGGCGGGAGTATTTTTTGGTTTCTACTATCTCTAGAGCTTTTAAACAGTCTCACTATGTGGTACCTTTTTACTTATATCGTTGTGGGAGGGGGCCCCACATTGGCTGCAGAGCTGGGGGGGCCCCATCCTAAATGAGGTGCTCCATACCACTGGGACCCTTAATCTGGCCCTGCTCCTGACCCTCTCTGATATCTGGAGATAGCCCAGGGCTTTGCCACCCTGGGTGGGGAAGCTCCCCAAGCAAGGCCCAGGCTCCAAGGTCTAATCTGGCTAGTAACACCTAGCCAGCTAAAGCAAGGGATGAAAATTCCAAATTTTCTCAAAGTGGATCAAGTATCAGCAGTCCAAGAAATGTAAAGAACATTTGTGTGGAAAAAGAAGCAGCAAAGAGTAAAATCCTGGTGAAGCTACCTACCAGTGAAGGATCATCTACATGCAAAAGCCAAGTGTTTGACAGCCCAAAGAAAAGTAACATCCAGAGTATGCAGCAGCCTCCATCCTAGGCCTCAGGTGGACAATCCACCTTTATCCTGGCCATGCAGAGGAGGACATCACTGGAGAGACAGACTTTGCATCCTTTTTTGTAAAATTTGATATGATGTCTCCTCCCGCAACTCTTCATATTTTATTAATTGTGTCCATATTTTTATTAATTGTGTCCATGTTAGTATAAGTAAGACTGAATATAGATTTGTGCATGCGGATTGGCTATGTGGATAGGGGGATGGCACATTATATTAGTTATTGCATTTCTATGTTGTTCCACACTGTTATGAGTGACTTTGGCTGTGAAAATTTGGGTTGTGCAATCTTTTCCATACTGACAAAGTTATATAATGTTATACAGATTATTCTGCATAGAATTTGTGGTTACGTGCATGAACAAATCAAATCACACGGCAATAAGGGCTTGCTTTCTCTGTAGTAGCATGCTATGTTTTTCTATTTTTATGGCGTGTTTTTTTTGTGTGTCTTCTTTTTCTCTTCTTTTTTCCCCAGATATTACTGTCATATGTCATTTTTATTACCTATGGTGTGGACGTTTTCTGCTTAGATATAAATGACGTCAACCTTGCATGTCTATCGGAGGGAACAATTGTGTCGCTCAGATAGCCGAAACCAGAAGCCGCTATGACGCTTGTTCCACCAGGCAGCGCAACCGGAAGTCGTATCATGGCGAGCACTGATTCTGTGCATAGAATGGCATGGTGAAGTTTATTTTAGTATATTGGCAGCATGTGTGTGATTACTTTGCAAGTGTGCTCGGACCGTATGATTGGATGACATAGGGTCCGCTTTTCCGTTTTTCGCTGAATTGCCCCATGATTTTGGCGCACATGAACAAATTTTGGTGCATTGGCGCTGGATTGCACATGACAGAAATTGGGGGGCGGGCCGTCGGACAACTCGACGAATTTGGACAACGCACAAGATTTTACATTTAGAATTGTGTCGCAAGACACGCACTTACAAGCACCGGGAAGAAGAAGGTGAACTCCGGCAGACCTCTGGGCAGAAGCAACAGATGCAGGAAATCGGGCGCACGATCTTAGTGAATCGCAGCAGACCCGAATCCTTATCTGACAATGCACAGCGGGATCGCGACAGGACTGGGTAAGTAAATCAGCCCCAGTGTGATGAATTTTTCCTATATGGTATATGAATTTGTGTCCCGCCCCCATTTGTACTATATAGCCTGATCCACTAGCACAGCGGTTCTCAACCTGTGGGTCGTAGCCGGGTGTCGTCTAAAGCCATCGGAGCTGCAATTTTAATGCGTTTTTACTGCAAATCTCATGGTTTGGGGTCACCGCAACATGAGGAACTGTATTGTGGGGTCACAGCATTAGAAAGGTTGAGAACCACTGCACTAGCATGAACTGCAGTACCCCCTGAGGAAGCGACAGCGAAATGTTTGACGGGGTCTCTGTTGCAGATCACTTTTGGTCTACATTGCCATGCAATGCAATGCATGGCAATGTAAAACTGGTGCTGGAAAGGACTTGGGGGTATTGGATGGAACTTAATTTTAGTGACCAGAGCCAGGCGGCTGCTGCTAAAGCAAATAAAATTATGGGATGTATCAAGAGAGGAATAGATTCTCATGATAAAGACATAGTTTTGCCCTTATACAAACCCCTGGTCAGACCACACATGGAATATTGTGTACAGTTTTGGGCACCAGTGTATAAAAAGGATATGGTAGAGCTGGAACGGGTGCAGAGGAGAGCAACCAGGATTATTAGGGGAATGGGGGGATTAGAATACACTGACAGATTACAAAATTTGGGATTATTCAGTTTAGAAAAAAGACGACTGAGGGGAGACCTCATTACAATGTACAAATACCTAAACGGACAGTACAAGGATCTCGCGAAATATCTTTTTATACCTAGGCCAGGACAAGGGGGCATCCTCTGCGCCTGGAGGAGAGGCGATTTTACCATCAACATAGACAAAAGTTCTTTACTGTAAGAGCAGTGAGACTATGGAACTCTCTTCCGCATGAGGTAGTTATGGCGGACTCTATGTACATGTTCAAGAGAGGCCTGGATGCCTTTCTGGAGAGAAAAAATATCACGGGTTATGGGTATAAAACATTTATTTAATTCTTAAAGGTTGGACTTGATGGACTTGTGTCTTTTTCCAGCCTTATATACTATGACTATGATACTACCTGATAATGTTAATGTCTCTGTGTGTGATTTTGTCCCAGCTGAGGGTGCATTCACACGATGCATTGTGGTGCGTCATGAGATTCTATTATACTGACTTGTTTCAGAAGAAGGCTTTGGATAAGGAAAAAATGACCCAATTCTTGGAGGCAACTCCAGGCCCTGATACTAGAGAATTGAACTTTTATCCTTTAACAGCAAATATAACGGTGGAGGAGATAAAAGGGGCTATTAATAAGTTAAATATGAAGAATGCACCAGGTCCAGATGGTATAACAGCAGAATTTTATAAGTTCAGAGATCTCTGGGCTCCAATCCTCGTGGATGTTTATAGAAATTGTGTACAGAAACACCTGATGCCTCCATCCATGAGAGTCTCATCGTTAATTCTGCTGCCCAAAGGTAAGGAGCCTAGTGACAACAAGAACTAGAGGCTGATCACCTCTTGAATGTTGCCAGGAAGATTTTGGCAAAAATTCTGTTTTCTAGGTTAGTCTGTTTGTCCCCGGCACTTTTGGCAGGCTGGCAGTATGGCACAGTAAAAGGGCAGAACATCTTTGGAGCAGTCATCTCGATAAGAAAGATGTTTGAGAGATATAAAGCCCTGAAGTTCGGGAGATATGTTGTAGGTCTGGGCCAGGCTAAAGCCTTTGACAGGGTTGACCATGAGTACTTATGGGCAACTTTATCAAAGTACGGTATACCGGTAAAATTTGTGGATTGGCTCAGGATTCTGTATAAGGTGAAGAGCTTTCCTCTGATTAATGGTTAGCAGGGGGACACTTTCAGGGTAGAGGCAGGGGTTCGACAAAGACATAGTCCTCGGAGTCTACTGCTGTATGTGTTTGCCATTGACCCGTTCCTTAGATCACTGCTGCGGTGGGAATTTCAAGAGGTGCCGGTGCCCTATTGCTTGCCCCTGGATGTTGTTGCCTACTGGATGATGTGACTGTGGTGATATCTGAGCCTTGTGAGGTGGAGATGTTGTCTACAGCCATCCGAAGTTACTCAGAGACCTCTGAATTTTTGGTCAACCTTGAGAAGAGTCAAGCTTTCTAGACATTGGATGCTGCTCCTGGCTTTTATCTACCACAGTTTGCAAAGTCCTCCACCCATATGATTCCACACTAAATTGGGAGGATAAGTTGGAAGCTGGAATTGTAAAGTTTCAGCGATAGAAGAACTTGGAGGCTGACCTATAGAGAAAGGGTCATCTTTCCTTTGCCAGAATCTTTCTCAGCAAGGCTCTTTAGCCCGTTCTTCCAATTTTTATGGGGAAACAGGTGGAACCCAGTAAAAAGAGGGATCATCTACCTGCAGAGGAGAGAGGGTGGACTGGATATGTTAAATCCAAGGGTTTTCTTTGCCTCCATGTTTCTGAAAGTAAATTTTGGTTGCCTGGGCCCAAATAATGGTCTCCTGTGGGTACATAGTGTCAGGGACTGGATATTGCCCTTTGCACAATCTTGGATACGAGGCGGCATTGTCAAGAGGGGTCAATGCACTCCTGGCTACCTCCCTCAGTATCTGGAGTATGGGATACGGTGGTCAGAGGCTGCTCCCTAAGTTTCTTGACATTGCCTGGCTGTCATTACAGGGGAAGCTATTTGTCAGGGGCAATCTTAAGTTTCTCAGTGTGACAGATCGCTTGTGTCCCCTCAGGTGTCAGACAGAGGAGACTATGGTCCATTTTATATCTGACTGTTGTGGTGGACGGAATATCTGGCATAACGTATCCACCAAGAGAAGAATACCATCATTGCAGTCCCTCAGATACCCTGGGAACCTCTATGGCGTGACGCCTAACATAAGTAACATCGACTGGGAGACCATGTACATAGTAATCCAGGTCTTCAAATACTATCACTGGCACATGAGAACCAGAGTGTCCATCCTGTAATGGAAAACCAAAATGGAGTCGAAGATACAACATGTCTTCTCTAGAGATGAGCGAACATACTCGTCCGAGCATTAGCGTACTCGAAACTGCTCGTTGCTCGGACGAATACTTCGCCCGCTTGAGAAAATGGCAGCTTCTGCCGTTTTGCATTTTGGCGGCCAGAAACAGAGCCAATCACAAGCCAGGAGACTCTGCACTCCACCCAGCATGACGTGGTACCCTTACACGTCGATAGCAGTGGTTGGCTGGCCAGATCAGGTGACCCTGGAATAGACTAGCCCCTGCCTGCGCTGCTCGGATCATTCTGTGTCTGGATGCCGCTAGGGAGAGAGCTGCTGCTGGTCAGGGAAAGCGTTAGGCTGTTCTATTAGAATAGTGTTAGGCAGGAGTGATTCTACAAGAACCCAACAGCCCTTCTTAGGGCTACAATAACGTTATACTTTTTTTTTTTTTTATTTGCAGCTAGTACCATATTGTGAGGAATTTGTGTTTAGCTCTTAGTGACACACATATCCACCTCAAACACCAAAGTGGGAAAATTTATTAGGGGTTTGATTTCAATTAGGCACAGTCTGCCATTTACTTTTTATTTTACGTTTATTTTTTCATAACTCAGCGTCATCTCATCTGGCATAGCAGTGTGCTTTCATACTTGGCTAGAAAATAGCCATAGGAGAATCCAAACGGCTTACTTAGGCCTACAATAGCGTTATATTTTATTTCTGGTTGATCTGCTGGTGGCTGTCCTTGCTGCAGTGCATCTACTACCATATTGTGAGGAATTTGTAGTGATACTTGCGACCGTTGTGTTTAGCGCTTAGTGACGCACATATCCATCGCAAAGACCGAAGTGGGAAAATTTATTAGGGGTTTGATTTCAATTAGGCACAGTCTGCCATTTACTTTTTATTTTACGTTTATTTTTTCATAACTCAGCGTCATCTCATCTGGCATAGCAGTGTGCTTTCATACTTGGCTAGAAAATAGCCATAGGAGAATCCAAACGGCTTACTTAGGCCTACAATAGCGTTATATATTTTATTTCTGGTTGATCTGCTGGTGGCTGTCCTTGCTGCAGTGCATCTACTACCATATTGTGAGGAATTTGTAGTGAGACTTGCGACCGTTGTGTTTAGCGCTTAGTGACGCACATATCCATCGCAAAGACCGAAGTGGGAAAATTTATTAGGGGTTTGATTTCAATTAGGCACAGTCTGCCATTTACTTTTTATTTTACGTTTATTTTTTCATAACTCAGCGTCATCTCATCTGGCATAGCAGTGTGCTTTCATACTTGGCTAGAAAATAGCCATAGGAGAATCCAAACGGCTTACTTAGGCCTACAATAGCGTTATATATTTTATTTCTGGTTGATCTGCTGGTGGCTGTCCTTGCTGCAGTGCATCTACTACCATATTGTGAGGAATTTGTAGTGAGACTTGCGACCGTTGTGTTTAGCGCTTAGTGACGCACATATCCATCGCAAAGACCGAAGTGGGAAAATTTATTAGGGGTTTGATTTCAATTAGGCACAGTCTGCCATTTACTTTTTATTTTACGTTTATTTTTTCATAACTCAGCGTCATCTCATCTGGCATAGCAGTGTGCTTTCATACTTGGCTAGAAAATAGCCATAGGAGAATCCAAACGGCTTACTTAGGCCTACAATAGCGTTATATATTTTATTTCTGGTTGATCTGCTGGTGGCTGTCCTTGCTGCAGTGCATCTACTACCATATTGTGAGGAATTTGTAGTGAGACTTGCGACCGTTGTGTTTAGCGCTTATTGACGCACATATCCATCGCAAAGACCGAAGTGGGAAAATTTATTAGGGGTTTGATTTCAATTAGGCACAGTCTGCCATTTACTTTTTATTTTACGTTTATTTTTTCATAACTCAGCGTCATCTCATCTGGCATAGCAGTGTGCTTTCATACTTGGCTAGAAAATAGCCATAGCAATAGGATAGCATCGTTTGGTTTTAAAAACTAAAAAACACAAAAAAACACAAAAAAAGTTTAAAAAAAATTAAAGTTATAACTTTCATTTTCAAAATGTTTAACCCGAGGGCTAGGGGTAGAGGACGAGGGCGGGGACGTGGGCGTCCAACTACTGCAGGGGTTAGAGGCCATGGTCCTGGTCGGGGTGAGACACCACCTGCTGATGAGGGAGCAGGGGAACGCCGCAGAGCTACACTCCCTAGGTTCATGTCTGAAGTTACTGGGACTCGTGGTAGAGCACTGTTGAGGCCAGAACAGTGCGAACAGGTGATGTTGTGGATTGCCGACAATGCTTCGAGCAATTTGTCCACCAGTCAGTCTTCCACGCAGTCCACCCATGTCACCGAAATCGGCACTCCTCCAGCTCCTGCACCTCAGCCTCCTCCCCCCCAGTCTGCCCCCTCCCAGGAAAATTTGCCATTTGAACCGGCATACTCTGAGGAACTGTTTTCTGGACCCTTCCCACAGTCACAAACCACTTGTCCGGTTGCTGCTGAGCAATTTTCCGATGCCCAGGTTTTCCACCAGTCGCAGTCTGTGGGTGATGATGACCTTCTTGACGTAGTGGAAGAAGTGTGTAAAGAGGTGTCCGACGATGAGGAGACACGGTTGTCAGACAGTGGTGAAGTTGTTGTCAGGGCAGGAAGTCCGAGGGGGGAGCAGACTGAGGGATCGGAGGATGATGAGGTGACAGACCCAAGCTGGGTTGAGAGGCCGGGTGAACACAGTGCTTCTGAGACGGAGGCGAGTCCTATACCAGAACAGGTTGGAAGAGGCAGTGGTGGGGCCAGATGGAGAGGCAGGGCCAGAGCAGGTGCATCAGCGCCAAATGTGTCACGTAGTGAAGCTCCCGTGGCGAGGGCTCCCGCGGCGAGGGCTAGATTTTCAGAAGTCTGGAGGTTCTTTAAGGAAACACCGGATGACCGACGGACTGTGGTGTGCAACCTTTGCCAAACCAGGATCAGCAGGGGTTCCACCACTACTAGCTTAACTACCACCAGTATGCGCAGGCATATGAATGCTAAACACCCCACTCAGTGGCACCAAGCCCGTTCACCTCCGGCCGTGCACACCACTGCTCCTTCCCCTGTGTCAGCTGATAGTCAGCCCCCTGCCCAGGACCCTGGCACAAAAACCCCATCGTCGCCTCCACGATCCTCCACAGCATCCACCAGCATTCAGCTCTCCATACCCCAGACGCTGGAGCGGAAACGGAAATATAGTGCAACCCACCTGCACGCCCAAGCCCTTAATGTCCACATCTCCAGATTGCTTAGCCTGGAGATGCTGCCCTATAGGCTAGTAGAGACCGAGGCCTTTCGCAACCTCATGGCGGCGGCCGCCCCTCGGTATTCGGTCCCCAGCCGCCACTACTTTTCCCGATGTGCCGTCCCAGCCCTGCACCAGCACGTGTCAGACAACATCATCCGTGCCCTGACCAACGCCGTTTCTGACAAGGTCCACCTGACCACGGACACGTGGACGAGTCCTGCCGGGCAGGGCCACTATGTATCGCTGACGGCACATTGGGTTAACTTGGTGGAGGCTGGGACCGAGTCTGACCCTGCGGCTGGTCATTCTGCCGCCGCCGAGGATTGCGGGGCCTACCTCGGTCCAGGTCTTTCAGGCCTACTATGCCTCCTCCTCCTCCCACCCCTCCTCCAAACTACCATCCGTGGGCATGGCGCCATCAGTCGCTAGCTCTAGGCACAGCAGCAGTGCCGTCGCTAAGCGACAGCAGGCGGTGCTCAAACTGCTGAGCCTAGGCGATAAAAGGCACACCGCCCAAGAACTATTTCAGGGCATCACGGCGCAGACTGATCTGTGGCTGGCACCGCTGAACCTGAACCCAGGCATGGTTGTGTGTGACAACGGCCGTAACCTGGTGGCGGCTCTGCAACTCGGCAGACTGACACATGTGCCATGCCTGGCCCATGTGTTAAATCTGATAGTTCAGCGTTTCCTCAAGACATACCCCAATCTGTCTGATTTGCTCACAAAGGTGCGCCGCATCTGTGCGCATTTCAGGAAGTCCAGCACAGATGCTGCCACTCTCAGGGCAGCGCAGCGCCGCCTCCAACTGCCCGCTCACCGACTGTTGTGCGACGTGCCCACGAGGTGGAATTCAACAATAACCATGTTATCCAGAGTTTACCAGCAGCGCAGAGCGATTGTAGACTGCCAGATGTCAACTTCCACCAGAACTGGTAGTCAGGTCAGTCAGCTTCCTCAAGTCTACAATGAGGAGTGGACGTGGATGTCTGATATCTGTCAGGTGCTGAGTAACTTTGAGGAGTCAACACAGATGGTCAGTGGCGATGCCGCCATCATCAGCCTCACCATCCCGCTGCTTGGCCTGTTGAAAAACTCTCTGATCAGCATGAAGTCGGAAGCTTTGCGCTAGTCACAAGAGACGGGGGAAGAAGATTCCCCTGTTGATAGCAAAAGCACCCTCAGGTCTGTTTCTCAGCGCATATCGGAGGAGGTGGAGGAGGATGAGGAGGAAGAGGAGGAGAATGTTGGCGAGACACAAGAGGGGAGCATTGCTCAGACCTTCACTGTTCAGCGTGTATGGGCAGAAGAAGAGGAGTTGGAGGAGGAGGAGATGGACAGTCAGGCCAGTGAGGGGAGTGAATTCTTGCGAGTTGGGACTCTGGTGCATATGGCAGATTTCATGCTAGGCTGCCTATCCCGTGACCCTCGCGTTCAAAGAATTTATTCCAGCACCGATTACTGGGTATTCACTCTCCTGGACCCACGGTACAAGCAAAATCTTTCCACTCTCATCCCTGGAGAGGAAAGGATTGTGAGAATGCATGAATACCAGCAGGCCCTGGTGCACAAGCTGAAACAGTATTTCCCTTCTGACAGCGCTAGCGGCAGTTCTGCGGGACAAGTAGCGAGGGAGAGTAGGCGAGCTGGCAGCTTGTCCAGCACTGGCAAGGGTACGCTTTACAAGGCTTTTGCCAGCTTTATGTCACCCCAGCAAGACACTGTCACCTGTCCCCAGTCTCGGCAGAGTAGGGCTGATCTTTACAGAAAGATGGTGAGGGACCATACCATCGTCCTAAATGATCACACAGCTCCCTACAACTACTGGGTTTCAAAGCTGGACATGTGGCACGAACTGGCGCTGTACGCCTTGGAGGTTCTTGCCTGCCCTGCCGCTAGCGTGTTGTCCGAGCAGGTTTTCAGTGCAGCTGGTGGCATCATCACCGATAAGCGTACACGCTTGTCGACTGACAGCGCTGACAGGCTGACGCTTATTAAGATGAATAAAGCCTGGATTTCTCATAATTTCCAATCTCCACCATGTGAAGGAAGCTTAACCTGAATAATTTATGCACTCCTCCTCCTCATTTTCCTCTTTCTCCTCCTCTTTGTACACTAAAGCAGAGGAAACTGGCTATTTTTTGACAGGGCCCACTGGCTCTAGCTATAGTACTTTATGCATTTAATTTTTCTGGAGGGCCACCTACCCGGTCCTCTGTTTTAAACAATTTTTGGGACTGCCACATACAGGCACTCAATCTATTCAATTTTTCTGGAGGGCCACCTACCTGCTCCTCTGGTTTGAAAACTTTTTTGGACTGCCACATACAGGCACTCAATCTATTTCATTTTTCTGGAGGGCCACCTACCTGCTCCTCTGGTTTGAAAACTTTTTTGGACTGCCACATACAGGCACTCAATCTATTTCATTTTTCTGGAGGGCCACCTACCTGCTCCTCTGGTTTGAAAACTTTTTTGGACTGCCACATACAGGCACTATCCAAATTAAATTGTCTCCATAGCAGCCTCCACACGTTGTCTCCATTGCTACCTCCAAAAGTCGTCCATATAGCTGCCTCCATACATCGTCCCCTTATCAAACGAGGTGTGTCAGGCAGAAATTTGGGTTGTTTTCATGGATTCCACATCAAAGTTGTTAACTTTGTCGCCACCCTGCTGTGTTATCCACAAAATATACTGGCAAACTTTTATCATTTACCGATATTATTTCAGCGCTTCTTGCGCATCTGTTGATTACACTGCTGTGTAATCCACAAAATATACTGCCAAATTTTTACCATTTACGGATATTATTTCAGCGCTTCTTGCGCATCTGTTTACATTCCCCTCACCCGCCATATCCCAAACTTATAAGAACGCTACTACACTTAACTTGGTGGAGGCTGGGACCGAGTCTGACCCTGGGGCTGGTCATATACTGCCGACGCCGACGCCTCGGTCCAGGTCTCAAAGGCCTACTATACCTCCTCCTCCTCCCACCCCTCCTCCACCTCCTCCTCCTCCGAATTACCATCCGTGGGCATGGCGCCATCAGTCGGTAGCTCTAGGCACAGCAGCAGTGCCGTCGCTAAGCGACAGCAGGCGGTGCTCAAACTGCTGAGCCTAGGCGATAAAAGGCACACCGCCCAAGAGCTATTACAGGGCATTCAACATCAAACTTGTTAACTTTGTCGCCACCCTGCTGTGTAATCCACAAAATATACTGGCAAACTTTTATCATTTACCGATATTATTTCAGCGCTTCTTGCGCATCTGTTTACATTCCCCTCACCCGCCATATCCCAAACTTATAAGAACGCTACTACACTTGATCTTATACAAAAGGTTCTTAGAAGTGCTGTTTGGGGAGTAGCCTAGAGACAGGGGCTTGGATTGGCGAAAGCTCGCCTGGAAGCGGAGCGCCAGCTCCATCCCAAGATCCAACTAACATAGTTTTAACTGCAGCACCTTTAATCTACTACTAGTTCACTGCCTCCATAATAATAATAATAATAATCTTTATTTATATAGCGCCATCATATTCCGTAGCGCTTTACAAATCATAGGAAACAAATACAAATGTAATGTAACAGAGCACAACATTTGTATGGAACAACAGGAGTGAGGTCCCTGCTCGCCAGAGCTTACGGTTTATGAAGATGATGGGGTAACACGAGGTAAAAGAATATTTAATGGTCAAGCCATTCTTCTTAGGGAATAGAACAAAATATAATAAATGGAATTGCTGTCGCTTGAACCACTCAGCCGTCATCTTATATACCAGGTCCAGGGTGAATGGGACTGCAGAGAAGTCTGGTGCCTGTTGGTTGCTGGATAACAGATGGGAGGACGACACAGGACGGGTTAGTAGAAGAGTTAAAACTTCATGCAGTTAATGAGTGTTTTAGGCTTGCCTAAAGAAATGGGTTTTAAGAGCACGTTTGAAACTTTGGAGGTTAGGTATTAGTCTGA
The DNA here is from genome assembly GCF_040894005.1 of Engystomops pustulosus. NCBI lineage: Eukaryota > Metazoa > Chordata > Amphibia > Anura > Leptodactylidae > Engystomops > Engystomops pustulosus. The sequence goes on along the minus strand of NC_092411.1, from coordinate 164,506,090 downwards.
TAGTCCGGGGCAGAGCATTCCATAGAATTGTTGCAGCTCTAGAGAAGTCTTGGAGACGCGAGTGGGAGGTCCGCACTAGGGTAGAGGATAATCTAAGATCACTGGCGGATCTAAGAGCACGGGTTGGGCGATAGACTGAGATAAGAGAGGAGAGGTAGGGGGGTGCAGCATTATACAGAGCTTTATGGATGAGGGTTATTATTTTAAACTGTATTCGAAAGGAGACTGGCAGCCAGTGCAGCGACTGGCATGAACTGTAGGCATACATGGTCCCCTTATCAAACGAGCTGTGTCAGGCAGAATTTTGGGTTGTTTTCATGGCTTCCACAACAAACTTGTTAACTTTGTCGCCACCCTGCTGTGTAATCCACAAAATATACTGGCAAACTATTATCATTTACCAATATTATTTCAGCGCTTCTTGCGCATCTGTTTACATTCCCCTCACCCGCCATATCCTAAACTTATAAGAACGCTACTACACTTGATCTTATACAAAAGGTTCTTAGAAGTGCTGTTTGGGGAGTAGCCTAGAGACAGGGGCTTGGATTGGCGAAAGCTCGCCTGGCTGCGGAGCGCCAGCTCCATCTCAAGATCCAACTAACATAGTTTTAACTGCAGCACCTTTAATCTACTACTAGTTCACTGCCTCCATACATCGTCCCCTTATCAAACGAGCTGTGTCGGGCAGAATTTTGGGTTGTTTTCATTGCTTCCACATCAAACTTGTTAACTTTGTCGCCACCCTGCTGTGTAATCCACAAAATATACTGGCAAACTTTTATCATTTACCAATATTATTTCAGCGCTTCTTGCGCATCTGTTTACATTCCCCTCACCCGCCATATCCTAAACTTATAAGAACGCTACTACACTTGATCTTATACAAAAGGTTCTTAGAAGTGCTGTTTGGGGAGTAGCCTAGAGACAGGGGCTTGGATTGGCGAAAGCTCGCCTGGCAGCGGAGCGCCAGCTCCATCTCAAGATCCAACTAACATAGTTTTAACTGCAGCACATTTAATCTACTACTAGTTCACTGCCTCCATACATCGTCCCCTTATCAAACGAGCTGTGTCAGGCAGAATTTTCAGGTGTTTCACCAGATACATAGTGGAACTCGGCCCATCTGTCGCCGCCATGCTGGAGACCTGAAGTTGCAATCATAGCAGCGCAATATGAATGCCCCATACTGTCGCTCTTAATCATGGAAGTTGTCTCCATGGCTGCCTCCACATGTCGTCCCCTTATCAAAAGAGCTGTGTCAGGCTCATTTTTCGGGTGTTTCACCAGATACGTTATGGAACTTGGTCACTATGTCGCCACCATGCTGTGTTATCGACTAAATATACCTTCAACCTTTTGTTCACATAGGAAATCATTTCACCTCCTTTGGTGAAACCTGAGTCCATTTAGGGTATGTCGCCATGAGACTCTCTAGCCTGCCACTGCTGCCGCTGCCTCTGCATGCCGTCCCCTATAGTGTCAGGGTCAATTATTGCATGTTTTAGATGCTATCTAGCCTCATTCGGTCACTCTGTCATGGCCATGCTGTTGCCCATAATTTTGGCATAATGGTGCGATTAAGCAGCCTCAGAGGCATCCATGCATGCTGCCCCTGCTGTTTCCTGTCCATTTCCGTGGTGTTTCCATCCTTTTCTGAGGTTCCCAGGTGTTTGGCCAAGCTTCCCTGTGCAGAGCCTTGGTCCCCTTGAAAAATGCATCGGGAAAAGTTCGTCTCGAATAACGAGTACCCGAGCATTTTAGTGCTCGCTCATCTCTAGTCTTCTCTATAAAAGACAGTTCATGTAACCTTATTTCAACTATGAATGAACCCAAGTTGCAACATAGCTTATCCTCATTTGACACTGTTATATATATCACATATTTCCTGTATGCGTCCAACTCCTGGGATGCTTTCCGGTGGAAATTGGCCACTTCCATGGGAAACTATACCATTAGGAGGATGATGAGAAACACATGTGCATACACATGTTTTTCCACATAGTTTGGTGACGCAGACATAGGGTTTAAAAACTTGGGACTATCACCTAGCGGCAGACTTACAGATTAGGACAGAAGAGAGACTTACAGAATTGAAAGCTAGCTATATACTGTTGCAGTTTGTATCTCTGTGGGACGCCTGGAGAACAAACTTGATGTTACCTGTCAATACCTGTCATTCTACTGCTTGGTGATAGTCCGTGAAGATCCCTACATGCCGGAAGGTCATCAATGATGCTGGACAGTGTTGTAAGTTGATAAGCCCGTGAAGATTTGTGTGCCGGAGCTCATCAATGAAAGTTGACAGTGTTGTGAGTATTACATTTTATTTAACTCTTTATGTACTTTTGTATTGCAATAAACCTTTTTAAATATTGTTGACTGTGTAATTTTTCTTGTTCTATAACACGAAATCCAAAAACCTTTGCAACACACCATCCATAGTGAGGACTTTCACTAGGATAAAGCTATAAGCCTCATCAGGTCCGAGCTCAGGTGGATCGAGTCATAAGAAGTCAGGAAAAAGGGGGAAAATATAAGACTTTGGAGGAACATCCATCTAGAATTAAATCTGTCTGATTATACAACGTGGATGCATTTGTTTTCTTATGTTTTTCTTTGTTTCCCTTTTCAGCCAAAATGGACTCTAGGTTACATTTAATGTTTTTAATGAACATGTATGATTTATACTGACTGATCTATGATTTATTTTGATGGAAAAGCATTTCTGTATTTATGTTTGTTTTATACTAATAAAAATTGCCCCCTTATTATAACTAATATAATACTTCCTCCTATATACAAGAATATAACTACTATAATACTGCCCCCTATGTACTGGAATATGCCTATATAATAATGCCCCCTGTGTACAAGAACTTAATTACTATAATACTGGCTCCTATGTATAAGAATATAGCTACTATGAACTGGACTATAACTACTATAAAATTGCTCCCCCCTTTCCTTCACAGACACCTAGCCCCCGAGGTTGTCTCTCTCTCTTCTCTTCACTCAGATAGCCCCCTCCCTACCCCAGTTCTAGTTCCCCCTCCCTCCTGCCACCAGTTCTAGGTTCCCCGATCTTGCCCCAGTTCTAGTTCCCCTTTCTGCTGCCCCCAGCACTGGTTCCCCCTCCCTCCTGCCCCAAGTTCTAATTCCCCCTCCCTCCTGCCCCCAGTTCTAGTTCCCCATCCCTCCTGCCCCCAGTTTTAGTTCCCCCCCCTGGACCTCCCATTGCTAACCCCCTCTTCTGTTGCCCCCAGCTCTAGTCCCCCCCTTCTGCACCCAGTTCTAGTCCCCCCACGGCCACCCGTTCTAGGTGCATTTCTGGGTGCCCCTCCCCTGCTGCCCACGATGACTTTATTGTCACATGATCGCAGCAGCTGTCAATTTGATGTCAGCTGACCCAGGATTTCAAGGCACACCTAACTTGCTCCACCTCCACTTCTTATACCGCATATATGCTTTAGATACATTTGATGCATTTGAGTCCATTTGTGATCTTGGTCATTTTCAAAATTAGACAAACATGTAAGAATTATTTGTATATAACTATGTCAAACTTATTTCTATTTATATATTTTGTATACTCATTTTAAATATGTAACAATGTTTACCTTGTATTGTAATTACCGTTCCACCTGGCGTATCTGCACTCCGCTGATGCATAAAAGGAGTCGGCTATGCCATTAGAAACAGGTCATGATTAAGGGTGGTTGCACCGCCTGAAATGCGTAGACCCAAAGTCCAGATGTATATGCTGAACATGCACACTTGAAAAATAAAGTAAGGCACAGTTTTTCACCGATTCTGGATCGTATTTCATTTCTATTTGTAGAATCTAATACCTCAAGCACAGAGAAGATACGGGCACAGATTCATATAATAGGGGTTAACTGATACTCTTCTATTACATGTATAACTAGGAGAGGCTGGGCCCCATAGCAGATTTCTGCATGGGGATCCCCATTCCCCTTAAAAACACATATACATATTTGTACACACATTTATATACGCACACATAAAGTTCTACACTCATATGCACATATATACGTACATGTAAACACTCATATGCACAGAGTGTCAGAGACAGACAGTTGCTGGAATGAGAGCGTGAGGGACCGACAGTTGCTAGAATGAGAGGGTCAGAGACAGACAGTCGCTGGAATGAGAGTGTCAGGAATAGACAGTCGCTGGAATGAGAGTGTCAGGGATAGACAGTCGCTGGAATGAGAGCATCAGGGACAGACAGTCGCTGGAATGAGAGCATCAGGGACAGACAGTCGCTGGAATGAGAGCATCAGGGACAGACGATCATTGGAATGAGAGCATCAGAGATGTACAGTCGTTGAAATTAGAGCATCATCGACAGACAATCACTGGAATTAGAGCATTGGACATGGACAGTCGCTAAAATGAGAGCATCAGAGAGGGACAGTCAAAAAAGTAAAAAATGTCATATTTATAAACAAGGGCCGGTCAGTGACAGATGGTTAGCGACAGTGTGAGACAGTATATAGATACATATGAAATATTTTTTATTTATTTAGCCTATTCTATTTTGTTGTAGCTACGAGCAGTTATTTACTATCCCAGGCAATGCCGGGAGCTATAGCTAGTACTAAATAAACACACATACAGCATTCTCACACACATACATACATATATTATGTATACACCTGTCTAAAGATACAAAAGATACATGCATTTGAGGTTGTGCTGGCAGGTGGACAAAGTTGGGATTTTTGCAGCATGCAGGCGACAGATAAGGTAAGTGGGCCAGAAAAGAAATTGACAGGCCAATTGGGTGGGCTGGGTGGCGGCAGATAAAACGGGTGGGCCACACAGCTGCAGATGAGACCGACGGCCCAGGTATCTTCAGATGAAACGGATGGGCCAGGTGGTGGCAGATATGGCAGACGGGGCATACAGGGCATACCAGGTGGCCGCAGATTAAATGGAGATGGCAGGGCGAGCGGCGGCAGACGGTGCAGGCCAGTTGGATGGCCACAGAATAGGTGACAGAGGAGTGGCATAAGGGCCACTACTACTGCCCACGCAGGAAGGGGCCTTGGAGAACGACATTCATAAATTTTTGTTCAGCTGTCCTTTCCGGGCCCCTTTTCCACGTGGGCCCCGTAGTAGCCGCTGTTATTATGCCACTGATCCCAAATGGTTTTACATATTTACCAAGCCCTCTAAATCACATATACAGTATCCTCCATAATGAATACAGGCATATAATGTAATCCTGGTGATGAATATAGATCTATAGAATATGGCCCCTTACAGAGAGATCTATGTAGATTCATTCGCCTTACAGAGGTCTATATATACTGTGCGGTACATAACATATATATATATATATATATATATATATATATATATTAGTGCCTCATTTAAGAGAGATATAGATATACACTCACCGGCCACTTTATTAGGTACACCATGCTAGTAACGGGTTGGACCCCCTTTTGTCTTCAGAACTGCCTCAATTCTTCGTGGCATAGATACAACAAGGTGCTGGAAGCATTCCTCAGAGATTTTGGTCCATATTGACATGATGGCATCCCACAGTTGCCGCAGATTTGTCGGCTGCACATCCATGATGCGAATCTCCCGTTCCACCACATCCCAAAGATGCTCTGTTGGATTGAGATCTGGTGACTGTGGAGGCCATTTGAGTACAGTGAACTCATTGTCATGTTCAAGAAACCAGTCTGAGATGATTCCAGCTTTATGACATGGCGCATTATCCTGCTGAAAGTAGCCATCAGATGTTGGGTACACTGTGGTCATAAAGGGATGGACATGGTCAGCAACAATACTTAGGTAGGCTGTGGCATTGCAACGATGCTCAATTGGTACCAAGGGGCCCAAAGAGTGCCAAGAAAATATTCCCCACATCATGACACCACCACCACCAGCCCGAACCGTTGATACAAGGCAGGATGGATCCATGCTTTCATGTTGTTGACGCCAAATTCTGACCCTACCATCCGAATGTTGCAGCAGAAATCGAGACTCATCAGACCAGGCAACGTTTTTCCAATCTTCTACTGTCCAATTTCGATGAGCTTGTGCAAATTGTAGCCTCAGTTTCCTGTTCTTAGCTGAAAGGAGTGGCACCCGGTGTGGTCTTCTGCTGCTGTAGCCCATCTGCCTCAAAGTTCGACGTACTGTGCATTCAGAGATGCTCTTCTGCCTACCTTGGTTGTAACGCGTGGCGATTTGAGTCACTGTTGCTTTTCTATCAGCTCAAACCAGTCTGCCCATTCTCCTCTGACCTCTGGCATCAACAAGGCATTTCTGCCCACAGAACTGCCGCTCACTGGATGTTTTTTCTTTTTCGGACCATTCTCTGTAAACCCTAGAGATTGTTGTGCTTGAAAATCCCAGTAGATCAGCAGTTTCTGAAATACTCAGACCAGCCCTTCTGGCACCAACATCCATGCCACGTTCAAAGGCACTCAAATCACCTTTCTTCCCCATACTGATGCCCGGTGTGAACTGCAGGAGATTGTCTTGACCATGTCTACATGCCTAAATGCACTGAGTTGCCGCCATGTGATTGGCTGATTAGAAATTAAGTGTTAACGAGCAGTTGGACAGGTGTACCTAATAAAGTGGCCGGTGAGTGTATATTGTTCCCCTATCTTGTGGAGATATAGTTACATACTTTGTCCATTACAGAGATATATCGATACATACTGTGTGCCCTTACAGACGGATATAGATATATACTGTTGCCCATTATAGGGATCTATGCAGTGGCATAACTAGAGTCCTTGGGGTCCCCTCTCATTTAAAATACATTAGCCATTAGTAATTATTCCTCCCCAAAACAGTAGCCATTAGTTTTACACCCACCCCCCCTCCCCGCCCCGCCGACACCAGGAGTCATAAATAATATCCCCCCTACCCTATACCAGTAGCCATTAATAATATCCCCCCTACCCTACACCAGTAGCCATTAATAATATCCCCCCTACCCTACACCAGTAGCCATTAGTAATATCCCCCCACCCCAGTAGCCATTAGTAATAACCCCCCCCCCAAGTAGCCATTAGTAATAATCCCCCCCCAACTAGCCATTAGTAATAATCCCCCCCCCCCAAGGAGCCATTAGTAATAATCCCACCCAAGTAGTCATTACTAATAATCCCCCCCAAGTAGCCATTACCAATAACCCCCCCCACCCACCCCCCAAGTAGCCATTAGTAATAATCCCACCTCCATGGCACTTATATATTAAACAAACACAAAATTATAAATTTACCTCATTACCTCCTCTTCTCGTTCTCTCTTCTCTGCTGATCTGGCCCAGGCGACTGTCGACGGGTCACGTACCGGATCATAGACAGACCCAGCGCAGGCGACGTCTGATGACGCGCTTGCGAGGTCAGGTGCCGGGTCAAAGATACACCCGGCGCAGGACAGTCAGACGCTTCTGTCGCCATCGATAATCTAATAGGGGGACGGATCCATGGGCGGAGCAGAGGCCTGGCTACTTCTGCTTTTGAATTGTGACAGCCACGGGTCCTTCTGATCCTGCGCACACAGACCAGATGCACAGTTCGTGCGCTGGATCAGGGTGCCTGCGACTGTCACAATTCAAAATGTAGAACATCTGCCCGCTGTGTTGTGCCGATGCAGCACACGGGTCAGATCCGGGCCTCTGTCTGACAAAAGGCCCGGTCGCAGAAACACCCCCTGCGACCGTGATCGTTACGCCCCTGGATCTATAAATAGGGTGCCACCTCCCATACAAAAATGGCAGACACCAAGATTTCAATAATAATTTATTAGTACAACATACACTCACCGGCCACTTTATTAGGTACACCTGTCCAACTGTTCGTTAACACTTAATTTCTAATCAGCCAATGACATGGCGGCAACTCAGTGCATTTAAGCATGTAGACATGGTCAAGACAATCTCCTGCAGTTCAAACCGAGCATCAGTATGGGGAAGAAAGGTGATTTGAGTGCCTTTGAACGTGGCATGGTTGTTGGTGCCAGAAGGGCTGGTCTAAGTATTTCAAAAACTGCTGATCTACTGGGATTATCACGCACAACCATCTCTAGGGTTTACAGAGAATGGTCCGAAAAAGAAAAAACATCCAGTGAGCGGCAGTTCTGTGGGCGGAAATGCCTTGTTGATGCCAGAGGTCAGAGGAGAATGGGCAGACTGGTTCGAGCTGATAGAAAGGCAACAGTGACTCAAATCGCCACCCGTTACAACCAAGGTAGGCAGAAGAGCATCTCTGAACGCACAGTACGTCGATCTTTGAGGCAGATGGGCTACAGCAGCAGAAGACCACACCGGGTGCCACTCCTTTCAGCTAAGAACAGGAAACGGAGGCTACAATTTGCACAAGCTCATCAAAATTGGACAGTGGAAGATTGGAAAAACGTTGCCTGGTCTGATGAGTCTCGATTTCTGCTGCGACATTCGGATGGTAGGGTCAGAATTTGGTGTCAACAACATGAAAGCATGGATCCATCCTGCCTTGTATCAACGGTTCAGGCTGGTGGTGGTGGTGTCATGGTGTGGGGAATATTTTCTTGGCACTCTTTGGGCCCCTTGGTACCAATTGAGAATTATTGCAATGCCACAGCCTACCTGAGTATTGCTGCTGACCATGTCCATCCCTTTATGACCACAATGTACCCAACATCTGATGGCTACTTTCAGCAGGATAATGTGCCATGTCATAAAGCTGGAATCATCTCAGACTGGTTTCTTGAACATGACAATGAGTTCACTGTACTCAAATGGCCTCCACAGTCACCAGATCTCAATCCAATAGAGCATCTTTGGGATGTGGTGGAACGGGAGATTCGCATCATGGATGTGCAGCCGACAAATCTGCGGCAACTGTGTGATGCCATCATGTCAATATGGACCAAAATCTCTGAGGAATGCTACCAGCACCTTGTTGATTCTATGCCACGAAGAATTGAGGCAGTTCTGAAGGCAAAAGGGGGTCCAACCTGTTACTAGCATGGTGTACCTAATAAAGTGGCCGGTGAGTGTATGTCCAACTATGTTTCGGCTCTAAAATTGGTAATAATGTGTGCTATTTTTTTCTTTGAAACCTTGGAGTGCTGCCATGTGTACACAGAAGCTCACAGAAGTTCAGCACACTCATTATTAATAGCATTGGTATCCCACTCTTTTTCTTTGTCTGCCACCATTATACCAATACCCAAACAGTGGACATCCCCAATAGCTGCATTATAGAAACAACAACCCTCGAAGAATTCATCATGGGGTCAGTTGAACATTTTTACCCCACATATGTATCAGTAGAAATAAAATATATTATATATATAGCCGGCTCACGTCGTTCATGCGAATAAGCTGGCTCCTTGTGTCGGTTCCTTCGAGAATGACCCATCACTACCACACAACCACAACAGAAAACAAGGAGTTGACTGCTCATGTCTGAATAGATAGAAGAGAAAGAATACAGGTCATTTCTATGGAAACTGTAAGTATAGCCAGGGCTGGCAGGGTACAGGAATGATTTTGATTTCATGAAAATAGGGCAGAAGATTGAATGACACTGAATTAGTGAAGTGATAAGTGTGGGGAGTTAAGGTATAGTGAGGTAAATCTTTGTCACTGGAGAACCCCCCTGTAGTAGGATACAGACGAATGGAAGGGATGCAAAACTGAAGACAAGGAGGGCGGATTTCTATGTGGGGCTGAATGGACAATATATATTAACACCATTGTCAATGTCTGGCGGTCTCTGGGACTGAAATGCAATAAAATAAGATTTGTCTCTTTAAGAAGAACCAAGGTTGTCTGTCCTGGAGTATTACCTGGTTGAGTGGCATAAAGTGGACTCGCTAGGATTCACTTCATCATCATCATCATATCATGCATTCATCTTATCACAACAGAGTGTAATCATCAGAAATTTTCATTTATATTTAGAATAAATGATTTCATAAAATTAGTCATGGTTGCAGTAATAAAGTGGTTGACACTTTCTGTCGTCATTCTAATGAAGGAACTATAATATTGCCCTAAAACAAGTTCTCTTCAGTAGAGCTCTGAATACTGGGGTGTCATATAAAACATCAGCTGACCAGTACAACCAAAGGGTAGGTTTCCATGGTTTCCATGCAGCCCAGTGTCAGAAAGAGTCCCCAGAACTTTTTAATTTCTGCAACATCCATAAGGTACCACATTTGGTTACTAGCATAAGAGATATTGGGATTACTGTCCTAAAATGTATTTGTATACCAATTTGTATACCAGTTTGCGTTCAATAACAAATCAGTAAAGAAAATTTTGAAAAAAATTTCTGTACCCAGTAGCATCATTTTTTATTCCTGGGACAGAAATACAATTAGGAATCTGTGGCATAAACAAATTTGGAGGCTTCCAGTTGGGTCACTTGGTGGATTGTCTGCTTGCCTGATCCTCCTTTGTGGCAGTTCATTGCTATCAGTAGATAATGAGGACATGAGGAATTGTTCCTTAGTCTCGCTAGCAGGAAAAATAGTGGAAGCAAGCATTTTAACTGTAAGGGAAACACATGATTTCACACTGCTCTTATGTCTGAATTACTGAAGGAAATGATAAAAGCATAGCTCCTGAGATGTGATACTTTCTTTCTTTTAACTTTTTATCTGTGATTGGTCAGTCAGATCGCTGTGATGGGACAGCTGTGAGAGGTCCTAGAGTGGTGACAGTGAGGATCAGACATCTGTGATAGCTTTCGTCCTGCTCCTGTCACCATTTATTTAGACATGGTGACATTTTAACTGCAGGATGATAATGATCGTCCTAAGGCCAGCAAGCGCTGACTAATCCGGATTAGCATACTTGTCCTTTGTCTGAGACCAGTTAAATGGTTATCCACAGGTGTTTGTCGCAATATGCACCCGAGCTGTATGGATAGAGCTCAGCCCTTGCCACCCACTATCATACTATTACTGTTATGGGGTATTAAGGCTGATGATTTACAATATGGAAACACTGCTGAGTTCCATTACAAGGTTTGGCGACCATTTCAATAAATATGCTGACAAAAAAAATCAACTTTTTTTTTTTTTAACACAATATAACCAAAAACTGAAGGGCTTTTCTTTCAGCACTTTGGGAGCATAAATTCTTCAGGTACAGTATACATAAATCTGCTCATTTTTGATTTATACATCCCAACTTTGTTGTAAATCTCTTCTTTATATGAATTTTATATGAAAATGTATGTTGGCATGTAAGAACAATTCAAAAAAGTTTGTTGTGGCACATCCGGATAAAATCACGATGATTTATTTTTCATCCATTAAAATACACCTCAATGTACATAGTTGGTGTAGGTACAAAACATACATGTTTCTGCTATATTCTAAGCATACCATGAGAAAGGATTAGAATTTAGGTGTTGCACCTACACCAATTATGTATACTACTGTGTTTTTTTTTTAAAGACTTTATTTTCATTTTTCAAGAATACAACAGTGTGTAAAGGCAAACATCCACCTCAGGGAAGTACAAGGTACAATCATAAAGGATGTCCATCTATGCAAAAATATCAACATAGGATAATTACATCAGCCAGTAATGCAAAAACAGAGAGAGAGTTACCCCTGCAACTGGAAGGGTCCCTAAGATAGAGAACATACATTCACACATCACACAGACGGGTTTATAAATAGAGAGGTAGCAGCAACAGAGCAGCACAGTACAGATAGTCCTCTTGCCCAAACTCCTCTATCTTTAACTCTACCTACTAGAGACAGAGGCAGGTTCTCCCATGCTTTAAGCTTTGTGGCCACATACTGCATGACACAAGTCAAATTGAAGGACTCAAATTTGGAGACATCTTAATAGTATAGTATAACGGTGGTTAGGCATATCGCTAGCACCTATAGCCAATATCTTTGCATCTAGGTACCACACATTGCTAGCCAAGTATGTGTCATTCTCTTTTTGGCAGCTCTCCCTCACCAGTACAACATCTAACCAATATTAGTCTCCACGACCACCCTGGGCTACTAAGGGGTTGTGATACTCTGGGGAAGGTATCTCACTTCTGCAATTTGAGTCAGGAGATACCAGCTTACAAAAGCCAGGTCAATCCTGGATTTGCAAGGGAATAACAAAAAAATTGGAAAGCTTCTGGGTTTTGCCTTTTCTTAACTTCAGTCAGTATAAGGGCCTGTGCCCAAAGCAAGAGGGATTTGTCATGCCAGGGAGACCTTGGCGATGTCTAGATTAACGTTAAAATCACCTAAAATAATGTATGGGGTCTGGGGATACAATGCAATATTGGACATCACTTTCCTCAACGCTGATATCTCAAAGGGAGGGGGGACATAAACTCTAGAATCACATATATTGTATTGACACATGAATGACCACAAAGTTTCCCGAAGGATCTAGGTGCAATATGTGTAGCTGAAAGGTCAGAGATTTACTTACTAAAATCGACCCCCCCCCATGCGTGGGTGGAGTACTTGTGTGGTCTCTTCAAGGCTAGTATCCTCTGTGGTCATGATGCTTAGTATGGGAACCGGAGGGATGACCTACACCCTGGCAGGTGTCCAACAGGTGGTGCATGCAAGAAACAAGAAGGGAGAGGCTGATGCAATGGTTTCTTCCTGCCTGGGGCAACACCTGAAGTGTCTGTAGGATAAGTCCCTGGGTGAGGTAGTCTGCAGTGGTAAGCAGCCATAGCCAGCAATCAGAATGAGGCAACGTTGTGTGAATCAACTTACAGTTCTTTATTGACCTGCAGGCAATGGCCAGAAATGAATAATAGCTGAATCTTTATGCTGGAAAGGTAATGGAGAGTTGGTCCACAGGAAAGGTGAATGCAGCCTGTGCTGGTTCAGATGGAACTGAGTCCAAGTGGTGGAAGCTGCAGTTCTGGGCTTAAGTCTCCAGACTTGCCCTGGGTGCCAGGCAGTAGGCCTAAGGCAGTAGAAGTTCCTTGGATTAGTGGCTGTGGCAGCACTGAAGGTGTGCTCTCACTCTGTCCCCGGATTAACTGAACTGAACCATGTGCTCTCACCCAGCAGGGGTTTATAAACTCCCCCTGGTCAGGTGGTAGTACCTCTCCAATCACCTTCCAGCTTAACAGACACATCATTGGATAATTACATACACCAGTTAACTATTGCCTTATCAGGCAGGATCTACATCTGCAATTATACTATATTCACATTCTAGAACCTTCCTAGAGAGATGATCAATCTCCCTTACAGCTCCTGACCTGAGATAGGCGCTATTCACAACTACCAGCCTGGCTATGTGTTGGGAGAGGTTTTGCATAAGCATGTCTGCGTTATAGGTTTTAAGGAATTTAAAAACAAGAGCTCTCTTAATCTTACAATTCAGACCCCGGACAATATTTTACATCTGGCCATAGTGCATAACCGAAGAAGACTGCACAGTATGGAGCAGCTCCCAGCATCAAGCTCCACTCATAAAGCCACATCCACACGTCACCCTTCTGAACACAATCAAAAAAAAATGAACCTTGCACAGCAAAGTGTAACGCCAGGTAAAAGTAATGGTCGACACACTCAAAACAAGTAATCAAAAAGCCAGAAAAAGCAGTGTGTCACTGACATAATGGGTTCAGAAAAACATGACAAATTTTATTTGCATCAAACACTGAACACAAACACATATCTAAAATCAATTAAAATTGTACCGAAGTACATACAATTATCTACCATGTTGTGCACTGTAGTTGGTGCAGAAACAAGACACCTCCTGAATGGGCAAAATATACCCAAGCCACCCCTAAGTATTGAAAAAACAGGTATAAAGTGCAAATGCATATATCAAGCTGCCATAGAGGTAAATGCTAGATAAATGGATGCCTACAATGCAATCATAGTATACATTCAATACAGGTGATGGAGGCAAACCCTAGTGCAAAATACAGATAACCTGGCGATAAGCCAGTAAAATAGCAGCATACAAACGGGGTGGTAAAGTGGTCAGGAGGTGGAGGGCTCCCCACGCGTTACGTCTCCAACTGGAGACTTCCTCAGGGGTAAAAGATGCCCCCTGTGTTGCTGGGCTCCCCTTATATACCCCCTACGTTTCACTCACCCTCAGCTGTGGAAACATGTGTTCAACATTGTGTCCCTGAAAACCGGAAGTAGCATGTCACATGATCACGGAAACCGGAAGTAGCATGTCACATGATCGCGAAAACCGGAAGTAGCATGTCACATGATCGCGGAAACCGGAAGTAGCATGTCACATGATCGCGATAGGTCACATGATCAAGGTAAATATGGTTACTAGGTGACCGAATGATACCATACAGTGTTAGATTGGTCGCTTGACGATAGTAGCGCAAGAAGGCGCTATTGCGTAGGATACCATGAGAATAGTATTATTGGAAGTGTGAAAAAGATTTTTTACAATGATTACCTTTAGTATGTAAAAATGTACAAAAAAAGGGAGCACCCCCTGTGGACGGCGTGTTTATGAGAAAGAATACTGACATTTAAAAGTAGTGAGAGTAGCAACCAAACGTTATTATGCGGCACTAAATAGTTTACATGAGACGAACGGCGAAGCATCGGCCATCAAGCAGAATATGTGGTGAATATGCATTATTATTATGAATAATAGATATATGGAATCAAAAGATGTAAATACCGATAAGTCTGTCTAGACACAATGAAAAAAGTATTTTGAGAAAATAAATGGTGTATATTATAACCATTTATTGTGAACAAATAATAGTAGTATGTGTGATAATAGAACAAGTGATTACAAGTGATAGAATCTGTAGATGAACGAAAAAATATTTGTTAGCAGGTAAATATCATTGTCTAAGGGCAGTAGACGAAAACAGCCCTTGAAAAGCAATAGATTCCTAAAAAATATAAGCAGAAAAGCTCAGAACGACGGAAACACCAAAGTGCCAACATGTTAAGAGGTAAGTAATCACACGTAGGTGAGTGTAAGATATTATCATGGTATATAATGCAAATTGTCCAAGCGTATGGATTCAAAAATGATCACATATTCTTGCACTACTTGAGAGGTATAGTATATTGTTGTTAATACATGACGCTTATCAAAGTATAGTATCCATCGGAGATGGTTTGCAAAATATTGGTCTATTGAAGATATACATAGAGACCAAAGAATAATGGATGAAAAATATAAGGTTGAAAAATAGAGGGTGAAGGGATGCCAACAGGGTAAAGAAGGGGGTATGTAGGGGAGCCACAGCAAACCACGATATAGTTATCACACGAATGAACAAACCTGTGTTCAGTGGGTATGAACATAGATTGTAAAACAATTGTAGTAGGTTAAGTATGGTAAAAAGTCCTGAAGGGTATAGGTCATAGGTCCATGATGGAGAAGGGATGGATGAAAGTAACAACAGTCCATGTGGGTCAGAGACCCCTTTGTCGTCCTCTTGTTGTTATAATTTGTCTTCTTTTTATAGTTCTGAGAGGGTTGCTTCCAAACAGTAGATCCTTCTCTATCAATGAGAAGGATCTACTGTTTGGAAGCAACCCTCTCAGAACTATAAAAAGAAGACAAATTATAACAACAAGAGGACGACAAAGGGGTCTCTGACCCACATGGACTGTTGTTACTTTCATCCATCCCTTCTCCATCATGGACCTATGACCTATACCCTTCAGGACTTTTTACCATACTTAACCTACTACAATTGTTTTACAATCTATGTTCATACCCACTGAACACAGGTTTGTTCATTCGTGTGATAACTATATCGTGGTTTGCTGTGGCTCCCCTACATACCCCCTTCTTTACCCTGTTGGCATCCCTTCACCCTCTATTTTTCAACCTTATATTTTTCATCCATTATTCTTTGGTCTCTATGTATATCTTCAATAGACCAATATTTTGCAAACCATCTCCGATGGATACTATACTTTGATAAGCGTCATGTATTAACAACAATATACTATACCTCTCAAGTAGTGCAAGAATATGTGATCATTTTTGAATCCATACGCTTGGACAATTTGCATTATATACCATGATAATATCTTACACTCACCTACGTGTGATTACTTACCTCTTAACATGTTGGCACTTTGGTGTTTCCGTCGTTCTGAGCTTTTCTGCTTATATTTTTTAGGAATCTATTGCTTTTCAAGGGCTGTTTTCGTCTACTGCCCTTAGACAATGATATTTACCTGCTAACAAATATTTTTTCGTTCATCTACAGATTCTATCACTTGTAATCACTTGTTCTATTATCACACATACTACTATTATTTGTTCACAATAAATGGTTATAATATACACCATTTATTTTCTCAAAATACTTTTTTCATTGTGTCTAGACAGACTCATCGGTATTTACATCTTTTGATTCCATATATCTATTATTCATAATAATAATGCATATTCACCACATATTCTGCTTGATGGCCGATGCTTCGCCGTTCGTCTCATGTAAACTATTTAGTGCCGCATAATAACGTTTGGTTGCTACTCTCACTACTTTTAAATGTCAGTATTCTTTCTCATAAACACGCCGTCCACAGGGGGTGCTCCCTTTTTTTGCACATTTTTACATACTAAAGGTAATCATTGTAAAAAATCTTTTTCACACTTCCAATAATACTATTCTCATGGTATCCTACGCAATAGCGCCTTCTTGCGCTACTATCGTCAAGCGACCAATCTAACACTGTATGGTATCATTCGGTCACCTAGTAACCATATTTACCTTGATTATGTGACCTATCGCGATCATGTGACATGCTACTTCCGGTTTCCGCGATCATGTGACATGCTACTTCCGGTTTTCGCGATCATGTGACATGCTACTTCCGGTTTCCGTGATCATGTGACATGCTACTTCCGGTTTTCAGGGACACAATGTTGAACACATGTTTCCACAGCTGAGGGTGAGTGAAACGTAGGGGGTATATAAGGGGAGCCCAGCAACACAGGGGGCATCTTTTACCCCTGAGGAAGTCTCCAGTTGGAGACGTAACGCGTGGGGAGCCCTCCACCTCCTGACCACTTTACCACCCCGTTTGTATGCTGCTATTTTACTGGCTTATCGCCAGGTTATCTGTATTTTGCACTAGGGTTTGCCTCCATCACCTGTATTGAATGTATACTATGATTGCATTGTAGGCATCCATTTATCTAGCATTTACCTCTATGGCAGCTTGATATATGCATTTGCACTTTATACCTGTTTTTTCAATACTTAGGGGTGGCTTGGGTATATTTTGCCCATTCAGGAGGTGTCTTGTTTCTGCACCAACTACAGTGCACAACATGGTAGATAATTGTATGTACTTCGGTACAATTTTAATTGATTTTAGATATGTGTTTGTGTTCAGTGTTTGATGCAAATAAAATTTGTCATGTTTTTCTGAACCCATTATGTCAGTGACACACTGCTTTTTCTGGCTTTTTGACCCTTCTGAACACACACACTGGACCACGACCACAACCACACAACACGAACCCAAAAAACCCACTCATCGTCACCCTGCCCAACCTGTTCAGGCCTAGATCCCCTAAACTAGAATTGAAAGACGTCATAAAAGAACCTTACAGGAGTTGTACCTATCTACACCATACCAAACAGACTTTACAATCTCTCAGCAGGTAGCGTCTCTACACAATATTGTTGCAGCTAGACCTGTGATTCAAGTAACTACTACTCATTACAAACAAGACGATATTCATGTAGAGAAGGAGCTACTAGTCATAAACATATAAACTGCCACTGAAATTGTCAAATGCCCATACCCCTTTCCTCTACCAACTTCCAGCATTACCACACCTCCACCACAGTAAGAAAAATTTGGCATAGCAGATTAGGTGCAAAACTATGTTATCAACGAGGTTGCTGAGGCCTGCGGTCAATCCAAACTGCCGCTTCTTCAGGAGTGGTGAGGAAATGAACCCTGTCCCCATCGTGAACATACAGTCGGGTCGGAAACAACATGGAGTACTTTAGTCCGACCTTTTACGCTAGACTTCAGCCATATAGTCTGGGAAGAAGGACTGTCTGGTATTCTCATACAGTATCTCCCCTTTTCGACCAGCTGCAGCCAGATACTATCTCAGTCCTTGTAGTTTAGGAGCTTTAACGGTGGTGACGACCCCACAGGGAGTAGATGAGTGAGGATGCGATGAGCACGCTCCACCACAAAACACTGGGAGAGGGAAAACTGAGAGAATAAGTCATTAATAAAAAATCAGCTTCTCCACAAAGGACTCTGTCTGAGCCCCCTCTGCTCTTCCAGGGGGCCCCTGGATCTGCACAATGTGGCACATATACTAAGGGCTTTGCGCCGCACTTTTGTCAGACTGCATGTTTTTCTAGGCTTAAAAGGCTTGCACAGGAAGTGCAAGTGCAACCCTTTTGTGGCGCAGCTGCGACACAAATTAGGGGGCGTGCCATTGGTCAAACTGCTTTGGACCGAGCACTGTATTTAACTTGCAACTTGTGTTGCGTGCCGTATGTTAAAGGTGCAGCACAAAAAAGATGGTTACTTCTGTCGGACAAATGCGAGGAAGCGCCAGATTCATGATTTCTGGCGCACAATCTTAGTGAATCACTGCACCCAGTTTCTGACTTTCTAAGTAAATGTGCTCCATTGTTTCTGCGATTACAGTTCTCAGCATCTTCTGCCCGTTCATGAAGGACCAAAACTTGTCGCACCAAGGTCTGAATCGTCTGCTTGCTCAAATTTGCACCTTTCCCAAGCTGCCCTCGACTTCAGTCATCCTGTCTTGTATTTTATCGATATTGCACCGCAAGAGGGTAATGCACATGGTCAATTTTCATAGTAAGAGATGCCTGACCTTTCCCTCTTGTCATGATTGGCTGATTTAATGTGGAGTTGTTAGAGTCTCCTGCTCTTGTTTTTTTGGGTACAGATTTAGGGCCCACACAGAAGGCCTACAAAGCACAGCTTAGCTGATCGGTGTGTCCACCCAGTGAGGGGGGGGGGGGGGCACCAGAGTAGCAGAGATCAAGGAGGCACTGCAGCAGAGGTGTCGGCTGTGTAACTGGGTTCAGTATGACACCCTTACAATAGAACCACTGTGTAGAAGAGTTCAATGTGACACTTATGGAAGCATCTGAAGTAGGCGGCAGTTGAACCGTGGTTCCCTGCGACCCTATAACTGGCTCTGTAAGTGGCAACCGATATTGCAAAGTTCACAGCGTCACTGTAGAGGTAGAGTTCCCGGTGGTGCTATAAAAGCTGATAGAGGGCGCAGCAACTGTAGCGGAGTTCACAGTGTAACTATAACAATATCTGGAAGGAGCAGCAGATATAGCAGGTTTCACTGTGTCACTATAACAATTTTAGGAGGGAGCCACCAATGTAGCAGAGTTCACTGTGTCACTGTAACAGTATCTGGGAGGAGCAATGGATGTAGCAGAGTTCTCGATGTCACTATAACAATATCTGGAATGAGCAGCAGATATAGCAGTGTTCACTGTGTCACTATAACAATAACTGGAGGGAGCTGCAGATATAGCAGGGTTCACCGTGTCACAATGACAATAGCTGGAGAGAATTGCAAATATAGCAAAGTTCACTGTGTCACTGTGACAGTATCTGGGGGGAGCAGCAGATGTTGCAGAGTGCACTGTGTCATTATGACATTATCTGGAAGGTGCAGCAGACATAATAGAGTTCACTGTGGCACTAAAACAATATCTGGAAGGAGCTGCAGTTTAGCAGAGTTTACTGTGTCACTATGACCATATCTGGGCAAAGTAGCATGGTGCAATGTATCACTTTAGCAGAGTCAGGTGTGTTATCTGCAGAAACACGTCCAGCCAAGCGGCCTCATACCAATGGAAGTCTCAGCTGGGTCCTGGCTGTGGGGAGAGCCCCTTATTGTAGGCAACAAGTTGACCCAGGGCCTTCCACTCTCCAGACCCCACCTTCTGCAGGAGACGTTCAGAGAGTAGAGAGGGGCACAGATGGCTTATTCACTAGGCACTCACCAGCCTTGGAGCAGTAACTTGGAGCAGAGACACCCAGAGACCCTAGGGAGAAGGGAGATGCGGTTCATTATATTCTTCTCTGCTCCTCACAGCATTGCGCTGCCGCGGGCACGGGCCTGCCGGGTCTCAAGGGGTTAACCAGAGCTGCTGGGTCTAATTAGATTCAGTCCAGCTCTGATCAAAATCCCCAGTCACAGGTGCTCAAAAAGTAAAAAAAGTAAAAGAAAAAAAAAAAGTCTTTTGTGACCTCATGAGGGTAGTAAAAACACACATACACACAAAATATTAATGCACACAAAATTATTCGGTAGCACGCAAAAAAAAAAAAAAAGTTGTGGCCCTTAAACTGGCACGTACGAAAATTAGCTTAAATGCCCCAATTACTAGAGCCTTTTCAGGCCACTTCACTAAGGGGTTAATGAATGTAAAAAAAAGCATTGTGACTTTATCCAGATGTACCACAACAAACTTTTTTGAATTGTTCTTATATAAACCCAGCAATTGGTATGCATCTATACTTCCTCCACCTCTTCGGGAAAGCCAGTGAGACCTTTTTTTCTTTGTTTATGTTTGCATGTACTTTTATTTTAACAATTTGTGTTTGTCACAAATTGGCATGAGGGTGAAATGTGCTGTCAACTGTTGATCAAAACAACTACAATCGGCAGGTTGTCTGCTTTCAAAAAAATATATAGGTTTTAGGGGTACATTTACTTTTTAAAGTAATCGTGGCTATATTTTGAAGGTGGTGACTGTCTTAAACTTCCAAGTTGTAAAACAGATTTATGGTTTTTTCAGTTTTACTGGTTGTATGACAAGTTATCCATACACCTAGTTGAACACCTAGAACATATCTATAAACTCAACACATGTTTTTTTCTATTACATTTTGTAGGTGTGGAACACATTAAGCTCAGTGTTCAGAGGACCTTTCAGGACCCCTCCCCTCCCCACGATAGCTATACCTCTGCCTCCGAGGTATGTAAAGTTTAAGATACAGAAATCTGTGTTAATCCGTGTTTTGCCAATTTTAGTTGCTATGACTACTTTTATCTTCTTTATGGTATATTGTAAAAATGAAATGTCTTCCAGTTTAAAAAAGTATTGTATTACTTTGGTATTGTTTAGTGTCTGGGTTTAGATTTACCATTTTCTTTTCAAGGATATTTGTTTGGAAGTGGAGTATTGTACATGCAAATAGCTTTGCGTGCAGACCTCACATTACAGTACAATGAGAACAGGTGCATGAGGAACATTTACCATGGGAAACCTGGATACTGATCTGTAGGGTGGAGCTTGCATGACAAGCACTTTGTACTGCATCATCCCTTATTTTCCTTTGCTTCATATTTGCTACAAGCTTTCATGATATGTAGCAGACTCGAAAATCTGATGCTTATCAACTCTGGCAAGTACATTTTTTTCTAATTTACCTTAATTTGTTTCTTTGCTAAATTATTTTAAGAACAAATATTTAGATTCATGTAAGTCTAACAGATCAGTAGCACAGCATGGTGTATCGATTGAAACACCAAGGTCTTTATTTCCTGCTTTGCAGATAGTGACTGTGTTTTTATGGATGATATGAAGACAGTATAAAGAATTTAACATTTTTCTTCGCTGATTTTATAAACAGCCTTTCAGGACTTTTGGGATGTGATAATACCTAACATGTTTATGATTTATGTTGTTTATTTTTATATCAGTTCTAGGGAAAATGGGTGATTTGAACTTTTAGGGTTTTTTTTTAATTATTTTTTTAACTTTTTTTTTTTTAATTTTTACATTTTTTATGTAACCTAAGTACCTTAGGTTGGACCTAGGAGTTCTGATTATTCCTACCACATACTACAAAACAGCTGTATTGCACCCCATGCTGCAATCTGATGTACTATTGTGTGGGTTAGCAGAATGGTTTAAATATAGCAAAGCCTTCTTCTTTAAAAATAAGTGAACACACAAGTTGATTATTTTATCCACCAGCCAGACTTCTTTTCCAAAAATATTAATCTGAATATCTGAAAATCTTAATATGGACACAAGCAGACCTGAGTGAAGTTGGCCCTCCACCTTGCTCAAATCTTCACCTGGTGTCAAATGTTTTTGTTACATTTCTGCTTTGTGCAGCAGACATTTTCATTTGTGCCACTATTGTTTATAAGACATTAATAAAAGTTTACAGAGATCATCAGAGGTCAAACCCCCCCCCCCCCCAAACACACACACAGAGATGAGAGATGATGAAATCCATGAGATTAATATAACACACACAGACACACTTCTGTTCAGCTACATCTGAGCTATAAAACACACAGTCCCCAGCTATAAAGATCTTATCTTAGGAAGTGTGTATGGGCGAGCTAGCCAGACCATAGACAGAAGAAGTTTTTGATGCAGCTGTGCTGGCTTCCATGCGACACAAATTGGGGGCCTGCTGTCAGATGATCTGATTCGGATTGAGCACGGGATTTAACTTTAAAATTGTGTTGCATGACAATGCACTTACATGCACCACGAAGAAGAAGGTGAGCTCCATCGGACCTGAGCAGGGAAGCGGCACATGCACAATATCGGGCGCACGATCTTAGTGTATTGGGGCAGAGTGTATTCTCATCGGACAATGCACTTTCTGTTAACTTAGTCGGACAGATAAGTAAATGTGCTCCAGTAATTACATAATTCTCCTAAGCAGTGCATACTTAAAGGGAACCTGTCATCAGAAATTGGCCCAATAAACCACTATCGGTATTTTGTTAAGCAGCTGAGCAGCTTCTAGATCATGTTTCTTTAATGGCCTGGAGTGGTGGCATGATCCAGAAAATCAACTTTGAAGAGAGATGTTACTTGGTTTTATGGAGGCAGAGAGTTTAACATTGAAGTCAAGCTTTCTGACTTAGAACACCCCCTTCACTGTAATTGATGGCCCTGCATTCAAGAACATCATTGACCAGGTCTCCTGAAGTAAGGCACATGATGTCAATCACATAGGTGGAGCTTGACTTCAACATTATACTCTCCTCCTCCCTGATTTATACAACCAATTAACATCTCACTCAATTTTATAGAATACTACGCATTTATAGTAGGGAGGTTTTTAGTAGAAACACAAATCTGGTTGTAATAAGCCCCTCTCTGTTTTGATTTAATTGCAATTCAGAGCACAATTCAACCATAAGGAGTGAATGTAGCCTAAGGTGTGTGGAGTACATTGGAAACACCAAATCCTGGGGAGTAAATTCTTAAGTCTTTTTTATAATATTAAACCTGCGGTTTATACATTAAGCTACATTTTTTGTTTTATCCACCATATTGCATAGATGACATGTCACCTATATTCTATAATTAGGACAATATCCAGTTTATAAAGATTTTTGTTTGACTAGTCATGTAAAAAAAAAAAAAAAAAAGGCAATTGGAATTAAAAATCATTTGTCTGCATTTTCGCAAAATCAACTGCAAACAATGGTTTGCTTCACAACTTAATGAAGTTGTGGTGCTGCAGAGACTAAGCTCACTACATACATGGTGGATGTCAGCTGTATAAGACAGTTGACAACTGCCTTTAACTGGCACGGTTGGTGTTGGCATCAGCCTCTTGATGTATCTGGCGGCGTCCTGTGCATTGTTTATTTCAACGCCTTGCCTGGCATACAAATAAATGCAGCTGACGATTTTTCACCTGTGAAAATTCGGCGGCCGCATTGAGTGCACCGACGTGGGGACAGTAACTCCCCGTGCTGGGCCACTCCCGGCCAACCATGCCCTGATGTGAAGGTGGCGGATTGGAGAGAATAATCGCAGGTTCTAGCAATAAGCGATGAGCAATAAGCTAGCCAATATCCCCCTATTTGTGTATATGCTGAATATATGCTGTATATATGTATACACGCTATGTATAGAATGTGTATAGAAAGTATTATACTATATAATATGTGTGCAAACTTTGTGTATATATATATATATATATATATATTATATGTGTATATAATGTGTACATACATACTGTATGCATTTGTATATACTCTATTTTTGAATATATAAATGTATATATAAATGCATAAATGTGTGCATATGAGTGTATACATGTATGTATATGTGTAAAAGTGTATCAAAAGTGTATGTATGGGTGTAGAACTTTGTGTATGCATATAAATGAGTGTACAAATATGTTTATATATATATTTTTTTAGGGGAAAAGGGGCCCATGCAGAAATCTGCAATGGGGCCCAGCCTCTCCTAGTTATACACCTGGTAGAGGGTGCTATAGATACAAAAATAGTGATGTAAACCTAACCTGTGTCTACACAGTGCTGAACAATTGAGAAGTGCAGTAGTCGAGTATTAGTTTAAGGTCTGTTTTTCATAAACAGCACACGCCTATACTAGATGCAGACCTGAGTGAAGTTGGCCCTCCCACCTTGTTCAAATCAAACAAAATTGGTGTCAAATGTTTGTGCTGGTTTGTGCAGCAAAAGTTTTTGTTTGTGCTGCTATCAATTTTAAGATATTAATGAAAGTTTCCAGAGGTCATCAGAGGTCAACCAGCCCCCCCCCCCCCCCCACATTGCCCAAACCAAACCAAACTGGTGCCGAACAATTCTACTAT